>NC_049229.1:12805483-15205483 GCF_011100685.1 Canis lupus familiaris | reverse complement strand
ATCACAGAAGCTGTAGGGCTGTTATTGCATATCACCCAGCTCATTCCAACCGATGGGACTCTTGTGAGGCTTGGGTCAGATCACACATGTACAGACACATATTCTAAGATAACTTGGAACCAAGTTACAGATCAATAAATGTTAGGCAATAGAATTAAAATTACTAGCAAATAGCCATGATAAGGAAGCTACTTTCAAGTCTGGAGACAAGGCTTTCTGGCCATATGGTTTAGTTTCAGGTAATTAAGAAGATACATGCACCAGAAGAAGTATCTGACTTGTGTGCTAAATGTTGTAGTTAAAAGTTTAATGCCTATAAAAATGCAAACCATTTCACACTGATAGGAAGATAATCCATTAATATAAGGAAGGAAACTTAGAACACTTGAAGATGATGAGTCAAATCAGTGATTGCAAACTGATGGCCCATTGTTCCAAACCTAGGGCATAGGTATGTTTTACTTTGATCATAATGTTTTAAAATCAGGGAAACACGCATACACACACACACACACACACACACACACTTACACACTTCTGGCTTCTCTTGGAAAAACTGGAAGACCTTGCAACTGTGAGATTATATCTCTGCATGACTTAAATCTCCAGAGCTGAGTAACTGCATTTTCTAGTTCTCCAAGGCCCACCACCTTGGTTGGTTTTATACCCAATCCACTTTACCCACTTACATTTCCTACTGGTCCAGGGTTGTATATGAAGGTGTGACCCCTCACTGTGGCAAATGAAAATTTGATTATTTCTTGAGTAGTAGGGTACAGTGAGGTCTAGGTACAAATAAGATAACTCACTATGAAGGAAGGAAAAGCTTTGATACCTTTCTGTTAAAACTGGCTAGTGGAGGAAGAGATATTTCTCTTCCTACAGAAAAGAATAAAAATAGGCCTTTGATACCTCAATAGCAATTTTCTTTTTTTTTTTTCAATAGCAATTTTCATCAACAACTTAGTTCCCAACCACATGAGATAATTAATTCTCTCCGCCCCCTCATAGAGTGAGAATTTCAGAAATACCATTAGGAAATGAATTTAGAAAAACATTGGCAAAATCTGTCATCTTGGAAGAATCTTAATACAACAAGGTACTGAATTGTCAATAAAACCTTCTAATTGAACCTCCTCCATCTTGTTCATTTGGGAAGGAGTATCTAACACAGAAAAGAGGTTGGACAGAAAGGTCTAGAATCCAAATTGTTCACTGTGTAATTCCTATGCAATTGTTTCAGCATTATCTAAATTCCTTCACATTCATGTCCCTTAATATCCCTCCAGTGTTAATTACATGCCTCATTTTGGCTCCAATGTTCATTTAAAGATAAAATATCTTCATACCATTACCATCTTGCAGCATGCTAACTGGCCTAGTTTTCAAAGGCAGACTCTCCCAGTAAAAATATGCCTCTTGTTACATCCGCAACCAGTAAAACAAAAACAACCTGTACGATTTTTTGAAAGATTTACTTTTTTATTTGAGGCAGGAGGGGCAGAGGAGAGGGAAAGAGAGTCTTAAGCAGACTCTGTGTGGAGCACAGAGCCTGAAGCCTGACCCGGGGCTGGATCTCAAGAACCTGAGACCAGGACCCAAGCTGAAACCAAAAGTCTGACTCTTAACCAATTGTGCCTCCCAGGTGCCCCACAAAAGTGGCATGTATAATTTAATATAACCTTACTTTAATTTCCATGGTATCATAACTGTTTTATTAATGTCCTAACTTAATTCAATGTACTGGAAACCAAGGTGAGATCAGCTATTGCTCCAAAGTAACGACTGGACCTTTGAATTATCTGGAACTCACAGTGGGTTTGAGAGTGTGGCATTCTTGGATCTTTAATGAGATACTTCTATTTGCTGAATTTTTAAAGGTTCTGAAGAGTTGGTTGAGAAAGAAGGGAACATGGAATATCTGATTGTAGATCATCCAAAACCCAAATTTATCTCATCAATAAAATACCACTTCAGTTCTGCTTTTTTGCTGGAAAAGAGGTGGAAATTTAAAAAGGCGTGAAGAAACCTCATGAATTGAAGAGGGAGAGACCTTCTCAAATCAGAGATGAGATTTTTCACCTGCATTTTTCAAAGACAGACTTTGTAAAAAATTAATTTAACTTTTAATTTCAGTAGCTTAGGGATCCCTGGGTGGCTCAGTGGTTTGGTGTCTGCCTTTGGCCCAGGGCGTGATCCTGGAGTCCCGGGATCGAGTCCCACGTCGGGCTCCCTGCATGGAGTCTGCTTCTCCCTCTGCCTGTGTCTCTGCCTCTCTCTCTCTCTCTATGTCTATCATGAGTAAATAAATAAACTCTTTAAAAAAAATAATTTCAGTAGCTTGAATACCTTAGAAAACTGCATTAACACGGATAAATTTTATTTATTTAAACACTGATAAAATTAAAAATATCTTTTCTTCTTCAAACAAAATAAGAATCATCTTCACAGACCTGTTGTATAACTTCAGATGAAATAAATACAATGGTGATATGAGCTGTTTGCTATTTTCACTCTAGTTATAGTGAAAAAGTTCTTCTGGATCCTGGATGTTAGTAGTTTCCTTTAAAAAATACTCTGGAAACCCTCCACAAATGAAAGGAATGTGTATAGTATGCAAATTCAAAGTGTGCTGTCCTCATTTACCCAGTGGAATTCAAAATAAGCCCCAACTTGTGAGCATATTAAAGCAGATTGAAATGGATATTAGCGGGATTTGTAAGGAGAAGCACTCCAGTCAGTCAAACATGCTATGCACGAGAACTTTGATAATGTTGTTTTACTGATAATTACCTGCCGGCTGTCACTTCAGAGTGGGATTTCATGCAGGTTCCAGTATTTAAATATTACATTCAGAGCCAAGCCTGCAAGACACTTGTACTGATCTGGCCATGTCCATTTTATTTCACAATTATCCGTGTCTTTCTTCATGAAAAGCAATGCAGTTAACTCTCTTTTAATTGTGTTTGATCTGTGTGGGCCAGAGAACGTCAATACCACACTCGCTTCCCTGGTCCAGGCGGACCAAGCAGGTCCTGCCTTCTCTCCCTCTCAGACACTGGCCAACCCCAGAATGACTGGGAAGCAGCGCTGCCTGGCTGAGCATGAATATTCATCCGACCTAAGAAACTAGTCACGGGGGCAAAGCAAACACCCCACACTTACATTAACTAAAGGTGGTTTAAATGGAAAAGGCCAACTGACTTCTGCCTGGGGCAGCTGGTGCCTGAGGGTCTCAAGTCCCCTAGGGAACTTCTTTTTCTCTGCCACCCCTGCCCCATCCCACACAAACACCCCCCCCCCCCGCAACACACACAATACTGAACTCCTAATTAAATTTAACAGTTTCAAGAGTTTAAACTGTATATCTTTTTAATTGTGTCCTACTTTGTATTGGCTGATGCGCAAGTCTGAAAATGGATATTACAGCTTTTTATGATATAATATCACCCTAATTGGTGCTTCATAGGCCGTGGTTGAATTCTTTTCAATTAAGCTCTAACATACAGTAACTGTTTCTCTCAGCAAATGCTGGAAAGCCATTCACAAGAGAGGACTGGTACTGCACAATTCCGAAGTACCTTAATGTGTCAAAAATGTTTTGTGAAGAAAGCTACACTGTAAATGCAATCACCTACATTGGTGTTCCCATTGTTAACTGGGAGTAAAAGTATTGCTAATTGTCCTGCGTTTTAGCTGGGTTTTTAAAGCATTATGTAGCAAGTACACCGGAGGGTCAATTTGTGAAGTGAAATACTTAGCATGCAAAGCGTAATACAAGATGCTGTGTAATACTTGACCTCTCAGCATAATAAGTGTAGCAGTGAAACGCTGTGCATTCAGTATTCACTGAATAGAGCCTTCGCAGTGGAACAAAACCAGAAAATGTTCTCTTCATTCCTTTTTTTTTTCACTAAGCGAAAATTATTCTTTATAATGGCCATTGCAGCAATTAGCTGGCATTTGGTAGAATAAATGTGCAGAAATAGCAATTTCTTATTTTAAATGAGATTTTGTATGGAGCCTGCAAATTACTTGAGGTATATGAATAATTGTGCCTTAGCTTTATGCTACAGAATAGGGTGTGGGTGGGTATAAAGATTTCCTATTTGCAGTTAAATGTTTAGACATTTTATTATTTTAATTTCACTCGCAGTCTGCCTGGATTGACCCTGCTTTCCCATTGATCATTTCATGTGCTCCTGGAAGCAAGTGTGCAGATGGCGGGAGACTCCCAATTAGTGCACTATGTTTTTTATGAATGTGACATGTAAGTGCAATCAGGTCTCCTCTGGAGGCAATGGCAGTATTTAGTGTTTGGGACCCTAAATCGATACAATTTAATAATCGGCATGGAATGAACATTTATCAATATTCTCTGTAGTCAAATGCAATTGGAAACTTCATTAAATTTTTATCCAAAGTTTTTCACCTTATTGAAATGCATTCTTCCAGGCATTCATGATTCATCTAATTAGCCTTAAGTAGGGTATTTTTTCCTCTCTCAAAGTGATTCAGTTAATTATGTCCATATATTCATAATTATAAGGTGGATGAGTTGGGTAAAACTGAAATTATGAAATCTGCAGAGAGATTCTATGAAGTTTAGAATGTAAAACATAAAAGACGGACGGGTAAAAGTCAGAGCAATGAAATACTTTGTTTTAATCCCCCTCAGCCTACTGTACTCTGCCTTCTCACAGAATTTTGTGTATTTATTTATTTATTCACTTACCATTTGTAATCCAACAATTTCCAAAAAACTGACTTGAGGCAAACCCATAACACAAAAAGTAAATACTACCAGTGCCAAGAACACCTAATGTCTTGAAAGTTATTTTTAATTTAAAAAATTAAAGATTTTTTTTCATCGTCATGTAAAGTTTGACTGTTCAAACAGTTCCTCTCACCCACTGACCACCATCCAGATACTATCACTTTAGCCAATTTCTTACATGTTCTTTGTACACATGTTTAAGTCTTTTCTTCTAATTCCAATCATTCACACACTTTGCTTGCATATTGTAATCATATGTATTCTATGTAGTATCTTAAATTTCAAGAATTTTGTTTTATTTTTCCTTAGGCAGCTTTTCTAGTTCAGGAACTTTTTTGTCTTTAAAATTATGTTTTTTTGAATTATTTTAACTAAATGAAAGGACAGTCTACCTTAGTTTTTATTTTACCTAAGACATACAACATTTTACTCAAACTAATTTTCTTTCTACCCTTGAGTGATGTCAAAAATTCTTCTGCCAATGCTATAATGAAGGCGACCCATTATCAAATGACAAATCATCTGTTAAATCCAACCCATGATACTACAAAATTGGAAATAGCCCCAAGTAGTTATTGTTACTCTAATCTGGGTAAAATTATGTTCTCACATAGCAAGCAGCTACCAATCCATCACTCTACAGACAAGTTGTGTCAGCTATACTCCTTCCCAACAAGCCCCAGGGAGAGTGCTGGGTCCTTGTATTATTATCTTTGTCTGCTGGTCATGCTCAACATCTTTAAGTAGTGGCAAAGCCACTGGCCCAAGAGAATTGTATAATGTCTGTCCTATTTTAACTCCTCATGATTTTTTTTCCCAGTGGGGCAAGTAACAAGTCACAATCATAGTTTTAACCCTTGAAAATGATTCATAGTAAACCCAGGTAGCTGCCTATAAGGAAAAATTTAATTTTTAAAATTGCACTATGAAAAGAATGTAAGTTTAACATTTTTCTAATTATCCCTTTCTTGAATTGTTCCTTTTGAAGATTTCCAAAGGAAAAGAATGTTGCAATAAGGGTAAAATTGAACCCACACCTTAGGAGGCATGTGCAAGTGCTGTATATAACTGTATGAGGAAAGACATTGGTATGCTAAAACAGAGGCAAATGTCAACTGCGTTTTCATATTGCTGTATTGCTGTTATTAAAGAATAATGCCCTAGCCATGGTGATCACCTTGATAATTCTTTTCCCAAGATATTTCATGTCATCATGATCATCTAATAAATATTCACCATATCCCCAGAGGTAAACAGGGGAGTTTACAGTTCATTTAAAAAAAAAGTGATACAAATAGTGAAAACCTGTCATATATTGAACTGTTAGTCTCAGCATCCTTGGAAGTTTTATTATATCACTGCCACAACATCTAATAATGGTATTTTCACCTGGAACATTTACCAAGGTACCACCTTTCTCTTCCAAAAATGGAATAGAGTACCTATATAGGGGCTACTTCCGATTTTGAGTGTTTACACTGAGAAAGAACCTTTCTTTTCCTGTTACCCAAGGGAAGTACCAAGAGAACTCCTAGAGTTTCTGTGGGAAACATCAATGCAGAGGGCTTGCACTGGAAGACTGACCATTTCCCATATCTATTCTTGCTCTCCTATATCCTGCCTTCACTTGGGATGCACCTCTTCCTTTGATCTTCTCACTCCTACTTCTGATTGTCCAATTCCTTCTCCTCTTTAAAGGTTTACATCAAACGTTCTCTCCTCCATGAAGCTTTCTCAGCTGTCCTACTTAGAAGGAATCCATGCCTCTAATGGACCATGAGGACCATTTACCCGTGGTACCTTGCAGTTATTTACATCTATTTCATCATTCCTTCTTGATTGTAGTTTTCCTGGGATTAGGATCCATGTCTGAACCAATTCCAGTGACTTACACATTGTAAGCTTATTCAATAAATATCTCTTCAGTGAACATATTTTACCAGCAAAATGCTGGTCAGTGATCCATGATTATATTGGTAAAGAGTTACAAACAACCAAAGAAATGTACACAATCCAGGAATGACCTAATCTATTCTCTGGAACACAGCACTGAGTTGTCCTGATATTTTTACAAGTTTCCAAATGGGCAATTTCTGGCACCTTTGCTTTGTCTGAATCAAACACAAAGTAGTTTGCAACTCAGGTGGGATCTTTTGCTACTCCCAGGGCTGCTGTGCAAAGAAATTTGGAATATGAATTAGTTTTTAACCAGTCCTCAATCATGAACTTTGCGTGTGTGGAACTTTGTGAGCTTAAACAAGCTGTGTAATCTTTTTAAGCCTCAGTTTCCCCATCTGTAAGTATGGAAAAATAATGCCTTCCTCACACAATTAATCCTTAGTATTAAATGATTAAGTGCCAATGGATGGAAACATGGTACTATTGTGGCATGACTGTCAAAAGCCACGTGAGGCCCTTTGTGTTTATGAGAAAAAGGCATCCTTTTCCCATCTATTTAAAATTATCTAATAAGTGTACAAATCGGTCAATGATGCCTACAAAGTGACTAGTGCGCTCTTAGAATGTGATACCCTTTTATACTCAACTGTGCATAATGGTCCAGTGTCTTGATGATGATGATGATGATGATGATGATGATGGATACTTCTTATTTTTAACTATCTGAGAAAGTTCTGGCATTATTCCTGTAACTTGAGAAAGTTCTGAGGAATCAAGCTTTTGTTAATACACATCTCATTGTACTATAATGATTGGAAGACACTTCCGCCTTCATTACTAGACTGTGTACAACATAAGGGGAGAGGCCAACATCCTATTTATTTATGTATCCCCAGGGTCTAACTGATATCTGGCACATAGTAAATGTTCAATAAAAGCTGGTTAAATGAATGAATAGTTGAGTATGTATCTCTACTACACTTTAGCTGTTTCTTCTCAACACACTCAAGAGCTGACAGGTTGAGATGCAGTATCTGAAGATATATCACATCCACATATGCATCCACCAAAGTAAGAGCCCACCCACATATTTAGGAAATACAACATACTCTATTTTAACCTTGGATTGTTGAGAGATGGTGTCGTTGATGGGAAATCAGTTTCACCTGTATTGAGTATACATTAGCATGACTAGAGTAATTTTTTTAAGTTTTATTTATTTTTTTATTTTTAAAGATTTTATTTATTTATTCATGAGAGACACAGAAAGAGAGAGAGAGTCAGAGACACAGGCAGAGGGAAAAGCAGGCTCCATGCAGGGAGCCCGACATGGGACTCAATCCCTGGTCTCCAGGATCCCACCCTGGGCTGAAGGTGGCGCTAAACTGCTGAGCCACCAGGGCTGCCCTTGATTTATTTTAGAGAGAGGGTGTGCAGTGAGGAGGGGAAGAGGGAGAGGTAGAGAGAGTCTGAAGCAGCCTCCTTGCTGAGCATGAGCCCCACACAGGGCTCCATCTCCTGACCCTGAAATCCTGACCTGAGCTGGAACGAAGGTCACTACTGACAGTGCCACCCAGGTGTCCCTAGGTATTTTTTAAATGTACTGAGGACTGTGAATCTTTGAGATGTAAAAAGAAAATCTGCATAATGCCACAAATGGATGGGGCTTGCTATTTCCTTGTCCTGAGGGGATAATGATGGTGTAGGACTCCTGGAAAGATCCCAGGACAAACCTTTTGTGACATATTAAAAAAGAAGGTTGTGAACGCATGCAGAGAAGACTTGCCAAGTGGTCTCCTCACTAGGATCAGTGTCCTAGGCTTTGAAGTTGTTTTTCTTTCCTTCAACATTTTAAACATTAAGAATAAAAAAAAAAAAAAGAAAGAAAATAAACACCCAATTCCTTTATATTGAGTAACTGCAATATAAATGTAAATCCCCCCCCCCTCAGTTCTTCCATGATGCTTATGCTCCATTGAGCCTGATGTTTCACATTTGCTTAGAGTCCCCAAACTGAAGAAAGGTGCACATAATGTTCCTTGTGTTTTGATTGTGCCTCATTGTTGTGCCTGGAGAAATGGCCAGGTCCTAACAGTGCCCCTCCTCCTATGGCAAAAGAGTTGGTGTGCAGTGTGGGGTGCCATCATGGGGTTTCTTACTTTGTCCCATACCTGGTTAAAGGTAGATAAACTCTAATCTACCACAGCTCCTTTCATGCATGTCTATTTGCCATTCTGCTTAGCTGGCAGAAAAAGACAGTTCATGAAAAATAAATTTGAAAAACCTAAGACAATAAAAGGTAACTAACACTGTTTTTAGGGTTTTGTGCCAGGAGCTGTGCATAAGATTTTTCCAAACATTGTGTCTTGTTTGATCCTCAGAACACCACATGAGGGAAGAACTATTATTTTTTTTTAATTTATTTATGATAGTCACAGAGAGAGAGAGAGGCAGAGACACAGGCAGAGGGAGAAGCAGGCTCCATTCACCGGGAGCCCGATGAGGATTCGATCCCGGGTCTCCAGGATCACGCCCTGGGCCAAAGGCAGGCGCCAAACCGCTGCGCCACCCAGGGATCCCGGAAGAACTCTTATTACTCCCACATCATTGGGATGGAGATGAGCTCAGGGAACTGCCCCCTTAGAATGTTAGAGAGCTTTCCCAAATTACCTTACAATTCTGGGAAACAGCAAAATCAGGACTCAGGTCTGTTTAGATTCATAATCTGAGCTCTTAATCCCATTCCTTCTTGCCAGTTTCACAGTTTCCTTCGCCTCCTCTCCTTAGTGAACTTCCCATGGAACTGTTTAACTGAAGTGGTAGTTGTCCGGGGCTGTTTACTGAGAGCAAACCAAACTCTAAATAGGAGCTATGGGCAATGAAGCACAGGTTGTCCACAAAAAAAACCACCATTTTCACCCCGAAAAAATGTCCTGAGATCACATTAATAATTTTATGGAATGTGGGTTGTGAGGGGGACAATGATGGGAACGAAAAGAGGCCAACTTGAAGGTTCAAATATTTTTCTTCACTTCTGATGGAGGGAGCTCCCACACAACTAAGCAACAAAATGGGCTTATATAAGGGACTGAGGGGTGAAAGACAGGATCCCCTAGCCCATCTGGGAGTTGTGGCTCTGGACCTGAAGCCCCAAATACCCTACCCCCTCTCCCCCCGGGGCGTGCAAGGTGAATCCATGCTGATATGTGGAGTCTAGAACCCAGCTCCTGTAGAAGCCTTCTGCTTGTTGTTAGGAGAGAATGAACAGTGATGCCCTCACATATGTGTCCCAAAATAAGGGAGAGCATAAGACTAAATGATTTACAAAGGAACAGGTAAAACTCCATCTGATAAACCCACTGCAATATTCTCTTTAAGTTTTATTTATTTGGCATTTGTACTAGAGGGTCTCAAATTCAGGGTATAAAATCATGGGAGGAGAGAAGTTGTTGAAATGCGTATACCCAGGGGCACCTGGCTGGCTCAGTTAGAAGAGCATGCGACTCTTGATCTTGGGGTCATGAGTTTGAGCCCCACACTGGGGGTAGAGTTTACTAAAATAAATACACAAGCAAACACATAAAAATAAATAAAGTGAATGTACCCAGATATACCTAGATCCCCTCTCCTAAAATTCTGATTCCATAGGTTTGGGGTGAGTTCCTGGACTCTGAATTTTAGACAATACCCAGAGAGATTCTCATGTCCCTGATCAGAGAAGTAAGCTCTGCGAAAACAAGCCTGGAGTTAGGCAAGTGCTCAGAGAGCTGGTCCTGTGGGATTATTCAGAATAAAGCTTGCCCGGGAATGTTGGTCTTTGGAGAGCTGGTGATGGCTGACAGTGTCTGCAGTTAGTGCTAAAAAGTTGCCTGTACTCCTTCAACACTTTGCTTCTAGGAGAAGTTCGAGACAGGACTGAGGGTAGGATGAGGGGCAGTGTGTGGGTAAGAGGGTGCACCACTGTGTTCCCTGCCAGTCTCAGCTGAACAGACCTTCTAGGCACTGTGGCAGGCAGGTAGAAGGACCTCTGGGCTTCAGAGAGGGCCATCTTTTGATGGAGAGCTTGGAGTATCTGATGGCTCTCACAGCAGATCATTCCTTCATTCAACAGTTGTAGAGGCCTCCTATATCTGCTTTAGGCCCTGGGCCATGCATAGACTTTTCTCATTTTCTGGAAGGCCACTATCCCCCCAACTTCACTTAGTTAACTTTACTCTTCAACACCTGGCCTCCCTAATGAGCTCAGTTCCTACAGATATGCCCTCATGGCATCATTAACCTACGAAATGGAGTTCCTGGATTACTGCCTGTCTCTCTCACTTGTGAGCTCCATGAAAGCAGGGACCATGTTTTGGGTTTTTTTGTTTTTGATTTAGCACGAAATTACCCATAAAAATAATTTCCTGAAATCCAGTTTTCTGAATGATACTTTGCCACATTTAGCAATGTACCAGTTAATAGAGTGGATTGTTTTTCTGTTTGTAAATTATACAGCAAATTGTATTAGACAGAATTTTTAAAAGATTTTATTTATTTATTCACGAGAGACACAGAGAGAGTCAAAGACACAGGCAGAGGGAGAAGCAGGCACCATGCAGGGAGCTCGACATGGGACTTGATCCTGGGACCCCAGGATCACACCCTGGGCTGAAGGCGGCGCTAAACTGCTGAGCCACCGGGGCTGCCCTAGACAGAATGTTTTAACAGCTTTTGATGATTTCTGTGAAGCTTTAATTTTGTCCTCAAAATAATATTTTAAGGAATGTTCGATTGTTAACAGCTAAAGGACACAGTATGGTTTAGCCTTTTAGAATCTATATTTAATATTCAGAAAAGCATCTTTAGTAATCAGTAACCAAAACTTTAGTTAAGATTAGTACTTCAAGTCTAACATTCATTCCTTTCAGTATGAAATTGCTAAAGAAGGATTCAGAGCAACTAAGTCAATGTGAAGTGCCGAGATTTTAGACACTAATTAGTAGTCATATAAAATCAAGGCTGGTAAGCCACTGAAGGCATTGTTAAAAGAATGAAATAATGCTTATAGAGAGACTCTAAATGACATTAAGAAAGATGGAGAAAAACTCTACATCCACTGAAACACTCTCATCCCATGTGTAATGCTGAAATTTAAAAATTTAATTACTAGACATAAAAATTAGGTCCACCATGCCATCAAGCAATTGTAAAAAGAAAACTAATTATGTTTATAATTTGAAAAAAATAGAAACCTACAGAAATCACAAGTAGCTGCAGATGAAATGCTCAATTTTTTATTTTCTAGCGAGGAGAAATTGAGATGTTTTTACCTGGTTGTATGCAGGTAGAAGATTTGAAATGAAGGGGCAAATGTGTTCAAAGATCCATAAGGGAAGACAGGAGGCTCAGAAGGGATTGGCATAATTAACTGAATGACAAAATTTCAAACTTGATTTATATATTACCATAAAACTAACATTTGCAAAAAATGATTTTTTTTAAAGATTTTATTTATTAGTCAGAGACACACAGAGAGAGAGAGAGAGAGACAGAGACAGAGACAGAGACATAGGCAGAGAGAGAAGCAGGTCCATGCAGGGAACCTGATGTGGAACTTGATCCCGTGACCCAGGATCACGCCCCTGGCCAAAGGCAGACCCACCCAGGCGTCCCTGTGAAAAAGGATTTAAAAGATTTGCTAAAAACTCTAAAGATGCTAAAAGATGGCTACAGTAAGAAATGAACTAGGAAATAACAAAGCAAAAACTTCGTATATTAAGGCCAATATTTCTCTTAGAAAATTGGTAAATATAATCCTATGGATGCTAGTTAGTTGACAAAACTGTAAATCACTTAAAAAAAGAAATCTGTAGAAGATTGAATATTTCTAAGGAAAATAACTAAAATTTTAGGTAGAATATGAAATATTTTATGGATGTAAAATGTACGTATAAGAGGAGTAAACTACCATTGGCTTTTGACAAATTAAAATATCTAAGAATGCCACTATATTTAAAAGCAAAAGAAAACTGATCAATAAGACCATATCAACAAATTGTTGTAAATTGTATAGTTAAAAGAAACATGTATTTGGTAAATTTGACAAATCAGTGACTCAATAAATTGATTATTTGGTGAGTTAATTTTGCAGGGTTAGTATTTGGCCAATTGGCCAGTTTCTTTTATTTGGGGTTTCTTTTATTTATCACTGTATCTTCAAAACCTGTTGTAGTGCCTGGCATGCAGAAGATACTCAATAAATAGCTGAAGAATGGACGGATGGATGGATAAATGAATGAGTAGTGCTGGGTGAGGGGAATCGAAAGGGAAATAAGACCATCAGCACTCCTGGCTTCACGGAGCTTACATTCTAGGGTGAGTTGTAGCTCAGCAATTTTCTATTACTGATTAGACAACTACAGTGTGACTTTGTCTATGTGTGTACTTGTTCTTAAACTCACAGGAACAGACTTACTTTATTGTTATGCTGTATTTGGGCACCATTTAAATGGAAACGTAACTTCATTCTACAGACAGGTGAAAAAGCTTTTTCAAATAGGGCAGAGTGAGGCAATATTACACGGAGCTGTCTAATGGTGAAATTCCTAATAAAGTGATTAAAACTCGGGAGGGAAGCTCTTGTAGATGGGATGTTCATATGATACTTCATCCTGAAGTGATTGTCAAACGGACATGAGTGAGAAAAGTGGAGAGAAAGCAAGAGCCAGGCTCACTGTACTCCTATGAATCCAGGAGGAAGTGATCGTGCAAATATCATCCCAGGAAGTCACAGCTGGGCTGAAGTCTTATTTTCTCTCCCCCTTCAACTTGTCTCCTTGTCCATGATCAGAAATGAAAGGAAATGAGGTAAAGGTAAACTTACCCCAAGCTTCACAGAGCGGAGGAGAGGCAGGTAGGATGTGTTAATGGTGCGCACAGTGCATGCCATTCTAAGCTCGTGTGGAACTGATACAGTAAGAGCAAGAGGCTTTTCCTGTGCAGTGAGTTGGAATTAAACATGCTAATTTGAGGTCTCTTTCAAGTATTTTGTTTAACTCCATTGGCCTTTAATTCCTTTATATTGCATCATTTAATGTAATGTTATTTATATATGAAGCATGTTATGCTTATTAACCAATGTGCAAAAATCCAAAGTACAGATTTTCTGTAATGGGCTAATTACAGGACTTTAAAGCCACCTACTGAGTTTTGCTGAGCTTCACAACAGGTTCACTGAACTGGATAAATTTATTCAAACGTGTGGAAATGAACCCCATTCTATGTGCAACGGTACTGGGAAAACACACAAATTATACCTCAATACCAGTTTAATGGGTCAAACAGTGAACCTGAATACTGAACTTATCTACATCTTAAAATAGTGGGGAAGCCTGTGGTAAGAAAGGAAGTGCCCATTCAAGGGTGTTTCTCCCTGTTTGTAAACAGTGGTAATAAAACAATAAGCCTGGCGATTAGGAGCGAGTTCTCCACACTCAGAAAACAGAGGTGTGTTGCCTTCCAATGACCTCTGAAAATACACAACTTTCATAACTGAACTCAAGAGTGGACTGGAGTGACGAAAGCTCAGCAAACACACAGCTCAAGTGCAGCCCTTTAATCTTTCCTGTTGAGAACAAGAGGTACATTTTCTCATGTCATGGTTTAGGAAGAATGCAGCACAGAGTGTTCACAGAAATACAAATAAGGTATAAATATGTGATGGAATTAAACACTCTCTTTAAACCAGCTTTCTTCCCCTGAGCTTGATCAAGACAACAGGGATATGTTGATCATGTTAATATTAATTCTTCATTGATCCATTCTCAAATGCTTTTATTTCATTTGAGAGATCCAGAGAACTTTAGACTCACGCTCTACAGCACCCTATTTAGAATTATTATCCCATGATAAAAATACAAAGATTGTGTTGGTTGGGGGGTGAGGGAGAAAATGGAGGCAGAGAGAGGTTCAAGACCCTTGTTGGAAACAAAGTTGAAAGAAAAGACCCTATTTCTTGTGTTGCAGCACTGCCAATGGAAGCACTGTGTTCCAGTAAACATACACACACACACACACACACACACACACACACCCCACACACACACCCCTACCCATATATGATCATTCATATGTCTCAGAGGAAGACAGACATTGCTTTTATTCTTTGATAGGTTCCCGGGGGCAGATCTATTAATTGTGCCATGAAAGGGAAAAGAATGCAATTTCCAAGTCTAAAAGAGTTCCAGTCTTGTCTTCAGGGCAACTTATTTACAATGTACAATCCACCTGGTGGCTGACAGTTGGGTGTTGATAACCTAATTCATGCTCATCAGGGAGACACTGGTGTGCCCAGCATCAAAGCAACGAAGCCTAGATTTTTAGAGCACTCTTTGCAAGTGCCACGTATACCAATAAAAAAAGAGTTCTTCAGGAAATGAGGTGTGACGCAGGCCAGCTTCACCAAGACTCTCGGACCAAGAAATAAGAATTTAAATATGAAATACTAAAATTTAATACATGACTGAAACAAAATAAATGGTGTACCACTGAAAGCATTTGAGGTAATTAATCAATGCTGTGTTTGTACATATCATTAAATATATTATACTCAGTTTAGATTTGATTTCTATGCTCCTTTTATAAAGAGTTAAAAGAAAATACATTTGAATTCATGCTGATACCGAAAACATGCTCCTAGCTTCTAGTTTTTTGGATTTCAAATCATTTCCATTAACAAACAGCTATTTGCCCTCTAATAAAATATGTCATTATGCTTTATTCACATCGCACAAAAGAATCACTGAAAAATCGCCCCAATGATGGCCAATAATTACACATTTTGCTCCTGTGCTAGCGATGAAGAAATCTGTTCATTGGAGAAAGCAGGTGCCGGGGCATCAAGCTAATAGTCAATGTGTGCCGTGGTAATTAGCCACTGCGATTGCTAAAATTAACAATTAGCTAACATGCAATTCTCTTTTTTGCAGGCTGCAGTTTACTTTGTATAATCCTTGCATGTTCTTAGTAATTATTCTGACAGCTTATTATTTTTATTTTTTCTGGTTTGAACACAGCTTTAACACTTGCATTGGGCGACCCAAATGTTCAACAGGCAGGGGTGAAACAACTGCCTGACTAGGCATTTTTCTGAGGCACACATTTGGCTGTTTTCTTAACTTTTCTTCATTGGGGAGTGCAGCGGTGGGGGTGAGATCTTGGAGTCTTTCAGAGCTGTTGTCTTCTTTTCCCAGGGCAGCACACTGGGTCATCCTGAAGCTTTTAGAAGGAAAACTGCCCAGTCAGCAGCAATTTCGACTCAAGGGACCAACTCCAGGGATGAAGTGCCACAGTCAAGCTGGTCAAAACATCTTCTTTTCATTCTTCTTCCCCAGAACATATCTACAGTTAATGCAGTCACCACCCCCGCACAGTGCCCTCCACCCTGCCCGCCTTCCTGCGGCAGAAAATGAAGCATCCTGTGAGGAGTGTTCTTGTCAGGGGCTATATGCTGAGAGAATATTGCTTGAGACTTTCAGTAATATAAGCCTGAATAAACCTTAGCCTACATGTGAAAGAAAAAAAAATTAAAAGGCAGAGGAGTCGTTTGTTTCCAGAAACCCTCTAGGAGAGGGAAATGTGATGAAAGCTCTTAAGGCATTCAAGTAAGAGAAATTGCAGCAACAAATTTAACACACTGCTCTTCCAAACTGTATCAGTTTCCTATGGTGGCCAACAAGCTACTGCAAAATAGTGGCGTAAACAATACACATTTATTATCTTATAGTTCTGGAGGTGAGAAATCCAAAATGGGTCTCATTGGGCTAGAATCCAGGAGTCTCCAGAGCTGTGGTCCTTTCTGAAGGCTCTATATCCTTGTCTTTTCCAGCTTCTAGAGGCTGCCCATACTCCTTGGCTCGTGGCCCCTTCAAAACCAGCAACACTGCATCTCTGTCATCCTTCTGTAGTTCATGTCTCCTTCTGACCATGGCTGGGAAAGATTCTCTATTTGTAAGGACTTATGTGATACATTGGGCCCACCAGGAATAATCCAGAATAATCTCTCTATCTCAAGGTCCTTGATTTAATCACATCTCCAACATCTCTTTTGACATGTGCAGAAACAGTATTCTCAGATTCTAGGGATTAGGGCGTGGACATCTTTGGAAGACTGTTATTCTGCCTATCAGACAAACCAATGAAAAATACACATACAGTAAATGTGGGCTTTTCTGCAGTTGTGAGGGAGTCACTCACAACTGCAGGGAATTAGATGTCAGGGAATTAGATTAGTTAGGAGTGGATGGCCAGGATGGGTCAATGGACTTTCGTGGCTTCCACAGACAAGAACTGCTTATGACCCTCCCCTGTCAGGTTTCTTAACTCACCCACAGAGCCTGTGTAGTCTGGGCTTTGTCCTGTCACTCTCGGACTTCCTAGTTTGGAGGGCCTCTCCACCCTCTTGATGAGAACACTGCCTTCTAGCATGCAGGCTTAGCCCAGCTAACAGCCATTACCATGTGTACTGTGCTTTTCTGTGGTGCCGGCCTGCAGAATGCTCCTGACTGTGTGAACAAGTGACGTGGCCTGCAGGCCAAAGAAACTCTGAACTACACAAAGAATCACCACCCACTGAAGCCCTGACTTCTAAAATGCAGTGATGGAGAGGCAAAATGCTGGATTCCTAAGCAGGACTGAGACCTTATCTGCACATCAGCATGAGCTGAACATCAGGGCTCAGAAGGGATTCAGCTGACATGATGATCCGCCCAGGAAGCTGGGCCAGAGGACCAACTGGCTGCAGGCTGCAGAGCTGAGGAGGGCCTGGCTTACTTAGAGGGAGAGGTCAGGGAAGCAAGCTATGTCAGAGGTTGGGGCCCAGCTTGTGGCAGTACATACAACAACATATTGTGTTTGTTTAAGTGAGAGGAGACTGGATGAACAGAGTCTATCAAGAATAGTTAGGCAGGCAGGAGTCAAACATTCAGAGGACAAATCCCCACTGAGTTTAACTGAGTCTCAGAGGCCCCTTGCCAAGCAGCAAGAAGAGATGGGTTATTGAGGTATGACTTGTCTTAAGAAAACCTACTCTTCTAAATAGAAATGTTGGGTTTTTTGGTTCACAAAATAATTTATCAAATAGGTTGTTGCTATAGTGAGCTTCTCTTCTGTGTTTAAAACAGAATTCCATCAGCAAAAAACTGTACTGTACTCCCCCAACAGCGTATCTGTGGTATAGAGCAAGCTATCCACTCAAGCTAAGGCTCTTGAAAAACAGTGGACCAAGAAAACTTTTGGGAAACATGGAGCCACAACTTAAAAATGCTTTGCTGAGGGACGCCTGGGTGGCTCAGTGGTTGAGTGTCTGCCTTCGGCTCAGGGTATGATCCTGGGGCGGGATCGAGTCCCACATCGGGCTTCTTGTGGGGAGCATGCTTCTCCCTCTGCCTATGTGTCTGCCTCTCTGTCTGTATCTCTCATGAATAAATAAATTAAAATCTTTTTTTAAAAATGCTTTGCAAAAAAAATAAAAATAAAAAATAAATAAAAATAAAAATAAAAATGCTTTGCTAAAATCTCAAGGTATTGGCCTCAACTCAAGAGGCTGGCCAAGATGTGAGGATGAAGTCTGGGAAAGACTAAACCTGTCCAGTGGTGAGGCAAGGTCATTAGAATGAAGGCAATAACGTTGAACAATACATTTAAGGAGAAATGAGTTTCAATAGAGAGACATCACACCAGAGGTCTTCCCTTAGTTCGCATAAGAACAACTATGGCTTACATAGAGGAACTATATGGCTTAGAGCATGCATATAGGCTTCATTATCCATGACCTGGCACTCTTTCTTCACTGCTGGTGTCTCACTAGCATTCAGCATTCAGGTCTTTATGTTTTTTTATTTACAGATGCCAAGACACTCTGTGTTAGAAAATAGTTTGGTTTCTCAGAGGCAGGCCTGATGGAGTTGAGAATAGAGCCTAGAATTCTCAACTGTATTCTGATGTTGGTCTCTGGGCTGTGTGTTCACAATATGGCATAGAAGTAAAATGAGGAAGTTAGAGGGGGTTGTGGACATGAAAGGTGGTGGAGTGGGCAGTGGGGGAGTGACAAGGAAAAGAAAGAGGCATCTGTTAGGAAAAGGTAAATCATATGTGCTCCTTACAGGGTAAGGGACGGTGCAATCTAGGCCTTGAGTATCATGGATGATTCTCAAAGACAGGCTTGAATGAATAAAAATTATTGAACCAAATGCTACCTTGTGGTCAGAGGTGGCTGATGGAAGGGAAACTGTCAAATGTCACTCTAAAGGAAATGGGAGGACAGGGAGCTAAGTAGCCAGGGAAAGGAGGTCTCTCCTCCCTCTAGTTTTTACAAGTGGAGTGATAGTCAAGTTTAGTCCTGTTAAAATCACCTAATCTGCCTACTTGTCAAGTATAGCACAGGACAGAAAGCATATTCCTAAAGTTCTCCAGCATAAGAAATTTTATACCCAGCCTAGAGCCTTCTGTTGGGGAATGCCATGCCTCACAGGTATGCAACTAGAACCATTCCTACTTTTGCCCAACCCCCCAGCCCTCTCCAAGATGCTCTGTTGTCATCCTTTAGCCTCAATATCTCACTCCTCTATACCATAAGATAGTTCACTATTAGAAGACGTTGGAAGTTGAGTAGGTCACGTTAGGGAAAGACAGCAGTATAAATGTATTATGGGTCCATTGAGATCAACGATGTCCAGTCCAGGGCAAAATATCAAATAGAAAAAACAAGAACGGGATGCCTGGGTGGCTCAGCGGTTGGGCGCCTCCTTTCAGCCCAGGGCATGATCCTGGGGTCCCGGGATCGAGTCCCATGTCCGGCTCCCTGCATGGAGCCTGCTTCTCCCTCTGCCTGTGTCTCTGCCCCTCTCTCTCTCTGTGTTTCTCATGAATAAATAAATAAAATCTTAAAAAAAAAAAAAAGAAAAAGAAAAAACAAGAACATGGAGGAGAAAATGTTTTTGTGTGTGTTCTGGGGACCCTCAGTAATGTTTGTTCTCTTGATTCTTTTTCATTTGGTGTCAATCCTAGTTTTTATGAAGCTTAGTTTCTTCTGCTTTCATTTAGAACTTAGATTGGTAGTTGTATCTGCTCCTTGGTTTAAGCCAGGAGGACAGAACAATGTCTTGTCTATGCATTCCACTTTTCTAATGTGTTCTTTGCCACCTTCTTCTTTTCTTCCCAATTCCTACTGTCAGAACAAGATATTCGGCACTGGGCCAGCCATGTTCTTGGGAGATTTTCTGCATTTTAAGGTTACTCGAGTGTGGAATCAAGGCCCTTAAGGTCATTGGTTTCCTATCTGGCCCATGGCTTGTCAGTCTGTGACTGACAGACTTTTTCTAGTACATCAATTGTCCAAATAATGCTCAAAAACCCTGGGTTCAAATTAAGATATGTTAGCTTCACAATCAAATCATATTAGAAGGAAGATCACTACAAAATTCGACTACTGTGGGAAGAGGATATACTACTTCTATTAGATCAGGAAAAGAAGAACTTGGCATCAAGAATTTAAGCTTGGATGCACTAACTCCATACATACATCCTCATTCAGCTACTATATAGGCAGCGTTGATCCCAGGCTACATAACATAGGTGCTGTAGTAGCTTGGTAAGAAGCACAGTCCTGTCACATTTCTACTGATTTCATGTCTCCCTTTAAAAACTTTGGGTCGTCAGGGTATTTTAATGACACTTCTAAATGTAGAAATCTAATTTTAAATCTTGCCATTAAATGTCTCCACACTAGTGTTTTGGATGATATAATGAGTGGCACCATTTATAGGACACAAGGTTATAATCTGAATTTGTGAACCGTAAAGAAAGTACCAGTACGCTGACTAACTAATGAGCTTTTTAATGATGAGAAATAGATAAAGCTTAAAATGCAGAATGCTTATCAAGGGCCTCAGACAATAGCAAAGTGGAGTAATTTAGAAGTACTTAGCAGTGCTACTGCTGTGACAGCGAGGAGTGAACTATTTTCTTTCATTTTAAAGCACTGCTTTTCTTACATGGGAGTAATTTCTATATTTTCTTAACTAAAATTAAATGTCCCGGTATAATCCTCTTTTCAATAGAGTTCAAAATATAAATAACCTATTGATACCACTTGTGATAAAGCAAGAGAAAATGCCTCTACGAAGGGGGGAAATATCTGAATATCAACATGAGATGATGGGATCCTCGGTTAAGAGGAGATCTGATGGTGAAGACTTCATTCAGGGAGGATTTCCCTTGGAGCAGCTTTAAACACAGGCATGATTCCTGGAGAGGGAGGCAGGGCCCTGGCTGAGCTGACATGAGCATGACCATCTGATTTATAGCAAGTCTGGACTTCCAAAAAGAGAGTCTGAAGTTTGTGCGGGGTTGCCTTCGCCCTTGTGCCCTGAGGCATAAAGAGAATTAGACTAACACTGCCTTGCTGTGAGGGCTCTTCATCTTGAGACCTCGAGAACATTGTTCCCCAGATATTTCTGGGATGTAGCATCGTCATGGGGAGAGATGAGCAATTTCAGAGCACACAGGTCCACAGGCAGCTATTAAGATCTGACGCTGCCCTCCTCAATTTTAAAACTCCAAATCTAAATTTCCAGGACCTGGGAATAAAGGAAAGGCTGAGATATGCTATCATGTTAGGACTTTGCTCCGTTGTCATTGCTGTTGTTAATAAGGAGCTAGACTGAGCTTGCTCTTTCCTGCTCAGGAAGTGAGCTTTCCAGCTGATTAATTTAATTGCTCTCCCTTGGACAATGGCAAGGCCTGTGGAGAGTGGAGCTTTCATAGTTTTTGACATACAACACAAACCTACCAGCGCTGACAGTTGCGATCCTCTTCAGTAAACAGGAGATATGGCAATGTGCAGAGTAGGGAGGATAAAATTCTGGGTGTTAACTTCTGGAGAGGTAGTGAGCTATGGTGGCAAGCATGAAGTCTTTGGTGCTGATGGTAAGTTGCTTAACTTGTCTGGACCTTGGTTCCTTTAAGTCCTGTGAGGATGAAGCAGAAGCCTGAGCAACATTGGGTTTCTCCACGTCAAAAGATTCACAGCAGAGTGCTTGTCCAGAGAGAGAAGGAAGTCACATAGTAGGTACCACCAGAAGCTGACTTGCCCAGGATTCTCAACAAGGATGACTCCCTGTGCTTGTCTTTTGCTATTATCCCTCCTGCTTTTTGACTCACCTCATTCCTCGTCACCTCTTAGCTTCTCATCTCACTTCCCTTTTAATCCTGAAAATCCTTCTTGATTTTAAAACAAATCACCAGGGATCCCTGGGTGGTGCAGCGGTTTAGCGCCTGCCTTTCGCCCAGGGCGCGATCCTGGAGGCCCGGGATCGAATCCCACGTCGGGCTTCTGGTGCATGGAGCCTGCTTCTTTCTCCCTCTGTCTGTGTCTCTGCCTCTCTCTCTCTCTCTCTCTCTCTGTGACTATCATAAATAAATAAAAATTTAAAAAATATATTTAAAAAAAATAAAACAAATCACCAAACACTTGCCACTTCTAAATTTAGTTCAAAGTATTTGGCCAGTAAAACAAAAGTCCTCCCACATCACTTAATTATAATCTGAACTTAGATTTACTTGCTTTATACAATGTGTTAATTTAGGATTTTCAGATAAAATGCAGAAAAACCAGTTAAATCTGAATTCCAGATAAACAAGAAATAATTTTTAGTATAAGTCTGTTCCATGAAATATGTGTATTTTTATTTGCTAAATCTGCCAACCTTCATTAACTAAATGTGAACTGAATTCTCCTTGATAATATTTTTATTTTGTTACTTTCACATCTTACCTATACCCAGGAAGATTTTATTTTTTAAGTGTGTGTCTTATAATTAGACTCATATAATGAAAAGATGCACAGTTCATGTGCTTGTTCTATTGTACTCTTGCCAGCTTCTCCTCTCTTCATGTATCCATTGGGTATGGCCTTGGCTTCAATAGCCCTGAGTTTTATAGATGGGGAACACTGGGAGAAGCAATAGTCTAGGAAGGCATGGAAGACATTTATGCTCCATGAAATTTTATATACTCATGATGGAGGGCTCAGATTTGGGGCATTATCAGTTGGGCATCTCCAGTGCTCATTTCTTCTCTCTTTCCTCTTACTAGAACTATAATGACAGGCTGCTGGGCACCTGATTGAACATTGGAAGAGGCCATTACTATAGACAACAGGAGGTCTTGTGGGTCTGTGGGTAGAATCTAGGAAGTCCATGAATTTGTATGGAAAAATATATATACCTTTTTAAGAAAGATTTTATTTATTTATTTGAGAGACAGAGTGACCAAGAGAGAGTGAGAGCAAGAGAGAAAGAGCGAGACAGTGCATGTGTGTGCACACACAAGCAGGGGAAGAGGTAGAGGGAGAAGGAGAAGCAGACTCCCTGCTGAGTGGGGAGCCCGATGAAGGCTGGATCCTGGGACTCCTGGATCATGACCTGATGCTTAGGTGACTGAGCCACCCAGGTGCCCCATATACACATTTTTATTTATTTATTTATTTATTTATTTATTTATTTATTTATTTATTTATAAGAGAGAGAGAGAGAGAGAGAGCACAAGCAGGAGGAGAGGCAGAGGGAGAAGCAGACTCCCCACTGAGCAGGAAGCCCGACTCAGGGCTTGATCCTAGGACTCCGAGATCATAATCTGAGTCAAAGGCAGATATTTAGCCTACTGAGCCACCCAGTCACCTTATATATCTTTATTTTTATAACCCCTTTCAATTATTGGTTCAGGCAACAAAAAACAATAACTATTGTACCTGTGATGGTGTCATCAAGAGAAATCATAGATTTTTAAAGATGATAATATATTAAAGTTATTATAGGTAATCAGAACTTAATTCTCCCTATTACTTCAAAATTGCAGGAGTGGCTAGATCTACCCATAGATCTTATTATTAAAGCAATTAATTATTTAACAAAAAATAATAAAGGAGCTGCTATATGTAAATTTGGTTTCCTAAATATTTAATAACTTTATTTCAGTATAATTGGCTTTCTTTGTAATCCTGGGTTTTTTATTTTATAAATTTAAAGAAACTTTTCTTTTTTTGAGGGAGAGAGAGCACAAGTGAGGGTAGGGAGGGGCAGAAGGAGAGAGAGAGAGAAAATCCCAAGCAGGCTCCATGCCCAATGTGGAGCCCCATGCAGGTGTGGATCTCACCACCCTGAGATCATGACCTGAGTTGAAATCAAGTCAGACAGTTTACCGTCTGAGCCACCAAGGTGGCCCTAAAGAATAATTCTGAGAAGAAGTCCACAAGTTTCATCTGATTACCAAAGGATTCCATGGCACACATGAGAAAAGGTTAAGAACTCAGACTAAAGGAAGATCTGAACTCATGTATATATAATTCACTTCCCCAAGTCAACTGTCTTCAAAGCAAAACAGGTGGAACTATCCATATTTTCTCTTCAAAATGCATACTTCAAACTGCAGACTGTCCTGTCATGACTTCCAAATTGTCTTTAACATTTCTTTTAACCTGAATTTTACCTGCTTAAAAAATTGGGGGGGTGGTGGGCAGTGAAACTTCTGGAGGAGAAATACACAGGCTTCAGGAAGACTCACAAGAGTCAAAAATGGTAAGAGAAAAATAATATTAAGACCAGAGCCCAGGTTTACCTGCTTGGCTGCATTCTAAACCCTTGCAATCGGGATCACTATAAAATCCATTATGCACAAAAACTGTATTCATTAAAAATATTAAATCTTTAAATGTCTTGGGTAGTATATAAAAATTGTGTTTATTTGAAAAGTTTAGAGGCTATTCCTGTGCATTTGCTGCTCTGAATGTAACTCCTCTCTCTAACCTTGTTGATGATGTTGGGAGCTCAGGAAAGGATGGGCTGTGGCTTAAGAAGGAGGTGACTGATGCAGAGAAAGGAGAACCTTTCACTGCCCACACCCCTTTGTTATTTGTGAGTCTCCAAGGGCTCTTGGGAGGTGGTGGGGAGGCAAGGGGCCTAGAGGTGGGGGACTCTGTGCTGGAAAATGGGTTGCTTGCTGGGTGGGAAGTGGAGGTGCCTGATCCTGGCTTGGAGGGAAGGGGCGACTTGAATGAATGCCTGGGGGTTGGACTGGGAGAATAAAGCCACGAAGGGACCTGTCTCATTAAAGAATCCATTTCCCATTTTCAGCAGTTGGCTACATTAACAAGCTGAGCGGTGAAAGGATTAGATCCGCTAAGTGAGTGCCTGTTCTGTGCACCATTGCAAAACACATTTCAGAAAGCAGTGGATTCGCCTTAAATGAGTATCTGCTGGAGGAGCAAAGCCCTAGGAAAACAAAGGGGCACACCAGGGTAAGCTAATAATTCCTGCTGTGCTTTGAGGGCAATGAAATGACTGCAACCCTGAGAACTTTTTCTCCCTCCCCTGCAGTTGGTATAAACATAAGAGCCATTTTGATGATCATATCGACACCTCAGCAACAAGTGCTTCCCAGGTGCCAACAAAATGTCACTTTCCAAAGGGTTAAATGAACCAAAAGGCCTCAACCTCAAATATTCTTTTTCTGCACCCATTTAGTATGCATACCTATTAAACAAAACAATGGGCACAGATTCATATCCTGTCTACAAATAATCGAATGATACAAGAACAAATCTACCACCAGCTGCTTAGTCCCATGCTATGCTTTGACTGGGAGGGGAAAGCCAAGTTTCGAGCCAGGTCTAGCCTGACTCAGGCCCTAACTTGTGAGTCCTGCTATTCTAACCCTTTCTCTTGATCTGCTTTTCAGCCTGTCTCAGAGCACACAGCTCAGAACAGCAGGGAAGTTGCTTAGCAAAGGGCCACCCACTTGCCTATTATTCCTTCCTCGCCTGTGACATGACACAAGAACAAAGTAGACATTAACCGCTACATTAAACCCAGAAAGAAAGTAATCAGTAACCTGTTATTCCCTTAATAAAGGGAAACACATGCAGTGTGAAATCCAGAAGACTAATCAATAGCTGTGGACAATGCAACGTGCCAAACAAATTGCAAATCAATTAGAATCCTTGTTTTCTTTGAAATGGTTCACTATATCTAAAGCAATTACTCCTTCATTAGACCTAATTTAACAGCAGGACTGCCCTGGCTACAACTGGCAGCGTCTGGCTATCAAATAGAAGAATGGCAGCTTATTTCTGTCTGTCTGTGAGTCTAGCACCAATCAAAAAAAATTTTTGAATTCCTTTATAGGAGAGAAACTTTTAATGAATATGTGGATATTTGTCTTAATCAAAATATCGATACTGGAATGAAGATGTCACCCACCCTTCTAAGGGAAATTTAAAAAAAGAACTACAAAAATTAGATAATAAAAATCTGCAATTAAAAAATGTATTTGTTTTCTTTTTATGCTAGCTTCCAATAGATAAAAATGGCATTTAAGTACATAAAGTCCTTTTAGCTTTTCAATCTAACACATCGCTTGATAACTAGTTTAAGGACTTTTGAAAAGAGAATCCTCCTGATTGTTACAAAATTTAGAATATTCATGTACATGATCACCCAAAAAGTACTAGTTTACTTTAAGTTTAAAGCTATTGAAAAAATAGCTTTACTGAGGTATGATTTACATACAATAAAATTCACCCACTTTAAGTGTACATTGGTGGATTTGGACAAACGTATATAGTCATGTAACCTCCACCTCAGTCAAGATCCGTTTCTATCATCCCCAACAAGTTCCCATGTACCCCTTTCCGATTGGTCCCCTCTGCCACCCATGGCCCCAGGCAACACAGATCTGCTGTCAACCCATTTCTCTTTTTTAAGAACAGTTTCCCATCCTGTGGAGGGACTGGAAAATCTAGTGAAATAAGGTTTTTCTAGCTGGTTCGGGGGAAAATGCTTTTGTCCTTGTTTGAAGTGGCAAGCAACAATCTCTTAGAACTGAGGAGAAGATTACAAACTTTTTTGAAAGTAGATATGTTTAATGAAATCAAACCCTTTCTGGAAGCTGAGGTAAATATTCCTAAATGAGTTGAAAACATTTTAACAGTCACAACTAATTATTAAATCACTAAGCCTCAGAGGCTGAAACTTCTATTGTTTCTATTCGTAAATAGTAACATCTTCAAAAGTTGTCTCTTAGTTTAATGTGGCTTAATTATTTTTCTGACTATAAAATCAATCCATTTTAATTATATGAAATTTCAACATTAAAGAATTACAAAAAGTAGCAGGGAAGGCCCTCATATTTCCCTTTCTCCCAGTAATTTTCAAAAGGACACAAAGCTATGTGCATAAGGATGTTCTTTAACAGGATTGTGGTAATAGCAAAAAATTGGAAGCTCTGGGAGATTGAGCCTTAAATTAAGTCACACATGTTCCTGCTTCCCTTCTTCCTTCCTTTGCTTCCCTTTTAACAGCTTTTACTCCCTCTCCCCTCCCCCTAATCCTCCCTCTTCACCTCACATCAAATGGCTTTTCATTCTCTGCATCCTTTGCCTTTCTTTTTTTTCTTTAGGGCTCAGTGCAGGAAAATTCTTGCACTGAGGATACTGGTATCTTTTGCAGGCCAACCAACCCATTTCCCATCTCCTTTTCCTCCAAAGAAAATTACTCTGCCAAAGCTCTCACATTCTTTTTTTTTTTTTTTTAAGCTCTCACATTCTTAACATCAACCTGCGCTACTCCATAGCACACCCCATCTTGCTCCCTTTAACCTTTCGCTAGTAACTTACTCAAATTATTTTTTGCTTCTATTGGTTAGACTAACGCCCATAATTTACCAGAGTCAATCAACCAATCACTCAAGGAGCATTCACTGAAGGCCTGCTTCCCAGCAAAACCCGACTGGGTGTATCTGGGAATTGGGTGGAAACTCCAATGAAAAGCACGTGTGACGGTGGCGGGTAGGATGAGGAAGCTAAGAAGTTTAATAACTTCCTAAAGGTGACTCAGTTTAGTGCTTAGACTAATCAAAAGCTGAGGTGAAAGTAGGCAAGAGAGAGTGTGGTCCTCCTTTCAACTCTCTCTACACACTGATCTGAGAGTAGAAAGGCTTTACCATGGGCACTGGAGCTGCTTCAGGCCCACAGCTTGGGTAAAATGGAGTGGCCTTGGGAAGGAAGATGCCATAAGTTCTTGAAGACTATTTATTATTACTAAGATAAAACCTCCTTAACCCATGGATATTTATGCTCTCCAAAATTGTGTGCAGAGAAAGTCAAGACATTATTGTCTCCACTGTTCATGTACACCCCCTCCTGGTGCTTTCCCATAGCTCCAAGACAACTATCAGCCAACAAGTAGGTGAACACTTAGGCCAGTCCTGGGGGGTGTGGTTCACCAACAACGTGGTGACCACAGCATAATTAAATACTGAATAAATCAATGTAAGCACTTCTAAGGAGAGGAATGGCAAATCTGTTAGGCAAAGAGACAAGGAACTTTTGAGTTTTCAGGAAGTTTCCTAAGGAAAATAAAAATAAATTGGATTTTAAAATTTTTTCCCACTAGAGAATCTTGACAGAAAACCCTTTACTCATAGTTTTATCCTGCCATATTCAATGGTTAAGTTACTGCTGGCAATTTTTGAATTGTTAGTAGTTATGCAAAGGTTTTTTGTTTGTTTGTTTGTTTTGCAAAGCAATGCCCAACCAAAATGAACTATCTGATGGTTCTGGTTCATACACTTTGCATCATTTCTGCACGTGGCATGGAGACCTGATTCTTGCTAATGCACAGATAAAAGCCATAACGAAATGGAGCCAGAACAAATGAAGCCAGTCCTTCAAAGTAAGCACAGCCCTTTTGTTTGTTCTGCTATAGAAAAAATGAATAGACGGGTCTTTTGCAAACTTCAGGGTACCAACTTTTTATTGCCTATCCCTGGTCCAGGGAATAATTATTTTGGTGATTGAATTTTTTTCCTTGAATCTCATATTGGCTATTAATATGAGAATTTTATCCACTGTGGATGAATGTTAACTAATACAATTCTTCATACAAATGCAAACTTCCTCTTTACCAGCCTCTGGTGACTCCGCGTCTCACACCAGTGTGGTATCATTCAGCTTCAGTTGCTATAGCATTTTCAAGAACCTCTCTGTTCTTGTCATAAATTATCTTTAAGTGAAAAAAGCTCAAAGGAGGTCTGCAGCAAACTGTATCAAATAATGAATTTGTAAGCGGTAGAAGAAAACACTTATCTTACTTATGCTCTTCTCCCATCGATTGTTCAGTGACCCTTCTTTGGGATACAGATGAGCATAACCCTGAAAAATGTTTGTGTTGTCTTTCTTTAACTGGCAGCCTGCGGGCTGCATGATCTAATAAATATTGGCAGGGCCAAATGAAATAATATAGAAGAGCTTCTCTTCTTTAAAGTCCACAGACCAAGAGACTCTTGTCACTTGTTAATATCTCCATCAAACACTGAAGTGTTAACATATGTGATACGACCACGCAATCAAGTAAGGACCGATTTGTTGACTAATTAAACCAACACAACAAGCTCTTTAGCACCTACAAGTGACAAGTTTAGAGCAGGCAAGTGGAAACTCTCAATTGAGCCCCCTTTTATGAGACTATCATGCCAAATTCAATTCTGACTGAGTAGTATTTGAATGTACTTGACTTCCACCATGTGCTGACATGCTTACAATAATTCATCATGGGTGACAATAGCCCAATATTGGAGATTTATGATATATACAAAACAGTTACAAATGAAATGTAGCCCTAACATGGGTCTGCTTTCCTTACCCACTGCCTATTGATATTATAATTAATGGTCAATTACTCAGGGAAAAGAAAATAGAAAATAGTCATTACTGGTTTCAGTCACCATTGGATTTTTTTTGGCAAATTTTGGAGGTAAATGAAACCATTTCCACAGCATTTGGCGGTTGCTTCAAAATAATAAATGGACAGAGAAGCCTGATGTTCATGACTCATTTTAGCAATGAGAATGAGCTAGTAATGATATTTTAAAGGAAACCGAATGTAAATTAAGTTGCCTGAGGAGGGGGAAACATTCCAAGGTGTATCCTTGTGTGAGTAGATAACAGGTACGAGTTATATCCTTGTGCATATATGCACCTTCCTCCACCTACCACACAGTATGTTTTATATTGTTTCCTTGTTTGTAAATTGAAGCAGTTCCACTGGTTTATTTCTAATGCCCTTCTGATCCCTAAAATTTCATAGCCTCTGATCTGACCTCTCCCTATTCAGGTTAGTGAAAGAGGAAGAACCCTTTCTCTGGTTTTTGGCATGGAGTTAATCCCTCTCCCTGTCTCCATCTTCCTCTAAACACTCACTTTTTGAATTCTCTCCATGCATGTATTCAAATTTTCTGTACCCAGCCCCAACCCTCTTTGACTGACCCTGTCCTTGCCAGCTGGACAATTCTATTTGTGGAAAACCAAGAATCGAGTGTATCCATATTAACATAACACATACACTGGCAGATACGTAAGTCACATTTTCCAGTCCTATAAACACATTACCACATAAAGCACATGAGCAGTAGTAGTTCCTCCGTGGGTTGTTGAATTAGCAGGGCAAGATACAGGTCAGGGCCACTTACTCGAGAATTGGCCTGTATCCTGTATCCTGTATCCTGGGCTCAGCTGCAGGTGCTCTGCTTTAGACAGACCCCAGGTTCTAAGCATCCCAGAGCTGCAGGTCAGTAGCCTGTATCCCAGGTACTAAATGCTTTCTTGTGTCCTGCTAGTGAGGGAGTAGCTCTGGGCCCAAATACCTGACTAGGAGAGAAGGTGAGAACCTGGTAAGATACTAGAGAGAGGTTCTCATCAAACTTTGAGGTTGACCTCCAGACCCTACATGGCCACATCCCATCATCAAGAGTTGTCTGATAATTCCTCTACCTTGTGATGAAAATGACTGACACTAAGTTACCTGCAAATCCTCCTGACTCCTGTCCCCCATTCCCCCAAAGAGATGAGCTTCTTATTTTTCCCCTTAACCTCTGGCTGGATTTTTACCTATTTTGAACAGACAATATGGTTCAAAAATCAACATGGTATAAAAATACATTCTCTGAGAAGACCTGCTCATAGCTCCATCTTTGTCCACCCTGTTTCCCATCTCCCTTTCAGTAAATTCTCTTATTAGTTTCATGTATATCCTTCCAATGTTACTTCAGGGAAATGCAGGCACATTTTTTTTCTATTTTTATTTTTTCCTCCCTTGAACCAAAATGTAGCATACTGTATGTTGTTCTGACTGTTGCTTTCCTTCCTTAACAACATACACTGGAGATATTTCCAAATCAATACAGAGACTTCTGCATCAAAGATAAAATCTTTATTCTTCAATAGGGCTTCTTTCAGGAATCCTGGCCTACCTTTCTCAGGGAACTGCATAGAGCATAGTAAAGGGAAACTAGAATCTCCCCCTTAAGCCCAGTGCAAGTGCTTAAGCCCGTTCCTAAGCCTTTGAGAAGCCCTCTCCTGTTTCTAGGCCCCTAACTCTACATCTGCCTTCTCTTAAGAGATCACAGGACCTTTTGAAAGGTCTCTACAGCAGAGGATCATATAGGTCAAGGTGCCACAAAAGGCAAGAGGGGAGTCCAGGTCTTTAAAGCGGTCTGATATTCTGAGGATTTCCTCTGGCAATGATAACCTGTTCTTCTGAAAGTCTTTTTCTCCTCGAAAAATGTCACTAAGGTCAGGGGCTGGACTCATACAGTCTTGCATTTTCTCTCTCTGATTCCTGTATCCTGGACTATTTTGAGCTACTCAGGGCTTGTTTCTCCAAACCTAACCCCACTCTAATTATTTTTTAAACAATATTGCTTGTTTAATTTTCTTCTTTTGATTTAAAAATCAGTAAATATTTGTCATTTGGAAACTTGGAAAACAGAAATGTATAAAGAAGAAAATTAGCATCAGTCACAACACTGAAAGAGAAAACTACTACTAATATTTTAGTATATAGTCTTTTGGTTTTATAAATAAGGATTATAAAAAACATACTGCTTTCTAATGTTTATTTATAGTTCATACAGTTTTTAAAAAATATTTATTTTTTAGAGCAGCTTTAGGTTAATAGGAAAATAAGTGGAAAGTACAGTGTTCCTATATAATCTCATAGCCTTTATTTTTCACTTAACTATGTCATGAGCATTTTTACAAGTCCTATAATTTGATTTCTAAATGTCTTCATAATATTCCATGACATGAATATATAACACTTTAATAAATCTCCTATAGTTTAGATTGCTTTTCATATTCCTTATGTTCATTATTATATTACTATTATATTAATAATATTGTTATATTATTATAAACAATACTATAATCAACATCCTTGTAAATTAATCTTTTTCCAAATCTCTGAATATTTCCTAAAGTAGAGACTTAGAAGTAGAAATGCTAGGTCAAATACACATGGATTTTTTTAAGGCTTTTGACACGTATCGCCAGGTTAGTTTAGATCTATTTTTTTAAAGATTTTATTTATTATTTATTTGAGAGAGAGCAAAAGCGGAGGGGGAGGGGCCTAGGGAGAGGAAGAAGTAGACTCCTCACTGAGCAGGGAGCCCGACATGGGGCTCCATTCCAGGACTGTAGGATCATGACCTGAGCTGAAGGCAGACACTTAACTGACAGAGCTACCCAGGTGCCCCTGTTCAGATCTATTTGAAAAGAAATATAAGGTAGCTGCAGAGAGTGGGAAAAGTAAGGCATTCAAATTTTCTATCAAAGCCGCTATAAGAAAGAGTGAGAATCCCTATCCAGGGCAATGAGAAACTGCAGGTGGGGAGAGCTGCTGGTGGTACATAGGGCCACTCTGGGATGCTGGGAAATATGGTCCTTTATACTAGGAACTCGGCGTGGGGCTTTAGCCTAGGAGACTGTGGACTGAATTATAGCAGTGGAAGGTGGAGAACAAGGCTTATTCACAATCTCCACATGCAAACAGTAGACTCATGTGACACTTAAAAAAAAAAAAAAAAAAAAAAAAAAAGGCGGACAGCCTGGGTGGCTCAGCGGTTTAGCGCCGCCTTCAGCCCAGGGCGTGATCCTGGAGTCCCTGCATGGAGCCTGCTTTTCCCTCTGCCTGTGTCTCTGCCTCTCTCTGTGTCTCTCTCATGAATAAATAAATAAAATCTTAAAAAATATAAAGGCAATGAGATTGTATTAGGGTTCTTAGAGAAAAAGAATCAATAGTAATGAATATAGATATTACATACATCCGTGTGTGTGTATATGGAATTGGCTTATAAGGTTATGGAAGCTGAAAAGTCCTACAATCTGTCAACTACAAGCTACAGAATGAGTAAAACTAGTACTGTAATTCTGTCCAAGGCCAAAGGCCCAAGAAACAGGAGGTCACTGGTGTAAGTCCCAGAGTCTGAAAACCTGAGAACCAACTAATGCATAGATATAACAACAACAAAAAAATGTTATATATGAAAAACTGAAATTTGGGAAATGTTACTACATACAATATACGTATTACTAAATGTACAAGATGTTTTCAAGTTAAATCGCTTTAAAACTTTTAGAGGTGATTAATTTTTAAAACTTCAGATTAATCTTTTTTTTTTTTAAGATTTTATTTATTTATTCATGAGAGACACAGACAGAGACAGAGACACAGGCAGGGGGAGAAACAGGCTCCATGCAGGATGTGGGATTCGATTCCGGGCCTCCAGGATCACGCCCTGGGCTGAAGGTGGCGCTAAACCGCTGAGCCACCCAGACTGCCCCAGATTAATTTTTTTGTAACTTGGTAATCACCGTAATATCACACTTTGTTGTAAATGTCTCAAAATCTTATGTTTGGCTTCAAGTTGCTTCAAGAGAAGGCCATCCATATTCCAGTTTAGAACCCTAACACAAGGTTGGAAGGATACCTAATGAGTTTCTGCACATGGAAAGGATGGCAGGCATATTCTAATTCCCTTTAAAAAAAAAAAAACTATGCATTTTTTCTTAAAGTTCATGCCATTGGAAGAACTTTGGGTTTATAGGTTGATATGATATTTCTTTTTTATTTATTTTTTTGATAGGATATTTCAAAGAAAATTTTAGTAGGTACAAAATATAGTAATTCTCTTTAGTAAACAGAGAAATCAGAAAGTTCAGCACAAGAGTGAAGTGTTAGGTTTTCTTATATGTACGGACACGTACACTTTCACTTTTGTTTTTAGATGTAAATTGCTGGGAGAAGGGATCTTTTCATGCTCAAAAACTGAGAGCTTAGATTTTTAAAAAATCCATTAATTTTAGTTTCTTTCAAGGTCCAGAGGATATTTTACAGACTGCTGTTGAGATCAGATGGTCTCCAAAGAAATCAATCCAATTTCAATAGAAGAGCTATGCTGTGTTGGGATTTTTCATATAATCCAATTGCTAAATGATATCAGGGCTACTTTGATTTAAAAGAAGAAACACAGATAACTCACTGTTCTCAATCCTCTACATTCTCATAAGATCAGCTGACCAAAAAACCTTCCCTAAAGAGAAAGAATGCATTTTTCATAATAAAAGAAAATCAACATTAATGAAATAATACCTATACTGATCTGGAATGTTATTTCATTGAAAATATCAAACATAGTGCTAATGCTGTAAGTGAAAGCCACAAGAGTAAGGATGAAGCATTTGAAACTTATTTCTGCATTGTTCCTGAAATGTGACTCAACTCCTGAGACCTACAGGTGCTTCTTTAGCCTCTTGACTCAGAGGAACCCTAAAGATACTCTCCAGATTTCACAGATAGCAAGAGAACAAGGTCATGAATAGAGAGGGCCATCAGTAAACTTAAATCTAAGAATGTGCTTCTACTGCAAAGGTAGGGGAAGTGAATTTTTAATATTACAAATCCTCCTAAATAAAAAGTTTAGAGTTCAATCTAGCAGATGCACCAAATCTTTTATTGACATGTTACACTGGTTTACAAGACACAAGAACAAAAAAGAAATGGGTTTCTAGTCCCAAGTTCCTCACTTGTAATTTCCATTAAATATGCTTCACGTTCCTCACCTCTGTCCTTCCCTGCCCACTCCCATGAACTTAATCAGCCCTCATGAAAAAGCACTTTCTAGAAGGCTCTTAATGATGGCTGTGATTTGTAATTTTGAAAACGTCTAGATCAGGTTTCACAAATTGGATTTTTTGGAACACCAGTCTTTTCAATTAATTGTGTTCCATGAAAAAAGGGTTCCATGTGAGACCTAGGATGGGCAAAATCATCCTGCAACCCCTGACAGACGCAGTAGGTGAAGGAACAACTTGGAAGGGTCTTAGGCAGCCTTTTGCTTTAACTCATCTTGCCTGATGAACCAAAGTTAGGATGTAACTATCTGGTGTAAAAAATAACTTTGTCATATTTTTGGCTCCTTTAATTCTGTGTCAAGTAGTAAAAACTATATTAAACAACACATGTTAATTACATGCAGAAAATATCAGTACATTTTTAGAACAAAAACCCTATATTTAACACCTAGAAATAATTTATTTAAAAATTTTTGTCTATGGGGCGCCTGGGTGGCTCAGCTGGTTGAGCATCTGCCTTGGGCTCAAGTCATAGTTCTAGGGTCCTGGGATCGTGCCCCACGACCAGCTCTTTGCTCAGCGGGTAGCCTTTTCTTCCTCTCCCCACTTGTGCTCCCTGACACTATCTCGGTCTTTCTCTCTCAAATAAATAAATAAAATCTTTAAAAAAAATAAAAATTTTTGTCTATGTTATTCTTATTTTTCCCAAGCACATATGTATACACACATGCACACACATTCCCAGAGACATGTGGGCACATGCACACATTTAAAAAAATATAATCATGTCATGTCTGTGATTTTACGATTTAAATTTGTTCATTCAGTAAAGGTTTTACAATATCTTTAATGCCTATATAGTATTCCATTTACAATGTCCCATAATATATCACTTATCTCTGATTGTTAAATATTTATGACCTTTAAAAGTTTCAGTATTGGATTTATTTTTTTAATATTTTATTTATTTATTCATGAGAGACACACAGAGAGAGGCAAAGACATAGGCAGAGGGAGAAGCAGGCTCCATTCCGGGAGTCTGACGTGGGATTCGATCTCGGGTCTCCAGGATCATGCCCTAGGCTGAAGGCGGCACTAAACTGCTGAGCCAGTGGGGCTGCCAGTATTTAATTTAAATAAATTTAAATATATTTAAATAAAATTTTAAAAAATAAAAGTTTCAGTAGCTTGAAATAAATGTCATCAACTTAATAAACCTAAGTTTGACAAGTTCAAAATTAAAAGGAAGAAGACTCTTTTCTCTCTCTTTTCTGTCCTGTGATACCAAAAATATGTAATTTAAACTCAGAAATATAGGACATTATTATTTATAACTTATGCCCCATCCAGGTCCAAAAAGAATAAAAGGCTTATATCTTCCATTATTACTTTTTGATTTAAAGGAAAAGCAATCAGTGTACATTCTGCCTATAGATACCATGTTTTGTTTTCTTCCGTCTTCATTTTTTCTTTTTTTTATTTAAATTCAATTAATTAACATATAGTGTACCATTAGTTTCAGAAGTAGAGGTCAGTGATTCTTATATAACACCAGTACTCATTACATCACATGCCCTCCTTAATGTCCATCACCCAGTTACCCCATTCTCCCACCCTCTTCCCCTACAGTAACCCTCAGTTTGTTTCCTATGATTAAGGGTTCCTGGCAGCCCTGGTGGCGCAGTGGTTTAGAGCCGCCTGCAGCACGGGGTGTAATCCTGGAGGCTTGGGATCGAGTCCCATGTCGGGCTCCCTGCATGGAGCCTGCTTCTCCCTCTGCCTCTCTCTCTTTCTGAATAAATAAACAAATCTTTAAAAAAAAAAAAAAAAAAGAGTTTCTTGTGGTTTGTTTCTCTCTCTGATTTTGTCTTGTTTTATTTTTCCCTCTCTTCTGCTATGATCTCTGTTTTGTTTTTTAAATTCCACATATGAGTGAGATCATATGATAATTGTGTTTCTCTGGTTGACTTATTTCACTTAGTGTAATTACCCTCTAGTTCTATCCATGTCATTGCAAGTAGCAAGATTTCTTTTTTATTTATTTATTTATTTTTTTTTTTTTTGAAGGCTGAGTATCATGGATACCATGTTTTGAAAGCTCCTATATACCAGACAAATAGCATGTAGTAAATGTTGGCACAATTTCCACTTGAACATTAAGTCAAGTTTTCATCAGTAACCAGTGCTTATCAGGGCTGCATAATAATATAAAATAATAATCTACAATGCAAAAAAGCAACACAGTTAAGAAAGTATAGTTAAGCACTGTTACCAGGTCTCCATAAATATGTTTGCCACACAATCACAGGTCCCTGTGGAATGCTCTCTCTGCAATGACTGCCCAGCCTGTAGGTCTGAAAACAGAACCAAGTGGCCCAATCACTTCCCAGAAATGCCTATGTTGCCAGGGACAGTCAAGCCAACCTGCTTATCAATATGATCTAACCAAGGTTTCTAAAAGGAAAAAGTGCTATGTAATACTTAACAAAAGCAAAGAAGCTTAATATTTTAAACTTTCCAAAATAGTGAATATAGCTCATAGACTGAAACTAGTCCCCACTTTCTGTCCTCCTTTAGTTCCTCTGTAGATGAGAAGAAATCCTGGATCCAAATTTGGGGGAACTCACTACTACACCAACCTACTGTGTGGCATTCCAGATCTTTTACAAACTGGCTCCACACTATCTTCTGAGCCTATCTCTCAGGCTCTTCCCGTTTCTCCATCTTGACCTGGTTGGTCTATTCAAAACACAGTAGTTACAGAGATCCTTATTGTGCATTCCACTTTAGCTGCTAGCCCCCTCCCTCCTGCTTCCTGAATTTCTGTCTTCTTTCACTTCAGGATCTTTACAAGTATTCCCTCTGGATTGTTCTCCCACCAGATATACACATGGCTTGCTTCCTTAGCCCCCCAAGTCTTTACAGAGATAGCATCTTTTCAGTGAGGGCTTTTCTGGCCACCCTACCTCTAGTAGATTGAAAAATAGGGCCACAATATTTTGTGGCTCCTCTCATCAAGAGCTGGAATCTGTTTCCCCATGCTTTGAATCTGAGTTGGCCTTATGACTAACCTGAACCAACAGAATGTGGTGGAACTGATATTTGTGAGTTTCAGAGCCAAGGCCTTAACAAATCTTGCAGGTCTGGTTTCTCTGTCTTGGGATGCTCCCACTGCCAGGTATACGAGCCTGGGCTAAATAAACAGTGGATGAGAGGATGAGAACCCATATCAAGAAAGCAGGCTTACAGGCAGCCTACATCAAGGCCCAGACACATGAGTGAGACAATCTTAGACTCTCTAGCCCCAATTAAGCTGCCAGATAACAGCCGTTGCATGAGTGACCCCAGGCAAGATCAGTAGAAGAACCTCCCAGCTGAGTACAGACCTAATTACAGAATTGTGAAAAATAACAAATGCTTCTTGTTTTAAGCCACTAAGTTTGGGGAGGTTTGCTGTTTAATAATAAGTAAGTGAAGCACCACTTAAGATTTTAATATCTTCCCAGATACTTCTTTAATTATTTGTATGTCTGCATCTACTAACTAGAATGTAGGCTGTATGAGGGCAGGATTTGTTTTTTCATTTTTTCTATTTTGTTCACTTTTGTATCACCATGCCTAGTACAGTGCCAGTGAATCATCTCTCAATAAATATTTGTTAAATGAATGAATAATAGGATAAATGGATGAATTAAATGTAGATTTAATTACATATCCTCCAATACAGTTTGTTTGTTTGTTTGTTTGTTTTAATAAGAACACCAAAGCCTAGCGCTTCACTGACAATGTCAGGACTGGAATCGGAATCTACTACCATATGAAGCTCTATTTTTTCACCCCATTTTTGTATATTAAGCTCCTCTATGTATTAAGTGGAACTACTAGGATTGCAAGTGACAGAGACCCAGCTCAATCTAGCTTAGTTTTTTTTAAAAAAGAGGATAGATTTATGAATTCATTAAACTAGCAAGCCCGGAGATGTATTAAACTTCAGACATGGCTGGCCGGATCCAGGAGCTCCAATGACATCTTCAAAGCTCTGTCCTGTTCTCTCCATTTCTTGGGCAGAACTCTATCCACTACCAGATTAAAAACTCTAGAGAGGAAAGATAGTCTTCCCTGACAGCAATTTTAGATAACTCTAAGGTCATGTCTGGTACCGGTTCCTGAACTGATCACCACACTAGGAACATGGCTATCCTCTTATAGGCCAGTCTTCAGTTATGGGCCTATCTCCTGAGATAGAATTGGAAGTAAGGTCAACCCTATCTTCATTATATGGAGTGGGTTTTCCTGGGAAAGAAGGGTTCTATTATTCTATTATTGGAGGGAATGTGTTCCAAATATGATTGAACTCTGCATGTCCACTTACATTCAATTAGTAGCTCTAAATAACTAACTATATAGAAATCCTCCCAGATAATAGAAAAGATATATGTCATTGATTTTCCCTTATAAAGAAGGACTTCCTTTTAAAAAAGACATAGATACTATTGAGGTTTCCTTATGAAGCAAGAGATATTTCATGTTGGATGGAAACACAGATAGCAATGATTGTCAAGCTTTCTTAGATTCTCTTGCCTGGCTCCAACAGGTTTTCTACATGGCAGGTTTAGAATTTATTTATTTATTTATTTATTTATTTATTTATTTATTTATTTATTTATTTAAAATTTTATTTATTTATTTATTCATGAGATATACAGGGAGAGGGAGAGAGAGGCAAAGACACAGGCAGAGGGAGAAGCAGGCTCCATGCAGGGAGCCCGACGTGGGACTTGATCCCAGGACTCCAGGATCACGCCCTGGGCCGAAGGCAGGCACCAAACCACTGAGCCAGCCAAGGATCCCCCCAGGTTTAGAATTTAAAGATGGGGGTGGAAAGGAGGCCACCATGTTTGCACTACACATCAAATAAGCCTCCATAGCAACATCTACAACATGGAATCAAAGTGAAGTGTTTCAGAAAACCTTGCCTTGAGGTGAGAGATGGTAAGGAAAGGCACTCCATTTTATCAGGAAAAATCATCATGTTTAACAAAGACTTTGAGAACAAGCTAAAATGAGAATATACAATGTCCATTATAGGGCAGAACTGAGATGAGAGAAGTGAATCAATATGCCTCAGCAATACTTAGAGATGTTTTTCATCTGGAAAATGATCTTAGGACCACTTTTGCTATTTTGAAATCCAGCCCAAGCACTTGTGAGAAGATGACCTTTTATATATTGCATTTTTCAGAGAACTATATATAGTTGGATACAGTATCTTGACCTAAAGGGGAAAATGAAATAGAGAGAAAAATGGTGTTTCCGGGTTTTCAACCAAAAAGCAGTCCATAGCAGAAGAGAGGAGCAGAGGCTGCAAACTTGGCCCCTACAAGCGCACTGGCTGAAATGTCATTATCTGAAGGATTCTAGACATCTGCATTATTTTGCATGAGCCTCCCTAGGCAAGTGACTTAGGGCAGGCGATGGAAAGCATTGTTTTTTTCATTTCTTAAAACTATCCTGTCTCTAGTTCTTGGCTTCACATGCTTTTGGGTGGGGGTGGGAGGTACTGCCAAGGAGAAAAGGTCACTGATTTCCAAAAGGTTAAAGATTCATTTTTTCCTTTAAAGAATAACATTTCAGCTTGATATTATTTTAGTATTTACCACTCTGTATTGTCTTAGACCTCATCTTGGCAAAGGGCTCCTAAACAACTGCCACTTTCAGCATTGCTGCCAAAAGGCGCCTTTTCACAATAAAGCATGCTGTGCTTTGGCAGGAAATCAATAAAGTGAAAATCTGTTCTCATCATCCATACATTTACCATCACAATCAACAATCAAAGGCAAGACCTGGGTTCTTTATCCACAGGCTCCAGCCTCCCAATTTTCTGCTATGAAAGGCAGCATAAATTAGAACCCTTGGTTCCTGTTAGCTGGGCTTAATGGGTATGATTTATGAACCATTAAATGAGGTTATGTAAATTGATCCTTAGCAAAATGCTAGCGCCCAGGTGACAGGTGCAGCGTGCTCGTCCACAAGGGTTCTGCACAAATCAGATTTCAGTGACATTCAGTTTGAGGAAAGAGAAATATGTTGTCAACAAGGAAGTGATTTAAATAGTGCCCTGGGTTTGTCAGCAATTATGCCTTTCTTCTTAATTGCTGCAAACTATATAAATTCTAATAGGAAATAAATTAGTAATTTACCAGTTAATGACAAGGGGTATAAAGGAGAAGAGCTTATATTTTAAAAGCCATATTACCAGTGAGGCCATACACTTGGGTGATTTCACTTATGCTGTTAAAGTTGAAGAGATGCTTTAGAGCAGGAGTATAAACTTTGACACATGACAACTAAAATTACATGCATTGCAACAGAAAAGAAAACTCGATCCACATAGAAAATGCCCTCGCAGAACTGCTTCATGTGCTCCATAGAAATGGAGATTTCACCAGGGTTTCTATTTTACATCCTTCACATTCTAACTTGAAACTAATGGTCTTTTTAACCCAGATTGGGGGAAAAAAAAAAAAAACTTGCTCTATTTTTAAAACCTTTTGGAAATCTGGCATCTGATATTTGCAATTGCAAATATATTGTGAGAGTGAAAGTGAATGATGTGGCTCGCTCACGTTGCAGGGCTGTTTGCTTGTCTGCCTTGTTTAGACAATAGGTATCAATAACATACTTTCTGTTATATTCTGCAATGAAAGGTACAGGTTTTGTGTATCACTCAGAGTGATCCCCTCACTCTGAGTCTGCCAACTAAAGGCCCAGTTTTTAAAAAAAAAAGAGTTCAGGGGAGCATATACAAATTAATTTCACTAGCTTTGAAAATGAAAAAATAATCTCAAATCCATTCCTCCTCTTGGGCCTGCTGCCCCTAATCAAGAATGTGGTGGCCTTTGAGAAAGGTTTCTCCCAGGAAAGTGAGTTCAATATTATCCCCGGCTTTTGTCCGGAGCTATTATTGTGCCTGTTTCCATGAGGCTGACCTCGTAAGAGGACACATATGGACGTGATAGTAATGTTCCCTGGTCTTTGACTGAGCCTATTAGAGGTCCCAACAGGGAGTCTCTACCACTCTTTTTAAAGTCATTTCTGCTTCACGAGTGCAGTTGTTTATGGATAGGGGAGATGATTTGAACCACTGTGTGCCAAATGAAAGAGTGAGGACAGGGCAAAGGTTGTACATTTAAAGAGGGCTGTAACTGTGGCCCACTAGGAGAGGCTCTCCCTAGTAAAGAAAAATATCAAGATGTCCTTTGTGAACTTAGAAAAGATGGCTGGCAGGCCACAAGTGAAAAACTACATGACCATTGACATCTGCAGATGACTTTAGTGCTGCTGGGTAAAAATAATTTGGGAGGTAGAGAAGAGTTAAGGAAAGTATTTTTAAAACTAGTACAGGAAAAAACACTTGGTGACCCATGAACCAGTAAAGGTCCTTCAGCTGTTTCAAATACTAGCACTAAGATTTATTAAGCATGTGGCTATGAGCAAGTTCTTTTAGCTTCTAAGCTCTAGATAACAACACTTTCTTATAAGATTCTGTTGTGAAGATTAAATAAAATAATGCATGGAAAGTACCAACATACAGTGGGTCAGTAAGTGCTCAACATACGATAGTTTGGGGTTTATACATTCAATTTGTATATATATATATATATATATATATATATATATATATGGAGGTGGAGGGAGAGAGAGAATCTCAGATTTCTTTGCTCTTGAGCCGTGAGCTAACTGCTATCTAAAGGGTTATGGAAAATACCAGACTCTCTAAATGTCTGACCATGTAAACATGCCCTTTATTTTTTTTTAAATATTTTGTTTATTGATCCATGAGAGACACAGAAAGAGAGGGAGAGTCGTAAGCAGAGAGAGAAGCAGGCTCCCTGTGTAGATCCCAATGTGGGACTTGATTCCAGGATCACGAACTGAGCTGAAGGCAGACGATCACCCACTCAGATGCCCCTAGACATGCCCATTAACTCCAGGTCTCACATTCCTTTCACCCCAACCAACCAAGCCTTCCCCACCATATCTGCCACTTGGTCCTCCCTTGCCTCCTATCCTGCACTTTTGCAGAAATGGTACGTTGACTAAAAGCATGGTTCCTTATCATATAATTGGCATTTAACTCCCAACCTCCCTACTTAGCTCTGTGACCTTGGACAAGTTATTCCATCAGTTTGCACCTCAGATTCCTTCCCTATAAAATGGAGATAAAAAAAATAGTATCTACTGCATGGGGTATTCTGAAGATTGAGTTAATATATGTGATGTGCCAAACTTAGAAGCTCAGAACGTGCCACATAAGTGCCATGTGCAATTATTACTATTATTATGACAATGCCCTCTGCCTCTCTTGTCTCTATGTTCAAATATTCAATTGCCTGCACAGAAGAGAGCCCAAACCACACACCAAGCACTTTTCATGCACTGCTAAGATCTAAAGAGTACATTTTATCACTATTCAATAAAGTGGAGGCTCAGTGAGGCTAGATAATTTATCAGGAATATAAGGCAAAAAAGTAGAGCTGCATTCAGACCCAGGTTTGTCTGACCCTAAACCATGTTCTTTTCACTATATCTCAGCGGTCCAAGACAAAACATCGACATGGGATGCATGAGAAAAACATGGACAGGAACACCTCTAGCAGAACTTCCCCTGGTTATATGGAAAGAGCAGTGGGCTCTGTCTGCCACACCCTTTGAGTTTTAGATTCCTAGTTTAGTTTCTTCAAGATTGCTTAGGGTCACTGCATAGGGAAGGTCTGGCAATCAGAACTGCATCTTTCATGAGACACTCATCTAAACAGAGTAAGCAATGGGACTCTAGGGAAGATGTTAGATAATATCAAGATCCTTTTCAACTCTACTATTCTGAGTATCTTTTTCAAATTATGAAGAGTGAAAAATACCCCAATCTGTACTGAAATAACATTCAATTCAATGCACATTCTCTGGTTCTACTACATGCAAAACACCATGTTGAATGTGGAATAAGTAACCTCCTTTTCCCCCTCAAATTGTCTTATAAGAACTCCTGGCTCTATGCTGAGTACACTCTCAAGATGCATTTCTTTCTTGAATTGCGATTTCAAATCACTTAAAAGCCAGAATGTGAAATGTTCCCCTACATATGTTAACCTTTGTACTTAAGACCCCCATTTCCCTGAAGAATATTTTGATCCCTTCCCTTTCTCTGTGTTTTATCAGTGTACTTTATCTTGTGAACATAGCCTTGTGCCTATCACATCGCTGATTTTTCAGTAATAATGATAATAAAATGAACAACCAGTGATCTCTTGGTGGCAGACTCCAAGCATTGCCAATATTTTTTCTGTTTACAGTCCAGGCACCGGTCCTTGGAGGTGCCCCCCCCCCTTACTAGTTCGAGAAGTTTTTTCTAGAAGGCATCATTTGCTAATTGAATTAGCCTCTCTCTTTGTGTTTTGATTCAATGGAGATTACCTCAGTTAATTCAGAGGCTCCTCTGTGACTTTGTTCCATGGAGACTAATTCTTCCCCAATGGCTCCAGAAACTATTACCCCCCCCCACCCCACCCCCACTTATTTTTTGGAAGGGATCAACAAGGAATGTGGATTTCAGCAAATACTGCTGAGAGGAGGACAGAATGCAAATGAAGAGCTGGCTTTAAAATGAGGACTGCAAGAAAAAGTTTCCAGTTATCCCACAAGACAGCAAATAAGGACTCATTTTTGCTTAGGAAAACTGCTTTTTAAGAATGCCACAGTATTAGGGACACCTGGGTGGCTCAGTGGTTGAAGGCGTCTGTCTTCAGCTAAGGACATGATCTCGGACTCCCGGGATCGAGTCCCACGTCGGGCTTCCTGCATGGAGCCTGCTTCTCCCTCTGCCTATGTCTTTGCTTCTCTCTCTCTCTCTTTCAAATAAATAAATAAGAATCTTAAAAAAAAAAGTGCTACAGTATTTTGAAAAGGTGTTACATTGCTTTAGTACTCAGTTAAGAAAACCCAGGAGACACAGTATTATGGAATAAAGAATTTAGGGACTCTGAGAGCCTGATAATCCCAGAATATCTGTGAATACTTCTGTCCATAAGAAAAAAATGGGCAACGCTCGCTGACTGGCTATTACAGAAATGTGTGCCTGTATGTGTATGAAGGTACATTTGCATATTTGCATATGTGCATGTGTTTGTGTGCGACCATTTCGACTTTATCAAATAAACCCGTGGCTCACAATTCCAGCTATATGCCAAAGCATCTGGGGAACCTGAAAAAAAGGTAACATAGCTATAGATAAATTTAGGCTGCATTCTTCAAGATTCAGATTCTGGTGAGAGCCCTGGCATCTCCTATCTCTGAAAAGTTCCCCAGGAGATTAAGTGGCCCAGCCAGGCACGGAATCACCAGTCTAAGCAAAAACAGGCACTGGAGGCCATCATCATATCTTTGGCTTTACTTGTGGTTTTGTGCTCTGCTGAGTGTCAGCGAGCCCCGTGCCACACTCTAGTGGGCAGGTGTCAGACAGATTGACTGCATATATAGAATATAGTCATCACTTTCTTGAGTCTATAAATTCACTGCTCAGAGTTTACTCCTAAAGTAATGTTATTTTTGGCCAAAACACTTAACTCCAGCAAAGGTAGAACACTGTCTTAATTAATGCAATTGATCTCTTTTGTGAGGTCATTTATCCCCTCTGGATAAATGTCCTGCTTTAGTAGGGTTACAGACTATTAGCAGTCATCTTTAGCAAGCCTCAGGCCCCATAAAAACATTTTATTTGCCATAACGGATGACACTGAGAGACCAGAGTGTTTTGTTTTGTATTGTCTTTTTTTAACCATGAACTATTTTTTGAAGCAAGAGATCAACAGACTGCATCAATTTTTTTTAACTTGACAAGATGATGCCTACTATAATAGACAGGAAGCTTAATCCTGTAGTTTACTTCCAAACCAGCAAACTCATTTTAGAGTCAGACAGCAGTGCTTCTGGGCTACAGATACAACCCCTAAACTGGAGCCCTTCCAGAAACACATAGTCTTTCCTCTTAAGCTCTTTGGACAAAGTCATCAGAACAGGTTTCTTTAAATCCCTTTGCATAATGTCACTTCTCTCTTGAGAACTTCCAGAGGCTTCCTGGTGTCAGGCAAGTCAAATCTAGACTCATCTAGCTAGGCCAGGCTTAAGCCATAGAGCCTGCTGTGTGTTTATTGCTCCTCAACACAGACCTCTCTTGTTCTTCATGAAGACAAGAAGAGCTGTAGAACTCTTATTCATGCTTAATGTTGGATAATACCCACCCTGACTAGGCCTTAACACCCTTTTCATTTCTGCCTTGAAATTTGGTGGCTGTGGCCCGCTGTGTATATGTGCAGTGTATTTCCAGAGTCCATTTTGACTCCACCCCAGAAACAGCTGCTCTGTGCCATGGCAGGTTGAACCTCCACCCCTACCTGTTTCCAGTTTGACCTTGGAAATGTCCATTTTGGCCCCAAGAAGTCACTTGCCCCCATCTAAGCCTCCTCTAAAGCATGGCTCAAAACTCAAACCTTTAAGGAGACCTCCCTATGATTAACTTCATTTCACATTTGCATGTATGGGCTTCATTACACATTTGCACTGTTTGCATTCATGGCCTCAGATGGTGGTCTGTCCCATATTCCACATCACTAACTGGATTGTTACTTCTACACAGCAAGCATGTTGTGTTACACTACTTCTATATCCCTCCAAGTCTCTTTAGAGTTTGATAAAATAAGCCACAACAGCTAATGCTTTTGTGAGGGAAGTAGCCCACCAGCCCTGACTAGGATGAGCTCTTGGATGCTTTTCATCAGTTTCTGGATGCTCCCAGGAGCTGTAAAAATGTAGCCCTGATCCTCTCTGAGATGAGGCAGAGGAAGAGAAGGCACATAGGCCAGTTGCAAGTTGTGGTGGGAAAGCCTCCAGCAGCTCAGCTCCTGCTGTTCCCTTACTTGGGCCTCACTTTCAGGGAGGCTCCAACCACTCTTTCCCCTCCCTGACTTCCTTGCAGCCTCTTCCTGTTATTTAACCAAATCTACTTCCCATATTTGGAAAGAGAAAGAAAGGAGGTTTGTGGTTTGTTTGTTTGTTTGTTTTTATTCCATAGGGGCATACATACAAAGTGAGCTTCATTAGACTTTGGGTCTAAGCTCATTTGACTTGTTGCACCCCTGAATTTGACAGAATTCAGGCTTCTATCATTCAGCACAGGGTTCTCAGGAGCTTTTTGTAGTATCAGACTTCTCCAGAAGCTCCAGCCAAAAATCTAGTTGGGTTGGCTGTTTATACTAGCCACAGTTTTTAAATCTTTTTTTTAAATTTTTTTTTAAATTTATTTATGATAGTCATACAGAGAGAGAGAGAGAGAGAGAGAGAGAGAGAGGCAGAGACACAGGCAGAGGGAGAAGCAGGCTCCATGCACCGGGAACCCGACGTGGGATTCGATCCCGGGTGTCCAGGATCTCGCCCTGGGCCAAAGGCAGGCGCCAAACCGCTGCGCCACCCAGGGATCCTAGCCACAGTTTTTAATCCTTTCTACCACCTTCTCTGAAGAGACAGGTATATTGCTTCCTACCCCAACCTTTCATGTTGAGCTTACAAGACTTTGGGTCCTTAGTAATGATAACACTACTTTTCCCCCAAGGAACCCGCTCAGGCTGCTATTTACTAATATTCCAAACTCAATAAATCTTCATGGTACTGTGTAAAGTAGGTACATGACTCCCTCATTTTACAGAAGAGAAAGGGAGGAGTGAATAACCATCAGGACATTTGTTGGGGCCAGAGGGGAAAAAAATTATGTGCTTTTTGTCTCTCATACTTCCTACATCTTAGCCTTGATTTTAAAACCAAATTATTCTGTGAAATCATCTTAAACCAATATTCAAATATCCTACTAGATGCACTCATCATATGCTAAAAAATAAGAGGAATATGTTCTATTTTGTGACTTGATTTAAAAAAACACTTTTAATAAAAAAAATAAAGGTCCACTTTTCTGTCATTACTAATTCAATCAGGTAAATTGGGAAGCTCTGAATTTTTAAGAAAAGCGTCAACAGCTTTCAGTAAGTTGTAAGAATCTTTGATGTGAACATTTCTCAATTTTGCCATACTTTCTCTACTTAAACTCTCCCTCCTTGTTCCCCCTTTTATACGTGTATGCTGACCACTATTAATGTAAAAAGTGAGGATGTAGAGCAGGACCTGGGGAAAATGCCTGTATTCTGAGCCACTCAGACAAGGCTTCCCTAGGTTGCGTGTTAAACATGCCCAAATGAAGTCCACAGAGCCTTGTAAGGCCCCCTTAGCTCACTGAACCAAATCATACAATCCAAGACAGTTCTCCTAAGACCTAGCTGCTGCCATGTGGCTCTTAATGTTGGAAGGGAAGGGAATGCAAGAGAGGGGCAACATCTTTCTTTTCTCCTTCCCTATACTGAAGAATAACTACTTTCATTACTTTCCCTGGTTCTGTCTTCATATTTCTATTTAATACTATTCACATGAGATATCAGTCTCAAACACACTGGTAATATCCTCATGCAATTTTCCATTGTTTCTGAGATACTGCTTCCTAGTTCCGTGGCCATGAGGACTCCATCTTTCTGGTCACACAAAACTGCTTGCCCAGCTGACCATCCTGGCCACAGTTCCAGCACATGAGAAACAGATCTTAAGAATTACCCCTTCTCATTTCAAATGTTTGCTACTGGTGAGGAGGTGCTAATGTACCCTTGCAAACAAGTCTCTTTGTAAGAGAAAACAACAACAAGCTTATCTGGAGGATGCAATGATAAAAAAAATCAGGACAAATACTTAATTTAAAGCTCTTATTCATTAGAAGGAATGGCTTAGATTGAGAGAACAAAGGTCTTGTGAATTAAGGAAAAAATGCCTTACATTTACATAGTAGCTTCCTAAGATATTACCATCATGGTGCTTTTAAATCTGGTCACAGTTTTTAGCCTTGGCTAGTTGGGAAGGAAATGTAGCCTGTGAAGCTACATTGTGGGCAGCACTCAGGCATTTGTTCTACAGTAGGCTGATGATGCAGACTTGTCAGGAATTGTGAGCTGTAGGCTTTTGTTGGGAGAATCAAACTATTTGACTGACAGTATCACATTACTTTCACCCTTCCCAGGGAATGTCATTCAGGTAATTGAGAACATTATCAATGTTAAGTTCATGGATTGTATTTATTAAATATAGGAGAATTTAAAAGAATATTTATTCCCAAGGGATAAAATGCTAGTAGAATCAACTAGGGTTTACTTTTAGGAGCTTATAAACAAAATTAAAGAAAAATATGGAGAAGTTTCTAGAAAAAAAGTTCTGTTTTGTCTTTATTTTTTAAATTTTTAAAAATATTTTTAATTTAAATTCAATTAATTAACATATGGTGCATTATTAGTTTCAGAGGTAGAGTTTAGTGATTCATCAGTTGCATACAACACCCAATCCCATCCCCCATCCCCCTCCCCTCCAACAACCCTCAGTTTGTTTCTTACAGTTAAGAATCTCTAAGTTTGTCTCCCTCTCTGGCTTTATCTTATTTTATTTTTCCCTTCCTTTCCCTATGATCCTGTTTGTTTCTTGAATTCCACATATGAGTGAAGTCCTATGATAATTGTCTCTGATTGACTTATTTCACTTAGCATAATACATTCTAGTCCTATCCACACCACTGCAAACAGCAAGATTTCATTTTTTTGATGGTTGAATAATATTCCACTGTAGATATATGCCACATCTTCTTTATCCATTCATTTGTTAATGGACATCTGGGATCTTTCCATATTTTGGCTATTGTGGACATTGTTGCTATAAACATTGGGGTACAGATGTCCCTTCCGATCACTATGTTTGTATCCTTTGGGTAAATACTTAGTAGTGCAACTGCTGGGTCATAGGGTAGTTCTATTTTGAACTTTTTGATTGAGGAACTTCCATACTGTTTTCCAGAGTGGCAACACCAGCCTGCATTCCCACTAATGGTGTAAAAGAGTTCCCCTTTCTCTGCATCTTCACCAACATCTGTCATTTCCTGACTTGTTAATTTTTTAGCCATTCTGATTGGTGTAAGGTGGTATCTCATTGTGGTTTTTATTTGTATTTCCCTGATGCCGATTGATGTTGAGCATTTTTTCATGTGTCTGTTGGCCATTTGTATGTCTTCTTTGGAAAAATGTCTGTTCATGTCTTAATTATTTAAGTCTTGAGTTTGTTAAGTTCTTTATAGATTTTGGATATTAGCCCTTTATCTGATAAGACATTTGGAAATATCTTCTATTCAGTAGGTTGTCTTTTGGTCTTGTTGACTGTTTCATTTGCTATGCAAAAGTTTTTTTATCTTGATGAAGTCCCAATGGTTCATTTTGCTTTTGTTTCCATTGCCTCTGGAGATGTGTCTAGCAAGATGTTGTGGCTGAGGTCAAACAGGTTGCTGCCAGCATTTTCCTCTAGGATTTGGATGGATTCCTGTCTCACATTTAGGTCTTTCATCCTTTTTGAGTTTATTTTTGTGCATGGTAGAAGAAAATGGTCCAGTTTTATTCTTCTGCATGTGTCTGTCCAATTTTCCCAACATCATTTGTTAAAGAGACTGTCTTTTTTCCATTTGATACTCTTTCTTGCTTTGTCGAAGATTAGTTGACCATAGAGTTGAGGGTCCATTTCTCAGTTCTCTATTCTGTTCCATTAATCTGTCTGTTTTTGTGCCAGTACCACACTGTCTCGATGATTACAGCTTTGTAATACAGCTTAAAGCCTAGAATTGTGATGCCTCCAGCTTTGACTTTCTTTTTCAACATTACTTTGGCTATTTGGGGTCTTTTCTGGTTCCATACAAATCTTAGGATTATTTGTTCCAGTTCTGTGGAAAATGTTGATGGTATTTTGATAGGTACTGCATTGATAGTGTAGATAGCTCTGGGTAGCATAGACATTTTAATAATATTTGTTCTTCCAATCCATGAGCATGCAATGTTTATCTATTTCTTTGTGTCTTCCTCACTTTCTTTCATTAGTGTTCTATCCTTCACCTCTTTGGTAGGTTTATTCCTAGGTATCTTATGGTTTTGGGTGCTGTTTTGTTTTGTTTTTAAATGAGGATATACATAATGTGGAAATAACAAATCTCCCTGACACACATAAAAATTGTGTTCTGGGGCAACCCAGGTGGCTCAGCAGCTTAGCACCACCTTCAGCCCAGGGCGTGATCCTGGAGACCTGGGATGGAGTCCCATGTCAGGCTCCCTGCATGGAGTCTGCTTCTCCCTCTGCCTGTCTCTCTCTCTCTCTCTCTCTCTCTCTCTGTGTCTCTCATGAATAAATAAATAAAATCTTAAAAAAAAAAAAAAGAAGTGGTTTTTTAAAAAAATTGTGTTCTGGCAAACTGCATCGAAACTTAAGACTTTGGAAACCACGCAATCACTCACTCCCAGCTTCATCTTACTTTTCTACCTTTTGTTACTCCTTTTCCTCTACTTCCATTTTTATTTTACTCTTGATCTGATTACATTATATACATATATAACCTCAAATTCTTTCTTGTAACAAGTAGGGTGCACATTAAATAAACCAGGCTCATACTGTTGATGACTTTAGGACCAGTATAAGAAACTTTAAGTATATTTCAGTATGAATATCTCTTATGAGCCCCTCTGCAATCTAACATTGAAATGATTTCCTACCTAAGTGAAGAAAAGTAGGCTTCTCAGATCATGTGAGTAACCTAAGGCAGCTACTATATTATACTCTTTTTTGGTCTTTTCTACATATGCTAAAGAGCAAAGTGTCAAGCATGAGGTACTTATTGACAGATAAATCACTAATTTGCGTTTGATTACTTCATGGCATTTTTACTCAGAACCATAAACACTTATTATTATTTTAAGGTTTGGTCTCAAGAAATCTATAGGCATATGGGTTTAAAAAAAAACAGATGTGGGTATACGAATATTTTGTTGTGTTGCTGCGAACCATTTGCTTTAGGATGAGCCTGGTTGCATACAAATTTTAGTGGAAGGAAGTTGATAGAAAGCATTATTTCTCTGCTGCAAGATTTTAAGCATCTTAAGTCCATTTCCCCACTTTTGGATTCTCTATATAAAAGGTTGCTATCAAAGGTGAATGTCATGATTTTTTTTTTTTTGCTCTGTGCTTAGCTTGTAAATGTGATCTTAGGAAGCTGGATTCACTTCTCTTCCTTCCACTGCTTGCAAACTTCAAATAGACTGTTGTGTTAAGACATTCTAGCCATACTATTACTCTGTCTTGGAGTTTACTTAAGGAGGGTGGTCTTCTGATACATCTGTAACCACTCTGAATTAGAGCCTAGACAGAGCTGTCATTCTGAATATCCTAATAGCAAGATAGAGAGTACTCCATCCATACATGCAAAAAGAGCTTTAAAAGATAATGAGTCCATTATAGAACAGTTTGAGACCCTCAGCCAAAAAATAGCTGATGGATATAATGTTGACCACACCAAAAGTAGTCATCACAGGCACCCTGAACTGCCTTCCTAGAGGTCTGAAGTGACAGCAGTGACTGGAATTAGGCACACAGTATCTAAGGGGCAGTGTGAAGGACAGAGAAGTTCTCAGACATAAGCTTTGAGAGGCTTTGTCAGAGTAAGTGATATTTAAGCTGAAGCTTCAAAGGTGAGGAAGGACTGACCAAGTAATGGGGAGGGAAATGATGTTCCAGTTAGCAGGACAGAGAGGGAAGTCTTGGACACAAAAATACATGGTACATTCAAGGAACCACAAGAAGGTCAGTGAAGAATGAGAAGAACAGTGGGAATGGGGGAAGTGGGTGGAGGCTTGAGTGTGAAGCTTCTTGTAAATCGTATACAAATTAAGATGTTTGAACACTTAAAGATAATAGGAAATCGTGAAGCTCTTTAATGACTGAGTTGTATTTATACTGTAGAAACGGCATTCATCCACCTAGATGGGGTGCCTTATTCTTATTTCTACACATTTGCTATAAATCCTTGAGGGTAGAGGGGCACTGATTCTGCTTGTGGTTATGGGGAATGACTCGGCTATATTAGTATTCTAGATTCTCAGATACTTCTTTCCTCCTAAGTCTTCTACATCCACTCAGCATGCTTTTTCTCCTCTCTTGGTTGGCTCATTCTTAACCTTACAGTCTTAGCTTGGCAGTCACCTCTTCAGAGTCATCCTCCCTGACAATATCCTATAATTACAATGCTTCTCTCCCTCTATTCTCTTTTAGGTTTTTGCTTACTTCTCTATATAGCATTCATTACAATTTGCAAATTGAGGTTATCTTTTTTTATTTTTAGACTTTATCCCACTAATTAAAAAACTCCACAGCCTTGGAATATTATACTTTACCTTGTTACTCACTGAAGTATCCATAGCACCAGCCTGGGAAACTGAATACAAGGAAACCAGTCAGAGAACTGCTGCAGGTATTCATTGAGATATCAGTGGTCTGGACTAGGATAACAGCAGTGGACTATAATTCTAGCAATATTTATGAAGCAGACAAAACAAGTCAACAATTGATTGGAGAGTTTGAAAGAAAAAGATCAAGAATAATGCCCAGGTTTCAGGGACTCTCAGAGTTTCAGGTGCTCAAAAGGATTTAAAAAAAAAAATCAACGGTTACTAATGGAAATCAAATAATAAACAATCTCAGAAAAAATGCTCCAGGGCTACATATAGGTTTTAAAGCTATTATTTATAGTAAAACTAAAACAGCAGGTAGTATGCAGGGGAAATACATTGATTTATAGCCTGCAGAAGGATTTCAAAGTGTTGTGATAAGAAATGAGTGATAAATGGTTTTTAGAAGTATAGCAATCCCTTAGTGACTAAGATTGCTGAATTTAAATGACAATCTTTAGTTACAAAATAGTGTAAAATAGGTTTAACATTTTAAGTAATACTGTCAGTAGAACTGAGTAAAGTTTTAGAATAATACTAATGGATATGATAAATCTATGTATACAACTATAAATACCAATAAAAACGTCTCTGTGAGGGGTGCCTGGGTGATGCAGTTGGTTGAGCATGGGGCTCCTAGTTTTGGCTCAGGTTGTGATCTCAGGGTCGTGAGATGAAGCCCCTGTTTAGGATTCTCCCTTTCCCTCTGCCTCTCCCCACCCCATATATGTGTGTGCATGCATGCTCTCTCTCTCACTCTCTCTCTCTCTCTCAAATAAATAAATAAATCTTTTAAAAAAAATGTCTTCTGTGATACTTTCAAGTCTTGGAAAAGGAAATAGTAATTTTAACTTTATAAATATATATGGCAACAATCAGTTTACAAACCACTTACTATATACATTATCTATTCTGACTATTGCATCCTCTTTATAGTAATTTATGAAATGGGTTTTACTGGGATCCCTGAGTGGTCCAGTGGTTTAGTGCCTGCCTTCAGCCCAGGGTGTGATCCTGGAGTCCCAGGATCAAGTCCCACGTTGGACTCCCTACATGGAGCCTGCTTCTCCTTCTTTTTTTTTTTGCTTCTCCTTCTGTCTACGTCTCTGCCTCTCTCTTTGTGTGTCTCTCATGAATAAATAAACAAATCTTTAAAAAAAATTTAAAAAAGAAAAAAGAAATGGGTTTTACTGACTCCATTTTAAAACTGGGGAACTAGGTTCACAGAGATCAAATGACTTGCATAATGTCATACAGTTAATCATTCAGTAGGACCAGGGTGCCTGGGTGGCTCGGACAGTTAAGCATCTGTCTTCAGGTTAGGTCATCATCTCAGGGTCCTGGGATCAGCCCCACATGGGGTTCCCTGCTCAGGAGGATTCTGCTTCTCCCTCTGCCTATCCCCCCATTCAGGCTCTCACTCTCTCTGTCTCTCAAATAAATGAAATCTTATTTTTTTAAAAAGTAAAACTCTAAAAAAATATATCATTCAGTAGAACCACAAGCAGGACAGATACTAAAATATTCATTTTACAGATAAGAAAAAGTGCTCTAGAAACACTTGCCCCAGGCTACAGGGATTGTGATCAGTGGAAGCAGAGCTAGGAAATAGCTTTTCCTTTCAGCCTGCTCTCTCTTCTGTAGGTCAGCATAGTGCAAAAAAGAAGATCTGTCACATTGGGGTTTGGGAGGCTCTCTGGAGGCAGGTCAGAGCCAAGTATTGCCTCTGATCATAAAGGCCACTCTCCATTGCTCAGCAATCCTGGTGCCCTGCTTTCTCTCTGTTCTTCTCAGGGGTCCCCTGATACTATTACCAGTGCTACCAAGGACTGGGGGGACAATGGTGGAGAGGAGTCCTGGTAGTCTAGTGTGCTACCTGGGTGACTCTTCTGGTCTCCCCATCTCTCTCATGTCTACACAGACTTTGTCTCATTACCTTTTCCTTGTGGCATCTCTACCCTATGACCTTTCAGCAATAGCAGCTCCTGACAAATGGCTCATTCTATTTGTATTTCTTACTACAAATGAGAGAGACAGAAACAGAGAATCTAATGAGCCTAACTCATCTTTTTAAACTATGACATAAAAGAAAGAAAAACTATGACATATCGTGGATTACTGTCTATGGAAGGGCTGCCCTCATACCAGGTGCTGCTCTGGGGCCATCAGTTGTGAGGTGGTCATAGGATCTATGAATGGCAGAGCTATGAGGATGGGAGTTTTCTTCAAAGTGGGATGTATGTGTGGCAGGTCTTTTGAGGCTTGGTCAGTCTAGAACTGTCCAAAGGAGGAGATACTTACAGTAAGTACCACCTAAATGTACAAGGATGAAGAGTCACTGTGGTTGGAAACTTCAAAAGGAGAAAGGAGTTTGAGTTGAATCTTGAGGTTTATAGACTTTTGACTTGTCTAGTAAGGAGAGGGCTGAAAGGAGAGCATTGAAGACAGAAGAAATAGCATGTGCAATGGCAGAGGTTTGGCTTGAGAGAGTGCAGCACAGCACACATGGGGTAAGTAAATCTTTCTGTATGGCTGGAATGCCAAGGCTGTGGAGGAGCATAGTGGGAGATGGGGCTGGAAAGGTGGGCAAGGCTAGACTTGTGATTCTCAGCTACAGGCAGTATTACTCCACAAAGGAGCATTAGGAAATGTGAAGGGTCTTTTTTTGTTTTTTTTTTTTTGTTGTTGTCAGGTGAATAGGAATTATTACTGGCTTTTAGTGGGTGGGACTAGGAAGAAGAAGGGTACTTCTGCACAGAGAAGAAATCTGTTGTGCCTCAGTTGTCAGTAGGGTCTTTACTGGGAAACATGAGGCTAGACTGTGAAGACCTTTCAAAGCCCTGACAAAGAATTTAGATTTTAGTCTCAGAAAAGTTGGTGGTGACCATTTGCTTCGACGTGGATGGAACTGGAGGATATTACGTTGAGTGAAATAAGTCAATCGGAGAAGGACAAACATTATATGGTCTCATTCATTTGGGGAATATAAAAAATAGTGAAAGGGAATAAAGGGGAAAGGAGAAAAAATAAGTGGGAAATATCAGAAAGGGAGACAGAATATTAAAGACTCCTAACTCTGGGAAACAAACTAGGGGTGGTGGAAGGGGAGGTGGGCGGGGGGTGGGGGTGACTGGGTGACGGGATGAGCACTGGGTGTTATTCTATATGTTGACAAATTGAACACAAATAAACAATAAATTTAAAAAAAGAAAAAGAAAAGAAAAGTTGGTGGTGAGAATAAGAAATCTGGAGTGGCTTCCAGATTTGAGGTTGAGCAGTTGGGTGGGAGGGTTCCAATCACTGAGGTTGGGGATTATGGGGAGAGGAGAATAGATGTGAAACATGTCAGGGAAGATGAGATCTCATATTGCACATGTCACATATAGGTGAAGTTCCCCAAGAGTTAGTTGAGATGTACTGCTTAGCTCAGGAGAGAAGCTGGAAGAGATGTGTTGATTTGGAAGTCCTCAGAGCATCAGGGAGGGTGAAGTCATGGGCATAAATGAGGTCATCCAGAGTAAGTGTGAATTTTGGATTGCTCAAGGTCAACTTTTAATTTCAGGCAGATTTTTCTGCTTCTTATTCAGTGTGTTCACAGGAAATACCAATTAAAATTAATTTCAACCTAAGTAAAACATAATTAGGAAGATAAATTTGCTGCCAAAAGTATAATGAACTCCAGAATGAAATGTAAAATTCATTTTAGCTCACTTATCTGATATGTTTAAATGGTGCTCTATCTTTCTTGATTCTACTAAACCTAGTAAGTTAAGGCAGGAAATACTTTAGAAATTTCAAGGAGATTAGTAACAGAAAGAAACAAAACAAAACAGAAATTAGGTGTTCCTCTTCCTTCTTAGGGCTCTCTTCCATTTTGCCTGGGTGATTTGCACTGTGAGTGTCTCCAGTCCCTCATTTAGCCGATGGTTTTCTGACATACTACAAAGCCTTCACTTGGTTAGAAGCAGAGAATATATCAGGACACAAACTTCACTTCTCTTCCTCTTGCCATGGAGATTACATTTACCCAGTATTGTTAGTCTGAAGCATGCCTGCCTAGATAGAAAGGGCTGTATTGTACCATTTTTTTTATGATCTAGTGATCACAAACTTAAATCTTAAGTTTCAGTGGAGAAAATCAAGCAGCCTAAATTATTGGCACATTAACCTATAAAGAATAGGGTCATTGGTTAAGATATTCGATAGATGTTATTTTCAATAACAATAGCAGTGTGTTTCTTACCACTTCTAGAAGCACTTAGAAGTTCTTGGAAAGAAATCCATTACTGCAGTTGAAACAAACTTAAATTTTCAGATTGATTTCCACTGAATCGATTCAAATTGTATCACTGGGTTTAAATAGACTGGAACCATGAATGTTTCCTACAACAATATTTGGCCTGCCTTTCAGTCCTCCCTGGGCAAGATGTGGGCACAAGATTATTAGGAGCTTTTACTTTCCTTAGATGACCTGTTATTCAATTGACTGTCACAGCAAAAGGTCTATTTTTAATTGACAGCACAGAATATCTGCATTCCCAAGTTTTTGCCAGAGGGAATAAAATGTAACACTCTTTTCAAGATTTTTATGAAGGACTTGGTTCTCAGAAACAGTATTCACATAGGGTTGCTTGAAGATATGTAGTCCATAATTTCCCTACATGACTGTTTACTAAAGTGTTAGCTAAAATTTCCCTGAAATGTAAACAGGTACCATATTATAAGAGAATCAAATTATTTTGGTAAAACTTCTGGGTTAGACAAAGTTCTTTTACTGAAGGACTTCTTAGAGCACTTAATTAATATATGTTAATGTGCATGCAAGTATCTTAAAAAGAGAAATCTGACATGAATATGCACTAGTTCCCAAATACACTTGGCCATAGAAATCTTTGTTTTAGATCATATCATAGGGAATAGTCATTTTTCTCAGAACACATCTTATTTTAGATATTCTAAATTTTGTCCTTGGATCAAGCCAGGTCATCAGAATTCTGGGCACTTACTTACATTTCCTTGGTCTCCCTGTCATAAAATTACTTTAAATTTAAGGTATGTGGTTAACCTATATTGAAGGACATTTTTAAAATAGTTCTACAGCATCCACTACTATGTCTAATATAGAGATACCCTGGAACACATTGTCTATAACCCAGATGGTAATTCCTTGTGAGAGTCCATGGAGATATTTCTCTAAGTCAACATTGGAAAAGCTGTGTTTTACCTGAGGAACTTTTCTTTTTAAATTCAATAGGCACTACGAATTTTGTGAGTGATTTTTTTTTCCTTTGCTTTGATTGCTAGGAAGTTCATAATGCAATCTGTGCCCACCTCTAAAGGTGCTTCATCACCATATGGTATGCACTTTGTACAAATTTTATCTTGGTTTACATAGGATTCCTTTTTCATACTTTCCACTTCTTTGGTTTCCAAATTTAAAAACCTGGTTCATTTGTTTTTTCAATTAATATTGATTTAGCATCTTCCGTGGGACAAGCCCTGATCTTGGTGTTGGAAATTAAATGGTAAAACAGATATATATGGTCTTCACTCTCCAGATCTTACAGTCTAGAGGTGAATATAGACTAGCAAATATACAATACACCATATCCAGGGTGATAAGGACTTGATGAGGAAGTATAAAGGGATACCTAAACCTTGTGGAGAAGAGTACAAAGGGAGTACAGTTGGCTAAGTGGTTGACTTTTGGTTTCAGCTCCGGTTGTGATCTCAAGACCCTGATCTCAGGGTCATGGGATTGAGCCCCAAGTTGAGCTCTGTGCTCAGTGCTGAGTCTGCTTAAGACTCTCTCTCCCTCTGCCCCTCCCTGCTCTCTCTCTCTCTCTCTCAAATAAATAAATAAACCTTAAAATAAATCCTGTGGAGAAATCAGGAACACTATTAAAACTGATACATAGAGCCATTAGAAATAAGCTTCTTCAAGCATGTTGGCCTACAGATTGCTTTGGATTCCTCCTTTACCTTACTGTTCAGCACCTTGGTGCCCATCCCATAACCTATGCTGCAGCCAAGCATGCCATTGTTATGCTGGTTCCTTCTGCGTGGGTGCTTGGACTACTACTCGCTCACATTTTCTGGTAGGAGATTCCACAAAATCTCATGGCTAAATATACCTAGCCTTGGATATTCTGTGTTTCCCATAACCCACTATCTTACCCAATTAACTAGACATAGCCAGGGAGAGGGTATAAGGAGGCAGGAGAAGAGCAAGAGAACACATACTTTAGGCATACCTGCATTTAGGGGGAAGAAGTAAGAGCTAAAGAAGGATCAAGAGGAATTGCTGTCAGAGAGACAGGAAGCCGAGAGGGGTTTAGGGTCATGGAAGCCTTGGGAGGAGAGGATTTTTAATGTTTCCATTGCTATAGAGAAGTCAGGAATGTTAAAGACTATTATGCAGCCTTGGATCTGATGATGCAATAGGTAATGACAATCCCCAAGGAGCAACTTTGCTGCACGGTAAGGTCACAATGAGTAAGGATTATATAATCCAATGTGATTGTGAGTGGTGAGGCAATGAAAATGAGTACTGACTTGCTTCTTGACAATTTGGGGAGTAGAGAGAAAGTGAGAGATAGGGTGGTACCTTAAGGGAATAGCAGGGTCAGGAGAAGGTTGATGCTTTTTTGAATGACCAAATGCTTCACTTATATACATCTCTCATCACAAAAGACTGATGAATGTAGCTATGCCACGGTTGCTGGGCACTGGGATAATGCATACAGTCAACATTCTGAAATGCTTCTTAAAAGAGCACTTGAATCATAACCTAAATTTTTAGGAGGGGCAGCGATTTCTTATCCACCATATCTTGATCAAACGTCAGATAGCCTTAACCTAATATTTGAAAAGTGAATAGTTTAAACTCATTTGTTGAGTTGTTCTTTTGCAGTGGGGTAATAGCCAAACAGCGACAACCAAACAGAGAATTTTGCAAGCAGAGCACTTCTGCTGGCAGCAGCAGTCCAGGGTGGCAGCTGTTCTGGATGAAAGACATGGGTTTGAGATTGAGAGAACAGAGAGAAAGCTTGAAGGGTGAGAAAGAGGATGGTCCCCAAAGTCTTCTTAGACTAAATATATAACATAGAATAGAAGAGTACTTTAGGTAAAGGGTAATGGAGCAAAAAAAAAAAAAACATCCTGCAGCTTACACACACACACACACACACACACACATACTATTGGTCTACCTTCAGGTATACCTGCTGAAGCTCAAGCTTGCCCACACTCTGAGATCATTATTCTTCCAGGGAGAAAGCAGACAAGAAGTCTCTGCACTGTTTTCTCAGACTCTTCGTCTCATTCTAAGGGTCTGCTGCCCAGATGCTGAACCTTTGCTGCCTTCTCTAGATTCAGAGTCCAAAGTGCTGACCATTACACTATAAGGCTAACCTCCTTTGCTGCCTTCTCATTTACTCTTTCATTTCTGAGTCCTGGCTTCCTCTGATTCCCCATTGTTGATGCTTGCCCTACAGGGACTTGTTTCCCCCACTGCTCATCCTTGGGGGCCTCTCCTCATGCTGCACTTCACCTATCACCCTTGCCCTTCCTGCATCTCCAAGAACCAGTGCTAGCTCACTGGGCCAGCAATAAGTTAATAATAATATCAGCTAACTAGTGTTTACTATGTGCCAGGCATGGTTCTAACTGCTTCATACAAATTATTTCATTTTATCATCTTAACAACTCTTTGGAGGTGATGGATTTACAGAAGAGGACACAGGAACACCGTTTAAGCAACTTGTCCAGGTTACACATCTAGGAAGTTTCAGAGCTGAGAGTCTGGCTTCAGAGCCCAACTTCTTAACCCTTATATTATATTGCCTCATCCATAAGTTTAGATGAAAAGGACCAGAGACACAGACAATTTGTCTCTACCACGAGGGATCAAAAATGTAGGCAGATGCTGGGTATCAGAAGCATAGAAATCCAGGCCTAGAATCAGGATAGTAGGTTGAAAGCCTCAGGAGACATAAAGAAGCTTTATGCCATCATAGGCCGCCAACAGAGACTTTCCTTCAGAAAAGCCTTGCCCCGGGCTGCCCAGGGGGCTCAGCAGTTTAGAGCCGCCTTCAGCCCAGGGCATGATCCTGGAGTCCCAGGATAGAGTCCCACATCAGGCTCCCTGCATGGAGCCTGCTTCTCCCTCTGCCTGTGTCTCTGCCTCTCTTTCTCTCTCTCTCTCTCTCTCTCTCTCTCTGTCTCTCATTAATAAATAAATAAAATCTTAAAAAAAAAAAAAAAAAGCCTTGCCTCTATATGGCTGGGGAGGAATGGGGAATGAGGCATTATCTCAAGGAGGTAGGAAAACAGGGTGATTAGGGCTGTATCTGCCTGATCCAGTGGTTCCCATTGTCTTTCTTGGACCCACATTAGAAGCTCTGTTATGGATTGAAAAATGTCCCTCCAAAAAGATGTTAAAGTCCTGACCCCCAGTACCTGTGAATGTGACCTTATTTGGAAATAGGGTATTTGCATATCAGACAGACAGACAAACAGGAAGAACTCCATGTGAAGATGAGAGCAGAGGTTGGGATGATGCATCTATAAACCAAGGAAAACCAAAGATGGCCAGCAACCCACCAGAAGCTAAGAGAGGCACGGAACCCTGCCCTCAGAAGGAAGTACTCCTGCTGACACATTAATATTGGACTTCTAGCCTCAAGAACTGCAAGACAGTAACTTTGTTATTTCAGCCATCCAGAATGTGATACTTTGTTATGATAGCCTTAGTTAACTAATCCTAAAATCTCAATTCCATGGAACCTTTCCATGAGATGTCTGGGCTGTGGTTCACATGTATAAGTCATTCTCCCAGGGACCCCTCTTTCCCATAATGAGAACTCTGGAATAAATGAAAAGGGAAAGAAAAAGGAAGGATATTTGCAAGGAACTGCAGCCTTCCGGGAGATAGATGCACATTAAAGCACTATTTTCAGGCTTATTATGAACTCAACTGGTACTCTGTCAGGTTTCAGCTGGTAGATCCTGTCATCTGTCCCCAGCAACACAAATCTGCAATACCCTCATTTGAAGAAATAAATACATTGTCTGCAAATCAGCATGTATCAACATCCTGCATTGCAGAGTAGGTGTACGAGTTAGGATGGGCTGTACATCATTGTAGAGAATATGCCTTATCTTCATGCATACCTCCACCTCCCAAACTGGACCCTCAAGATGTATAAACATACATTTACATCCCTAGGAATTAGCAGCCATGGAAAAACCCTGTGAAATGAAAGTAAGAAAGGCTGGTGCTTTATTTAAAAAATCTTTACACCACTTGCATTGGCTATGCTTACAAAGATGGGAGATATTTTACACAAGTGACTTATATTCTGATCTCTCTAGGACATTGGAGTATGTAGAGCCAGATCTGCAGAGTTAGCCTTAGCAGAACACAATTCAACTCTTCTTAGTAGAAAAATGTATCCATGCCATCATTTGTGAGTGTGTCCCATTATGTGGGAATCTGAAAAAAAAAAGGCGGGGGGGGGGACATTGGGATCTATAAACATATTGGTATCTTTTAAGAGTTTCAGTAGTCTTGGGACGCCTGGGTGGCTCAGTTGGTTGAGCAGCTGCCTTTGGCTTAGGTCATAAACTCAAGAATCCTGGGATCAAGCCCCGGGTTGAGCTCTGAGTCAGCTTCACCTTTTGCCCCTCCCCTCTCTTGGGCTCTGTCTCTTTCTCTCTCTCTCTTTCTCTCTCTCGAATAAATAAATAAAGCACTTAAAAAAAAAAAAAGAAGTCTCACTAGGTGCTGCTGTCATAACCACTCTCTAAGGTCTATGAGGATTCTGGGCACAATGACATGAAAGCCAGCAATGCTGAAATCCCAGTCTGTGAAGTCACACATTGATATGCTTGATCAGAGTCCAGGTTAAATAACCATCTATGTCTGAGACTCAAATTAAGTTAGAGTTTAGTCTCAAATTTAGTTTTCTCTGGGACATAAGAAATAATCCTGGATATGGTCTAGTCAAAAGGCATCTAGATTTTCCTTTTCTTTTAATCAAAAAAATGTGCCACCAACATATACGTATAATATTAATAATCAGAGCATGTGTTTCTTCTAGTGGAAAAAAGACTGTCAGAAAATTAGGAGGCCTGGATCCTTGTCCTGAATGTAACACCATGGGCATTTCCAGTTCTCTGGGACTCTTTCTTGATTTGTAAAAGTTGGACTTGTAGTCAATAACTTCAAAAGTAAGCTCTACTTCCAAAATTTCACATTTTTGCCTCTAATTACAAAAAATCCATATGATCGGACAAATAATGTGTGATTTTTTTAGCATAGTCTCAAGTAATCACTTTAGAAATCAGAAAGAACAAAATTATTGTTGTCACAATAGAAAACACTCCACTTTTTCCTATCATCACTTTGTGATCTAATTTAGGTTATGAACATCTTATTATAAATTACCTAAGTGACTATCAATATGAATAAAAATTCTAATAATAGCAATACAATGATACAACATTTTTCAATATCCAGAATAATCAAATAAACATCTGTCTGGCAGCTATCAGTGGATGTGAATTGGGAGTAGATTGAGAGAGGAGAGCATACTTACCCAGGTTGGGGCCAATTCTTTGTTTCAATTGTTCTTGTAATTTCAATACAGCTTTTGTAATATTCCTGTCCAGAACTGCTATGTCATTTTCTTAGCTATTGTCAAAATGGCTGCCTTGTTCCATCTCAGAAGAGAAAATGTTTTGCCAAAGTTCAAAACATCCATTTTTATCTACAAAGTCTGTGGCAGCATTTTCTCTGTCATCACCATCATCATCATTATCACCATCATCACTATTGAAAATTAAATGCGCAACATTCAATATTTTCAGTGGTGTAAGCTATAGAACTTTTACCTTTTTACAAAGAGGGGAACACAATATGGCTCTGATTACCTGCTTACTGCATGGGAGAGCCAAGGCTTTCAGTGAATGGACTTTGTGCTGACAAGCTCTTAAAAGGTTGTATGCTTGGCCGTTAGACTTTGAGCATGGTGAACATTTGCCATGGATAGCAGCCTTGAAAACCCTATGGCCCATAACAAAAGGATATTTCCCCCTCTTACAGGGTCAGATATATGCTGCATACTTCCCTAACGGCCCTAGCACCACACACAAGCTCCTTTCATAGTATGGCATGCATAAAGTCTATAATTATCAGCTGCAGGTAGTGGCCACCTGCTCATGGAATACAGAGAAATGGAAAAAATGTGGAAGAATCTGTAGCAAGAATTTTCTTTTTGAATTAGCCCTGAGAGGCCCTGCCCCTGAGAGTTTTAGAATAGATATGGCTTTTAATCAGCCTCCTTTCGCTTACTGAACTGGCAATTTCAGAGTCAGAAGGTAATCATACACAGACAATTATGGCTTCAAGAACTTTCCTAACATATTCAGCCAGAGCAGAGCTCCATTAGATTTCATACTACCGTATTCTCTGAGCTAACTGCAAGCTGCTTTCAGACCCATGATGCATTTGTTGGTATTCATTTAGAGGTGTTTGATTACGTAGGAGATGCCATTGTGTGCTGTCCAGATCTTTTTGGGTTTTTGTTGTTGTTGTTGTTGTTTTATAAAATTATTTTTTATTGGTGTTCAATTTGTCAACATATAGAATAACACCCAGTGCTCATCCCATCAAGTGCCCCCCTCAGTGCCCATCACCCAGTCACCCCCACCCCCCGCCCACCTCCCTTTCCACCACCCCTAGTTCGTTTCCCAGAGTTAGGAGTCTCTCATGTTCTGTCTCCCTTTCTGATATTTCCCACTCATTTTTTCTCCTTTCCCCTTTATTCCCTTTCACTATTTTTTATATTCCTCAAATGAATGAGACCATAAAATGTTTGTCCTTCTCTGATTGACTTATTTCACTCAGCATAATACCCTCCAGTTCCATCCACGTGGAAGCAAATGGTGGGTATTTGTCGTTTCTAATGGCTGAGTAATATTCCATTGTATACAAAAACCACATCTTCTTTATCCGTTCATCTTTCGATGGACACCGAGGCTCCTTCCACAGTTTGGCTATTGTGGACATTGCTGCTATAAACATCGGGGTGCAGGTGTCCCGGCGTTTCATTGCATCTGTACAGATCTGTACAGAGGATCTGCCAGATCCTCTTTGTAAATCAAAGTAGCTATTCTCTCAGCTGCTAAGAGTGTTTTCTGCTGAAGCTCCATAACTGAGTCCCTCCCCAGGAATTGCCTTTAGCCTAAGGGAGCAGTCTCAAACAGGTTATACCTCCTTCCTTTGGTAGCCTAAATCCAAGGATGGATCTACACAATAATAGAAGGCCCACTCCTTCCTTTATCTCAATTCTGGAAAGCTCTGAAGAGCCACTCTAGGTTAGAGGTCCCCAAGGGATCAACTGAAGTCTCTGTTGTGACTGAATTAAACTCAACTTCTCCTTTTGCCCCATTCTGCCTCCCCCATACCTTTAAATCTTAAAATACTATCTGGATGAAATCACATCTGCTACAAGAGAGATATGACAGAAACCAGCTGCCATTTATCCTGGTCCCAAGATGCTAGGAAGATGGAGCTGAACATAGAGAAGGCCATATGTTATGTCCAATCCATTCTGATCTTGATGTGAGAGGTTGGGGGTGTCAACCCTTGGTCATCTCCAAGCCAAAGAAAACAGGAAACCAATCACTTCTAGGGATGGCTTCGGGGATTCATTCTACTTTAGGATGTGCTCAGGAATATTTGGGAGGTAACAAATTAAGGCCAGCAAAGTTCTTGGATTCCCTGAAAATTGATCCTAGCTTCCTCAAGTCACTTGTATTACGAACCATATTGGAGTAGGCTAGGGCAAGTTATCCATTCTCCAAGACTTGGGTTAGGAATGTGAATGAGGGCACAGCTGCTTACTTAACTGCCCTCTATTTTATGCTATTAAGTAGAGATTGAGTTGATATCAACTAAACTGTGCCCCCAAAAGGTTCTGTTGTCTTTTTAGGACTCAACAAATCACACTGAAATGGCTTCTTGCTCCTCTCAGAGTTAAAGGGATTCTGTGTGGCAATCTTTTCCTATTACTACTAAATATCTATTGAGTTCTAGTTGTATGAGAAAGAAGTCCCTGACCCCTAGGCATGTGTGGTGCAAGAAACACGACACGTAAAGCTGTATCAGTGCTTTCCACTCTCAACTGATTGCTTTCAGACCATTGCCCAAATTGCCCATAATGCTGGGTGTTTTGGATTACCAGATTTATGTGAAATACTCATTGGCCTGAATGTTCCTCTGGAATAGGTTCATTGTCTTTCTGGTCTTACCCAAAACTATTTTATTCATTTAGTATATTTTATGATTGTTTACCATTATTGTAAAACACCTTCTCCTGCCCATCAGGAAGGTTACTCATATTTCTTATTTAAAAAAATCACTCATATAATTTTTAAAGTTGGTAATATAGTAATATGGTCTAAATATCAAAAAATTACCAAAACTATATAGTGGAATCCCTTCCTGCCCCTATTTCTCATCTGTGTAGTCAAAATCTTCATTTCACCTCAAAACTACCAAAGCCAGGTAGTTTTTCTATCCTTTTTACATGGTAACATATCCATTTTGTGCACTCTGCCTTTCTCATTTAATAATATAACATAGAGATCTTTTTCGAGTTACTTAACATTTGACAAAAATTATTTTCTTTAAGAGAATAAAGGGAACCTTTAAGAATTGCTGGGACCTTTCAAAGATGACATAATAAGGAAAAATTAGGAAGTTTCTTGGGGTTGGGTCAGATGCTGATGGAGTTTGGCATCTTATTTTTCTCAGTAGAGATTAAGTAGGAATACTGAAGAGGAAGAAAAAAGATAACAGCACATCAGCCAAGGACACAGCATGAAAAAAACAAAAAAAGGGAAAAGAGGGATCCAGAGCCATCTGTGCCAATGGTGAGTGGAAGCTACATAGTTTGAGTTAAGAGCAAGACAGTTGACCAGGGCCTAGTTGGCCTGTAGGGCAAAGGTAAGGTCACGGCCTCTGAGTAGTTCTAGATCAACACGAGATAGGAAGGAAGAAGGGAATGTTCAGATTGCCCTAGGTGCAAGGAGGTAATGCTGGATCTATATTCAGAGAGAGTGGGATCAAAGCACACATATAAGCTTAGAAATCAGAGCTGCATTTAAACCCCATGTGAGTTAAGCACTTTTAGGGAAATTACTTAATTTCCCCTCACCTAAGTTTTCTTATCTGTGAAACGAGAATAAGAATAAGAATAATAACCATTTACAGGGCTGTCTTAGGGTAACATGGCACTGTTTGAAATGTAAATTATTCTTAGAACATTTTCAGTGGGAGTTGCATTGCCCCTTTAGTGTCTTAATTTGAAAGAATTATTTTACTGTCATGACTAAACATAGAAACTTCAAGAGAACATATTTTCTTTTTTAAAACTTATTTGAGAGAGAGAGAAGACACGTGTGAGCAAGGGGAAGGGCAGAGGGAGAGGGAGAGACAGAATCTGAAGCAGACTACATGCTGAGCATGGAGCCTGACACGGGGCTTGATCTCAGGACCCTGAGATCATAACCTGAGCTGAAATCAAGAATTGGACATTTAACCAACTAAGTTACTACCCAGCTGCCCCCATAAGAACATATTTTCAAAAAATTATGTGTCAGTGGGTTTTTCATTGATAATTGGCTTAATTTAAAATATTAGACTAGACTAATATTAAAGTCCTTGCTGGACTTCCATTAGTTGAGTACAATCTTTGCATTAAACTATCTGCTACAATAATGAATGACTTTATAAAATTCTGCAAAATTTGAAGGTTACATTAACATAAAAGAAAATTATGGTAATACATTCCAGTTAACGCAGGAATTACCAGATAAATAGTGTTAAACTCTTGTCCAATAGCAAGAGTTGATTCAGATGGACAGTATGATTTATTTATTTTTTTAACCAAATACCTCCTCAGTAAATTATAATGGCTTTGCAGTAATGTGTATCTGGAAAATTGAGTCGTCTCTAGGATGACATGCATGTTTCAAGTGGTATTGAAAGCTGCACTGATGGATATGTATAATAAACATAACTGTTATTAATGAACCCTGTGTTCATTTAATGAGAAATAAAAGTAACTTGTAGATGAATACCTTTAAAAAACTAAAATAAACAGGGTGATGTATAAAGAGTGCTTAGCACAGTGCCTGACTCATAGTAGTGAGCAGTGAGCAAATTAATATATTTGCACTTGTATTATAAGTGTTAAAGTTAATAAGGGAGAAGAATATTTCCTAAAGGCCAGAGAGGAGACACCAACCATCAGGTGAAAAAAGTTTCTGCCTCAGCTGGTGTGGTGACGTCAGGGCCTTGGGTGAGAAGGCCTCTTCTTCGAGGGCTAAAAACCATGAGGTGTAAGAGGTGATGAAGTGAGCCTGACAGCCAAACACAAAGGATCTTACTTACCTGTGAGATGGAGGTCATCAATAAGAAACAACCAGTTCTTCCTTGGACTGGAGAGGTAGGGGATAACTAAAAATGGTATGCCTGGAAGAAGCAAGATTTTTTGCTTACATTAGAGTGCTTAAAGCTGTTGAAAATCTAATTTAAGTACTAATAACTGAAAATGCTGATATGACAGGGAAAATGCTATTTTTAACACACACCCACTATCTCTGAAAGGCAGATGTTTTAATAGGTGTGGACATGGAAGTCTAGAGAAAGAAGCCAGGGGAGGACTGAGCTGTCCTGTATAATAGAGGGAGGAAGCTTATGGGAAAGAAAAGACCTCAGAGAACAAATGAGTCTGATCAAGACTTTTAAGTAGTTTACCCTTCCCTAATATTCCTGCAAAATCTTCCATGAAATCAACATTGTTTACTAATGCTTATGATATGAATGGATCCTTTCTGGGTGAATGTACAGTGCTGAGCTCTGTGTTCATATGTGTGAAGGATGAAAACAGACTGCACTTGAGGAAAACAGCCATCAAATTTCCTGACTTTATGTTGTGACTGTGTATCTATCACTTATATCAGGCCAACCCAGGAGTGTGCTTCTTTGACTGAAGGTTTAGGGGAAATAATGCTCCTGAAAATATTCATTCAAGCAACAAATATTTCTTGAGCACTAATCATGTGCTACGTGCTGTGTTCTGAATTCAGGGCAGAATAACAGAGCAATGGTCTTTGTTATCAAGAAACTCTCAGTCTAATGAGGAAGGATGAGAAACAATGTGACAAGGGATGTAGCTGGGGTATGCAGAGACTAGGGAGCACCTAAGAGTGGTGCCAAAAAAGATTTGAGAAAAGGAAAACCCAGTGCTGAAGAGCAAATTACGTGAGTAAAACATTACATTGGAAAACATTAATATTGCCTTGTGAGCTGATGATCCAAATTGAAGCAATTGAGACAACCATTCAGAGAAGAGGTGAAATATCTGGGTACTATTCTTTTGGCCTCCTGGTTTCTCTTTCTTTTTGTTGTTACCCATTTCATCTCATAACTTCTGTATTTTGTTTCCAGAAGAAACTGCCCCAGAAAGAAACCCTGAAGAATACTATAGAACTGAATTTTCAAAGGCAGGTTGAAAGGAAAGAGGTGGTTAATTAATAAGGAAAGTATAGGCTCTTCCGATAACAGGTTAGTTCCATCAAATACAATGGAGGGTGTAGCCAAACTGGCTTAATAATGAGCTTGTTTCTTTACCAATGTTTTAAATAACAGGATTTACATAAACCTAGAGCAAAAGGATTTCAGAACAAAGAAGTGTATGTATTTGGATGCATTTTTCTTATAAACAGCACTGTTATTCAGTAAGAACAGGGAGAAGAGGTGACTAAGTTAATGAGACATTTTATAATTAATAGCAGAATTTATGTTTCAGATGTGTAATGTCTGTGATAAGATGTGTATTTATTTCAGCATTTCTGGAACTGATCAAAACGTTTTTGAGATTTTCTTTAGAGTCAGTTGGAGTTTAAATCAAGAAACCAGCAATGTGAGTTTATCCTACTTAAAGGCAGGTCAGAAAGACCTAAGCTCCAATCCTGGTTCTTCCATTTGATAACTATGTAACCTTGGAAAAGTTTAGCCTCTCACAATTGTGTCACAATTTCCTCATCCCTAAAATGGGAACAATAATTTTCAGAATTTTTAGAAGTAATGAGATAACACAAGTTTCTAGCCCTGTGACTGACTCCCAGTTAGTAGCTTCTCTGTAAATCTTTCCCCTCCTCCCCACTTAATGTTAAGTTGTATTTTGACAAATAGGTTTTTAGATGATTTGTTATTCTTAAATGTTAAAGCTCTGCCCCCCTTGAGGATCTGTGAAGAACATGCTATCAATTCAACTTCTAGGGATTTGTTTTAAAGAAATACTCAAACCAATGAGCAAATAAGTGTTTGTAAGGCTATTACAGCATTGTGTATAAAACTGAAAAACTATTAAAAATAGCCCAGCATTTGCCATAAGTTTGCTTAAATAATTTATAGTGCATCTGCATAATGAATGGCTATGCAGTCACTTAAATGAATGCTGACTCTGTGCCAAGATGTAAAGCTATCTAAGAGAGCTATTCCTCAAACAAGGTATTGAATACGATGTATATTATGTCACATTTCTGCTAAAAAAAATGTATAAACACATACATTTTTAAAACCCTGAAAAGGGGGCACCTGGGTGGTTCAGCAGGTTAAGTGTTTGACTTTGGCTCAGATCATGATCTTGGAGTCCCAGGATGGAGCCCACATCAGGGGCTCAGTGGGAAGTCTGCTTGTCCTTTGAAGCCCTCTGCCCTTCCCCCAGTTTCTGCTCCCCTCCCCCGCTCTCTCAAAGAAATAAAATCTTCAAGGAAAAAAATAAAAACCTGGGAAGATATGCTGCAAACTATCAACAGCATATGGCAGAGGGAGGTAGATGATTGTGGGAGACTTTCATTTTTTAAATTGTATACTTGAGTGATACTGGATTGTTTAGCATGAGTATGTATGTGTATTTAGAAAACAAGAGAAAAAAGGGGAGAAATATTACCTCCACATTCTGAAGAAAATGCCAATAAAGGGGGATTATAAACTGTTTTAAGCAGAGGCTGCATTCAGAAGTAGTTATTCTACATCAGAAGTCTAATACTCCTTTGGAGAGCATACGGATCCTGGTATATTGTGAAAGAATCAGGCCTGTCAATTAATTAATTTATTATTTTTTTTTAAAGATTTTATTTATTTATTCATGAGAGACACAGAATGAGAGGCAGAGATATAGGCAGAGAGAAAAGCAGGCTCCCTGCAGGGAGCCCAATGTGGAACTCAATCCCAGGACCCTGGGATCACAACCTGAGCTGAAGGCAGATGCTCAACCACTGAGCCACCTAGGTGCCCCCCAGGCCTGGCAATTTAGAGTCATATCCAATGTTATGACTACTACACAAATTCTGGTTTCATACTATAACTGTATGTGCACTGCATACATACTATATACATAGTATACTTATACCTTCCAGGTAAGACACAGCCAGTGGTATGTGATTTGGGGGTCTCTGGGAAAGCCTCCCTGCAACAGCTCCCTTACTAGTTTGTTAGGATATCAGAAATTCCATTATTAAGAAGTTTAATTTCTTCAGATTAAGAAATTATCTGATATTCAAATTCTGCACTAAGGGTCCCTCTCATGTGTTCCTTCATCATGCTGTACATATCTGCAAGAGTGTTTATATAGATTTTAATTGTCTGTTTTCTATTCCCACAAGACTCAGCTCCTCCCAGAAATAACTATGGGTTTTTTTTGTTTGTTTTTTGTTTTAAAGATTTTATTTATTTATTCATGAAAGACAGAGAGAGAGAGAGAGAGAGAGAGGCAGAGACACAGGCAGAGGGAGAAGCAGGCTCCATGCAAGGAGCCTGGTGTGGGATTCGATCCCAGGTCTCCAGGATCAGGCCCTGGGCTGAAGGCAGGAGCTAAACCGCTGAGCCACCTGAGCTGCCCAAGAACTAATGTTTTGATAGCTCTGTTCCCCAGTGCATTCCACAAGGCCAGACACACAGAGGGTCTCAGTATATTCACCAATTGAATGAATGCTTCTACAGATACTCACATGAATACTGAATATTAGGGATATTCATATGAATATTGAACCTGTTGTTTCTACTCCAACTATTGTGAAGTTAAATTGAGGAAATATATATGAAGGCATTTTGTAAACTATGAACTATCATACAAAATGCATATATTATTATTGGAATGTAAATTTTTTTCTGAGATAATTTCCAGGGGGTATACTTCTCTGGATGGACATATAATATGGAGAGGTCCACCTGACAATGGCAAAAATCCTGACCCATCCTCCAGCTGCTTGCATTCTAAAGAGCTCAGGAAGGAGGTCCCCAGTGAAAACTAATTAACAAGGAAATATTTCATTTCTGTAAAAACAGTCAAGAGTGACTGGAGAGCAAGGATTATGTGGGAGTAAGAATAGGAAAATACATAAAGCATGTTCTGAAAGCCTCAAATAGCACTTTTCATCTCTTCCAGAATCTCTGGTCAGGGACACTTTTTTACATAAGGTGGAGTTCTCTGGCTCAGGGCTTTTGTCCTCTTGAAAGACATGGCTTTGCTCTCTAGGTTGCAAAGAAAATGTTTTAAAACTGGGATTTTTATCATTAGTTTCCCAGGAAACCATTTTGGTTCCAATGCTAATTTGTGTACCTGATTGTTTAATTGAAAATGAGGTGGGGGAAAGGAGGGAGCAGATGGAAAGACTACTTTGAGTCACTGCCCAGCAAGAAGATGCCAGGCAGGGAATGCCAAGTCGACTGCTGGTGCCACCCTACACTTAGTGCCAGTTGGCACCAGGTTTCTTAACTGAGGTCAACAGAGTATGGGGCAAGGATTTGGAGATTCATTTTCTTTTCTTAGTTCTGACCTGAGAGGTTGAGGAGAGGTTGAGCTCGGCACTCACTTAGGTTGAGTTAGAGGGAGCCAGCAGACAGGCCTGAGCAAGACAAACAGCTCATGTCTTGGAAGTGTTCTAAGTTTCCTGCTTAAGACATTTTTAAAATCTCCTCCCTCAGATGGAATGATGTCCCTAGAGGGTGTGGATACCTGGAGCTTACCTCTACCATGGCATCTACAAATGAACTGTATTTACATTTCTGTGGCTTTTTCTTTTGGTGACCAAAGCCTCCGTAATGATGGCATTAGAGGGTGTGGCTTTACACACCAAAGAATGCAGCATTCTTATTGCCTTTAATGTTCCCTAGAGAGGTAGTGTATCTGGACATTTCAGCTCCAAAGGCCTGGAAGAGAAGGAGGCTTGTTAGCTGCTCACTGTCCTGAAGCTTCTTTGTGGGCTGTGTATAGCTGGTATGCCGGACCATCAGTCAGAATTGGACTCAACAGCTCTGTGAGGTGAATGAGGGCAAGGTTAACAGTCTTGGTAAAAACCATCCCAGTGTCACGTAACCACCAAAGATGAACACTGACCTAGATTGCATTTTTTTTCACTTGCGAAGACTCGCACATACACCTTGACAGCATCCTCTCTAGTCTCAAACTATGCTGTCCAATAGAGTAACCATGATGCACCTGTGCTTGTTAAGCACCTGAGTGCTCAAACGTGAGTCTGGTTTGCCATATGTTAAGCATATAATATACCCTAGAATTCTGAAGACTTAGTATGAGGAAAGAATATAAACCATCTCAATAGTTTTTAATGGGGGTTATATGCTGACATGACAATATTTTGGATAGACAGCGTTAAGTAAGAGTATATTAGGAGAATTAATTTCACTTGTTTCTACTATGGCTACTAGAAAAATTTATTACATAACGCTCACATTTATATTTTGATTGGACAGTGCTGGTCAGAATGAGAACCGTAATACTCATTCAATCCCTCAGTCAATCCCTTTTGAGCACTCTAACATGCTGAAAATAAATAAGATCCAGGCTCTGCTCTCAGCAGCTTCCATATAAAAGAAGGGCAGTTATTTACAGAGCAATAGCCTAGGGGGTGAGTGCTGGAATAGAATAACATGCACCCAACTGTGGGAGTCCCAAGGAAAGAAAGACACTCTTATGGACAGCATCATCAAGGAAGGCTTCAAGGAGGAGATGAGTTTTAGGATACACAGGGGTTTTAGCAGTCAAAGGAAAAAAAGGCAATGATGTATCAAGAGACACAGATACCTGACATGCCCAGCATGTTTCAACAAAACACAAGTTGTTTATTTGGGTGCAGCTTTTTAGGACAAATGGGGAGTGATTGGTGGAGATGAGGCTGAGAAAATAAGCCAAGGTTCCAGATTCTGAAGGCTCTCTCATGCCACGAGGAGTTTGCACTTACAGTGGCTCAGGGGTTGTCTAACTGTAATGTGGCAAAGAATCACCTGGAGAGCTTTTTAAAATTCCACACACCCAGAGGCTTTGATCTTGATGTGTTAGGGCTCAAAATTAGCATTTTAAAATCAGCATTCCAGATGATTCCAATTGAGACCTCACTTTGGAAAATGCTACTGCAGGTAAGGGGGTTTAGTTAGGCAGTGACGTGATCAGCCTGCATTGAAGGAAGATACTCTGAGAACAGAAGGCAGGTAGGTGGGGAAAGTTATCCTGGGGCTGTAGAGTTGTTGGCTGTTTCAATTATCTAGATGAAAAGTGATAAGGGTAGGGCAATGTAAATTCAAATGCGAATGGGAGATGACTGCCAGAGACATTAAGATAGTCAAGGGATGCCTGCGTGGCCTAGTGGTTGAGTGTCTGCCTTTGGCTCAGGTTGTGATCGCAGGGATCGAGTTCTGCATCTGGCTTCCTACAGGGAGTCTGCTTCTCCCTCTGCCTGGGTTTCTGCCTCTCTCTGTGTGTCTCTCATGAATGAATAAATAACATAATATAAAATAAAAAGATAGTCAAATTGTCAGGTCTTATTGACTAACCTGGTCCTTGCTTATACCCTTGTTTCTATCCCCTGTATCACACCAGAGCACTGGTTTTCTTGTTTATTTTCCCCAAATATCTGAGAACACAATAATCTTCTTAGTGAGACCTTCCAAAGCAAAGTTGATACAGGGTTCAGTTTCCGAGCAAGCCCTTCCTATAATAAAGGTGTTTTTAGGGGATCTAAAGTAAACCTTCCTTTGACACCTTTTAAAAGATCCCCTGGCATTCCTGATCCTGCAGCTGCATAAAATGGGTAGAACCAGAAGGGAAGTGTCCCTGTTTTCCCAGAGCTTCTTGGCTGCCTTGATTCCTTGGCAAGTGAAAAAAAGACCGGGCTGGCTTACATTTTTAATAGAAGAGGGAATAAAGATACATTTACCCTATAAACAAAACAGCTTTTAATGTTTGCTTGTTTGTTTTCGAAACTGTATAACCAATCATAGAAAGAGACAAGCTGATTAAGCACTGGCATACAACATAAACAGCAAATAATAAAGACCTAAGTTTCAAATGAGCTTCAACTAAGGATGGGTTAGTAATGTGCACATAGATTTTATCTATTTTGTTTACTTGAAAGTCTACTTTTTATTACTTTTCCTTGAGAAGACTGTCATTAATCTCAATTTCTAAGGTAGCTCATTTTCTCCAAGCAATGGGCTCTAAGAATAAGGAGAGGAACTAGAGTTTCGAAGTGTAGTTATTTGAGGAGTTAAACTGTGTGTCTGCCAAAAGTGATGCATCTTATAATGCCATGATAAACACACACAGGTACACTCTCTCTGATGCCCCTTTTCTGGCATAGGGACCCAGTGTACTCATTAAAGAATATTCTTTCACCTTGGCTCTTTTTCTTTATCTCTGGCTGCTGCCATTCCTGTCTGCATTTCTTGGAGTTTCTCTGTGCTCAAACAGGGATATAGTTGCCCAGTGGATTCCTCTAGCCCTCCCAAGTGTGTGTTCAGTTTGGAGTACATGTACTTTCATTCTGGGAAGTTTCTACCTAGAGGGCATTTTAGAAAGACAGAAAGGTAATTAATTTCCCAAATGCTCAGTATACTTCTACCCTCAGATGACTAGCAGTCTGCCAGCCATCTTCTAAACAATGATTAATTTATTAATATCTCAGTGGCAATTGACTAAATGCAATATTCATTCTTATTAAAACTGTAATAAACTAATAAACCTTTAATAAGCTAGGAATGGAAGATGGGGTATACCTGGCTGGCTTAATCAGTAAAGCATGTAACTCTTGATCTCAGGGTCGTGAGTTCCAGCCCTACACTGGGTGCAGAGCTCACAAAAAAGAAAATGTTGATAAAAGAATATGAAACATTTATCTGAAAAGAACCACAAACACCAAACTTAATGGTAAAAAAACATTAGAGGCCTTCCTTTTAAAAAGCAACAGTTCTGGGGCATGTGGGTGGCTCAGTTGGTTAAGAATCCAGCTCTTATTAAAAAAAAAAAAAAAAAAAAAAAAGAATCCAGTCTTGATTTTGGCTCAGGTCGTGATCTCAGGGATGTAAGATCTAGCCATGCATCTGGCTCCATACTAGGTGTGGAGACAAATTGAACTGCAATTCTCTCTCTGCCTCTCCCTCTGCCCTTCCCCAACTCTTCCTCTGCCCTTCCCCAACTCTTTTCTAATAAATAAATAAAAGCAATCAGACTAGTAAAATTCAGTGAAAAAACATTGAAATTAATCATTTTCTAGTAAAATGTCAAAATATAATAGAGAAAAACTCATACACAATAGCCTTCTTCCCATGTGTGTAAATGTACATCATAAAATCTAGATCAAAGAAAACTATAGTACATTACTGAAGTAAATAAATGAAAATTTGGATAATTGGAGAGAAATATCAGGTTTCTAGAGGGAGAAAACTTCATGTTGTAACACCACTCTCTGAATTACCCTATAAATTTAATGCAATTTTAATAAATATTCAAATCATCATTTTTGAAGATTAGGAATTTATAAGTCTACTTTAAGTTTTATCCAGAAAAAGATAAAGTTTTATCATTGAAAAAGAAAAATAACTTCATAATTTTCAATAATTTCAGGGTATTGATACCAAAATAGGCATGTGCATCTTCAGAACTTAACAGGAAGTCTAAAAACAGACCCATGTGGGGACACCTGGGTGGCTCAGTTGGTTAAGCATCTCCCTTTGGCTCAGGCCATGGTCTGAGGGTCCTGGAATCGAGCCTTGCATTGAGCCCTGCACTCAGTGAGAAGTCTGCTTGTCCCTCCACTCTTCTCTCTCACTCTCTCTCAAATAAAAAAATAAAATCTTAAAAAAAAGAGAAAACCAACAGATCTATGTTACACTGGTATACTGGAAATTATAGTATGACTAGAGGCATTTCAAGTTAGCAAGGAAATCCCCTCAGTTGGCAACTTAGACAGCTGGCATAGGAATGATCCTAGGAAACTGACTATAAAATAGGATTGTGAGGCTGGCTTATCCACTGTCCAATTGGTGGACCCCACTAGTGTTAGTGAAGTACTGATAGGTTCTGGCACGCCATATCAATGCAATTATTAGAACTCTTATAGGTGGTGAACCAGACAAGATGCCAGTAGAAGGGAATGTACTGACCGGTACAATACCTCAGATGTTTGGGAGGAACAGGAAAAGTACCTATAAGGACTATGGAATTGATTGACTGTTGCTAGGTATTATCAATACATATTTGACAAAGATAATGAAAAGGCAAAAGAGAGATAACTAACTACCAATTTAAGGCAAGATATGAAAGTCACAGGGCCTCCATGGTTGTATATAGTTTCTCATTTCCTACAGCAAGGGGACAGAAAATGCTGAGGGTCAGACCAGGATTTAATTTTAAGATTAAAAGGGTCACAGAGAGTGTTGATTTCTTAATTATAGCAAGTCTCCTACACCAAGTTCAGGACCCTGACTGATGAGTGGGATCCTGGGACTTGACACCTGCACCATTGCACAAAAGAACTTTAAAAGCACAGATGAGGATGCCTGGATGGCTCAGTGGTTGAGTGTCTGCCTTTGGCTCAGGTTGTGATCCTGGGGTCCTGGGATCGAGGCCTGCACAGGGAGCCTGCTTCTCCCTCTGCCTGTGTCTCTGCCTCTCTCTGTGTTTCTCTCATGAATGAGTAAATAAAATATTTTTTAAAAATAAATGAAAAAAATAAAAACACAGATGAGTCTTGAGTCCTCTAGATCTTCAGAAGGAAACCATGCTTTCCTGCCAAAAGCTAGTTCCCCTTGCATCCCACCTGAAGATGATGTAGAGGCCTCTGCTTGCTAAATCATATATGTTCTCCTTGGGATCTATGCCCACTTTCCTCCTGGCTAACAGACCAACAAAAGGATCAAGTCACAACACAACCCAGCTAGGGAAGTGCTAGGACTGTAAGTGAGGAAAGGGATTATATATGCTAAAGGAATTTGGGAACCAACCCACAAATATATTGGCAAAATCCAGGAGAATGTTATAGGATTGGTTCCTAAAGATTCTGGATTAAAGGAGGTAAAATGTGAAGTTAGATAAAGGAGAGTTTATCCGTACAAGAATACTTGCCTGGGACACAGGATTTAATTTCTGGCAACAACCCCAGGAGTCAGCGCTAATGTGCTGTAGGAAGCTTAGAAAAAACAATCTCCTACATTAGATGAGAAGTCCATCACAGATGGAATCAAAAGTCACAGAGAAATGAGTATGTCAGAACAGATATACTGTGTAAGACTGGAAATCAGCACTGATAGACAGGGCTTGGAAGACACCATGTTTGCCAAAGTGATAAGAAATGCGCTAATGAGGAGGCCACCAACATTATTGAGAAGTCCAATGATGGCTATCCTTTGCAGGCCATAGCTTATGGTAAAAAATTGATTATAGCACTGGTGACAGTAGAATGGGGCTAATTATATCCTGAAAATATAGAGGCTAGATGATGGCACATAACTATCAAAAGTAAGTTGAACACAAAATTAATGAGCAGTCATGTCAGAGTGGCAGCTAGCATAGTGTGACATTCAGAAAAGTATGGAGATGGTTAATAGAACAGCGTTCCCAGGGGCAGGACAGATGTCAGCTGACAAGGGTATTACTTAATTTATATACTCAAAAGAAATCAAGAATGAATAAGAGCAGCCATCCCAATCAAACAAAACAAAAACAAACCATGATCCTCTGCCTAGTTTTTGGATCTAAGCCAGTTCCCAGACCCTAAATCCATTCACTGAATGAGAGACTATGACCCTGCAGCATCATGGCTAGTAATATGCAGTAATGATTCCCCTAGCCCTTCCCTATGAGACCTATGGTCATTTACTAAGGTAACCATAGAGCAGATGATGAGGAATACAGATATTTCAGTGACATTTGGACACAGGATTTGAGTTGACATTGATACCTGGCCTGGGGGGTGGGGGGAATAGCAGAGATTAATGTCACCCTTAAAGACATAAAGGATACAGGGGCAATGATCCCCATCATTATCCCCAAGTCTGGCTCAATACAAAAAGAACTGGTGAAATCTATATGACAGTGGACTATGGCAAACAACCAAATAGCAGTCTCAACTGCAGCTACTATGTCACATATGGTATTTCTGCTGGAAGAGATGAAGACAGCTTTGGGTACATGTATGAAGCCAGTGATGCCAGTGATCTGGATAGAGGGATCAAAGTAGTGTGCATTCATGTGGGACAAATATGGTGTACATTTACATTCTTGACCCACAGTTGTGTTAACTCACCCACCCTCTCTGATAGCCTGAAAGTGCTTTGAAAACCAGGATATTCCACAGAACATCATAATGATTCATTATGTTATATTAACAAGACCATTTGAGTACAAAGTGGCAAATAATTATAGAATTAGTTAAGACAATTGCAACCCAGAAGGTAAGATATAAACCCCATGAAAATTCAGGGGCCCAGCAAATTAGTGATGTTTTTAGGGGTCCAGTGGTCTGGAGCATGCCACTATATCCCTTCCAAAATAAAGGACAAATCATAGCATCTTGCACCTTCCATCTCTGAAAAGGAAGCAAAACCTCTGATACATTTCTTCAGGCCCTGGAGACAGGATATTGCACGAGTGGGAATACTACAACAGTCATGTACTGGATGACATAGAAGGCTGCCAGTTTTGAGAGAGGCTCAGAGGAGTAAAGGGTCTGAAGCAGGTTTGGGTTGAGATGCAAGCAACTCTGCCATTTGGGCTGAACAATATGGCAGACCCTATTGTTTTCACACTTGGAAAACACACCGTGTGGAGTTTATGGCAGCCACCAATAGAAGACTTAAAATGTAGAGCTGTAGGATTATAGAGCAAGGACATGCCACCTATAGCATAGAACTCCATACCATTTAAAACTAGCTCCTGGTATGCTACTAGGTCCTGGTAGAGATGAAAACCATGGGATGTCAATTGACTATATGGCAAGAATTAAACTGGATTTTGTTAGAACCACCAAATTATAAAGACTCAGAAGAACTCTATCATAAAATGGAAGTGGTATATTAAGATTGGGTATGAGCAGGGCTGGAGTACATAGGTAAGCTTAAAACGGTTGACCCAGAATCCAGATCATTTACCACTGTTGCACCAGAACTTCTTCCTCAACTCAAACCTATGTCAACACAAGCTCCCTTGTGACCAGATCACAGAAGAGAAAAAAGGACAAGCTTGGTTCATGAATATATTACCTAGTATATGGGTAGAAGCTAAAAAAATGATGGCTTCTATAGGGTCCCACACACATATGGTCCTAAAAGAGAGTGCTCAAGGGAAATCCTCCTAATGTACAGAACTTTGGGCCTCTACTGTGTGTGGAAAGAGAAATGGCTTAATATAAGAATATTAATAGACTCATGGGAAGTAGCAAATGGCCTGTTTGGTTGGTCAAGAGCCTAGAAAGAAAGATTTTTAAAAGCTGGGATAAGGAGATCTGGGAAAAAACATTTGGATGAAATATAGGAGGGCAGCTTGGGCTGCCATGACAAAATACCATAGAATAGGTGGCTTAAACAGCAGAAACTTATATTCTCACAGTTCTGGAGACTAGAAGACCGAGTTCAGGGTGCCAGCATTGATCCAGAGTGGGTTCTGGTGAGAATTCTCCTTTTGGCTTGTGTGTGTTCTTCTTCATATGTTCAGAGAAAGTAAAAACAAGCTGTTTGGTGTCTCTTCTTATAAGGAAACTTCCTATCGGACTAGGCAGGGCCCCATCCTCATGATTTCATCTAATCCTAATCACCTCTCAAATTTTCTATCTCCAAAAATACCATCATAGTGGGAATTAGGGCTTCAGAAAGGAGGCATATTCATTCAGTCCATAGCAGCATGAGTGTGAAGATATTTGTATCCCAAGTTAGCATCCACTAGAGAGCATCAATAATGGAGGGCACTACCCAGAAAGAAAGACTCAACAATGAAATAAGTTAATCTCTGTTATCCTGATGGCAGTACAATAGGCTTATGGAGCTTTGGTGGCACAACTGGAGACTTTATGGGCCTAACAGTATAGCCTTCTCCTCATTCAGGCCAGTTACTTCTGTTGCTAAATGTCCAACCAATAACAAGAGACCAAGCTGAGCCTCCCATAGGGCATATCACATTAGGAAACTACATTGTGGTAACTTGATTACTTTGGGCAGTTTCTATCCTGGGAAGGACAGCAATTCATCTTGATTGGAAATGATATCTATTCCAGGCACAGATTTGTCCTTCCTGCCTATGAGGCCTTGGGCGGTATTTCTGTCTGAGGGCTCAGAGTTATCTACCAACACAGGGTCTCATATAACATTGACTTGGACCGAGAGTCTGTCTTTAAAGTGAAGGGGGGATATCAGTAGGCAAATACCATACCATCCATAAGATGTTGTCCTTAGGGAGTGAAATAAAACAATATGTAGAACAGCCTTTTCAAGGCTGGCTGAGGTCAGCTTCTTTTGAGGCCAGCTTAGTCTTGATGCCCTGCAACTATGGGCAGCATCCCCTAGGACATAGTCTATACCAGAAATCAATCATCATCATTGTTATGCTGCAACTATGGGCAGCATCCCCTAGGACATAGTCTATACCAGAAATCAAACATCATCAAAGTTATATGTCCTTAATGGATAGAAAATATTGAACTGGGAATAAAGAAATAAAAGTAGGGATGGTTCTGCTTACTAAAACACTCCCAGTGATGGCTCTGGTTCTATGAAAATAAGAATCCTAACTCCTACAGGGGAAATACTTTTACCAAGGGACACAATAAGAGTTGTTTAAACTTTAAGCAATAGTTTCTGCTTAGTCACTTTGGGCATCTCATGCCAAGGCACCAGTAAGCTAAGAAAGTCACCATCTTTACCAAGCAATTGGCCTTAACCATTAGGAGAAAACAGAGCTGCTATTATACAATGGGTCTAGAGGTTTTTTATTCGGATGATCCACCAGGGTTTGTTTTTGTATTCTCTGGACATATGCAGTAGCCATTGTCTAAGAAGTGCATGGTGACCAGGAGCTCATAACCCTCAGGGCTGAGGATCTAAATTACCCTGCCAGTTAAGTGATCTAGACCAGCAGAGATGCTACCCAAGGGTAAAGGAAATCTAGAATAAGAAATACAGGACAAAGACACAAGTATCAGATATGGTCCTTGAGACCAGCAACAGTAGCAGGGGTTGTCATTTTCCCCTTTGGCTGTGTACCCAAAAAGCACCAATCAGAAATCTGAAGAAGCTATTTCCAGATGGAGTGAAGTTACTGTAAAAAGCAAATGGCTCCAAGAAGCACACAGGTGGGACTACTGTGGATGCTATAGTGTACTACCCAGATTCCTGCTGTCAGGACCAAGATACTCATCCCTCATCCTCCACACCCTCAGCTGCTGGGAGTGTTGCCTGCTGAAGACTTAAGGCTGAGTCCCTTTCTGGAAGTTTCCCTGGGCCAAAAAGATCTGCCTCAACCAAGGCTTTGCTTCCTCCATGGGGGCAGCCTGCATCCAATGACTAGTCAATGCAGGGACATAAAAGCCAGATCCTCTTGCCTCCACTTGGGACAACTCTTAAAGACTATCCTCATCCCAGAGCACTCCAGAGGATTAGCTGAGACCTCTATGACAATTGCATCACAGCTCAACTTCTTCCTCAGCCAACCTTTGCTTCTCCCACTTCCTCACACTCCCCAGAAAGTCTCCTGTGTACAATCTCTAATTCAGAGGCTGTTTCCAGAGAAACTGACTTTAGCCAGCATTGAATGCAATGGGTGTTTTCTTCTGAACTTAGGCCTGCCAGACTGTATGCTCCAAGAATACAGATTTTATTTTCCATTTATTTTTAAGTTTCTCATCACCTACTGTATTATATTACACTCAACAGGTACTACATAGATGATTCACAATGAGCTAGCTACCTGATTGGTCAATTCCACTTAGTTCTCAATGGGATGTAGGGAATCTGTGCATTTTCCTGGATATTTCTCAAAATCTCCATTTTCCTTGAAATGACTCTACAAGCTTCAGCTTTACAGAAGCTTTTAAAAGTCAGACATAAAGCACTGTTAACATGGAGAGAAGGACAAGAGAAAAGGATACATCTTTTCTTCTCTTCTGCCAGCTTAACCACTTAGAAGAAAGCTTTTAAAAAAAAGAAAAGCAAAGTCAATCTCATAACTGAGAAAACAATCTTAAATGAAAAGGTAAGCATATTTGTTATCTGGAACAGAGAAAGAGTAGGTATTTTATAATCTTTCTTACTATACTCATTAAAGCATGGAAATTATTGAGATACCTCAAATTTGATGGACATATCCCTCCAAAATTTATTTTGATCCATAATCAAGACTGATTTGTTTCGTCACAGACATGGTTTTGCATTGAGGGCTGTATAATGTGAGTCAAGCAAGTCTGAATGTAGTTACAAGGAAAATTCAAGGTAAAAATGCAGTCAATGAAAATTGCTCTTTCCTATTTGCTCACACCAAACCTGCCTCTAGGCTAGAGTCTAGACTAGCATTGTGTATCAGCCCTGCCAAACACCAGTGGCTGGCCCCACTGCTGCCCTCACCGAGTCTGCAAATAAGTGACAGGTGATCTCCATAGGCTTCTAACAGGCTATCAGGTCACACACAGTACTTTGCTCGGAAAAACTCACTTATGTATCTCATCGCTGATCAAATTCAAGTACTTCATATTTACAGTTTAAAAGCCTAAAATGGGTTAGTTTATCATAGCCCAGCTTCATGACACTGATGCATGTGCTTGTACCAAGTGGCTATGAGCTTGGTGCTCTTTGATTTAGGTGCAGGAAGCTTTTATTTTTGAATTTCTACCTACCCATGGCAATACATCAAACAATCAGTTTTAATATCTTTAGGGTTAAGTGCACTCATGTAATTTAGAATTAAATGATTTTTATGAAGCACCTTTATAGACCATCTACATGCTATACAACTACACTGATTAAGGATCATGGTGACTGGTAAAACAGCAGCCCCTATGAATTAGGGAAGCATTAGTGAAATGCATTTTCTGAATGCATTCACTACTAAGTAACTCAAATGTCACATGATAGTCCTAATGAAAATTTCTCTCCACAAAGCAAATACACAGATGAACCCTGTGGGCTATATTAGATTCTAATAGTGACATATTACTGGTTTCTGGTCTTTCTGCTTCTTCTGTCCTATATTCGCCCCCTACTCCACACTCACTTCAATCCCACTCCCCTCAACTTCTAAGTGTAATTGATTATTTCTCTTTGAGGCTGCTAGGAAGGGGGCTAGAAGTGGGGTAGTAGTCAATCTACCAGGCCCCCTTCCCCTTGTAAAAAATTTGCAGTAGAGCTGCTTACCAGCAGAGGGCAGCATAAATCTTTTGCCATGCACATGCTCAGAGAGGCTCTGGACCTCACCCTCTTCTTCTAGAGGTAAACTGGGACCTGGAGGGTTGTCTCCTAGGTGCCACTGAGTCACCATGTGATTCTTTGTGTTGTTGAACCCAATCATGTTTCCAGTTCATGGCTATTTGATCAAAAGTAATGAAAGCTTCTCTTGCCTACTTTTCACCTGGGCATAGTTGCAGAAGCCATGGGGGAGTCACCTGGGTTGACTCTACAATTCTTTAAAGAATCACAGAATTTCATTTTTGATTCAGAGTTTTTTGTTTGTTTTCTCTTTCTTTTCATATTTTTAATGTGTGAGTGAGAGGAGCTTCCTCCTGAAAAAGGCAAACCAAACAAATTCCTGAAAGAGAAATTCAACTAGCAGCTATGTAAATTGGCAAACTTTTTTCCTTACCTCCATCAGAAGGGCATCTGAATCAAAAGGATCTTATTAGATATTATTGTAACTTATTCTTCCAACTGACCCAAGTGGTTGCTTTTGGAATCTGTCAGATCTCAGTTGTAAGAGGAAAATGTTTCTCAGCATAGTGATAGCAGGGGTTGGTAGCAGTAGTCCCTAAAGGTCAAGACCAAACCAGGCTAATAGCAGAAATATTCTTTCCTTTATGGAGAATTAGTCTGATAAGGTGAATGATTGTTGTTACACCTTGCATTTACTCTACCAGTGACACATCTTTCATCAGTGGGGAAGACTGTACTCTTATTACATTCTCTTCAGGGAATGAAAATATTCCTCTGGTTGCTATGGACTGAGTTGAGAACTTCAGCTCATAAGCTCATATCTAGATCAAACCTGGGGCCTTGACTGTTTGCAAGTGCTAGAAGGAGCCAGAAGCAGCTTCCTTCTGAAGGGTTAGTGATAGTTGCTCCCAGAGAGAGCCATGGGCTTCACCTAACTGGGAGTCTTGAAGAAAGTTTGAGATGGGGGCTGGGGTAGGGAGTCCAGGACGGGGAGAGGGAACCAGATTGGGGGGATACCTCTGGCAGAAGTGAGCAGGTTAGAGGCTGGGGAGGCACTATGCTTTGGTACTCCTAATTCTGCAAGGCCTCAGCCCTTGGTTAGTACAAAGGTATATCTAAATTAAACTTTTATTTCCCCCTATAATACCATTTCCAGAACTGCCTGACTCTTCAGTAAAGAACTTTGTTTTTTGTATGATAGTCTGAAGGGCTTGGCCTTCATGAAAGATGATAGGCTTGGGGAGGCAGAAAAACTACACCCTTGAGAGCTTTCCAGACTAAGGGCAAGAGGCGCACTGCCTCTTTTCTCTGGACTGCCTTTGTTTATCTGAGGTACAGAGACCAATGACTCCAAATGGTCACAAGCATGAGAGGTGTCAAGACTAATCTTTCTCAATTCTCTGCTGCTCGCTACCTACAACTTCTTTGGGTTCACTCAAAATTAAAATCCTATTTTGTTTCTGACTTTCCTTTCAACTCAACCATTTCTCTTTTTTGGATAGGTGCCGCTTCTCTGCACTTCCACATCCTTCCACATTTGTCATAGCATTTATCAATAGTAAGGAAATTTCCTTTCTAGACCGTGAGCTTCATGAGGGCAGGGATACTGTTGGTTTTTTCATGGTTCTAGCCCAAGTGTTTATCATTGTGCCTGTACAAAATAGGTAACCAAGAACTACGTGTTAAATAAGTGCATGAGTAGATTTTCTTGCTGAAGAAGTTACATAAATTTGAATTGGGCCTTGAAAGGAAGGTAGAATTTCAATAAGTAAAGATGGAAAAGGGACCTTCTAAGAGGAGGCAAGCACTTGAATATAAGTATGGAAACAGCAAAACAGAGCATATTTGGGGACTGATTATTATTCACTTTTGATTGTAAAAAGGTATGTGCAATGGCAGAGTGAAAGATAGGCCTAAAATGGAGGTTGGAGCAACAGTACACTAAGAGTAGATAGCATTGAGTGCTTAATACATACCAACACAATTCTAAGCACTTAAATATAAAAATATATTTATGAATAGCTAATATATGCCCTCAGTAAAAAATAAAAAAGGTTTAGAAAGACACAGGGTACAGTGAAGAGTAAGACTCCATCCTACATCTGTATCTTCCTCTACCTCATTTCCCCTCTCCCGAGGCACCCACTGCTAGCAGTTTTTATATATCCTTCTACAGATTCTTATTCTATGCATATGGAAACATATGGATATATTTTACACTCAGTCATATATTAATCTACTGTTCTACTTCTTTTTCACATTTAACTCATATTATGGAGCTGCCTCATTCTTTTTTAACCACCTCTCAGTATTCCATTACATGGGCGTGCTATAATGTTTAACCAATTCCTTCCTAATAGACATTTAGGATATTGCAAATCTTTTGCTATTACAATCAACTACATAAAATATCCTTGTATGTTTTGCTTTGTATTCATATGTGAATATATTTGTAGGCAAATTCCTAGAAGCAGTACTGATGGGTTAAAAGGAATGTACACTTTAACTTTTCACAGGTATTATAAAATTGCTCTCCAAAGAAGTTATACTACCTTATACTCTTACCCACATATATTATAAAACTTTTTGATTTTTGCCAATTCAATAGGTCATAATGGATTTTCACTATTGCTTCTAATTTGTATTTTCTCTTAATATGAATAAAATGAGCATTACTTGATATATTTTAAATATGATGAAATTTTATTTTGTTAAAGTATAAATAAGAATTTAGATTTATTTAAATTAATTAAAATGTAATTTAAAGTTTAAATATATATTTTATAAATACTTTACTTGATATATTTTTCTTTTTTTCTGTAATTGTGTTCATTTTCTATTTTTGAAATGTTGATTTGTTGGGGTTTTTTTTAATTGATTTGTATGACTTCTTTATATATTAGGCCCTTTAGTATTTCATGTCTTATGAATATTTTTTCCCTTAATTTGTCATTATTGTTTTGATATTGTCCATGGTATTTTGTTTTTATTTTTTTTAATGTTTTATTTCAGAAAATTTCAAATACATAAACAAAGAAAATAGATTAAAAATTTGTATGGGCTAAATACCCAGCATTATCAATATACATATAAACTTAATTCATTTATTACCATGCCTGCCTATATTACCTCTCTTCCTCTGCCCTGCTGGATTATTTTAAAATAAAATATATCCTTTTATTTTATTTTTATCTATGATAATTATAGTCCTGCAGTGACTTAAATTTTTGTGTAGTCAAACTTACTAGTCTTTCATTTTGTGGTTCTGCTATTTAGACCACCAGAAATTCCCTGAGAATATATATAGCCACGACAAACTTTTGAGGTGAGTAATATTTTAAAATGAGTAAAACTGAGCCTCAGAGAAGCTAAAGTATCTTGCCTTAGGGGACATAGCTTCTAAAGGGTAGGAATTGGGCCAAATCCTGGCAACCTAAACCAGGGTTCTGTCTCCTGACCATCACATCAAATCCTTCCCCAGTGAAGGTTTAATGGCTATGCTGAACAAGACAGGGACCTCACATTGGCATTCCTGTTCATTCATGGTTGAACCTTCATGACACTCATACATGGGCAGTCTTCTCCACAATGGCTGCTTCCACATGAGCTTCTAAGGTGGTGTACTTTGGAAGGGAAGGTGGTGTCACAGATCCCTCTCATGAAAGCAAGAGAATCTCATGAAAGAAAGTTCCAGGACCATGGTTGTAGGAAGCATTCGTATTTACACACATAGACACACACACACACACACAACCATGCACAGGCTGTAAGGATAGCCTCTAGGGATTTGCTTATCTTTGTCCTGTCATCTCTGCATTAGGCAAAGAAACAGGCTCTTAATTATCATGAATCTGGATTGGATACGTATCAAGGTATTTTTGCTATTCAGTTCCCTAGAGAACAGTGCAGTTTGATTATATTTGTATTTATGGGCAGGTGAGGATGACCTATTTAATCAATACATCTAAAGGCTAAGAGGTAAGCTATCTTATTCAGACTCAGTAACAAAGCTTATGCTAATTTAACCTGACATGTAGCATGTTAGGTTAATATGATTTGGATTACATGTATTGGTTTTAGAAATTGATGTTTCTGTTGCTGGTTTCTCCTGACATTTTTGAACTATAATATGGAATGTAATACTCCTCTAACAAAGAAGGTAATTCTCACTAGTGAAGGTAATTAATGGTTATTTGATCATATTACAGCATAGAAATGATGTTTTTGCTACACAATAGGTTTTCTAATTGGTGATCCAAGGATGACCATGTTCATTTTCTGCCGATAGAGGTTTCCCACTGTGCATGGCATTATCTCTAAATACTGTGATAGCAGTGATAGCAGCAAATGATGGTCATAGCCAGTAAGAAAATTAATTTACAATGCTTCAACAATCATTATAAAAGGCCTAATAATGCTAATTTACGTGTAGGATGAGTCATCCAATTAGTTAATTAAATAGGACCTTGCTGCCAGTCTCCTACAATGGAGCATATTGTGTTACAGGTGTTTGATAGAGCTGAACAATGCCAAGGGAAGGTAAATGAATACATGCTGACCCCGCAGATGCATGTCATGTTTACAGTTATGAAAGCATGAGCAAAAGCAATTGCTTTACTCAAAATACGAACCAAACAACCAAATTTTAAATATTGTTACTTTGCTTCTATCTTATGAGGAAAAAACATTGCTGGCTTATTTCTTAGCTTCACAACTTTACAAAAATGTCTTTAAATCTTGATTTGATTTCTGAAGTTCAAAATGCTCTCTCAAGTTGATTATCCTTTGGATTTTCTTAAAGAAAATAATAAAATCACTGCCATCTGTTGAAAACTACCAACGTCTCCCTCTCTTTAACTCCTCTCAGTTGTAGTACTTGTATCTAATTTCTAAAACTTGTATGCTCCTGTAGGCCATAAACAAAAATGGGTTGCTAATTTTAATTAGCTTGTCTAGCTGGTGGTCCCACATAGCTGGGGATTCAGAAGTCCCAGTTACTTCTCCCCTTTCAGCCTTTGTTATTTCACACTAATAGGTTTTTGTATTTTTAGTCTGTCTTCATGTGAGAAGTACCCTGTCCCTTCAGTGAGTTTAGCTGCTTTTCCCTAGGCCTTGCCAGATGTCCTGATTCTTTTTTTTTTTTTTTGACAGGGGGAGGGGGGGACGAGCATTGGGACAACCAAAACATCACATATGTCTCATTTGAATGCAACATAATTGCTCGGAAAGAGCATCTATCTTTACCAATAATGTGAAATATTCCTTTCCAACTGCCAGACTGGAATAACTAATTTTAAGTGTTTTTGTATTATAAAGTTGGAATAGTTCCTTTTCTTAAAAAAGGCATTGAACATGATTACAATAAAAGCTATCTGAAGACTAGATGGAAATTCAACACTTTCTTAAAGAGTTTACAAAACCACAATAGATTTTCTTTCTGTCAATTCAGATCATTCATAGGTCATCCAGTCTGGCCTTCTGTCACAGTGCACCTATAATTCCTTATTTTAAAATATTAATTAACTTTTAAAGATAAGTCTTTTAGCTCTGGATACAGTATTGCTTATATGAAGGAAATAACATACTGAGGTGAAGAATGGTGTTTCTTGGAATAGGTATTGTTTGCCAAGCTGTATCCAAGAGCCCTACAGAAAGTAGAAAAAGACATTATAGAAGAGTGAGCAGACATTTTTACAAGGTCACTTCATTCAGACTGGAAAGTGGCCAGCACAATGTCATTATTTACAACAGGATCTGGGAACACTTGAGGAAATTACAGACCATTTAGTTTTGATTCCATTGTGGGGGGCAAAGTCTTAGGAAGTATTTTAGGAGATTAAATGGGGAACACTGAGAAAAGCACAGCTTGATTAAAGATAGCCAATGCAGTCTCCGGAATGAAAAAGTCATGCTTCAATAATTTTTTGACTTCTTTAAGGAAGTAAATGCCAAGAAAAGCAAATGAATGCTTCAAAATTCTGTATTCTAAATTTTCAGGAGTTGTTTATTAAGTTTTGCTTGACAAATTAGCACAAAGAAGTGGTTCTTAAAATTGGAGAAATGCAGAGACAGAGATTAATAGTGCATTAAATTTTTTTTAAAGATTTATTTATTCACGAGAGACACACACACAGAGAGAGAGAGAGAGAGAGAGAGAGGCAGAGACACAGGCAGAGGGAGAAGCAGGCTCCATGCAGGGAGCCCGACGTGGGACTTGATCCCCAGTCTCCAGGATCAGGCCCTGGGCCAAAGGCGGCGCTAAACCACTGAGCCACCCGGGCTGCCCATTAAATTGTTTTTAAAGTGAAAAGAAATCATGCAAATATACCTTAGAACCAAAAGAATTTTACTAGAACAAGAACAATATAACAAACTGAGTCAAGTCCATTGTATTTACTACCAACATCAGTATCATACTGTTTTGGCATTTATTACATAGTTGTGCAGAATTTTTCCTAAGACAGTGGGAAAACATGAAAACTTCTTTCAGGATCATACAATCTAACTGAGACAACATTGATTCAGATAAGTAGACAAAAAGACTAGAAAAACATATAATAAAAATTTAATAAGGTTGACTCTTAGATTACTATTAGTGAGGAAAACATGTTAGCTTTTAAAATTCAGGACAAGCATTCATAGAGTTTCTCTTTGGGCAGCAAAGGGAAAGCTTAATGAAAAGATGTTTGGTGGAAGGGTAAATCTTATAACCATCAAAGAAACAAGCACACCAGAACATTTTCTGGGTATGAGAGGGATCCTGGAACCATCTGGGAGGTCATCCATATTGCCCAGTCTACAAGAAAGTAGGAAGGAGGGATCCCTGGGTGGCACAGCGGTTTGGCGCCTGCCTTTGGCCCAGGGCATGATCCTGGAGACCTGGGATCAAATCCCACGTCGGGCTCCCGGTGCATGGAGCCTGCTTCTCCCTCTGCCTGTGTCTCTGCCTCTCTCTCTCTGTGTGTGTGACTATCATAAATAAATTAAAAAAAAAAAAAAAAGAAAGAAAGAAAGTAGGAAGGAGATGGGTCCTAGAAAGGTAATATACAGCTATACATGAATAGGGAGCTAACTGAAAATGAATAAGAAATAGACCAAAAATAAGAAAATGACATTGGGGTATTGAAATGTACATCCCTAAGTCCTTCTCAAGCCAGGGAAATACAAAAAATAGTGTGATTTCCTAGGAGAGATACTGCAGGGGTTTAGTAAGGTCAGGACTTCAAAGAATCTCTTCTAGTTAGACAGGAAAGATTTCCTGGAAAAAGTGACCTAGAGATGTAGAACATCCTCTAAAAGGCAAGACTGTGGCTATAAGTAAAAGGGGAAAAGAGATGATGTTTATTGAGGGCTATGTCCCAGGTACTATGTTAAGCATTTAACATACATTATCATTTACTTTAATCCTCTCTAAAATTCTAATAGTTGTATACTGTAATTATCCTCATTTTACATTTGAAGAAACTAAATTAAGATTTACATAGCCATTAAGTGAGAGGTACTAGAGTCAGTTATTTTAAACCACTATGTGAAAGTGTCCTAGTTCACCTGATCATAAGGTTTAATCAGAGGTGCTTGGTTTAAAAACAGGTATTCTAGCCCTTTCCCTGAAGCTTTTAGGAAGTAGATTCTAGAATATTTTTTTTTTTACAAACACCCTAAGTCACTTTTATGATCAGCCTTGTTTGAGAAATGGTGCTCTAATACCAAAAATGCTTCTTAGGAAACCAGGTTTACTATATCCCAAAGCCTAGAAACTGCTGGAAGCTGGAGGGTACAGAATATCTACTCTTGAAGAGGGCTGGAAGTATAGAGCCCCCACAGCAGCGTTAATCTATGAGGCTGTAGTTGTGTATTTACCTGCAAGACTCACACCTCCTCCTGGCTCCATCCCATGTAAGCAAACTCCCCCTGGTTCGAAACAGGTCCTCTTATAAACTGCAGCTTAGAGAAATGCAGTGTTCTTTTAAAAATGCTTACATAAAGTAAAAACACAAGAAAAATGGAACCATGTGGAATTATTTAGGAAGGGATCCTTTCTGACCAAAAACAGGGAAAAAGGAATATGAAATAGAACAGAGAAGATCTTAAAATATTTAATTTGGGGGAGAATGGAATTGGTTAATACTTTGAATCCAGTTATTTCTCTTCTTTGTTGTCTTTGTTAACTGAATACTGAAATAGATAAAAGGTCTTTTTCTGAATGAACAATGAATATATTATAATATGCAATCTATCTTCTTGATACAAGAACTCTGAAAAGATTGCACAATTAATTAAATGCATCAAACTTCAAAGAGCTGCTAAGGTATCAACACACACTTCAAGGGATCCATGGGGAAACTACCAATTAAACATTCAAATAAACATACCCATTGCAGGCTAGGGCTTATTAGTGTTCATACTTCAATCAATTCAACAAACATTTATTGAGTCCCTACTATGTGTCAGGTACTAGGACATGCTCTATGGGGAATACGAAGATGAATACAATAGCCTCTATTTTAAAGAAACATGTGATCAAATAAATGAGATATAAAATGTACACAAATAATCTAATACCCACTCTAAATATCATAAAAAACTATAAACAAGTGTTCAAGGAGCTCAGATTTTTTCTAGGCTCTGTAAAGTCCTCAGGAGAAGATATTTGAGCTAAGACTAGAAGGATGGACAAAATTTATAAAGAGAGCTTTAAAAATTCTCTTTTTATACTTTAATGTTCTCATCTGCAAAACAGGGATAATACTAGTTCTCACAGGTTATTCTGCAAGAATGATTACAGGGTCAACCCAAATTCATGGATAGTTCAGAAGCAATAGTTACTTGTTAAGGAATGTACACCCTTGCCACTGCCTATTATTAACTCATTGTGTAGATTTCCAGGGTCACCTTTCAGAACACTTCAGAGTGATAAGGCATAAGCCTTAAATAAGCAAAAAGGTTACCATTGGCAAACTCCACAAAAGTGTACCATAAGGATGAGTGCATTGTATAGCTGTGTACAAATCACTGGCTATTTCTATATTGGCTGCTATGTTGAGGTAAACCAGTTAGGTAAGTTCTTTTCTATGAGGGATCCCTGGGTGGCGCAGCGGTTTGGCGCCTGCCTTTGGCCCAGGGCGTGATCCTGGAGACCTGGGATCGAATCCCACATCAGGCTCCCAGTGCATGGAGCCTGCTTCTCCCTCTGCCTGTGTCTCTGCCTCTCTCTCTCTCTGTGACTATCATAAATAAATAAAAAAAATTAAAAAAAAAAAGTTCTTTTCTATGAGTAAAGGGTAAAGAATATATCATCGTCAACCTATTCAACAAAATGCTTCTCACATGTGTCTTGACTTTCCTGGTTCTGCTGCCATACCTTGGTTCAGACCATGATCCCTTTACTACTAGAGTACTAGATCATTTCTTCCAAATGATCTCTTGGTATCTAAGCTTCCCTCTTCTGTGCTTTTACATGAAGCACTATCAGACTAACTTTCCTAACACAGTGCTCTGTTTACACCACTGCTTAAAAGTCTATCAGAGGGTCTCTCCTGCTGTCCAGAGAAAATCCAGCCTGCTATTCTGGACTGTTTGTAACCTCGACTCAACATATTTATCTAGTCTTAAATCCCACAATACTCTTATGTCTGTGGCTTTGCTTATGCATCTCTCACTGACTACTTTCACTGACTAAAGCACTTAACCCTAATTTTCATATATCAAGATAGAAACCATTCTTCAATGCATGCCCTGCTCAACTCCAACCCTCCCCCAACATTCCGTGCATACTGCTTGGTACTGCATATATTTGAGTACATGACTATATCCATCAGGGTAAGTAACATTAGCTGCTTGCAATTATTTACAATAGCTAAATATGGAAACAGCCCAAATGTCCATTGACTAATGAAAGGATAAAGAAAATGTGGTACACACACAAACACACACCACTGGAATATTAGCCATAAAAAAGAATGGAATTTTGCCAATTGCAACGACATGGATGGAACCAGAGAGGTCTGCTTAATGAAATAAGTTAATAAGAGGAAAGATAAATATCATATGACTTTATTCATATGATTCTTAACTATAGAGAACAAACTGAGGGTTACCAGAGTGGAGGTGGGTGAGGGGATGGGTTAAATAGATAGCAGGGATTAAAGAGGGCACTTGTGATGAGCACCAGGTGTTCTACGTAAGTGTTGAATCACTAAATTGTACACCTGAAACTAATATTACACTGTATATTAACTAACTGGAATTTAAATAAAAACTTAAAAAAATAGCTGCTTAAAATATCTTACAATGATACAATATTGTTTCCTGTGCAGAGCTTTGCTTATTTTACACACTTATAATTTGTTTGATTATACAAATATTTTGTAATAATATTATTATTTAGGGGATCCCTGGGTGGCTCAGTGGTTTGGCGCCTACCTCTGGCCCAGAGCATGAACTTGGAGTCCCGGGATCGGGTCCCACATCGGGCTCCCTGAATGGAGCCTGCTTCTCCCTCTGCCTGTGTCTCTGCCTCTCTCTCTCTGTGTCTCTCATGAATAAATAAATAAAATCTCTTTACAAAAAAATATTATTATTTAACACTTATTAACTACTATGTTTTAGATCCTGTTCAAATTCTTTACATGCATTATGTCATTCTGTCTTCTCAAGAATCTCTTGAAGTAGGTGTTGCCATTACACCTATTAATGGATGATGAGTAAATTGCCCAAGGTTATACAACTAATAAGCTGTATTCAGCTGATCCTCTTAATGAATATACTGTGCTGGCTCTAATGCTAAGGTGTTTTACAATCTATAAAGCACGTTTACTTATACAATTTTCATTTCAGATGTGGAAACTTAGGCTTAGTGGCAGGCCCAAAGTTATCCAGTGAGTTAGAGTGAAGATTTGAGCACTAGAGGCCATTCCTCCTTCATGCTGCAAGGAGTCATAGCAATATAGTCCCACAATACAAACAAAGGTAGCCAGGTGCCAAAAACTGGAAGCATAGATGAGGAGCTTTTCAAGATCAGTGTGTAAAACTGATGCATTCCTGGTGCCAACTGGCCATGTGGTGACATGATCTAAGTAAAAAAATGGGGGAGTCATACCCACTGAGGTTGCCTCTCTCATACTCCTGCCATATTCAAACTCATGTTGGTTTGGAGAGGAGTATTTATTTGTTCCTCAGTTTCTGGGAAACTCTGTCTTAGTTTAATAAGGCAAAAATTTGGGTGAAGGTAATTTACCTTGGAGATGTTCTAGGAAGCAGGAGTAAATGAATTGTGGGAGTGGGACAGGTAAGGAGATAGCAATAAAATGTGTTATCAAGATGGTTGCTGGATATAATGGATCCATTATATCTGGATCATTAAGAAATATACAGAATTGCCCTCCAGAATTGCCCAACCCCAAAACAGAGGACTAGAGCATTTAGCTACTGCCCTTGTCCCAACTGGTTGAGAATGCCCTGGAGATATTAACTTCTCTCCCTCTGGACTGCCTTTGAAAGTAGGTCCAGCAAGTTCTGTATCTTTGGAGGAGATGATGAAGCAGAAAGATAAACCACACAGTGCACACTTGAAGTGAGCCAATAACAGCCTGAGTCTGAACTTGCAATTACTGTCCACCAAAACTGTGATTGTAATCAGAAGTAGGCTGAGGGGATGCAACACAGGGCACCAGAGACCTCTCTTACACCAACTAAATTTTTACCAACTGAAGAACTTTTAAATCCCTACAAGTGACCTGCAGATTTACTTCTTTGAATCGTAACTGTTTGGCACATCCTTAAAAATCCTAGGGGCACTTAGGTGGCTCAGTCAGTTAAGCATCTGACCTTCATTCAGATCATGATCTCAGGCTCCTGGAATTGAGCCCCACATCATGGTCAATGGGAGCTCTGTTTCTTCTTCTCCCACTGCCTCTCCCCTCACTTGAATGATTTCTCTCTCTCAAATAAATAAAATAAAATAATAAAATAAAATAATAAATAAATAAAATCTTTTTAAAAATCCTAAATGATCAAAGTATATATCTAATCATAACAGCATACCTTCAATAACATAGATCCTAATCTTAAAGACTTCTGACTTAAAAGCTATGACCAATATAGCCTATACCCAGATAGCTCAGAACTCAAGTTCCAGTTTACATATATTAAGTTTACATATATTAAGTTTACTTTATGATAAATGCCTGAGTTTACTACGGAAAGATGATGGTTTAAAGATACAAATTTATAATATAGGAAGCAAAAATAAACTTATCAAGACACTTTGAAAAGATTTCAATTAACATAGATTTTTTTTCCTTTTGAATATAGTTGAGTAGTAGTAATAATAAAAAATACAGTATAAGTTTTATTTTTTACTTATTTTATTTTCTAAAAAGATTTTTATTTACTTATTCATGGGAGACACAGAGAGAGAGACAGAGACATAGGCAGAGGGAGAAGCAGGCTCCATGCAGGGAGATCCAGGATCACACCCTGAGCCAAAGGCCGATGCTTAACCACTGAGCCACACAGGCATCCCAAGAGTACAAGTTTTAGAATCAAACCAATTGAATAAGTGGATGAACTTGAGCCGGTGTATCAGTCAGCTATTGCTACAATAATGTTATGTAACAAATAACCCCAAAATTTCAGGGGCTTACAACAATAACCAAGTCTTTGGGCAGACTGTGATTCTGCTCTGCCAAGATTTGCTTGGATTGGCTTCAGGCTTTGAATTAGGTTCAGATCTACTTTATGTTTCTCCTTATTCTCTTCAGAATAGGAGCTGTGTAGGCGTGTGTTCTTTTCATGGTGAACAGCAGAAGCACAACAAAGAAATCAATTCACATAATAATCCTTGACTCACATCACTTCTCCCCACATTATACTTGGTCAAAGTACGCTGCATGACTAACATCAACATCAATAATAAGATGAGGAAATAGACTCTGCCCATTCTTGTGGGAGGTAATGAAAAGTCACATGGTGGAGGGAAGTAGTACAAAATAGGAATGTCAATCCAATCTAACTGATCTATAAAGTAGGGATAATGATATTTACCTTAGCATGTGTTAGAAAGATTAAATATAGGTAAGTCATGTGAAGTGGATATTAGAGTTCTGGCACACAGTTATTGATTATCAAATATTAATTTCCTCTTTTTTATTCCCTTCCCTACTCGTTAGGGGAAAGGTGGAAGGAACCAATGCTTCCTTCAATTAAGTAGAAAAATAATCAATCTTGTTAGGCAAAGTGAAGAAAAAAACACTTTTATTAACTAATTTTTATTTAATCCTTAAATTTTTAATGTTTATTTCCTACACATTTCTTCCTACTTTACTGCAAAATAACCATCAAAATCGGGGAAATAACACTGACACACTGCTACTGCCTAATTCTCAGACCTTGTTCAAGTTTTCCAAAGATTTGTCTGAAGAATCTAGTTCGGAATCATGCAATGCAGGGGTGCCTGGCTAGCTCAGTCAGTGAAGCATGTGACTCTTGATCTCAGAGTTGTGGATTCAAGCCCCACATTAGGTGTAGAGAGTACTTAGAAAAATAAAATAAAATAAAATAAAAAAGAAAAGGAAAGGAAAAGAAAAGAATCATGCATTTAATTGTCTAACACATTAGTATGCTTTAATCTGAAAGTTTCTTAGTCTTTAATCGACTTTCACAACTATGTTAGTTTTATGCATGGTATAACAATTGCTACAAATTTAGTTTAAAACAACACACATTTATAATTTAAAAGTTCCTGTGGATCAGGAGTCCAGGCCTGGCTTAGCTGGGTTCTATGCTTCAGAATCTCACCAGGCTGAACTGTATTTGTCAGTCAATGCTGTGATCTCATCAGAGGCTACAGTGGGTAAATATCTGCTTCCAAGCTCCCTCAGGTTGTTGGCAGAATTCATTTTCTTGCTGCTTCAGGACTAAGGCTTTAATTTCTTGCTGGAAGCCACCTTGAGGTCCACAATTCCCTACAATGTGAGCTTCTTCAACACGGCCACTTATTGCATGGCAGCTTACCTCAAGGATAGTGAGAATGTCTCTGGGGCCTCTGCTAATAAGACGGAGTCTTATATACATCCTATATAATTATGGAGTGACGACATCCCATCACCTCTGCCATATTGTATTGGTTAAAAGCAAGTCACAAGTTCTACTCAAACTGAAGGGGAGAATATTACACAAAGGTATGAACACCAACAGACAGGGATCTTTGTACGTGTGGGGTGGTCACCTTAGGTTCAGTCCACCAAAGTGACCTTGACACTTTTGAACTTTTGAAAATTACTTTGTAGAATATTCCTCATTTGGGGTTTTTATAAGATGTTCTTCAATTTGGATTTGTTTGATGTTTCCTTATATTCCATCATGACTAGGTAAGAATATTTTTCTAGAATATCTCAGAGATGTTGAACTATTTACATTGCATGGCATCTCATGATTTCAATTTGCCCTATTATTGATATTCACATTGATAATTTGAATTAAGTGATATCTGCCATGGCATCTTCACTATAAAGTTTCTCTTTTCCCTTATGTAATTAGTAAGAGTTTTGTGAAAAGATACTTTAAAACTATGTAACTATCCCCTTCCTCATCTTACTTTCAATTTAGTTATTTATTTAATAACTAAATTTAAAAATTTAGTTACTTATTTTATCAGTATGGACTTATGGTTTACTGTTTGATTCAATGTGCTATAAATAATTACTAAAACTACTTATTTTGGTGCCCATTTGTCTGAGATTTACCCAATGGAAGTGCCTTCAGGTTGCCGTGTGTGTTCTTTCAACATGACACCATAATTCTTTGAATATTTCTTTACTTTTTGACACAATAAGATATCCAGGCTCATGCAATTTCCATGTCCAACTGGTGAGATCAGCCGTTACTCCAAGAAGCTCTTTACCAGTGCATATTCAAATTACTGTCTGAGGTCACTTGCTCTCAGCCTGAAGAACTTCCTTTAGTATTCCTTGTAAAAACGGTCTGCTGGAAACAAATTCTCTCAGTTTTTGTTTATTTGGGAGTCTTTATTTTGCCTTCATTTTTGAAAGATAGCATTGCTGGTTATAGAATTCTTGCTTGAACTTTTTTTTTAATCTTTGAGTACTTTAAATACTTTAGCCCATTACCTTCTAGCCTTCATTGTTTCTACTGAAAAGTCAGTTTATAATCTTATCAAGGTTCCCTATAACTATCTCCTTTATCTTGCTGCTTTTAAGATTTCTCCTTGTCTATGACTTTCATCATTTTTACTATGCTGTATCTGTGGTTTTGAGTTTATCCTATTCAGAGTTTGTTGAGCTTACTGAATATGTAGGCTATTGTTTTTCAATATATTTGAGATGTTTTCAGCCATTATTTCTTTGAATATTTTTTTCTTATTCTCCCCTCCTTCTGATACTTCCATTACTTGTATGTTGGTATATCTAATGATGGCTCATATCTCTGAAGCTCTGTTCATTTTTCTTCCTTCTTTTCTTTCTCTGTTCTTCAGCTTGTATGATCCCTATCAATCTATCTTTGAATTCACTAATTCTTTTGCTAATTCAAATCTGTTGACACCCTCTACTGAATAATTTTATTTCATTTATTGTACTTTTCAACTTCAGAATTTCCACTTAGTTCATTTTTATGATTCCTCTTTATTAATATTTCCTATCTGATGTGACATTGTCATCATACCTTCCTTTGCTTCTTCAGTCATTCTTTAGTTCTGTGGATATATATGTGTGTGTGTGTGTGTGTGTATATATATATATATATATATATATATATATGCTACTTTGAAATAGTCTTCTATTAATATTTATAAAAATAATTTTAAAATATTAATGTTTTTTATTAATTTGATATCTGGTTGCTCTCACAGGTAGTTTGTGATGACTGCTTTTACCCCCTAATGTATGAGTTATATTCTCTTATTTTTTTGAATGCCTCATAATTTTTTATTGGAAATTGAACATTTTTGATAATATATTGCAGCTCTGGGTACTGCTACCCTCTCTTCCACAGTGAGATTATTTCATTATTTGTTTACTGACAGGCTGGATTATTTTTCTCCCACATTGTTACACTGCTGATGTTGTTCCTCAAGGAGGCACAACTTTGGGAATGCTTATAGTCACTCTCTCTCTCAGACCACACCCAGCTCTTAAACTCCACTAATTGCAGGCTGATTGCTCCATTGTTTTCAATAATGCCATAAGGAATTAATTTCTGTACAAACAAATTTCATCAAATCGTGGCTCTTTTGAAGGAATAGCTTTTGACATGTTTAATATTTGTTCCAACCCCAGGAAAGTTTCTCTCAGCTGTCTTATTTTCCTTTCTATCCTGCAAACTAATCAGCCTCAGTCTTGGCTATATCTTCATTAGATTCATAAATCAAATTTCTTCCCAACTGCTTTTTACTACACATCTACTATATTTGAGAGCATCCTTAGGCTTAAATTTTTCCACTCTCTGTTGCAAATGAAGACAATTACTTTGGGGAGAGATAAGAAGATATGTGGCTCATGGCCTGACCTCTTCTCTAAGACAAACTCTCTGAGTCAGTGCTCAGGGTCCTCTTAACTTGCCTTTTCTGGTAGGAAACTAACATGTCAGGAGCTACGGGAATGGTTATCAGGACCCTAGTTCTTCTAGCATGCTACTTCCAAGGTAGAGCCTCTGTACTACAAGCCGGGATTGGGCAGAAGGGATCCTCTACCTCTTGCTCACTCACTCAGTAATTAATCTGGACAACAGGCAGTTGGGGACAGGGTGAGAAATGCTAGGGTCCTGCTAGTCCCAGGAAGAAAGCCCTCTAACTGGGAGATAGGAGAGTGAGGGTGGGGAATCTGCCTCCCTGGTTTGGGACAGGAGAAAGGAAGTGGTTTAAATACCACAGACTTGCCTTTCAAACCTAGTTGTTTTTCTTTTTCTAACCTAGATTTTCTTGAGTGGATTTTTTTTCATTTGCCATTTGCCTTAGGATCATTTCCAAAAGTTTTGCATGATTTGTTTTGTTTGTTGTTTGTAATTTTGACCAGTTTTTTTTAAGATTTTTTAATTTATTCATCTGAGAGAGAAACCGGAAAGAGAGACAGAGGGAGCACAAGCAGGGGGAGAGGCAAAGGGAGAGGGAGAAGCAGACTCCTCACTGAGCTGGGAGCCCAGTGTGAGGCTCAATCGCAGGACCTGGAGATCACAACCTGAGCCAAAGGCCTATGATTAACTATCCAAGTCACCAAATGTCCCAGTTTTGACCAGTTTTTAAAAATAATTTTGACCAGTTTCACTGCAGAGCAAGTCAGAAGAACTTACGTCATGCCAGCAAGTAATCAGACAGCGTTTTAAAATTTTAAACTAAATTCTAATTTAACTGTCATTTTTGTGTCAGCATGACCCCAGCCAATATACATGTCAGAATTTCTACATATCAGAATTATTTACATCATCCACTAATTACAACTTTTCCCAGACCTTTGCATTGTCTTTTCTGTCTAGAACTCCTTTTCTTCAGACATTTGCAAGGTTTACTCCCTCTCTCCCTTCAAATGATTACTCCAGAATCATATTTTTAGCAAGGCTTTCTTTCACCATCCTGTTTAACATTAAATTCTCCTCCCCCAAACTGGCACACTTATCTCTTTTGCATTTTTTTCTTTTTTGGTCAGAGACTTATTTTTATTTATTTATTATTATTATTATTATTATTATTATTATTATTATTATTAAAGAGGAAGGGATGGAAAGAAAGAGGAAGAAAGGACTGGAGGGAGAGGGAGAAAGAGAATCTCAAGTAGGTTCCACACCCAGGGTGGAGCCTAATACAGGACTTGATCTCACAACCCTGAGAACAGGACCTGAGCAGAAATCAAGAGTCGGATACTTAACTGAGTGAGACACCCAGGCACCCCCAGAGATTTTATTTTTAAATATGTTTTGTTCACTGCTGAATCCTTAGCACCTTAAAGTGTCCTGCACATAGTAGGTGCTAAAAACATAAACTTATTAAAATAATATTCTTAACATCTACATATATTAATTACTTAATGCAGATCAATGATTGTAAATTGTGATAATAACTGATAGCTAATAATAAGACTTCCTACTCTTCAGACATGGAAACTGAGGTACAGAGAATGAATACAATGAGGCTATGGTAAAGGCAGGATTTGAATCCATGCCACTTGACTATTGGATTAAACTTCTTTTCAGTCTCATTCTCCTCACTCCCAGTAACTGGTTTATTTTCCAAAACGCTAACTCAACTAATTCCAGTTAACATGTTAAAAAGACATTGATTGATACTAGTTAGGATTAAGATCCCATAATACTCACATTTTAATAATGAAATATTTTTTAAAAATCAAATAGTTTTAGGGGTTTTGGGGGTAATATTTCCAACAAAAGCTAGACAGAATTATTTCTTCAAAAAAAGAAATTTGATTGGTGCTTCTCAAACAAGAAATGGCATATCTGTCCTGTTTATGAGTATCCAGGAAAATACACTAAATTAAATGAGGTATAACAGCTATGAAATGTATAGTTGGTATACACTCTTGGTTTCTAGAAACCATGTTAATGCAGTTGAGTGTTATATCAACCAGTCTCAATATAAATGATCAAAAACCCAATATGAAAAGCATCCCCATAAAGCTAAATTGGAATAGAAACTTAAAAAGATATATTAAAATCAATATTCTCATACTAAGCAAAATGGAGAGATATTTTTGATATTACTGATATTACTGTCCTACTTAACAGAAATAAAAATTGTAAGATCATACCATAAACTAAATAATAAATACTACCAATGGGTATTTATTGATAGTGCAATTCTGGGTGATTTAAATATGTTTCTATATTTCCTATATACCCAAAATAAATGTACCTTTTTTGGAATCAGCAAAATAAAAGTGGTTAAATGTTAGAAAACACTAAAGAAGCTTGTGTTCATAGAGAGAAGCTTTAATTGCTAGACAAGTAACTGAACCTATTTTTCTCCATGCTGTGTTTTTCTATGTACAAGAGATGAGGATGTTTCTACACGTGTAAATACTTTAACAATTTATAGAGTCATTCTATACAGGTATAGTTAAGATCTACCATTTCTGAAACATACTATATAAATAATACAAATGATTATACTTTATCTTCTTAAAAATTTTATTTTATTCAAATTCAATTAATTAACATATAGTATATTATTAATTTCAGAGGTAGAGTTCAGTGGTTCATCAGTTGCGTATAACACCTAATGTTCAAAACATCACATGCCCTCCTTAATGTCCATCACCAGTTACCCCATCCCCCCACCCAACTCCCCTTCAGCAATCCTCAATTTGTTTCCCAGAGTTGAGTCTCTTATGGTTTGTCTCCCTCTCTGATATCATCTTATTTTTTTATATAAAGACTTCTTATTATAAAGTATTAGCCTTTACTACCAGAAGAGGCAGTAGAGTAAATATTAAGAACTCAGGCTCTGGGGCCACACAGCTCAGGTGCAAACTCCAGCTGTCATTTGTAGCCGTGGGACCGTGAACAAGCTACTCAAAGCTTCTGTGGTTGTCTCTTCATCCATAAAATGGAGGAAATACTAACACCTGTTTTATGGGGTTGTGGTAAGGATATATGTCAAGCACTTAGAACAATGCCCAGATATGTAAATATTTGCTATTATGATTATTACCAAATTGGCAGCCTCCTCAAGGTAGGAGAGCTATTTTATTTACTTCTCTGTAGTACTTACTATTATCCCTTGCATATATAAAAACATCAATAAATGATAATAGAATGAATGACAGGGCAGCCCCAGTGGTGCAGCGGTTTAGCGCCGCCTTCAGCCCAGGGCGTGATCCTGGAGACCCGGGATCGAGTCCCACATCTGGCTCCCTACATGGAGCCTGCTTCTGCCTCTGCGTGTGTCTCTGCCTCTCTCTCTCTCTCTCTCTCTCTCTCAATAAATAAATAAAATCTTTAAAAAAATTAGAATGACAGTTTAAATTAATCTAAGAACTGAAATTAAAATGCTTACTACATAGTCACTAAAACAAAAATTAGAAGGATTCATGGACTGTGTGAACCCTCTAGTGTGATTTCTCAATATTTCTCTTTGGTTCCCTACTAAGAGCTCTGAGAAGAGGAACCCACTTCTAATTTTTAACTGTAAACTCTATAAATTGTACTAGGTACACAAATAGGAAATTTAGAATGTTAGCAGGGACTCTATATGAAAGTAACAGAACCCCAATTCTAAGTAGTTGAAGTAAAAGAAGAAAAAGAGATGAGGTGGTTTATTTAGCCATAACACAGAAGTGTTGAAACTGGCCTTTGGGATGCATAGAATCAGATGGGTCAGTTTGTCTGCCCAGCTGTTTCTGGATGCATTCTCTTGGTATCTCTCCTCACTTTGCCTCTTATTCTATTTCTTTGTCCCATGTTGGCTTTATTCTCTCCTACCACAGGCAGTTTCTGTGTAGGAAAAGTGACATAGCTGCCAGCAGTCCTAAACGTACATCCTCAGATATTCTCTGAGGAAAGAAATCTTACCTAACATCTCCCATTATAAAATATGCCATGGAAAGCTTTCTTGAACCCTGTTTAGGTATTATGTCCATCCCTAAAGTGGAGGATTATATAAAACAGGCACTGGTCCCCCAATTCCAGGGTTTATTATTGTTATTTGCTTGTTTATTCAGACTGTTAGGATTATTTTAATGAATTCTTTATTCCTCCAGTGTTAAGCCTCTGATTTTATATCTCAGGGTATGCCTATAGTTACTTTTTCCATGGCCACACCCAGCTGTTAAAATCCACTAATGTCTAGAGGTGGAAAAGAAGTGGTTTCCTCAAAACCATGTTGACAGAGAGCCCAGACAGGCTTTTCGAATGCCAAATATCAGGCAACTGTCTCAATTTGTATCTGCTATGTGAAATAATTTAAGGGACTGTATTAAATTATACAGATAATTATATCTCAGAGAGAATGCATTAATAAGGTAGGATATAGGCACTGAACTAAAAATATTACAAAGCAGGAGTATCTTAGCTCTCTTTGAGGGTTACATGCTATATTAAGGCAATCAGCTAACCTCTCCCACTTCAAGTTCAATGATTACAGTTATGGTACCCTATCTAGAAAAAGACAAAGCCCAACAATATTTCCAAGATCACTTACTATCCCTAATTTTCTATTAAAGCAAAACATACATTATTTTGCTATCAATGCAAAACATAGAAATTAGTGCCTTTAATCTCTCTCTGGTTCTTATGAGTCTTCCTAGATTAGCCTGAGGGAGAATGAGGAAGGTTTGGAATATTTATTATGTGAAACATGGAAAGAACTTATGTACCAAAAGCTTTCTAAGCCACAGTGAAGGCCAGTTGAAACTGGATAGTTTAAATTGGAGGCAGCCTTTTCACTCTTTATTTAAATTCATGATATTAAAGGGATAGTGCCAATTAATGCAGTAATAATCCAATGTGCATCCAAACTCTTTGCTCATATAATATTTAAATATATACTAGAGCTCTTTCCACATAAAGGCCTAAATAATGCCCCCATACCTTGAATATTCGCACTATGCTGCCAGGTGATATATATTGCATAGATTCTGTTTAAACTGAAAATATCCTGGCTACAGAAGCCACCTGTATATTAATCAGATAATAACTGATCCATTTCTTAGATGAAAAATTCTGTTCTATTCACAATTTAGTATTAACTAAACTCTTGACTTTAAAGTCTCTCAACAATTAAAATCTCAAACCTAAATGGAAACCAATAAAAAATTTCATATTAAGATATTTTTCTTCTTTATGAAAGGTATCTTAAAATCTATAGCTTTTATTAAAGGTGATGTCTTTTTTTTTGGCACATGCCCTTTGATCCAGCCTTTCCACTACCAGGAATAAACAAATTAGCACGGAATTAGAAAAAAAAGTCTAGTTATAAGTGGTCATTACAGTGTGGTTTGTAGCAGCAAAAGATTGGAAATAATCTAGATTTTCAGAGAAGATGGCAGAGTAGGAGGATCCTAGGCACACTTTGTCTCATGGATACAACTAGAAAACACTCATGTCCTTATAAATGACCCAGAGAATGACCCAAAGACAAAACAAATTCCACAACTAAAGGTAGAGAAGAAGCTACATCCAAGAGGGTAGAAAGGACCCAGATGCAGTCAGGAACTAAATAGATTTGCAGGACTGTCTGCAGGAGGGAGGGATGCTATGTGCATGGAGAAGGAAGAGAAACAGACCTCCACATTGGAGAGCCCACAGAGGATGAATTCCCATTACATTTAGCTTTGAAAAACAGAGGAGCCAAATTTCATGGGTTTTTACAACCAGTGGGACTTAAAACCTAGAATTTTAAAAAATCAGCAAGATCAGCCCTGGGAGAGCCAAGTGGGTAAGAGGAAATGGAGTCCTTACCCTTAAAAAAGACAGCACAACAAACAGCCCATGGAAATAGAGCATAGAAGCAGCAGTTTGAAAGGTGCCTGGAGCATATGGAAGGTAGACTTATTTACTAATCTCAGAGTATATCTCAGAGAGACAGAAATTACTGAGGAACTCCTCCAAGAAAAAGGAACTGGCAGGTGCCATTTCCCTTCCCCATCCCCTAACATAAACACACAGCCACCCCAGGACTCACTACCTAACTTAATAACACTGTTGCCATGCCCAACACCCTCTCCTCTGCCCCCAGTTTGTGCTTCAGCCAATCCACTCCTTTGACAGCCCATCTCAGCCCAGGCGGTACAGGACCCCTCCCACAGAGGACCTGGGCATGCAAAGCTTGCTATCATTGCTGTCTTATTGCCCCATCTCCCCATACTGTGCTTCCATGGATCTACCTTTCCAATACATTTTTGGACAGAGCCCATACAAGGCAGTGCCATAGACCTAGCAGTGTGCAAGTATCCTCTACATTGGCCAGCACCACTCAAAGTGACTCCTGCCCCAGAAAGAAGGAAAGATAACCCACACACCAGTCAGATGGAGGCCCCAGCAGTAGGCTGGAAGTAGACAACTGTTAGGACTGCAAGCTCTGCCAACTAATGAAATCTTCTCAGGGGATAACACAGGGAAAGCACCCTGCAGTTTGGTGCTACTGCATTTCTGGCAAACATCTGGTCTGACTCAACTCAAGCCCAAGGCATCCCTAGACTGGCTCACTAACACAATAGGAACCAAACATTGTCCATAATAGGCAAACAGAGCTACTGTAGACAACTGGACTGAAGGAAAAAGTAGCTCAGCTAAAACAGCAGGGCATGCACATCACACGTAGGAGACATCCCTAAAATGCCAGGTTCTGATGAACAGGGAACACTGCATGGCTGGGCACTATAGGACCTCTTCTTCATAAAGCTATTACTTTCAAGTACAGGAGTTGTAGCTATCTTTCCTAACACAGAAATAGACGCAAAGAATTGGACAAACTGAGGAGACAGAGGAATATGTCTGAAATGAAAGAACAGGACAAAAATCATAGCAAGAGACCTAAGCAAGATGGAGATAAGCAATACAACAGATAGGGAATTTAAAATAATGATCATAAAGATCTCACTGGACTTGAGAAAAGAGTAGAGTATATCAGTGAAACTCTTAATAATGAGATAAAAAAGAACCAGAGATGAAGAACATAGAAATTAAAAACAAGCTAGATGAAATGGAGTAGGCCAGAAGCAGCAGCAGAACAAATCAGTGACCTCGAGGACAGAGTAATGCAAAATTATCAAGCTGAGCAGCTGAGAGAAAAGAAAATTATAGAAGATGAGAACAAAGTGTAATAATATTCACAGTATAGGGATCCCAGAAGGAAAAGAGAAAAAAAGGGGGCAGAAAATTTATTTAAAGAAATAATAGCTGAAAACTATTCCCTATTCTGGGGAAAGAAACAGAAATCTAGATCCAGGAAGTACAGAAGTCCCTCCCAAAAATCAACCCAAGAAGGTCCACACCACAACACATTGTAATTTAGATGACAAAAAGTAGTGATAAATATAAAATTTTAAAAGCAGCAAAAGCAGTTACATGGAAGAAAAACCCCTTATGGCTATCAGCTGATTTTTCAACAGAAACTTTGCAAGCTAGAAGAAAGTAGCATGATATATTCAAAGTGCAGAAAAGGAAAAAATCTGTAGCCAAGAACACTCTAGCTAGCAAGGCTATAATTCAGAAAAGAAGGAGAAATGAAAAGTTTCTAAGACAAACAACAGTGAAAGGAATTCATGACCACTAAACCAACCCTATAAGAAACATTAAAGGGGATTCTTTGAATGGAAAGGAAAGACTGTAAGTAAGGGAAAAGAGGAAGCACAAAAGCAGTAAAAATAAGTATATTTGTAAAAATCAGCTAAGGGACTCAAAAATGAAAGGAGTAAAGAACGGGTTCAAGCTTAAGTGATCATCAACCTAATACTGACTGCTATATTCAGAAGATGTCATATATAAACTGAATAGCAACCACAAATCAAAAACCAGTAATAGAGATGCAAAAAAATAAAGAGAAAGAAATCCAAGTTATCACTAAAGAAAGAAAACTAATCATGAGAGATCAAGAGAAGAAAGGAATGGAGAAGAATTACAAAAACAATTGTAAAACAATTAACAACATGACAATAAATACATACCTATCAATAATTACTTTGAATGTAAATAGACTAAATGCTCCAATCAAAAGACAAAGGGTGATGAAATGGATAAAAAAACAAGACCCATCTATATGCTGCCAACAAAAGATTCATTTCAGACCTAAAGACACATACAGATTGAAGTGAGCAGATGGAGAAGCATTTTTCATGCAATGGATATGAAAAGAAAGCTGGGTAACAATACTTACATCAGATGAGAAGACTTTAAAACAAAGATAGGAAATAATCTAAATGAACAGTAATAGCAAATTTAAAAAGAAAGTATGTCATATCCATGCACTAGAATATTATATAATCAGTAAAAATGTGTTGTGAAAGAATATACAATAATATAAATATCCTTGGGGCACCTGGGTGGCTCAGTCAGTTAACCATCTGCCTTATTTGGCTCAGGTCATGATCTCAGAGTCCTGGGATTGAGCCCAACATCAGGCTTTTTGCTCAAAGGGGAGTCTGCTTCTCCCTATCCCTCTCCCTCTGTGCTCCCTCTCTCTCTTTCTCTAATAAACAAATAAATTTAAAAACTTTATTTTTTTATTTGTTTAACTTTTTTTTTATGATAGTCACACACAGAGAGAGAGAGAGAGAGAGAGGCAGAGACATAGGCAGAGGGAGAAGCAGGCTCCATGCACCGGGAGCCCGACATAGGATTCGATCCCAGGTCTCCACGATCGCGCCCTGGGCCAAAGGCAGGCGCCAAACCGCTGCACCACCCAGGGATCCCCTTAAACTTTAAATAATATAAATATTCTTAGTAGGGCAGCCCGGGTGGCTCAGCAGTTTAGCACTGCCTTCAGCCCAGGGTGTGATCGGGATCCCACATCGGGCTCCCTGCATGGAGCCTGCTTCTCCCTCTGCCTGTGTCTCTGCTTCTCTCTCTCTCTCTCTCTGTTTCTCTCATGCATAAATAAAATATTTAAAAATAAATAAATAAATATTCTTATTTATTCTTATAAATAATTAAATAATATTCTTATTATCTTAGTATATCATAAGGTTTGTTTTAAAAGATAATTATAAAATATTTAAATCCCATTATTTAAAATTCCATTATTTAAAACATTTTATATGTGTATATAAATGCAGGATGAAGAGTAAACATGATAGAAGCCAAAATACTAATAGTTATCTGAGTCACTGTAGTAGATGGATTTTCTTTACTGAATCTTATCTGTGTTTTCTAAATTTTCTATAATAAATACTACATTTATGTAAGAAAAAATAAAATTATTTACAATTGAGGTTTAAATATTAAAAACACTTGAACATTATTGAAGACTGTAAGGAAACAATTGCCATTAGCAGATTACTTGTTCTCCTTTGTAGTGATTTATCTGCAACTTTTCATACTATTTCACAGTTTTGTCCTGGAATTACCAAAATCCATGATCATATATGATCTGAACAAGAATTAACGGAAATCTTCAAAACAGGGTGGCTCTGTGGCTCAGTCAGTTAAGTGTCCAACTCTTGATTTTGGCTCAGGTCATGATCTCAGGGTTGTGAGATCAAGCCCTGCGTTGGGTTACATGCTGGGCATGGAACCTACTTAAGATTCTCTCCTTCTCTCTCCCTCTGTCCCTTCCCCTACTCTCCCCAGAAAGAAAGAAAGAGAGAAAGAAAGATCTTCAAACAGCTATGAGGGACACTGCTTTTGTGAACTAATGGTCAGCACTCTGGGGACAATGTGTTCTCGTTCTTATCTTGGATTTTACTGCTGGGCTTAATAGGGCTGCGCTCCTGCCAGTATTCATTCATTGTTTGAATCAATGGTAAATGAATATTAAACTCCTAAAGTTCTGCCTTATTGCTGATAGCACCCTACAGAATTTGCTGTGAGATGTACATAAACTGTAACCTACCAAGATGAGACCCCAAAGCTGATTTGGGGGATATAATTAAGGACAACTGCCTTTGTGTCTTATCTTTTTTGGTATTTTATAACAAGATTTTAATAGGTCTTCCATTTTTATCTCATTTGCTATGATTCAACATGACTACAATAGGTTTGACAAACTGTAAAACTTCTAAAAGAATGGAGCAGTGCAGAACAACTACCATGATTTTAAAGTGGCATCCCTTTTGCCTAGTCCATTGCCTAATTGTATTTTAGCTGCAGACATAGTTTCTAACTTTAATTTATTTTTTATCGATGGGATATGCACAGGAGCCCTTATCTTCAGGCATGCCTCTGCCCTGTCACTTTAGTAATTTGAATCACCCACACAAGTTCAAGGAAAGTACTGCGAACATAAAAAGTCCTTATCCAAGTCCAGTGTATTTTGTTCACCTAGTTTACTGCCTTACCATCTGCCCTTCACTTCTGAAGGACTTGCAATAAAGCAGGAGCCAAACTAAAAGCAGATATCCCACTGCTATCTATTTAACTTTCATTAAGTGAGTTGGTGCAGTGCTCAGGCGCCTTCTCAAAACCAGCCCATCATCTAAGAGTATTTACATAAGACTCTTTGCATTATATTCCGACCTCTGCAACATTAGTATTAACTACTGACATCTGCCAAGTCTGACTGGTAAGTGCTTTACAGTATCAATTCATCCCAAGCAAAAAGCATTTCTGAGTGCTGCAGTGCTCTTGTTAATGCCAATAAGAAGTATCAAGGCTCATATGACACCTAGCAGAAATTAGTACCCACATTCAAAGAAAAGTCTTTGTTATTTCCCAGAGTATTATGTGGACTTTATTGAGATGACTGCATCTGACACCTGCTGTAATATAAAATGCAGCTATAATTAGCCAACTGATGCTCACTGCAGTTTAGGTCGAATCCCTTCTGTGGGAATTATGCTTTAAAATATTCAGAACTCCAAGTGGCTCTCATTACATTTAATTTTAACTTAGAATTAGGTGGTCTAGAAAAAAAATTTAGGATTGTAATAGCCCCCTGCTGAATGCCACACAGCAACGTGAAAACCCATAGGGTTTTCCCCCCCTCTAAATAAAAAAAAAAAAAAAATGAGAACAGCAGACTACACTAGAGCCTTCAATTGAAGTCTGGCTTTGCTTAATTGTACTTTTTGCACTCATCAGTCTCTCCTCTTCAGAGCAAGCTACAAAAATTGCCTGAATAGCCAAAGAAAAGTTTCCCACAGTCACTGGCCACAGAAAAACACTATTGTCCTTCCTCACAGTTTGATGGACAACATTTCTATAAATGGGTAGCCAGGCTGTCAATGGTACCCTTGCTGAAAAGGCAAAAGAAGAGAACAGATTCTGCCAATATCTGACAAAGCATGTTAACACATAATCAGGCATTCACTAGTCAGGCAGCTGCCCCTGGGACCTTCATCACACAGGTGCCTTTAAGCCATTTCCTATTCACAGATAAAGGAAACAAGCAGGAGATACCTGGGAAAGGAGCAGTCTATTATGGCTTGCCAAAAGTCCATCTTCTAGGCTGTGTGTATAAAAGTAGAAAGAAGAAAAAGGAAACTGTGATTTCAATTGTAAAATTGTAAAACAGCAGAGCATTTACAAAACCTATCATTTAAGCTGTGGTGTTTTCCCCCTTTCCTTTTCTCTTTATTTTTTTTTTTTTTAGGAGGGGTTAGATGTGTGTGTTTGTTTGTTTGTATGGCATAGACACTCATGTCTAGTAACAAAAGTCTATTTTCCTCAGTGTTTTGTCAAATGCATTCGTGCAAAACTCCCTTCGCATATAGGCTGAAATACTTACCTAGTCTAAGTAACAAAGAATTTACTTTGCCATCTTGAGTGATTTTTTTTTCTACACACACACACACACACACACACACACAATCCATTTTAAGATATGTGATCAGTGATGCCAAAGTGGTAATGAGGTAGATGATTCTCCAGTAAAGCAGAAACTCTGGACTATCTCTTGAGGAGCCACCAAAATAAATACTTCAGGAGAAAGATTACCATTGTTCATTTCTTCATAACTGTATAGACTAAGAACACTAGTATCTCACTACACTGATCCACCCAGTTAGAGGAAGTATCAGACCTTAATACTCCATTAAGCCAAAAGCCCCAACAGCCTCTATACAGGACATTTTCAAATTAAAATTTAATAAGACAATTTCAAATTAAAATTTCATGATTACTACTTAAGGCTCTCAAATATGAATTTCTATTTTAATTCTTCATTTTCATTTTATTTATTACCATACTCTCAGATCTCTTATACTCAATGTATAGTACAGATATGGGAAGAACCAGGAGTACAATTTTAGGATTAAATCCTAAAGGATTAAATCCTTAGGGACCTTAGATTGGCCAAATGTGGTCCTTGGGATAGTTTGAAGATCTGACACACTCATAACCACAACTTTTCCTCTAAAAAGCAAGGTGCTATAAAACTACTGAGGGACAACAAAGTCAACACAGTGATGTAAACCAAATGCCATGACTTAAAGTACTGGTTTTTCAACAAACTTCCTGAATGCTACTTATTTTGTATAGCTTCATCTGAAAAATAGGAGTACACTCCTCACCACAGTTGGGGAATAGTCACTGATAAAAGTTTCTGCCTTTGGGGTAGGAAGAGAGACATCTGCTAACTGAAACAAATCCATCAAGGATCACAAACACATTAGAAATATAACATTGTATTCTCTGACCTAAAATTTATTTTACTTCTTATTTTACTTATTTTTAGAATAAAAATAATATTATGAAGTAAATTTTAGTTCATAAATCATTAATAAATTAGGATTTATTAATTTTGTGATTTTTTAAAATATTTTATTTATTTATTCATGAGAGACACAGAGAAAGAGGCAGAGACACAGGCAGAGGAGAAGCAGGCTCCATGAAGGGAGCTCAATGCAGGACTCAATCCCAGGGCTCCATGATAATGCCCTGGGCTGAAGGCAGCGCTAAACCACTGAGCCACCCGGGCTGCCCTAATTTTGTAATTTTTACAAATATATGAAGACAGGAAATTTTCCTTAAATTTAACTCAATTCAATAATATTTAGTAATTACTTATATATAATCATTGCCGTTACTGTTACCATACCAATTATATGCTAGGTACCTTATATATGGTTCATCATTTAATGACAGCTCTGAGGTAGATACAATTATTATTGCCATCTTATTTATTAAAAAAAAATTTTTAAGTGAACTCTACCCAAACTTGGGGCTTAAATTTACAACCCAAGATCAAGAGTTGCATGCTTTACCAACTGAGCCAGCTAGGTACCCCTATTTTTTTTTTTAATTTTTATTTATTTATGATAGTCACAGAGAGAGAAAGAGAGGCAGAGACACAGGCAGAGAGAAGCAGGCTCCATGGACCGGGAGCCCGACGTGGGAATCGATCCTGGGTCTCCAGGATCGCGCCCTAGGCCAAAGGCAGGCGCCAAACTGCTGCGCCACCCAGGGATCCCTAGGTACCCCTATTATTGCCATTTTATTGTTGGGTAAATTGAGGCTTAGAAGATAGAGTAGTTTAACCTTCTCTACTTCTCTATCAATTTGCAGACCTTGGATCCATGATCCATGCTTTTCCTGTGAAACCATGGTCCATGTTTTAATTACTAGGACAAAATGAATTTTTATTTTTTCATGATTTAAAAACACAATATGCTCTCTTATTAGGTAGCATATGTACATATTTACCTTCTATGGTATATGTGTGGGTTTCTTAATCATTGTAACATAAACTAAATCAACCTCTTATCTCCAGGCAGAAGAATCTAAACTTTTTTGGATAATTTAATTAAAGTTTATTTTTCTTAACTATTTCTAGGAAAAGCATCAGTGACCAAAGTTATACTTTAACCAAAGACTACTTTTATCTCAAAGGCACAGTCTATCTCCCCAACCAGATTCCTTGAGGTCTAAAAGGAACCCTGTCTTCAGCTTTCTCAAAAAATTTTTTGAGAAAAATTTTAGGATTAAATCCTAAAGGATTAAATCCTTAGGGACCTTAGATTGGCCAAATGTGGCCAAACAAAATATTAACTTCTTAGGAATTTCTTCTTCAGATGTATCCTTAAAACTCCTATAAAATTTTTTTAAAATAACTTTTATTTATTTATTTTTTAAAGATTTTATTTATTTATTCATGAGAGACACAGAGAGAGACAGAGACATAGGCAGAGAGAGAATCAGGCTCCTCACTGGGAGCCAGATGTGGGACTCCATCCCAGGACTCCTCTGGGATCACGCCCTGAGCCCAAGCTCAACCGCTGAGCCACCCAGCTGTCCTAAAACTCCTATAACTTAAAACACTCTTTTATTCTGGCTTTGCTTGAATCCACAGTTTCTTACTATTTCCCATCAGGTCAAATATAAATGTTTTAGCCTGGTGTTGTTTTAGCCTGGTGTTCAAGTTCACAGAAAACTAACCCTAATGTGTCACTTCAACTTTTAATTTCACCCTTTACTCCAGTTGAGCAAATTTCATCTCTGATTTTTCCTTGCTAATTCCCATTTCTGACTTCTTAGTTGCTGTGTCTCTTACTAGAGTACATGCTTTCCTTCTTTCTGTCAACCTAAACCTAATACTTTGTGTCCATCTAATGGTATACTTTCTTCAAGGAAATTTTCTTAAGTTACTCAACACTGATCTTTCACTTAATTTCATCTACCTTTTTGATTTTGTTATGTGGCCTATCACCATTCACTGGAATGATATGATAGTCTCATTCTTCAGTTGTTTCATGGAGCCTAGACCTATGTTTCCCACCAAATTATAGTCTCCTTGGGGGCAAAAGAAGACCATGAATCCATAAACAAATGAGAGAAGAAAACAGTTTACCCTATTGCTCCATATAACATTCTCTTATATTTCGTCCTTGAAGAAAGTTATCATCCATGGATATCCCTCTAGTTCTGCAACTAGAAAACAAAGCAACACTCAAATCTGGCTTGAAGAGAGAATGAGTTAAAAGAGTTGCCATCTCCAATCTTTTCTAGGTGGATGTGGAACTCATTAGTGCACTAAATATCACGTTTAGGGAGAAGCTTTAATATTTTGTGCTATTTTCCATTTTACTTTTTCCTTCCAGTAATTGTGAAAGAATGCAGGTAGACCCCCTTCCTCAGCCAGGCTCTCTAAATGAGAATAATGTGCAGCAGAGACCCCAGCCAACTACTGATGTACGTGTAACAGGAGCAAGAAACAAACCTGTTTCAAGCCCCTAACGTTTATTACTGGAGCATAGCCTATGCTCCCTGCTGAAATAGCTTACTTAGGTCAAATGGGATTCAGAATGTCAAGATAGGAGAAGACTGAAAAATGGAATGACTAAATTAAAGCATCTTAAAATATAACTCATAAATATGTAAGATTAGGCACTTCATTTTTTAATCTTATAGACAAAGAATCAAGCTCAGTAGATCCTTCAAACATTTTATTGAGTTGTTTACAATTTCTTTTCTTTCTCCTTTGTGATATCTATCGTACTTTCAAACTCTGAACATTATTTTGAAATTTTATTTTATTAATTTTTAGATTTTATTTATTTATTCATGAGAGACACACAGAGAGAAGCAGAGACACAGGCAGAGAGAGAAGCAGGCTCCCTATGGGGAGCCCTGATGTAGGACTCAATCACAGAACCCTGGGATCACAACTTGAGCCAAAGGCAGACACTCATCCACTGAGCCACCCACGCATACCTGAAATTCTGAAATTTTATACTGGCTATAGACTTCACTGAAAATCTTAACCACCACAATATTTAGTGTTAGATTTCTATGGATTTTATATATGTAATATTTCTAATTGAATATTAAAATATCGTTTGTGTCCTTGTAGCTACAGCTTCAAATTGATATGCATATTTGGGCCATTATCTTGCTGTTGGTATTGTCCAAGCAGTCAAAATAAGAAATCACAGAGCTAGCTTTATCCATCTACATAAAAGTTTATTTTACTTAGTCATGACATACACGCTTTAAAAATGTTATTCTTTTCTTATATTAGTTTCAAAAGGAATATATAGCTAAAGTTTCAAATATTAAATATGAGAACCTACTAAGCATGCTTATTTCATTTTTACTTTTATTCTTTTTTATATACTAATATGCTGACAGATACATTCTCCTATGACTACATTCTTCACCATGCATAAGTACTATACAGTTATGAATAATGAAATTTAAAAAACACAATGAAAGAACAGCACAACTGTTTTTTATATTTCTCACTCTTGAGGACTCATTGCAATATTTCCTGCTCCATATTAAATTTGAGAGCTTCTGAGAAGTATTCTTAGAATTCAAATCTTTTGGAAAGAATAATGATTCAATTAGAGTTTTTTTAATCATGATGATTACTTTATGATAATGATCTTATATGGCTAAGATGTTGTACTTATATTCCACTTAGATGCAGCATTTCATTTTAGCAAATTCCAAGAATCATCTATGACGTTATTATTGTACCTGATTTTTAAAGTTCTTTATCCAAGAACCTCTTCATTCTCAATTGAAATGGGGATGCCATTTGATAAAGTGCAGTGATAACCAGTACCAGCTGAAAAACATAACAAAATGAAGAATATCAGAACCATTTGAAAGCAAACCAGAAATTCCCATTTGTAGTCTTAAAAATCCACCTTGAAATTGGTTCAGAAGCCAGTCTTTCCAGGTGACTCTCAAATCCCTTTAAGTTCATTGGAGAAATCTAGACTTTAGTAATACGTATAAGGCATTAGTTTCCTCCCACAATAAAGGCAAGGAATAAGGCTATACCAACATCATTATTTCCAATAACATCCTGCTAGCTAAAAACTAAAACTAGACAAATCGCTGACAGTTTCATTTGTTGGAGTGCCAAGGCATGGATAGAAATAGCATTTAAAATGACTTATTAGGGCAGCCTCAGTGGCGCAGCGGTTTAGCGCCGCCTGCAGCCCAGGGCTTGATTCTGGAGACCGAGTATCGAGTCCCGCATTGGGCTCCCTGCATGGGGCCTGCTTCTCCCTCTGCCTGTCTCTGCCTGCCTCTCTCTCTCTCTCTCTCTCTCTGAATGAATAAGTAAATAAATCTTTTAAAAAAAAAAAAAGGACTTGAGTTTAAAAAAAATAAAATAAAATGATTTGAGTGATTAAAGCAAAAGTTTATTTTGTAAAAATATTAACCATTTTTTTCTTTTGTCATCCCCATTTAAGATATTCAATTTATCAACACTCATTCAACCAATATCTACTGAACCCTGTCTATGTTAAGGACATGAAACCCACAGCATTGCATAGAAGTAGAAGGCAGGTTAAGATATATGCCATAGGAGCAGCACAGACATTGCTGGCCCCCCTCAAGAAAGGTTCCAGTTACAGGGGCCAAAGAAGGCTTAGTGAGTCTTAAAAAAATAGGTGCGATTTAAAAATAAATAGGTGAGATTTTAGTTGGTGTAGATGGGAATAAGAAAACAGAACAAATGAATGCAAGAGGACAATATAGGTAACAAGGAAATGAGTATACTGTAGTAACTGCAGAGCACTTAAGCAAAAGGGAAGTATGAAAATGGGATGGTTATAGTCAGTAGGGTCAAAGTTTTAGTTGATGATGATGGGTTTCAGGGGGGTGTGTTTTGATATAGTGAAGTTGTCCTCCTTTGAGAGAATCAGATCACTTTCAAAAGGAAGAAGAAAGGAATGGTATGAAGAGTCTAGCCCTGGAAATAAAAAACACCTCTTTGAGATAGGAAACCATCTTTCTTTACTAAGAAAGAACATCCAAGGTCATAGTATCTAATGTGTACTTCCTTTCTCCTTCTCCTCTACCTAAAGTATCTCAGCCTCTAACCTTTCTTTTCATCAACACAATACATGCATTTTAACATTTATTGAGCACGTACTGTATGCCAGCAATAAGCAGAGGAGCCTGCCACATGGTTGATACACAATAAAAGTTTGCTGTTTAAGGTAGAGACCAGGAAAAATGAAAAAGCACTAGCTATCTATAAATTTCACAGTACAGTAGGATGGATATTATCTGGTGAGAATGGAAAGGGTAAGTAGTGAATTAGATGTGTGAGCAGAAGGATCTGAAGCACCTGCTGAGGGAAGTGTGCTGGGGAATAAATGGGAGATCAATAACAAGATTGTGAAGCAGCAATGAAAACCCAGTTGGAGTAGGTTAGATTGATTTTGCATTGGGCCAGAGGTAGATAGTTGTATGGCTTTCTCCAAGAATACTATTTGAACAAAATTCTCTACAGAACAGGAAAAGGATCAGTGAAACACATATAGGTAGGGTGGCGACTAAAAGTCAGGGTTGGCATGGCAGAAAGCTAGGGGTTTAACAAACACAAAATGGAGTTTCTCACTTCCCTATAAGCAAGCCCTCTCTACTCCAAATAATGTAGTGTTACGTGACATTTCTCTTACATCCTTAACCCATAAAAAATGAATTAGAATTATATTCTAAAATCACATTCTAACATGACTTCTGAAATAGTTGTATGATTAATAAACCTGTTTTAGAATTGTTTTATTTATATCAGAACGTCCGCAGAAGTGTCCTCTTATGGTAAACTTCTAAACTTTCATAAAACTAAATGAATATTAATTGCAAGATATTATAAAATTTTTATTAAATAAATAACATTTACTTTTCTACTGTGAGATTTTGGAAATCCTATACTATAAGCCCTATAAATTATTTTTTATTTATTTATTTATTTTTTATTTTTTTTTTTATTATTTTTTAAATAAATGTGCTTTCCTTTCAGAAGACATTAAATATATACAAATTAATAGTCTCTACTGTCATTCATTTATGCTGCTCATTAGCTAGTCAGAATTTATATATCCCACGTCTGCATATCTGAAATGACCATAAGAAAATATAGAAAAAGAGCATTAACTTATTCAAAAATGATATGACTGAATACATCATAATTCTAAAACTCTATGGCAGAATTAGTATCTTTTATTTTAAATCAATTTTCTCACACCTGGATTCTCCTCAGTTTAGCTGGGTACCTAGTCTTAGATGAAAAGCTGACTGACTCTGGTTATTCTCAATTCTTCTGTTTTAGAAGTCAGGTAAAGTAAAAATAAACTATTATGTAGCAGTCAGGAAAATACCATGCAAGAGGGTAAGAACTCAAATGCTCTTCAGCAGGGGTACGGTTTTCTTTGGGAACCCTAAAATTCTCAGGATAGGGCTGGGTACAAACCAGACACTCAAATATTTGTGTGACAAGATTCTATAACCCAAGGATGGATCTGTATCTGGCGTGTTCATAGCTGGCCCTCCATTGTCTACCAAAGCATCAGACACATAACTGGTACCGAGAAGAAAGGAAGTCAAGAGGCCCCAAAATAGTTCAACTATAAGTAATAACATTCTCATAGGCAGTATCTTGAAAGCATCAGGCACTAAACAAAAAATCTGCACTTAAACAACTGTCTTAATAATAGCACATGTTATTAAACACCAAAGGACTTTTGAAACTACCCACATAAAAAAAAAATTTAGAAAATTGCATTCAAATTACAGATAATCTACATATGAAATTACTTGCAGTTAATGTGTTACTTAATAAGTACATATTTGTTCCTGTAAATTTGGTATTTTCTTTGCCCATACTTTAACTAACTCACCTTTTAGAGAAAGTTATAGATTTTAAATCTGAATAGTTTTATTTTTTCTTCCCCCCCCACTTTTTTTTAAGGGAGATACTGCTGCTACCTTACGTATAAGAATAGGAGGTAAAACCATCTTAAAGGGTTTTGTTATCATCACAGTAAAGTTCAAAGCAATAACAAAAAAGATAATATAGTTTATTATCCTCAGGGAGGTTTTCCAAGTATTTTGGAACCCCATTTGCATTGACAAAAATAAATTAGATGAAAATGACTGAAAAGAGAGCTCTCCATGCAAAGAGTTCAAAAGATTAATTATATTATCCTTCAGTTATTGATAATAACAATAATTTAGCTTACTACTTCAGTTTATAGTTGACAACATGCTTTCACATACTCTATCTCAATTGATTTGAACAACTTGTAAGTTAAGTCATGCAGCTAATACTAGACCATTGATTTTTTTTTGCCCTATTTCCTTGATTTTTCAAACAATTCAGTCATTGTAGAAAATTATAGGAAAAAAATTATCAGGAAAGTAAGCAGAAAAAGATCACTCTAAACCAATCACAGTTAATATTATGTGAATTTCCTTTCAGTCTTTTTTCTGTGCATTATTCCAGTATTTGAGTTAACAACCTATACAGTTTATTATCCTACATTTTTCTCTTAGCATGTTCCCATTTTGTTTGAGTCTTTAGGTATCATCAGTGTAAATTCACAAGATATTTCTAGTTTTTAAACATATATAAATAGAAAGGTATTTGGGGGAAAAACCGAAAGGCATTTGATCTTTATGCTCAAAACTTCTTGTGTTTTAGAATAATTTCTTAGCATAGATGACAAGATTACGTTTACCAAATACAAGACGCAGCCACAGGATCAGAAGGGATTTGATTTTATGCAGTCAATGTTACTGCCTTTGAGAACAATCTTATTTTTACAATCCTTAAAAATCTGTAAAAAAAGGTTTCCTTGCATCTCCCTTAAATGTTAAAAAGAGAAACTCTCAAATCAATTTTCATTTTGCTATTTTAGTATAATAAGATATTTAAAGAATATCATCAATTTTAATTATCATTCTTGGGCAGCCCTGGTGGCTCAGCGGTTTAGCACTGCCTTCAGCCTGGGGTGTGATCCAGGAGACCCGGGATGGAGTCCCACATTGGGCTCCCTGCGTGGAGCCTGCTTCTCCCTCTGCCTGTGTCTCTGCCGCGCTCTTTCTCTCTCTCTCTATGTCTCTCATGAATAAATAAATAAAATCTTTAGAAAAAATTTTTAATTATCATTCTCTTTTCAAAAAGATAAAGAAGTTAAAATAATGATAACTAACTTTACTAAGAACTTACTATGTGCATGGCACAATGTGCTAGCATTTAAATGCATTACTTTAATAAAGATAATTACGTAATTGAGAAAAGCAATGAAGAGTAATCACTTCAGCAACTAGGTGTGGTGAGCCAATTTATCAACACAGGAAGTAGATTTAGGCTTCCCTAAAATAAAGGTAGAATATAAGAAAAACTGCTACTAGTCAACCAGGAGGTATGCCAAGAGACATTTTCCAATCTTGAGGGATATTATAGAATTTCCAATTAGGGGAGATAAAAAAATGGAAGAAGAAAACAATTAGGAGAAAGAATGAATGACATGTACACTTTTAATTTCTTCTTAAAGTAACAGATGGTGCAAAATAGAAGGGGTAAGGATGGGACTATCAATGAGAATCAAAGAACAGAATATAGGCAAATGATGAGAAAAGTGATAAAAAAAAAAGTAGGCTTATTATTTGTGCTACCAGTGTTCTCTGAATTTTTAATACTATCTGATTTCATACAACTCTGTGAAGTTGGTGGGATTATCCCCACACAGTCCAAGGGAGAAATTGGCCAGTAAATGCTTGACAGAATACAGAAATTTGGGTTAGAAATATTAAATGAATACACTTAATATTTTCAAAGAGATGAAAAAGGAAATCAACAAACAAAAACAGGTGATGAAACACACACTATACTTAGTAGTTAAGAAAAATAACCAGACATCTTAGAAATAAAAACCGTGTTTTATATTTTAAAAACTCAGAAAACGGGATAAATAGCAGACAAAATACAGATGAAAAGTAAATTAATGAGTGGGGAGATGGAACTGAGGAAAGCTCTCAGCACCAAGATACAAGAAAAATATAATACATAAAAAATGACATTAGATTACATAGTTTCAGGAGGGAAAAGGAGAGAGAATGGTAGGTGGGCAATATTTTAAAATAAATTTGGCAGAATTCTTTTTAAAAGACCCACGTATACTTATTTAAAATATTTATCAAATGCTGATCAAAATTAAGTTTAAAAAATTCATATCTAAATTCATGGTGAAACTTGTATAAAGTATACTGTCAAGCTTCCAGGCAAATACTGAACACTGTAAGAAATGAGAAAATATTGTCATTATATTTCTTATCAGTACTATTAGTAGTAGGAAAAAACAAAATCCAGAAAAATACTTACAAGGTACTGAGGAAAAATAATAACAAAAAAACTTTGAACCTAGAAACCTTTGGCAAGTCAAAATATCACTTAAGACTTCCGACAAAATAAAGATTTTTCAGACACATGAGAATATAGAAAGTTTAACACCCACAGATCTTTGCTTTCAGATGTTTAGAGAAGTGGACTTGTAATTGTAGTTCTTGAAACAAACAGAACCACTCTTTTAAGTGGTGTTAAATCAGAGAATGAACTTTTAAGAACAGTAGAAAATTAGAGGTCGAGGCATTGTCAGGGACATTTGGGAATCATATGTGCTTTGCCCAACATCCTCTCCCTACAATGAAAATGTTGCCTTGCTGGTACTCATGGCTTAGCACAAATTTGGCTTTCTCAATTCTGAAGGGTTTTACCTGTGCTGAGTGTCACAACCACTGCATGACCCATAAGGGAATCAAAAGGCCTAATAAAATCAGTCTCTATATCTGACCAAGATGGAGTAACAGGGTCCAGATTTATTCTCTCACTTAAACAACTAGGTGAAAAAAATAACTAAAACAAACAAACAAAAAAAGGCAACTGTTTTTAGATATTGGATAATAGGAAGTATAGGACTGTGTGTGTTCCTTGAGAGAAAGGAAACAAACAAGTTGAGCTCAATAATTGCCATCAGTTCACTGCCTATAGACAGTTTCCTGCCTGCAGGTAGAATGCAAATAAAGTCTGGTTGTCTCACTGGATTGAGGAGAGCAATCAGAGTTTGAGGAGTCAAGGCAGTGAGAATTGGTGGAACAGAGTACCAGAGAAAAGGGAGCTCTGCTGAGATAGTTCTGGAGATCTGCACAGAGGTCTCCTTGGTTCTTTGGCTGAGTATTGATTCAGGTACATGTGAGAGTAAATACTCAAGGCTGGAAACTAATAGGCAAAACAATTCCCAGTGCTCATATTGGGATAGGGATAAGAATAGTTTGTTTTCATCAAAAACGGTGAAAAGCTCTTGCAATACAAAGAACATTAACTAGAACACTCAGAATGGGTATTGCTTTCATTGTGGGGCTAATTTAGTCCTGGCCTACAGCTACTCTAAACATGCCAAGACAAAACTTAAAACTATGCCTCAAAAAGCAGCTAACGGATTACATGTAATTTAACTGTATATCAAAATAAAACCCTACTTAAAAGAATGCTTCAAAATCCATAAAGCAACATTGTAAAATTTGCAATTTTACAATATAAGATTGTAAATAAATTAAATTTTACAATATAAAAATTTATAATGTCTGGCAACCAAAAAGTCAGGAAAATATGATCCATAACCATAAGAAGAACTGAAGAGAAGTCATTACCAACAGATCTTCACTCAGGAAAAGTTAAAGGAAGCTCTTCAAGCAAAGGGGAAATGATACCAGATGAAAATTTGGATCCACACAAAGGAATGAAGAGCACCAGAAAGGATGAATATGTGATTTAATATAAAATATACTTTTTTGGTGTTTTCTTTTTTAAAGATAAATGCCTTGTAAGGTTCAATAATAATTTTTTATGAAAGCATAACATATGTAGATTTTCCTGACTATTCTTGCCTAATTTTTCCATATTAACTTTAAAATGAACATTCCAAATCCAGAAAAAAATATTTTTGATATTTTTGATTAAAGTGAGTATTAACTTTATACATTTATATGGAAAGAACTGTCCTCATGATATTGAATCCTTAGCCAAGAATGCAGATCTTTTCATTTGTTCAAGTCTACTTTGTGTTTCTCAAAAGCATTTTACAGTTTTCTTCATATAGATTTTATACATTTATTGGGAAACTTAAATATTAAGAATTACTGACTTGTGAAAGATGAATTAGAAATGAATACTATCTCTGAAATGAAATTGCAGGTCAAAGAGGAAAGGAGGATTGAATATAAAGCTTGATTTACATGACTTTTCAAGGAAAAAAACATTTTTTTAAAAGATTTTATTTTTTGTTCATGAGAGACACAGAGAAAGGCAGAGACATAGGCAGAGGGAGAAGCAGGCTCCATGCAGGGAGCCCGATGAGGGACTCGATCCCTGGACTCCGGGATTATGCCCTGAGCCAAAGGCAGACGCTCAACCACTGAGCCACTCAGGCGTCCTGCAAAAAAAAAATTTAATCTAAGGTAAGCATTTATAAAAATAAATAAGGTGATTAATAACTACAATAAAACAACAAACAAATTTAAAATGTGCCTTTCTTCCCTTGATGAGCCATTTTCTTTTAGTTGGTGTATCTTCTACTAAAATTAGCAACGAACATACTGTTTTTCTATATATTTTTTTACCAATTATTGAGAGAAGGGTGTTGAAGTCTCCAAATATAATTGTGGATTTATGTCTTACTCCTTTCAGTTCTAGCAGTTTTTGCTGATAGTATGAAATGTTTCGGAAGTACCGTTGTGGGTACACAAACAGTATTGTTAAGTCTTCTTGGTGAACTGACTCTTACTTACATACTACTTACTTACATACTACTCTTATGATGTCTACATTGTCTGATATAAAATAGTCATTCCAGCTTTATTTCTATTGGTACTTGCACAGTATATTTTCCTATCTTTTAACCTTTAACCTATCTCTTGTCTTTATAGTTAAAGTGAGTTCCCACTAATCAGCATATAAGTATATCTTAATTTTTAATCGGGCTGTCAATTTGTGTTTACATCATTTACATTTAATGTAATTATTAATATGGTTGGACTCAAATCTATTACCTTGTTATTTTTTATTTGCCTCATCTCTTTTCTCTTCCTTCTTTTTCCCACTTTTTTGAATTATGTTTATGATTCCTTCATATTTCCATTCTTAGCATATTAATTTTATTTCTTTAAAAAAATTTTAGTGGTTGCCTTAGGGCTTATAATTTACATTTTTAATTTATCACAGTCTACTTTCAAATATATATTTGCTCCATTACAATATAAATACACTTAAAATTCCTCCCTCCCAATTTTTGTGTTACTGTTGTCACACACTTCTATATATGCTATAAGTCCACAATAAATTTGCCACTATTTTTGTTTTAGACAGTTAACTATCTTTAGAACAAATAAAAATGAGGAAAAAATGTTGTTTTTTAAGTAGGATCCACACCCAGTGTGGAACCCAACATGGGGCCCAAACTCACGACCCTGAGGCCAAAGCCTGAGCCTAATTCAAGAATGGGACACTTAATTGACTTAGCTACCCAGGCACCCCAGGAAAGAATGTCTTTTATATGTCATTTTAATTTAACTATTTCTTAAAACTTTATTTCATTGTGTAGATACAAATGTCTTTCTGCTATCACAGTCCTTTTGCCTGGAAGACTTCCTTTAACATTTCTATAGTGCAGGTCTGCTGATTTAGATCTCCCTGCTGAGATATCATCAAATATCTTCGTTTTGTTTACATAAAAAAATTTTTATTTCCCCTTCATATTTGAAATGGAGATGTGGAACCTAATTTCCCTACTCTTAATATGGGCCAAATATCATAACTTGCTATTGACAAATAGAATCAGATGGAAGTGAGAGTGTATGACTTGAAAATCTAGGTCCTAAAAGGCACTATGGCTTCTGCCTTGCTGGCTTTCTCCACAGTGGGTGACAGAACTACCAAGCAAAGCCACTCCTATTTCTGACCCACAGAAACTAGGAGACAAGTAATTTTTGTTGTTTTAAGCCACTAAGTTTTGGAGTAATTTGTTACACAGCAGTACATAACTAATACTGGAGTTCTCTGGGTTTCTTGGATCGTGGGTTTTTTGTTTTTTTTTTTTAAGATTGTATTCATTTATTCATGAGAGACACACAAAAAGAGACGCAGATACACAGGCAGAGAGAGAAGCAGGCTTCATGCAGAAAGCCCAATGTGGGACTCTATCCTGGGACTCTGGGATCATGCCCTGGGCCGAAGACAGATGCTCAAGCACTGAGTTACCCAGGCGTCCCTGGATCTGTTGTTTGATGCTTTCAATATTTTTGGAAATTTCTCAGCCATTGGGCAGCCCGGGGCGGGGCGGGGGGGGGGGGGGGGGGGGGGGGGGGGGGGGGGGGGACTCAGCGGTTTAGCGCCGCCTTCAGCCCAGCTCGGGAGTGATCTTGGAGTCCTGGTATCAAGTCCCACATCAGGCTCCCTGCATGGAGCTTGCTTCTTCTTCTGCCTGTGTCTCTGCCTCTCTCTCTCTCTCTGTCTCTCATGAATAAATAAAATCTTAAAAAAAATTTTTCTCAGCCATCATCTCTTGAAATGTTTCTTCTATCCCAATCTCTCTCTATTCTCCTTTAGGGATTCCAGTTATATGTTTGTCAGACTGCATGGAATTGTCCTTCAGTGCTTGGATGCTCTCTTTGCAGTTTCAGACACTTGCCAAATCAGCCTCATCACATCCCCTCACCTCTTAAGATACCAATCCCAGCTGAGCACCACCTCCTTCTCTGGGGGACTTCACAGGAATGTTCCTCTAAGCTCCTAAATTTTAATAATTCCAAACTCTTCCCTTTGTTCCCCTAGCCCAAGATGGATTAGCTGTTTCCTGAATTTGCTAACTTTATGATATACTATTGTTTTCTTATCTTTTGAGTCAACAATTTATCCTAATAACAATTTTTATTAACATTTTCTCTGTTCAAATAACAGGTATGGCTTCTATTTTCTAACTAAACCCTGGCTGACTCAGAAATTGGTATGGAGAATCCCAGTAAACATATCCTCAAAGATGGAATTCTGGGATTTGTTTAGTTGTGTCCTTTGATCGTAGTATGAGCTCCTTGCTAATAGAAAGTGAAATGTTGTGATCCATTTCATGACATGGCAACACAATTAGTCAATAACACTCCAACTTATTTGGCCATGGAAACTTGTTAAGAGAAGTATGTTACAGGACTAGTACTCAGCAGAACAAACTTTGGGAAATGCTGACTTAGCCTTACTTCTATTCAGTGTATCCTCCCTAAACACATTAAGCATGTTCAAGTTGCTTCTCATGCTTTATCTAAATTGAGAAATTTAAACTCATCATTTGAGCCTCAATCCATGTTTTACATCAAGTGTTTAGAGCTTTTCCTGACACTGAATCCAAACATCTTCCCAAAGGATGAGAAGGAGATAGAAGGATGAGAATAGTTGTATTGCCTTATACATACTTCTAAAATGATCACTGTCACATTATATCATAGTTGTTTGTTTGTTTACATATATATCTAGCCCACTAAAATTGGAACTCTTTGTATATATCTAGCCCACTAAAATTGGAACTCTTTGAGAGAGTCCTTGTCTGATTTTTAGATCTCCCTGCTGATCAGATTGTCTGGCATATAGAAGGTACAATTAATTGGTATGGCTATCATTCACAAGAATGGTTATGAAGGCTAGCTATATTTATTCATTAAGAAAAATTTGAGCACTATGAATCAGGTATTACTCCAAAAGAGGATAAGCAGACATGCTTTGTTATTTGAAATGAGTTTGTATATCATTTTTACTATGTGTTACAATTTCCCGTCAAGAGTAGCAATTTTTTTTCCATTTTACATATCTATTCACCCTAGATAGGCAAATAAATTCAGTTCAACAAGCATATACTAAGTAATTGCCGTATGCCAGGTACTATAGCAAACCTTAAACACAAAAACATGATACATAAGTGCTCATAGTTCAATGAGGAGACAGACTCAGAGTCAAGGAAATTTCAATATCAATTGAATAAGTACAATAATGGAAAATATATACAAGTTGTAGTAGTTTAGCAGAAAAGATAAACTCTTGATGAGAAGAATTAAGGAAAGACTTCCCAGAGATTTCTGAGCTGGAGTTTGAAGGAGGAATAGGCATTTTACAAGCAGGGGTATAAATTAAAAAACAAAAACAAAATATCAATGCAAAAATAGTAAAGTTTTGAAGAACTAAAGGCAGTTTCAGAAGCATTAAGCACAAGATGGTTTGTAGCAGAAAATGAGGCTGAAAATTTAGGCAAAGGCCAGATCATGAGAAGAACCTAAGATGCCATTCTAAGGAACTTGCACTTATCCACAGGTGATGGGGAGCCAGAGAAGATAAATAATATTTATTTCTCCTTTGCTACATTAGTTAAAATTTATACTATATGCATTGAACAAACATCTGTTGAGCACATATAATACTGCAGGCATTTTGCTGTGCACTGGATTATTTAGTGGATTTGTGCCTTTAAGGCTCTTTATAAAGGACATTTTTGTTGATAAGATAGATAGCCCAGATTTCATTTATACTTTCTATCCTCTCAATTGATTCTTATCATAAACTTGCAGGGCAGTATTTCTAATTCTGCTGGTAATGCTAAGACTAACACTTTGAATCATTTCTGCTAGGCAGCAGATTTTTCAGAAACCCACTTTATAAACTATAATTAGTCTCCTATAAAGGGAAAATTATTTCCTTTATTCCTTTTCTACATGTCATAACTTTCATATTTTTGTTATACATTACTATCTACATATTTCTATTTAAAGTTAGCCCAAGGAGGATGCCTGGGTGGCTCGGTGGTTGAGTGTGTGTCTTGGGCTCAGGGCATGATCCCGGAGACCCAGGATGGAGTCCCACGTTGGGCTCCCGGCATGGAGCCTGCTTCTCCCCCTGCCTGTTTCTCTGCCTCTCTCTTTCTCTCTGTCTCTCATGAATAAAAAATAAAATCTTAAAAAAAATAAAGTTAGCCCAAGGAAATCCACATCTTTTCAGCCTACAAACTCTTCTACTTAAAATAAATTGACAAAAATAAGAAATTTTCCAAAATGAAGGTAATAAACATCATAAAGGAGTAAGAAAGGTCCTTAGAAAGTAGAAATAATGCATAAAAGAGTTAAACCCCAAATGTTATCTCAGTAAGCAATTCCAAGATGTAAGTGTAGGTCTGGATATTGAAACACAGAATTACATAGAGAACTTATATAAAATCAAATGACCATCAATTCTATAATAGAGGTTCAAGGGAACAGGTAAAACTTGAAATTTCTAAATCAGTGATGGCACAGACAGGAACAAGAACTACTGTATTAAAAATGGTATTTTTAAAAAGATTTTATGCACTTATTTGACAGAGAGAGGGGAAGCGAGTGCACAAGTGAGTGCACAGCAGAAGCGGTGGGGTGGGGGGGGGGGCGGAAGCAGGCCCCCTGCTAAGCAGAGAGCCAAATGTGGGGCTCAATCCCTGGGATCATGACTTGAGCCAAAGGCAGATACTTAACTGACTGTGCCACTCAGGCACCCCAAACATCTATGGGGTATTCTTATAATATACAAAACATGTCCCCAACCGTTTCCTAACAGTGTCCTGAATATTGGTAAAAAAAAAAAAAAAAAAAAAAAAAAAAAAAAAAAAAAACCTTCACATCTAGATGAAAACAAATGATCTGAAACTGGTTGCTAATTCGTTACATAAAATTTTTTTTCTAGTTACCCTGTTATAATTATTCTCTTCTAAAAAGAGAACCAGAGGCAAAGAAAATATACAGCATTGCAAAGAATCATGAGTTTAAATTAGAGATGGAGATGAGTGCCTTGAATGAGAAGGCTGCTCAATTTGGGATTATATATTGTGAAATCTTTTTCTGGATGTTTCTAGACATAGGCTGGATTATAAATTGTATATCTTGCTGTGAACAAGGGAACAGACAAGATTTCTCAAGATCCTGTCAAGCCTGGTGATCTTTGGAAATGAAAGCCTAATTAAGAGGCTCCCTAGGGACAGGTCAAAGGCGTTCTTTTATCCCTACTGACCCCATTCCAGTTCTCTGATGCCTATTCTGCTCCTTTTCATTCAGCCTACTCTAAAACTGAAGAATACATATTGTGCAAGTTTCTACCTTTGCTTCCTCTACTGTAAATGCATTAGACTATTAGAATTAAGAATTTTAAATACCTTGTCCCTAATCTCTGAACTGACGGGTTTTGTTTTTTAATAGAGCTTAACATTTAAAATTCTTCTAACCTTTGTTCTTTTCTTCAATTGAACATAAAGCTTTTAAATGTTGGACTATAAAAGTACTTCAAATATCTTTTAATAAATCTATCTGATGAGTAATACGCTGTCAAATTTCAATTCGCATTTATTTTTTCTAATTTCAAAGATTGTGCTGCATGCAATTACTTATTTGAATTAAACTGTTAGAATCGTTTTGAGTGTCTCACTTCTTTGAAAGGTTTAGGTGAGTGTCTCTACAGTATCACTCAGAGAATAGCAACTGATGCACGTTTTAAAACTTGACATAATTATTTTGCAGATTTAAAGTAATTAATGTCCTTTCTTCCATTGATAGTACAGCAGGAACAGTAGAGCATTTTATTGTTCTTTTATAGCCTCTGCTCCCTCACATGAAAAATTAGTCACGTTAATTTGTGTAAGTTTTTAAACTTTGCAGAAGTGAAAATGTTCTAAATACAAGCGTACGTGAAAGAGTTTTCCAGGGTGTAGAGGTGTGGGCCCTGCTGCACCCCCGAACAGCAATCTTTGTCCAGACCACTCCACAGCGCCATGTTAAAAGCTAAAATTTTAACTTCTAAAATTCTGACGTTTAGGTCTAAGTCTCCTCTTCAACACTCATAAGCAACACCTAAAAACACAAGACAGGCTTCAGACGCTAACGTTCCCTAGACCACCGCCCCAATCACCGTCCCAAATTCCGTACGCAGCTCCGCCAGGTCGGCAATTACCCGCTCCGGCTCCTTGGCGTGACGCTCCAGCTGCACCTGATTGGCGCACCGGCTTGTCAGTCACGAGGGTCCTCGAAGGCCCGGGCCGGACGAGACGCTGTGTTTTTACGTCATTTACCGGCGACGCAAGCGGGCGGGCGAGGGGGGCGGGTGTTGTGAGCACAGCTCGGTGGTGGCGGGGGTAGCCTGCGAAGGTGTCATGGCTGCTGCCGTTGAGCTTAGCCTCTCGAGCAGTGGTGACAGGAGTCCGGAACGGAGCTGCAGCCCCAATCTCTCCCAAGAGGTGCTCCGCGAAATCTTTCGCTCACTGCATAGCCTGGTGGGACAAGTGAGTGGTGGTCTGTGGGAGCAGAGCAGGGGGTTGGGAACTCTCCGGCCCCTCCCCCCTTTTTTCCTCTAGCGGAGGCGGGGGGCTGCTTAGGGCTGCCGGGGACCGGGACTGAGTACTGAGGCCGGCGGAGGAGCCTGAGCCTAGCTGCGGTCGGAGCGAGGAAGGCCGTACGGGCTGGCAATTCTCCCCAAGAGTGAGAGGATAGTGTAAGTGAAAAACCTGGCTCCCAGAAGAACATGCTTGGAGAGAGCGAAGGCGTAAAAAGCTTTGTGGGTTTGGAGGGTGCCTGGCGCTCAGCATCCCCTATCCTTCAGTGAATTTGTGATAGAAATTGATAGAAGTAACGGCCTGAGAGTTTTGGCAAAGCTCTCTCCGCTTTTTTTTTGGGGGGGGGGGGGGGTTGATTTGCTTTTAGGAGTCACTTGGTTTTCTTTCTTTTTTTTTTTTTCCTTCTGGTTGTTACATGTGCATCTCTTACCCTTTCATATGGGGAGGAAAAATGAAAGGAATTAATGTAAATACTTCTTGCATAAAATTCGATGAGTTATCCATGATTGATAGAGTTTGCATCAGAACTGTTTGTCATTTAATTATTAGCTAATTTAACTGACTGATGAATAGCTTCTGCAGAAATGTCATAATAAATTGGGTTTAAATAAAAGTACTCCTTACACTATTCAATCAAGTCAACTGTTTCATGAAATAAAATGCAAAGCATATTACAAATGATAAACAACTTGAAAATAAGTTTGTTTGCTTTTAAAAAGGAAATCTTTTGTATCTTAGACGGAATATTTTTTTACTCTAAAAGTTTGTTATGGGGTTGGTATTAGTGCATGTAGTAGGCACAGCAAACATTTATGTCGAGGATAATGTTTATGAAAACAACACCTGTCTAGTTTGTAAAAAGTTATTTTTAAAAGCCGTGAGTGGATGGAGAATTAATTTTTTAAAAGGTTATTTCAGTATTTTTAAAAATCCTAATATGTTTGTCCTTAGAAAAAGCATTACTCTAAGTTAAACATTTAATTTGGTCTAACGGAACAATTATTAACAGAATCTGCTAAAAGTTGTAACTGTTGAGCTCAGTTGTTTGCCGCCAACTTATTAAAATTTTTTAAAGACTTGGGGACATTAACATTTTAGTCTTATCACCCAAGACCTGTAATGGTTAAAAGTCTGAGAACGTTTTCTGTCTTGGATATTGGAATTTTAAGGTTTATTTATATTTTAATGTCACGATGAAAAAAGTTTATGCTTACCTGTAATTTACAGTTTTATTTTCAGTGGTGATAAATTTTTTAAAGTAACATTAAGAAATAATTTAAACATTTCTTTTGAAATATTTTTGCATACTGAATTTTTAAAACTCATTTACAGATTTTAAACATTCGCGTATTTTGTGATTAAAGTTTACTTATGTCACCTGTCAAAAATGTTGAGAGTACATATTTGGAAAGTTTACATGACACATTGAAGGGACCATCTATACAGGTGTCAAAAAATTAAATCATTGTCTCATCAATTAAATACTATTTTGATATTAGTCTTTATATTTTGAGATGTATTGTTTAAAGGGAAGAATGAAAGCCACAATATTATAAAATTGCCCCTGGAGGAAATCACTATGTACTTTTGCAACAAGTTTATAGGATATTTTTTTTAATGTAAGTTTCAAAAAAAAAAAAAGTAAGTTTCAATATGCCTAGTTTCATTCTGCATAGTATCATTATATTGTTGGCTCTCCTCAATAGGAAACATAAAATTGAATGTTAAAAAGTATCCCAGATTTCAAATTTACTTATTTTAACCTTATTGCTTGCCACAGCATGGCTCATTCTACCAAGTTGAAGCATTATTTATTGTTAGCTTGGAGTTTCATACTAATTTTTTATGGAAAATGCTTACTTAAATAGTCCATATTAATGTCACACCAATACATTTTTGAGTGAATGCTTTACGTTTACAAGTTATAAAGGGTAAAAATGCATCGAATTCGTATTACTAATAGGGAATTTGTTGAATAAATAGTTGGATATATTATGATAATTTTAAAGTTAATTTGTATCATTATGTAGTTTTCTTTAAAAAAACCAAGTGTCTTTAATTGTGCTTGAAAGGCTTACATAATTATGCTGAATTGAAAGGAGAATATGATCCCAACATTAAGATTTATTTTATTTGTTTATTTTCTTTAGGAAATTTGATGCTTTACTTTAGTTGAGGATTTGTCTGTGTTATCCCAAAACTCTATTTATAAATTTGTTAGGAACTGTAGATCTCTTAGAGGACTGTAGAAGTACAGTAATTAAATAATATAAACTAAGATTAATGCAGTAATCTTAATGTAAAACTTTAGTTAATATAATCTAATCTCTGCCAGTGTAGCCTATCCAAAATTTCTTATTTCTTTATAGTTGTCTGATACAGACTTTAAATGTTTCTTGTCTCATGGAAAAGGTGGTAAATTTTTGTCATACAGTATTCATTAAGTATACTGCCTTTTTTGGGTAACTTTGGATTTCTGGTTCTTTGTACAGTGATTCATCTTTTTGTTTTATTAGAATCACAACTCATAACATCAGTATTTGAACTAATGTAATACTTGCCTTTATTTTGTGGAAAACATGACTTAATAAATGATTTCTGAAAAAAAAATAAACTTAATTCTACCATGCATCATAGCTTTATAGTATGCTATAAACACATGTCTCTAGAAAAGTTTATGAGGTTCATTTGTATTCACTTGAAAGCCTAGAGATTGAGGCTTTCACTCTAAAATTTTCATTGATTTTGATGATAATTTTATATTCAGGTTCTTGATAGTTTTCTGTTTATAATTTTATTCTAATAGGTCATACATAGCCAACTTATAAGTTTTATATGACAAGCCCCCTCACACAGTATTAGAAAATACTAGTTAGCAAAAGATCTAGCCATTCCATTCAGTCTCTGACCATTTATTTCACTATTGTGGAGGAGTATTTCTTTTTTACATTCAGATTTCCACAGCTAGATAATAGTTTTTTATTTGAAGTAGATAAACATGTTGCCATTTATCCCTAGGCTTTATAATCTGTATGAATAATCTTGATTTTTAGATTATTTTAAAATTGGTTAAAGATGAAAATGATAAAAATATGATTCAGAAAACATCAGGGTAATGATATATGTCAGTTATGTCTGTGTACATATTTAACAAAAAGAAATATTTGTATGAGAACTTTCATAAATGTGTCTGCCCCTTCTGTTTAATGCTCTGAGCTGGAAGTACTGAATAGGGCAAGCCTATTTTGGCCCTCATCCAAAGGTTTTAGATAATGAAGTATCAAAAAAGCCTCATGTTTCCATCTTTTGTGGATGGTGTTTCACCTGTAAGATGGTCCCATTACACAGACCCAAGAATAGAATTAGAATGAGATACCATTGTGTTTTTTCTATGAAAATTGCACCTTTCATGGCCTTTTAAAATGGTAACGAGGTGCATAACAAGCATTTTAATGTATTGTTAAAAATCTGATAACTTTGAGCTAGATAGTCATGTTACCCTAAAGAAATACTATTTTTGTGACATCCTATATATACAGCTTAATCGTGTAATTTTTGTGATGTTGCTGGTTTGCCCCTTTGAAGCTTAACCTCAGAGATGATGTGGTGAAAATTACAATCGATTGGAACAAGCTCCAGAGCCTCTCAGCATTCCAGCCCGCATTGCTCTTTAGTGCACTTGAGCAACATGTTTTATATTTACAGGTAAATTTCTTGTTAAAAATGTTAAGTCAGTATTAAGAATGGAAATTAATTGTAGTTAAATTATAAGCTAGAGTATTTGTCAGTTCTGTCCTAACATTGTATTAATAGTGTTATCAATAAAAGGTTACTTCAGCCAGATTAGATCCAAATCTGTTAATTTACATAGTGATCTGAACAGTCAGGAATATAGCCCAATAGGCCAGTGTGGCTATGAAGATTGAATGAATGCAATTCTATTCAATTCTAGACTTTGACTGAAAATTCAATACAGTTGCATCTATGGTGGGTTATAATTAAGCAATAAGACACGGCAGGTGTGTGTCATGCTATGATAATGATTCCATGCCTTGGGTGAGTTTGGAGGCTCATGGAGTGCTTTCAGTGGTTCAAGAAGTGGCATTATCCCAGCATGACACATCCTGGAGTGTCTATTGCAATTAAACAGTTTCAGCATAGTTTTTAAAAAGAAAGTAATTTCTGTGACATTAATGTCTCATCTTAGTAAGTAGCCAGTCACTATTTTATCTTTTCTTAACAGTTTGAATTCATCCTTTATATTAGAAGTCAACATTGAATTATTTATAATAGTATTGCAATATTTTTAATATTTCAGTTCAATAATTGAACAGTAGTATGATCTTGCTGGTTTCCAATTGAACATCTCTGCAATTATAATTGTTGTAAGTTTGAGGTTTATCTCTAATCAAAATATAAAATATGAAGTGTCAGAAGGTAAGTGGGAGAACTGTTTGGATTGGTCATTTTACTGCTATCAAAATGTTACAAGGTTTCAGAAGAGTACTTGGTATAATAAACAACAAGCAAAATTATAGGTATGAAAAATAACTGGAACATTGACAAGTATTGGTGTGTTTTGATTAATGGAATAAACATTAATTTTCAGCTCTCTGTTCAATGCCTTTATGGGAAATTTTAATTCTGTTTCATGTTGAAATAGTTAACCCTAATGTTAAAGGACAGAAATAATGAGCAATAGAACTCAATTGAGGCCTGATTATGGGGGGGAGGGAGATGAGTAGTATAATTTACATTATATAATCGGTTTTTTGTTTTTTTTAACCTCCTCTAGTATAGTGATAGACATATATCTCTTTTCAGCTGTGGATCTTGGTAGTTTTTTTTTTTTTTCCTTGTTCATTTTCTTTTTTAAAAATTTAATTTCATGACCCAAGAAGATATCTTGCCATGTCAGGAAAAGCCTGAGTGTTCACTCAGCATAACACCTATATATTTCATGTCTGTGCTCTCTCATTCACTTTGGCCAACTGCAGTTTCAAGTGGAGAATCTCCAGTGATACAGTGATAATGCAGGGCTTTGCTGAGTGAGAGCACTGGCTCTCATGTTAAGGAGGAAAAATACTAAGCCTTAGTGTTCTGAGGAGGCATTTGAATGACATGTTAATTAAGTGGCATTGGTGCCAGAGGCTGAGGCTTTGATTTGGCACAAAATAAAAGATGAGTGACAGAATGATTCCCTCAAAGAAAATTTTAAATTTCCTCAGGTTTTCTTTCTTTCTTTCTTTTTTTTTTTTTTAAGCAGATTTATACCAAATGATAATGGTCACAATAGCAGAGAACAGCAAACATTTACATGTGATCAGATGTATGTGTCCTGATATGCCAAGTTTTTATATGTAGTTAATTGGTAGTAAATATTGCATTTACTTAGTGGAAATTTGTATAAATATTAAATATGTAATTAATTTTGATTAGTTTGAACGTCTGCAGATGGAATTGTGTTCTTCTCAGCCTTTTTTAGCAAAACTTCAGCCTCTGATTAAAGAGGAGAATACAACTATTGTTGGAGAGATAGAAAGAACAGAAACAGGGAACAAGAATGAAGTAAATGCCAAATTTCCCATTAGTGACCTACAAGAGGAAGAAAAGCACGAAGATTGTGATTTAGGAGATGTGAAAAAGACACAGATCCATTTTGATCCAGAAGTAGTACAAATAAAGGCTGGAAAAGCAGAAGTAAGAAGGTTTTATTTGGGGGTGGGAAGAGTATGATTTTAAGTCTTATGCTTGAATTGTTAAAACATGCATACTTATTGTTTATAGATTGACAGACGAATATCTGCGTTTATTGAAAGAAAGCAAGCTGAAATCAATGAAAACAACGTCAGGGAATTTTGCAATGTTATTGATTGTAATCAAGGTAACTACCTGGAAGAAGTAAATTTTCATAGGATTTTAAGCATAGTTTTTAGAGTTGCTCTGATTTTTCATTTGTTTTTAAAAATGAACATTAAATCACAATTTAATTTATTTCACAGGTTTATTTAGAAACTAAGGCAACAGAAATTCTTTCTATTTAATAAGACTACATTGCAAAAACAGTTTTCATTTTAATTATGCAAAAAATCAAATAAATGCAGACACAAAAGGGCTAATGTTTGCCACAGGTGAAGATTCTTTTAAAGTTCCTTTAGGAAATGAAGTATGGGTGACTGCATTGTTTAGTCTCACTAATAAGGAACTAAGCTATATAAATTTTGAGCCTATAAATGTACTTTTGAAACTATGTTAATACATAAAGTGAGCTTAGTAAAGTTAATACTCCTCAAGAGGGAGCAGTTTTCTCACTACTCCTTAGCTTTTTGAAATGTTTTCTGTCATGATAAAAGCAATCTGTCATCAAGACTATGGCGTCTTATGCTTTTTTTTCCTTTCTCTCATAATGTATACATTTGGTGTTTTTCATCAGATTCTCCTTTTCCTCTCCACTTGATGCTATAGTGTATTTACAGATCTGCAGGTATGCTGCAGAATACAAAATACTGCATAGCACTGGCGTAGATCTTACTCAGGCATCCTAGTAATAATCAGAACAAGTAGTTCTTAGAAAAAATTATGGAGAAGAGTTCCTAATTGGAATGAACACTTTTCTTGTTGCCTGTAACATCTCTTAGCTAATTATTATGAATACAGAATTGTCAGATGAACCTAGAATTGACTCTTATGTTGGTGCACTGATTCTCTTAATAATGAAATAATACAGGCTCAAGTGGGTCCTAAATTCAGCCTTTTCTGCTATTAACATTATATATGCATATTTCTAGACTTACTGTATATTCCTGTTAGCTTTTCAGAACAGGTACAATAGTGGCAAAAGCTCAGGTACAGTCCATCCAACTGCAAGCAACCTATGAGAAAGGGTTTGTTGAGGGAGCAAGCACATGTGTCAGTAATGTTATTCCTCTGTTCTCCCTGCTAACTCTATTATTATAAACCACCAGGGGATAGAAATTGACAAGAATTGAAATGCTCAGCAGGATTCCCTGGTCCATTCAATCCCTTGCTGGCTCAAAACAGTGCTAGCAAGAATTGCTGTGGAGAGTGACTAGCACTCATACATTCACTATCTTCACACCATGCTGAATTTCTCACTGATGGGTCAGTTAATCTATATACTTGGAATATAACTCTGGAATGGATGATAGCTTCTTTTTTTAACCCTTAGCCCCATGAAATGGTAGAAAGAGAATGGTGAAGTGATGGCCCTTTAGACGTATATTGAGGTGTCTCAAAGAAAAAGAAAATGATTTTGTTTAGTATCATCTATATACAAAAGATGAATTTGGAATTATATTCATACAGTTTGATTTGTCAGCCGAACAATTAAGGAAACTTAGACTGAAAAAATATGAATGTATTGTAATGTGTTAGTGTATTCCTTTGATACCTGTCAATTTGACTTAAAATATAAACATCAGATTTATTTTTTTTAATTCCATAGGGGAAAAAAAGAATTTTCTTTCAGAATCTCTTTTACCAACTATTTTTTATTATAAAATCAGGGGAGTTTTTCAGGAAATTTACATCAATGCATGGTTTACTTAATGTCATTTTAAATATTATTTTATATTTGAAACATTTTTATATTATGTTAACATTAGTCCAGTTTTCCCATGGGTTTTTAATTTATTTGTTGATAACCTAATTTGAAGAAAATTATACTTCTCAGCTTAGAAAAAATTAGAACAAATTTTTACAACTTATTTTTCCAAAAATTGAATTTTTTGAAAAGAGCAGTCTGGAAAGAGATAGCTTTTGTGATTAGAGATTTTTTTTTTTTTTAAGATTTTATTTATTCATGAGAGACATACAGAGAGAGAAGGGGGTGGGGGCAGAGACACAGGCAGAGGGAGAAGCAGGCTCCATGCAGGGAGTCTGATGTAGGGCTCGATCCCAGGTCTCCAGGATCACCCCCTGGGCTGAAGGTGGCACTAAACCGCTGAGCCACCTGGGCTGCCCTAGATTTTTAAATGAGCATTGGAAACCTAGGTAAAGTGGAAAAGTATGTGTTATTCTTTTTTGTGTGGAGTTCTGAAATAAAAATGTATTATGTATGATTAATCCTTATTATTAGATGATCCCTAATTTGATCAGCAATATCAAAATGCTGTATTTTTTTAAAAAGATATTTCAGTAAAAGTACTAAGTTCTTTTTATTTATATGATGAAATAAAGGGAATAATGTCTCTTTGGCTTAGAATTAAATGCTCTCTATAAAATATATTTTCTCCAAAGACCCAGATGGTTTGGGGGGATATTGGTGTTTATTAAAAATTATATTAAGTTATGCCACTGAATGCTGATATTTTTCTGTATGTAAATCTGAAAATTAGAGAAGATTACAGATTATAAATTTTAGAGGGTAAGGGTCACTATATTTTATCCTGTATAAGATGGTAATTTAATTACTATTATTTAAAATAATAATTCTCTTGTTAGTATGTTAATTTGAATGATTGAAAGTTTATCAAAATCTCATACATTTGAAGTTAAGAATATATTTACACTTATACTCATCTGAATTCTCCTTAGAAAACAGTTGTGCAAGAACTGATGCCATTTTTACTCCTTACCCAGGATTTAAAAGTCATGTGAAAGGTAAGTGTCCACTACATATCTTCATCATTGACAGAAGCTTATTGTAGATTATAAGCAAAATGAAATAAAAATCACCTTCCTGTCTAAATTTTATTTTTAAACAAAAAGTCTTGGCTTCTTTCTTGGGTTGATGGTTAGATGGTCTTTATACAAAGAATATAAAGTACTGTTAGGGAGATAGAATTTCTGACTTTAAACCTATTAAATTTATGTTTCAGAAGTTTCTTATTTAGTTTCTAGAGTTGTGAATACATATGGACCACAGACTAGACCTGAAGGAATTCAAGGGTCAGGTCATAAGCCTAACAGCATGCTCCGAGATTGTGGTAATCAGGCTGTAGAAGAAAGACTACAAAATATTGAGGCTCACTTGCGATTGCAAACAGGTAAGCAGAGTGCTTGGCAGTGCCCCACAGATAAAGAAACTCTAATTTATTGAGTCACAGAATTTCCATTGAGTACCTGCCATGTACAAAACATTGTTCTGATTGGTACGAAGATGAATAAGCATAGTCCCTACTCTCAAGGAATCTATGGTTATGTGTTTATGCTCTTCCTCCTCCTCTTACACTTCTCACCAGTTTGAGACTGTTAGTAGAATGGGAACAGATTCCAAATACTGACATTCTCAGTTTATTAAGTCTCAGCTGGAAATTAATGTAGTCTTTTTCTTGCCACCAATTTCGTAACTTAATCACATATCTCATTCTTATCACCCACTGTGCTAGGTACAAAATATCGGTAAGTGTGATCTTAGTCCTCAGGGATCTTTCAGTCAGGATAAGCATATAAATTGTAAATGCCATAGGGGAAGTGAACTAAATAATACTAAGTGCCAGTCACTCTCAAAGTAGTATATATGTCAACTCACTCAGTATTTAATAGTACCCCTGTAAGGTGTCAATGCTGTTATTGTCAGATAAACTGAGTACAGAGGGCTCAAGCAACATGCCCAAGGTAGTAATCACAAATAGAAATCAAACCTCAATCTTAACTGGCTGCAAAGCCTGAGTCTCTCTCCCTGTTTAGTCACCAGAAGTCACCAGATGCTATTGATTCTTCTAAATATTTCTCAAGAACTACCTGCTTCTATCTACTTCCACAGCTACTATAGTTGAAATCACTGTGTTCTCTGCCTCGGACTGATGGAAGGGTATTAGCTGGTTGCTTTGCCACTAGACTTCTTCCTCAAGACCAATTCTCTACCAGTGGCCAAATTACTTTTCCTGAAGTTCAAATCTGATCTTGTTATTCCCCAGCTGAAAATTCTTAGGTGGTTTCTTGTTACCCTTATATGCATACCAAACTTAGTACTTACTCATTCCACAGATAAATACTAAGTTCCTACTATGAGCCAGGTGCTATTCTAGGCACTGAAAATACATGTGAACAGAAATTCTAGTACATAAATTATATGCTACATAAGAAGAGCTACAGATAAAAGCTTGACCAGGAGAGGATAAAAAAGGCTTGGGATAGGAGGGGATTGTAATTTTAAGTAGCATGATATGATCTACATTGATAGTTCTAGCCCCATCTGTAGGCTTCCCAATTCCCACTCATTTTGCTGTCCTAGGGCCTTTACCAAGGCTTTGACTGTGCTTTCTCCTCCTGATCCTAGACTGGTATGGATTTCTCTTTATGTAGTCTCAAAAGCACCTGGTAACTCCCTATCCTCCTTTATAGCATTTATCACAATTGTGTGTGTTTAATATCTGTTTCCCTTGCTAGATAATAAGGTCTGTGAGAGCAAATTATCTGTCATGTTCTTTAACTTTGTACTTAGTGCAGTGTCTGGTACCAAACCAGGTATTCAAGAGTTTTTAAATGAACTATTGCTCGTTTCACCTTTTCAGATAATATGCAAAGTGCAGTGGGTACACAAAGTTATTGTTCAGCTCTTTACAGCAAGTCAAGAGATGGCATCCCTGGTGAAGTGACATTTGTGCCCTTGAAGGAGTAGTAACCAGGCAGGAGCAAATTATTCCAAAAAGAGGGAACATCATCTGTAAAAAGCACTGAGGCAACACAAAAAATACAGTTAGGGAATTTGAGTCCAGTCTAGCTGGAGTATTTGCTGGATGGAAGTAGAAGATGAGACTGAGTAAAACTATGAGGGTAATAGGAGATTAGCATTAAAAATTAATCTCACCCATAATAAATGGATTTTAAAAAACAACTGTATAAAAGGATTGATTGGCTTATTAGGTCTAATGGTATCAGGGCACCTGGGTGGCTTAGTCAGTTAAGCATCCAACTCTTGATTTTGGCTCAGGTCATGATCTCAGGGTAATGAGATTGAGCTTTGTAGGGTTCCGCACACTGGGCATGGGAGCCTTTTGGAATTCTCTTTCTTTCTCTCTGCCTCTCCACTTCCCCATCTTGTGCTCACTCTCCCTCCCTCTCTCTCTAGATTTAAAAAAAAAAATCTAATTGTATCAAGTAGTTAATTATGAAAAATATCTGTTGAATGCCTATGTGCCAAGTGCTATTTTAGACATAAGGGATGCTATAAAATGATATAGTTGCAGTCCCTAGCTTCAAAAACTTTATAATCTGAAGAAAGAATAATATTGAAGTGAAATGTTATAGGGGCTATGAAGGAAGTGTATGGTGGGGGCACAAGGAGCCTCCATGTGAAGAGATTGAGGCAGTGCTTCACTGATTTAGTCAAGTTTGAACTAGCTCTTAAGAGATTCGGAAGTGAGATATATAGACATTCTAGGTAAAGGAGACAGCAAGAGCAAAGTCAGTTGAATAAGTTATTCATTTTACCTTACTCAAGAGCAGGAACGACCCAGAATCGAAGATAAAAAAACATTCTCAAAAATGAAACCTATTCCTAGAGTTTTTGTATTTAACAAGGTGATACTTTTGATATGAAAATTTGCCCATATGCTTTAATTGCATAATGATTATCTAATTATGTATTCATTCAGTCAGTAAATACCGAGCACCTGTGTGGTTCGTGAACTGATGGTTCCCAGATTTGTGCAGTGCACAAGCTGCACAGCCATACCCAATGAACCAAAGAATATTAAGCCCTCCTGGAGCTTATATTAAAGTAGAGAAATGGGCAATAAACAAAATATATGGACTGTCAGGTAGTAGTAATGGTTTGGAGAAAAATAAGAGAAAGGATAGGGATTGTGGTGAGGCGGGAGGTTGTAGCATTATATTTTATTACAGGGTGGTCTGAGAAGGCCTTGCTGATAACTTTTGATCTCAGACCTGAAGTTGGGGAGAGCAATCCTTGTGAATATGGAGGAGGGAAGTACAGGTGAGAGTATTTGGCCTACTTGAATAACAGAAAAAAGGAATCAAGTGGCTAGAATGATAAGGGTGTGGAGACAAGGTCCAAATTGTGCAGAACCTTGAATACTACTATAAAGGCTCTGATTTTTAATCTGAGTGAAATGCAAAAGCTGTAGAAGGTTTTGAGCAGAGATATGACACTGACTTTTACATTTTAAAAGGGTCACTGCTGTGTTAAGAATAGACTATGGAGGGGCAGCCCCAGTGGCTCAGTGGTTTAGCGCCCCCAGGGCGTGATCCTGGAAACCCGGGATCAAGTCCCATGTCGGGCTCCTTTCATGGGGCCTGCTTCTCCCTCTGCCTGTGTCTGTGCGCCTCTCTCTGTGTCTCTCATGAATAAATAAATAAAATCTTTAAAAAAAAAAAAAAAAAGAATAGACTATGGAAGCAAGGCAGAAAGGAGACCAATTTGGAGGTTGTGGTATCCATAGAGAGATGGGGGGTTGTAGACAGAATGGTCACATTGAGGTGCTGAGAAATAAGAGGGTTTGGTATATAACCGTAACCGTGAAATTTGAGTAACCTTAATTTAATTTATCTTCCCTCTCTATGGAAAGTTTGTTAGTTAAGAATTATGATAAAGCTCCTCTTTTAACATTTTTTGAGGTTAAAAGAGAAAATGTGGCATGTAAGGAGAAATACAAATGGAAGGAAGTGGTAAAGACATAACAGCAGTCACTGAATTGAGCTGTTAGTTGTCCCTGTGCATTTTTCTCCTCCCAGGTAACTATCAAAATCTATCAGAAGTATAAATTTTTCTATGCAGGAGCTCTTCAGTAGCTTGTAATGAATTTAACATAAAACTAGCAATATAGGAAGCATAAATGGGGCTTGGGGAGAGATGTAATAGAATAATATGCCCTATAGTGAGTGATAAGAAAATGTGAGCTAAGAATTTCATTTTATTTTACTCTTGTTCATTATCTTCTCAGGCTTAAATATTTCCCATACCTCTGCATAAGTATCTTCTATGCATGGTTTTTTGGTTGGTTGGTTGGTTGGTTTTGTTTTTTTTGTTTAAAGAGGGGGTGGAAGGGGCAGAGGGAGAGAGAGAATTCTGAAGCAGACTACACACTGAGCAGGGAGCCCCCAACTCAGGGTTGGATCCCAGAACCCTGATCATGACCTGAGCCGAAATCAAGAGTTGGCTGCTTAACTGACTGAGCTACCCAGGTGTCCCTGCATGGTATTTTAAGAATAAAAATTGTAAGAGGAATTACTCAATAGTATCTCAGATTTTTTTTTTTTTTAATGTATTTAGGTGGTCCGGTGCCAAGGGATATTTATCAGAGAATTAAAAAACTTGAGGATAAAATCCTTGAATTGGAAGGAATCTCTCCTGAATATTTTCAATCCGTAGTAAGTATAAGTGTCTTTAAATGTATATATATATTTTTTATTTTACAATGCTTCATCATATTAACAGTTTTCTCATTTGTCTGCTACAGGCAAAACACTGTTTTAATAATTCAAAGTTGAACATAGTCATACGTAGGGGGTTACCCTCGAATTTAAAATTGTGATTCTGAAATACTGTATTATATATAGACTCATAATTTTTTTAGAGAGGTATTGTTACATATTACCTAAATTCTCAAACTTCAGCCATTTTCATGGCATAATAAATGAGCCTGGGTAGTTGTCCATCCTGTCATTATGAACATGCTAGCTTATAGAACAAAGGCTTCCTCTGGGATCCTGCTATGTTGCTTATCCTTTGTTTCTTTAATCTCTTACTGTCCACAGACTGCTTCCCTCGACTCATACATGTTTTGCATTTCTCCTCCATACTAAACAAACATCTCAGTCTGCCACCTTATTTTTTTTTCTTTACCTTAACCACCAAGCTTTTTGAAAGACTAGTCAATGTTTAATTCCTCAACTCTAGCATTCATTGATTCATCCTTATCCCCCTTTCCAAGGACTTTAAGAAACAATGTTGTGCTGATTATCAGCAGGTTTCAGACAAGTGATCCTGAGCTCATTGTGTTATTTTCCTCAGTCTTTTGGGGTGACTATATACATAATGCCTGAGGTTCTCTTTTTTTAAAAGCAGCACCATATTAGAAAGAACTAAAATAACGTGTAGAAGTGAACACATTTTTTTGATTTACAAAACATTTAGTGAAAATATTACTCATGGGGCACCTGGGTGGCTCAATCAGCTAAGCGTATGCCTTTGGCTCAGGTCATGTTCCTCGGGTCCTGGGATTGAGCCCCACATCAGGCTCCTGGCTCAGCAAGGATCCTGCTTCTCCCTCTCTATCTGCCCTTCCTCCCTGCTCATGTTCTCTGTCTCAAATAAATATTTAAAAAAAAAAAAGAAAAAGAAAATATTACTCATTAGCATGAATCCTTATAAGTAACTGGTGAAATATATTTAAAATTATTTAGATATAGCAGCAGTTTTTCCAAAGTGGTAAATTGAGTATTTAGAGTAAGGTACAGAAGAGAAATATTTCCAGATGAAGAAGGCAGATTACATAATACATATGAGCAGTGAATCCCAAAGATCAGAAATTTAGAGAGTTTTAGTGATTTATTACTCTCATGAAAAAATGAGGTTTACTGAAGTTCTAAGGCCTGAAGCAAGGATTAAAAGAGATAATATCAGTCAAGCACTTAGCACACTGCCTAGTACATGGTAAAATCTCAGTAACTATTAGTATTTATTTAGTTTCAGAAACCATCTATGAAGTAGCTGTATAAATGTGGCCTTTACTGGTCTAATTTAGAAGATTTCTTGGTTGTATTACATAATTAGAAAGGTCTTTCCAATTTTATGATGATTCTTTGAATGTATCTTCCTAGAAAACTTGATAAAGATTTTATGCTTTTGCCTATGACAGTCTACTGTAAGCTGTTCCCATTCAAGCTGCCTTCATTAAGTAATCCGTAGGCAGATTATTTTTTCTAGTTCAATTTCATACGTTGTTAATACAGTTCTTGTTACAACAGAACTGATCTTACAAGAGAGTATCATAGTGTTAGATGCTTCCAGAGAGACCTTGCTCCTTCATTAATCTCTTCGATTTATGAAGCTTAACATCTACGTGTCATTGAACTTGGTTAACAAAAGAACAACCCTTCAAATCATAATCTTGTTTTGGGGGTCTCTTATACACAGCATAGAATGTTTAGAGTGTTTGGCTCTAAAGAGGTAGAATAGTCAGCTTATAAAGGACCTTAAATGCTATACCCAGAAATATAAAGTATTTAAAGTCTAAATGCTATTTGAGCAGGGAAGTAACTTTTGCAAGTTATTTAGAAGATTTATCTAATACTGTTCTGGAAGATAAATGGGAAGGGAGAGACTAAGAATGAGGAGATAGTTTTATACTACCATAGATGTGAAGTGAGATCCTGAACTAAGTAAGAACAAGAGAGTGAGAATAGAAGACATTAATGCAAGAGACGGGAAATAAAGTTGACAAATACTGATAATTGATTGGCTGTGGAAAGAGATATAGAGAACGGATTAGTCTACTTTCTGATTAGAAAAATTATACCATCATTGACAGAAATAAGAAAATCTGAAGGGGGAGATATTTGGGGAGGAAATGTGAATTTAAAGTCCTATCAGGTTATGCAGATAGAAACATCAGCTAAACTTTTCAAGAGTAGGACCTATACTTGAGAGAATCAGGAGAGTCTGTGTAAGAGGTGATAGTTAAAACAGAATGGGTAAGAACTAAGACTATCAGAGGCCTGAAGTCTAGAACTTGGTGACTACCTAACTTCAGCCCCAGGAAGCATTACAAATATAAGCAGAATGGGCCTAGATGTGTTAGGTTGCCATACCTGTGATAAAACTAGTACTTTAAAAAAATACTTCCAAATCTATTAAACGATATCTATTTGATTAGAAGGATCATTTCAGAATTAGTATTAGAAATGACATGTCCAAGTTAATAGCTACAAGGAAACATGAAATACTGAAAATGTTTAAACGTTCAGATTAACTCTGTCCTCAATTCCTATGAATAAATATGTCACAACACCAAAGGGAAGGAAGTCTCACACTCACCCTTCCATAATAGAATGAATGTGCCATCCCTGGGAGCCGCACTCCTTGCTTGAAATAGATCCAGCACTAGGAATGTCTTTGTACATAAGAGGAGTTATACACCCCGTAGAGGACATAGCATGTTATTTATCACTTTTCTTTTTTTTTTTTTTTTTTTTTTTTTTTTTTTAATTTTTATTTATTTATGATAGTCACAGAGAGAGAGAGAGAGAGGTGCAGAGACACAGGCAGAGGGAGAAGCAGGCTCCACGCACCGGGAGCCTGACGTGGGATTCGATCCCGGGTCTCCAGGATCACGCCCTGGGCCAAAGGCAGGCGCCAAACCGCTGCGCCACCCAGGGATCCCTATTTATCACTTTTCGATCCCCATGCTGGGAGTACATGCATGGCAATTACATATTCTTTTTTTTTTTTTTTTTTTATTTATTTTTTTTTTTTATTGGTGTTCAATTTACTAACATACAGAATAACACCCGCAATTACATATTCTTACATATCTTTCAAAAGCATACAGAAAAGACTACATATGCTGTATAGTCTTCTAGCTTCTAAATTTAGTAAGGGAAAATTGAGCCCATTAAATTTCTTAAGGATTGAATTTTTGTAGAAATTGAATTCTAGGGGATTCCTGGGTGGCTCAGCGGTTGAACGCCTGCCTTCGGCCCGGGGCATGGTCCTGGAGACCCGGGATCGAGTCCTGCATCGGGCTCCCTGCATGGAGCCTGCTTCTTCCTCTGCTGCACGCGCTCTCTCTCTCTCTCTCTCTGTTCTCTCATAAATAAATAAAATCTTTTAAAAAAAAGAAAAATTGAATTCTGAACTCAAAAGACTTTAACTGAAATGTGTTTAAATCAGATTAACATGTATGTGAATTCTTTTTTTGTTTATTTTAAGATTTATTTATTTATTCATGAGAGACACAGAGAGGCAGAGACACAGGCAGAGGGAGAAGCAGGCTTTATGCAGGGAGCCCGATTCAGGACTTATGCCGAGACCCTGGGATCACACCTGGGCCAAAGGCAGACAGAAGCTCAACCACTAAGCGTCCCATATATAGGTGAATTCTACACATTGGGAAGACTCATAGTTGAATAGAAATTGGTTACCATGAGTAACATCAAAGTGCAGCATATGAAAAGGGAAAAAGCTAATAGAAAAAAATATGTAAATTGTATTTGGCTCATAGAACAAAAGTAGACTAAAAGTGAAGTTCTTTTCAGTTATGAAATAGACATAAAACTCCAAAAAAAAAAAGGGATTCCCTTGGTGGCTCAGTGGTTTGGCGCCTGCCTTCAGCCCAGGGCGTGATCCTGGAGTCCTGGGATCGAGTCCCACATTAGGCACCTGCATGGAGCCTGCTTCTCCCTCTGCCTGTGTCTCTGCGCCTCTCTCTCTCTCTCTCTCATGAATAAATGGATAAAATCTTTTAAAAACAAACTCCAAAAAATATATATAAAGCAGGAATTAAAATAAAGATTAGGATTCTGTTGCACCTTCTAATGTAATAGTTCTAATATCTTTACTCTTCACATTCAACATGGAGAGATTTGAACGTGGTAATGTTGTAAAATTTTTAAGGGCATCACTTAATAAAACATTTAAAACACACAATCCGGGCAGCCCCGGTGGCTCAGCAGTTTAGCGCCGCCTTCCGCCCAGGGCGTGATCCTGGAGACCCACATCAGGCTCCCTGCATGGAGCCTGCTTCTCCCTCTGTCTGTGTCTCTGCTTCTCTCTCTCCTCTCTGTGTATTCTCATGAATAAATAAATAAAATCTAAAAAAAAAATAAATTAATTAAAAAAATAATAAAACACACAATCCTTATGAGTATTTCCAAAGAATTACTGATTTTTAAATTATGACCTTTGAAACAGTAAATATAACATGCTTCACAAGTTCATTTTTATAGCACTTTCTTGATTTTTAGCACTTACCACTTACATGTTTACACATCTATTTTTCACACTGTAATGTGAACCTCTGAAGGGCAGGAACTGTGTCTTGTTCATCTTTGAGCATGTAGACAGACTCTAGTAGGCATTGAATAAACGTATGAATGTATGGGGTTTGGCTGATAGTTCATTATTGGATTTTTGAAGATGCATAACTTGTTCCAAAGCACTGACTTGGTGGAATCTTAACTCCAGTCTATAATGGTAACTCCTGGTTCTAAAGGATAGGGAGAGGGAATTAATCTCCTGTAAAATGTGTGGTGGGCCCGAAATAAGAGATGGCAACTGGATCTGGCTGGAAAATTAAATTGCGGGATCCCTGAGTGGCACAGCGGTTTGGCGCCTGCCTTTGGCCCAGGGCGCAATCCTGGAGACCCGGGATCGAATCCCACGTCGGGCTCCCGGTGCATCAAGCCTGCTTCTCCCTCTGCCTGTGTCTCTGCCTCTCTCTCTCTCTCTCTCTCTCTGACTATCATAAATAAATAAAAATTAAAAAAAAGAAAGAAAAAAAAAAGAAAATTAAATTGCAAACATGTTTTGGAAGGCCTTGAAGGCCACACTAACCAGTTTGCAATTACAGTGTCACTGGTGCATAATTTTTTGAGAAAGAGGAGCCTATAATTTAGGTTCCTATCTGGTGGCATTATGAAGTCCGAGTTGAAGAGAGAGAAGAATCAAGGAAGATAGTTTAGGAAACATAGCATTGTCCACACCAGGGAGAAATGAAGATCTGAATCAAGGTGGTGGGATGGGACTGGAAGAGAAGAAATATTTAAGAAACTACACTTAGCTAAGCCCCCAAAGACCACATTTTACTGTTTAAGTTACTGAATCAGTCCTTATTCTCCTGATTCTGATACTTCTCACTTTGTTTAATGATATAATAATAGTCTGATTATTCAGTGACATGGAAACTATCAATATTTTACAGACTTAAGCTATTAGGAAAATAAGGGGAAGTATATTTTACTAATTTTTTTTTTTTTTTTTACAAGGGGAGGTATATTTTAATCAGGTGTGTGAAAGACACCTCTTGGAAAGGCAGAAGACTAAGAAGTCTTCTGACCAAAATTAAACATTAAGCCCTAACTTGCCTATGGGCCCCATCACAGGTATCTACCTCAGTTTGGCAAAGGAAGGAACCTGTTTATATAAGCAGTTTTCCCCCATATTTAATAATTCCAACACTTTATGATTTCCTGATAAAAGGCATACCTGGAAATTCTTTGAAACACCTTTTGACACAAAGGGAAATGTGAATTTTTACCTTCTCTTCTAAATCTCAGTGGTTAGAAATGTTCATGAGAAAATTTTGCCACCTACACTGACCGTGTCTTTATCAAATGTATACTAATTTGCCATTCAGAAGTTTGGGGTTCTGTGAGACTAAGAACAAAATCTAAAAAAATTCATTTGGTCAAAGTTTAAAAGGCTCAGCAGCATGTCAGTGAGAATGTTGTCAGCTTAATAGACTTTTTTTCTTTTTTTTTTTTTAAGATTTTATTTATTCACAGAGAGGCAGAGACAGGCAGAAGGAGAAGCAGGCTCCATGCAGGGAGCCTAATGAGGAACTTGATCCTGGGACTCCAGGATCACGCTCTGGGCTGAAGGCAGATGCTTAACCGCTGAGCCACCCAGGCATCCCAGTAATAAACATTTAAACTCAAACTGCCTTAAAACAGTGTGGAAATTATCTTATAAAGGAAGTTCAGCATAGTATACCCTTCACGGTAATTGATTCATTGGCTAAATCAGAGTTGTCAGTTCTACTTGGTGTTGGCTTTTTCCCAGGCCAATGGCAAGACAGCTACTTTCAGGTGTCCTGTTCAGATACAGCAGTGTCCAGAAAAATTGTATCCTTTGAGGGCTCTCTCTCAGAATGAGGACTTTTTTTCCAGAAGCTCTCCCCCTTACTCATTGGCCAGAATTGGGCCAATGTCTGTTCCAGTCACTGATAGGACCAGGGTACGATCGGCATTCCCTTGAGTCACTTGGCGGAGCAGTGGATAGCTGCTTCTAATCACAATGATCCTTAATGTCACTCAAGGGTGTGTGTGCATGTATGTTTTTTCACCCTTTGGCCAGGTACTCTAAATTGTGTTTTCCTCTGTCTAATGTTGCTTCACTTGTTCAATATCCTGGGATGAAAGGCTAGAAAAAAGGAAACTAAGTAAAAAGACCCCAGAGCATCTCCTTCCGTAATTATCCTCATTAGAACCTGGGAATTAATGGGAATATGTGTATAGCTAGGGAGGAGCATGTTGCTTCAATGTTACTACCATGTCCTTTTATTATCATCATTTGGAGGAAGGCAGATGTCATTGGCAGCTAGTGCCTAGTCAGGGTCGTGGGCTTCATTTCTGCCAGGGTACTCCATATTTTGTTCAATATTCTATAAAGTAAAATTGTTTAGATTTTCTAAGCATTGATTACTTATTTTTTTTACTTTTAATCTAGAGCTTTTCTGGAAAAAGAAGAAAAGTTCAACCACCTCAGGTAAATTACTGCATTCTCATGGAGGCTTCTGAAATAGTTTGATTAGTTTTATAATTCTCTTATCAAAAGTTCCTACTTTGGTTGCTTTTAGATCGTACCCCAGGGTTTAGCACTGGAAAAAAAGGGCAGCCTAAATTTATGGACTTGAATTAAATAATTTTATTTCAAGGCATGGAATGATTCAGATGGGCTAAATACAAAAGTCTGTCTAGCTGTTAATTGTAGCAGAATGTATCAGTTACAAAATGCTGAAAAATAATAAATGGTAATATAACCTCTGCTTTTTAAAAAGATTTGAGAGAAAGAAAATAGGAGGGGGAGAAAGAATCTCACTTTTCCCCACCCACCCTCTGAATCCCACCTCCCCACCCCACCCTCACCCTGACCACAGAGCCCAATGCACTACGCCCATGGGATTTCAATCTCACGACCCTAAAATCAGGACCTGAGCCAAAAGAAGAGTCTGCTGCTTAACTGATTGAGCCACTCAGACACCCTAGTACCCACCCTCCACCTTTTAAGTAATCTCTACATCCAACATGGGGGTTGAACTCGGGACTCCCAAGATCAAGAGCTATATTCTCTCCCCACTGAGCCAGCCAGGCACCCCTCCTCCTCCCCCCTTTGCTGACACTACTGATGAGCAGCATCTAAATCATAAAAGGGTCTTTGACAGAAGTTGACTTAAGCCCACCACTCACTGTCCACAGTACTACTGTATTAATTAGTTGAATCTTAATTAGTGAGGTTCTGGTATCTGTTCATGGCAGTGATGTAAAATTAAAGTTGGGGAAAATTTAAACATTTTTTTAATTTATTTTTTAAGAGCATACTACTTATTTTTTAATTGTAAAATTTTGAGTAAATTTTTGAGAGCATCTGTTTTTTTCAGGAGAGGTAGTTGATTGCAGTTGATCCATCAAGAGAATTTCCAGCAGTTTATCTAATCCTAAAGTTTAACTTTTTTATTATTGATTATGAGAATAGTTGGTTAAAGAAAAGGTTTTTACAATCCTTTCAAAGTACAAGAGGTCCAGGAGAGCTTTGTCATTAGGAAAGAAAAAGAAAGAAATCTTTAAGCCTTATTATTTTATATCTTTAAATTAATGATATAGTCAACATATATAGTTCACTTTAAGAATTATTCTCATGAAGGAAAAAAAAGATATTTACCGTATTTTAAATAGTTCATTTAGCACTTTATCTGCATTAAGATACTTCAGAATCATTTAGCAATTTGTATTCTTATTGTTTACAGCAGAACTATTCACTGGCTGAACTTGATGAAAAAATTAGTGCCCTCAAACAAGCCCTGCTCAGAAAATCAAGAGAAGCAGAATCCCTGGCTACTCACCACCTTCCGTGAAAAACTCCTCTCATTCTTGTCATTTTACTTTTTTATATATACATGTAACTTAAACTGCAATTAACAAAGTGGATATGTATTTATCAATGTAGACTTCCCTCTGAAGTCAAGGTTTCTTTTCATGTGAGTTTAGCCTGCAACAAGTTATCTTCAAATATTCCAGTGAATTTTGAAATGGTTAAGGTATTAGAAACAGCATTGTCAGAATGTATTCCCTTCTGTTTTAAAGGAGGTATTTGGAAATTGAAAAACTTAATTTGAAAGCACATCTGTGTGTGTGTGTGTGTGTGTGTGTGTGTGTACCACAGAAGATTTATTTTGAATAGTGATATTGAAAAGGACTTTATATTTGTAACATCAGTGTTAACCAATTTATTAGTTTAAATTAGTACTTTGTATTTAATAGGCATTCAACAAAAATGTATCAACTGAAATGAATTTTAAATGAATGCATACTTTTTTTTCAAATGTCAATTTTAATGTAAATAAATAGTAGATCCCATCTTTATTCTCTTAATGACTGTGTCCTTGAGGAAATTAACCTCTTTGTGCCTTAATTTCCTTATCTGCAAAATGGGATTGATCATAATAAAACACTTGTCATGAATAGGTGAGATCATGCATGCACAGCTTTTGAAACTGGCCCAAGGGAGGTGCTCAGTAAATCTTAGCTATTGTTACTCTATAAAACCAAGACTGTCTTTGAAAGTGTTTAGATATTACAAATAGTCCCTCTCAGCCTCACTTTTTTAGAATCCCAGTTATGTTAGGCAGTATATGTATTTCCATAGTTACAAATTAAACATTTAGTAAGATGCAGCTACAGTCAAGGAGCAGATGTTTAGGTCAAGAACTGTTTGGTTGCAAGAATCAGAAGTCACCTAAAATAGCCTGTAAACAGGAAGTTGTTAAAAATAATCCGAAGTCTGGCATTTAACTGCAAGAAGTATAGCTGGACATAGTGGTATCTAGGAGGTCACCAACAGTTCATCTCTTCTCTGTGTCTCCAGGTGCCTCTTGATTGTTTCTATGTCTAATTCTGTTTCTGTCCCCTACCTCCTTTTCTGCTCTCCTTCTTCCTGTGTGCCTCTTTCCCTCTGTCTCTCTCTTTGTTCTTTTTCTCTTATACCTAATCATCTTTGTGTCTGCTTTATTTTCTCTCTCTGATTTCTCTGAAGGCCTTCTCATTACTGTTTCTCCATATGGGGTAACATGTTAACCCTGTCTCCATAGCTTTGGCATTCATGCCTTTGAGTTGCCATGGTACATACTCTGAACCCAACTCTATAGAACCTCACAACTCCACTGACTGCTACTTACCTCTTGGAATCTTTTAGTTCTGCTCCTGAGACTGAATCTCACTCAGTGTGATCAGTGGTCTTTGAGTTGTGGCCAGGACCTGCTCATAGAAATATGCAGTATGAACACAACCATTTGCGGAATCCTTGAAAGTGGAGCTACCTGGTAAAAAATGGAGCTTTGGAATCATTCCCAAGAAGAGGATGTGAACTACTAGGTTGATTCCACTAATATCTTACCACTCTTATTTCTTCTCTGCAAAGTGACCCCTCCTTCAAGATAGTTTTGCCTAACTGTGATCCAGTATTACAGGTACAGCTACAAATGACTGCTCCTCGGTCTCCATCTGGTTATTGTAATCACCACCCTGCCAGAATGACCTCTGGGTTTACTGGTACATTTTACTACCATCATGCCAAAAATACAATAGGAAAAACATTAATAAAAATGATCAATTAGAAAAAGAGGTTGACTTAGAGGTAGGGAAGAAACCTAGAAAACAATCATATACTGGTCACTAGTCTGCCCCTAAATAAATGTCCTGAGTCTGTTTCTTGACCCTCTTAGCAATAGAATAAGTTCTAAATCATGCCTGACAGTCCCAGAATCTGTTCATTAGAAGGATTTACTTTCCCCATTGTCCTTCAGGCCTTCTGAAGGACACTGGAGTCCATCATCTCTCCACTTTAGTAAGTATTGTCTGGGGCCAGCATCCTTTCTACTTGAGTCAGAACCTCCAGAAGAGACTAGGACTCAACACCATGTTGATATGAGTTGGTACAGGTACTTGTTCAAGACTAAGGTTCTGATGATAACTACCCCAGAATTTTAGTGAGCTTTCAATCATTGTCTTTCTGAAGTACATACTTGACTAAAAGGCAATGCCAGGAATTCCTGTAGGGGTTAGCTTCCTTAATTACCAGGCTACCTAATGACCATTCCCTCAGGATTTTTGTTAATTCAGCTCTTAGACCCATTGTTCTTAATGGCCCTGTCCTCAAGAGAACAAAGGAGGAAAAGTGGAAAAAGGTTTGTAGAACAGGAAGCATTTTTTCCACAGTCTACCCGTAAAAATCCCTTCCCTCCACAGATTACATTCCACTCTAAGAAGTGATTTACTAGGGGCTGGGAGTTAGTGTGGGTGATAGTAATTAACATGATAAAGTTTATCCTTCCGGAAAGGGCTAGTTTCCCAAACGATATCTAGTTACTGCTAGATATCTTCAATTTCTAGACTCCTGAGCCCTGAACTTTTCCAGATTCATAAATAGTATCTGCACTTCATTTTCAACAATCTCAGTAGAAAACACTTTCCTTTGTAAAATAGATACATAATTCCTACTATTCCCTGTTTTTAGCCAGACAACTTGGTATAGAAAACTTCACTTGGGCACTTGGGTGGCTCACTCATGTTTGCCCCGTCTCTGATATAAATAAATTTAAAAAAAAAAACTTTTCGCCATTGCATTTTAATTATGTCCACAGGAAATTAACACACTCCTACATTTTGACATTTGACTTTTTTTCTTTTTTTAAGATTTTATTTACTTGAGAGTGCGAGAGCATGAGCAGGGGAAGAGGGAGAAGCAGATTTCCTATAGAGCAGGGAGTCCGACATGGGATTCCATCCCAAGACTCTGAGATCATGACCTGACCCAAAGGCAGATGCTTAACTAAGTGAACTACCCAGGCTCCCTGACATTTGACAACTTTTAAATCTGAAGCTTTGCCTTTAGTGACATGTGATTTGGGTCCCAAGAGATTTTAGACAAGGGTTTAGCTATCTTGCTCTTACCTCCATACTACCGGTTTTCTAGGGAATCCTTTTTGTCACTCCTGCCTTTACCCCATCCCTCTGCCTTGACTCCATAGCTAGTTCTTCATTTTCTCTCAGAGTCTGTTACTTGCAATCCCATTGTTGCCACTAATTTCTGTTTCAGGGATTTGTGTTCAAGAAACAGAAACCCAACTCTAACTTCTGTAAAGGGGTGTTATAAAGAATTTAATTCAAATTGCGGTAAGTTCAGCCAGGTTTTGTCACTGTCTCCCCCTCAGTGGGTCATGTTGTCTGGATTCTAAATATCCACTTCATTCTGCTTATAGCTTGACTTCTCTGAAAATGTCTTCTTTTCTTCAATTTAGTCTTGCTTAAGACTTGGTGTCTATGGTATTGCTAGCTCTGACCCTAACTCTTTTGGCTCCAGTGCCCCATGTTTATTACGATTTAAAATCAGAAAAAAGAGAAATTTGTATTAAAAACTATCTGCCCCTAGACCAATTACCTGTGGCCGAGTGTCGGGATATTTGAGAATAAAAAGAGCCAGCTGCATGCACCCAATCCTTTGAGGAGTGAGGGACATTTCCAACAAAGAAAGCATGGGCCGAAACTCTGCCCCTGTGATCTACACTGATGAAAAGGCCTGTGGGATCTAGACCTTTATACAGTTTTTAGTTCTCTAAGAAATACTTTTTTTTCTATGACTATCCGAGATAATACATGGGTCCATTGAACAAAATTTTAGCTGTGTGTTTCATTTTTGAGTAGTTCTAACTTTATAAAGATTGATATTTCATGACTTTTAGTCTTAATATTCTCCAAGGGATAAAGAGAAAATGTGCTTTTTAAAAATAGAATAAAACTTTTATCTTTCAATTCCCATGCAGGCCCACTGGACCCTTTCATAATTCTAAGATACATTATGGGATCTCTATGATTTAATTCTTCCTACATCTTTTGAAATATTTCATCTCAGGAATTATTTAATTACTAATCAATTATTTCCAACTATACTTTAAAAAACTAAGTAGTAAGGAAATGGAACAATGATGGAATCACTGAGAAGAATGTTAATAGTATGTAATAGTAAAATAAATGATCATCCTTCAGTTTTCATATAGCATTGCCCAAAGTACCACATTATCTTTCGAGAAGATATAAAAGTTTGGAGGGACACCATCTTTAGAGTTTTTTTTTTTAAGGCTTTTGATGATTATAGTTGATAGTTCAGAATTCTTTGTTTTGACTACAATGGCAAGTGGAAGGAAATCAACAGAGGAAATTCCATAATTATTAAAGGAATCAGAAAGTAAATGCAAAGAGACAGAGGGCAGTACTCTGGACCCTAATGATATTGATGAGACTGAACGTATAAGCCAAATCTCGGACCACGAGTCTTCAGACTATATATTCTAAATCAGTTTTCTCAAACTTAAAAGTAGATGAGTGAACCATATGTCTTTTTTTTTTTTTTTTTTTTTAGATTTTATTTATTGGTGAGAGAGAACACACACAGAGGGAGAGGGAGAAAGATAGCAGACTCCCCACTGAGCAGGGAGTCCAGTGCAGGGCTCAATCCTAGAACCCTGGGATTATGACCTGAGCCAAAGGCAGAGGCTTAACTGACTAAGCCACCCACAAGCCATCCTGAACCATATATTTATTTATTTATTTATTTATTTTTTTTTTTTAAGATTTATTTATTCATTCATTCAGAGAGAGTGAGAGAGAGGCAGAGACACAGGCAGAGGGAGAAGCAGGCTCCATGCAGGAAGCCCGATGTGGGACTCGATCCTGGGTCTCCAGGATCACACCCCGGGCTGCAGGCAGCGCTAAACCGCTGCGCCACCAGGGCTACCCATATATTTATTTTTTAAGTTGGGTTTTTTTGTTTGTTTGTTTTTGTTTTTTATGAGAGACAGAGAGAGAGAGAGAGGCAGAGACACAGGCAGAGACAGAAGAAGGCTCCATGCAGGGAGCCCGACGTGGGACTTGACCTGGGTCTCCAGGATCACACCCTGGGCTGAGGGCAGGTGCCAAACCACTGAGCCACCCGCTGAGCTGCCCTGAACCATGTATTTCTAAGGACAATGAGAAAATCTGGTATTCTCATCTACTTATTCAACAGGATGGGCTTCATTGTGCAAATTTTACAAGGACCTAGACCATCTAATTTTGCTATATGGATGGTGTGGCTATAATTGTTTGACTTTTTATGATGTTTATGTACCAGAATTTACTTGATATAGTTCCTAAGTTGAAAAATGCTAAAGATGGCTATGTATACAAAGGTGACTGAAAGGAAATAAGTGATGAGGAAATGAAAATATTATTAGAGTGGTCATTGTAATTGCTTATAAATCTAAAAATTAAAATGTTTTCCAATAATTGCCATCCTTCTTCAAAATATCATGCCATTGGTTTTGCATTTTCACAATGCAAGTGTAAGAAGAACCAGAAGTAACAATAAGCTTGAACCTAATAGAAATGTATATGAAATGTGGAGTTACTATTTACATGATGAGCAGTTGGTCACATTCAACTGACATTGCCGATTTTATACACACACACACACACACATATATATATTTACACATACCACACACATATATGTATCTTTAAAGCCAATATATAAGAAATAAAGATTGAAAAAAAAAAAGAAATAAAGATTGTGTTTACAAAGCTTAAATTCTTTTTTTTTTTTTTTTTTTTTTAAGATTTTATTTATTTATTCATGAGAGACCCAGAGAGGCAGGCAGAGGGAGAAGCAGGCTCCATGCAGGGAGTCTGACACGGGACTTGATCCTGGGTCTCCAGGATCATGCCCTGGGCTGAAGGTGGTGCTAAACCGCTGGGCCACCGGGGCTGCCCACAAAGCTTAAATTCTTATTAAAGTTTCTAACTGAACAACAGCTTTATAGTTGGTAAATTATTCATGAAATGAAATTATTCATGAATGAATATATATATATATTCATATATATATGAATATATATATAATTATATATATATATATATATAATTTTAATTTTAAGATTCACTGGACCCAGATGGTAAATGGCAATGACTGTTTTTTCTGGTATATTTAAAGTTAAAGATGCATTTTTTAAATCTGAAGATCTTTGTAAAATTCATATATGCCTAACATTATTTATAATAGTACTAAAGTAAAAAAAAATCATATACATAGGCAGGCTAAAAGTACTTTCAAAGATTTAATTTTAAAAAATGGTTCCAAGAAATTTAAGACCTGTGAGATCACTTCCCCACGACTTCTAGGAAACTAGTCAAAAGGAATGAATAAAACTGTGAGAAAGTCCCTGGGTTGCAAAATGTTTGCATGCCTCTGCTTTTTAAAAAAGTATTAAGTAGCTGGCAAACTGCTTTCTCTCTGTAAAAAGTTGGGATCATTTCCAAAGCAACCCATCTTTATAGGACAAAATGCTTCCAATGTTCTTACTTACCTCATAACTTGCAGCTCTTGGTAAGCACAGAACCGTCAGAGGAATTTATTACTGAGTACTATTATCTTTAAATGGCCTTTCTAGGATTACCTTTACACTGCTATAAATCAATTTTTTCCAAGTTATCTTAAGAGCATGAATATTGATAAAAGTTTAGATATCAAACAGAAGGGGTTATAGATTTTTCCACTCTAGAATTGTGGAATTAGATTTTTTTTAAAAAGTATGAACTATTTCAAGCATACAGAAGAGTATAGATAATAATAAGTATCAGATAACCACCCAGTTTTAACAGATATTAACACTTGCCATATATATTTCAGGTTTCTATTTTTAAAGGAACAGACCAAGTAATTCTAGCAAAACCCAATTGTCCACCCCACCCCCGTGCCTCCTCCCTCTCCTCCCCCCCCTTCCCCCATCTCTTTTTATCAGAGGGAACCATAATCCTGAAGTTTGTACTCATCATTCATATGCATTTTTTTTTTACTATTCTGTTTTTAAAAGGTTACATTAATTGTGTCATGCTTGGTTCATCCTCCTTTTCACTGAACATTAGAGTTTTAACCACATTGATCCACATTGATTTTTGTAGCTATACTTTGCCTATTTTAACTACTATTTAACATTTCAAATGTATAAATAAATTGTGTCCTTCATTTGGGGGACCTCATGAGGGGACACCTAAATTGTGTCTTCTCTTTATTTCTTTGATGGCACCCTGAACTTTGTGAGGCAGCCTCTGAAGTAGCTTTTCATGCACATAGCTTCCAACCTTGGAAAACAAGCTACTCCAGAGATTTACTAGAATGTTATTTTTAAAAAGGGATGAAAGTTATTTATAAATAAAAATATTACAGATAGAACTAGACATATCTAGTGGTAGACAGGAAAGTATAACCAAGCATAAAATGTATATTCGTTTTTTAACAGTGACAATTCTGTTTTTTTCCTGTACCATCTCAGTTGATTTTAACATTTAGGGCTTAATAGCATGGGAAGTATGCTTTGAAATTCACTGTTGCTAAAGAACTTTAGCCTTCACGTGGCAGCCTATTAAACAGCTGCTATTCACTGCCTTTTTTTTTCCCTTGCTCTTGGAATCCTGATCTCAATAGAAAGACAAGCGTAGATGAACTCTCATGCCAATTAACAAATCTGGAGAAAAAAATATGACTGATACTTGAAAAGTCTTGGCCTCTGACCTTCATTTGCCTTTATAAGGTAAAGTTGGAAAAAGGGAATTGAAAGGGCATTCTGTTAACCTTAGTCTGTTGCCTGAGGTTGTCAGTCCACTGTACCAGGATGGCAAAAGCAACAACGAAAAATAAATTACAGAAAATTTATTTATTCATTTAACATTTATTGAATAAGAAGCACTATACACAGGGGCTGGGTATATACAAATACATAAAACAGATGGAATCTCTGCCCTCAAGCCTTAATCAATGTAGGCTGTTATCCATAGCATTGACATTAGCCTTAGTTGCTCCTTTTCAAGAAAACTAGGGGTATCTAGAAATGCCCAAGAAGTATAACTAACATAATCAAGAGAATCTTTTGTATACTGTGGGACCCAGGAAATTTAACAAAATCCCCTACCCTTGGACAAGCAGAGCAGGACTGACTCTATTTTGTGCTGTACCCGCCTTGTGCCGACCTGTTTAGGGCACTGCCCCACCCTAGTCAAGCCCAGGGCACACCCTAATCGGAAATCCGCTCGGTGATAGACCAGTTCAAATGGATACTTTAGGGTAAAATGTAACTCAATCGGCCACCTGCGAGTGTTGGGACCAGCATGACTGTGCACCTTTCTGCGTATCCCATTGGCCACTGGCCCCTATAAAGTTGCTAAGCGGGAACCCTGGGTGGCGCAGCGGTTTGGCGCCTGCCTTTGGCCCAGGGCGCGATCCTGGAGACCCGGGATCGAATCCCACGTCGGGCTCCCGGTGCATGGAGCCTGCTTCTCCCTCTGCCTATGTCTCTGCCTCTCTCTCTCTCTCTCTCTCTCTCTCTCTCTCTCTCTGTGACTATCATAAAAAAAAAAAAAATTATAAAGTTGCTAAGCCTCTTACCTCTTACTTAGTCTGGGGGCCAAGTCCCTGCTCCGCTGTGTCGGGTACACTTGGACCCAGGCTCGAGCTTGTAAATAAACCCTCGTGTGTTTGCATCGGTGTCGGCTCCTTGGTGGTTTCTCGGATTCGCAATCTTGGGCACAACATATACAAATAACAGAAAACTTCTACTCAACTGGCTTTACCAATGAGAGAGTTTATTATTACACACAAAGAAAAAAATCAAGGTTGGTTAATTCACTAGGTCGGTAACTGTCACTGAAGACCTAGATTCTTCCCATCTTTCTGCTGTTACTTCAAAGCCTTCATGGTGTCAAGATGACTGTCACAATTCCAGATGTCACATCTTCTGCGGCAGGACAGAGAAGAAGCATTGTGGGACAATGTCACCATTTCTTCTCAGGTGTCTCTTTTCTTAGGAGACAACCTCTTACATCTCATTGGCCAGAACTGTATCACGTGCCTTCCTAAACCGATCACTGGCAAAGGGAATTACATTTCCAGACCTGGCTTAGACTACTTTAGCTCAATTAAAAATATTGAGCATCCACATGCCAAATGTCCTCTACTTTTATTTTATTTTATTTTTTATCTTTTTAAAAAGATCTTATTTATTCATGAGAGACACAGAGAGAGAGGCAGAGACAGGGGCAGAGAGAGAAGCAGGCTCCATGCAGGGATCCTGACTGGGACTCGATCCTCAGACTCCAGGATCATGCCCTGGGCCAAAGGCAGGCGCTAAACTGCTGAGCCACCCAGGCATCCCTGTCCCCTACTTTTAACTGAAGAAACAAATACAAACCAAAGGACAAGTATCATGTAAGGCTCAAGAATATGCGGACAGTGATATAGATGTGAAATTTAAATCTGTGTTAATAAATTGATCAATAATTTTTTTTTTAGTATTTCCCTTTACCTATACTAGCTATCTGCTACTGGGAGACAAGACCAACATTGGGAGATGCCTATTCCCTCAGTAAAGTTTTCCAGATAATTTCTTGCTCTCAGCAAAATAACTATATATCTAAAATTTCAAATGGGAAATATAACAGAAATTAGCCATCATTCAATATTTAAACTCTTACTCATTTCATCAATGAAACACCATTACTGAAAGAATACTATTCTCTTTCAAGAAATACAAGTACATCCCTGCTTTATATTTTGCCAATAGCCAAATTTTATGTTTTATGTCAATGATTAGATGGAATTCTTCTTGGATTAAATAATACTGCTGACAATAGGGAAATAATCCCTTGAATTTGTAGAGTACTTTATGCTTTTAAAGTGCTTTCTCATATGTTAATCTGAATTATATCTCATTCTTACTCTAGGAAGGGGTAAACAGCTGCAAAATTAGTTCCTCATTTTTTAAATATGACATTTTTTATTATGCCAAAAGTTAAAGATTTGCCCAAAGACTTCAGAGCTAAGTAGTTAAATAATAATCAGGATTAAAACCAAATTACTTCAGTCCTAATCCAATGCTTTTGGAGCAATTTAACAAATTTTCATGTAACTTAAAATTGTTTGATATTGTAAAAACCTATTTTAAATACTGTAAAAAAAAAGTTGGAATCTATCTTGTGAAAAAATTAAAATATAACATCTTCTTTTAGGTCTTATTCTTCAACCTAGACCCAGTTGTTAGGTCCCTGAAGTCTCAGCACCTTAGATAGGTTCAAAATGTTCCTTTTTTCAAATGGTCCTATCACCTCTATTAGAAATTGCTACATATTTCATATAAACTCAGAATCCAGCAACCCTTGGCCCTAGACACTTGTGTGACTTTAAATTCTATTTATATCCTGATTCTGAAAGAGCTGAAATCAAATTGAAAAGAACAAGATTTTTTTTTAATTTTTTTATTTATTTATGATAGTCACAGAGAGAGAGAGAGAGAGAGAGAGGCAGAGACATAGGCAGAGGGAGAAGCAGGCTCCATGCACCGAGAGCCCGATGTGGGATTCGATCCCGGGTCTCCAGGATCGCGCCCTGGGCCAAAGGCAGGCGCTAAACCACTGCGCCACCCAGGGATCCCAAGAACAAGATTTTTTAAACAGAGAGAGAAAAAGTAAAGAAAAAAGAAAAAAAAAAAAAAGAACAGGATTATCTAGAATGAGACCCTCAATGACAAATTTGAGAAAAATCTCACTAAAAGGGACCTTGTATAAGAAAAACAACTCTTCCTACTTTCCTGGATTTCAGGAGGATTAAAAAAATGAAGAAATGTTTTAAATCTATCACTCTTGCCTCAATCTTTGAAAAGTGATAGATAGGTGATAAAAAAACTAAACAAAGCAACAGGTTCAAACAAAGATATTTTCTCATTAAAACTAGAAGGATCAAATACTTCCTGAGGAGGATTGTGACAAGCCATTTCTATTGTGAATGCTGATCTAAATGGAGTTTATGGAGAGCACAAAATTTACATCTCCTTCCCAGATCACACTTCTATATCTAGTGCTCTACTCAAAGGCACTGCACAGATATCTTGATTTTTATCAAATCTAGCACTTCCAAAAGTAGATTCCTGATATTTTCCTCTGACCTGCTCCACTCACATCTTTCCTATCCCAGTGGATAGCAGCTCCCTTCTTTTCAGGCTCTGAGATTTAAAAACTGCCTTTCATTCTTTAATTCCTATTTTTCAAACAGTTTGTTAGAAAATTATGTGGTCTCTTAAAAATATATTCAAAATCCAACTATTTCTCTTTGCTTCACTACTATTGATATGAGAAACAAAGGCAGGGATCCCTGGGTGGCGCAGCGGTTTGGCGCCTGCCTTTGGCCCAGGGCGCGATCCTGGAGACCCAGGATCGAATCCCACGTCGGGCTCTCGGTGCATGGAGCCTGCTTCTCTCTCTGCCTGTGTCTCTGCCTCTCTCTCTCTCCCTCTGTTACTATCATAAATAAATAAATAAATTTAAAAAAAAAAAAAAAAGAGAAACAAAGGCAAAAGAAAAAACTAAATTTCCTTACTACTTACCGCCCATTGACAAGTCCTTGAAACAAGCAAAGTGACCTTCCTCTGGGAACTTAGCTGCCTTAATGTTGATACTTTGCTAAAGGCAAAAGGCAATCTTAGCTTAACATTAGCCAGACCCCCTCAAGATCCTGTAAGTCTTCTTTAACATATAAAAATTCCTTTGGAAACTTCCTTTATCCCTACTTCCCAAGATGTCTCTTAGCAATCATCCTCCAACCGTATGACCCACTGATATACAACTGAAGAGTCTCATGACTAAGGTTTTACTACACAGTAATAAATGACCTTTTCCCAACAACAGCTAGCCCCCTTGAGGTCCTGGAAACCTTGCTTCCAAAATTCCTTGGAGACTTATGCTATCCCAAACCAATGAGTCACCCGTCACAACCCCTGGTGCAGTTCTTTGTGCCCATGAATCCTGTCCCAGTCCTTATTAAAGGACTTATCTTTTGCACAAAAGATGTTTCAAGAATTCTTTCTTGACCAGTTGCTCCCAAACTCAACATTTCAACAACACCATCACCTCAGTTTGAGCCACCATCACACTATTCTAGATTACACCAAAACCCCCTCCTTCTGTCCTTGCCCCTCTGTTCTATATTTTCAACACAGCAGCCAGAGTGATTTTTTTAAAAATAAGACATCAGTTCACAACATGTCTTTGCAGAAAACTCTACAGTGGATTTTTACTTAGTTCATTCAAGAAAGACAGCAAAATATTTCCAAAGGCCTGCAAGGTCCCATTATCTTCCCACTCCCTTCTTTCTCATTTCCTCATTATTCCTCAGTCCCTTGCTGCTGTACATGTACCCACCATAGTCCCATCTATCAACATGGAGCATTCTTTCCCTACACTGCTGTCCCATATCTCCTTCTATCTTTGCTCAAATCTCACTCTTAATGTGGTGGTGGTGGTTGGATCCCAGGACCCTGCAATCATGACCTGTGCTGAAAGCAGCTGCTCAACCAACTGAGCCACCCAGGCTCTAATTTTTATTTTCAGCGCATTTCTTTTCCACTGTGTTGAAGAATTGAAAGTTTTTCATGCAAACACTCGGGGAAAGTTAGGCACTTCTATCTCTCCACTCTTAATTATTCTTATACATCTAATGCATATACACATTTGTTAATATAATTGATTTCCATTTAAAGCTAACCATTTGCTATAAACTATAGAAGTCTGTCCTGCAGAAAATACACCAGACACATAACTGACAAGATAGAAAATTACCATGAGGGAAAATTACCTTAAAAAAAAAAATCAAACACTTTGGTGTTTCCCAGTTAGACCCTTTCTTTGAAAACAAAGTCAACTTTTTTCTGCAACAGCCAGAAGGCCATCTGTTGAAATCTCTACTTCACTAAAAGCTCTAGAATCTGTAACTGCCTTGTTCTTCGTTGATTCATTCGTTTACTTATTCATTCAACGCACTGTCCTTGTTCAGTCACTTTTTCGAAGAGCACTATGACAGGCATGGGGAGGGGAGGGTGGGAGAGATATCCTGGAGAGGGAAGAAGAGCCCAAGTCCAAAGGGCCTTGGAAATAAGTTTAAAGAGCCAGTAGGAGGAGCAGGGGGATGGCCCCATCAGACCTGCACATTTGAAAATTACTCTAGCTTCTGGCTACAGTGTGGAGAAGAGATTACTATGCTCAGGTACGTTACACTTGATTAAAAAGCTTTTATTATAAACAGGGTCTTGGGGGATCCCTGGGTGGCTCAGTGTTTTAGCGCCGCCTTCAGCCCAGGGCGTGATCCTGGAGACTTGGGATCAAGTCCCACATCGGGCTCCCTGCATGGGGCCTGCTTCTCCCTCTGCCTGTATCTCTGCCTCTCTGTCTCTAATGAATAAATAAATATTTTAAAACAAACAAACAAACAAACAAACAAACAAACACAGAGTCTTAACCTTAACCCCTGGGCCTCAAAGTACAAATTTCAGAAAAGGGGCCCACTAAAGAAACCACAGTAGATCTGTTTTAAATATCTTATTATGGTCTGTTTAAATGTAGTTTTTAAAGTTACTATATGTATAGCAAACATTGGCAATTTCATTCAACTCTGTGAATTTCTCCTAATGAATGGAGAAAAAGGAAGAGCTCGCATGAGTGAGTGAGTATGGTGATTACTTCCTCAAACCACACAAGGATGAAGGCATTCTTATGCATTATTTCATTTAACCTTTACAATAAGTTGAGAGGTTATTGTATTATTATCCCTATTTGCAGATAAGGGATTTGAGACTCAGGTCAGTCCTGCCCTCTGTAAAAGGCAGTTTTGATTAACCTGCCTCATGCTCTCTCAAGCCTACGTTCTTGCCTGTACAAAAAGTTGTACAAATATATTTACAGGGCAGCCCCGGTGGCGCAGCGGTTTAGCACTGCCTGCAGCCCAGGGCATGATCCTGGAGACCCTAGATCGAGTCCCACGTCGGGCTCTCTGCATGGAGCCTGCTTCTCCCTCTGCCTGTGTCTCTGCCTTTCTCTCTCTCTGCATCTCTATGAATAAATAAATAAATAAATATTAAAAAATATATATATATATAGTTAGGCAGTAGATGGGGAGGGGAAAGGTTGAGGTAACCTTGAACAAAGACAGAATAAAGAGAGAAAATGGTCAGCTAGAGCAAAGGCAAAAAATTAACTGGAAAAATAAAACTGAGGAATTAACCTTTTGATAAGAGCAAAAAAGGGCAATTTGCTTCCCAAATAGAGATAAAGCTATGAAGATTATCAACTTTGCATTTTTTTTGGAATACCACAAGTGTAACCACAAATATACTTCTTACTGAACTACAGAATCCAAGAGATGGCCTTCTTGCTGAGGTGCTAATATTAAAGATGAAATGCTACAGAAAAGAAATCCACTTATTAACTTACTTAATACAATCCCTCTCATTTAGCCTGGTATTTGCTTTTGGCCAAGAAAGCTTGATCAGCATGCAGATCCCTGAAAGCCAGCTACTTTTAGTAGAATATGGATGCCTGGCAAAGTAACACTCCTTGCTACAGGGAACGGGGTTCTCCTGTCCCCCAAAGAAACTTTTATCCAGGTTTACACCAAAAATTCTAGAATAGAAATTGTTTTTTTGAAGAGAGATCCAGTCATTCTGAGGCATTACTTCATGCCCTCTCAAAGTCACAGGGTAATCCAGGGCCAGTCAGGCAACCATATACTGAGTAGAGATCCTGGATTAATATGCATGGTTGTGTCATTACCCACTTACCTCATTAACTGCCCAATCACCTACCAAAACTACAGGTAATAGAACACAAATTTGGTACACTTTGACAGGGAAGGTGCAAGGGGAGAATGCTAGCCCAGGGTAATAAATCTCAAAGAGAAGGCTGGCTAGCCAGGAGGCAAGTGAATCTGTTGAGGTAAAGAGGATAGGATCTGTATATTCAACATACCATGGAGTGTTCCGTCCACAGTCACTACTCAGTGTTTCTTGAATAATTGTTGAAGTGTTATGAGAAGTAAGGGATTAGGGGACAGCCCTCACACTAATACATATTTAATAAGTTTTCCACTTGCTATATCTGAACAAGGAGAAAACTGTTTAGTTGAACAAATGCAGTGAAAGTTTTATATATATATGCCCTCTCCATGGGGCATGGTGTGAGCTATGTGTGAGCTTTTTTCCTTCTTAAAAAGAAACAACAGGTCCAAAATGAAATGGAGTCACTTGTGCTGAGCTCCACATCAGCAAACCAAGACTTAATACCTAACCTAATTGCAGTATCAGTCCTTCCCAGGAATGTAATCTTAACTGGTCCATCTGGAATTTCCTGGTCAGCCCTAGTGAGGTAATCTGCCTGAAAGACCCCTTTCATCTCCTAAAAGAAAATGACCTTGGGCAGCACCGGTGGCACAGCGGTTTAGTGCCACCTGCAGCCCAGGTGTGATCCTGGGGACCCGGGATCGAGTCCTGCGTCGGGCTCCCTGCATGGAGCCTGCTTCTCCCTCTGCCTGCGTCTCTGCCTCTCTCTCTCTCTCTGTGTCTCAATAAATAAATAAAATCTTAAAAAAAAAAAAAAAGAAAAAAAATGACCTTGCCTGAGACAATCCACTCTTTCCCCCCCTTCTGCCTATAAAAGCCTTCCATTTTGTACAGCTCCTCAGAGCTCCTTTCTCTTTGCCAGATGAGATGCTGCCCAATTCATGAATCACTGAATAAAGCCTATTAGATTTTTGAATTTATTCATTTGCATTTTTTAATACTCTTCTAAATATGGGTAGATGTTTTCGTATCTTTCTATTATTATTAGCAAAGAAGCAAAGAAAAAAGATGGAAGAGGAGGAAGGGGAGAGAGGCTAGACCAAATTTAGCAATTCTCTTAGCCCCTGTCTGGCCTCTTCTTTGGGCTTGTGGATAGAACCACTTAGCCAGGCAGATCAAGGGCAAATCCATATACCTTTGTCTCCAAGGTGGGCTTTATTGAGGAATATGTTTTTCTCTGAGAAACTTAAAGTCTAACTGGGATTAGCTACCTAGAAATGGAAGTGGAAAGTCTGAAAATTCTGATTCAATAAACCAACAGCCAGTACCCTGGATGAGAACAGAAGGGAAGAGAAACATTCCCACTGCCAGAGCATTTTACAGATAATTAAAGCAAAGACTGACTCACAACAGGATGATTTTAACATACCAAAAACAGGGCTTGACTAGAGCTCTTCCATGTCTCTTCCAGTGCAGTTATGCTATTAGCTTTCAGAATATCCTATGTGGGGAAAACACTTTTCCTGAACTATTCCGTTTTTCAATTACTAAAGAGCTTTGAGTTTAAAAGTTCACCAAAAAACCCACCATGTGGGGAATCCCTGGGTGGCTCAGGGGTTTAGCACCTTCCTTCGGCCCAGGGCGTGGTCCTGGAGTCCCGGGATCGAGTCCCACACCAGGCTCCCTGCATGGAGCCTGCTTCTCCCTCTGCCTGTGTCTCTGCCTCTCTCTCCCTCTCTGTGTGTATCTCATGAATAAATAAATAAATCTTAAAAAAAAAAAATCATGTTCCCATTTTGGACATACCCCTTGTCTAATGGGTAGTAACAAGATCACCCTTTCAGACACTATAGTTCATATTACTTAAACACCAGGCTGCCCTATCTCACACTTGGAATAGGCTACGCAATAAATCTATATGATCTTTTCTTTATTGTCTGTCTCAGGGATGGATGCAGGATTTTCTTCTTTGCTATAGGAACAGATTTCTCCTTTGCTGTGTAGGAAGTGATTCACCTCTAGGAGGCTAATTTCTTAGAGTTGAGTGCAGGATCTTAATAAATAAACCAAAAAGTGAAGTGCTATTTTGAACAGCCCTCACACCAGCAGGAAAAATCAGTGAATGAGGAACCATGGAAGACTGTTCACTACATACCCATTTACTCCAAAATATTATTTGGATCAGCATTGGATATTTTTTAATAAATTATAAGTGATTCTTCTTTCTGTATTAATTAAGAACGTACACTACTCCTCAAGTGTTTTAACTCCCCCAGTGCCGAGTTTAAATCCTCTGGATTTTTCCTGATGCATGAAGAGCTCTGAAAACATAACAATGGTAAGCAATAACCCAGGGTGATTAAGACATCAAGATGTGTGCTGATGCTAGTAAAAAAAAAAAATGCAGAAAGATGGCAAATGGAAATAAGAAAGATTGCCAAGACAAATTGTCAGAATACACTAAAGATTTAGGGCTCTGGATATGCTAGATTTATAGCACGTGTCACTTTAGAAGAAAGTGCAGGAAGGAGAAGGGTATGAAGCATATGAAAGATATAAAGCTCTTAGGACAGAGTAAATACTCAAAACAAGTTAGTATGAAACAAATGAAAAATGGTGACAAAAGACAGGGATGAAAAGAGAACAGTTTTCTGTGGTCATTTTAAGTACATGTGCAGCACAGAAAGGCATCTTTTGTCCACATCAGTAGCATCTGATGCGGTATCGTAGGCATGTGTATTAGCGTTCTCCAGAGAAACAGAGCCAATAGGAGAAATAGATAGACAGGTAGGGACGTATTAGGAGGGACTGGCTCACATGATTATGGAGATTGAAGTCCAATGATCTGACATCTGCAAGCTAGAGGCTTTAGTAAAGTCAGTGGTGTAGTTCCTCTCCAAACCTGAAAGACAGAACCAGGAGCACTGATGTCCAAGGGCAGAAGATGGATTTCCCAGCTCAACAGAACAGAGATTTGTCTTTCCTCTATCTTTTTGTTGTCTTTATCATCATGTATTGATGTTGTATCATCAATAGAATGGATGATATCACCAAGCAATGGTGAAGATGATCTTTACCGTCTACTGATTTAAATGCTAATCTCTTTCAGAAACACCCTCACAGATACCCCTAGGAATGTTTTCCTGGCTATCTGGGTATGCCTTAGCCCAGTAGAGTTGACACACAGAACTAACCATAACAGTATTACTATCAACTTACATAGCCTATTTCAGTTTAATCAGTCAAGTAGTCAAATCATTCTTCCTGTGCCAACATAATACTCTCTTTCTCTAAAACAATCCTATTTTTTTTTATGCATAGGCTTTTCTCAGTTGGGAGAACTTAGAGCCAATGGCTTCTTCCAAAGGCATTCTGGCCACTGGAATTTTCAGTCCAGATCCTGTAAATTGGAGGCTTCCCTGGCAGAGGAAGGGGCAGCCAACATGTAGTAAGTGATACTGAAATGTCTCATTACCAGAAAGAGAAAACCACGATCCAAAATCTGTCCCTCAGGGCTCCCTGGTAATGATCTCCTCATCAGTCTTAAGGCTAGAAAAGTAAGCTCAGTAAATTTTACTTGTATGGAAGAACAGCCTCAGAAACGCTAAAATTTTTCAGATTTTGCCTAACTTTATACCAATATGCAAGTTTTCTTCACTGACAGGTTTGTTGGAGAGGATGCGGAGAAAAGGGAACCCTCTTACACTGTTGGTGGGAATGTGAAATGGTGCAGCCACTCTGGGAAACTGTGTGGAGGTTCCTCAAAGAGTTAAAAATAGACCTGCCCTACGACCCAGCAATTGCACTCTTGGGGATTTACCCCAAAGATACAGATGCAATGAAACGCCGGGACACCTGCACCCCGATGTTTCTAGCAGCAATGGCCACGATAGCCAAACTGTGGAAGGAGCCTCGGTGTCCATCAAAAGATGAATGGATAAAGAAGATGTGGTTTATGTATACAATGGAATATTCCTCAGCCATTAGAAACGACAAATACCCACCATTTGCGTCAACGTGGATGGAACTGGAGGGTATTATGCCGAGTGAAATGAGTCAGTCGGAGAAGGACAAACATTATATGTTCTCATTCATTTGGGGAATATAAATAATAGTGAAAGGGAATAGAAGGGAAGGGAGAAGAAATGCATAGGAAATATCAGAAAGGGAGACAGAACACGAGAGACTCCTAACTCTGGGAAACGAACTAGGGGTGGTAGAAGGGGAGGAGGGCGGGGGGTGGGGGTGAGTGGGTGACGGGCACTGAGGGGGGCACTTGACGGGATGAGCACTGGGTGTTATTCTGTATATTGGCAAATTGAACACCAATAAAAAATAAATTTATTATTAAAAAAAATAACAGTGATAAATCCTTTAAGACTTTTTTGACCAATATTCAATAGAAAGCTTAAACAGTGTTTCCTTTGGCCTCTTTCAAGGTAAGCCCCTGCCCACAGGTTCAGTGTTGCTTTTTAAATCAATCTTTCTTTCTTTCTTTCTTTCTTTTTTTTTTTTTTACAGAGAAAGAAAGGTGGAGGTACAGTGGGAGAGGGAGAAAGAATCTTTTTTTTTTTTTTTAAGAGTTTATTTATTTATTCATGGCAGACACACACACACAGAGAGGCAGAGACACAGGCAGAGGGAGAAGCAGGCTCCATGCAGGGAGCCTGACATGGGACTTGATCCCGTGTCTCCAGGATCAAGCCCCAGGCTGAAGGTGGCACTAAACCGCTGCGCCACCAAAGCTGCCCCAGAGAAAGAATCTTAAGCAGGTTCCACACTTTAGTATGGAGCCGGACATGGGGCTCAATCTCATGACCCCGAGATCGTGACCTGAGCCGAAATCAAGAGTTGGATGCTTAACCAACTGAGCCACCCAGGTGCCCCAGTGCTGATTTCTTCATACTTTACTCCTTAGATAGCCAATGTTCTCCTTTATCTAAGTAATTGGATTTTTAGCTTGAGTTCTAAAGTGAAAAACAAATACAAGCTAATTTTATGGAACAATCTCTCTAGGAAGGAACAAACCATATTAGAACAATCCCCTTTGTAGACCTTCTATTAAACTATGCTGTGTCATAGACAAAATACTCATCATAACTGGAAATAGAAGGGTATTGTTTCAAACCTATTATGTACAAATCACCTAATTTTTCAAGGTTAATGAGTGTAATTTACCCATCTTTAGTTACTAAAGGGGTTATATATGATGAACAAAACTTAAGAGTTCATCCATTTTATTTTTGTGTTGATTTACCTACAGTTGTTTGGCTTTTATGTCCATGTAATTGATTTGTATAATTCGGTCCAAAGCAGATGGGCAACTGCTCATGACCACTTGCAAACCATTTAGATTAATTTTGTACTGATGTTTATTCAAGGCCAAATGGAGAGAACATAAAAGGTGTGATGTTCAACTTAGCATAACAATATCATGAAAAATCTATTTGGTCTCAGCAGTAAAATAGATTCTCTCTACCAATCAGTTTCCTAAGTGCAAGTGAATTACTTCTGTCTGTGTGCCTGGACTAGCTACCCAAATTAATTATGGCATAGTTTTCTAGTTCTACAATATACAGCAAAGTTTCCAAGAGCATAATAAAAGGTCATCTCCAATGCTACGTGATATTATATTTTACACTGACGATTTATACTTCTCCTCACACTTTTGAACTAGGGGATAAAAAATTATAATCATCTGTTAAAAATAAATAAAGAAATATACACTTGATAATCCAGAGAGCCACAGTCTACTCGAATAGTTCACAGATAGTGATTCTAATTTTTTTCAATGAATAGATTTTTACCTACCTTAGTAATGTTGAACCTCACACCTTTATAGTCTTGCTTTGAATTACAATTAGTACCACTGAAATATCAATGTCTATTTAGAACGTTTCACTGTTTTTTTCTAGGAATGGGCTATACAAACATATATAGATATTTTCTTCTGTGTTTAGACTTGTCATTTGGACAAATCTAAATAAATTTAAGAAACCAGAAAGCCTTGGAATCTTAAAGAATTAAAGTTGTTTAGGTCAGTCATAAAAACAATGAGCGTCACAATAAACTCTGTTTTTTTAAAAGATTATGTATCTTGAAAATTGAAAGTTCTACTTATAATGCATTACTGAATGTCAAGGATTCAGATACAATAATGTAAAGAGGTTTTTAAAAATTCTACCAGATGTAATGGGATCTTTTTTTTTGATGATTGCACAGACAAGTCAGAATTCTAAATGCTGTTCACCATTCTGAACATTAGCATTCTTTAAATAGTACAACTGATGCAAAAGGTAAGGGTGACTTGGAGCATCCCATGACATTTTCTAGGCTGTATTTTTAAACAAAACCCTGAAATGCAAGATTCTTTTTTTTTTTTTTTTTTTTGGCTTCTTTCTTTCTGCTACACTACCCAGACAAAAACACTTCAGTTATTTTAACTTTCTTATATATTGATTGCAGATGAATGGAATTTATTAGATATATATTAATTCAATTTATTCATAAAATCTATATTTATGCCTTTCTTGTGAACACCTGTAACAAGCCTCTTTCTCTAACTGAAGGATTATTTAGCTTTATGGCAATATAAACAATGCCATGTTCTGTATATATTAATATTTAAAACCTCAATTTGAAAGGCTACAAGTTTTACAAGGAAAGATAAGATGTTCAACAACTTCCTCTAAGGTGTACTTTAAGTCTCGCATTTAAATATAAAAACTTTTTTATTTTATTCACTTGAGTATTTATAAATGCAAATCCTCTGAAATGTTTTTCTTCTTGTTATTTAATATAGCTTCATCTTTTGCTTAGAAAATTAAATTGCAATACTCAATTGCAGTTGATGTGAAGTCCCAATACCTACCTTATAAAATGCTAAAACCATAGCATAATGCTAACTCTACAATGAAATTATGTATTTTTGTAATTGTTTTCCCTTACATGAATAATTATTGGTTAAAGAATAGCTTCTTCCTAAGGAGAGTTTTGAATGGTATGGTCCATAATGCCACACGATAACCTCAGAGAGTGAATGAGCTTGTCACTAAGGCATATAATCCTCTAGGCAAAGAAGAGGAAAATGTGTTAGGACATAATTAAATACTTACTTCTGGGGAAAATATAGGAAAAGAAACTTTATCTTTTGTCAAACACACTTTTGTTAACCCAGACTTTGCCAGATTTGCAGCATGTCAAAACTGGTCCTTTCCTTAGCCATTTAAGTACCAAGAATGCACACTCATTGTTCATGACTAGTTTCCGCTTGCTTGTGACAAAACAGCTAGTTGGAGAGTCAGCCTTGGTCAGTGTCTATTTAGGGCAAAATGTCAAAAAAGAATGTCCTGCATTTGGGGCTCAACAATAATGAACATGGCTAAATCTGAAAATTAACAAAAGAAAGTGAGCAGCTTTTTAAATTCTGAAGAACATTAGATTCTGGTGTCCTTTTTGTTCTGATTGTTGTGGCTTAACATTCTGAAAAGACCACCTGTTGGGCAGCCATTTTGTGATTGTATTAAATGCAGCGATTGCATAAAAGAACACTTTCCAAAATAACCTGGCATTATTATTCACTTATTTTATAGTAAATCTGCATTCAAAACCTGCATTAAAATATGAGGCTTTCCTCCTAAGTGAAATTTAAGCTGTAAGTTTGATATAAATGCATACTCAACTGCAAATGCATGATTTTATGGTCAAATGCATTATACTTAAAAATGAGTTCAAGTAAACCTTTGATATGGCAATTAGAGAGTATGCTGAATGAAGTGAAACAGTCAAAAGTGGTGCACAGTAGACAGGGAATCCCGGAGGAAATGACACAAAACTGATAGCATATAATTATTAGACTGACACAGAGAGACATAATGTAGATGGAGAAAATTACTGTTGCCTATTAAGAGAATATGATATCCTCAGCAATCCTGAAAGCATATTTTACTGGAACAATACCTCCGAATTCATGAATAAAAGAAAAGCCATGTCCCAAACTCACAGGCTTTGCAATTCATTAATACAAAAATCTTTCCCAGAACGTGGTGGAAATAAAAATATTATTGTTTAAGTCCAACTGATGATGCTTTAAGTGACATCTAAGAAAATACAGGAAGACAGTACTAAAATGAAAAAAGGAAACTGTTCCTAAGACAAAAAGATAATTTGCCATAACTTTCTAATAAGTTTTTAAAAATACATATTTTGATGTTAAATATGACAGTTCAATCAAAAAGTCATATGAGATGCATGAAAAATATTTTGGATCCATTTGGCTTTGTGAGTACTTCAGAGCAGTGTGATGGAGATCAATTCTGAATTTCATGATTTCTAAGGTTACATAAGCCTGCAGAGTTAATGCATTTTCTGAATTTGGAAAACATAACTTTCAAAATGTTTTTTAAAATATTACATTAAATAGTTTCTAGGATTTCCTAAATATTTCACATTTCAATTTAATTTGACTATAGTCTTCCTCAAGATGAATTACTTCATTTATGTTAAATTTGCTCTACTTAATGACCTAAAGTAAGTTGGGTGGAATTAATGACCGTATTGTCACAATAATAACATTCCTTTGCCACTGAGATACATCCAGAAAGTTTTCCCCTAAGTTTTTCAAAGTTTCCATTCACTGGAAAATTGAAATTTAAAAAAAAATAAAGATTCACTTCTATGTTGTATTAAAAGCAAGTCTTGCCTTGGAAGAGAAAAAAATAAAAGTACTTTCCTTAAGCCTTACTTCCAAGTGGAAAAGACCACCAAAAAGGAAATTTCTAAGTTGTTTGTAAAAAATTTCATTGTTGATCCATACAGAATATATCACCACATACATCAATGCTTCAATAAGCTCCTCAATTCACAGAGACTCTTGTGTTATATAAACTGTGAATATTAAGTCAAATTGTAAGTTAAAAAAAAAAAACCTCCTCTTTGGGTAGGTTTAAAGGAAAACTTTTTTTCTCATAAATAATCACATTGAGATTTTACATCTTCTCTATTTTACTCTTGTATATTTTAATATTTTTCTGACTTTATATTATTTTAAAAGTTTACAACTTCCATATCTACAAGCAAATATAATCCCTGGTTTTAAAGAACATTATTTTTTTTCTTATGTTTCAGAGTGTTGTGTAGAGAAACACTAAAATATAAATTTGCGGAAGAATACAACATAAAGCAAAGATTCACAAATAGGAAAGGTACTGTAATAACTCTCCTTCATAAATACGGGATTTTAATGGTGAGAAGCTATAAATGAACCCAAATATCATGCCATCTATGTTTCTGGAAGAAGAGCTTAAGATATTAAAATTATCTGGCAATTTAAAATTTTAGTTCATCTCTCGTAAGTTTCACTTCCTAAAGATGTCTTCCTGACATAAATGACACTCAATGGGATACTCATTACCTTCCCATAAGAAAAACCATATGAAAAAATGACAGAGGACATCATGTCATGTTCAAATCATGCCATAACCCAGTATTATTAGAAGTCAGTATAATTGGAAGTCAGTGACTTAGCAAGGTTATACAATATTTTGTGGAGCTGTTCTATGCCCAGACTATAATATGCTCTATTCTCCTAAGGAAAACAGTATCTTACAAATACATATTAATATATATATTAAATTAATGTACGAATTCCTTGTTTGCTAAAATGACTGAGTCCATGAATCTAGTTAATTAGAATCAAGGATAGAAACTTCAGTATATGTAGAAAAACAGGTTAAGCTTGGGGGGGGAAAAAGAGAGAAGTGTATCTTTACTAGAGCCACACTATAGCTGGAACTGCAAGAGTTAATAAGAGGTAAGGAGGAGGTGAAGGGAAAGGAGAGATGAGGGAAATAAGAAAAACTGAGCAGTGAAAGAAAAGATTCAATGGAAGGTATTATTGGTCACAGCCAGGTGTCAGAAACAAAACTAGAAAAATGAGAACTGCTTCAACACTGGAAGGGAGATAAAAAAAAAAATGAATGTATACCACATAGTAAAAGAAAAAGAAAATAAGAAATAATAAAAAGGCTTTCAGGTGTTCCACAGAGTATATCTGTGAAAAAAATAAAGCAAGCAAGCAAGAAAAGAAAGTGAAATTGAAATTTTCTCCAAAGGTATCTCATCTAGAAGGCTTCTTTGTGCCTTCCCTTTCACATCAAGAAATTAATTTTGCATTCCCTTTGTCTGTCTAGAGGCACATTTCTAGTTTATTCCATGGATTTCTTTTTCTTTAAAAAATTCACTTTATTGGCTGAAAAAAAAAAAAAAGGAATAAAAATCAGATCCTTGCCTAGTTTCTTTTGACCCAAGTTTTGGAAAGATGGGAATGTCTTAGTCCTCAACTTCTGTATTGGCTCATTTTCTCTGCTGCACCATTTTCATTAAGACACTTTCCTTATGATGCTACTACTAACAGACACTCTCTTATGAATTTACCATTAATCAAGAAAGCTCCTTCTATATGTTTATGTAATCATTTCAATTTAGAGTTGTGGTCCTAATCTGAGGACACATTATATTTCTGGCCCTTTGGGGTCAATCAAGTCTGCTGTGGGAAGTTCCCAACCATCAGGAGGGGTGATTTATTCGAGCTACCTAAACCTCTTCTCTTCTTGAATATAAACTCAAATTCCAGATCTTGACTCTGGAAGAATCTAAATCCTTCCCTGAATCTTCTACTGGTTTTCCCCAGGCTTATCAAATTCGGTCCATATTTACAGCATGGGGTTAATTCTGACCTGAGCTAATCTGCAATCAGGAAGAAGATCTGGCCAGTCACTTCCCTAAACTATAGCACCTGGGGGCAGAACTAAGACCTGAGCAACTGAATCGGATCACCAAGTAATTTTGGTATTACCTGACCAAGAGACCTGGTCAGTCTCTCTCTTTCTCAAGGGCATCAGTTATTTCTCATTTGACAAGCATATTACAAGCATATGGGTCCATTCCCTTCCACTGACTAAAAGTACACAGCATTTGTTGAGGCCCCATGGAATGAACAAACTACCATTCAGCTGATGATGCCAGACTCCATATATCCTGCCTCTTGCATATGCCCATCCCCCTCAAGTAACCTCAGGCAGCAGTCCTGATCCTGAGCTTCTCTCTGGTGCCCATGGCAACCCCATCTATTAATGCTGAAATGTTACCGCAGGGTGGTTTTTTTTGTTTTGTTTTGTTTTGTTTTTTTTTCTAGAACAGTTTTGAAATGAACTGTTGATGCTGCAGTTTTTGTACATTCTTCAACTTATGCAGAATTCACAGCCGGAACTTACCAGCCTGAATCCAATCAAGTTCTCTAAGACACACCATCTAAAAGCTGACTTATGCATTCTTACTGATTAAACCTGCCATTTAACAAAAACGTTTTTGTATTACAAAATTCATTTTCCTCCTTTCACTGTTTTTTCTTAATTGCTATAGTAGAAAACTACTTTTGGGAGCAAACTCTTTCAACCTCTTGCCTCAGATTTATGCGAACACACACACACTATGTAAGCACACACATACATGCAATACTTGGAAGGAATATATGCATTTTAAAGCTCACACATTCTACGTCTAGAAAGTTCTATGGAGTTTCTTTTCAATTTATCATTTCTTTGGTCTATCATATTAACCAACTGATATTGGTTAAAGACAGAACCTTAAACCGCCCCCCCTGCGCCAAATATTTTATACATCACTTATTTGCAAATTCTTTATTACTAGTATCTGAAAAAAAAATGGCACATCAGTTTCTGCGAAGAAATTTGCTAGTGCCCAAGTAACATTTGATATACTTGATAACATTTGCTGCTTTTCTTTCCTCCTGTAGCACCTTGCTTTAGGGTACTCTCACTTTCACTGGAATTATCTATTGTTTTTCCATTCTTGCTTTTCTAACACAATTACTATTGTTTTAGTTTTTTTTTTTCCTTTAAGATTTTATTTATTTATTTATGAGAGACAGAGAGAGGCAGAGACATAGACAGAGACAAAAGCAGGTGTGCAAAGTCAGCAAGGCTGTGCTGCTCCTCGCTCTATCCAGGGACTCCAGGATCACGCCCTGGGCCGAAGGCAGGCGCCCAACCACAGAAGGCAAGCATTGGGCCGAAGGCAGGCATCTCCTTTATTCCTTTTAGCTTTTAAGAACCTTATTTTAAAATTATATTTGGGGCAGCCCCGGTGGCTCAGCAGTTTAGCGCCGCTGTCGGCCCCGGGGTGTGATCCTGGAGACCCAGGATAGAGTCCCATGTCAGGCTCCCTGCATGGAGCCTGCTTCTCCCTCTGCCTGTGTCTCTGCCTCTCTCTCTCTCTCTCCGCCTCTCCCTCTGTCTGTCATGAATAAATAAATAAAATCTTAAAAATAAAATAAAATTGTATTCATTAGGGACCCCTGGTTGGGTGGCTGCCTTTGGCTCAGGGCGTGATCCCAGGACCCCAGGATGGAGTCCCACAACCCTTGCCTGTGTCTCTGCTTATCTCTCTCTGTGTCTCTCATGAATAAATAAATAACATCTTAAAAAATAAAATAAAATTGTATTAATTTAATGTGCTTGTCTTTAAGAGTTTAAAAATCCTAAACTCTTTTATTTGTATGTCACCTGTTAAGGGAGTATCTTTTATAAACTGCAATAGAATGCCAAGTTAGTTAGAAAAGCCAGAGCTCTATCCTGGAATCACCCACCTCTGAAATTTAGCCACTCCTTGGATAAATAGCAGCAGCTGTGAGAAAGCACAGCCTTGCTGACTTTGCACACCTGGGTAAGGCAGGCAATAAATGGAAATTCTCTACCTGAATTTGCAGGGCAGGATGGGGGAAGGGATGTTTAAAAGCTGGAATGCAATGACCCTACATGGGAATTTGACCAAAAACTCAGGGTTAAATCTTGCTTTATAATAAAAGATGGATAAGACCATTCATTATCAGAGGGTCTGCCAAGCACCAGGCTAGAGCATGTCCTTCGGGTGGAGAAAAGGCTGCCTCCTACAGCATTATTGAGGGTACCAGCTGCAAGGTAATTACATTCTCTCTGTGCAGCCCCAAGCAGAACACACCAGGCATATAGGCAAGAGCTGGTGGGCTGCAGCAGTTGTAGGGAATCGGTTAGTCATTCCAAATGAATGACTTTCTGGATGCTTCTAGGAAGGACTGGCATGGGCAGGAAGAAGTGAAACCTGACAGATTTGCTAAGCAAGAGCCAGGTAGTTTCAGTAAGAGATGGTCTTTTTCTGTGAAGTGTTCTATTAATTATCCATGTGGGCAGGAATTGTTTCTCTTGAGCAGTTACTGATACAGATATTCCAACAGTTAATGAAACTCCATCTGTATAGGAGCTTGCAAGTGAGAGTGCAGGCTGAGTTCATTAATTTCAGATGGGAGGCTTCCCCCCCCTTTTTTTTAAGCAAGGAGAAAACCCGCAGTTTGAACAAACAGTATTTATAAAGTTCTGAAAAGACACTGCTACTGGAAATGGGGACAAAAAAAATGCTTTTGAGAAAACTCTACTGTGTTCAAAATGAAAAACAATGGTAAAGGTTTCCATATGTAATTAAAATCTCATTCTGAAGTTGCCACTGCCACTGGCTTCCAAAGGACTCAATTAACAGGGAACTGCAAAGAATATGATTTCTTCTTTGAGATGCTTTAAAGAAATGCTTCTACATAGACAAGAGGTTGGACAGTAGTTTTTACCTCCAAATGATAAGCGATTGTGTTCATTCCAGAGTAGAAGAAAAAGCTAAGAAAAATAGGTTTATAATATGACAGTTACATTTTGTAGTGTGTATATTTATCATTAGACCTATGCTAAAATTCAGACTGAAAATGAGATCTAACTTTACTTACCTACGAAAATTATTTCTTTAAAAATAAATACAACCACCCCTGCTTTCACCTGAGAGAACAGAGATGCTCACTCTACAAACACTTGACCAAGGTCTCCTTTCCCAGGTAGAGGCTTTCTTACAATTAAAGACTAAATGCACAGTCCTGGGGATCATCTAACCCTCTAAGAGTTGGGTTTCCCAGGTGCCTGGGACACTGTTAGAGTTTCATTTCAAAGTACTGAATGAGGCCTCCATCGGTGTGTGGAGATGGTAGCAAGATGGGACAACTTAGGTCACTCTGCACAACCAAGCCAGTCAGCCATGGGTGATTTGATTAAGCACTGTTTCAGGTGTCTGCCTCTTCTAGTTGCTGGAAATTGGATCTGAGGAATTCAGCATCTGAAACGACCCCCTGCATTACCCAGGCACTGACAGATTAGGGCTCACTGGCCCTGAAGAAAGTAGACCATGATGACACTTGGAAAAGGCAACTGCACAGCACACTCTTAGAGCTAATGTGCCAAAGCAGGGGCACCTGGGATGTAACAATAATTGTTATAAATTCCAGCAAGCTCTCTGTTAGTCTTTACCTGTGAGGACTAGGAAAACTAAACATTTTAATTTCTGGGCTTTCCCTTTGATCACAGAAGCAGACCCTGGGAATTCTTTGATTCCTTCTTTTCTTACAGACTTTTTTTTTTTGGGGGGGGTGTCCTTAATGGAGATCTTGAACTGCAGAGCTGCCGTGTCAGAACTCAGATGGTTAACATTCACTTCTTGCTGTTTTATTGCATATTACTGTGCGCGCCTGAGCAGCGGGAGCAGATTCGGGCAATTACAATCAAGTCAGGGCACACGCCGCGGCGGAGCAACACGAGCATGATGAGGATACTGATGAGGCACTTATCGAAAACCCCACATCATCCACACTCATCAGCCACAACATGTCACCCCAAATGAGGCATCAGCTGCCTTCAAAAGGCTCATTGCACAGTGTTTACCGCTTCCCTCGGACCCACTTTTGATTTTACGGTCAGAGCTGGGTTCAAACAGCAGCTGTCTGGCAAAGACAGGTCTGTGGCTTCTAGCAGCTTCCTTCAGAATTCTGGGGCTTTGTCTGGGGAGCTTTGGGGAGCAGGGTCTGGCAAGGAGAGAGGATGCGGGAAGGCAGAGAAGTGTCCAGTTCCGTTTCTCTCAAAGAGGAATCTCTTTCCCAGAAGGGGCCCTTGATTAATTTCAAGCACTAGCACACAGTGGTGGCATAATGGGGGGTGGGGGTAGGGACGCAAAAGAAGGAGGCTTTCACAGATCTCCTTAAAATAGTAACAGGGTAGGTGGGACCTCTCAGGAAGGCAGTAGTCCTAGAAAGGTCAATCCCTTTGGAAAAGACAGATCCAACCAGGAGAGAGCCATTCAAGCGGTAATTTTTAATTCTCTGATCATCAACTCATTCTTGGATGGTTGGGGGTGGCATTTATTAGCAATTTAAAGGAAGACTTTATTTCAAAAACTCAGTTTTTCTGCTATAGAAGGAAGTAGATATATTCCTAGTAATACTCCTTCAAACTATGCTGCTTTGGGTTAGTGCATCTTGCAGCTGAACACCTGAGGGAATCTATTTGTTTGCTTTAAAAAAAAAACTATGAAAAATCACTGCCCTCTATTTTGCAATCTGCCATTCCTGGTGGGAAGAGGGTATCAGACTAATATTTCTTTGCACATTTTTTTATGGTTGGATTAGTCAATGCCATTTATTTTAAAGCTAAATGCTCTTAATTTTGTAAAAACATCCTACAGTAAAACACTTTCCAGTTAGATATAGACTACTTGATCCAATACCAATAAAAGCCACACAGACTTTAAATTTTCCCCTCTTTTCAGCAACACCACCCCTCCAACCAAGCCCTAGTGAGTGCCATCTTAACCATACAAAGTAGTCAGAATGAATGGTGCCGTGTGACATCAAGCCTCACATGAAGCAAGCATGGAATAAAAGTGGGATTCCTCTCCCCATACAAATTATCTTAGAGATAGTGACACATCCAGAACACTGTTCGGCAAGAGGCTAGGGGTAATTAGATAGGTTCAAACAGTGTGGGCATGGGACAGACCACCAGGCAGAGCCATAGACCCTGATAAAGGTCGAGGATCCTGGGAGTTAGGAACAATCCCAAAGTACCTATCAGTCTGAGGTGCTCTTTTCCATACCAGCTACCGAGGCTCATGAACTCTCTTCCTTTTCAGTTTAAGCACAACCATTTCTAGTTTATTTGCACTATTTTTTTTTTTAAAGTAAACACTATGCCCAATGTGGGGCTCAAACTCATCATCCTAAGATTAGGAGTTTCATGCCAACTAAAGAGTCATATTGACTGAGCCAACCAGGCACTCCTATTTGCACTATTTTTATATGTGATTCTAAAGTAATTGGCATGAGGTACTTTAAGATCTTCAAAAAAGTGTGAAACCAAATTAAATACTTTGGTAGACTACTGGGTTTGAAAAACTGATAATTATGAAAAATTAATTTACTTTTTCTGGTAAGTCATTTTACTCTTCAAAGTTAACTTAAACCAGAAGTTGCCCGAAATTTCAGGAAAGGGGCTCCTTTACCTCCCTTCTGTCTCAGAGGTTGTGTTGGTTTTCTTTCTTTCTAGGTCCCTTTCTCTTCTAAACCTTCTTAAACTCCTTTCATGTCCCTTAAATGATGATATTCCAGATTGGCTCTTTCTGCCCAAATTCTACTATAGTTTGAGCCCACAGGTTTGTATTACATGTTTGGATTCAAGGGAAAACCCAACGACATGATCTAGGATGGTGGCCACAAAGCTCAGAGTGGCACTAGGCTTCGTCAGCTCCGGAGGAGCTAAGGCAAGCCTCTGCCTACATTGCCCTTTGTCATCTTAGATGCCTCAGTGTTCCAGTAAGAAAGAGGAGGCTTGAAGCCCCAAGACCCTGTGTTGATTGGATTATGGCAAGTGAATACAAAAAGCATATGAAATATAAATGCAGAAAAGAAAATGGGTGGGTACCATGGGATGGTGAAGAATTTTGGAAGGTTAGGTTAAAATTAACTCAATCTGAAATTCATCTTGGTCCTTCCAAGTTTTGCCTATGACTGATTTTCACTAAGTCATGTCTTATCAACCTTTCACTTAGAATGTCTTCTTGGAGCTCTTCAAGTAGGTGGCATCTATGGATGAAATATAGGGAGAAAATGGGTATTTAGAGTTCAGCAGCAGTTATAGAGAATTCATTAAGCAATCAGATGCATTTGCATGGATATTAGCAACCTTCTAACCATCAACAACGCCTGCCTTGGGTACTGGTTCTAGGAGTTGCCAACATACAATTCTTTAGCAGATTTTATTATCATTGGTTGTGTGTGTGTGTGTGTGTGTGGTGTTTAAAATTTCTACATATTGGATAACCTTCTATGTCTTGCTGCTGAGAGAAGGGGTGGGGGAAAGGCAAGAGAAGGACTACAAATTAAAATGCAGCATGATAAATTCTAGGCAATTATCTAAACCAAATGAAAAGGAATTATTTCTGTATTCAGAGGAACTCATTGGTCAGATGGCTACTGAGTCTCCTAGTTTTCAACCTGGTTTAGCAATCTACAGAAAATCCTGCAGGACCCTTGCTGGGAGCTTCCAAGAAGATCCAGGCAAGAGAGAGGCAGTTTGCATGTGTGTATTCACATGAGGCATGCACGTCTGAAGTGTGTGTGTGTGTGTGTGTGTGTGTGTGTTCTCTCTTTGTGGGGTCATCATCTAACGCTCTTTGTGATGCACATTCTAAATTAGGCAAAAGGGATGAATCTTTCAAATGCAGATCATGTTTGCATTAGAAGAGCAATGAGAACACTTGTCAGTTTCAGAACATTTATGTGCTAGAAGTACTGTTAGCAGAAGAGCAGTTTAGATAAATTCAAGACTTTTTTTGCTGATCACAAACATTAAGCTTCACACCTGAAGCCCTCAGCCCCCCGCTGTGCTCTAATCCTGGCACCATTCACCCTTAGAGACTCAGAGTGCTGTGCCTCAGCTCTCAAACCTTTGATTGCCCTTACTTTGAATGCCACCACCTGCAAAAATGCCTTTTTATTCCCTTTGAGCCTCTTGAGAAGGAAGTAAAAATGATAATTCATGACAAACATTAATTAATTGTTTACAAGATGATCTTTTCTTTTTCCAACTTCTGTTCAGCAGACATGTTGAACTGCAAGATTCCACTCGCAACGCCAGCATTCGTCAAGAGGCCTGCATTGTTGTTTCTCACTGAGGCATAAGACCGACTGCAGGCCATTGTTTCTAAAGCTCAAGTGGGCCTGTCTGGTTCATGTTGGAAGAATAGGGGTGATATGCGTGAGTTCCCCAGTATAAAAGAACTACCAGTTCTAGAAGGGAACAGGAGTTTAGCCACTAATGCAGAGTAAATAAACATTTTTCACCACCTCTTGCTCCGTGTGATTTTTTTTAAAGGTCAAGAGCTGCCATTACAATATTTTAAAAGCTTCAAATTATGCTTAAAGAATGTATCACGAAACTCACAGAAACCTTATCAGAATTGAGGAACCTACTGTGATTGGTCCTTGAGTTCATCACTGGGAGGGGGATTGTAAAAGGAATGCAGATGCCCATTGTTTCTGATACCCTGCAATGTGCTCAAAGTGGATGTTGTCCAACTTCTTCCAAATTTTCTTCAAACTATGGAGATTGTTGAGACACTTCAGTTTCAAAATTTCATACGGTCCACACTGCAGGTCACACTTTCTGGACAGACAAGATTCAAGTTCAGGGACCTTTCACAGAAGCATGTTCAAAATGCGGAGAATGGGTCATGTTCCTGTGAAACCTCCAAATGTGTGTAAAAGAAACAGAAGTAAAAGGCACAGGGAGATTTCTTGTTTTAAATTAAAGAATAAAAAGCTTACTTCAAGGAAGTGTAGAGTAACAGCAGAAAGACTTCCTCAGCAACTGAGGTTTTCAGATTTCAAATTAGGAGCCCTTAGATCACAGCTGCTAGGCTAAAAATCAATTCTATATTTTCTGAGTTAATACTAAGGATTGCACTTAACAGACATGGAGACTAATAAGGTATGCAGAAGGAGTAAAAGCAGCACACACACACACAAATTCAGGCCTTAGTTTTGGCCATGATCCAGCACAATGATGTTTCAACCAGATTTGAAAAAAAAAAAATCAATAACATCTGTGGTATAATGGTTAATTAAAGCAGCTCTTCAGCAGAGCTCAGGAGGAGAGGCTCGGTCTGAAATTCAGACAGCTGAAGCTTGATTATCAGGAAAGAATGCTTTTTTAGCTACGAGTGGTTAGGCCAAAAGCTGCAATGTGCTGAAATGGGGAGAAAAATTGCTTTTAACTTTCTTTTGGTAATCAATACATGCTTTTCACCTGTAGTAGGACACTGCTCCAATCCAAAGCCTGTTACTCCACTTCAGCATAAATTCTGGCTACTGTCTTTTGAAACTTAGGTTTGAAAAGGAGCCCCCATCCCCTGCAAAGCAAAGAAACAAACATGCAGGTGTGGATGCATGTTAAAGATCAGGCTCTGGACAGTCTGAAGGCTTTAAGTAATAAGCTATAAGCAGAGCTGACCTGACCTTGGGGTATACAGAAATCAAAGTCAAAGTACTAAAGCGGCACAATAAAACTACTAAAAATTCTCAAGGAAACTGGAGAGCAGCGTCAAATTTCCCCCGAGTACCCATGCTAGGGAAGTTTTCCTCACCTTTTTAAGGACAAAGTTCAAAGAATCAACACTAATGTCTCCTGGCTATAAACAGCAAGCTCAGCAGGTGACCTCTCTAAAGAAAAAACTGTTGGTAACAACCCATCTGACTATTGGCACCTTGCTTTAGCTTCCATCTTGACTAGAAGTATCTAGTCTAGAGGGCTACAAATTTCAAAATTCCCTCTAGTCAATTGTGCTCAGAAAAGGGGCAGGGTGAGGGTTCAAGAGCTTCGTGGCAGAGTGACACTGGAATGGAATCTTAAAGGATACAGATGAATTTCCATACAGATAAGGGAGAGAGAAAGGTATTCAGCATTTATGTATACTTGTGTAAATTATAAAAACTGTTCAGAAGAATATGTATAAAAGAAGTGATACAAACATTTTATAAAATCTTCAAAATCTATCTTTTTATATCAGCTCTCCTTATTTTAAAAATTATCAGAATCAGAGATTCCAATGCCAATTCCTTCCTTTATAGCTATCACAATCAACTAGCTGTTTCCTTCTTCCATTTGGCTATACTCTCATTGGTGTTTGGAAAATTTATTGGTGTTTTCTCTAAATTAAATGCATTCAACATCTTTGGCTCTTAAGCAGGGGTCCAGAATTTATTTATTTGCCAGAATTTAGTCACATACCTAGCAACATGAAAGGCTGAGAGATGCAGACTTTATTCTAGAGTCACTTGTTCAGCCAAAAAGTCATGTTAAAGTGATTATATTAGTCCCAAGCTGTAGTTGCTTATAGTAAGTTCAATGTTAGCAAATCAAAACTTCACTCAGTTTCTATGCTTGGCTCTCCCAAAGAGGAAGGCTTAGGTCAACCAATTAGTGCTAGCCTCTCAGTGTAAGTTAATATTATGAAAATAGTAATTCTATGTCTTTCTAAAGACTTTATAAATCATGAATTGACTAGAATTTTTAAAAAAGATTTCATTTATTTGAGAGAGAGAGAGAGAGACAGTGAGAGAGCACAAGCAGGGGAAAGAGGGAGAAGCAGGCTCCTGGCTGAGCAGAGAGCCTGACTTGGGGCTCCATCTCAGGATCCTAGGATCGTAACTGAGTCAAAGGCACACGCTTTGACTGAACCACCCAGGTGCCCTAGAATTTTTTCATTTGGCAAGGAAAAATGCTATGAATATATATGATTCAGGTATTTTTATAGGAAAAATACACACACAAATGAAGATCAAATGAACAGATATGAAAAATGCTTTGAAGATGGTGTTAAGTATCATGTGAACATAAAAAAACCCATAAAGGGTTGTATTATGTTTGTTATATTAACATTTTCATTAGTATTTCCAAAGAAAGTAAAGGGAGCACCTTCTATTCTTGTAGTTAGGGAGGAAACATACACACGTACGAAACCACTGGGGAAAATTTTAATGCAGATTGGCATGACAAAAAGATTTATATTGTGTAGAGAGACAGCTCATAAATGCTGAGGAAGCATTTTAGTTGAGAAATGAAGTAATATATATGATGGTGTATAACTCATTCATTTAGCAATGGTTATCTGCAGGAAATGACAGGAAAACAATAAGAAAGAATATTAAGCTAGAATGAATTGAATAATACACCAAATGAGATACTCACATGACATAAAACCTTGCTGTTTGAATATTCGAAGCCTGTAGGTCAATTAAACTCCAAATTCTGTTTCTAAGTGAGGCTCATTTAATTTTTATTTTCTAGAATTACACTTGGGAGAATACTAAAATGACTCCTAACCATTTAGCCAGTAACATCAGCACCTACGTATTACAGAGAATTTCAACCTTTTATCAGGGTTTTTTCTTTCTTTTTTTTTTTAAGATTTTATTTATTTATTCATAGAGAAACAGAGAGAGAGGGGCAGAGGCACAGGCAGAAGGAGAAGCAGGCCCCATGCAGGGAGCCCGACGTGGGACTTGATCCAGGGTCCCCAGGATCAAACCCCGGGCTGCAGGCGGGGGCTAACCCGCTGCGCCACCGGGGCTGCCCTCAGGGTTTTTTCTTTGTTTTGTTTGAGTAGCCATTGTGCACTAAATACACCATTAGAAGAACTAATATTAATGCCTAGAACTTTTCATCTTAAGCCTTTTATGCATTATCACCAAATTAATTCAAAAAGCATTAGCAAGGTAGGTACTACATAAAGTAATGCCCATTATACAGATAGAATACGGCAAAATTGCTTAACTGAAAGCAACATTGACATCAGAGAAAGGTGACGTTCCTGGATGTGTCGGGACAATGTGTCTTTTATTTCTAAAATGATCTTTTATCATTAGATTATATATTGGAACCAAACTCAATAGAAGTATGTGTCTGATCTGTAACTGTACTACGGTGCCATATCTAGCTCAATAGTTAATTATCCTTGAATGTAAAAATGTTCTGACTTATGAACACTTGTCTTCTTTATCTCTTCAGCTCCCAGTGTCATTATATGCAAAATTTGCAAATAGTTTCAAACTTATTTATTAACCATACATACTTATTTCACATACTTATAAGAAATAAAGGTGGTGAATGTTTGAAAACTGAAAACTCACTGTCAGTTGTCTTCTGCTTAGCATACTCCAAAGTCCCCTAAACACAAAAAAAGGAAAACTTACAATGACTAAACAACTAACTACTCACTCCTAGCATCTTGGAGAAACTTTTTACTAAGATTGAGAAAGCTATAATGACATAAATCATAATCAGCCTATGACATGTGTCAACAAATTGAACAGCCCCTTCTCACCTAGGGCCAACATTTCTGACTGGCTTATCCAACACTCTTCCCAAGCCCCTTCTCCCCTGTCCCAGAAAGACTTGCTTTGCAGACATGCCAATGCAGCCTCTTCCTCCTTCCTTGTGCCTTGAATGTAAAAAGGGAGAGTGGCCATCTTAATACCATGTGGGTTCATGCATGTAGATAAAAAGCCAATACTTTAGGATCACAGAGGAGAAAGAAGGTTGGTAATAAACTTCCAGGCCAATCCTGAAATTGCCTACCTCCAGACATAATGCGTAAACAAATGTTACCGTCTGTTAGATTTTCTGTTACTTGTAGCTGAAAACATTTCTGACTGAAATACCACACAGAAAATGGTGGGGAGGAACATGGCCTGACCACAGCTATATTCTCTCTCTGGCTCAGGACAGATATAACTGGGCAGCTTTCCACTACTGTGCAGATACTACGTTTTTAAATAAATCATTTTTATTTCTCTAATAACACAAAAGTAATGAGTATGTATTGTAGAAAATACATGAAGTCTAGATATACACAAAGGAAAAAGAAAATCACCCATAATCTTACTACTTAGAGGTGATAACTATTAATATTTCCTTTCTAAATTGTTAAAAGTCAGAAGCATACATTTCTAGTTTCCCTCTGTGAGACTACAGGTATATAAACTATGCATAAATATGTACACACATTATTTCACAAAATGAAATCATTACAATCCATGAAACTATTTTTTTCTTCCAATATAGGTTGAAGATATTTCCATGTTTATAAACATCTATTTGCATGGATATACATTTGACTGTGTAGAATTTCACTGTATGGTGATACCAAAATTTTATCATCTAAAAATTTTAGATATAAAAAATTTAGATATTAATTTTAGATATTAAAAAGATACATTTGATTACATACATAAAATATACATATTTTTCCCTTAGTACAAAACATAAATATATACTTCTATGTATAAAAACAATGTTTAAAATTTAAACAAATTTTACATAATGCTGTACTTGTAGGTTTGTATATTTTTGTACTGTATAATTAATATTTTATAGTTACTTAACATTTATTGCATTATTTTTTAAGGATTAGGTTCCTCACAGAAAAAAAAAAGGATTAGGTTCCAAAATTGGTATTTTAGGATGTGAGGGCGATCTGGCTGCGACATCTGTCACCCCATTGATCGCCAGCGTTGATTCGGCTGATCTGGCTGGCTAAGCGGGTGTCCCCTTCCTCCCTCACCGCTCCATGTGCATCCCTCCCGAAGCTGCGTGCTCGGTGGAAGAGGACGACCATCCCTGATAGAGGAGGACCGTTCTTCGGTCAAGGGTATACAAGTAGCTGCGCTCCCCTGCTAGAACCTCCAAACAAGCTCTCAAAATTGGTACTTTAAAAAAATTTTTATTTTAATTAAATTCAATTAATTAACATACAGTGTATTATTAGTTTCATAGGTAGAATTCAGTGATTCATCAGGTGCATATAATACCCAGTGCTCATTACATTATTTATTTATTATTATTTTTTAAAGACTTTATTCATGAGAGAGAGAGAGAGAGAGAGACAGAGAGAGGCAGAGACACAGGCAGAGGGAGAAGCAGGCTCCATGCAGGGAGCCTGATGTGGGACTCGATTCCGGGTCTCCAGGATCATGCCCTGGGCTGAAAGCAGCATTAAACCGCTGAACCACCCGGGCTGCCCTCATTACGTTATTTTAATGGCTTTATGATACTTCACTATCTAGGAATATTAGCATTTACTTGGTTATCTGTTAGTCACATAGACTATTTCCAACTTTTGTTACAAAAAGTCACCAACTTAAAACAAAATTATGTGCCTATGTCCAAGATACTTTTCTTAAGCTATATTTCTAAAATAGAACTACTGGGGCCAAAAAGAACATTCACATTTTTTAAAAAGATTTTATTTATTTATTCATGAGGGACACAGAGGAAGAGGGAGAGACACAGGCAGAGGGAGAAGCAGGCTCCCTGTGGGGAGCTTGATGTGGGACTTGATCCCAGGACCCTAGGATCACGACCTGAGCCAAAGGCAGATGCTAAACCACTGAGTCACTCAGGTGCCCAACATTTACATTTTTTTAAAATTTTAATTCCAGTATTGTTAACATATAATGCTATGGTAGTTTCAGGTGTACAATATAGTGATTCAACAAGTCTATACATTACCCAGTGCTCATCATGATACGTGTACACTTTGAGCATTCACATTTTTATTTTTATTTATTTATTTTTTTTTAAATTTTTATTTATTTATGATAGTCACAGAGAGAGAGAGAGGCAGAGACACAGGCAGAGGGAGAAGCAGGCTCCATGCACCGGGAGCCCGATGTGGGATTCGATCCCGGGTCTCCAGGATCGCGCCCTGGGCCAAAGGCAGGCGCCAAACCGCTGCTCCACCCAGGGATCCCAGCATTCACATTTTTAAAGCTTTTAATGTGCTTTTTGAAATGGTTTTCCAAAACCATTGTAATAACTTGCACTCTTGCTAACCCTATAAGAAACTGGAATGCATTTGGAGGAAGCCAAAATATTGTCCCCCCCTGACCCCATATTTCCTCAACTATTCAACATTTACAAAATGCCTTTTCAAGAGACCTCTAAGAAAGAAACAAAGTTGAAGGTGTTGGAAATTTGCATGAGCAGTGGTAGGCAGTTCTGACAAGGGCACTTCCTACCAATAAATAGTCTACACTAGGGTACAGCAGGGAAAGTGTGAGTAACAGAACTTGAGGCAGAGGATATAGGTCTGTTGGTTTCACAAGTTTGGACTGCCGGAAAACAGTGCTGCAGGGTGGTATAAGATCCCATCTAAGTGTAACACAGCCAAAAAAAGACCATTGCACTTTGAATGAAGAATGATATCCAAAACATTCTCCCCCTCACACTCTTTCAAATAAAGACAGAATTTTCTACAGAGAAGAAAAAAGAGCAGCCTCAGATTTCCACTCTTCAACGTAAATACCCAAATTATACAGAGAAGGGACAGTAGGTTATGGTCCAAGTAGATTATATTTAATGAGAACCAAATTGTCTTTCATATGTGAAGCTGAATGAATCTCAGATCAAAAGTATAATATGGTGCTGCGCTAGCAGTGATAGATCCCAAATTATATAAGCAGGAGATATACATTGTATGCCTAGAGTCCTCTTTGTCAATGAGAAATTCCAATATGAATTCCATCAATGATTTCTACTATCAAATAGATTTTTAAAAAACAATAAAATTATAAAATTGTAACTTAAAAAAAAGTCTAGGCATACCTGGGTGGCTCAGTCAGTTAAGCATCTGACTCTTGATTTCAGCTCAGGTCATGATCTCAGGATTGTGAAATCAAGCCCTGCATCAGGCTCCACACACCTGCTTAAGAGTCTCTCTCTCTTCCCCTCCTCCCTCTCTCTCCCTCAATAGAATAGAATAGAAGAATAGAATAGAATAGAATAGAATAGAATAGAATAGAATAGAATAGAAAAATGTCTATTGAGTAGCTCAGCTAGACATGATACCAGAAGTGGGAAACATCAATTTGGTTCACAGGTGCAAGGTGCCACTGGAGGAACTGGAGCTGGAGTCCTTAGGGGGCAGCTTGTAATTCTCCTTATAAATCAGAACTTCATGGGAGGGGTTTAGACTGAGTCCACAGGTACTGGATCCATGTTTCTGAGCTCTCCCCTGGCTGGTAGGGGTCCCATTCCATCAGATTTTATAGCTTCTAGCCAAGGCTGACATATCCAGTAAACATAGTAGGCACAGAGCCTCTGGCCCACAATACTTTTAAGGATCCATAAAAATATTACTTTCTAATTTCTTTGAAATCAGGAAAAAATAGATACAGTAATAAAGAACCCACACTGATTTATATTCATATTTATTTACACCAACACAGTCACAACATTTTAAATTTATATTATTTTGTTATGGAGGAAGGCACCCACAAAGGTGAAAGCATATAAGGCCCATAATAGTCCTAACATGGCCCTGCACCTAGAGCTGAAGAAACAAGTCCTAGATAGCTGGGCAAACGCTATAGCTCCTCAGGTGCAGCCTAGTTCTCAACCTCAGCAATCCTCTTCCATTTAACTGGAGCTCTGGGGCTGACAGCTGCAGTTTCTGTCCTAGTCTCTCTCTCTCTCTCTCTCTCTCTCTCTTTTTAAGATTTTACTTATTGATTCATGAAAGACACACACACACACACAGAGAGAGAGAGAGAGGCAGAGACACAGGCAGAGGGAGAAGCAGGCTCCATGCAGGGAGCCCGACGTGGGACTCGATCCTGGGTCTCCAGGATCACACCCTGGGCCGAAGGCGGCACTAAACCACTGAGCCACCTGGGCTGCCCTGTCCTATTCTCATTTCAGGGATTGCCCTCTTCAGCCACAGGGAAGGCTAAGCCTTGAGACAGAGAACTCTAATGCGAAGGAAGCTAAGAATACTGAAAATTCAGCCCTCCACTACCCTTTGAAGTATTTTAATGCTCCAACTAAATGCCAAATTCTTTCAAGAGGAGATTGTGCCGCTATGTAATACTGGTACTGAGGGGGGAATTAGGTCTTGGGACTCATTATAGCTTCATATAGTATATACTTGATAAATACTAGTTGGCTGGATAAATGACTGGATATATTGATAGATGGACAAATGGATGGATGGATGGATGGATGGATGGGAATGCTAGGGATCAGAAACTACCTTTAGGTGCCTGAACTCTGAAAGACTTAAGACAGGGGTCAGAAGAATGTTTGAATCACATAAATATTTTAGGTTTTATGGGCCATTCTTTGCTACAATGACTTAACTCTGCTATCGTAGCATGAAAGCAACCATAGATAATATGTAAAGGATGTGGATATGTTCTAATGCAACTTTATGGACACTGAAATTTGAATTTTATCATTTTCATGTGTCATGAAACGTTATTATGCTTTTGGTGTTTTTCAACCATTTACATATGGAAGAAACATTTTTAGCAAATAGGCTATACAAAGATAGGGGATGGGCCAGAATTGGCCACAGGCTGTAGTTTGCAGTCCTTTGACCTAACCTACTAAATGGGGCTGATCATGAAAGACTTGCTCCAAATAAAAAGGCCACAGTTGCTGGTAAGGAAACAGTGAAGGTGTCCTGCCCACCACTCTAACTGAGCTTTGGCATATCATCCAAACCTCCACACTGCCTAGGTCACTGAATCAAGCTTGAAACTTCATTACTAAAATTAAAACTTGTTTTGTCCATCCTTCTGCAGAGATTGCTGCCCTTTTCACAAAATTTCTGGCCTTTATTATTCCAAGAATCTTGATCTGACCAGGCCAAACAGATGTGATGCTCTGCAATCAGATCAAACTCAACAGGTTTATTTATTATTTTTTAAAAAGATTTTATTTATTTATTCATGAGAGACACAGAGAGAGAGAGGCAGAGACATAGGCAGAGGGAGAAGCAGGCTCCACACAGGAAGCCCGACGTGGGACTCGATTCTGGGACTCCAGGATCTTGCCCTGAGCCAAAGGCAGATGCTCAACCTCTGAGCCACCCAGGGATCCCCCGATCTCAACATATTTAAAATAAAACCCACACCTTTTCTTCAATACGAGCTTCCCAATTTTGTAAGCCACCTAGGCCAAGCCCTTAGACAGCTTTGGATCTTCCTTTTTCATCCTTGAGATCTGGTTTTCCCTCCACGCAACAAATTCAACCACTCCTACCCCAGGACTAAGACAGGGTCTGGCAGAAAAAGAAAGGGAACTATCTATGCCAACTCTTCCATGAATTGGCCAGATGATCCTGAGTTCAGGATCACTTTAAAGATGCTTTAAGAATTCAGAGAAGAACTGTATCCTTGTGAACTAAGAATGTTCAAGAAACATGATATGCACTTGCACAGACTTTGAAGAAATGCTAGTGTCTAAATTGGTAGCTGCTGAATGGCATGTGTCTACAGAATAGTCAGCCTTCTAATCATCTGATTTATTGTTCCTACTTATCTTTAGTGCCTTTTGTCAATTCCTAGTCTCCCTATGTTAGATTTGACGTTATGTGTGTATTCTAAGCAGGAAGCACTTTAAAAATGAAGCCATGCCTTTTAGTACCAGTTATTCACTAGAGTTTAAGAATTTCTCCTTTTCATTGAAAAGGAACATACAGTTCTCTTGATACTGTATAGCCTAAAGGAAAATGGGCTGTCGGCAAAAAGAGGTAATTTAGCCAGAATTCCTGTGCTCTGTACTTGAGCTATAAACAGGGTCTTCATAAGGGCCTTGTGCACTTTTAAACTTTAATAACTCAGGTTGTGCGTGTTAGAGACACAATCTGTAAACGGTACTCAAAAGTAAATGTATTAAAGTTTAGGACAACTACATTACACAATTGCACACAATATGTACTCATTTCAGATCCTGTGACAAATGAAATATGGCCAGCAGAATTGAAGTTCATGACAGCTCTAAGAAGAAAATTGAATTTGCCTTTAAATTCCATTTACAGTATACTATCACGTCTACCTCGTATGCTTTTGAAGTTAAAAGTTTAATAATGGCACAGAGACTTTATAAAGATCCTGTACTTGAATTCAGTGATAAGTATAGTTTGAGAGAACATCACACCATCTCTTAGCAAAAATAATATACCTGCTTACTTTGGCTGCTTTTAAAACAGCTTCAGAAACAGAAAGTATAGTAAGTCTCCACAGTTAGTACAACTCAGTAAACAACAATAAAGCAGAATATCTGAAACCTGAGTCTAGTTCCAAGCTTTGCCAATAGCTTGGCTGTGTGATTCAGGAAAATCAATTCCCTCTCCTGTCCCTCAGGTTTTTTCATTCCATGTAAAAACAGAGTTACATCGGCCACCAATTCTTTGTCACATGGTGTATGTGTGTGTCTGTGTGTCCAAAGAAAGGAGTTACCGTCTACATTTTCCTAGTCAAAAGTCTATTCCAGTGTATCTCAATATGAAGACAAAACACTAGGAAGAAGCACAAAATAAATGGAGTGTTACTATTTTCTTCCTTGTTTCCCAAACTGGAGGTGGCAAATGTACCAAAAAAATCTGGGTGTGTGCATTTCAGAGGGAGAACAAGAATGAGGTTCTCTTAAAGTCCTTGCTGAATACATAGAGCAGAGAGCTGGGACAGAGTTACACAATTTGCAGATTGCTTTGGCTGGTCTCCGTGTGCTTTGCAAAGTGATTCATTTCCTTTATTTGGTCAAGATAGAGAAATATTGGGCACAAATTTGATGTGGTTTTTGATTGAAATAGTTTATCAGATAAGTAGGTAAGATTTCAAGATAGAGGTGGAGAGCATTTTAACTTTTAAGACCAGGGCAGCTGGAGAAAATCGTGTAATCCAAAGGTGTCCATATTCGAAGCTTCCCCTTCAGGAAATCTTTTCCCCTCTTTCCTGCTTTCCTGGAGGGGCACAAATACTGTTCCATCACAACTTTCTTCCTAAGGTATCTGATAAACATCTTCACACTAAGTTGCAAGTTGCTATTAACTCCTCCAGTAGTATTGTATTTTAACAGAAGCAAGTTCTGATTTAATGATTTCAGGCAACCCTGGAGTTGGAGAAATATTTAGGGGAAGTGAATGCAAAGAGGCAGGCATTCACTTCTTGCTGAAGGCCCTGAAATTCTAGAGTGGGCAGTCTTCTTCCCAGTCAACTCTGCCCTCAGCAGTTACCTAGGCTTTACCTAAAGCCAGCCATGGGTTGCATGTGGAGTTTTGGAGAGAGTCTGGAAATGCAGATTTTTGGGTGACCTGATGGACTTCAATATTTGGAAAAATGAAGATAACATTGTTCTTCTGGAGTTTTTCTCTTTGAAGTCCTTAGATAAGGCTGTGGCAACCCGGAAAGTGGCAGAAGCAGCTAACACACCAGTTGAAGTTAACTGACGCACAGGCATTGGGTTTGGCCCCTTAGTTCTAGGGTTGCAGTATGAGGGGCCCTTGGCTCAGTAAAGACAGGATTTACTACACTTAATAGAACTTAGTCAAACAAAGAAGCACTCTATTCTGGACTGTTTATATTTGCAACCTTGAAGGCATGAATTAGAAAAAATCATCTATGCTGGTCTTGCTTGAAAAAGATTTTGTTGAAGGTTCTCCAAGCTTTGGAGTTGAATCTCTTTTCATAGTAATGATTTTGGACTACTGAAATATGTTTGTTGCCTTCATCCCATTCCAGTTTTTCATTAGGAGCTTTCCAAAAATGTTACACTATTTATTGCATTGTTATTTGCTTTGTGGTAATGTATTTGCACACTCACTCCAAACTCTCTTCCTTGGCCTATCTTTGATGCAATTGCCCTGTCTTTATGAATAGGGCAAGCAGCCAGAATGTCTCGGACAAAGAAATGTCCCAGTTTAAATGGAGCATCAATCAAAAGTACACAAGGCAAAGCTCTTTCTTCAAGTTCTCTGCTATCATTTGGGAAAAAGAGAACACCCAATGTTTCATCTTGGATACATATGGTCTTGCCCACAAAGGATAAAGCTTTTAGAATGCTCAGGGCAGCATTTACAGCATTCAGACATTTTTCAAACTTGAATTCAAGGTGTGAATTAGCATTCTTTTGGTTTGTTTCTCATATCTGCTGGCAAGCCTAAAGGATTTTACAGGTTTTACTGGGAAGTCATTTGAGCAATGCTTGGAAAAATTTGTTCTCATTTATGTTCCACCAATAGCACTAGTATCATTCTTCTAGTCCTGGTTCTTCTATCTAATCTCTCTGAATTTCAATTTCCTTGTCTACAAAAAAAATAAAGACAGAAAAATAGAGACAATATCAACTTGCATCACTAGCTGACAGGAAAAGCCCTTATACACCAAAACCCGTAACTGTAAGATACTCTCACAGAGAGCAGGAGAGAAGGAAGTACACCTCTGTTCAGCTTTTCCTTTATTCCTGGGTTCCTCGTGGGGCATTTAGCTAATACTGACATTCCTTCCAGACAGGCTGCTAAAAGGATTAAAGAAAAAAAAAACACATTTTTATTATACGAAGTCAGAAAAACATACTTGGATAAACTTTGTGCATCTCTTTAAGAAAATGTTTACAAATACCAGGATTTCTTAGTCACACTGAAGCACATGTAGTTACCACCAAGGACCATTCCCACATGACAGAAGGAAAGAGAGTCAGTGCTCAGGTGTCCCTGAACAATCTTGCTGCCTTCGGCATTGGAAATCACATTTCCCCATAACGTGTCTCAGGGTCGTCATAGACTTAGATGAGGTAATGTTACAGTGAAGTGCTCTGCTCTCTCGAAAACACTCTGCAATAGGAAACACTGTTAGGACTCTACCACCCCTACAGCACAGCTAAGATGTTAAAGTGACTCTGACTTGGTGCCTAGGATGACTTTTCAGTTATATATTGACTCAGGCCGTATGTATGCTGGCACAGGAAGTCTTGACTAGCATTTTTGTTTGCATGAAGTAGTTCTGAGTTTGGAATAGGTTAGGAAAGCTTAAGAGGTCTTTTCATTTCTTTTTTTAAGATTTTATTTATTTATTCATGAGACACAGAGAGAGAGAGAGAGAGAGAGAGAGGCAGAGACAAAGGCAGAGGGAGAAGCAGGCTCCATGCAGGGAGCCCGATGTGGGACTCGATCCCAGGACTCCAGGATCAGGCCCTGGGCCAAAGGCAGGTGCTAAACTGCTGAGCCACCCAGAGATCCCCCGGTCTTTTCATTTCTATAGCACTTTGTTTCACATATGGGTCTCAGGATTTGAGGCTATCTTAAAATCCCCCAAACCTTGCTAAATTCTCTTTCAAGATCTGTTCCATCTGTATCCAGTTCTGATCATCGGAAAGTGTACCTCTGGGCTCTAAATTACAATCTGCTTCCTTGAAACTGCTTTTTAAGAGTGTTAGGTGAACAGTACTTTTCTTCTGATAATAGTCATTCACACTTATTATAGAAAGTTCTGAAAATGTGAAGAAAATATTTTAAAAATTAAACTTATCTATTGTCATAAAACCCCAAAATAACCACTTTTCTTTTAGTGCTTCCATACTCTCTAAACTATATCATATTACATATGCAACATTCTTTTCTGCTTTAAAAAAATTATGGTGAGATGTTTGAATTTGTCTGAAAACATAATTTTTTCCAACATGTTATGATAAAGACTTTCAACCTACAGAAAAGTTGGAAGAATTTTATGGTGAATGGCCATAAACCCACCACTGAGATTCGACCACTAACACTTTACTATGTTTGCGTTATCACACGTTTAGTCATCTATTCACCTCATTACCCATTTTATCTTTTTGATGCATTGTAGACATTGCAGACTTCACTATACTTCCTTCTAAATACTTCAGCATTTATATTTTTAACTACAGTCCAATCTTACTGCTTTTCTTTCAACATAAAGTTTACATACAGTGAAATACACAGATCTTAAGTATATATGCACAAAGTTTTGACAAATGCATACCTGTGTAACCTAAGCTCATATCAAGATATAGAACATTATCCTTATCCTAGAGAGTCCCCTTATGTCCAATTAATCCCTGCCTGCAACACCAAACCCTAGTTTTGCCAAGTCTTGAATTTCCTATCATTGTCTAGTCTGAAATTCATATGGTTGGGATAATACAGTATGTGCTCTTCTGTGTGAGGCCTCTGTCTTTCAGCATTTTTTTTTGAGATTTATCTATTTGCTATATTTATACACAAACAAGCAGCTATTTGTTCCTTTTTACTGCTAGTTACTATTTCATTATATGAATATACCAATTTATCCATTTTTCTACTGGATACCTAGGCTGAGCCCAGTTTTTGACCATTATGAATAAATCTGCTATAAATATTCTTAGACAAGTTATTTTGTGAATGCCAGTTTTTCTTTCATGTGAGTAAATATTTAAGAGTGGAATTTCTGGAGCTAGGGTGAGTGTATGTTTAGTTTTTAAGAAACTGTGAAACTTTACGTAAACTGGTTGTACCTATCATTTTACACTCCCAGTAGTAATGTATGAGAGTTCCAATTGGTATTTAAACCTGTCAACATTTTATGTTGTAGTCTTTTTGATACTGGTGAGTATAAAGTGAGTGAGAATAAAGTGGTATTTTATTATGCTTTTAATTTTCATTTGCATTCCTCTGATCACTAATGAGCATTTTCTCATGTGTTTGCTATTCACATTGTTCTTTTTCTAACATGTCTTCTAAAATCTTTTGCCTATTTTTAATTGGATAATTTGTCTTTTTATTATTGAGTTTAGGAGTTCATTATATATCCTGATTACCAGTCCTTTGTTTGATAATGTTTTGTGACTATTTTCTCCTGGCCTGTTCTTCATTTTCCTTTTTTTTTTTTTTTTAAAGATTTTATTTATTTATTAATGAGAGACAGAGAGAGACAGACAGACAGATAGAGGCACAGGGAGAGGGAGAAGCAGTCTCCATGCAGGGAGCCTGATGTGGGACTCGATCCTAGGTCTCCAGGATCACGCCCTGGGCTGAAGGCGGTGCTAAACCGCTGAGCCACCCGGGCTGCCCCTGTTCTTCATTTTCTTAATGGATTTTAAAACATAATTGTTTAATAATTGCAAGAAATTCAACTTTATGAATTTGTATAGTTCATTTCACCACTTCTCTACTGCTGGATACTTAAGAGTTTTTGTTTTATCTACAAATAACATTGTGATGAACATTCTTGTACATCCTTATATATGTTAAACACTCATCTGTTGTCACATGTTGAGACTCTTTTCCCATAGTTTGCCAACAGTACTTCAAATTTTTTAGAGTTTTAACTCTAAATACTTATGAGCAGAGGCTTTGCATTTAGACAGCCTAGATCCAATAAATTAGCTACAGATTTGAGCAAAATAACTTCTCTAAACCTCAATTCCCCAACTTTGTGGATTGCTGTGACAATAAAATGAGTTACAGAATTGTAGTGATTGATACAATGTCTAGCATATAGTAAGTATGTGCTTAAGAAATGTTAGATATCTTGATGATTTTTAGTATTGCTTTTATAGTTTTTAATGCTTTTTATTTTGCTAATTTAAAGATCACTGAAATATTCACTTATATTTTCTTCTAGTTTTTGACTTCTTTTTTTTTTTAAAGATTTTTATTTATTTATTCATAGAGATGCAGAGAAAGAGAGAGAGAGAGAGAGAGAGAGAGAGAAGCAGGCTCCATGCAGAGAGCCTGACGTGGGACTCGATCCAGGGTCTCCAGGATCACGCCCTGGGCTGCAGGCGGTGCCAAACCGCTGCACCACCGAGGCTGCCCTAGTTTTTGACTTCTTAAAAAATTTTCACTCAATTCATATAATCTTCAGAAATCGTTGTTTTTGTCTCCTTCATTCCCACAGTCATAGCACATTTTATGAATTATGTAACTGATTTGATATTGAATAGAACTGTCTAAGCAAGGGTATATTGTTCAACATTGCTGTGTAACAAATTTACTCCTAAACTTAGCAACTTAAAACAATAAACATTTATTACCTTAGTTTTTGAGGGTCAGGAATCCAGGAGCAGGTTATTTGGGTAGTTCTGACCCAAGCGTTTCATGGGATGCTGTTGAGATGTCAGCCAGGATTACAAGTCATTTGAAACCTTGACTGAGTTGGGGAATCTGCTTTCAAGATAAGATTCAAAGAATCTGTGGACATATTTAAAACCATCAAAAATGGTGAATAGTGTTAGTAGTTAGCATTCTTTTTGTCCCTCATCTTTTATAAAATACCTCTAGAATTTCTTTTAAATACCTCTAGAGTTTTGGGACACCTGGGTGGCTAAGTGGTTGAGCATCTGTCTTTGGCTCAAGGCATGATCCCGGGGTCCTGGGATCGAGTCCCAAGTCCTGCATCGGACTCTTCTCCTCCCTCTGCCTATGTCTCTGCCTCTGTCTCTGTGTCTCTCATGAATAAATAAATAAAATCTTAAAAAAAATACCTCTAGAGTTTTTATTATGACTTAGTTTTGACAGAGACATTCTTCATCATATTAGGTACAAAATCTTTAATGCCTGTGTTTCTAATAATTTCTTATATTGAATAGCTTTATCAGGTTCCTCCTGACACAGAGTATTTTCTTCCTTTAACCTGTTCATGTAAGAAATAGCACTGATCAATTTCCTAATGTTAGACCATTCTCGTAATCTCAGAGTAAATAGTACCTGATTTGTTGATATTTTTAGACAGGATTTTTTTTCAGGAATTTTGTTTTGATATTTATGTGTGAATCCATCCTCTTATGGGTCCCTATTCTGCTTCATATACATGTCTTTTAAGCAACATGCAATTAGAATCTGATATCTGATACACAACACAAAATATGCTTTAGTTATTAACATTTTTGTGGCTTTAGACAGACTTTACATTAAAAATTATTTTTGCAATATTTTTCTTTCAAAAAATGTTTTTCATTGTTTTGTTCTGTTAGCTGTACTCCTACTCCTCTACACCTCCACTCCCTCCCTGCATGTACTCACCCTTCTCCTCAAAAAATACTTCATATATTGCATTTATTTCAAGGATCACATTTTCATTGATTATTTAAGCTTAATTCTTTAAATGGGTCATATGTTAACTGCTAGTCCTTCCATAGCACAATTTCTCCTATTTTTGATCTGTGTTTAATTTACATTTTGTTAGAGTTCATTTTCATGTTAACTGTTCAAAACGATGGGACGCCTGGGTGGCTCAGTGGTTGAGCATCTGCCTTTGGCCCAGGGCATGATCCTAGAGTCCTGGGATCAAGTCCCACATCGGGCTCCCTGCATGGAGCCTGCTTCTCCCTCTGCCGGTGTCTCTGCCTCTCTCTCTCTCTCTGTGTCTCTCATGAATAAATAAATAAAATCTTAAAAAAGAAATGGATGCTACACGTCTAGATAACTTTGCTCAACAACACAAGGAGGAGTCTCTGAGTCAGAGAGACCCAGGGTTATGGCAATTTGGGAGTCTTAAAATCCCAAGGCTATATCTTATCAATGGGTAACAACTGTCCAGTAAGGTTTTACAGGGAATGTAAAGCAGGCAGGTTCTCTAAATGGTTTAAAATTTCGCTTGTTTGGACTATTTCTAAAATGAATGGATATGTAAAACCTGAGTGTGGTGCCATTGGGCTTTTGAACTAACAAATCTCAGCCTACAGTGAAGAAATAAACAACCTAGGGACCAATGTACAGAGGCCATATTTGGCCCTTGTCTCTTTTGGTGACTATTTTTCACATCTCTAATCTCTAAATATCCAAGCATGGGAGGGCTCAGTCCTTGGACTTCCTCTCTATCTACACTCACTTTGTAAGTGGTATTGAGTATTACAACTTCCCAATTTATATCTCCAGCCTAGATCTCCCCTCAATTTGACACTGGTATATCCAGTTGTCTATCTGACATGTCCATCTAGATATCTAATAAGTAACTCATATTTAACATGTATGTTCAAAACCAAATCCTCACGTGCAGCCATATTTGTTTTCACACAGTCTTCCCCAATGCAGTGAATGTCAACTCTATTCTTCCAGTTTCTCAGACCAAAAATCTAAAGTTGTCCTTGGCTCCTCTTTCTTTTGTATCATATTTAATCTGTTAGCAATCATGTGGCTGTATCTTCAGGATTTATTCAGGATACTGTCACTTTTCACTACCTCCATTGCTATTTCCCTGGTCAAAACCACTAGTATTTTTTGTCTTGACTATTTCAATAGTCTTTTAACTGATCTCCCTGACCCTACCATTGCTTTTTCCCTCCAAAGTCTATTTTCACTAAAACTGCCAGAGTGATCCTTTAAAAATCATATCAATTTACTTCTCTGTCCCAAGCCCTTCAATAGTTTCATTCGTCTCAGTAAAAGCCCAAATTCTTTGAATGCTTTACAAGGTCTAAGTAGTCTAGTATCTCATTATACCACTAACCTCATTTCCCAAAACCTCCTTCTTCACACTCTGTTTCATCCAGACTTGCCTCCTGGCTAGTTCACACTCTGCTTCATCCAGACTTGCCTCCTGGCTAGTTCAACATTCTAGGCATGCTTGAACTTGATGGTTCCTCTACCTAGAACTCTTGTGCCAGATTCATCAAGGCTATTTTGGGTCTTAGCTTAATATAACCTTATCAGTGACATTTCCCTAGCCATCATTTTAGAAAGTGACCTCCCTATTCCTATTCCAGACACTCTTTATCTCCCTTCTCTATTTTTCTTTTGGTTTACGTGTTTATTCTTAATCTCCTCCAGTCTAAAATATAAGCTCCAAGAGAACAAGGATAGAACAGTGCTTGGCATATTGTAGGTACTTAAAAATATTTGTTTTTAAAACTGGCTTCAACGTATGTATGCAAGAAACTTGGATTTTAGAAAATAAGACATCCAATTCAACCCTAACCTGTGCCAGGCAGTGGTCTCTCTTCAGCTTGCCAGGCAACATAACTTGATCAACACGTGCAAGTTCTTGATTTCAGCTAAGAGGAGGTGTCCAGCCTCTGTATTGCCTGGTCTCTATGGCAAGGATGTATTTAGATAGCTTTAAGACAGTGCTCTTTGTTCATATACATCTATTCATATCATTCCTTTAAGCTCACTGGCACTCACTTCCTACCTTTTGAATAACACCTTAAGATAGTTTTCTTTTCTTTTTATTTTTTTAAATTTTATTTACTTATTCATGAGAGACACAGAGAGAGACAGAGAGGCAGAGACACAGGCAGAGAAAGAAGCAGACTCCATGCAGGGAGCCCGACGTGGACTCAATCCCAGGTCTTCAGGATCACGCCCTGGGCTGAAGGCAGCGCTAAATCGCTGAGCCACCTGGGCTGCCCAATAGTTTTCTTTTAAAGTAAACTAATAAACATTTATTTTAGAAAATTTTGAAAATCAAAGAAAATATGAGAAAAAAATCACGGTCTCCCTATGCCATCATTATTAGCATTTTATATTTCTTTATAGTGTTTATTATTACAATCATTATTAGCATTTTATATTTCTTTATAGTCTTGTTTACTCAAAAAATTTATATTGTTCACATAATCATAACTATACTGATTCTTATATTTTTCATTTGAATATATCACAAGTGAATAAAGTTTTCAAGTACTCTAAGGAGCTACAATGATTTTGGGAGACTTAAACACTGAATTGGTAAACATTCAGCTAACCATTCTTTTGAAGGAAATCTGGATTGAGCAAATTGCTTTCCCAGAGGCAGTCTCTCTAGGACAGCTGCTTAAACCAAAGAGGCTAATAATTATATTGAAACTGGATGGTCTTGTAAAAGGGTATCTGGTTTGCCATTAAAAATTATAATTGCATTAACCTCAGGCTTCTGGCAGATGAAGCACTAAGGCTGACCTTTCTGCATTCCTTACTCATGTCTACCTGTAACTGTGACTTTGTAGGAAGGGGGCCTATCTCTTGGAGGTGAGGTAAGAGGGGACCCTCCAGCTGTCATGAGTGAAATGATCACTTTAATTTAATTACAGGTTTTCTTCAATGGGCTGGATGTTGTTAAAGTGATTTTGTCTGTCATTTCTCCTGAAAGTTTGTGATCAGTTTGGTTAGTCCTTTGATATTAATAGTCTCTTTCTTGATTCCAATTAAGTTACCAGTACCTAAGCAAAATAGCCATTAAGAGCTATGGAAATGTAATTGCTCCACCAACTGGTCAGCTATAATATTTTATTACAGCAACAGAAATAAAAACAATACTGTTTACCTATAGGAGAACTTCTTCAAAAGTAAGTACATGTAAAAATAGGAATAAGTTTTTAAGAAAAGGTTATTCTTTGAAACCTGTAATTGTGAAGTCCATTGTTTTTCCTTCTTGTTGAATATTCTTTTCAAAACTTCTTTTTCTAAGTTATATTCCAAATTCCAATGTGTTTATTAAATTAATGTTCTTGTTCCTTATGTGAGCTAGTGAGTGAAATAGACTTAAGGTGGGACATTTCCCAAGAGTATTTAATATTAAAAGGGAACCCTGGGGATCCCTGGGTGGCTCAGCAGTTCAGCGCCTGCCTTTGGCCCAGGGCATGATCCTGGAGTCCTGGGATCGAGTCCCGCATTGGGGTCCCAGCATGGAGCCTGCTTCTCCCTCTGCCTGTATCTCTGCCTCTCTCTCTCTCTCTCTCTCTCTGTGTCTATCATGAATAAATAAATAAAATCTTTAAAAAAATTTTTAAAAAGGGAACCCTTAGTTAACCCCAAAGCATACCAAATTAGTTAATCTAAAAAACAAAGTAAAACATCACCTAACTATTTAGGTATGTGGAGTTTTTACAGATATTGCTCTGTTCGTGGCAATTTAAAAGAAAGAATATTTCTAACAATTGTTTTTTTTAATCTTTTTATTTATTCTTCCCACCCATTAAGTCACTAAGCCCTCTTTGTGAAAAGAAAATAGTCTATTATGTTTTTGCTTCTTAGAGCTTTTCCCAAGACAGACTACTTCTCTCAGCACCGTGACAATCCTCCATAAGAAAGAGGCTGCTGAGACATGGCCGAAGAGGCGGCGGAAACCTGGGAGTCTGGTTTCTCCTTTGCCATCAGCCTCCTGTGTCGATTCGGGAGCCTATGGAACTTTTCTGGCTGAGTCTCCTTATCCATTACTCGAGGCCTACTTCTAGCACTAAGGATTCTATGACTTCACCTTGTCCATGAGTTGCAATGACACATATGAATAAAAAGGCATAAGATTCTTCATGAAATGTGGATACTTTAGAGCTTTGTATTGAGTATTGATTATAAAAGAATTTCTGCCAAATACCATGTGATGAATGTGAGGAATGGTTAGATTTATGTGTGTTTATATGGTGGGATATATACAGACACATACACATTTATTTACAGACACCATCCTTCTTATCCAACTCACCTCACATGATGCTGACAATGGACTACAGTATCCCTTTTTTCACTCAAAGTTCTCTAAAGGAATGTCTTTAAATGCTCAAAGCCTACCAACTAAATGGACTCAACAAAGTCATCTGTCTCCATGCCTCTAGAAAACATGGTGGTTAAACCACCTCATAAAGATTTGTGTTATCAAGTGACAATTCATTCATTTATTCATTCATGATATATTTATCGAGCATTTAATGTCTGCCAGCTCCTGTGAAAGGAACCACATTTCTTAAAGAAAGAGGGAAAGAATGAGGAGGAGAATTCCTTAGGAAATGGTGACAGAATAGGGCAAATTATTTGGGAGTTCATCCACTAAAACTGTGGTACTTTAAAATGACTAACTCTAAATGCTGAACCTGCAAAGAAGAAAAAATCGAGCATGAGAATACCTTTTGCAAATTTTTGGTTACAAGAGGGTGTGGTGGTAAACAGGAGGTGGTGGTGTTTCAAGGTATCAAGGACAACATAATATCTGTCTAGAAAATAGACGGTGGTAAGACGTCACTTAAACATGAAGCACTAAGTAAACTGCTATGCCTTAGGAATTGGATGGGAAATGTCACTCAAAGGAGAAGAAAAAATCTGGATAAGCCAAAAATCAGAATAAATGTAAATGCCCAAGCACAAAACAATTATACTGAAAAATGTTATTTCCTGACAAAAGTGTGTCAGAGGCAGCAGGGGAGAATTCATGAAGGCTCAAGGCCCCTGATTTTCTTCTACACTTTTGTGACTTGCTGCCCACCAACGCGAACTCCACCCCTCTCGCCCACACCAGCCAATGCACCCTCTTGCATTCTCCAAGTGCTGGCTATCCATGACTCGTCCTATACCTCATCTTGTTCTCAAGCCTCCCGGAAAACACACTCCCACCAGCACTTCAGGGTTCAGGTTAGCATACAAGACTCAGGCTGCTTCCATCTTCTGTGTTTCTCTTTCACCACCTGAGGACCATCACCTGCCTGCTCTTCTGCAGCAGCCAAATCTGGGTGAATACCAGAACCTGAGGGTGAATGACAGCTTTCTCTTTCTTGCTAAATTTTGGGGGCATTTCTTTTTTTCTTTTTTTTAAGATTTTATTTATTTATTCATGAGACACACACACACACACACACACACACACACACAGATGCAGAGACACAGGCAGAGGGAGAAGCAGGCTCCATGCAGGGAGCCCGACATAGGACTTGATCCTGGGACTCCAGGATCACGCCCCTGGGCTACAGGAGGCGCTAAACCGTTGGGCCACCGGGGATGCCCTTTGGGGGCATTTCTAAAGCTCCTGGGGTGTTCAGCCTGCCTCCCCCCAGTGCTTTTCCACAAAGCAAAATGTTAAGCAGCCTATTTCCAGAACTGCTTCTGTAGAATCAGGCCCTGAGGAAGGCATTGAACTGCCTGCAAACTGCCTCAGAAGCCCGTGCTTTTCAGGAGCCAGGTGAAGTGTAGGTATAGTTGCCACTGGTTCCATCTGAGCAGCACTGGTCAGTGGGAATGTGTGCTTATGCTTCCCAGGCTTCTAGGTGTGACTGTATTATTTTTTTTCCCTAAGCTTCACCTTGCAAAGCAGTCACTGCAGGAGGTTATGCATGTATTCTGATGACGCTAAGCACAGCTTTGAAATTCTTCTTTGGTAATTTAAGAATGAATTTATATCAAGAAAATCAGGGTCAATTTACAGCCGCACCCCTTTCCAAAACCAGTTCTACTCAATTCAGCTGGCCTCTGCATGAATTTCTTACCTCAGAAATCAAATCTATTTTCTCTGAAGATATTCAAAAGAAAGTGCCATAGGCTTTGAATACCACTCCAAGAAGGGGGCTCCAAAAGTTTGCCAAGAATTGTAACACCTACGTCTCCCAGGGATACCATTTTGATTTATTTGGGTGGATTAAGTCTGTAATATTTATTTTAAGAAAATCAAGCACACCACACAATATTTGGTTCCCTGGCAGAGGATCTCATTTCTCCAAGGAGGGTCACATATCTTGGAAAAACCTTTAAGTTTCTCATTGTCTCAGAATTCCTTACACTGATATTTGATCACTAAGTAAAATAACAGTTTATTTTTAATCAAGTTGGTTCATTTCCAATATGTTTAGGAACTTGACCTCTGAACTTCTACAACTCGGACTAAACATTCATCCTAGTGCTTACTCTACTAGGTACTATGGAAGATCTAAAAATTGATCCTCCAAGACCCAGTTTGACATCCCAAGACACTAAACTGACATCTGACCCCAAAGTTTTACATATTACTCCCTGTATAATTTCCACATGAACTAGCACTGAGATTGTTGAATTGAGGTGTCACTGAGAGACAATACACTGTAATATGTTTTATATCTAAAATTACTTGACATCTAAAATTATTTGACATCTGATTTCTAGGAAGGATTCCCTCTTTTCTTTTAAACAAAATACAAATATGACAAAACAAAGCAAAAATAGAGAACTCTATATTGTCACCTCCTTTGAATTTTTTCATATTATATGAGAAAAATCACAGAAATACCTTAAATAGATAAAATTAACATCTGATTAATATAGCAGTGATTACAGAAAAACATATGAAAGTATTGTGGGTGATTAAATGCTGCTTCCTCCCATCTCAAAACTAGTGTTCTCTATCAATGTGTGTACAATAGAATAAAGGCATCATTTCCATAAAGATTTTTTTATCCAGAGTCTTCACAGGGACAGGTGATATTTCTTCAATACAACATTTAAAATATTGTTTAAATAAAACATTAATGAGTTAGATAATAATGTTACTTTTGTTCATTAGCCAGAATAAATGGGATATTCCAAAATGACAGCAGTTGGCTGATGGATGATATTAAATTCCCTTAACAATAACTTTTTCCAACATTATTAAAATTTTCAAACATAAATCAAAGTTCTAAAACTTTTTACAATGAGTTTACCCACCATCTAGATATTACCCACTTACCCACCATCTATATATTACCATTAACATATTTCTATTTTTGCCTTATCACATATTACCCATTCCTCAGTCTGTCTTATCTTTTCTTATTTTACTTTTTTTAAGCTTTTCAAAGTAAACTATAGCACATGTCTTCCTAAATACTTCACACATATCATTAACTGGAGTTCAATATTTATGGATTTTTTCTTTTGAAGTAAAATTTATACATGATGAAATGCACAAATCTTAAATGTACATGCACTGAGTTTTGACAAATGCAGACACCTGTGTAACACAAACTTCTATCAAAATATAAAACATTACCCTTACTGCAGAAAGTTCCCTCATGTTCTTTCTAGTTAATTCCTGCCCCAATCCCCACAGATTAGCTTTTAACATGAAGGTTTTGAAAAATTTGATGAAATTTTAATATCTTCCTCTCCTCATAATAATAATGTACCTAAAATATTTACATCAAATATGATGGGGCATGCTTGGAATTTATTAACATAAGAGACTTAAGTTTTACTTTGTATTGTTAGTGGTGTACATCAAGAAGGAACAAGGTTAGCTTAGTGGTTAAAATAATTTTCTTTGCAAAATTACCAAGTAAAACATGTTGTCCCCACACCACATCATGCCTATGCATCTTATATGTAAAAACAATTGACCCTGGGTCTTTGTGGAATAGGTTGTTTGCCTTCCCCATTGCTTGGGGGCCACAAAGAGAAAATAAGGCTGTCAGTCACATCCTTTAGCCTATTCCTCCCAAGATCTATCTTGCCTCTGTCAGCATGAGACTTTTTGCCTTCTTCCATCAGTTTGGAAGGAAAGGACAGGACAACTCCAAGAGAACTGCCTTTCAGTTGGGTTTAATATGGGGTTCTAGGAAAGGGAAGTGTTAATGTTGAGAAAGCTCCTCTAGCTGAAATGGAATGACGGAAGAAGCCATAAGTGTGTGCTTTGGCATAGTTTTAGGCCAGAGAAACAAAGGCAAAGAAGGTGAAGCTGACGGGGGAGAAAAAAAGGAAAGGAAAGAAAAAGATGAACACTGAGAAAACATTTGGGAGAGATTCCCTAGTTCTTTCTTTATAAAGTTATCTTCCAGCAGCTAATGTTCAGCCCTGAGGGCTGCTGACTACTAGGCTCTAACTCCTAAGACATCTGCCAGTGATCTCTGTGTTTGTCCCCTTCATGCAGGACAAACCCACCAAAGCATAAGAACTCTGCACCCTTTTTGAGAGTGATAGGATGACCTGATGGTTCCAGCCACAGAGCAAGACAGGGTAACAAAGGAGTTGAAACTGTCTGGCAGTAATTGTTGGCACTTTACTACTGGGATGGTTTGTCTTTATGGCTGTCAAAAAAACTGTTTAGAATAAACAAAAATATAAAATATTGTTATGCCTCCATTTTCTTTATCTTAGCTTTGACATATATAATAGTTCTAATGTACATTAAATAAAATTAAAAAAATTTGTTGTTTATTTAAGATTTAGAGTAATGTCTAGCCCCAAGGGGGGCCTGAACCTACAACTCCAAGATCAAGAGTTGTATGTATGTTCCACTGACTGAGCCAGCCAGGTGCCCCTATATAACGGTTCCTGAGCTTTGAATTGTTTGCTTTTGTAACTGTTGGATATAGAAAATGTTACATACATAGACAATCATAGACAATGTCAATGCCTGTATATACAATGTTATAATGACTCAAGGAACTTACTTTTAATTTATAACTTGCTCAGGTTCATTAATGTGCCAATTCTTTTTTTTTTTTTAAGTAAGCTCTACATCCAAAGTGGGACTTGAACTCATAACCCTGAGATCAAGAGTCACATGCTCTACCAACTGAGCCAGTGATGCACCTCAATGTGCTAATTCTAACAACTACTTTTTAAAAGATGAGAGAGACTCAGGAATACAGATACTACTCGAAGTCATTACACTCCCAAGTCAGATGTATTCAGAAAGCCACTCTCTTTGGATTTTTATTATTTAGCCTCTGCCTCTTGAAAATATAAGGTATCTGTCCCTGCCTTAGTCAAAGCTGTTGACAATAACTTTTTCTTTCATTTGACAAAAGGATCTGTATTAGGAAATGCTATGCAGATCAACTCAACTTCCTAAAAAGACTTCCCTTACCCCTCACCCTCTCCAACCCAGTCTCCCACCACAAAAACACTCTGACTTTCCAACAAGCCTCCTCTGATCTCTTTTCCTGCACTATATATCAGACTTCCCCAAAAAGAAATTGGAAGGAATTCACAACTACCCACCACATCCAAGTCCAAAGCTCTAGATTAGAGAGCTCCTGGGAAGTACAGGGTTTATGAAAACAATCAAGCCTCTCCTGAAAGCAATAGGATGAGCCCACTGTCTGGAATATATGAAGTACTTAATGAAAATATGAGGAATGAATGAATGAATGAATGAGGTCCAGTAGGCACTTAACAAAAGAAATGAAGACAATCTCTGCTCTCAAAGGGCCTACAGTCTGTTTGGAAAGATAGAAAACACTATCAAATGCCTGAAGAGTACTTATAGAAATAGCCTTTGAACACTCAAACTAATTTTACTAATTTTGTGCCAACTTGGTCCATTAAGACCAATGAGCAATACCTGAGTTAGATGAAGCCAGTCCTGAAAGAATGCCTAAGGAAGGGGATTTTGAATGGGATTTGAGGTTAATGAATCATGGTAACTGGTGAGCATGGGGACGGGAGGAGAGGCAGCAGGAATATAATGTGTAAAGGCTTAGAAAAGGGGATTTGCTCTCTGGAGCAGAAATTTCATTAAGAAATAAAAGTGAGGTTGGTGAGATAAAGGACAGAAAGAAAAAGGTATATGTCTTTTTTATTTTTTGTGTATGTTTTGATGAATTTTGAATATAATGCATCTATAAGCTTGCAAGTTGGGAAGAATCCTGTAAAAACACTGGTTAAAGAAAGATAAAGTTGTTACTCTGCTGGTTATCATTAGGGAGGCAAGTCTAGGACTGGAAAACCAGGCTAACTTTGGGATAAAGTTAGCACCAGGGGCGAGGTCCAGAGGAAGGAAATGGGAGATGGGAATGGAAAGGAGGATCCGCTTCTAGTAAGTGAATACTGAAGCAAGACCTGAAAATTACTCCTGACCTACAGTATCTATCACTTCAAAACTTCAAGCTTCTAGGTATAGATTTGCATAGAGAATGAACATAGTGAGGTTATGTTTTCCTCTCTGCTTGCTAGACCTTTCTTATACCTATCAAGAAAAGAACTTGCTTAGACTTGTATCTGATCTTGCCAATCTATTTTCATCTTCTCTAAGAAGTGAATGAGAGGGATGCCTGGGTGGCTCAGCAGTTGAACACCTCTCTTTGGCCCAGGGTGTGATCCTGGAGTCCCGGGATCGAGGCCCACATCGGGCTCCCTGCATGGAGCCTGCTTCTCTCTCTGCCTCTCTCTCTGTGTCTCTCATAAATAAATAAATAAAATCTTAAAAAAAAAAAAAAAGAGAAGTGAATGAGAGATTTTCTTCTGGAGTCAACCTATTCAAATTATTTTTGGATTCCTCTGTTTCTTAAAATTTTCGAGCTGTCAACTCTTTTCAGACTTCAAACTTAATGACAGACTTCAGACTGAAACTTAATGACATAACCATTTAAGACTATATGAGTAGTTACTTCAACCAAATCAATGTGATCAAGAATGTTTGAATTTATCTGAAGATTGATTTATCCTAACATTTCTGGACCTTTGGTTAGGAATTTAGAAGAATGTTTGATTCTGGCAGTGATACCTAGTGGTTTGGGGCCACCCAACAAGGATTTGAATCCTGGCTGTGCAACTTATTGGCCGTGTAACTTTATCTACTTCTGTAAGCCTCAGTTTCTTTATCAGTAAAATGGGGAATGATAATACCTCATAGAACAGCAGTTCTTAAGGTGTGACCCCAGATTAGCCTCATCATAACTATATCTAAGAACTTGTTAGAAATGTAAATTCTCAGGCCCCACACCAAATTTACTGAATCAGAAACTGCTGGCAGGGTCCAGTATCCTCTAGCTGATTCTGATGTTAGTCACAATTTGAGAACCACTCTTATAAGGTAGGCATTTCATACTAACAGGGATTGTAATAAGTAAACAAGATACCACACCTAAAGTATTTGGTGCAGACTTGGAACAGATTAACTGTTCTGTAATTGACAGAGATAATCATGGAGGCAGTAGTGGTAGCCACCTTCATGAAGCAGAAGAGGAAGATCCTACAAACCTGGGCCACAAATAGAACAGGGAAAGCAAAGGGAAAGAAAGCTCATTCCAGGTACCACACAGGTAACCAAACAAATGTCTGTTTTCTAAAATTGTTCAAACATGAATCTGGCCATAATTCCCATATTAACCTACATCTGTCAATGGCTTAGCACAGATCCCCTGAACATAAGCTTATCTGAAATTCCAGAAAACAAGATAAAAATTAATTAGTTATAATAAATTTTATTGGTGATTCCAGGTTACTACTCCTTCCCTGACTTCTGCTAACATTTATCGTCAATTTGGGATGTTTATTGTGGTTACAAGTTTGAAAAAACCTGATTTGCCTGTTTTCTTTTTTAAAGATATTATTTATCCATTCACTAGAGACACAGAGAGAAAGGCAGAGAAATAGGCAGAGGGAGAAGCAGGCTCCTTGCAGGGACACCGGGGTCACACCCTGAGCCAAAGGTAGACGTTCAACCACTGAGCCACCTAGGCGTCCCTGCCTGTTTTCATTATGGTGGATAAAAACTTAGTTTCCTTTCCTCTCTCCTCCTCTCTCCTTTTCTTTCTTTTTAAAAAAGATTTAAAGGGAAAACAGAGAGAGAGTGAGAGAGCAAGAGAGTGCAAGCTGGGGGAGACAGAGGGACAAGCAGAGTCCGTGTTGAGTGTAGAGCCTGACATGGAGCTTGATCTCATGACCCTGAGATCATGACCTGAGCCAAAATGAAGAGTGGGACACTCAACTGACTGAGCCACCCAGACGCCCCCCACTCCTGTATTCAATAAAACTTCCATTGATCCACTACAGACATCATTCTTGCAGCAGAGTGAGAAGCAACGTATTAAGCAAGCAGCCTACAAGTGAGACTTCTCAGATTTCTAAAGGAGGAATCAAGACAACAAAATATAGACAGATTCCATGACTCTTCTGTCCACTTATTCAACAGTTTTGAGCTTCTACAATGTTCTACTCCTAGTGCTACAATGAACAAAACTGCCCCTCAGGAAACTGGTAAGTGGGGGAGGCAGAGAGTACTCCAACAGTCATTCAACTAAGTTAAAATTACAATTGTGGTAAATGCTACAAAGAAGTACATGGTACTATGAGAACTTGTTAAGAATGGGATTAGACCCAATTCTGGGTTGGAGGAGGTTTTCCTAAAGAAGTGATTTGGAGCTGAGATCTATGATAGGCAGAATTCTCAGATGGCCCTGTGACCTGGGCTACCTGCTGTTGTGCCTCTTCCTCTTTAGTGTGAACAGGACCTGAGATTTGTCTCTAACCAACATAATATGGCAAAAGTAATGGAAGTCACTCTTGTGATTAGGCTGTAACACACATTAGAGAAGTGACAGTGGAAATGAAGAGAAAGTTGAACTTGAGAAAAATCCAGAAAGTAAAACCAATAGGACTCTGTGGTGGTTTAGAGATAAGGATATGGAAGAGGGAAGTATCAAAGCTAACTCTTTGGCTTCTGTCTTGGTCATTCTCTGGCATGGAGAACACTGAAAAATGGACAGACCTGAAGGAGGCATCGATGCTAAGGAGTTTTGTTTGGGCATGCTAAGTGCTAGGTTACCTTTGAGACATACAAGAGATATGAAGTAATTGTATGCAGCAGTCCAGAGCTGTGAGAAAAGCTCTGGGCAGAAGATCTGTATCTGAGGATCTTGGTAGCAACTGAAGCATTAGTGGGTATGGACTTTCTTTTCCAGGGAGAGATAAAGAGAGAAGAAAAGAGACCTCTACTCAAATCTTGTAGGATTCCTCCAATTAATGGATAGTAGGGGAGGTGGTGGTCTGGTAATATACCAAGAAGGAGCTGCCAAAGAAAAGAAGAAAATCAGCAGTGCAGGGACACTTGCTTGCATGTCTCTCCAAGTATCTCTCTCAGGTAGTACAAGTGTCTCTGATGCAAGGATTATTTCGTTCTCCCTCCTAGATTAACCTGGAAGCACCCATAATCCTTGCCTTTCACATTTATTGTAACTCACCAGTTCTAATAGTGTCCAGGGCACATACTAGGCACTGGCTAAATATTTCTTGAATTGAATCATTTCTTTGTTGTTCAAGAAAGGGTGGAATGAATAGATGTAGAAGCCCAGTTCCTTCAAGCACATAAACAAATGAGCAGAGTACAGGATATTGTTTCATTGCATAGATGGTAAATATACAGCTACGTGACTAAAATGGTTCAAAAGCCATTTCAGTAGTTTCTGTTGCTGAAATATGTTTAATCAAATGTTTAATCTCTTAGAGATTCAAAGAACTGATAACAAAACAGGACTTTTTGGCTGTACATTGCAATCAAAAGTTAATTATTGTTCACACCTTTGGTGTTCCTCAGGTTCTTCAAGAAGGCAAACTCCCAGTGGAAAATGTGTTAGGAACTATTTGTTTACTTACCCAAAGAATGCATAAAGAACTTATTGCATTCATAATCAGTCCTTTACCAAAAACTGCTAGCTAGTGTCCTGGATTTGGGGTCTTTTCCAGGGTGAGTTAAAATATGCTGATGTCTCATCAGGTGCCAACAGAATATGACATAACTCTAACCAACCAACTTAATCCAGACCTCTCAGAAAACGATGCTAAGTAATGCACATTCCCAAATCATTCTGCCACCCTAGGGACACTTAGGGTTATGGACCTCAAGGAATGTGTTTGTATTAGTTTTCCTGGGCTACTAAAACAAATTACCCCAAATGCCTATCTTAAAACTGCAGAAATTTATTTATTCAATGATGCTGGAGACCAGAAGTGTGAAATCAAGATATGAGCAGGACTGAGCTTCCTCTGAAGGAACTAGGAGAGAATCCTTCCTTACCTTTTCCAATTTCTAGTGGCTCTAAGGCATTCCTTGGCTTGTGGCAGCAAAACTCCAATCTCTGTCTTCATATGACATTCTCCTGTTTCCATGCCCTCTTCATTTCTGTCTTTTATTAGGACATTTATCATTGGGTGTAGAGCCAAACTGGTAATCCAGGATGATCTCATTTTGAGATCTCTACCTTAATTATATCTGCAAAGACCTTTATTTCAAGTAAGGTCACATTCTGAGCTTCTGCGTGCGCACAAACTTTGAGGGGTTACCATTCAACTGGCTACACCACTACAACTTCCTAAAAGCCAATTAAGTTAAGCAAGCTCAATTATTCCCATATTAAAAGAAAAAACAGACTTTACAGGGTGTATTTTAAAATTATCTAAAGTAACAAGGGGCTTCTAGGAGAAGGGTCCCTTCTAGGAGAGCACTTGGTGCCTCTCAAAGTGTCTTCTGACAAAAGATGTCTTCAGGAACTTGGAAGCCTACCATTAGCATCACCCCTGGAGGGTCCCTCAGAAACAGAGGCAAGTTAACTAAGCAAAAGGATGTGCCTGGGGAACATAATACATTAGCTAGCTAAAGCATTAGCAGAGATTAAATTTATTTAACTTATCTCTCCAAATTGCCTAAATTACTACCAAATAATAAACTATGTGTTCAGGAGAATCTGGCTTATGCTACCACTAATAAATTTTTTAAAGAGATATAAAATCTAGTCAAGACTAACTCAGTTTACAAATTCCTCATGCCCATGAGACCCACTCACTTCTTCCTAATCTGGGGTGTTGTATTCCCACCAATTAGTTCTTGCCAGAGAAAAAAGCTTATCATGGCCTGATAGGGTAAGCCTGTGCCTGTGATTCCCAAGAAGTCAAATAATTTACCAGCCTGACACTGAACCTTTACTAGAAGACACAGCTGTCACCCTGTGTAGACCCAAATAACAGCATGACGATTCGGCATGAATTTTTCAAAGAACCTGTGAGATTACAGCAGCAAAGGATTGGCTGGAACTATGCCTCAGTGAGTCATAACCTTTATAGCAGTATCACAGCCTAGTTTGGAAGCAACAGAGTTCAGAGTCTACAAAACACACCTTCATGTTCTATTGATCGTGAAGATGAGGTAAGAGCGTGTCAATCACTGCTGAAAACAACCAGTTATGAGAGTTAGTTGCAGCAGAGGAAAGGAGAAAGAATGAAACTTCCTCAATCCATTAAGAAATGACATTGCTTATAAATGAAATAAAATTAGACATCCTGGCTCCTGCCGATTGCTCCTATCAGTAAGCATTGGCACTGGGGAGAAGGGACTGAGACACTGCTCTGAGTTATGGTATACAATATGAGATTATAGGAGAGCAGAATGTGGGACCTTAAACTTGGGCCAAAGGCATAATCTTTCTGGCCCCTACTCAATGGGATTAGGTCATTCCAGCCCCTCAGTGGAAGGCTGAATGCAATATGGGCTTCAGAGGCAAGAGCTCCATAAAGGAGTGACATAATTTGAACTCCAAAGGCATATTAACCATGGTCTGCTCAGTATACCAGGGGAGAAGGCAAGGACAATTCTGCACTCCAACCATCACTTTTAATTTGTCGAGGATCCAGCTCCCATCATGTCACTCTTTGGTCTAGAAATACCAAACTCTTCCAACTCACACATCAAGTTTAGAAATCTTTTCTCAATAAAATCAATTTCTGTTAATGTTATTAATCTGCCAAATTCTAAAAGCACAAAGACAAAACATCATTTCCAAATCCCAGCACATGGAGAAAACCAGTGTTCCACACAACAATTGTTTAAAGATTTTATTTATTTATTCATGAGAGACACACACAGAGAGCGAGAGAGAGGGGCAGAGACACAGGCAGAGGGAGAAGCAGGCTCCATGCAGGGAGCCCAATGTGGGATCATGCCCTGAGCTGAAGGCAGATGCTTAACCACTGAGCCACCCAGGCATCCCACCACACAACATTTTGGTACGTTTCTCCATCTTTGTTCCCATAGATCCCTATTGTGAACAGTAAAATCATGGCAAGTGTCACCTTATAGGTCAGAGCAAAAACTCTGACAGGCCATAAGGCAAAGCCAGCCAGGGAAGGAAGGAAAGAGACTTTAATTCTAGTAAAAACAAACAGCTCCAGAGGCCCCTCAGTGTAAGATAAAACCATAATGAAGATGATGATAATCATATTTTACATTTATTAAGCATTTTATGTGCTCAGCATAATGCTAAGCTTTTTATATACAATCTCACTTAAGCCTAAGAATAAAGTTATGGGGTAGGTATTAGCATTCTTGTCTTATAGATAAAATCATTAAGACTAGAGAGGTTAAATAATTTTCCTAAGGTCATCCAGTTAAATGTGGCAAATTTTGCCTTGAGCCCCAAATCAATGCTCTTAACCTCAGAAAATCACAAATCAGAAGATAGGGGTTAGTGAAGAAAACCAGCAGTGTGGAGGAGGAACTGGCATGAGCTTCAGAATTATGAAATGGCTTCATATTCTAATTCTATACTTTCCGTAGTGAGGTCCCTTAATTTTTTTTGCTGGTTAGCTTTCCCAATTCTTTGCAGTGAGCCATATCTCATTTGTCACTTCATCCTCAACATATATGACTATGTCTACTGGTCCATAGCATAGGTTCTCCAAAACTGTATTGAATGAATGGCAGATTAACACATGAATCAGACAGAAGAATACCTATTTCTGTAAGGCTGCAGAGAGGGTTGTCAGTGAAATGTTGTTAGCGAAATGACTCAGCTGGTACCTGCACAGTGTAGACACCCGCTAGATGTTGCCTCAGAATCCTATAATGAAAACACCATGTGCAGGAAGGTAAACTGAACCAGTGGGCTACTTTTTCTCTTAGTCTGAAACCTCAGTGGATGCCTCACGTTAAGATATATTCCAGGACGTATAAGGCCACTGAAGGGAAATAAAAAGAGGGTGAACTAGACAGGAATGAACTCCATTTGGGATCCCCACACAAACTGTTGTACGACAATACATTTCCCAGGATATAAAGTCTCTTGCCTTGATGCACAAGCACAGCACCACTGGTTCCCTAAAGCATTTTCTGAGCTTAATGCAATGCCAGGCTCAGTGTCTGCATGCCTGTATTGTTCTTCTGAGGCAGAGCAAAAGTCCTTTTTGATTCCTGCTTCATCCATAGGAAAAAAAAAAAATACATACTAGAGAAGTCCTGAGTGGAAACGGCATTGTCACCAAGCATAATAGAAACATTTTAAAGATAAATTTCTTCCGATTGCTGTGGCCTTTTATCTGGCAACTCAGAGAAGGGTGTTAAAACTGATAAGCAGATTTTCTTTGCAGTACAGTAAAATATTGGGGACTGTGTAGAAAGAATGATCACGCTTATGTTGTCTAAAATAAGATCTGGCTTTTGTAAAGTGTGGTCTACTCAAGATATCACTGTTTATCTCCTACAAAGCCCATTTAGTTGTTTTCTCACCTTCTCACAATAATCTCACAAAAAACCCTCATTTTTCATTCGAATGTGACATGAAATCTGGCAGCAGCTCAACTGGTCTTTTTCTGGGAGGAGGCCCACCACAGCTGATGAGCCCTTTCCAACTACCCAGTCATCAGTTGCTCCACCTTTTAAGAAGCTCTTTGATTTTTTTTTTTTTAGGTTTTATTTATTCATGAGAGAGAGAGAGAGAGAGAGAGGGGCACAGACACCAGCAGAGGGAGAAGCAGGCTCCATGCAGGGAGCCCAACATGGGACTCAATCCCAGGTCTCCAGGATCACACCCCAGGCTGAAGGCAGCGCTAAACCTTCGAGCCACCTGGGTTGCCCAAGAAGCTCTTTGATATAAAAAGCAAAAACAAAAAACCACTTTGGTCAAATTCAAGTTCTCTTCTATATGTTGGTTTCCAAACAAGCTGTTATAACTCGCTTTCAGGGGATGTGGACTCTTCTTTATGACCAGAGAGTGAAGTTCTTTTTCTCTTTCCTCATCTCTACACCATCACAAAGAGCAGAAGAATGACTCTACTTTGCTCCTGGATCAGAATGCACATCAGAAAGATGCAAAGTCAGAAAGACTAATCCACGGGGGGGGGGGGGGGGGGGGGGGGGGGGGCCTGCTGAAAGCCAACTTCTTGTGAAAACTCACTGGCTGCCTCTCATACACCAGGACGAATTCCAGCTGGAGGAGTTCAGAGAACAGAAAAAGAAAAAAAAAAAAAAAAAAAGGTTGTCTCTCTTAAAGAACTAACATGATTTTTGTGATAAGCTGAGAAGTGCTCTGTAACTCACAGAGTTTCTCTCTATGCTTGGCTGCTAGAAAGCTTAGAGCCAGAAACTGTTCTCTTTTTTGGCCAGCATTTCATGATATCCAGTGAAAACTTATTTTAAAAATATTTAAAAATATTCAGCTATCACTTCATGTTTGTTTGCTTCCCTTTAGCTTCTATTAATGAGTTTCTGTTTTATTAGAATTCAATTTCTTGTATAACTTGCCTCAATCTCTTTTTGAGAAGTAGGTATACAAAGAGTAAAGAAAGATTTTTTTTTTAAGATTTTATTTATTTATTCATGAGAGACACAGAGAGGCAGACATAGGCAGAGAGAGAAGCAGGCTCCTCACAGGGACCCTGGTGTGGGACTCGATCCTTGAACTGGGATCACACCCTGAGCCAAAGGCATACGCTCAACCGCTGAGCTCAACCAGGCGTCCCAAGTAAAGGAACATTTTTAAAGTGGCTAGCATTATTCTAATTGTGTTCTTTTTACCTGAGCAATAGGAAAATTAACCCAGAAAAGACAATCTAAAATCATCTTTCCCAATGAGTGATTTCTAGATGGTAACTTTTGCCCTAACCAACATCAAAATGAAGAGCATAACTCATTCATGTAGAAAAAGTTCTCATCGTTAATAAACATTTACTTATATGCTCAAAGTAAACCCATAAAGCTGCCTCCTCTCCTTCCCTACTGGCCATTTAAAAAAAATAGCATAGAATAAAAAAGCAGCCCATTTTAGAGAGGTATACTGAGTCACAGAAGTCAAAATAATCAGATTAAGAAAATATACTAAGTTCTAGAACAGGTAACAACTGGAGATGTTGTAGTCTATGAAGTCTGTGGAGAGAGAACTAGCTCAAAGTATATTGACTGGAGCCTTAACAACCCCACTGCAACACAAACAATTTAAACTGGGCATTATGAAAAGTTAGGTCTCATTCCTCTTACCTCCAATTTCTCTGTGAAAATGACAGTATTTCAAACTGTTTGCTTTTTTTTTTTTCTGAGAGGAGGTTATCAGTTTCTGTTTATGACTTAATGAAATAATCCTAATTAGAACTGTTCTACTTAGGGGAGGGGAAGAAAAATTTATCTTTGATAAATCAAAACCAGATAATGTGATTCATTAAAAACATCACCAAATTGATTAAACATGGCACCTAGAAAAGTACAAAAATGGTGGGAAGAATTTAATTAGAAAAATCATGGCCAAGGTCAGTGTACAGAAAATTTATTTACAACCCACCACTATGTCTGCAATCAAGAAGTAATGCCAATATGAATGCTATTTAAAAGAAAGAGACATATCCATTATGTTGCTCTCTTCAGGAGTGGCAAGAATTAGATCAGAAGTAAACCAAGGCAGTTACAGAGGCAGGAGATGAATAGAACATGTAACGATACTCCCATACTCCTGTTATCCAACCCACTAAACTGTCATGCCCCTTTAAGCTTCTTTCTCCAGACATTAGAACGGACACTACTGAAATCATGCTTGATTTTGTTAAAAGAATCAATATACTCCCAGAAACATGTTAAGAGAAGTGAGTCATGTATGTTCTTGACAAGAAGGTAGATTTAAGACAGCACCAGCCACTAACTCAACAGCATTCTCCCTTTATTTGTGCCTATATATTTGAAAAAAGGGGTGTGGATGGGGGGAAACATACCCAAGTTTACTTTTTTAAAACTAAATAACGTTGCCTTGTGGCACTCATATTGTATCTATTACACATTTCACTTCAAAACCTCATCTCCCCTAAACCCTCTTCAATGCGCTTGAAGTAGCACAGCCAAAGGAAAGGAATTTTCTATTTAACTAGAGCACTGACATTCTGTTACACAATTCGATCTTGTCTATTTACCTGCTCTCAAAAACACAAGACACTAAACACAAAATGCTGAATGCGTGGAGTCTGCAGTGCCATAGGTGTCTGAATGCATCTGCAGCTTCCCTCTCACTCATCAGGGTAATTGTTGCCATGTTATTCCATTTTTTGATTAGTCTAGTCCCTCAAGCTCAATGCTTTTTTCTGGCCCAACGTTCTTCTGCTGGTTGTCATGGTGATTGAATTGTTAGAGAGGAGAAAGGCTCTGTTGTCTGTCATTGTTCTGTTGTGGTTTAGGTAACGCAGGAGGCAACACAAGTGAAGTGGATGGACCTTTTTTGCTCTGCATCATTTCGTAGTATTGAAAAATCTCACATAAAAAAGGAGCAAATAGGCCCAACCAAAGAAATAACCAAGCTCTTTCTAAAGGAAAGTGCACATTATTATAAAGAGGCAAATGGCACTAATGATGAACTGAGTAATCTATGAAAAATGCTGCTGAATATTACATTTATTACTAGAACAATTGCTGCAACTTAAACATCACATACAATACCTACCATTTTGCAATTTAGAGTAAATATAGTTTTTAACTATACAATTGTAGCATCAACTCTTTGATTCTCGAGGCTCTGCTACTTTAACCTATGTTCTGTTTAACCCAAAGATAGCAAGTTGGAAGTTAGGAATTAAGCAGAATTAAGAGTTGGGTAAATTTTCTTTTGGTGGAACGATAGTGTTAGGGTCAATTTCTACTTTGAGAATGTAGAAATTATTTTTTAAAGATTAGAGCTGACTACAAAGGAGAACTTTTTATTCAAAAGGTAACAAATGTTTTTGAAGCCAATCAAAATAAATATAATCATTCTTCAGTTTTTGAATTTTCTAGATTTTTTAACTGGAAAATGGAGAGACATAGCATAGATATATGATAAATGGAGGGATGTATCATAGGCAGGGACCAAATTAATAATAGTTCCTATGAAAAACTGCTCTTAATCTTTCATCATTGCATTGGTAGACATATACCTGCCTTAATCAGCAATTACTTTCATTAGTATTGGTATGATTTTTGTCATTACAAACTTTTTCAATTGTTTGTTTGATTTGGGGATGATTTAACTCAACTTTTATTTAACTGTTTCATTATTTTAATGATTCAAATATTTAAGCAGGTAACATTTATTTATTTTATTATTTTTAAAGCTTTTATTTATTTATTCATGATAGACACAGAGAGAGAGGCAGAGACATAGGCAGAGGGAGAAGCAGGCTCCATGCAGGGAGCCCTATGTGGGACTCGATCCCAGGGCTCCAGGATCACACCCTGGGCGGAAGGTGGCGATAAACTGCTGAGCCACCCAGGCATCCCAAGTAGGTAACATTTAGTAAGATATGATTAAAACATTTAAAAACATGAAATGGTTTACTCTGACAAGTTTCCCTCCTACCCCCTGAAATCTATCTAGCTCTCTTATCCTCCACATACAATCACTGTTGTTAGATTCTTTTGTAGTCTTCCAGAATTTCCTTATGCAAATATTAGGATGCAAAATCCTAAGAGAGATTCTTATTCTACTTCTTCCATCATGGTGGTATGCTATTTGATGGGTTTTTTTTTTGTTGTTGTTGTTGTTGTTTTTATTCATAGACACACAGAGAGAGAGGCAGAGACACAGGCAGAGGGAGAAGCAGGCTCCATGCAGGGAGCCCGACTTGGGACTTGATCCTGGGTCTCCAGGATCATACCCCAGGCTTCAGGCGGCGCCAAACCGCTGCACCACCGGGGCTGCCCGCTATTTGATGTTCTACATGTTTCACTTAATAGTACCTTAAGGACCAGTGGTCGGGTCCTTCCATATCAGATCACAGAGATCTTCCCTCTTCTCCTTTTTTCTTCCTTTTACCACAGCATATAGCTGTACTATAATTTATTTAAGCAACCTCTATTAAAGAACATTTAGCCTGTTCTGAATATTTTACTTTTATAACAAATCATCTTAAACATTTGTTAATTTTATGTGCGTAAATATATGTAAAAGAATCCCAGAAGTGACATTTCTAGGTTAAAAATATATATGGGGACGCCTGGGTGGCTCAGTGGTTGAGCGTCTGCCTTCAGCTCAGGGCGTAAGCCTGGGATCCAGGATCAAGTCCCACGTCAGGCTCCCTGCATGGAGCCTGCTTCTCCCTCTGCCTGTGTCTCTGCCTCTCTTGCTGCGTCAATCATGAATAAATAAATAGAATCTTAAAAAAAAAAAAGAATATATATGCATTTGTAAATGTGATGAAAATTGTCAAATGGTCCTCTAAAGTTCCAATCTACACTCCCTTAATAGTGTACAAAAATACCTGTTTCTGCATGCTTTGCCAACATAAGATAATATTAAACTCTTGAAATTCTACCAACCCAATAGGTAAAAAATAGTAACATTCTACAGTTTTAATTTAAATTTCTGTTATGAGTGAGGTCATATATCTTTTCATATATTTTAAAGCCTGCTATATTTCTTTTCCTGTTAATCCTCTCTTTAAATACTTTGCCCATATTTCTTTTAGGGTGCTGATATTTTTCTTATTGATTTCTGGGAGCTCTTTATGTTTTTGGAAATGTACCCTGTTATGTTGAGTTGGTAAATATTTTTTTCCCAACTTCTCATCTGTCTTTTGACTTTGCATATAAAGGTTTCTTCCCATAGAGAAATTTTGATGTTTATGTAGCCATACAAATCTTTTGTGGTCCTGTCTTTTTTCTCTATCCTCACTTCAAAACTATAAAGAAACCCCTCCATGCATTTCTGTAGTACTTGTATGGTTTCTTACTTTTTTTTTTTTTAAAGATTTTATTCATTTATGAGAGAGAGAGAGAGAGAGAGAAAGTGAGCGAGAGTGCACAAACAGGGGGAGCAGCAGAGGAAGAGGGAGAAGCAGACTCCCCACTAAGCAGGGAGCCTGACACAGGGCTTGATCCCAGGACCCTGGAGATCATGACCTGAGCCGAAGGCAGTCACTTAACCGACTGAGCCACCCAGGTGCCTTTTTTAAAAACGAAAAAAAAATTTTTTTAAAAATTTTTTTCCTTTTTAAACTTTATCCTTGCAGAGGGTATAAGACACAGATCCAACTTTAGACTTTTCCTGATGGCTTATCCAGTCATCCTATCTCCAGTTCTGGAATAATGCATCTTTTCTCCCCGCTGACTTGATAATACTCCCTTTACCAGATGCTAACGTCTATGTTTTTGGTCTATTTCTGGACTTCCTGTTCAGTTACCTTGACCTGTGTGTCTGTTCATACATGGAGTACTAGTACATCTAACATAACAAATACAAACACAATCAAGAGTATACTACAAGAACTGTACTTAGTCTTAAATGCTCTTAATGATATCTATATTTTCACACTACAAGTATTTTGCTGTATTTAGCCACTGTTCACTCCAACTCACCATCCAAACATATATTCCTTCCTTAATTGCCCCAGGAAGTATATACATTATTATGTTGAAGCAGACATGGATTGTCACTCAAGTTCTGGGAAAATACAGCTGAGACATCATCAATTTTTCAATTAAAACTACAAATTCAAGAATATGTATGGCAGAGAGCTGTTTTCTCTTTCTGAATATGCCTTTAAAGGGTACAGAGTGTGGGGTGTTCATACATCTCAGCGTGGTTTCATTCAGCATCTCATAGTGGTTTACAGCCACAGAAATCTGGGAAACACGCTGCTCTCCCTTTCTGAGGGTACTCCACGATGACTTTAAAGCCTAGCCATTAAAGGCATTTGAAAGGGCACTTACTATTTAGTACCCCGTAAACATATATTTTGATTTTCTTTCATACTGTTTAATGGCATAATATTCAGCAAGGATCTGTGGAAACCAGCTAGCAATCACAACAGACACACTCCAAGGAGGAGTACCAGCACTTCCTAGATTGTGTTTCTCTCCCTTCCCACAGCAGAAGGGCCGCAGCCGATTTCATCACTGTGCCAAATATTCATAAGCTTGTTGTCTGTTATTGGTTTAATGTAGTACATTCACACAGATTGAAGTTGATTTTCAGTAAAGGTCTATAAATAACACTCTTCGGCTGTGATCTTGAGGCTTTTGAGATCAGTTTTCCCGCTTCCACCCCTCCTCCTTACCAAGCATTTCAACACTGGGGAGAAGATTAATGTCCTCACAACAAAAGATGACTTTTGGAGCAGAACCTACCCAATAATCAGAAGTGGCAAGTAAAAGAGGGAAGGTGGTGACCTCTCTCAGTGACACGAACAAGAAGAAACTGGAGGAGCCTTTCCTTTTGCTTAGAAAGTGCCCAAACCACTCATTGCAGGAAGCGTTTGGCTACCAATCACTTCTCTGAGACCCATTACAAAAGGTGAGCAAATCTGAAAGCTCTCCCCCCTCCCTCCCCAATTAGTTCAGATTGCAGTCGACCTTCAAAGAATCCATTGCAGGGGTGTTTTTCTGGTGATGATGCTTTGAAAATAATTTTCTTTTTGAAGGGCTTTCTTTCTATTCTCTCCCCATGGCAACTTTTGACAATTTGTTAAAACGCACACGCACACAAACCTCTTAGGCTATCTACAAGCTCTCTAGGTGAGTGGGAACAAATGGCAGCCTTACAAAGAAGTGCACCCAGCACAACTGTACAATTCTGATCATTTGGGGATCTGTCTCACACAGACTCCCCTTGCGGCCCCCAATGCAGCGTTAGGAATTTTTTTCAAGTACACAATGTGATAAGTTAGGTTGAGACCAAGTTGTTTGTTTGCTTGTTTAAGTACAAAGTAGTTTTGTGAACTGCTCTTCCAGATTGACAAGACAGATTGCTTGCTGCACTGATATCTATATACAGCAATGGAAAAAAAGAAGCTAGAGCACTTATATCTTCAGGGCATACTGACACTAGAAACTACGGAGAGGGAATCTGTGGAAAAGGTAGTCTCAAGGGACTTTTAAGGGAACCATGGATTATTCAGAACTGTTGGGGTATACTGGCATTAGTCCTAGCACCCAAGTCATAGTAAGATTCATTACACCAACAGAAACCTCCCCCAAATAGATGCACCTCTAACTGACTCCACATGGTGAAAGAAATCATGCACACCTCACAGTTTTTGGTAAGTATTTGCCTCATTTCAAGCATCATGACTTTCCACTGATGTCTCTTTTCTAGGGGCCCTTATTTAAAAATGCTCTTTAAATTAGGTATAAATAGGGAAGAAAGCAAAAGCTACATCACACTTCAGCATGGTATAATTTCTAGGAGCAGAAAGAAATGGCTGTTTCTATTTTATCTTTTCTGCCTCAACACAGAGTATCATGCCGAGAATTACACTAGGGCTAGGATTTAATGGCCATGCCAGGAATTGGAAGCAGCACCTGTGGACCAGAATTTAAATCCCATGGACTATTTTTCTTGATGCTTTTATAGAGCATGAATGAGGATGTAATTTAAAAATAAGCCCTGCATCCTATTTAAAAAGATAAGAAGGAGCTGGATGTGTGTAAATGTTTGGATTAAATATGACCAAAGACTGCACTGTATTTAAATGGCTTGGCACTTTAAACATGATGGAATCAGGCTTCATAATGGTGCAAGCATCTACCTAATGGAACTAAATTTGCAATATAGGTGCATAGTGGAAAAGAAGGACAGACAAGTGGCACTGAGAATCTAAGTGAGACGGCATCAAAGAATGAGACATATTGAGTTTAATGATTGACCTTATCGGAGGCTTTCTGCTCTGACAATGAAGATGTGAATTATCCTATTATTATAAGCAGATGGATCATCTTATTAATGCACCCTAGCCTTTCACATTTTTATTTAACTTTAAATTAAATTGAACAATTTCAGTAACATCCCTTCAAGGAAACAGAAGCTGATTCTAGACATATTTTCTGTGGAGCTTTAATATATTTTTTTCTTTCCAGAGACACAGTTTCAGCTCTGCCACACTATAATGCTTTGGCTTTCATTTGGATATAACTGAGGTGTCCTGGAAGTTTCTCTGTAAATTCCTTCAAATCCAGAGGAGCTGAAAGAGATTCTAGGAGCCTGTACTTCTTTTAATGACTCCACATGGAACAGCATCTTTGGAATTCTGATTTTGACATTGTCAGCCACTTGATAGCCCCTGCTACAAGGAGGAGCACATGAGCCATAATCAAATGTTTTCTGAATTCATCCTCAGTACAATTCTCCCCCTTAAACCAAAATTAGGCAGTAAAGTAATATTTGTTTAGAAACACTTATTAGGTACCTGCTTAATACTATAAACGCTATCCTGGCAAAACCTTTACACACAAAAGAAATATTTTACTGGAAGGTCAACATCTGCAACTGCTGAAAGGAAAGGAGCTGTTTCAAACTCACCGACAAAGGCTTCTGTCTTAGCCCCCATTCCACTTTTTTTTCCCCCTTTGGTTTTGTTTCCTTTCAGCATATTTTAAGAACTAATCAGCTTTATAAAAGGTACCACTGTTAATCTACTGTTTGTCTTGGTCTTCACTGCAGCTCCTTAAAAGATAGAGTGCAAACAAAGCAAGAATTAAGGTCATTCCATTTAAATCCTTCAGAGAGGAAGACAAGGGCTAAGTTATTGCTGAGGACTACAGAGAGGAGGGCTGGAGGAATCCAGGATGAAAAACCTCCTCATTGTTTATTATTTGCCAGCCTCAGAGCAGTCCCCATTCCCATATTTGTGAAGGGATTACCCTCCCACCTTCAGAGATTAATGGGAAGCCCAGACAAGCCCCTGGCCCACAGTCTACCCAGCTCCAAAGCACATTCTCCAGGAAGGTAGACCTTGGAGTGCACTCACTGGGGAGACCCAGAGTGAGACACCCTGCAGCCTCAGGAAGAAGGGTGCTAGAGGTACACAAGCAAACATAACCATCAAGGGGATTCCATGCTTGTACAGAGGCAAAACCACATCTTTGCAGGTAGTAGCTATATGTATGTGAAAATCTTAGCATGTATCAGATTTAAAAAGTGGAGGGGAGCAAAAATAATAAAAATCCACATGAAAGCATCGCAGTGGCATGTAATAGTGGGCTGGTATTTCTGCAATCCTGATTGCAACCCTAATACCAATATTTTATTTGAAACAGAAGTCAGTTGAAGTGTACTTTTATTTGTTCCTGCTATAGTTGTTCATTAAATATCACTAAAATTTTAGTGATAAAATTTTTTTAAAGTTTTAAAAATTAAAAAATTTAATTTAATTTAAAAATTAAAAAAATTTTAATGTAGTAATGGGTTGATCTGTTTAAGTGAATGATTCACTATAAGGTTTTGTCTTTAAAGAATTAAGGTCAGGTGGCAGAAAGCACTGTCTGTAACCAACAGAGATGCAGATTCTTAATTTCCAGTATTTAGTAAGGCTTGACACATAGTAAATGCACAATAAGAATTTGTTACATGAGGAAAAGCTGGAGTATTTTTGACTGCTTTAATAATAACAGCAATAAAATTAATACTAATTATTGTTTACTGAATACTTACAATATAAATATGTGCTAAGTACTTCACTTTTGATTACCTTACTTAATCTAACAACAACATCATGTGGTTATTATTCCCATTTTACAGATGAGAAAAATCAAAGCTCAGTGGAGTTAAGTCACTTGCCCAAGGCCACATAAGTAATCAGTAGCAAAGCCAGCATACAGGGCCATACTGTCTTACTCAGGACTCTCTGTTCTTAATGCTATACTGCTGCCCTTTTGGTATTTCTTACCTTGAGTTTAGAAAACACTTAGTGACTGCTGCTGATTCAATGACATTCTATTAGATGAACAAACTACCTTTAGAGAGAATATGGGTTCCATCTTGAACCAAGGTACGAGATGAAAAAAGACTGCTTTCATAGTGACTTCAAATTTTGTCCTCATCTCCCAGAAGAATTTAACTACTCACAAAATGCAGTGACAATTTTGGTGCTTTGTTAAAAGTCATATGAACAAATTTCCTGAAAGGGGTAATGCTCCTTAAGAGGTATCTTACATCCCCCAGTTACCACCACACACACACACACACACACACACACACACACACACACACACACAGAGTGTGTCAAGTTTTCCCAGACAGGATATCTGTTTGCAAAACCCTTGGCATATGGTGGATCTGCCTGGCTGCCTACAATGTTTGATTATGACTGGCCTAGCTAATTCATTTCATTGTATATTCACCCCTCTTTGGAAACTGAACAGGATTAAATTGCATTTTTGAAGCTTTAGCAAATCACCATGTGATTTAAATTAGGATAAAGACAAACACTGAGATAATTTTTCCTTCAGAAAATTATGACAGCATATCTGGCCCAGCAGGAATGTTTGTCCAGAGACTCTTACAGTCTCTCTTGGCCATTTGGATGCCCAGTTCTACATATATTAACCATTCAGTAATGTAGAATCTATAACCAAAGACTAAGCAGAATGAAAAGCTGTAACACAAAATTAATGTTTCCTCTTGAAAAATCCTAAAACCTCATTTTTAATAACAGTCCAATTTATTCTCCCTCCAAATTTTATTAGCTTACAAACTAAGCCAAAGAGGACTGAGTTATAACCATGTATTTAATAACTTCTCCCCTTCTGAGGAAAGTGCTAAAAATACGTTTTTTTTTTTTTTTAAGATTTTATTTATTTATTCATGACACAGACAGAGAGAGGCAGAGACATAGGCAGAGGGAGAAGCAAGCTCCCTGCAAGGAGCCTGATGTGGGACTGGATCCCAGGACCCCAGGATCACAACCTGAGCCAAAGGTGCTCAACCCCTGAGGCAGCAAGGTGCCGCGAGATATGGATTTTTAAGTCACTAATAATAAAGTAATAGTTCCTGAAAGTAAAAGCTAAGGGATACTTGCTATTGTCTTTATTTTATTAATTGTATTTATTTATGTAACATTATTTATTGTCTATTTTATTGAGCTATCCAATAATTAATTTCTAGCATGATTATTTACTCAGTCCCATCTGCACCACTGGTTGTAATACTACTGGCCCTTCCAAATAAAATGAGTCAATAAAATAAAAAGCAAGAATTAAGACAGCGTTCTCATTTGTGGAATCATCTCCAGCAGTTCTGTAACAGAAAGGCTTTAAATTATAGGGGTCACTTAATTTTCCTAATTTAAGGACATGGTGTTTTGCTTAGAATCTTTAGATGTTTGTTTCATGTGACACAATTTTTGTAGCATTTTATTATGATGAGCATCAAGCTTTTGAGGATGAGAAACCAGAGCCCACCATTAAAACAAGCAAGTTTCAATTCCTTTTCATTTTCCAATATAAGTCTACAGATTCTGCCATGAGTTTATGGTGATGCTGACTTGGTCCTATATTCCATAGGCAGCCCAAGACGGGCTTCATTGTGCAGTGAAATTCATCAGGCTAGTCATTAGATGAGCTTCCAAGGTTTTCCTGCTGGACAGGAAGTCACCCCTAAAGGTGAGCTGAATATAAAATATGTTGCTATGGTAATGTAACAAATTAATGGACATTTCATTTTAAAGAAAACAAGAAAAGATTCTTCTACCCTTTTTCCCTGTCCAAAATAAAGGAAAAGAATAAGAAATACAGCAAATTGAACTTCCGTTTTATAATTCCTAGGCATTAGTATTAAATATCACATTTAGGAAATTTTGTATTGTCCCAAAACAACTAATTAAAAAAGAAAATTTATTTTCAAAGAAATTGTCTCCAAGGTAAGAAAAGCACACAGAGTGCCGAAAAACACCAATTTTGGGGGAAAACTGTTTGAGAGATACTAAATTAGTACTTCAGGATATCGATATTCATTTCTTTAAAATAAGGCCTACAAATGAATAGTATTTTTACTACTGAAAGATTTTAAAGGGCGCCTGGGTGGCTTAGTCAGTTAAGTATCTGCCTTTGGCTCAGGTCATGATTCCAGGGTCCTGAGATCCAATCCTGTGTCAGGCTCTCTGCTCAGTGGGGAGTCAGCTTCTTCCTCTCACTCTCCTTCTGTACTCTCCCTCCCTCTCTCAAATGAATAAAATCTTAATAAAAAAAAAAAGATTTCCAGAGGACAGAATGACAATTCATCAATCCACAGCTGTATTTTGTTTGCCTTATGAAGGACAACTAATTGGCCATATGTAAATAATTTTTCAAGTATCCCTCTAAGGGAAGTGTGGATCAAGAAGGCAGACCAAACACATGCATGTGCATGTACTCCTACCCACACCCCCCTGAAAACACAGATATTTTAAAAGAATAGATTCATGAGTATACTAAAAAATAAAGGAAATTTTCATCAGCAGAGAAAAAATTCTAAAGAACCTAGAAGACAGAAAAACAAAGGGGACGGCACTGACTGAGAACAAACCAGAGAGAAACACAGCCCACAGAGCAGAGAAGTACAGATTCAAAGAAGTCTTACTCTTAAGAGTAGGTCCTAAAGGGGTCTTGAAGGTTCACTAAAGAGCTGCTGTGGGAACAACAAAGGCTAGTAGGTGTCCCCTTTCCCCTTGTTTATACAGAGCTACTGGCAGGAGCTGCTTTTAACCCCTGGCTAAACCCTCAGAACACTTTCTCAAGAAATATCTTGCCTATGGGCTCCCCATGTGGATGTAAGGCTCTGAAACAAGAGGAAGGTAGAATGTAAGTAACTCTTGACCTTTACAACAGAGAAGGAGGTGTGATAAGGAAGCACCTCTGCCCAGAAAGAAAATGCACTACCTGCCTCAGCATCAGAATTAAGCCTTCCTTTTTTTGGCATTGGGGAGGGGGTGAATGGACTAGTCTATAACCTGTGGCTCCATGCATGCCCAGGTACCACAAAAGAAGGTTGCCAGTTTCAGTCAGCCCTCCTGGTCAAAACAGAGGCTTATTTGTATGACAAATCAATAAACATCGCTTCAGAGGACACCTGTATTGGCTGTCTGCATTAATGAACCTAGTCTTTCATCACTAATTATGTTAAATGAACAAATGAAGTTTACCAGATATTGAAGGAAAACAGCATTTAACAACAACAGGGATAATGATGAAAAGCTTCCTTGAAGATTAAGGATAATTAAAGGAATAAAAGAAAATGGAAAAAAATAAATTCTAGTATCTTCAAAAAGACATAAGAGGCTATTGCCTCCATTAGACAAAAATAGAATGCTACTAGTGCAATAAGACCACAAAAGAAAACTGTTTAAAAAAAGAGAGAGAGAAAGAAATGAAGTGCATCTACCTGAAAGGAAGAGACAGGCTATTATTACTTGTAGACATACAATCTTCTACTTAGATAATACAATGGAGTCAACTGAAACACTACTAAATTAATAAGAGTAAAGTAAGCCAGCTGATACAAGATCAATAGACACAAATCGATATTTTACTATAAGCCAAGTGGGGAGACACCGTGCTGTGGCTAACCTAACTTTCATTCTCCTTCTTTTCCCTTGCTGCCTCCTTTGCCACTTGGAGGTAGTGACAGTGACACAGTTCTGGTTAGTGAGGAGTGGGCCCAGTCTCCTGAGGAACTGCATTCCTGATATAGGAATCACAACTTTCTCATCTCCTTCTCCTTGTTCAAATGCTGCCATAGGGCCAGGTCTGCACTGAGCATCTTTTGAAGATAAGGCCACAAGAGACAAAAGAAGAGACACATCCCCACTTTAACCAAGTTCCTAAACCAACACGGGCAGCTGCTTACCTTTGGAGTTTTTGTGATGTGAGTAAAATAAGCTCCTGTTTCTTTAAGCCACTTTTGGGTTTTCTGTCATTTGCTGCCACACTCCTAATACATATGTAATAACCAGCGGAATGGAAAAAGTGTTTCATGCACAAAGAAAGTAAAAACTGTAACACTGGGCAGCCCCCGTGGCGCAGCGGTTTAGCGCCGCCTGCAGCCTGGGGTGTGATCCTGGAGACACTGGATCAAGTCCCACGTCAGGCTCCCTGCATGGAGCCTGCTTTTCTCTCTGCCTGTGTCTCTGCCTCTCTCTCTCTCTCTATGGATAAATAAATAAAATCTTAAAAAAAAAAAAACTGTAACACTAGAACAAAATACAACAAGAAATATGCAAGACCAGAAGAAGAAAATGAAAACCAAAAAAGGCTTCAGGAAAATGGTTGGACCAGTTTCTGAATGGGAAGACTTCCTATGAGAAAGATTTTAATTTAAAAGCTAATGTAGTATCAATAAAAATGCTAATAGTATCTTTAATGGAGCTTGACCAGCTGATACTAAAATTTACCTGAAAAGGAAAATGAGCAAAAATAAAGTTTTAGAAAAAAAGGAAAAATGACTATTTATTCTATCAGCTATTAAACATACTATGGAATTCCAATATTTAAAACAGTGTAATCTTAGTGCAGAAATATGCAAATGTACTAATGGAACAAATAGAAAATCTGAAAACAGACTCTTGAAAATATGGAATTTGGGATCCCTGGGTGGCGCAGCGGTTTGGCGCCTGCCTTTGGCCCAGGGCGCGATCCTGGAGATCCAGGATCGAATCCCACGTCGGGCTCCCGGTGCATGGAGCCTGCTTCTCCCTCTGCCTGTGTCTCTGCCTCTCTCTCTCTCTCTCTCTGTGTGACTATCATAAATAAATAAATAAAAATTTAAAAAAATATAGAATTTTGTATATAATAAAGGTGGCATCTCAAACCATCAGGAAAGAATGAATATATAATATGGTGCTGGGAAAGTAAAGTATCCATTTTATATGGATAAAATTTGTTCATTATGTCACACATATAAATTCTAGATACAATAAAGACTCATATATAATAAAATTTAAAGTACTGGAATAAAATAAATGAGATTTTTTTATTTTATAAAGGTAAAGCTTGACAAATATGATTCCCCTTATGGCACCACAAAGTTAAAACACAAACTATAGCTTGAAAGAAGTGCTTTCAAATACTTTCAATATGTACAGCAGAAAAAAATATCAGTATCGGTAATTACAAAGAGTTCATACACATCAACAGGCTGACAAACTTAATAGGAAAATGGACAAAGATTTTAAACAAGAGTGAATAAATATAGAAAGCTAAAAAAATACAAAATACAAAAAATACATTTAATCTCATTAATAAACATAAAATTGCAAATTAAACAGAGTTTTTGCCATCAGACTAGCAGAAATTAGAAAGCATATTAATATACAGTTTTCAGTGGGTAGAAAATTGTATACTCTCATACACAACTGTAGAAGTGAATGGATATAACCATTTTGGGGGAAGGCAATCAAATATTTCTTCCCATGTTGAAAATGCACATGCATTTTGACCCAGCAACACCATGATTCTCTTTTAGCTCTATCTTACTATCACAGTCAATGTTCCTGGAGGAATATTCTGTATGCACTTTGAATAGTATAGCTTTCACCTTTACCCACCTCCAATTCCATTGGAGCACTTTTTTTTTTTTAAGATTTTATTTATTCATGAGAGACACACAGAGAGAGGCAGAGACATAGGCAGAGGGAGAAGCAGCCTCCCTGAGGGGAGCCTGATGCGGGAATCAATCCCAGGATCCTGGGATCACAACCTGAGCCAAAAGCAGACACTCAACCACTGAGCCACCAAGCTGCCCCAAAGAGAAATAGGCTCCCCACTGAGCCTGACGGCAGGGGGGGGGGGGGGCTCTCAATCCCAGGACCCTGGGATTATGACCTGAGCCAAAGGCAGATGCCGAGCCCATGCTGGGTGTGGAGCCCAACTGAGACGCGCAGGTGCCCCCTATTGGAACACTTCTGGTGGAAGTCATAAATAACTACATAATTGTCATACACAATGACATTTTTAAGTACTTGTCCTATTCATCCTTGAAATATTTGATGCTGTGGACCATTCTTTCCTTGATATTATTTCTTCCTTAACTTCTAATACTCTTTACTCTTGTTTTTTCCTTCTAACTCTCAATCTCTTCTCCTCACTCCTCTTTCTTTGATCCTTCAAAGTTACTGTTCCCCAAGGACTGTTGCCTGGCTTTCTCTTTCTTACTCTACCTCCTTGGTTGAGCTCAACCTCTGGGTTTAATTTATCTTTACAGGTTTGAGATTCTAAAATAACCAATATCTTTAGTCCAAACCCCCTGCTGAACTCTAGATCCTTATTTACACTTCCCTTCCAACATTTCCACCAGGCTATTCCACAGGTATTCCAACAATCTCAATAAGATGTTTCTTTTTATATGTTCTTAGTTTTGGTTGAAGCTCTACTGTCCACCCATTTACAATAGCTAGAATCCTGGGAGTCATCTGAGACACTTTACCATCCCTCACTCTCACATTCAGTCTGTCAAACAAGTCTTACAGCATCTTAGTTATACCTCTCATATCCACCTATTTCTCTCTATCCTCATAGCTACTGCATTAGTTTGTACCCATATCATCTATTCACATTCTTAACATGGAATTCATGGGCTCACATGAATCCATGGATGGACTTCGAGAGATCTGTGAGCCACCTATATTATATGTGAGCCACTTAAGTTTTTTTTTAAAGATTTTATTTATTTATTCATGAAAGACACACACAGAGAGAAGCAGAGACATAGGCAGAGGGAGAGGCAGGCTCCATGCAGGAAGCTCAATGTGGGACTCGATCCCAGATCACATCCTGAGCCAACGGCAGACGCTCAACCACTGAGCCACCCAGGCGTCCTGTCACTTAAGTTTTATATGTAAGTCTGTATATTATATGTTTCTAAGAAGGGATCTGAGGTCCCCAACAGGGTAAGAACAATTAGTTTGGTCTAATCATTGTTATAATCTACTAATTATTCCTCCTGCTTCTAGTCTCATCTTTCTGACCTATTCTCCATCCTACAGTCATAAAGTCTTTCCAAAATATAAATCCAACCATGGCCCTCCTATTCAAAACTGACACAGTATCTTACCATTTTAAGAACCCAAATTCATTTGTAAGGCTGTCTGTGATCTGGCTTCTGTTAACTTCTGGAACTTTGTGTATCTCAAGGTTCTTTCTTCCTTACATCCCATCTCCAACCCAATTTATTAAATTAAAATTTTAATACTTAAATTGTCCCTAATAACCTGGTTGTCCCATACCCCTTTACCTTTGCTCATATTGCTCTCTTTGCCTGGATGCCTATCTTCACAAAGCCCTTCCTATGTTCCCTTTGCATCTAATTCCATCAGACCTTCCATCCCAGGTAGAACTGTCCACTTCTTCCTTTATAACCAGAGTATATTATTACATAGTGTATTATACAAAGTTCTACTAAAATCCCTATATTCCTTCATGCCACCTACTTGAGGTTACAGGTCAACTGAACTTTATACGCTCTGAAGGCAGGGACAAGGTCTTGTTTTTGTTCTCTATAGCAAACAACACGGTGTGCCCTGTAAGGCCTACTCTATAAATGTTAATGACTTGAAAGGTGATACCAGATTGGTTGTGTTATTACCATCAATTCCCTTTCATACATTATAAAGAGAAGAAGTAGAAAAGGGATGAAGAGGAAAAAGCATCTTAGATAATAGAATGTGACTGAAAAACTTTGCTAGGTATTAAACAGTATCTTATGACTATCATAACTTCATTGCAAAGACCAAGAATTCTTAAATATGAAACAAGGAAGGTAGTGGAGAAGTTTTCAACCTTTTTTTTTCAAGTAGGGTCCATGCTGGGGGTAGAGCCCAATGCAGAGCTTGAACTCACAACCCTCAGATCAAGACCTGAGCTGAGATCAAGAGCCACACAGTTAATCGACTGAGCTCCCCAGGCACCCCAAGACATTTTTAACTTTTACTAGGAGCTCAACATAGCTTTCTATTTCCTTCACTGAAATATTAATTTTTTATTAGATTCATTTCTCATAACTCTTCAGTAACATTAAAAGATGCACAGTTCAAGGTCTATAGTAGAAAGTAGAATTAAGACATCAGTGTTTTGAGTTTACAAATCAACTAGTAAAGTTTAGAGAATAGAAAATACGACCACAACAGGCAGCTTTTCATTTAAGGTATAAAAATAAAACAGCTCATTCTGATTCTAGGATTTTGACATGCTGCATGCAAGATTACAAATATATCAAAATTCCTTTGCATATAAATCTTGAAAAATAATGCAGACTCCTGAAGAATATGTATCATACTGCATTTATGGGTGGTCAAATGATAAAGGCAGGAAGGGAAATGGAAAGAGATGAAAGAAAATATGCTACCTCAGGGTGGAGAGGAAGAATTTCTAAAAAAAATTCCAAGTTCTTGAAAAGGAAGTTTCCTACTTGCTTCAGTGAAATAATGATCTAATATAAAGAAGGCATTATCATTGCATCATGCAAATATTGACTGACTTGGCTAATCAGGGCTATATATCCACAGCCTTTTTTCCCTTGGAGTCTGCAGCGACAGCTTTGTGTACTCTGCAGTCTCTTGTGCCTGAGCCAACAACTGATAGAGTATTAGATCAAAGCCTTGATACACAGATGCCAGGCAATTTGGTATTAAACAAGCGATAAGAATACAAAAGAAGTCTCAATGTACTTTCACCACAATTTGAACAGCAAATAGTTAATTAGGTTGATAATAGATGTTAACATTTCATATGATGTCATAGTTCTAGAAGGTATAAACTTTTCCCATCTCAGATGAAAAAACTCAATTATTTTTTTAAAAGAATCAAAGATGAATGCTATTTCATTATTTATGATTTTTCTCATCTGAAGCATTTAGTTCAACACAGTTTTAATTTTCCTCAAGGTTTTTTTCTATAAAGGGACACTTACACGCATAATTTAAGTGAGGTATTTAAAAGGTGACATGATGAGCCAGTAAAGTTTGCATTCAATGCAAATAATCAAGGTTTGAATTCATTAAGAATTATGGAGATGCTGCTATTCCCAGGGTTTTTTTGAGATTTCTTTTGTGTGTGATTTATAAAATATCTTACCCACTTGTTCCAAAAAAAAAAAAAAAAAAAAAAACACAAAAATGATGTCATGAAATAAGAAACACTTCTATCCTCCTGATATTTTTTCTAAATGAAAATAATCAACTATCTAGTTATTCTAAACAACTAAATTAAACATCAGAAAATTGAATGCCTTAAAAAATTTTCTATGCAAGCATAGAATTATATTAAGAGGTCAAAAGTAAGAAATACTCTCAAGTATATTTTTCAGCTAAAAAATATATAAAGGTTATTAGAGAGATCATATATCTTCCCAAATCTCCAGTATCAAGCATGGGTAAATAAATGCTTTCTGATACTAAATGAATTACCAAACTCTTGGAGTAAAGTTTACAAACTGTATCAATTGTATATGCCAAAAAAAAACCCAAAACACAAAAACAACCCAAAACTTCCATAGCCAGATCATGTTAGGGGAAATGAAAATAAACATCACAGAGATCAAAGAGTTGATAGGACTTTATCAAGTAAGTGAAGTGTCACTAACTTCAGGTGGAACAACCACATAGTAAATCTTTGGAATACTACTTCCCTTTTCCAGATTTTATGATAAAATCAATGTATATGAACAGTGCCATCTACTGCTTACTAGTAACACTACACTGCCCCAAAGTGGCCCACTGACTCCAAGATGGTTATTTTTATTTTCATGAGGGGCATCATCATGAGAACTAGTCCACAGTGCTATTCTGAGGGCCGTATAAAATATGATAAATGTATACAGTCATTGACTAATTGCTTTATTTTTTTTAAAACCAGTTTTGCTTTCAAATCGTGATTCACAGGAACGACAATGTAGGGGAAAAGTACTAGAGTACAAGTCGGATAGGGGCTAGGTTCTTGGTCTTTTTCTGATTCCACCATTGTTTGATCTCATTTTCTGGTTAGCCATTATAATCCTTCCCAGCAGTATGTTAATGCGGTAGTCTTTAGAATTTATTTCTTTCAGGAAAAAAAATACATCATGTGGCCTGCAGAAAGAAGGCAATCTAAATCTTCTTCAAAATTCTTTCCAAATGCTTTTCAAACCTAACTGAGATTTCTTTAGTTGAGAGAAGGAATAGTTACTTTAAGACTCCCTAACATGCAAATAAAATTACTTAGATCAAAACTAAAATATACAGGCAATCAGTTCATTTAATATAGAGAATTCCAGTATCTGGGTAATTTAGTAAATATTTTTATTTGTTTATAGTCTTGTAGATAAAGCCCAAATCCAGTGAGAATGGAGAAACTTCCTCCTATGAAATTCATATCTTAAAAATGTTCTAACTTTATGGTATCCTGTACCTCTTGCTGTTATGCACTGAGAGGAACACAGTATTACTGAATGTAATATTCCTGCCAAAACTACAGAATCTGAATCGAATAATGAGGAAACATCAGGCAAACCCAAATTAAAAAAAACTGGCCTATAATCTTTTAAAATGTCAAAGTTATACAGAACATAGAAGACTGTTCCAGATTCTAGAAGGCTAAAGAGTAATGACAACTACATGCAGTATTTGATCCTGGATCGTGTCCTGGAACAGGGGAAAAAAACATAGAAAATATTATTGGGACAACTGACAAAATTTAAGTATGGACTATTTATTAGATAATAGTATTGAATCAAAGATAATTTTCTGAATTTGATAAATGAATCATGGTTATGTAAGAAAACATCATTACACTTAGGAAAGACATTTTGAACTATATGGAGGTAAAGGAGCAATGTCTATAACTAACTCTCAAATGTTTCAAAACAATAATTATATATATATATATATATATATATATATATAAATGATAAAGCAAATGGTAAAGCACATGAGGCAAAATGTTAATAATTGGTGAATCTAAGTGAAGGGTAATCAGGAGTCGTTTTGTACCGTTCTTAAAACTTTTCTGTAAGTTTAAAATTATTTCAAAATAAAAAAAGTAAAACAAAATAATGGTAGATACCTTGCCTTCCATTTTAAGACATAAATTTTAAAGCTGGAAGAGACTGAAAAAAACAAAACAAAACAAAACAAAACAAAACATGCAGCTCAAGCGTTTTATTTTATCCAAGAGGAAATTGTAGCCTAAAGCACTAAAGAAAGGCTTCCTAGGGTTGCAGAAGCAACGAAAAAACTCCTATCTCCTGAGTCCCCACCAAGTATCCTTGCAAACCACACTGACTTATAAAAAAATAATACATCACAGATGCCAACATAACATTTCACTGGCTAAGTCATTCCTTCCAAAACCTCCCAAGTTCCCCATAGTACAAGCAATTCATCTGCAAATAGTCTGTGCCAGCAGCTTGCTGGGCATGAGGATAGATAATGGAAGGACCTGGGAACTCAGGGACAGTGGAGGAGGGGCTGTCCCAGTGCACACATAACCTCAGCTGTGGCTTTTGATCTTATTTTAAACCTGAAATTACATGTAAAGGGATCAACTCTTGGGTTAAAAAGGCATTTTCTATAGATAGTACATTTTGTTGGTTTTTATGTCTTTTGTTACATGATAAAAGATGATAGAATCAAAAGTACAAATGCTGGGATTCTTAGAATCCAAAATTAACATGCTTTTCCATACTATAGGTTTTCTTACACTGTACAATCAAAGCTCATTAGAAGGTAGGATGGATAAGCCTATTTTCTACATTAAAGAAACTGTCATCAGTTACAGAGACAGTAAAGAGAGGGGAGAAAGAGGAAAAAGCACATCAAGAAATAAGGGAGGAAGAAGCATTCCTTTAAGTAATCCACATACTTGAATTTTTTTAATTTACTGATCAGTGAATTGTAAAGAAATTAATAAAATATCTCTTTATGTGTAAATCAGCCTTTCTTTTTGTCTGCATCATAATATATGTATTTATGTTAGATATCACAGTCTCTAGTAAAGTATCAATAATTACTTTTATATTAGTTTATCCACTTAAAAGGCAATAAATTGAGCATTAAAGGAAAATACTGTTTTCATAATGCTCAAATGTCTGACTAGTCAAAATTCTGTCAATCAACCAAAGTTTCATCTGTATTTGCTTCAGCAGTACTGATGTTTGGAGCCACCTAATACCAAAAAATTCTAATAAAACCTCCCTCCCCAAGTAATTTTCTTCCTCCCGAATTGGCTAAATTTTAATCAATATATAAATCAAAGAATGTAAAGTGTGGGACTAGATAAGATCCTCCATTTCAGCCTGCTGGCAGTGAACCTACAACTAAGAAGTAGGTAATGTGTTGTGGACATGTCTGTTGGTGCCTTGCAGGGCCCCCACACCCCAACTTTGTTTCCCATTCATTGAAGACATTCTGTCTTAACTGTATTTAAACCTCTGTAATAACAGAAATAACAGTGCTGGACAGAGTTCCCAGAAGCATCAAGTTCTCACCCTGGAGTACCTACTGAAAGTAGAGTAGTAATGGGAGAGGCACGATAACATGTGGTCAAGAGAATGGACTATGGGTCAAGCCAACAAGTGTTGAGTTCTGGCAGTGCTATCTACTATTCTCTTTACACCTCAGTTTCCCCATTTAGAAAATGGGTTAATAAGGTAACGTAGACCATAAGTCTGGGACACAAAATCTGCTAAATGACTGTTAGTTATAACTATGCAGTTTACTAACAATTTAGCACTTTCTTTTGCACATATTTTAGAAGACCTTTTTCATGAACACCAATGTTTTTTTTTTTTTAACACCAATGCTTTTTATAAAAAAAAAAAAAAGATTTTATTTTTAAGTAATCTCTACCCCCAACAGAGGGCTCAAGTTCACAACCCCAAGATCAAGAGCTGCATGCTTTACTAAGTGAGCCAGCCAGGTGTGCCACCTATCCCCCTCACCCTCTCCCATGCCCCCGCAAATGCTTCTTAAAGTAAGATCTGATGGACCTTCCACATCTGGACCTGAATTTATTAAAATGCAGATTCCAGCCTTAATGGAATTCTACAAGGCTGGAGGGAAGGAATAGGGCCCTAGATACTGCATTTAACATTTCACCTAGGAGTTTGAGAACCCAGATGTTATTCACTTACAGACATCCATTTACTTTGCTCATTTCTAATTTAAATTCACTGTCTCTCAAACCATAATGCATTATGATAAGAAGACAAAATGTAAATAAATCATCCTTGCCAAGGAATAAAAATATTTCTAAAAATACTGCTCTGGCTAGCAAACATCTAGATGGTTGACTGATTAAAAGAACGTCAGTTAAATCTGTTCCCTAGGTTTCTGAGAAGCTCTACATTTGCCTATATTAATAGCTGGTGTTTATTGTCATAAATGGCATGACTCCTCAATTAAGTTATGTTCTGTCCACAAAGTAGCAGAGCTAGTATAAGAAATGCAGGGTTGCCAGTTCCCACCAGAAAGTAACACAGTAACATATGCTACAAAAGTCCAGAAGTCTAGTCTCTGGCTCCTCTAGGGCACTTCTCAACTATCTTGCATTTTAGGGTTCATGCATTCATGCATGCATTCATTCACTCAAAAAGTGTTTAAGCACCCCCTATATGTGAGGCACTAGTATTATGGATGGTGGATGCTCTAAATTTGTTGATCCAGCTCTTTTGCCACCACATTTGTAAACTGAACTTCAGTTTTATATGAGAATTTGGGGGGGGGGGGGCAGTGGTGAGTAGAAAAGTAGAATATTTAAAAAGAAAGCATTTGCAGAACTAAAATAAACTGACATTAAGATGTGTTGTATCTTCAACAGCATGCAAAAGAATGAAACTGGACCACTTCCTTATATCATACACAAAAAATAATTCAAAATGGACTAAAGAACTAAATGTGAGATAGGAAACCATCAAAATCCTAGAGAACACAAGCAGCAACCTCTGACCTTGGCCACAGCAACTTCTTACTAGACACGTCACCAGAGGCAAGGGAAACAAAAGCAAAAATGAACCACTGGGACTTCAACAAGTTTAAAACCTTCTGCACAGTGAAGGAAACAATAAGCAAAACTAAAAGGCAATCTACAGAATGGGAGAAGATATTTGCAAATGACAAAGTTGATCCAAGGGTTAGTTAGTATCCAAAATCAATAAACAACTTACCAAACTCAACATCCAAAAAACAAACTATCCAGTTAAGAAATGGGCAGAAGACATGAATATACATTTTTCCAAAGACAACATTCAGATGGCTAATAGACACATGAAAAAATGCTCAAAATCACTCATTATCAGGGGAATACAAATCAAAATCACCTCACACTGGTCAGAATGGCTAAAATTAACAAGCCAGGAAATGACAGATGTCGATGACCATGTGAAGAAAGGGGAACTCTCTTACACTATTGGTGAGGATGCAAACTGGTGGAGCAACTCTGGAAAACAGTATGGAGGTTACTCAACAAGTTAAAATTAGAACTACCCTATGTTCCAGCAATTACACTACTAGGTGTTTACCCAAAGGATACAAAAATACAGATTCAAAGGAGTACATGCACCCCAATGTTTATAGCCGCTTTGTCAACAATAGCCAAACTCCAGAAAGAGCCCAAGTGTCCATCAACTGATGAATGGATAAAGAAGATGTGGTATATACATACAATGGAACATTACTCAGCCATCAAAAAGAATGAAACCTTGCCCTTTGCAACAATGTAGATGGAGCTAGAGTCTATTATGCTAAGTCAGTCAGAGAAAGACAAATACCATATGATTTCACTCATGTGTAGAATTTAGGAAACAAAATAAATGAACATATGGGAAGGGGGAAAAAAGATGGAAACAAACAATAAGAGACTCTTAGAACAAATGGAAACAAACAATAAGAGACTCTTAGAACAAATGGAGACTCTTAGAACAAACAATAAGAGACTCTTAGAACAAATGGAGGAGGTAGATGGGGGGATGTGCTAGATGGGTGATGGGTATTAAGGAGGGCATTTGTTATGATGAACACTGGGCATTATACATAAGTGATGAATCACTAATCTATTCCTGAAACCAATGATACACTGTATGGTAATTAACTACAATTTAAATAAAAATTTAGAAGGAAAAAAAAAGATCTGTTGTAATAATATGTACTCTGGTAGATTCTCATCCTTTCTCTCTAATCATAAAACAAACAAAACAGATACCCAGTGCTGTATGGAGGAGTACACACTTATGACTTCAGAGGCCATGGTGGAATTCTGCTAATAGCATGCTTGGGCAGGAAAGAAGAAGAGAGAACTCCAAAGGAAATATGCCATTATGTCTACCCCTCCCAACTTTTGACCATATTCTGCTTGATTTCCCTCATTCAGAACAAGAACTCATGAGGTCATCCTTATTAGTAAAATCAATCATCTATCCAACCCCAAATTCTGACCCTGACAGTGGCTCCAAGGGATATTTGGAGGGACACCTGATGTTGACCTCAAATGTGAGGAATAGACCTCAATCTAAATATTTTTAAGGGAAGTTTAAGTTGTTTTTAGAGGACAGTTTGCTCAGTCTACAAGAAATAAACATATCAAGCTTTTACTGTTTGGTTGGATTTTCCCTAGGTAAATTCATTTATCTGAGCTTAGAGTGCATTGTGTTTGTTCCTTCAAAAACATGAAATTGTGCTAGTTTTATTGAAAGGACAATTTAGATTCCATTTACCACAAACATTAAGTACTTTTCCTATTTATTTTTTTCAGCTGTATTTTTAGCTGTTACTGCAAATCCCCAGTATCACCAGATAGACTGACCACGCATCACAATAAAAAAACAGAAACCACAGTTCAAATAACATAAGGTCCAATGAATTTCAGAAAACACACTGGAGAGGCCCCATTTCCCTTCTATCTCAATTTCTGAAATCTTTTGACAAATTTATTTTAGAATAGCAAAATCCAGAAGGGTATGTTGGAATTAAAATTACTAACTCTTGTTGGAAATAAAATTATGTAAGACAAGCCAGTTTCAGGATTTAGTTACCAAATAATGTCAGGTGGTATTTATAATTCAGACCACCCTTGTTCTCTGAATAAGTTTTTTTTAGCCCTTCCAAATTCATAGTCAATTTTTATCTAACATCAATTTCACGCTTTCTTCTATAAAACTTGGCAGTCAGTTCTTACTCTCAGCACCACATGGTGTATCACAAAATCATTCCTCGACATACAAAAGCTTCTGCTATGTTTGTTTTCCCTGGTTTCTTTATTTTTTTAGGGGCTATATTCCACCTCCATATCATCTCAGTTTGCTCATTTCTTTATTAAGGACTCCAAGGTACTTAGCAGCATTTTCATTTGTACATAATAAGCGTACTATCTGGTTTCATGAAAAAAGTAAAGGAAAAAAGTAGAATTTTTATTACATAAAGCCAATAAAATTATGGAATTGTGTAGCCACATTTGAAAAGTTTTTCTCTTCATATTAACAAAATGAGATTTTCTAAGAATTGTATTTGAAAAATAAAAAAATTGGGGATCCCTGGGTGGCGCAGCGGTTTGGCGCCTGCCTTTGGCCCAGGGCGCGATCCTGGAGACCCGGGATCGAATCCCACGTCAGGCTCCCGGTGCATGGAGCCTGCTTCTCCCTCTGCCTATGTCTCTGCCTCTCTCTCTCTCTCTCTCTCTCTCTCTCTCTGTGTGACTATCATAAAAAAAAAAAAGAGAGAGAAAAAAATTGACAATTTAATTAACATATTAAAGATGACAGGGACCCATTTCACCAACAAACCTAGTGGAGTCTTCTCCTACATAACTGAGAAGACATGAACTGGAGACTGCTTATTAGCTGATCATTGCCACTATAGAGCATATGGTTCTTCTCCAGTATTCACCAGTCAAATCATACCCATTTGCTTACAGCTCAATTCAATCCTTCTTTTCCACGAAACCTTGCTTGATTATCCCAAGCATCCATTCTTTGCACTCAATTATACTAGCACCTACTTATGAAGGGTTCATATACTTAGGCCAGCCTAAAAAAGACCAACATCAAAGAATGTCTGAGGAATCATGCTAAAAAGAAAGATGGCTATATACAGGTCCTCACTGTCAGCAAAACTGCTTCAAAACTGCCATCACTTTTAGTCTTAGGAATTAGGTCTCCATTGCGGAAAACAGAAAACTTTGGTAATGTAATGGTAATGGACATGTTTACAATTTCTGAACCCAAAATAATCATAGTCTGGCTATGGGTCTACATAGCTTACTTGATGTATTTTCCTCTCCTCTATCCTGTCAAACATAGCTCTTTTGCTGGTTGATCTGGAAATCTTACTTCCTCTCTTATGATATCCTTCATCAGTATTTCATCTCCAAGGAAGAAGGCAAAGAAGAGACTACTAGCACCTGTTCTTTCTCTCCTCATCCACAGAGAGTTCAGGATTATTTTGTCATGTCCTCATAGAGCACTGACTGATAGAAAGAACCTGGTCTTTCATAACTTCATGTATTTCTCTGTTAAGGACAAAGTACAACAGAGGTATGCCTCGGAGACTATGAAAGAAATGGGAGGAAAATGTGAAAAGACTTCAAATGGAAACTGACATTTCTTAATCTGGAATATGGAATATCAAAAGGTAATTCAATAATACATTTTAAATATTAAGATTAGGCCCAAAAGAAATAAGTTGAAACAGCAGAATAAGAAATGAAAGTGAAAGAAGTAATTTTCATAGATGGAAGAGAAATAAATTACCCAAGAGGGCAGACTATTCTTCATTGCTGTGTTCAATGAGAGGAGGAGGGGGGTGTCCATCTGCTAGAAATAGCTTAAACAGAGCAGAATATTGTGCAAGACAAAATTTTAAGATTAAAATCTATGATTCTCTAATGACAGATTAATCAGAACTTTTAGTATCTAGTTTAACACCTCATAATTACAACATGAATTCTAAAGCTAAAATTAGGAATAAAAGCATAATTATTTTCTTCCCAAATGGAGTTAGTCTGTATCCCAAGACTACAGCTTTGATGTAACTGGGAGTGTCAACTGATTCTGTCTTTAATAAGTTGAACCCTATTACTTTTTATTACCTATTACCTCTATTTTTTTATTCTTTATATAAGATAGAAAGCAAAAGAGAATGATTTGAATATATTGATGTGAAATTCTTTTGGACATCAACCAAATACCTATTTTCAAGTAACAATGAAATAAATATATTGTGGCACGGTCTTAGTAATAAGCACATTTTGTGAAATACAACACGTAAATCAGTATAGAAAATAAATGATGTTTGCTATAAGACTAGTGAACAAAAAGCTCCAAGTGATGGCTTTTGAATAATATTAGCTAACAATCTGATCAACTTTTTTAAAGATTTTATTTATTTATTCATGAGAGACAGAGAGAGAGAGAGAGAGAGAGGCAGAGACACAGGCAGAGGGAGAAGCAGGCTCCACGCAAGGAGCCCGATGCGGGACTCGATCCTGGGACTCCAGGATCACGTCCTGGGCTGAAGGCAGCGCTAAACTGCTGAGCCACCCAGGGACCCCCAAATTTGATCAACATTTTTAAAAATTTACATTATTATGAGTTAGCAAATAGTTTGTCTAAAAAATCCCTGCCATTTGTTATTTTTATTTCCTTCTGGTCACACAAGTAATAATGTTTACTTTTTAAACATGGAGATTGGGGTGCCTGAGTGGCTCAGTGGTTGAGCGTCTCCCTTTGGCTCAGGGTGTGATCCCGGGGTCCTGGGATCGAGTTCCGCATTGGGCTCCCTGCATGGAGCCTGCTTCTCCCTCTGCCTATGTCTCTGCCTCTCTCTCTCTCTGTGTGTGTCTCTCGTGAATAAATAAAATCTTTTTAAAAAATTAAAAATAAACATGGAGATTAAAATAAAGTATAGCAAATAAAATAAAAATCATTCATATTCCTACTACCCAAAGGTAATTACAGTTAACATTTTGGACTCCGTATCTTCCCAATCTTTGAGATCATGTTTTTTGTTTGTTTTATTAGGTTTTTTTTCTTTTAAAATTTCTCTCCTCTCTTTTTTCCCCCATGAGATAAACATCTATATCATTACATCTTCCTTCCTTTAGAACATTATTTATGTCTGCAAGATAACCCATCAAGGGGACACACTACAAGTTATTTAACCTTTCATTATTACAGGAGATTTTAGCCAATCCTAATGAAGAGTCAGGAGACAGAAACTCTCTACTTATCTTAGGCAGAAGTGCATTTAATACAGAGAATTAGAACTATAGGCTGAGTCCTGGGAATGATCCCTAGAACACCATGACAGAACTGAGGCATCTGGAGACCCCTCTTGGGTTGCTGACTTCAGGAACATACTGCCATAGCTCTGGTCTAAGAAGCTGTGATCTAAGGACCACTGCCACAGCCTATCTTGATATTTCCCAAATGAGTGATGGACACTGGAATGCTTCTTCAGGAAAACTGAGTGTGTCTACCATGTTTGCCAACAGAAAAGAAAAAAAATAAATATTTAAGTTAACAGGAAGATGTCACCTGCTTCATTTACACTCTATGCATCATATGGGTGCAACTACTTAGGGGAACCTAATTTGCATATCAATCCTGTTGGTAAGGGATATTGGGTTGTATAGGTTTTAGCTTTCCAGTCTCTGCAGAGCAGGGGGGTTGACAAGAACAAGATTGGAAAGATGTTAAGCCTTAATCCATGTCTACGACAACTATTGTCAATAAGGCTATAGGAAAACTCTTTAACATGAATCTTTATCACATTGCTGTTTACTTCCTGAGGGCCAACTCCTAGAAGGAAAGACTGGGTGTAATCTGAGTTATCAGAGGCAGAGACACAGGCAAAGGGAAAGCCAAAGAATAGAAACTGTTTAGACTCTTGATGTATAATTATTGCCAAACTGCTTTCCAGAAAAGCTGCATCACTATATACATATAAAGCAAGACATGAAAGTGCCCATCTCACCATACACTTGCCAGTATTGACTACTGAATCTTTTTTTAAAAAATCTTCAAGATCACCATCAATGGTGGAAATCTGATTCTAATAGTCTGATTATCCTTATATTAATAAAATAAATAAAGAATTTCTCTAGGATATCCAAGGGACTTCTTAGATTATATATAATCCTAAAGATCCATTACAAATGAACTCCCCAACAACATAGCCAACCATATTATTTGCCTTCAGAAAAGGCATTTCACAGAGAGCTGGTGCAGGACCTCTGACAGAAAAGAACTCTGGTACAGGATGCAGGTAGAGACTGCAATAATAGTCATCACTGAGGTAAAAGGCAAGGGATGGGACAGGATATTTGAGGCTGTTTTTCTTACTAGAAACCAAGAGCAGTGTTGAGGTGTCAACTGGGGCTTCTTTATCCACCCATGTGTAATTTTCATCAACATTTCAAGTCACACCTATTAGACAAACAATCTAAGTCAAAACAGTCTCTTGGTAGGCAAATACAACTTCACAGCAAGTCCTTCTGGTTGTCTCAGCTCTATTCAGACTAAAGCCCTTCAGTCCTTCCTATATACAAATCCGGTAATGCATTCCTGGCATCTATATTACCACTTCTACCCCTCTCACAGGAAGAGGAGAGTGTAAAAAATGCTTTGAAGAACCTTTATCTCCACCCTTTGAGTAGGTTCTAATAGCTCCAACGATACACAACACATAGAACTAGCACCACTGTCCTAAAAAATGACCATAATCATCATTGCTCTGTATAGTAGGTTCATTTGTTCCATGAAAGCCCCTCAGGCGTGGTCGCTTCGTCTCACACCCTGTCTTCTTCTTTCTCAATCTTACTGTATGTTTCTAAACACATCCTCCTCTTGTTAATCACTAGCTAACCTCCTCAGATGTCCTCTGGACCAAGGAGTGACCACTCCTTCCCAAAGAAAGGTCTACCACTGCTTCTGATCTGAGGGCTAGCAGGCTGTTTTGGTAGAACAGTTGTTCTCAAAATGTAGCACTGGACAAGCAGCAGCAGTATCTGGGAACTTTTTTAGAAGTAAATTTTCAGGCTCTGCAAAACCCTACTGGATCAAAACTAGTTGAGGCCCAGCCATCTGTGTTTAATAAGCCATCTAAGTGGTTCTTATGCACATTAAATTTGAGAACTACTGGGCTAAAGGATATAGGTATAGATGGCAGTATGACAGGTGCACATAGTATGGTATCCTAAGGGAAATAATTTGGCTTGGATTATATGATCAGGGGAGTGGATCCAGGGCAAAGTCATTTTATAAGAGAAGAACAACATGCAGCAATTTATGTGACTCCGAGTACTTTGGTTAACACATCCTTCTCACAAAAGAGAAAAAAGATTTGACGTTCAGTGACAATGCCTGTAGCAGTGCAAAACAGGAAACAGAATTCAGGATAAAATGTTAATGTGGAGTTCCATTTTTAAAATTTGTAAAAGAAAGGACCTGGGTGGCTCAGCGGTTTCAGCACCTTCCTTCGGCCCAGGGCAAGATCCTGGGGTCCCGGGATCGAGTCCAACATCAGGCTCCCTGCATGGAGGCTGCCTCTCCCTCTGCCTGTGTCTCTGCCTCTCTGTGTGTCTCTCACGAATAGATAAGTAAAATCTTTTAAAAAAATAAAATTTGTAAAAGAAGATGGTAGTGGGATTTTTCAAGGGAAGATAGCAGTGGTCTTTAACATTTTAACTACTGTCTGACATGGTACAACCCTAAACTGGAAGTCACAGGGCCTGGGCTCCAGTCTTAGCTCTTCTGTTCAGTTATTTTATCATCTTGAGCAAATCAGGACCTCAGTTTCTTCACTTGTAAAATAAGTGTTGACTAAGGTCACATTTAGCTATAGAATTACTTTATCTTCCTATGGGACTCTTTTTTTTTTTTTAAAGATTTTATTCATCCACTCATGAAAGACACAGAGAGAGAGAGACAGAGACAGAGGCAGAGACACAGGCAAAGGGAAAACAGACTCCATGCAGGGAGCCTGACATGGGACTTGATCCCAGGGGTCCAGGATCATGCCCCGGGTTGAAGGCAGCACTAAACCACTGAGCTACCTAGGCTGCCTCTCCTATGGGGTCTTTGAGACAGATCTAAAACTTAGCCTGACAGTTGTCTTTACCCTGGAGATTTTGTGGTTCTAGGTAGAGGATGGAGTTCTTCAAGTGGACATCAGGGAGGGCATGGATTGTCAAGAGTTCCTTATGTGTGATGTCATGACTATAAGGAAGGATGCTGAAAGAAGGCAGAACACAGTGGTATCAGGAAAGGAAAGACTGGGTGTAATCTGAGTTATCAGGGAAGTCCAGGCAGGGCCCAGAGAAAAGAGAAAAAAAGAAATTACAGGCATAAGGAATTCCAGTCTAGGCTTCACAGCTAGAGCTTCAACTCACTAGTAAGCCTGGTTGAAGATTGCCATGGGCAAAGTCTGAAGGCACCAACAGAAGATGGAGGGAGCAGGAGAGAAGCAACATAATTAAAAGAAAAAACAGAAATAGTCAAGTATTGGCTTTCTACTAAGGAACTCTGAATAATTCATAAGTTCTGTGAGCCTGTGTTTCCTCCTCTCAAAAAATAGAAAGTCAAGTTAAAAAGAAGTAACACAAGTGAAGTTTTTAGCATGTTCTTGGCACAAAGTATCTCTTTTCTCTGCTTCCCATCCAACCCCACAAAAAAATGACTTCTCCAAGGCTACATGGAAGAACCAGAACCCAATGCCAGCTTCACGACTCATAAAACTCCTTTCCAACAGCACCAGTCTACACCCATCTCACATTCCACCCTATTATCTACTTGGCTCAAAACATCAACTTTATTTGATCTCTGTTTTGGTTTAGAAACAAAATGTACACACATAAATTCAACCTTATGGGTACCATACAAAGCTGTAATGCATACACTGATTTCTCCCAGCACCAACCTGATTTCCTAAGGAAAAAAAAAATCATATGTCTATCCCATTCTCACCATTGCCCATTGTAGGAGAAAGTAAATTTTATTAGTGTTTATTATTTGTGTCAAGGTTTGAGATGACTTTTTCAAAGGCTAAATTTTCTCAGAGAAGTTTGCCTGGATTAGCAATTCTAAAAAGTTGTTATACATTATTTTAATCTCTTGCCTGACAGAATAATTTCTGCACAGATAAAAGCATAAGTGAAAGGCAGCTATTGTGTATGCACAGTAGCATATTTTTAAACCCTATCCTATTAAGAAAGACAGAATAACAACAAAATGTGCCCTAAGAATCAAGGTCCATACTTTACATTCCTGGGAGTTATGCCATTAAATCAATGCATGCTGGGTGGAAACTTTTCCCCTAATGTGTGTACAATTTTATAGGTTCTTCAACTACAGAAGAAAATGCACAGGTACTGTGAGCCTTCTTAAGTCTATAATTCTTTAATAGCTTTTGCTTTTAGAGTTTCCCTCCCCACCTGTTCAGCAAATGGTTCGTTTTATATTGAAAGTCAAAGATAATTGAGCACGGAAGTGTTGACTTGGTATTCTTCCTTAATAGGCAACAAGTTGAAATTAAGGTAGGTGAGAGGAGGAGGAGGTGCTGGGCTGTACCTTAAAAACTGTTTAATTTGGGGGGAGATTGACTGTATCTGGTGATCTCTGAACCAAAATCAATGCTGATATATGACATCAGAAACCAGACTATGACAAAGGTGGTATAATTATAATCTCTTTAGTCTCTATCTTACAGTAGACAGAGGGAACTGGGAAAGGTTCAACAGTGAGCAACAGAGACGATTACAGAATACTGAAAAAGGAAGGGCCCCAAAAGGCTTTATAAAGAAGATAAAGACCCAATATTCATAATTCTACTTAAGAAGAGGAAATAGCATGGCCCAGAGCTAACTTATTTCCTAAACTTAGTTGGAAAAACTGGCTAAATTGAAAGACTAGGTATGGGACGCCTGAGTGGCTCAGTGGTTGAGCATCTGCCTTTGGTTCAGAGTGTGATCCTGGGGTCCTGGGATCAAGTCTCACATCAGGCTCCCTGCATGGAGCCTGCCTATATCTCAGCCTCCTTCTCCCTCTCTCTCTCTCTCTCTCTCTGTCTCTCATGAATAAATAAAATCTTAAAAAAATAAATTAAAGACTAGGTAGGTATAAATTTGATATATAAGGAAGAGTAGTCAAGGCAGCAAAAATTATAGAGGTGAGGAAAGAAAAACAAGAGCTAGAGTATCCTAGTGGATGAAAAGGAGATATCAAGGTTTTCAAGTGGGAGAGAACACATTCATCTTAACCTCCACACGTTTCCCTACTTGCCAAACAGAATTTACAGAATGATTGCAAACATTTCTACAGATGCCAGCAAATACCACAAAGCTGGAAAGTGACCTCCTGTCCAAACCAAACACCTAAAGGGGGTTCTCTTCTCAGAGATATAGAAATAATTCTTCTCCACGGAATGTCTAGTTACAACCAGTCCAGAGCTGCAGATGTCTGAGCGCTGAAGAGGCTCCAAAGAGCAAGCGGAGTGCCTTACAAAGGCAGCTGTGATGACTTTCAGCCTCAGCAGTCAGGTTACCCACGAGGCCAGACAAATCCTTAAAGAGACACACATGTTCACTGCAGGAGGAAAGGAAGAAATCACTCAAGCAGAAATGGGGATTTTGAGCTTTGTGCTTAATTAAGACACTTACCTGTAATGCTCTGAGAACCGAAATGAGGTTGCTTTTGCTTTACTCTCCCTTAAACAGTAGTTTTTACGCTTTAGTCACAGTTTACTTAAAAAGAAATATGAACTAGGTAATTCAAAAGGAATTCTGTCAACATCCTTCAAATGCAGACCAGCGCTACTGTTCACCTATACGAGCCGAATCTAAGAATCTCATCTGCTTGCTCAACATGGTACATATTTTACAACCCAAAATGTGTTCCGGGAATGAGTGAATTTACCAAGCAGCAGTTGGGAACTGGAACACACAAAAGGAAGTTACAAATTCTGGGGTCATCTTGTCTTTGGTTCTTTCTTTTATATCTCTTTTTATTACAGGTTCTAGCGCTTAATTTCTTTGCTAGAAAAAAAATGGTGTAATTCCCTTCCCTGCCTAACTTCAAGAGATGCTGTGAGATTTAATGAGCCATCATTCATGAAAGCCTTTAAGCTCTTGATAAAAAAGTACTGGATAAATTCAAGATTACTGTTCTTATTATTTTCAACATGCACACCCTTCCTTTGGCCTCGGCCAAAGGAAACATGTATAACATATTATTATTGTCCCTTTAGGTTAATAGCAGCTTTGTCCTTTTTTCTCCCTCACAGTTAGCACCCAATGCATCATAATAAAATACTCGTGCATTTCCAACACTTTTCCTAGGCTATTTAATGCCTCATTCAATATAGCACACACAACAATATTAGTATAACAAAGAACTAGCAAATACATTTATCTACTAATGAACATAAAACCTATCCATTTTCTCCATCTCTGATCCATAAGGTAATCTTTGAGAATACTATGATGATATATATATACCTGAAAGTATGAGTTTATTTTTCTTTTTGAGCTTAGTTTTTAAAAGCATCTTTTTAAAATTTGGTTCAGATAATCTAGATTCTCTCATTCTACATAAGACACATAATGTGTTCATTACTGAGCTCTCAATTCTTTAAGATGAAAACTTCAGTAATAAGAATAAATGTTTTGTTAAGGATAAACACTTTCACTGGAAGGAATTAAACCAATTCTAGTTGCCAGGGAGAAGTGAACACACAATGATATCAGATATCAAATATCAGCTTTGCAAATACCAGAGGGCCAGTTTCTCTGAGCTGGTCTATGAACCACGCTCACCAGAATCTCCAGAGAATTTGTTAAGAGGATACCTGGGCCCCACGCCAGACCTACTAAATTCAAAACCATGTGGGGCTTCAGTTGCCAGATTTAACTGAACAAAACAAACACAAAACAAAAATACACATAAAACATGCTCTAGGTGGGGCCCAGGAGTCTATAGTTTAATAAGCACTCCAGATGTATCTTAAGCACATTTAAGCTTGGAAACCACTGGCCTAGGCAATGTGGATTAAAAATCACAATGAAATAACATTAAAAACCCTCCAGGGGCTGCCTGGGTGGCTCAGTGGTTGAGCATCTGCCTTTGGCTTAGGGCATGACCCTGAGGTCTTGGGATAGAGTCCCACACTGGATTCCATGAGGGGAACCTGCTTCTCCCTCTGCCTATGTCTCTGCCTCTGTCTGTGTGTCTCTCATGAATAAATAAAATCTTAAAAAAAAAAAAACCAAAAACCCAAACCTCCGTAATGGCTAAAATCAAAAAGACTCACAGCACTAAAAGTTGCTTGGGGATGTAGAGCAACTGGAATTCTCATACACTGGTTGTGAGAGTATAGAATGGTATAAGCACTTTGTAAAAAGGTCTGACAGTTGCTCATAAAACTAAAAACATCCCTACTCAACCACTTAGCAATTCCATTCTTAAGTAATCACTCAATAGAAATGAATACATTATGTTTACACAAAGACTTGGTCAGGAATGTTTGCAGCAACTTTGTTCACAATAGCCAACACTGAAAACAGCCCAGGTATTTGTCAATAGCAGAATGGACCAACAAAATGTCACATATTTATCAATGGCAATAAGACTTAGCAATAAAAGTGAACCAAGTATTGATATATGCTACAATAGGGATGAATCTCAAAAATATGCTAAGACAAAGAAACCTTATACAAGTGTATATACTGTATGATTTCATTTATTTGATGTTCTAGAACAAGTAGAACTGTTCTATGATAGAAAAAAACTTAAAAGGTGGTTTTTTCTGGTGGAGAGGAGGTGGGGGTTAACTGGAAAGGGGTATAAGAGAACTTTCTGAAGTGATGGTAATGTTCTGTATCTTGCTAAGCATTTGAATTAAAAAGATGTATGCAGTTGTCAAAATTAACTGAACAGTACACTTAAGAGCCCTGCATTTCATTTTTGGTAAATGTTACCTCAAAAGCAAAACTGAAAACCAAAATCCAATTCTAGTTTATGATGTATATGCTGAAGTATATAAGGAGAAGTATACTGATGTCTGAAACTTACTTTGAAATGCATCAAAAAATTTAAGATGAATAGAAGGTGGGGTACACATACACGCACAAACACTATAAAAAATCAGACTAAAATGTTAATAATACGGCCTAGGTGGTGGAAATATGAGTTTACTATAAAATTATTTTACCTTCTCTGTTTAGAATTTTTCAAAATTAAATACTGGAGAAAAAAATTCACTGACCTAGAAGAACAACAGTTTTCTGACTGAGGACACCAATTTTAAAGAGACGTCTTCTATTTCCATCTTTAGGCACCTCTCCCCTCAGCACCTCAGGAAAGCCCACTGGGAAGAACCTGTCCTTGCTGTCACAGTCCTTCCTTCACCCCCTCTCAACACAATTTGATTATCTTTTTCCTTATTGACTTGAATTTTGCACTTGTCTTTGTTTTCTGAGGAATTTTTTTTTTAAACTTGTCTAAGTTCTGACCTAGAAAGTTGTTCTTCAAACACTTGAACCTTCACCTTTAGCATGGTGACCAACTTGCACTTAACACACATGAATGGTGCTCTCTTCAAGAGAGAGAGCAAATAGCCAACAGTGTAGCTTTTGGCTCCCATGGCTCTTAGCTCTGGGTTTTCAAGTAGCATCAGCGTCTTGGAGGTAGTTCCATAACTCTCTCAGTTAATCACTCAAGGAAGGGCTTTGGTGAACAATCCTTTGTACTGGCCATACTCTGATGAACACAGGAGATGAGTTTGCTTTTTAAGTTCTATTTGTAATTTATCTTACCTGGTTTCTCTCTTTCAGATCAGGCATAATTAGCTTGCAATTGACAGTAAAGTGCTGGCAATTATCAGTCTGCTATCTGCCACTCTTTAAGAGCAACACTGTGGTGATCCATTAAGCAAAAAGGGTTCCTGAATTCTTAAAAGAATCATTTCTTCCTGAATCAAGACCCAGTTAGATTTTGTTTACTTGAGATTCTGGTCTATCATTTTGGACTAAAAGATCATTTTAGTGGATGGGAGCCAAAAAAAGTATAACTGTACAACAAGGACTGCTGAAGGTCAAGTTAATGCTTTTATATCTTTGGAGGACACATTCTTGGTTTAAGAGAGATCAGCACACAGAGAAGCGCAGTCTTATTTGAAAGCTTTCTCATTTTCTGATTACATTTGCAACATTGACACTTTAGTTTTCTACTTAATTACAAAAGTATTATATGCTTAAAGCAGAACATATGGAAAACACTGAAAAGCACAAAGTAAAAATTACAAAATTTATCTATCATTTCACCACTCAAGATTAGCACTATTGTCCTTTTGATAAATGTCATGTTTTGTTTTGTTTCAATTACTGCCCTCCAGTAATTACTGACTTCTACACGTCAGAATTATTAACAATTTGTTTTAATTATTTCCTACTCCAGGAAGCATTCAAGGCAATCTAAGTCACTAAACTATGTGCACAATTTTTAAATTGAGTATTATTTTTTATTGATTATAAATGTAATTAAGAAATTCTGAGAAACATTCAAATTTTTGAAAAATATACTTAGCAGGAAAAGTACATCTCCCACTGCCCCATACTCTATATAGCAATAACATTAGCAAATGGGCATCTTTTCAACTACCTCTGCTAATGAAACCATACATATATAATTTACACAAAAAATAAGATTATGCTTGGGGCAACTGGGTGGTTCAGTTGGTTAAGTGTCTGACTCTTGATTTTGGTTTAGGTCATGATCTCAGGGTCATGAGATTGAGCACCAAGTCAGGCTCCACACTGGGCATTGAGTCTGCTTATGATTTTCTCTCTGCCTCTCCCTCTGCCCCCTTTACCCTGTCCAACTCTCAAAAAAATGATATTATCTTCTACACGTCATTCTATAATTAACTTATTAGTGGACATTTAGATAATTTTTAATTCCTATTACAAATAATGCTGTAACAGCTATTTTTCAACAGAATTAAATTGTATATGTCAGTCTGAGTAGGGTTTTATACTATGATAATCAACCTCAACATCTCAGCTTCTTAAGACAAAATAACTTATTCCCTGTGTGCATCACAGCTTAATATAGGTTGGTGAACAATAGTGGTAATGGGCTCTGGTCCACATAGTCATTCAGGAACTCAGCCTCTTTCATCTTACAACTCCACTCTTCTTTTGGACCTTCCCTCCTCTGCATGCTGCCTATGGTTGAAGTAATCAAGCAAGAATAGAGAATATGCTCCACCTCAGCCTGGAGGTGACCTATATCACTTCATTCATATTCCACTGGAATAAGCAGCCACATGGCTCTATCTATATGGAACTTCAGGTACATGCTAGCAAAGAAGGAGTATAAATAGTGAATAATACTACCAGCTCTCATAACATGTTTACTGGACTTTCCCCACAGGAAAAATTCATAAATTGAGTCAAAGGTCATGAACACTTTAATTTTGATAATATCAAACTATGCTCTATGAAAATTGAACCAATTTATATTCTGCCAATAATGTGTTAAGAGTACCTCTTGGGCAGCCCGGGTGGCTCAGCGGTTTAGCACCGCCTTCAGCCCAGGGTGTGATCCTGGAGACCTGAGATCGAGTTCCACGTCAGGCTCCCTGCATGGAGCCTGCTTATCCTTCTACCTATGTCTGTGCCCCCCTCTCTCTCTCTGTTTTTCATGAATAAATAAATAAAATATAAAAAAAAAAAAGAGTACATCTTACCCCACATTTTGTCAACACATTTTCATTGTTTTAAGTATCTGTGAATTTGAAAGATAAAAAGTACTATCCTTGGAGTTTCATTTTCCTTTTATTTATTTATAAGTGAGAGTATATATATCTTTTCATACATTTTAGTAATTTACATGAGTCTACTGGCATTTTCTTTTGAGATGTTCATATTATTTGTTGATTTATAGTAGATATTTATGAATTACATTAACTTCTATCATATATTTTACAAATATTCTCACAGCAGTTATTATGTTAAATTATAAGATCATTTATCATACTGAATTTTAACAGCGTAGATGTGTTTTACACATGAGTTTTTCCATTCATGTTTTCCAACTTTAGTGTCATACTTAGACCTTCCCAAACAACAAATTATAAAAATACTCACTAATGTTTTCTTATAGTACTTTTATAGCTTTATTTTCTACACTTGAACCAATGTTATAAACTTGGAAAGCAAGTAAGGACAATGGAAAAAAAAATCACTGTCAGGGGCATCTGGGTGGCTCAGTCAGTTATGCAACTGCCTTCAACTCAGTTCATGATCCTGAGTCCTGGGATCGAGCCCTACATTGGGCTCCCTACTCATGGGGAAGCCTCCTTCTCTCCCTCTGCTGCTCCCCTTGCTTGTGCTCTCTTTCTCTCTGTCAAATAAATAAACTCTTTTTTAAAAAAGGAAAAGAAAAGAAAAGAAAAGAGAAAAGAAAAAAAATCACTGCCCATCCACTACCTAAAGATAAATACTATAAACATTTAAGGTATGTCTCTTCACCTGGCTTTACAATGATGCAAGATCACCCAGCTGAAAAGACAATAACCATATACCATTTTATACTGTGATATATTCCAGAAAAGGCAACTAGGTTAAGCATATGCTATAAACAGACCTTTTAAAATGTTTTAAGAGTCTTGCTTGGCTTTTATAAAACATTAAAAAAATTTATCACATTTAAGAGATATATTAGAAAAATAATTCAGCTGATGATGTGTATGAAAGTGAAGTTGTAAACAGAAAGTTTTGTTACCAGGGAGGTAAAAGGTGACAAAATAAATTCAAAACAAGAACCATGCATCTGACTTTACTGTTTTTGAATAGCTATCCTCACTAGGAAGAAAGTCTTCCTATTCTGATTCCAAAAATTTTTTGCAAACCTTTTGTTATGTATTCTCTTTCATATCATTTGTAAATGAGGCAATGAATGCAAAATATAAATTACTAAGACAACGCTGGCATGCATGGGGAGGTTATAACTAAAAGTAATCATACATTCTTTTTTTAAAAAAAGATTTTATTTATTTATTTCACAGAGAGAGAGAGAGCACAAGCAGGTGGAGCAGGAGTGGGAGCAGGAGGGGGAGAAGCAGATTCCCAGTTAAGCAGTGAGCCTGATGTCAAAGTTGATGTCAGCTCAACCTCAGGACGCTGGGATCATGGTCTAAGCATAAGGCAGATGCTTAACCGACTGAGCCACTCAAGCACCCAAGGTCATACATTCTTTACATATGTGTAATAATTATACGCCTTGTATAAGCTTCCTTGAAAATCTTTATACTTTTATATCTCCAGCCAATTATCTAATGGAATATTGCCATAAAATAAACTTTCCTTTCCCAACATTCCCAGAAATCCCTGAAATACACAAGTACTCCAGACAAAGTTATTTTAATTGAAGTAATAAAGAGAATTATCATCTTCTAGAATAACGATGAGGATGCAGATGACATGCAGGCAAACCCCAGTCCACAAAACCTACTCCCCTGCACCCCTAGGGCCATGTGAGTCCTAAGGTGACAAGGGAGTGAAACTGCCTCTGAGAGCATTTTTCAGCTCCCTAGGCCTCAACCACATTATTGCAATATGAAAAGTTACCAGGAATTCCTGCTCGCGCTCCCCAGCCTCAAATGAACTTTCATCTCTTCTTTGTGGACACTGGTTCCACAGTGATTTAACTTTAGATTGCTTTGTTTTTCAGGTTGTGAGAACCTGTACACAGTTTGGACAACTATTGCTGCCAGTCTACTATCCTCTTCTACACATGGCTGAGGTCATTGGAAGAAAGAGAGTAATCACAAACTCTTCCCCTTTTTCTACATAGGACTTTTCCTGCCACAGCCAGAAACATGTTCCTTGACAACCGGGCCCTCCACCCTTATTTATCACTTTATTAAGTCTTCTGTCAAGTCACTCTATTTAAAATATTATATAAACTTGTTTTTAGAAAAATGATGGCAATAACTTTTAAAAAGTGGGGTTTTCGTTCTTTTTTTAAAAGCTGACAGCCATTTTTGTTGGTTGCTCTAAGAAAGCAGCAGAATTCTTGAAGAAAAAACTGCTCTTTTGTTTAGGAGGGCATCCAATGGGTTTTTTTAAGTGAGTGAAGATGGACCCCAGGAGAGTCTGGACAGGAGAGGGTGAGCCTAAGAGAAAGCCAAATTTCTCTGCATCATAAAGTTACAGGAATTTTGGAGTGGGTTCCTCTCACCATTGCAAGGCTGAGGAGGATCAGACCACAAAAGAGGGACTGAAAACAAAAAGCCTTCTTAGAGTCCAAAGAGCAGAGCGCAGGCCCCAGAAATGCATAGTGAAAGGGCTGCTAAGAAGGAGTCCTTGAGGTACAGATTTCAGATAACTTTAGCAGTAGTGTTGCCCAGTATTCGTGTTAAGTGGTTCTCTGTTTTGTACCGTAATTCCTCTGCATTGTGCATATAACACAAAAAATGTTAATAAAACACTGCTACTCCCAAGAGCATTATCATGAAGGGGAGAGTAGTGAGTCTGTATCTTGAAGCAAAGCAGACTTGAAAGACTTAGAGCATGGATGCCTGGGTGGCTCAGCAGTTGAGCATCTGCACTGGGCTAAGAGTGTGATTCCGGGGTCCCGGGATCATCTTGCGTTGGGCTACCCTTCGAGGAGCCTCCTTCTCCCTCTGCCTATGTCTCTGCCTCTGTGTGTTTCTCATGAATAAATAAAATCTTAAAAAAAAAAAAGACCTAGGGCAGCCTGTAGAAGCCATGGACAGATGGAGAGAAGAAATCACAAAAAATCAGAAGCAAGAATTTGAAGCAAGAAAAACTAGGTAGACTAAATTTCAACTGCAGAATCAGCAGAGGAATTATAAAACACATTGGACTTCGAACAACATATAGTATGATTATTAAAAGATTTAGGATTGAGGAGTAAGGACTTTGAATATATGAATAATGTTTATATGGAATTTTATGTTTTCCCACACCTTATAAAACAATAGGTTTGAGCAGCTACTGGCAGTGACCTACACCATGGGCACAAAAAAACTGAGGAAGGGCTGTGTCCCTGTAATTCATCCAATTAAACTAAAGTAGTAAAGGCAGGAAGCCTCACATATGATCACATATAATAATGATGAGGAAAAGCTCAACAGAAAGTATTCATACAATATTCTGAATTTATGCAACTTAACTGCTGAGCCACCCAGGCATCCCTCAGCATCAATCTAAAACAGCCTTGCAAGTAGTACTAGTCTTAGTTCCAGAAATTACTCTGCAAAATCTATAAAATACATTTACCTTCAAGCATGAAGGAATAATTTTTTTCAGCATAAATGTCAGAGGCCAGGGAGCTTATACAAACTCCCTCTTCAAGTATCTCAGTACCTAAGACATCTTACATTTTTGAGAACTGAAGTATAAAATACCAAGGGGCAGAGTGAATTAGTGATAGCCCAGGAAAAAAACACGGGGGGGTACATTTTTTCTCTAAAGCAAAATAGGATTCGTAACTTAAAGAGGAATGGAAAAAAAAGTGATCTGAGACCTAAGGTATTTTTCATCCTACTACTACTACTCCATGTGTGGGAGAAGACTTTCTAGAAAAGTCAACTAGAGGCACCAGGTAAAAGGCTGAATAGAACAAGTGTCAAGCCTAAGACTTTGAACTGAGAGGGAACACTCAATCATGTTGATAAGCACTCTTCCTATAATCTGTTTCTTTAAACAATGACACTTCCGCTTGTATTGTGACCTCCTGGTTATCAGCCCATGGTTATTGCATCTTTGATGTTTCAACCAAAGGTATAATTATACCATATCAGTATACCATTTTGGTCCACTGAAACCTTAATACTGTCCTCTAGAAAAAAATGAGAAGCTAATCACTCATGACATTATGTATATGTATTTATATCATTTTCTTAACTGAAAAGCCTCCTTCCACCTCTTTGAGTCTATCAAACTACTATTCGCTGAGCAGATTTTCCTTCTGTCGTTGTTGTTTTTCTTTTCTTTCTAGACAAATTCAATATAATTATGGGAGTAAAGCTCTTTTGGAAATTAGGAGACCTCTCCAAAGTTATCATTCCAGTTGTCAAACTGGAAACCTGTTTAATTTTGTCACAGAACTGTAATGATGTTTAATTTCAGAAAGTATCTTTCAGAATATACAGTCAAGGCAGGTTATAAATATAAATTTAGAACTAGATTTCCTGAGTTTTCAATGTGGTTTCTCTAGTGATCCCAAAGACATGTTAAAAATAGCTGTAGGCCAAAGATCTTAAAGGAGAAGTCATAACTCTAAAGATTAGGTTCTTCTTCCCATTTTCTTTCCGATCTATACAGCAAACATATAATAAATCATAAAAGAACATATTTGTGCCAGGCACTTTGCTGGGGTTGGCTATGTAATTTTGAGTTTGAAATAATTTAACAGGAATTTTTACTTGAGTTTTTATAACTGGAGTGTGAATTATTTAATGACAAATAAACAGAAAATGCCATGGTGTCTGTGTTTCTGCCCAGAGTAGAATATGATTTCAGGTAGGACTGAACAAAAGAAATCACTCTCAAATTTCTACTTCCAACCATGATAGGGGGTGACTGATGCTGGATGAAACTGAACAATTCCCAAACTAGATAAAATATATGAGTCAGCTGATTTCAGACACTGCCTAACAAGCAATGTATATTGTGATTCTTGAGAGAGGGGATATGCATGTGGTAAGCAGCACAACTGCCCCAGCTCTCTGCCTGGAGACAATATCCTGCCCATGGTGTAGATATCTGAGTGGAACGTGGTGGTCCTGTTGAGCTGAGGAGGCAGTTATCAGAGTTCACAGTAGCTAAAGCAGTTAAAACCTATGGAGGAGTGAGCAATACAGAGAAAGGATCTCAGAAGCCTATTAGGGATCTCTGAAAATCTATGGCTGAGAGCTGGATTGTACATGTGCAGGGTAAGGCAACCTGAGCCTTTAGTATCTGCTGCTACAGAGTTGCAAGTAAAACCAAGATACTAGAGGTTAAGTACTGCCTGGGGAAGAATAGTAGCAGGGGATACAAGAGTCCTTGCCCTGCCAGAGGAAAGAGATTATTGACACCTCATTAAAACCGCTGACATTCAGCTAATACACTGAAAAGTCTACATTTTAGGAATAAGGGATATGCCCCAGAGAGACCTACTCTACACCCACTCTAATAAACTCTAAAACCAAACCTCAAAAAGATTTGTGGAGAAGACCCAGTTTGAAGAGTGAGTACTGCCAAGTTAGAGAAATTTGGGAAACGCCTGGGGCTTCCCACAGATCAACACTAATAATGCAAAACACCAAGGTCATAGAAGTTAAAGTGATCAGCCAGTAAATGAACTGCCTGCTTAAACTCAAATCAGCTTTCTTCAGAGGAAGATTACAGAATCTAGAACCACTGGAATCTGTTATCCACAAAGTCCATCATGTAATAAAAAAAAAATCACTAGACATACAAATAATTAAAGGAGAATGGGGTTAAAAGACTCAAAGGAAAAGTCTATTTTAATTGAGAAACCAAACCAGAAATCTCAACAGGAAATGGAGATTATAAATACAATCAATCAAGCAAAAATTCTAGAACTAAAAAATATAGTAACTGAAATAAAAAATTGATAGGCTCAACAGCAAGTCAAGATTAGTAGAACAAAGAGTGAACTCAGATACAAGCCAACAGAAATATAAAGAAAAAAGATGAGCAGCCCAGGTAGCTCAGTGGTTTAACGCTGCCTTCAGCCCTGCGCACGATCCTGGAGACACAGGATCAAGTCCCATGTCGGGCTCCCTGAGCCTGCTTCTCTCTCTGCCTATGTCTTTGCCTCTTTCTTCCTTTTCTTTCTTTTCTTTTCTTTTCTTTCTTTCTTTCTTTCTTTCTTTCTTTCTTTCTTTCTTTCTTTCTTTCCTTCTTTCTTTCTTTTCTTTTCTTTTCTTTTCTTTTCTTTCTTTTCTTTCTTTCTTTCTTTCTCTGTGTCTCTCATGAATAAATAGATGATATCTTTAAAAAAAAAAGACTGTAGAAAAATAAACATTAAACAATAATGAGATACCACTACATACCTATTATTAGAATGGCCAAATTCTAGAACACTCTCAACACCAAATGCTGACAAGGATGTAGAGCAACAGGAATTCTTATTCACTGATGGAAGGAATGCAAAATGGTATAATAATTTTGGAAGACACTTTGGCAGTTTCTTACAAATGAAACATATTCTTGAGATGCCTGGGTGACTCAGTCAGTTAAGCGTCCGACTCCTGATTTCAGCTCAGGTCATGATCACAGGGTCATGATCATGAGACAACCTTGCCCTGGGGTCTGCACTGGGCATGGAACCTGGTTAAGATTCTCTCCCTCTGGGACACCTGTGTGGCTCAGCGGTTAAACATCTGCCTTTGACTCAGCCATGATCCTGGAGTCCTGGGATTGAGTCCCACATTGGGCTCTCTGCATGGAGCCTGCTTCTCCCTCTGCCTATGTCTCTGCCACTCTCTCTGTGTCTCTCATGAATAAATAAATAAAATCTTAAAAAAAAAAAGACTCTCTATCCCTCTGCCCCTCACCTGCTTGCATATGGGCACATGTGCATGCTTACTCACTCTCTCTGGAAAGAAGGAATGAACGAACGAATGAATGAAAGAAAAAGAAAGAAAGATTAATTCTTATCATATGATCCAGCATTTGTACTCCTTGGTAATTATCCAAAGGAGTTGAAAACATGTTTCAACAAAGCTGCACATGGATGTTTACATCACCTTTATTCATAATTACCATAACTTGGAAGGAACCAAGATGTCTTTCAGTAGGTGGATGAATATAAATATACTGTGATATATCCAGACAATAGAAAATAATCCAATGCTAAAAGGATATGAGCTATCAAGCCATGAAAAGACATGAAGAAAACTTAAATGTATATTACTAAGTGAAAGAAACTAATCTGAAAAGGCTACATTTAAGTATGATTCCAACTAAAATGACATTCTGGATAAGGCATAACTATACAGACAGTAAGAAGATCAGTGCTTACCATGGAGGGCCTGGGATAGAAACAGGGATGAAGAAGCAGAGCACAGCAAATCTGGGGGACATGAAATGGCTCTATATGATACTATAACCATGGATATGTGTCAGTATAAATTTTTTCAAATCTACAAAAGCTATAACACAAGAGTGAATCATATGTAAACTATGGACCTTGGGGATAATGATGTGTCAATATGGGTTCATCAATTGTAACAAATGTACTACTCCAGTGGGGAGATGTTGATAATGTGAGAGCAGAGAGTATATGAGAAGTCTTTGCACTTACTGGTCAATTTTGCTGTGAACCTAAAACTGCTCTAAAAAATAAAGTCTATTTAGAAAATTGACATAATGGGACACCTGGGTGGCTCAGGAGTTGAGCATTTGCCTTCAGCTCAGGTTGTGATCCTGGAGTCCCGGGATCGAGTCCCACATCAGGCTCCCTGCATGGAATCTGCTTCTCCATCTGCCTATGTCTCTGCCTTTCTCCCTCTGTTTCTCATGAATAAATAAAATCTTTAAAAGAAAAGAAAATTAACATAAATTTTTAAAGGCTGGGGGGAAAAAAGAAAGAAAGAAAGAAAGAAAAGAAAAGAAAAGAAAAGAAAAGAAAAGAAAAGAAAGAAGAAAGAAAGAAAGAAAGAAAGAAAGAAAGAAAGAAAGAAAGAAAGAGAGAAAGAAAGAAAGAAAGGCTGGGGGGTTGCGCTGGGAGGCTCAGTCCGTTGGATGTCTGCCTTCAGCTAGGGTCATGATCTTCAGGGTCCTGGGATGAAGCCTTGTGTCAGGCTCCCTGCTCTGTGGGAAGTCTGCTTCTCCCTCTTTCTCTGCCCCTCCCCCCTGCTCATGTTCTCTCTCTCTCAAATAAATAAAATCTTTTAAAAAAATGAATAAATAGCCTCAGGGACCTGTGAGAGTATCAGTCAGCCCAGCAAGAAAGTAACTGAGTACCAGAAGAAGAGAGTAATATAGGGACAAAAATAATTGAAAAAATAATGCCCCCAAACTCCCAGGAGTCAGAAAAACACTGACTTATTAATACAAGAATTTTAATGAATCCACATAGGAAAAATAGAAGGAAAACCAGACCAAAGCTCATCATAGTCAAACTGCTGAAAACCAAAAATGAAGATAAAATCTTGAAAGCACACAGAGAGAAAAGAAGGCACTTTTTATACAGGAGAACAAGAAAAACAATTATGACTGACTTCTCATCACAATGGAGGCCAAAGGCAATGAAATAACTTCTTTAAAGTGCTGTAAGAAAAAAAAATCCCATCAACCCAGAATTTTATATCCAACAAAAATAGCTTTAAGCAAGAATTAATTTAAGCAAGAATTAAATAAAAACATTTGCTGAAGAATGGAAGCTGAGAAGATTTGTTTCCAGCCTCTCTGCACTATCTGAAGGATATCTTTTAGGTCAAAGAGAAACTTGGATCTATAAGAGAAAGGAAGAACAACAGAAATAGTAAATGAAATGATGGGTAGCTGAAATATGAGGAACTGGCCAAAGTTCCTCAGGATCATGGTAAAGACAGAGCTCCTGACACAACTGAAGTTCCCACAGGCTTAATTTCAAGTTACCTCTACCTAAAATTAACTGTCTTAATATCTAGCCCCTGTAATCAGGATGATACTGAACAGTAGCTGGGAAGTTTTTAAAATTAAGGAATTCTTTTCTAATCTTGTCTGGGAATTTACCACTTAATTTAACATTGAATACGGAGTTCAGAGTCTAGTTTCATAGTACTCATCTACTTCCTTTGGCTGATAGAACAGGATTATAATTCCACAAATACTTAATAAAAGAGTGACTGTCTAATGTGTGTGGAGTTTCACACTTTTCATTTCAGTACATTTTAAAAAATTCTTCTATAACCCTGAAATAGGAGTTAACTCATAAAAAGAAACATAGGAACTAGTACAGAAACAAATTTTCCTCTCATGTATAGTTATCCCTTTTAAATATCTAAATTTGCTTTAAAGAGAAAGCACACAATTCATCAAAGTTTATCTGCAGAATCTAATAAAAGGGCCCACACCACAAGAGTTTAATGCTTCTATTCCATTTTTTTAAAGCACCCACTATTTTCTGTTTCCTTTACTCATCCTGGTAACTCCAGAATATTTCTTCTGTTCTGGCAAAAAGATACATGGAATCCTAAGAACTACTTTCATACTCATTTAATACTCTAGCAGTCATACTCAAGGCAAATCTTAAGCTTTTTTTACATTAATGAGAGTCAATTATTTTATGATGAACATAGAAGTATTTTGCTGCTCAGACATAACAAGGAGGCTCTTTGGGATGGGAGAGCATAAGAACTGACTGGACTCCTAAGTTATTACGTTATTGTGCTATTGGGGATAGGGAGGAGACTGCATTAGACCAATCAGATACTGAGGTATATAAAACTAAGCATCAGAAAAGAACGGACTACAGATGTCATAAATAAAGAAATCAAAATACATACTTTATGAGACACTATAAATGCAGTTCTTAAAATGTAGTACTTAAAAACATAGTTAGAAGGCTATGGGGGAGATCATCTGAAAACAAGGAACATTAAGCAAATGTTCAGAATTGGTGGGGGGAGTGAGAAACCTCTTCAGATATTACCATAATTTTCTATAAATTTCTAGTGGCTCTGGTAGTTACAGAGTTATTTACATATTTTTATGCCTGGAAATTAAATGATACCATTTTTTTTATTTTCCTGTTAATTTAAGAAAAGAATTAATCAAAGATCATTAGAAATTTTTGAGCTAGACTGTGATACAAATTTTTAAAATTCTAATTACTAAAGATCAAAATCAAAATCCTCTATATTTTTAGTTGTCAGAGTAGATGAGCACAATAAATAGCTTATACATTTTCATGGGTTAGTACATTAACTAAAAATACTGAAAAAAAATCTAACCAACTATAGTTTTAAATATATTTACATGTCCAATCCAACCCTGGAAACCCACTAAAACACAAATTCAGATTGCAATCCAGTTACAATGCAAGCCAGGCACAAAAGCCTTCTAATGATCTTTGATTAGTTCTTTATTAAATTCATCAAGGGAGCAAAGAAAATTTAATAATCTTCACCAGTTGTCATCTTTCTGATTAGAGTTTTGATTAGAACTTTCAGCTTTTATTTTTCTCCTTGCTAGCCTCTGCCAGAGCTTTACTATTGCTTCTAGTTGGAAAAGAAGAACAAGGCAGATGGAACATGTTAAACACCTCACATTTGTTAATATTCCCTAGGTATGCATGTCAGGAGTTTACTGACGGAGAAAGTACTCTTGTAGCATTCTCTGTATATCCTCTCCCCACCACCTACCCACTTTGAATAGTGAACTTTCTGCTTTCACCAGCTTTTTGTCTGGGAATGCATTTTGCTTGCTGCTGACAGTTATTTCCCCCAGGAATTGAAACTGATTTTTTTCATCCTGTTAAGTTTACAAATAAAAATCATATTGTGAGTTGGTTAGTGATACTATACACATTTCATGAGTGAAAGCAGTGGCATTATAGGAGCAACCTTCCATAGGTATTTGAGAAATGTCCATTAGAATGTTCAGAATAAAGGACTCTGAAAGGTCACTCGGGCTGGCATAAAAGGAGTAAGATGAACAATAATGATGTTTACATTTTTCTTCCTCATACAGCATGTGGGAGAATAATGACATTCAGATTTCTATATAGCACATTTCTTCCTAGTATTCACAAATATCGCCTCAATTATTTTTCTATCATTGCTGAAAAGTAGGAAATGTGTAGCTATTATCATCTCTGTTTCCTATTATAGTCTATCATGCTATTTTAGTACCTGCTACCTGAAGAGAAGGGCAGCTAGGCAGTGTGTTTATAATCACACTCTATCACCATTAGACCTCACCATTGGAAAGAGATAACAGGAAGAGAGTAAAAAAGAAATAATGAAAATGCAAACATAGGAAATCCTTAACCTACAACAAGGTTGTATTCCAAAAGTTCATTTATTAAGCTATTTTGTGTGGAACTCAAAAATCTGTATTTCCATAGAAACAATATTATACCCAGTGGTTAGGTTCCTAAGCTAGCCTGTCACAGCCCATTTATTTATGTAGTTGAAAATACAATTATTACAAAGATTATAGTAGCAGAAAATTGTTCAGTTGGAAATATACGGTATTTTAACTACACAGAAGGTTAAACAAACTTTTAGAGAATAACATAATTAATCCAAATGTCTCTTCGTACCCAACTCAGTGCTTTGGACATTGGCAACAGTCAAGGATGCTGTGATAACCTAAAGATCTAGTAAACTCACAACCACAAACACAACCACAGGACCTGCAGAAAAAACAGCCTGACAACCCATCAAACAGGTGATCTTGCCCTTTATTTCCCAAAGCCACAACAAATAGTGGGCAACCCAGGAAAAGGTACCTGGTGTCAAAATTTCAATCTACGATCCCAAGGGAAGTTCTCCTCCTCACTTCAAATATGGTACAGGTTTCTGATTCCAATGGATTTCTTTCTAGTTGATCAAACTTGGAGTTATTATCAAAATAAACTAGTTGCATACAACATGCCAGGCACCACAGTATGACTAGAACACTAAAATATTAATTTTGAGACCTAATAACTTATCATTTAAATCCAAAAGAATGTTTGAAAATATAATACATAATATTTTAGGATTAGGGTGTATTTAAAAGGTGTTAAAATTAATGTCCAGTTTCATCAACTCCAATGAGCAAATGAAAATCTAACTAAAAAGAACTGGTTGAATCAATTATTACACTAATTAGTGTTTTTGTTCAGAATACTAAACTGAGGCTATTTTTTCCTTGTTGCTACTGAGAAATTGGTTTGAACACATACTGTTAGTCATTCAATATGTATTACATATCTCTGTTTGCAAACAACAAAGATACACATTTCCAAAATGAAATAAGCATAAATAATACCCTCTCCAGCATCATAAAGCTCTAACATTTGAAGACATAAAGCTGAACATCTCAAAAGACATGTCCTATTCCCCAGCATACACAGTATCATTTCCAAACACAGTTCAACATTCTAGACCTTATGGTTCTAGATTTCTGGTGTATCTCTATGACAGCAGTTAATATATTACACCATAAGTGTCTGTTATAAATGTAATTCATTCACTTGTCTAGGAGCTCTTAAAGGGCAAGGACTAATGCTTTACTTATGGTTGTATATTCCGTGCCTTGCACAATGCTTGGACCATAGTAGGAGGTCACTACTTGGAGAAGAAGTGGGAAAACTTCCCAATGCTTTATGTTGCCTTTATGGGCTTAGAGCTCTGCCAGATATAATGGTCCTGCCCAATTTTTCTTTCCTATCTGGCTATTCTGTTTTATTTATTTTGTATGGAACCTACAAGGGCATAGAGGTGCTATTTATTGCTCCCCTAACCCCAACCAGATCTATAGGTGGAAAGATGATAGGACAAATAAATTAACCTGTCTTCCATTCTTACCTCACTTTAAATTGTCATTGAATATATAATCACCAACTAGAAAAAGAGAGCAAACGCTTCTAAACTTCAAAAAGCTATTCTGGTCAAAGCAGATGCCAGAAATAGAAAAAAGAGTTTAAGAGATTCTTCTGATTGTACCTGAATCCATTTGCTCCTTTTTCTCACAAAGGAATTTGTGTACACACACACACACACACACACACACACACACACACACACAGTACTCATTAGAGATCTAAGACACCATTAATAATGGTAATACATATTCATAAATGTTTTTTAAAATGTAACATTGATGCAATCGACATAAATAGATCTTTGAGTGCTATTTTAATCTTATATTACAATTATATATTTAGGACACATTACCCATAGATTTAAAAATTAAATAAAAAAATTTTAAGGTACTATGTTTGCCTCACAGCTGATTTTAAAATGGTGCATTCCAGATTCTACATGTAAAATTGGAAGATCTCTGACTGAATGACAGATTCAGTCCCCTCTACTACTGATCCAGTTATATAATTTGGGGCAGACTTCTTATTTCTCTGTGCCTCATGTTTCTTAATGTATAAAATTAGGGGTCAACTAGATAGTCTCATAGATCCCTGTTTTAGCTCTCAAGTTTTATCATTCTAATATAATTATGATACTTGGATTTTTTTTTTACTACAGTCCTAAGCTATTCTTAAAACTTTCTTTCTTCTTTCTTTCTTTCTTTCTTTCTTTCTTTCTTTCTTTCTTTCTTTCTTTCTTTCTTTCTTTCTTTCTCTTTCTTTCTTTCTTTCTTTCTTTCTTTCTTTCTTTCTTTCTTTCTTTCTTCTTTTTTTTTCGAAATCTCTGAGTTTCTAACATTATTTCACTCCAGTGAACAGTACTCTAGTTATCTATAGAGTTTTGGGAAGATCTAATTCCAACATATAAGTAGGATAATAACAAAGAATTTCTGCAGCCATGTAAAAAGTAGAAATTAATTAAATATTAGAATCAGTAGCTTAATTAAACTACTAATAGTAGGTTACAATGGAAGGACTGTAAGAACATGATGGTTTATTAAAGAGCGGCCATCCTTTTGTACAGATAAGGATAATAGAAATGGAACCAACAGGCATTTAATTCTTCCAGAACACAGACAATGTACATGAAACTGGCCTGACAAAAATGTGGTCTATTCAGCTTAAGTCATACAGAGAAAAATACCATGATAGAAAATAAGCCATTCAGCAGTAACAGTTCTGAGCATCATGTACAACAATATTATTGGCATGAGCTTTACCTTCAAGCTACCAGCCTTACTGGAACTTCAAAATTATACAATTCACATGCATGGGAACATGCCAGCCATCAGCAGGGGAGGGAGGTGGTGTCATTTTGTAAGAAAGCTTGAAATTTTTTTAAGGTACATTTTGAAATGGCTTGCCAGAAGCTTGGCATGTAAATAACCAAGGTTAGCATATTCTTTGTTGTAGCTCTACAGAATGTTAAGCACTGTATTTTAAAAATCTTAACATTTTAGAGTGTTTAAAATGAGTACTCTTCCCATTTAATTGGAGCCTTTTTTCCCCTCTGATGGGCAGACTATGAGTTTTCTAAGTGCTTTCCCTAAGTCTTAGAATCAAAGAGGTTTGATTGGTTCTTTCCTTCACCAGCTTATTCTATTGTGTAGGATGATGACTTGGCTTTTCAGGTAACCCTGAGAGAAAGGGATTTGTTTACACTCCCCTGAGCTTTGGGAGGAGACTCAGGCCCCTGGGGAAGAAGGCAGGTCTGGCTAACATTGAGAAGCTAGGATTTGGCAATGCAGTTGCAGAATGAGACCACATTCCACCCAGGACTGAACACAAAACTGGCAGAGTTAACCAACTCCAAGCACTCGATGCAGAAGTCAAAGTTGGTTTAGTCTTCTTTGTGAATGAAACTGTATTCTCTTCCCTGTGATTCTGGATGTCCAGCTAGAATAAACCATCTATAACCACATAATTGATCATGGCATGTATAGAGAAGTTATACATCAACATCTTTTCACCAGAGTGCAAAGAAGGCAAGAGAACTAATACAACTGATGGGGGAACACAGGGCTAGCTGAGGACAAGGCACGAGCCTGGGGCAGCACATTGACAAGTCCTTGAAACAGGCAAAGGGATGTTGCTCTAGAGACTCAACTGCCTCTATGTTCATACTTTGCTAAGGGCAAAAGGCAATCTTAGCCCGACCCCCAGGAGCCTGTAAGTTTACTTTAACATATAACAATTCCTTTAGAAATTTCCCTTTATCTCTAAACCTCCAGGATACGTGTTGGCAATCATCCTCCAAACACATGGCCCACCAATATACATCTGAAGGGTCTCATGACTCAGGTTTTACTAGAGGGTGATAAGTGACCTTTTCCCAATAATAGCTAGCCCTCTCAAGGTCCTGGAAACCTTGCTTCCAAAATTCCTTAGAGAGTTTGCTATCCTCAACCCCAACCCCCTCCAACTCCTAGGTATATAATCAGCCACCCCTCACAGGCCCAGGGCAGCAGCTCTTCTGCCTATGGGTCCTGTTCCTGTGCTTTAATAAAACCATCATTTTGCACCAAAGACAGCTCAAGAATTCTTTCTTGGTCGTCAGCTCTGGACCTCGCCTATATTCCAGAACTTCATCACAACAAAAGGAAATAAACCAGCCAGCTTTTTGCATTCTTAGTAATTTATTAGAAAATGATTAAGCTTTCAATATAAAATATATTGGTAAAATCATAATAGGATTAACCATCCTGCAAAGAGAAGAAAACTATTTAAATGCCTTTGCATTCAGCATTGCTAGATTTCAAATGGTTTCACTGAGGCACCTGTTCTAACATGTAAGAGTTTAACCTCTCAGCCACAAAGTTAATCAACCATGAAACTCATATCCCACAGAAAGAGAGAATACGATATATGCCTTATCAATCACTTTAAAATTTATAGCCAGAAGATATGAATTGCCTGTCCCAAGCCAATTTGTCAGTCACTATAAAGTTCAGATGGTGTTTTCCCCAATGACAACTCTATCAGGAGAACTGTAATTTTAACTTTCTTGTGAGGCAACAATGTTTACACTTCTATATTAATTCTTCAACTCTTCAGGTGAAGGGCAGAAATTTAGAATGAAAACCACAATATTCACTATTAATCAAGATAAATATTATAGTTTCTTTTTCTGCCTAATACATGAATATGACTATTATACCAACAATAAAAGTACATTCCCTAGTGACCACAGAGACTGCAATGATGAAGCAATTATCTCCTAGATGCATTAAATGCAAAAAGCTGGAAGCAGAACAATACATACACTATCAGTCTTTTGACACAGCAACTACAGAAATATATATTTTTCCTTCTATCTGTAAGGATACACACCAAGGTTGGCAGACAGTATTTTTGCTTTGTCAGGGGTATGTGATTTTTTTTAAAGATTTTATTTATTTATTCATGAGAGACACAGAGAGAGAGGCAGACACATAGGCAGAGGGAGAAGCAGGCTCCTCACAGGGAACCTGATGTGGAACTTGATCCCCAGACCCCCAGATCACAACCTGAGCCAAAGGCAGACACTCAACCACTAAGCCACCCAGGTGTCCCAGGAGTATGTGATTTTTTAACAAATTAAATGGGTTAATATATTACTTGTGTAAAAACAAAAATGATTTATAACATTTAAAACTTCAGACATAGGTAATTCACAAATATTCTGCTCTGCTTTGGAAGAATTATGTTTAATCATTACATCCTTTGTGGCATATTTTATTGTAAAAGCATCAGGAACTTAGTCTAGGGGCTCAGTTGGTTAGGCGACTGACTTCAGCTAGAGTGGTGATCCCAGGATCCTGGGATTGAACCACACCTAGGGCTCCCTGCTCAGCAGGAAGTCTGCTTCCCCCTCTCCTTCTACCCCTCTTCTCTATTCCTGCATACACAGTCTCTTGCAAATAAATAAATAAATAAAATCTTTTTTAAAAAACTTAGTCTAACATCAAAGGAAATCTGTGAACATGCTGCTGTGCTATGGTACCTAGAATATTCTAGTATACCACCTAGTATTACATCATGCATACCATAGACACTGGTATGTCTGTGAACAACAGATGGAGGAACAGATGGATGGACAAAGCAATAATAGTAACACTTTCTGGATTTACTATTCATCTTGGTTGACTGATAAGACAAACATATAAACACTTTGTGATGGTAGTTCTTTTGAGCAATTTTGGTAGTAGGTTTAGAATTACTAGTTTTTACAGTACCTCTAACTGCATTTGAGAGAATTTCTCATCCTATTCACTGATAGCTTTTCAATGTTTGATATGCTCCAGGAGTCACAAAACCACTAAGCAAATTTTCAAGAGCTTTCAAAAGCAGTAAGCCTTGTAAAAATTATATTTGCCTCACCAAATGTAAAACTTCCTCCCATGGGTTCTTCTACTGCCCCAAATCACTAGTTTCATTATCTTCCTGTAGCAGATGTTTAAAGATTCCATCAATTTTACAAAAACCAAAAAGGAAAAATAAATAGATCAAGTCACATTTGTCTAATTATTTCATCACAGTTAAGGGACAGGTAATCAGTAAAATATGTACATTTCAAGTCTTCTTTAAATAATTGTGGTAATTGTCTTTCCTTCTGACTCATTCTTAAATTTAAATGCTTTTTGAGATTAGAAGCTAGGTATTTATTTATTTATTTATTTATTTATTTATTTATTTATTTATAAATTTTACTCTGATAGGTACACTTAACATAAGACCTATCCTCTCAAACAGATTTTTAAGTGTATAAAAAAGTATTGTAAAGTATAAGCACAGAACTCTAAAATTTACTCATCTTGCATGACTAAAACTTAATACCTGTTGATTCAAAGTTCCCCATCTTCCCCTCGCCCCAGTTCCTGGAAACCACCATTCAATTTCCTGCTTCTATGAATTTGCCTATTTTAGATGCCTTTACATAAACAGAATCATGCTTACATGATTCAATCAAATCAAAGAATATTTGTCTGCTGTGACTGGCTTATTTCACTTAGCATAATGTCCTCAAGGTTCATCCAAGTTGTCATATATTGCAGGGTTTGTTTCTTTTTTTCTTTTTTTTTTTTTCTCTTTCTTTCTTTCTTTCTTTCTTTTTCTCTTTTGTTAACTCTCAATCTGTTGCCATTATGTTGGGGGTAAATAAATGAGGGTAAAAGTCAAAATGTAAATAATCACACACACACACACACAAACTCTCTCTCACACACACAATGCCATTGAGTTACTAGAGAAGTAGTAGAGACAGAAAGATCAGAGGACTTCAGACAAACATGCAGCCAGGTTCTAACATTCAGTCAGACAGCTGTGGATGGTGTGGTGGGGGCATGTACACAAAAAAGATACCACCTTATGATTACCTTCTCTAAGTATCACATATTCTTGCTTTTTCATTGCTTTCTCCAAAGTCTTTTCATCATAGTCTTAACAAGTCTTATGAACTGTTCCATCTACTTCTCACTCTCTCCACTTTCACCTATGCTGCTTTTAACTTGGGATCCCAGAAAATATTCCCTTTCTAGCTATGTGATCTTGCAGTAGTCAAATGAACCACTGTGTCTCCTTACTTATAAAATAAGAGTATCAGTCTGGACAGACCAAGGTCACTTCCAAGAATAACATTTGATATTTTCATGCCTTTTATAGAACTATTTCAGGTGTAAACATCAAGGCTTATCACCATTTTTTAAAAAGAGTTTATTTGAGATAGACCACACACACACACACACACACACACACACACACACACACACAATTTAGATGTGTGTGATGGGGAGGGGCAGAGAGAGAGAGATAGAGAGACAGAGAGAGAAGCAGATTCCCTAAGCAGGGAGCCCAATATGGAGCTTGATCCCAAGACCCTGGGATCAGGAAGGAGCCCAAGGCAGACCCTTAAGTCACTCAGACGCCCCAAGGCTTAGCACCATTTAATGCCCTATCGCTTATCTTGTTGCTGATCTCTCTTATTAATAACTACTGGCAGACCTCAGACTGTCCTCATAAACCCTGTCTCAACAATTCAGATGTTCTGTAGTGTCTAATGATGATTGAACCCAATCAGGAAAACATGGGGAAAAAATGCTCATGGTCATGAGGATTAAAGACAACATATCTGGGCATGTTGTAACACAGATTGATGTTCTGATAAATGTTTACATTAGTAATATCACCACTTAAATGATAATAGTGGCAAACGGTTGGTCAACATTTATGTAGATGAGGAGGACAGGGTAAGTTCATCTTTGAGACATCTTTGAGCTTTAATTAATAAACCTTGAAGCATTATGAATCTATAACTACCAATACATTGCTCTAGTAAGGGAGCAAGATAAGTGGGACTAGCTTCACATTCTGGTCAAAATAAGATGTGATGTTACCTGATGAAATAACTTGTCTTATGACATTAACTTTATCAATAGTAAATTACCAAAACTATGAAAATATCATATTTCCAGTTATTTATATTATGAAAATACTGTGATGACTACTGGCAGAAATGCAGAACTACTGAGCAATTTAGCTAAAGGGGTGGGGACATAGGGAACAGTGAAGAAATGTATGTAGAGACTGAGATAACCAGTGTTTTTTAATTATCTGCCTAGATCTGAAAATTGAGAATCGTAAATCTATAAATATCAAAGCATGGATAGTTGTTTTAAAAAATATTTATAATTTAACCCATTTAAAACCTTTTACTGACATTTTCTAATTTAGCATGATGAAAAGAATGACTAGCTTTTAAAGTGCAATTGAATAATAAATTTCCCTTATAAGAAAATAACACATGAATGCAAGCCTAGTTCAAGACTGCAACTTATAAACTGTCTAAATCTTTTCCACTAATGAACACGGAAATTCATTCATAACTTTTTATATTCCTCTTTACAAACAAATGCTTTTTTAAAAAAAATTTTTATTTATTTATTCATGAGACACGGGGGGGGGGGGGGGCAGAGACACAGGCAGAGGGAGAAGCAGGCTCCATGCAGGAAGCCCGACGTGGGACTCCATCCCGGGTCTCCAGGATCACACCCTGGGCTGAAGGCGGGGCTAGATGAGCCACCCAGGCTGCCCTAAACAAATGCTTTAACTTTAGTATTGTTAGGGGTGCCTGGGTGGCGGAGCGGTTTGGTGCCTGCCTTTGGCCCAGAGCATGATTCTGGAGTCCCAGGATCAAGTCCCAGGATCAAGTCCCATATCAAGTCCCATATCAAGTCCCACATCAAGTCCCACATCAAGTCCCACATCAAGCTCGCTACATGGAGCCTGCTTCTCCCTCTGCCTGTGTCTCTGCCTCTCTCCGTCTCTCATGAATAAATAAATAAAATCTTAAAAAAAAAAAAACCTTTAGTATTGTTATAGCTCATTCCTTTACATTCTCACAAATGAAATCTCTTACTTCCAGACAGACATTTAGTAAAAATATAATTCATTTCGTCTATCTAATTCTATCTCTATGGCCTCTAAATCTTATAAGTACAGGTGGAAATTGTCCACTGAAAATTGTTCCTGTCTATAGTTTTCTGAATATTTCAGTGTTCAATTAACCACAGTTTAAATTAATCAGAACATCCAAGAAATGAACACTGGTGAGACAGAATGAGGCAGAGAATTTGATTGTGTTATACATGAAATTCAGCTATTCAGTGAAATTCTCCAATTGTGGTAATTCCACTGTCCTGATTACAATTATTTCATCTATGTGGTGCATATATATTTTAATCTTCTCCTGACACTGTCTGTTGTTATAAATGAATTTGTCTTCCCAGCGATTCACAAATACATTTGCATTATTGAGGTCATGTCTGACTATAGGGCTTGGTTCCATGATTTAAACAATACTTAATCTTAGCTCCTGGGATTATTTTTGCATTAGATAATAATTGATTGGAACCCACTGACAAATAAAGAAGATATCATTTTCTGTTAATGAGTTTGACAAAGGAGGATTCACATCCTTGTATTTTTAAAAGAAACATTTCTTGACCTTGAATATATTAATAAAACTCCTTTATATCATTAAACAGTCATAACAGAATGCTGAATTCCACAGTTTTAAGTCAAAAGTCCCTCTAGGTATGGGCAGAATGCCTCTAAAATCAGAGCCCAGTATGTTCTCAGCTTTAACCTTTGGAAATTAGTCCATTCCTGTTATATTCTGTGTCTAGATTTTCCTTCCTTCCTTCTATCCTTTCTTCCTGCTGCCCTCCGTCCCTCCCTCCCTTCCTTCCTTCTTTCCATCCTTCCTCCTTTCTTAACATCTTTTTTTCTTCTTTGTTCTTCCTTCCTTTCTTTCTCCACTGGGTGTCAAAAATGCTTTTTCCACTTTCCAATGTTGAGGTTGGATTTCATAGGGAAAAGGCTTTTAAAAAGCAGAAAATTGTAACCTGATCAGAAAAGCAAGAAAGAGATAGGGAGAAGTGACATATTCTTTAGTGTCCCCTTTTAAATCCTCCCCACTTATGTTTTTTATTTTATATTTCACTCAATTTATACAACAAAAACTAAGACAAGCACTCCTGCATTATGTTTTAACCTTGTTTCATTTTTCAATTCTTAAGTAACTATGTAAAGATTGATAAATTTTGCTTCAAAAAGAAAAAAAAACTGCCATCATTCATATTTTACCGAAATTCTGGTAAGTTTAAAAATATTTCTGTTGGAGAACTGATGTGGTCTTGAATCAAGACTTAGGTGTTCAGTCCAAACTCTGACTGATGACAACATGGTCTTAGAAATCATGTAACTTCTTTATTTGATTTTTTTTTTGTCTAAACCAAGGACAGTGATAACATCCTAACAAAAAAAAAAAAAAAAAAAAGTATAAGGCGACTTGTTATAAACTGTCTAGGAATACAAATTGCTTTTTTTTTTTTTTTTTAAGATTTCATTCATTTATTCATGAGAGACACACATACACAGAGAGAAAGGCAGAGACACAGGCAGAGGGAGAAGCAGGCTCCATGCAGGGAGCCTGATGTGGGACTCGATCCCAGGACCCCAGAATCACGGCCTGGGCTGAAGGCAGGCACTAAACTGCTGAGCCACTCGGGGATCCCACAAATTGCTTTCATTGACAATTTAGTCATACAACTTAATAACCAAACCCTAAATGATACTGCCATCACCCTGGGCATCCAAGCCTAAGGTTTACTTCGTGAAGTTCTGTAGGATATAGAGAAAGAGAAGAGATTTTCAATCAAGCAAATCTAACAGTAAGATTAGACAAATTCTGCTGTGCAGATGGGTTGAAATTTGGACTTCTTCCATTATTAATACAGTTTTTATTCCTGTGTCATCTAGGACAATGGTTTATTCAGATTGTCTCTAATGCTGCAAATGATTGTAATTTAAAGACTAATGATATATATATAAAAAGAATGTATAAGAGCCACTCATGAACAACTGGAGAGTTAAGGTAGCAACCAGCTACTTTATACCTAAATTAGCTTGTATATCATCATTTGATTAGGTTATCTTGATAAGAAAGTTTTTACCATGTAATCTCAAATTGTTACTAAGGCTTCTTTCTTCTATCTCAATATCTTTTCTCTTGATTAGCACTGGGTAGGTATATAGATGGATAAGGAGGAAAAATATTTCTGTCATTTAATTACCGTGGAGCTCCAATAGTATAATTCTTAAACTCCAAAATCTTTAATGATAATGTAATTACAGCCCTTGGTCATTTATTTTTTTATTTTTTAAAAGATTTTATTCATTTATTCATGAGAGACACACAGAGAGAGAGAGAGGCAGAGACACAGGCAGAGGGAGACGCAGGCCCCACACAGGGAGCCCAACGTGGGACACAATCCCGGGACTCCAGGTCACACTCTGGGCCAAAGGCAAGCACTAAACCGCTGAGCCACCCAGGGATTCCCACCCTTGGTCATTTAATTTTCATCTCTATAGTTCTATAGTTCTTGCAAGAATTTATGCCTTTTTTCTGAGGTTGAAATCTGTGCCATGAAAATTCACCTTAAGTGGGATAAAGCACCAGTGGAGAGCATGAAATTTATTAAGGCACTAGTCTTACTTATATGATATAGGGAACTCTTGTGTAAAGGAGGGTATTACAGGTAAAATGATTCCATTTGCTGACTCACTTTATTGAATTAAATTGAAGAAACTATCAAATGACAAGCATAAATGTTGAAATTAGATATTTGAACTATTTATGAGACATACCTGGGTATCCCAAAGGGTGCTGAATCCCAATATGTTTCAATAAATTTTTTTTTGCTCTGTTATAGAGGAAAGAGTTAGGGAGGAACAGGGGGTGAGGGAGAGAGAATCATAAGCAAGTTCCATGCCCAGTGCAGAGCCCAACACAGGGCTCGATCTCACAATCTTTAGATCATGACCTGAGCCAAAATCAAGAGTTGGATGCTTAACTGACTGAGCCACCCAGGGGCCCCATCAATGTGTTTCAAACTGAACCCTCCAAGCCCTGCCCCCCTACCCCCACCCCGGACACACATGCTCTGTCAGCCAAAACTGCTCCTCCTTTGTACTCCTGATTTTGGTTTACTGTGCCAGTCTCTTCTCTAACCATACTAGTTCAGTTCTTTGCCTCTCACATGACTATTACTAATAACTTAACTTCTGATCCTTCATTCTTATCTCTTCTGAAACCAGCCTGCAGACTGCTCCCATGGCAATCTTTCTTTTTCCTTCCTTCAATCCTTCTTCCCTCCCTCCCTCCCTCCCTCCCTCTCTTCCTTTCTTTTTTTCTTTGGATGTCCTTTTGGGAAGCACCTGGTCAAGACTTCAGTCCGTTTTAAAAATTGGCTGTTTTTTCTTTTTGATTTGTAGAATTCCTTCTCATATTCTGAATATAAGTCTTTAGTGTAGGAGTTCTTTATATTGGATATTAATCCTTATTTGTATGCAAATACCTTTTCCTACTCTGTAGTTGTATTTTTACCATCTCAATGATGCCCACTGATTAACAGAAGTTCTAAATTTTAATGAAGTTCAATTTTCCATATTTTCCTTTATAATTAGTGTTTTTCTTGACCTGTTTAAGAATACTTGTCTATCTCAAGTCATAAAGATACAATTATATGTGATTACTACAGAAGTTCTATTATTTTACTTTTCATATTTAGATCTAGATTCTATATAGAATGCTTTTGGTGATTTTCACTCCAACTATAAAGATCTTACAAGTCATCACTCCTGTCCTCACACCAAGAAATCTGAACAAACTAAAAATCAATGTCTCTTCTTAGATCCTTAAAATTTTGGTCACAGAGCAAACCACTTCCTCAAAAACTGAAGACAGGCAAATAGAGAGACTCACCACTTATTAGGAGCAGAAGCTACTGTCTGGAGCCGGTACCTACAGGGATGCTTAAATTGTAATTGCCAAATTGCTGGACACTCAGTGTGAACTAGTTTGAAAGTTAAAAACATCAGAGGGCCAAGCCTTAGGGAGATACCCATACTTTCATGAGTTTTATCTTCAAGAAACCCCATTAAGTTGTCATGGTGAGGATCTGAGAAAAAAAATTCCCTCTTGCTTCCAACTGGGGGAGGAGAAGTAATCATTTTGAAATATACACAGGAGGAAATTATCCATTTTGAAATATGCCTAGAGCATTCTATTTTTCTTTCTGTTCTCTGTAACAAAGACCAGCTCCTAAGGGAAATTACCTTGCAAAAGCTTTATTTGATCAGGGCAAGGACAATGAGCCAATGCCAGCCTCTGCTAGTCTTTCAGTCTCACATGAGGATGGGAATGGGGGAGCCCACGAACCTCTTCTGAAAGTCATAGCTCTTGCCATAAAATACACACATATATGTGTGTGTATGTGTATTATATGTGCGCATGTGTGAGTGTATATAATTAAGCAGAACGCTTTCCCTTCCTAATATCTTACCACTGTAACAATAGAGCTCCAGGATAATAAGAAGGATTATAACTAAGATAGCTGCAAGACACAGACTATTTAAAAAGTTTCTAGGAAAATCCAAATATACAGAGGGAACAAAAGCAAAGGTACTAGAACAACTTGAAGCCTCTGATACCTGAAGCCACAGCAAACAAAAACAGTCTAACTTCTAGCCAGGTAAACAAAATCTCATACTACAGACCTATTTACCACAGTTCCTCTTACCCAATCAATATATTATGTCTGCCTTTCAACAAAAAATTAAAAGGCACGGGATGCCTGGGTGGCTCAGTCAGTTGAGCATCTGCCTTAAGCTGAGGTCATGACCCAAGAGGTCTGGGATCGAGCTCCATATTGGACTTCCTGCTCAGCAGAGAGCCTAATTCTCCCTCTGCCTCCTGCTCATGCTCTCTCTCCCTATCTCTCTCAAATAAATAAATAAAATCTAAAAAAACTAAAAGGGGCATTAATAAGCAAGAAAAAACATTTGCAACAGACTCAGACTTGACATGATTTTAGAATTAACTAGGCCAGGATTTAAAATACCTATAATTAGTATGTTAAGAGCTCTAACAGAAAACGTGAACAATATACAAGAACTTATAGATAATGTAAGTGGAGAGATAGAAACTCTAAGAAAAAAAATAAAAGAAAATGCTAGAAGCCAAAAACACTATTAAATATTTCATCTAACAGCACAATAATACTCTTCTCAAGCTCACATGGAATATTCATCAAGATAAACCACATTCTAGGGCATAAATCACAGCTATACAAATTTAAAAGAACAGAAATAATACAAAGTATTCTCTCATCCTACAATTGTATTAAAGTAGAAATCAATAATCAAAAGGTACCAGAAAAAAGAAAACCATATATTAGGCAACATACTTCTAAATAAAATATGGATCAAAGAAAAAATCTCAAGAAAATTTTAAAAATATTTTAAACTAGGGGCACCTGTGGCTAAGTCATGATTTGACTCAGGTCATGATTCTGGGGTCCTAGGATGGAATCCTACATCAGGCTCCCTGCTCAGTGGGGAGTCAGTCTGCTTCTCACTCTGCCCCTCCCCTGTTCACGCTTACTCTCTCTCTCAAATAAAAAAATAAAATGTTTAAAAAATATTTTTAACTAAATGAAAATATATCTATAGAAACATGTAAAAAGGGGATCCCAGAGTGGCTCAGTGGGTTTAGCACCTGCCTTTGGCCCAGGGTGTGGTTCTGGAGTCCCAGGATTGAGTCCCACATCAGGCTCCCTGCATGAGCCTGCTTCTCCCTCTGCCTGTGTCTCTGCCTCTGTCTCTGTGTCTCTCATGAATAAATAAATAAAAGCTTTAAACAAAAAACATGTAAAATGCAGTGAGAGCAGTAATTAAAAGGAAACTTATAGAACTGAATGTATATAATTGGAAAAGAAGTTCTAAAATCAGTTATCTAAACTTCTACCTTAGAAAACTATAGAAAGAGCCATACAACCCTAAAACAAGCAGAAGAAAAGAACTACTAAAAATCAGAGCAGAAATCAATGAAATTGAAAGTACAGAAATAATAGAAAACATCAAAATACCCAAAGAAGCTTCTTTGAAAAGATCAGTAAAACTGGTAAATCTTCAACCAGGCTAACCAAAGGAAAAAAATACCAGTTACTAATACCAAAAATGAAAGAAGATGGGGTAGAGGGATGGCTCAGTAGTAGTCTGCCTTTGGCTCAGGTCATGATCCCAGGGTCCTGGGATCTAGTCTTGCATCAAGCTCCTTGCAGGGAGCCTGCTTCTCCCTCTGCCTATGTCTCTGCCTCTCTGTGTCTCTCATGAATAAATAAATAAAATCTTTAAAAGAAAAAAAATGAAGGAGGGGATGTCACTACTGATCTCATGGCTATTAAAAGGATAATAACTAACTTATGAACAACTCTGACCACAAATTTGATAACTTGGATAAAATGGACTAATTTCTTGAAAGGTATAATCTACCAAAACTTATACAAGAAAAAAATAGATCATCTGAATAGGCCTATATCTATTAAAGAAATTGAATCAACAATAGCTTTCCAAAACAGAAAGCATCTGGCCCAGATGGTTTCACTGGAATTCTTCCAAACATTTAAGAAAGAAATTATAGCAATTCTTTACTGTCTCGTCTGGAAAACGGAACCAGAGGGAATACTTTCTAACTCATTCTAGTAGGCCAGCAGTACCCTAATACCAATACCAGATAAAGACATAAGAAAGGAAAATTACAGGAGCAAAAACAACCCAAAGGAGAAAGGAGAGTCTTTTCAACAAATGGTGCTGGAACAACTGGATGTCCAGAGCATAAATACATACATACATACATACATACATACATACATACATACAATCTAGACACAGACTCAATATCTTTCATACAGATCCTATACCTTTCACAAAAGTTAACTGGAAGTGAATCACAGATCTTACATAAAAGGCAAAATTATAAAATTCTAGAAGATACCACAGTTGAAAATCTAAGTGGCCTTGGGTTTGACAATAGGTTTTTAGATACAATTCAAAAGAATAATCCAAAAAAAAACCTGATACGTTGGACTTCATTAAAGTTAGAATTTTCTGCTCTGTGAATCTTCTGCTCTGTGACATGGTTAAGAGAATAAAAAGACAAGCCACAAACTCTAAGAATATCTTTATGAAACATGTACCTGATAAATGATTTATATCCAAAATATACTAAGAATTCTTAAAATTCAGCAATAAGAAAACAAACAACCCAGTTAAAAAATGGACAAAAAAATGTGAACACTTCACAAAAGAAAATATATAGATAGCAAGTAAACATATTAAAAGATGTTCAACGTTATAGGTCATTAAATTACAAACTAAAACAACAGTAAGTTTTCATCATACACCAATCAGAATGGCCGAAATCCAAAACACTGACAACACCAAATACTGGCAAGGACGTAGAAACAGGAGTTCTCATTCATTACTGATAGAAATGCAAAATGGTACAGCCACTTTGGAAGACAATTTGGCAGTTTTTTACAAAGCTAAAGAAAGATTTACCATACTAGTACTAATGGGCACCTAGGTATGTACTCTGAGTTGAAAACTTAGGCCCACAAAAACGTTTATAGTAGTTTTATTCATAATTACCTCAACTAAAAGCAATAAGATGTCCCTCAATAGGTATATGGATAAACCAACTATGGTACATCCAGACAATGGATGGTTATTCAACACTAAAAAGAAATGAGTCATCAAGCTATAAAAAGACATGAAGGTAACTTACATGCATATTGGTAAGTAAAAAAGCCAGTTATTTTTAAAAAGGTTACATACTCTATAGAGAATCCTGGAAAAGGCAAAACTATAATCAATGGTAGTTTTAGTTCTGCCTTATCAATTTGGATGGCTTCTACCTCTTTTTCTTTTCTGACTGCTGTGGTTAGGACTTCCAGTACTACCATAAATAAAGTGGTAAGAGAGGACATCCTTGTCCCTGATCTTAGAAGAAAAACTTGTTTTTCACTGAGTATGATGTTTGCTGTGGGGTTTTCACATATGGCATTTATTATGTTGAGGTGTGTTCCCCTTAAATCTACTTTGTTGAGGGTTTTATCATGAACGGATGTTGTACTTTTTCAAATGCTTACTCTGCATCTACTGAAATGATCATATGGTTCTTACCTTTTCTCTTGTTGATGTGATATATCACACTGATTGATTTATGAATATTGAACTACCACTGCATCCCAGGAATAAACATTACTCGATTGTGGTGAATGATTTTTTAAATATATTGTTGTATATGGTTTGCTAATTTGTTGAGAATTTCTGCATCTATGTTTATCAGAGATATTGGCCTGTAGTTTTCTCTTTTTTTTTTTTTTTAAGATTTTATTTTATTTATTCATGAGAGACACAGAGAGAGAGGCAGAGACATAGGCAGAGGGAGAAGCAGGCTCCCTATGGGGATCCTGATGTGGCACTGATCCCAGGACCCCGGGATCACAACCTGAGCTAAAGGCAGACACTCAACCACTGAGCCACCCAGGTGCCCCTGTAGTTTTCTTTTTTTGCAGTGTCTTTATCTGTGTGTGTGGGTGTGTGCGCGTGCGCACGCGCGCGTGTGTTTTTAATCAGGGTGATACTGGCCTCATAGAATGAATTTGGAAGATTTCCTTCCTCTTCTATTTTTTAGAATAGTTTAAGAATAGGTATTAATTGTTCTTTAAATGTTTGGTAGAATTTGTGAAGCCATCTGGTCCTAATCTTTTGTTTGCTAGAAATTTTTTGATTACTGATTCAATTTCATTGCTGATAATGGGTATATTCAAATTTTCTACTTCTGTTTCAGTTTTGGGAGGTTATATGTTTTTAGGAATTTATTCATTTCTTCTAGATTGTCTGATTTGTTGGAATTTAATTTTTCATATTATTATCTTATTTTGTTCTATTTAAGTATTGCTACCCCAGCTTTCTCTTTGCTATTATTTACATGATAGACGTATCCCTCCCTATCCCCTCACTTTCAATCTGCAGGTATCTTTAGGTCTAAAATGAATCTCTTGTATGCAGCATATAGTTGGGTCTTGCATTTTATCCAATCACACAATGTCTTTTGATTAGAAGTGTTTAGTCCATTTATATCAAAGTAATTATTGATAGGTACATACTTACTGACATTTTGTTAACTGTTTTACAGTTGAATTTGTAGTTCTTTCCTTTTTTCCTAAGATTCTATTTCTTTATTTGAGAGAGAGAGTGTGTGTGCACAAGCAGAAGGGAGAGGCAAAAGAAAGGGAGAAGAGGGGGAGAAGCAGACTCCCTACTAGGGAGCCTGATATTTGATCCCAGGACCCCAGGATTATGACCTGAGCAACCCTCATTTTGTTTCCTATGATTAAGAGTCTCTTATGGTGGGACACCTGGGTGGCTCAGTGGCTGAGAGTCTGCCTTCAGTTTAAGGTTATCTGGGGTCCTGGGATTGAATCCTGCATCAGGCTCTTGGGGAGCCTGCTTCTCCCTCTGCCTATGTCTCTGCCTCTCTCTGTGTGTCTCTCATGAATAAATACATAAAATCTTTCTAAAAAAAATCTCTTATGGTTTGTCTCCCTCTCTGATTTCATCTTTTATCTTTTCCTCTCCTCCCCTATGATCCTCTGTTTTGTTTCTTAAATTCCACACATAAGTGAGATCATACGGTGACTGTCTTTTTCTGACTGACTTATTTCACTTAGCATAATATCCTCTAGTTCCATCTGCGTCACTGCAAATAGCAAGATTTCTTGTTTTGATGGCTGAGTAGTACTTCATTGTATATATATACCACATTATTATAGGTTTTTGATTTGTGGTTACTAATAGGTTTCTATATAATATCCCAAGCATATAGAAGTCTAATCCCACTTACAATTGTACCAAAAAGAAAAAAATACTTAAAACTAAACTTAACCGAAGAGCTGAAAGCTCTAAACTCTGAAAACAACAAAACACTGATGAAAGAAATTGAAGATGACACAAATGGAAAGATATTCCATGCTCATGGATTGGAAAAACCAAAACTTTTATATCCATACTACATAAAGCAATCTATATGTTTAATGCAATCCCTTTCAAAACACCAACAGCATTTTTCACAGAACTAGAATACATGTATGGAACCACAAAAGATCCCAGATAGCAAAGCAGTCTTGAAAAGAACAAATGTGACAGTATCATAATCTCAGGTTTTAAGACATACTATAAACTGTAATAATCAAAACAACATAGTACCAATTCTACCTCTGAAACTAAAATATAGCATATGTTAATTAAATTGAATTTTTAAAAAGATTTTATCTATTTATTCATGAGAGACACAGAGAGAGAGAGGCAGAGCCACAGGCAGAGGGACAAGCAAGCTCCATGCAGAGCCACAGGCAGAGGGACAAGCAAGCTCCATCCCAGAACCATGGGATCACGACCTGAGCCAAAGGCAGACACTTAACCACTGAGCCACCTAGGAGCCCCTAGAGAAAATTTTTTTTTAAAAAACCACAATATGGTACTGGCACAAAAATAAACACATAGATCAATAAAACAGAACAGAGAGCCCAGAAATAAACCCACAATTATATGGTCAGTTCATCTACGACAAAAGAGGTAAGAGTATACAATGGGAAAATGACAGTCTTTTTAATAAATGGTGTTGGAAAAACTGTCAGCTACATGCAAAAGAATGAAACTGAACAACTTTCTTACACTACACACAAAAATAAACTTAACGTGGATTAAGGTCCTAAATGTGAGACCTGAAACCATAAAATTCCTAGAAGAAAACATAGGCGGTAATCTTTTTGATGTCAGTTGTAGAAATATTTTTCTAGATAGGTCTCCTCTGGAAAAAGAAACAAAAGCAAAATTAAACTATTGGGACTATATCAAAATAAAAAGCTTTTGCACAGTGAAGAAAACCATCAACAAAAGAAAAAGACAAAAAAAAAACAAAACAAAAAAAAACAAAAAAAAGAAAAAGACAATCCTCAGAATGGGAGAAGATATCTGCAAATTACATATCCCATAAGGGGTTAATATTCAAAACATAAAGAACCTATACAAATTCAATACCAAAACTATAAATAATCCAATTTAAAAATGGACAGAAGGGGATCCCTGGGTGGCTCAGCGGTTTGGCGCCTGCCTTTGGTCCAGGGTGCGATCCTGGAGTCCCGGGATCGAGTCCCGCGTCGGGCTCCCAGCATGGAGCCTGCTTTTCCCTCTGCCTGTGTCTCTGCCTCTCTCTCTCTGTGTGTGTCTATCATGAATGAATAAATAAAATCTTTAAAAATAAAAAAATAAAAATGGACAGAAGATATGGACAGACTTTTTTCCAAAGAAAACATACAGATGGTCAACACACATAAAAAAGATGTTCACCATAACGTATCAGGGAAATACATATCAAAACCACCATGAGCTATCACTCATTCCTCTCAGAATGGCTAAAATAAAAAACACAACAAATAAAAACTGTTGGTAAGGATGTGGAGAAGAAGAAACCCTTGTGCATGGTTGGTGGGAATACAAACTGGTGCAGCCAGTATAGAAAACAGTAGGGAGGTTCCTCAAAAAGTTGCAAATAGAATGATCCAGTAATTCCACTAATGGGTATTCAAAGAAAATGAAAACGCTGATTCAAAATGATATATGCACTTCTATGTTCGTTTATTGTAGCACTACTCACAAAAATATGGAAACAACCCAAGTGTCTATTGGTAGATGAACGGATAAAGATGGGATGGGCATACACACACACACTTGAATATCATTCAGGCATAAAAAAGAGCAGAATTTTGCCATTTGCAACAACATGGATAGATCTAGAGGATACAATGGTAAATGAAGTATGTAAGAAAAAGACAAATATCATGATTTAACTCATTGTGTGGGAATTAAGAAACAAAACAAATGAACAAAGAAAAAACAAACAAAAAATATCAATTAATCAATTTCTTCTTATATGTATTTTGTACTCTAAGAAATCTTTGGCTACCCCAAAACGTGAAAACATTCTCCCATGTTTTCTTCTAGAAGGTCTATTGCTATGCTTAGGTCCATTTTTAGTTAATTTCTTATATGGAGTCAGTTAAGGGTCAAGGTACATTTTTTTCTCCACCTGTATATTCTGTTCCCATCCCCATTTAATGGAAAAAATTATCTGTCTCAAATTTAATTACCTTGCACCTCCATCAAACAGCAACAGACCAATTTCTAACTCTCTACTCTGTCCTTAATCTATATAAATTCCACTCTGTATTGATTACCAGTAGTAGCTTCACAGAAGGTCTTTTTTTTTTTTTTCCATTTAAATTTTAGTTAGTTAACATACAGTGTAATATTGGTTTCTGGAGTAGAATTCAGTGATTCATCACAGAAAGTCTTGAAATCAGATGTAAGTCCTTCAACTTTGTTCTTAGTTTTCAAAATCATTTGACTATTCTAGATCTTTTACATTTCCATATAAATTGTAGAATCAGTCTATCAATTTCCATAGAAAAGACTGCTGGGATTTTCATTAAAACTGCATTGGAAATATAAATCTATCTGAGACTTACATCTTAAAAATATTGATTCTTCCAATCCAAGAAAATGATATTTCTATTTATATAGGTCTTCTTTAATTGCTGTGTCTTTTCTGTGTACAGGTCTTTCACATATTTTGTTAAATTTATTTCTAAGTCTCTCATTTGTTTGATGTTCTTGTAAATGCTAGTTTTAAAATTTTCACTTTCTACTGTGGGGTGTGTGTGCATGCACATGTATTACATATGGAAGTATTATGTATGCCTATATACTTACTTACACACACACATATATATGCAATTTTTGTACAGTGTCTTTGCATTCTGTACTTTGCTAGAGACAATCATTAGTTCTAGTAGCTTTTTAGTAATTCCTTAAAATTTGATCTGTACATCATCATGTCTGTTTAGAATTCTTATCTTTAAGTTCGTGAATGTTATTGGTCTGTAGTTTCCTTTCCTTATACATCTTTGTCTGGTTTTGGTATTAGGATAATGCTGGCCTCATAAAATGAGTTAGGAAGTTTTTCCTCCTATTTTCTAGAAGAGATTGTATAGAATTAGCATTACTTCCTCTATAAATGTCTAGTAGAATTATCCAAAGAGCTATCTGAGTCAGTCAGAACTTGAACATCTCCCAAACCTGTGTGAGCAACGAGAGAATCGCTCAGTAGTTCTTTACCATGCCCCATGAGTTTCACCTTATTCACGCACCATTCAGCATTCAGCAACACACTCAAGAACCAGACATCTGGAGCTATTTATTTGCAGACTTCCCTTTCCCATGTCTCACACACTCCAGTTGCCTTATTTAATTCCCCAAACTTTTAATCTCAGTCCTCTTGATGGGATCTCTGTGCTCTGTCTTATTTGCCCCTTCCTATGCTGTAATCTGGGAAGCCTCTCCAGTCAAAGAGCAGGGGTGTTCATGGGACTCACCTGTTTGTATTTTTTTACTCCAGGATCATATTCCCATGTCTAAACATAGCAACTTCCACAAATTATATTCAGTTTCCTACTTGCTTATCGCAGGACAAGTCCAGCATCAGCTTATTCCCTATGGCTAAAATTTAAAATGTCTTTAGAATTTGCTAAAATATCTTTTTTTTTCATTCCTCAAATTGGTAATTAATACCTTCTCTCTTTTGTTTATCATATTTTTACTAAGGATTTATCAATTTTATTAGCGTTTTCAAAGAATCAACTTCTGGTTTTATTGATTTTCTTTCTAAACTGTTCATTATTTTCTGCTCTTGTCCTTATCATTTCCTTCTTTCTCTTTTCTAGGTTTAATTTGCTATTCCTTTTCTAACTTCTTGAGATGGGTACATAGATCATGGATTTTCAGATCTTTTTTTCTTACACATGTAAGTAAGACTATAAATTTCTCTTGACATGTCATTTAAGATGTGTTGGACAAATTTTAAAATGTAATTGTTTTCAAACTTCTACTATGATTTATTCTTTTACCTATGGGATTTTAAACTTATCTTTGTATTTCTGATTTCTGACTTAATTTCACAATGGTAAAAGTACATACTCTATATGATTTTAATCCTTGAAATGTGTTGAAATTTTTTATGGCCAATTTTTTATAACCAAGTCTTCAGTCACAAGGTTACACCTTATTCTCATCATAACAAGATAAATGAATCAGATTGAAAGAGGATTAAGGAGATACACTGAAGATAAAAGGAGAACATTTTACAAGCTTAGCATCCCAGTTACCCTACAGGTTAAGTTTCAGACAAGGGTAGCGACAGAACCATATAATTTCAGTGAAAAGCAACATAAGTTAGATATTTTTTAAAAAGGGGAAGAGGGTTTAGAAATATTAGATCAGGCAAGCATGCAAACTTCAGAGTAGAAAAAATGCAAGGCCTGATCAATTTTGCTAAGATCTTTGGGAAGATATATTCTATAGTAGCTGAGAATACTGTTTTATAGATATCAATTATATCAGGTTTATAATTGTTATATTCAAATTTTTTTTCTTTTTTTGGGGGGTCCCTTTTCCTATCAATGTGTTAAAAATCTTTTTTCATTATTGTAGATTTTCCTGTTATTCTTTTTGGTTTTGTCAATGTGCGCTTTAAATATTTTGATGTTGTGCTATTAATTGCATATGGCTTTAGAAATACATATGTATTTTTATCAAAAGTTGCCAAGGGCACTTTATTTTATCCTTTTCAACATCCTGTTTTGCAGCTTCCTTGTCCCTTTTTGCCCAGACACCAAAGAGCTGGGCATTGGCACGGGCCACACAAACACTGGTGAACCCTTGAAGTTCTTCTCTGAGATGACTCTAGTTTTCTCCTTCCTATAGTCTTTCTGTAGGGGCACAATTGGTCCTGTCAACTGGGTAGCTAATTTGAGTTTTTCAACAGAGGTGTCTCCCTTCTTGGGAGCTGAGGTCTTCCTGAGTAGGAAAATGAGCTTGGTGTCACTCTTTCTGGTGTCACACATTTACTTGCAGGGGACTCTGTGAACTTGTTCCACTTCTTGGATCGACTGAGATCCCAATGGTCCACTCCACCTTCTTGTGGGTGCTAGCCACACTTAATTCTTATAAACTAAAACCCCTGCCGGCTCAAAGTTTGGTGTGGTACCTCACCATGGGGCACCTCACTAAAGGCTGGGTGGGTCCAGACATGAAATGCAGGATAATGTGGCATGCCTTGGATTGCTGGCTGGATACTCAAGGATGACCTCAATTAAATGACTGGTGGTTACTGGGCTGTCAGCCAGATCATGACTGATTATTGGCTGGAGTACGTTGGGTCTCCTCAACAAAGCTTCTCAACCTTTAGCATATAGGTTATCTAAGAGCTTCAAGTATAACAAGAGTACAAACCTCTTTGAAGTACAGCATGAAAGCAAACACATTTGCAGTGTCCAACTGGCCAAATAAAGTTATGCAGACAACCCAGCTTCAAGACAAGTAGATGCCAACTTTTGTTGGAGGACCTGAAGGGTAATACTGCAAAAGAGCATATATACAGGAATGGAAAGAACTTGTGGCCATTTCAGTAGTCTATCACAACTACTAACATCAAACATGATGAACCTGTCTATACTCTGACTCTACTTCCTCTTCTCCTCTCCTCTTTCTTCTCCCTCTTCCTATATCTCTCTGCCAAACAGCAAATGTGTGAACTTTCTATTTTAGAGGTAGAAGAGGTAAGTTACTGAATTTATACATTTTGTTTCATAATTACTACTGGATAGAAACAAGGAGATTGTCCTTCTATTAGAAAGATGCTTTGTGTTCAGACATAACCTAAATATTTCAAGAAGTCATATTTGTCATAGGAAACAAACTAAGAATTGCTGGAGGAGAAAGGGGTGGGGAGATAGCATAAATGGTTATGGGGCATTAAGGTGGGCATGTGATGTAATGAACACTGGGTGTTATATACAATTGATGAATCACTGAACTCTACCTCTGAAACTAGTAATACACTATATGTTAATTAAATGAATTTAAATAAAATAAAACTAAATCAAAAAGAAAGAAGTCATATTTCTCAAAAGCCAGAATATTTTCCACTTTATATTTTGTGCTAGTTTTTTTAAAAGAAGGAAGTAAACTAGTATATTTAAGAGTGGGAAAAGTGAGTGGCTATTTTTAATTGTATCCGTCTTTATGATAATGAAATTTTTATTTAATAATGCTAAGGCTTAAAAATATTCCCAGCATAAAAACATCCACTTATTAATGAACATTATTGTGACATTTTTACTTTATATCATGAGCCTCCCTATGGATTTGGTCAGGACAGATGAGCCCTAGAAGTAAAATACTCATACAAGGATTAAAAAGCAAAATATAACACCCTCTTAGGGACTAAACAGATCTAAAAGAAATAATTTTTAATAATAATTCCAGGAGCCTTAAAATATAAGGCCTTTCCCTAACTACCTTGTCAAATACTTAAAAGGTATTTGGGAAGAAAGCATCAGTTTTAGGTAAATTTCGCAATAGAGTAGAACCAGCACCAACCACCCTGTGGTTAAGCAGATATTGTAGGGCAATTTACTGTCACATACAATCCCTTATCCAGAGCCCAATTATCTTCTTTCCATTAAAAAAAAGTTTCTAATTTTTCATCTATTAGATCTCTAAATCTGTTTTTCTTTTTTTTTTTTTAAGATTTTATTTATTTATGAGACACACAGAGACAGAGAGAGAGGCAGAGCACAGGCAGAGGGAGAAACAGGCTCCATGCAGGGAGACCGATGTGGGACTCAATCCCAGGACTCCAGGATCATGCCCTGAGCCAAAGGCTTAACAACTAAGCGACCCAGGCATCCCTAAATCTGTTTTTCTAATGCCTCTTCTGCCATTAGCCATCTCCTTATTCTATATACCAAATATCCTTTTGGTACATTTCTGCATAAAGCATTTCAAAATTTTCCTCAAGGGAGAATTTTATAAATTTTTCTTTAATGGAAGATGGCAGCAGAATAGGAGGACCTTGTCCCATGAATACAACTAGATAACTAATAAAATCATCCTAAATATCCCAGAAACTGACCTGAAGACTAGCAGAACAAACTCCACGACTAATGGCAGAAAAGAGGCCACACTGAAGAAGGTAGTAAGTATGGAGACATGGTTTGGTAGAGAAATGGATAGTGTCACTGCTGTGGAGAGGGAGCCTCAGTCATGGAGAAGGGCAAGACACAGACTACAATACATAGGGAAGTGCACAGGGGAAATGAATCCCCATAGTAACTGACTAGGCAAGCTGGAGAGGCCAAATCTCTGAAGTTCTTGCAATCAGTAGGGCTTAAAGCCTGGAGTTCTAAAAGTCAATAGACTTGACTTCAGGAGAGCCCAGACACATTGAGGTTCCTCTTGAAGAGAAGACATGGCAAATAGCCCATGGACATACAACATAGAAATAGTGATCTGAATAGCACCTAAGGCATACAGAGGGGAAGTTACCTGCTCATCTTGGAGCATGTGCCAGAGAGGCAGCATTCAAGGAGAGACCCCTGTGGGAACAAAGGACCTAGCCGATACCTTTTCCCTCCCCACCTCACCCCTAGCATAAGCACAGGGCCACCTGCAGGAACCAGTGCAGGGCTTATACTTACTACCTAACTTGCTTATACTAAACCCCAAACCCTGATGCTCCAGTGGAACCTCCTCCTTCCCAGTCAGGTTCACCTCAATCCCAATGTGGTGGGTCCCTCCCCAAGAAGTGAGGCCCAAATCCCTGCCAACACTGCATCTCCCTTCCCAGAAGTTTTGCAAAGCCTCAGTTCCCAAGCAGGGGACAGGTCTCACTTCAAAAGCACACCAGAGCACACCTAGTTAAAACGTACTACATTCAGACCAGGAACCAATCACTGTCCAAAGCAGGCAAGGAGAGACTCTGCAGATAACCAGCCTGAAGGATAAAGCAGCCAGGACACAAAAGGAAAGCCCATGCAGCACACATCAGAGATATTCCTGGAAGTTCCAGTCCCTGGGGAAGAAGAGATACTACACAGCAGGGCACCACAGGACTCTTATTCATAAAGCCATTAGCCTCAAGAACAGGATATGGGGGGCCTGGGTGGCTCTGTCAGTTAAGCATCCAACTCTGTTTTCCCTCATGTCATGATCTCAGGGTTGTGAGATCAAGCCCTACCTCAGGCTCTGCACTCAGCACAAAATCTGCTTAAGACTCTCTTTCTCCCTCTGCTCCTCCTACTTGTGCACTCTTTCGCTTTCTTAAATAAATAAATAAACAAACATTAAATAAAAAAAAAGAATAGGAGATATAACTGACTTCCTAATGCAGAGAAACAGGCACAGAGACTTAGACAAAATGAGAATACAAAGAAATCTGTCCCAAATGAAAGAACAAGAATAGGCTACAGCTGGAGATCTAAGTAAAACATTTATAAGTAACATGCCTGATGGAATATTTAAGGCAGTGATCATAAGCATACTCACTAGACTTGAGGAAAAAGTGGAAGATATCAATGAGACCCTTAATACAGAGGTAAAAAGGTCAGATACAGAATGCAATAAATGAGATTAGAAACATGCCTGATGCAAGGAACAGCATGCTGGAAGAAGCAGAGGAACAAATTAATGACCTAGAAAACAAAGTAATGGAAAGTAATCAAACTAGACAAAAGAAAGAAATAAAGAAAAAATAATTATGCAAAATGAGAACATCCTTAATGAACTCAGTGATCCTATCATAGGGTCATATTATAGAAGTCCCAAAAGAAGAAAAGAGAAAAAAGGGGGAAGAAAATTTATTTGAAGAAACATAGCAGAAAACTTCCTTAATCTGGGGAAGGAAACAGATATTCAGATCCAGGAGGCACAGAGAATCCCCAACAAAATCAACAAAAGCAGACTCACATTAAGACATATTGTAATTAAAATGGTAAAATATAGTGCTAAAAAAATTTTTTTAAGCAGCAAGACAAAAGAAAGACAGTAATATACAAAAAAAAAAAAAAAAAAAAAAAAAACCCTTAAGGTTATCAGGGGATTTTTCAGCAGAAACTTTCCAACCCAGAAGAGAATGGCATGATATATTCAAAGTGCTGAATGAAAAAAATCCATAGCCAAGACTACTTTATCCAGCAAGATTATCATTCAGAATAGAAGGAGAGATAAGGAGTTTCCCAAACAAACAAAAAAACTAAAGGAATTCATGACTGCTGCAAGAAATATTAAAGAGGATACTCTTTCCACTTTGATTGGAAAGGAAAGTCCAAAAATGACACTATGAAGGTAGGAAAAAGCAGTAAAAATAAATAAAAAGCAGAAAAATAAATATTTCTGTGAAACTTCAGTCAAGGAACTCAAAAAATAAAAGGACATAAAATAGAACACCATATACCTAAAGTCTGGGGAGGAGAAGGGTAAAGAAGGGGTTCAAACTTAAATGAACATCAACTTAATATAGACTGCTATATACAGATGTTATATACAAACCTAATAGTAACCACAAATTAAAAAAACCACTAATAAATATGCAAAGAATAAATATATTTTCCCTGATCTGAATATATCACTAAAGAAAACCACCAAACCATGAAAAACAGAAAGGTAAGAGAGGATCTGAGACAATCTTCAGAAACAACCATAAAACGAGTAATAAAATGGCAATAAATACATATCTATCAATAATTACTGTGAATATAAATGGAGTAAATGCTCCAATCAAAAGAGACAGAGTGATAGAATGGATTAAAAAAAAAAGACCCAACTATATGCTTCCTACAAGAGACTCAAGACCTAAAGACACCTGCAGATTGAAAGTGAGGGGATAAAGATACACCTATCATGCAAATGGATGTCAGAAGAAAGCTGGAGTAGCAATACTATACCAGACACACTAGACTTTAAAACAAAGACTGTAACAAGACACAAAGGAGGACACCACATAATACTAAAGGGGACAATCCAACAAGTACATATAACAATTGTAAATATTTATGCACCCAAATACAGAAAGCAACTATTAACAAACATAAGGGAACTATTCAATAATAATACAATAATAGTAGGAGACCTTAACACCCCATTTATGTCAATGGACAGATTATCTAAAATGAAAATCAACAAAGAAACAACGGCTTTGAATGACACATTTGGACCAGATGGACCTAACAGATATATTCAGAACGTTCTATCCTAAAAGAGCAGAATAGACATTATTTTCAAGTGCACATGGAACATTCTCCAGAACAGATCACATATTAGGCCATAAAAAAAAGCCTCAAAAAAAAAAAAAAGCCTCAACAAATTCAAGAAGATCAAAATCATACCTGCATCTTTCTGACCACAACTAAAAGTCAACCACAAGAAAAAATCTGGAAAGATCACAAACACAGAGAGGTTTAAATAACATGCTACTAAACAATGAATGGGTCAACAAGGAATAAAAGAAGAATTCAAAAAGCACATGTTAACAAATGGAAATGAAAACATAACAGTGCAAAACCTTTGGGATGCAGCAAAACCATTTCTAAGAGGGAAGTGTATAGAAATATAAGCCTACCTCAAGACACAAGAATAATGTCAAACAACTTAACCTTATACCTAAAGGACCTAGAAAAAAGCACAACAAACAAAACCTAAAATCAGCAGAAGGAAGGGAATAATAAAGATTAGAGAAGAAATAAATGATATAGAAACTAAAAAAACAAAAAAACAAAAAAACAAAAAACAAAAACAAACAAACCAAAAACCTCAATAGAACAGATCAATGAAATCAGGGACTGGTTCTTTGGAAAAAATCAGTAAAATTGATAAACCTCTAGCTACACTTATCAAGAAAAAAAAGATAAAGGGCTCAAATAAAATCACAAATCAGAGAGGAGATATTAACAACCAACACCACAAAAATACAAATAATTATGAGAGAATATATGAAAAACTCTATGTCAACAAATTGGGCAACCTAGAATAAATGGATAAACTCCTAGAAACATATAACCTCCCAGAACTGAAAGAGGAAGAAATAGAAAATTTGAGCAGACCGACTCCCAGCAAAGAAATTGAATCAGTAATCAAAAAACTTCAATAAACAAAAGTCCAGGACCAGATGGCTTCCCAAGCAAATTCTACCAAATTTAAAGAGAGTTAACACCTATTCTTCTCAAACTATTTCAAAAAACAGAAGAGGAAGGAAATCTTCCAAATTCATTCTATGAGGACAACATCACCCTAAGACCAAAACCAGATAAAGACCCCACGAAATAAGAGAACTACAGGCCAATTTCTCTGATGAATATAGATGCAAAAAAATCCTCAAAAAAATACTAGCAAACTGAATTCAACAATACGTTAAAAAAAAAAAAAAAAAAACATTCATCACAATCAAGTGGGATTTATCCCTGGTTGCAAGAGTGGTTTGCAACCCAATTAACATGATACATCACATCGATAAGAGAAAAGATAAGAACTACGTGATCATTTCAATAGAGAAAAAGCACTTGACAAAGTACAACATCCATTCATGATAAAAACCCTCAACAAAATAGGTCTAGAGGGAACATACCTCAACATAATAAATGCCATAAATGAAAAACCCACAACTAACATAATTTTTAATAGGGAAAAATTGAAAGCCTTTCTCCAAGAATCAGGAAGAAAATGATGTCCATGCTCACCACTTTTACTCAACATAGTAACTGGAAGTCCTAGCCACAGCAACCAGACAATAAAAATAAATAAAATGCATCCAAATCAGTAAGGAAGAAGTAAAACTTTCACTATTTGCAGATGACATGGTACTATATATAGAAAACTCAAAAGACTACCAAAAAAGTGTGAGAACTGATAAATGAATTCAGTCAAGTTGTAATATACAAAATCAATCTACAGAAATATGTTGCATTTCTATATACCAATAATGAAACAGAAAAGAGAAATTAAGAAAACAATCTCACAATTGCACCAGAAGCAATAAAATACCTAGGAATAAACCTAACCAAAGAGGTGAAAGACCTGTATTCTGAATACTATAAAACACTGATGGAAGAAAGAAGATGACACAAAGAAAAGACATTCCATGCTCATAGATCAATAGAAAAATACTGTTAAAATAGCTATACTACCCAAAGTAATCGACATATTTAGTGCCATTCCTATCAAAATACCAACAGTATTTTTCACAGAACTAGAACAAACAATCCCATAATTTGTATGGAACCACAAAAGAAGCAAGTCTTCAAAAAGAAAAGCAAAAGTGGAGCCATTACAATTTTAGATTTCAAATTTTATTACAAAACTGTGGTAATCAAAATAGTATGGTACTGGCACAAAAATAGACACATAGATCAATAGAACAGAACAGAAAACCCAGAAATGAACCCACTATTATATATATGGCCAATTAATCTTCAACAAAGCAGGAAAGAATATCCAATGGGAAAAGGACAGTCTCTTCAACAGTGTTGGGAAAACCGGACAGCTACATGCAAAAGAATGAAACTGGACCACTTTCTTACACTATACACGAAAATGAACTCAAAATGCATTAAAGACCTAAATGTGAGACCTGAAACCATAGAAATCTTAGAAGAGAACAAAGGCAATAACTTCTCTGACATCAGTTGTGACAACTTTCTTCTAGACAAGTCTCTTGAGGCAAGAAAAACAAAGGCAAAAATAAACCATTGGGACTTCATCAAAGTAACAAGCTTCTGCATAGCAAAGGAAACAATCAACAAAACTAAAAAGCAACCTACAGAATGAAGATATTTGCAAATAACATATCTGATAAAGAATGAGTATCCAAAAATATATAAAGAACTATAAAATTCAACACCCCCAAAACAAATAACCCAAACAAAAAAAGGGTGGAAAACGTGAACAAACATTTCTCCAAAGACATACACATGGCCAACAGACACATGAAAAGATGTTCAACATCACTCATCATCAAGGAATTGCAAATGAAAACTACAATGAGATATTATCTCGCACCTGTCAGAATGGCTAAAATCAACAATTGGTGAGTAGGTAGAAAAGAAAGGAACCTTCTTGCACTGTTGGTAGGAATGCAAAATGATGCAGCCACTGAGGAAAAGAGTTTGCAGGTTCTTCAAAATGTTAAAAACAGAACTACCCTATGATCCAGCAATTGCAGTACTGGGTATTTATCCAAAGAATACAAAAACACTAATTCAAAAGTAGCATTATTTGTTTACAGTAGCTTTATTTGTTTAGAGTAGCATTATTTACTATAGCCAAATTATGGAAGCGCCCAAGTGTCCATTGACTGATGAGTATATAAAGATGTGGGGAGGGTGTGTCTGTGTGTATACACATATATATGTATTATATATTATATATAATATAAACATACATATGTTTTATATAATATATAGAATGTGGAATACTCAATAATGTTTTATATAATATATAGAATGTGGAATATTATTGAGTCATAAAAAAGAATGAAATCTTGCCATTTGCAATGACATGGAGCTAGAGAGTATAATGCTAAGTGCAATATGTCAGAGAATGGCAAATAGCTTATGATTTTACTCATATATAGACTATAAGAAACAAAACAAATGAGCAAAGAGGAAAAAGAGAGAGAGAAAACAAGAAACAGACTCTTAATTATAGAGAACAAACTGATAGTTACCAGAAGAGAGGTGGGTAAGGAGACGGGTTAAATAAGTGATGGGATTAAAGCGTGCACTTGTGATGAGCACTAGGTGATATATGGAACTACTGAATCACTATACTGTACACCTGAAGTTAATATAACAGTCTATGTTAACTACTTAGAATTTAAAACTTATTTTGTTTTTCTTTAAGGGTTTTCTAGTCTCCAAAGTGATTCTACAGGAAACTACCTTTGTCTACGAACTAGAACTGGAATTTCTTGATCTCAAATCCATGGCCATTGACATGGCTGCCAAGACCTCCTACTCTCTCTTGAAACTATTCCAGTTTGGCTTTTGTCCCCATAACTTCACTAACATTATTCTAGTGAAGGTCAACAATCTAATGGACAATCCATAAATATTCATGCTGCTAGACCAATCTGCAGCATTTCACATTGCAAATTCTCTTCTTGAAATACTTTTTTCACTTGGCCTCTGGGACATCATTCACTCTTCATATTTCTAAGCTAATGCTGCTCTTTCTTGGCCTCATTTTTACTGTGTCTTCCTCATCATCTGAGGCATGAAATGTAAGAGTAATTCAGGGTTCATACTAAAACTTCTATCTTCACCTACTCCCTAGGAGATCTCATCTAGTTCCAGGACTTCAATGCCATTTCTGCATAGATGGCTCTCAAATTCATTTCCTTAGATCCACTTCCTCCCTTGAACTCAAGGCTCACATGGCCAATATACTACTCAACATCTCCACATGGATGTCTAATAAATAAACACTTAAAATTTAACATTTTTTTTAAAATTTAACATATTAAGACAATTTTCAGACCTCCCCCACCTGCTCTTTTCTGCAGTCTTAACCGTATCAGTTATCCCATGTCATTAGTTGTCAATATTAGAGTTACTCCACGTCAAAAACTTTGGAATCATCCTTGACTCTTCTCTTTTTCTTACATCTTACACTCAATTCACCAGCAAATCCCCTGGGCTCTAATTTTAAAATACATACCAAATCCAACTATTTTTCACTACATTTGCTGTTACCACTCAGATCTGAGCAATTACCACTCTTCAACTGTATTATTATGATAACCTACTAACAAGTCTCCCTGTTTCCATCATTACTTGCTCCCTCTCCAATTCACACATAATCTTTCTCTACCAGCAGTATATCACTATATTGCTCTACTTAAACCTTTCTGGTGACTTCTCACCTTGTTCGGAGTAAAATTCAAAGTTCTTATATAGGCTACAAGACCCTCCATAAAATGGCTCCTTCAGTATTTCTATGATTTCATATTCTACTGCTTTCCTTTGTGCTTGTTTTATTGGAGCCACACTGGCCTCCTTGATGTACCTAAAACATACTGACCATGCTCCTACATCTGGGCCTTTGTGCTCATTGTCTCCTCTGCCTGCCAGATACCTCAGATATCCACATGGCTTGCACCTCTTCCATCATGTTTCTGCTCAAAAGTCATCTTCTTAATGAACACATTCCTGTATATACACTATATAAAATAGCAATATATACACACACACACACACATATTTTGGTGGGCAGCAAAACAAAGTAATAGTAAGGAAAGTTTATTGAAAGTACAAAGCTCCTGAAGAGGGAGGGGGCCCAAGAGGGTTGCCCTATATCACCATCCATTATTTTCAACTCTTCTTATTATGCTTTATTTTTCTCTGTAACACTTATGAAGAAAAAGCAAACACCGTATGCTAATTTTCTGCCCTTTCCTTCCAGAATGAAGACTCCTCAAGTCCAAGGACTTTGTGTTTTTTAATTCTGTATTCCCAGAAGCAAGAAGAAATCCTGTCTCAATATAGACATTCATTAAATATTTGCTATAGAACAAAAAACTTCCGCCCATCCTTTAAGACCTTTTTTTCCAGAATCTTCCCTGACTTGCTCAAGAATAACTTCTCTCCAGGCTCCCAAAGAATTCTGTTTTGCATCTCTTCTGTAAATCTATGATCTCTTTTCTCTATTTGATGATATACTATTTGTATTTGATTCCTTGACACCTGGCATAACATCATTTAATAAATATTCAATCAATTAGTGGATGAATGACTTGAGAAAAGACCTGCATTTTAAACACAATTTTTAGGGTGCCTGAGTGGCTCAGTTGGTTAAGCATCTGACCCTCGTTTCAGCTCAGGCCATGATCTCAGAGTCATGAGATCGAAAACCCCATGGAGCTCCAAGATTCTCTCTCTCCCTCTCCCTCTCCCTCTCCCTCTCCCTCTGCCCCTGCCTCTGCTCTCTCTCTCTCTCTGTCTCAAAAAACAACTAAATAAATAAATTTTAAAATCACACAATTTTTGAGTAAATAGAAAAAATACTCCCCTCTCTCCCACCTTCACACTTCCAAGTTTATTTTTTTCCAACTACCCCAACCTGAACTCTGAAACTTATTTTTATCCTCTCCTTTACCCATGCCTTCCTATAATCACATTTTCTCACTCTCGCCTCTTATTAATCCTAGATAAGTGATCTCAGAAACTTAAAGCACAAACAGAAAACTAGTAAAGCATAAATAGAAAATTTAAAGCAGCACTGAAGTTAATTATCTAATAGTCAATCTTTATCCTGTGCTTTCTTTAGGGAGACAATATTCCACAGGAAACAGATCACCAATAAAATAAAAGACAAAGTGTCATGGGTGGTTATGCTCCCAGTAGTAGTATTTCTTAAGACATTCTTAGAAGGAACATTCAATTTTATGTACTTCCAACTTCATTATCAGCACTACCTTCATCATGGAAAATTACTGTTTTCTCTTTTTAAAGATTTTATTTATTTATTCATGAGAGACACAGAGAAAGAGAGAGAGAGAGAGAGAGGCAGAGACACAGGCAGAGGGAGAGGGAGGCTCCCTGCGTGGAGCCTGACATGGGACTCGATCCCAGGTCTCCAGGATCACACCCTGGGCCGAAGGCAGGCGCTAAACTGCTGAGCCACCCAGGGATCCCCGGAAAATTATTGTTAAAGCCTGTGACACATCACAAGCAGAAGACAGAAAATTTTGAGGTCGATGCCTCTGGGGATCATACTTACAAAGGCAAACATCACAGCTGTAACCAGTTATTCACAAATGAGACACCTGTCATATGGGTACTGATCACCCCTTCTTTATGCAAACAGATTATAGACCTGTGAAATTTTAGAGCAATCAGCCCAAGAAACAAACTGACTTGCCAAAAGTCACTCAACAAAAGGCCAAATCAGAATTTGACTCATACTTGAACTGAACTTCTGATTCCTCATAATACATACTTTCTACTAACCAAGGTCTCTGTAGGGAGGATTACCCATGCACACACATGTGCATAAATTCTACTCATATTAAGGTGTGTTTACTTTTTTCTCTATCCATGATGGTAATAACAAGAATTAAAAGCTCTTTGATTATAAAGTAAACTTCCATTTTTCCTTTTTGATAGGTTTTCAGATTTTCTTCTAAAAGTATTTAAAAGTACTACTCAAGTTGTTCTTAGTTGTCTAGAGTGGTTTATGCTGCCATTAGCTTCTATAGCACCATCATTAGAAAAATGGGCTGTACTTCGTCTTAAACCTGCACATGCAGCCAAAATTGGGTTGCTTTAAAGGGCAAGATGTCAAAAGCAGATAAAGCCTTTGTACTGTAATGAGCATAATGATGAATAATGGTACTTATGTGCAATAACTGATGCCCTGCCCATAAACAGCCTTTCTACCCAGATACTCTATTTAATTCAATAATATATTCCAGGTAATTTGTGGAACTAGATGAGAAATTACCTTAACCAAGAAGACTAACTGTGGAATTTACTAAAACATACCATGTTGAAAATAATTAATGGAAGCAGAGTTTGCAGAAGTAAAATTATGGCATTAAAAAATCCCATTACACGAATTCTTCTTCCAAGTGGCCTGCGTCATAGCAGCTAAAGAAATAAGTGCATGAATGATGTTGGTAATAAAAGATATGCTAATAATTTCCATGTGCTTTTGTGTTTGTTTTAGGAACAGAGATGATAATCCATAAAGTCATCATCATTTCCCACCTGGACTACTTCAAAATCCAAATGACCCCCTTACTAACTATATTCCATAGAACAGAGTACACTTTGAAAAATGTAAATCCTATCACATCATTCCTCAAATCAAACTATTTTATGGTTTCCCACCAAAATCTGAATAATCCAAAATCCTTACTATGCCCTGCAAAACTACACGACTTATCTTGCCTCTTTATCACATTCAAGTATCTGCATATATATCACCTCCAACTTGTTTCCAACAATGTAGAGGACTAGATATCTTGAAAAAACATCTTCCCAGTGTAGCTAAAAATGCTAGATAATATATTTTAAATATTTTAATGCATGCTATTTCAATTTATTATTTTTTATATTGTATCTTAATTTTTAACAATATTATATATATATTTTAAAGATTTTATTTATTTATTCATGAGAGTCACAGGCTGAGGGAGAAGCAGGCTCCATGCAGGGAGCCCGATGTGGCACTCGATCCTGGGACTCCAGGATCACGCCCCGGGCTGAAGGGAGGTGCTTAACTGCTGAGCCAACTAGGTGTCCCACAATATTATATTTTTAATAGTTAACTGATAGCAAATTACTTAGCAAGAATGCTAGATAATATATTTTTTAAATTATTTTTCATGCAGAGTTTATTGGGGACATTTTTTAAATCCCAGAAAATGTTAGAGCAAAAATATTAATTACAAAATACTGCTTTCAGTGTTCTCTTACCTTTTGAGATAATGTTTTTGCTTTAATGTTTTGGTTTCGGGATTGAAAAAACTACTCCCATGGGGAGTTCTGAAGTATGAAAGCACCATATGGTTATCCCACGTGAGGCAAAAAGCTCTGACTTTTTTAAAGACCGAGACAGTATTGATTAATTCTTTACATCAAGTATCTTCCTCACTAACAAATTTTTAATTGGTGTTATAGAGCCTTGTTAACACAATTTAGGTATCATTTAAAGATTTATTATTTTCATTGTTCATGTAAATTTTTTCTATATATTTTTAACATGTGCTCTTTTTTAATGTTCTATTATATTTATGCCAAATAAAATATTACAGGAAATATACCAGATATTAATATACTTGCTGAGATTAAATCTCTATTAATATTTTGCTTTTATTTAACATTCTCTTCAGATTTTATTTTCTGGGACACCTCGGTGGCTCAGTGGTTGAGCGTCTGCCTTTGGCATGATCCCGGAATGCCGAGATCAAGTCCCACATCAGGCTCCCTGCATGGAGCCTGCTTCTCCCTCTGCCTCTCTCTCTGTGTATCTTTCATAAATAAATAAAATCTTAAAAAAAGAGATTATCTTTATTTTCAAAGAAATAGAACATTACAAATACAAGTATTTGTATTTCCACTTTCCATCCCTATCTATCCAGAATAAGTGCCTAATAGAAGTGTTAACAAATCCATACATGTTTTGTTCTTCTTTTGAGTAAACTTCTTAAATCTTTGGTACTATACTTATACTCACCTTTTTTTTTTTTTCCACCTACAAGATTATGTTTTTAAGACTTGTGGCGATGCCTGGGTGGCTCAGGCGGTTAAGTGTCTGCCTTCAGTTCAGGTCGTGATCCCAGGGTTTGGAGAATGAGCCCCTATATGGGGCTGTCTGCTCAGTGGAGAGCTTGCCCCCTCCCCAATACCCCCAGCCCCACTTGTACTCTCTGTCTCAAAATAAAATCTTTAAAGAAAAATAGTCTTGTGCGCATGGATACATTCAAATATAGTTCATCCATTTTCATTCCTATGCTTCCCACTGTACTAAACTACCATGTATTTTTCCATTCCCCTATTGTCAGAAAGTTAGGTTTTCTTAGCCTTGTAAAATTAACAAATAATTCAGAAATTAACATCTTTGTACAAAATGTCTGAACAACAGTTTCTCCCTGATAAGCCAGCCCCAGAAGTAGAACGACTGAGTTAGGGAGTATATGCGTTGATGATTTTACTTGCTACTTCCAAGTAAATTTGGAATTGCTTTCCAAAGTGATTATATCCATTTTCCCTCCCTCCAGCTGTGCACTAGAGTTCTTATTCCTCCATGTTATCACTAACAGTTGATATTATCAAAAGTAATATATTTTAAAATATAAAATGTTGTATCTTTTTTTTAATTCACATTTCCTAATTACTAAAGAAGCTGGACATCTTTACATGTATTTATTGGACATCTATCTTTTTCCTCTGTGAATTAATTATTAAATCTTTTGACAATATTTATTTTTGAGATTTTGAATTTCTTTTTTTTTTAAAGATTTTTAAAATTTATTTATTCATGAGAGACACAGAGAGAGAGAGGCAGGGACACAGGCAGAGGGAGAAGCCGGCTCCATGCAGGGAGCCTGAGCCTGACATGGACTTGATCCCGGCTCTCCAGGATCATGCCCTGGCCTGAAGGTGGTGCTAAACCACTGAGCCACCAGTGCTATCCCGAGATTTTGAATTTCTAAAAGCATTTTATATATTCTGTACATAGATACTTTACTAGTAATATGACACAGCTGTTTTCTCTAGGGCTTGTATTTTTGTCACCTTTTATCAAACAGAAGTTTTATATTTTAATTGGGAAAATGTAAATAATTTTTTTTGCAAAATATCAACATATTTTTTAGTATACAATTATCTACTAATGGCATAAAGAAATTCTCCCATTTTTTTTATTAAAAGTTTTAGAGCTTCACTTTTGGTATCTAGTATGGAAATCTAAATTTATGTCGTACTGTATCATAGCCAATATCCTCAGAATTATTTGTTAAATAGTTCAACCTTCTCTGATTTTATCACCACTCTCATATATAAAACTCCCAAATATACACTGGCCTGATTTCAGTCTCTTTATTCTGTATTAGTCTATTTGTCTACCTGGGTAAGTACCTCAAGGTTTTAAATAATACAGATTCATATTACTGCCTAGTATCTGGTAAAATGACTCAACAACTTTTGTTGTTGTTGTTTTTTCCTAGTCACCCAGGCTAAGAGTTTAGGCTTTTGTATTCTGTCCCTTACATAAGCCAGTCAAGGACTGCAAGCTGCCCCAGGGCGAGAGAGCCAAAACCCAGGAATTTCAGAGTAAGGGGGCTCCCTGAGCCCAAAGGCAATTTTCTGAAATGTGTAGTCATAAGCCATTAGCAGCAAACATTCACAGCAGTGGGAAGATGGGCAAACTGACTTAGCAGAAGGGATATGGGTAGTTTCTAGTACTGGATCCCAAAAGGAAATAGATGGCACACTCAAATCTGATTCAAGAAAAGAAAGTTACCTTGGCAGAAGCAATGACCTTCATCAGGCTGGAGTGGAGGGAAAGGGGCAGGAGATATAGGGAAATATACCCCAATTTCTCTTCCTTCTTCCCTTCTGACTTCTTGCTGGGCTCCGCATTGCCAAGCTCAATGGGAAGTCAGAGGAAGTTTTTAATGTTGTGCATACAGGGCAACCCCTTGGAGAAGAGCTCAATGGGCAGGGTGGAGATGCATCTGGACAATGTTTTGCACAAAGGCAAATAAAACATGTTTCAGACAAACAAAACAAATGTCACCTCTGAGCAGTCTTTTCAACCAGGCTATCTAAAATACTGTGCTTCCAATCTCTGTCCTTTTTTTCACTATTCCAACCACTTACTCAGCTATCTGTCTTCAAGGCACTTATATTTACATGTAATTATATTACATACATGTAATTACATACTCCACAAATAATGACAAAAAAGCAGAACCCAAGAAGAGAAAAAAGGGCAAAGTACAAAAATAAACAATTCACCAAACAAAAATATACATAGTTGACTACATTAATAATCAAGTAGATGTATTTTAAAATTCATAAATTTTTACCTATCAAGCTGACAAATATTTAATATAGCAATTTCCAATGAGAGGGTTTGAGGAAAACACACTATGGTGGGACTCAAAAATTGGTGTAATATTTCAGAAGCAGAGTAATTTAAGAATTTCTATCAAAATTTTCTAACATGCTATTTTATCCAGCCATTCCTTTCTTAGGGATGTACTGTAGGAAATAATTCAAGATGTTCCCAAAGATAAGTTACTTACAATGGCTAAAACCTGCCAACAATCTAGAAGTCCAATAACAGGAAACACCTTATCAATTTTTCCCAAAGTGTGTTTCTTAGAGCACTAGTCTCGAGAGACTCTGCTTGAGAAAGTGTTCCCCATCAGCAGAATGTGGGAATTCCCTTGAAATGAAGGTCAAAATTTACAAGCCAAGCTAACACGACGTGAAATCTAAGCGACTACGTGGGTTCATATGTGGTCCAAAATTCCAAATTTAGCCTCATTAGCCCTGTGTTCCGAGGGTCAAAACCCACAGGAGCCGGCGGTCAGCCAGGTACCTCGTGGTCAGGTGAGGGGCGACCCCTTCTGCAGCCTTGGGTGAGAGGCTCTCCTCGCTGGAGCCAGGGCAGCCCAACGAAGCCACGCAGGGGCAGCAGCGCCCCCAACAGCCAGGCCAAGCCACGCCCACTGAGCTGCCAAGTACTTCCGCCTGTGGGGGCGGGCGGGGCGGGATATGACCGAGACTTCCGGTGGTAGTTACTCTGGTCGTAGCTTCCCTGCTTTGGCTCCTCTGCCAAGCAGTCACCCCGCAAGTCTGACTGGTTGAGTTCTGATGTTTGCAATACGGGGCTAATTTAACTAATTGCTTAACTACTTGAACTAACTGATTATCATTTTAACTGAAATTCATCTTTATGTGATAAATGAGATGGTTCATTGTTTATTATTCATTGTGTAATCTGTGCCCCACTTAGTGGTTTAAGACCATGAACATTTACTGTCTCACAGTTAGTGTTTCTGGGGGTCAGGAACCTGGGATGGGTCTGGCTCAGAGTCACTCGTGAAATTGTAGGCAGGCCATGAATTAAGTCTGGGTTCACTTGACCCAGGAAGGATCAGCTTCCAAGCTTCCTCATGCCATTGGCAGGATGCGTTCTTCGCGGGCTGTTGGCGGAAGGCCTCCTTGTGTTCCTACCCACGGGACGTATCCAATATGGCAGGCAGCTTCTCTCAGAGTAAGCCGGAGCGAGGGCAAGGTCCTATGAAAGAAGCCAGCGGGCAGCCTGGGTGGCCCAGTGCTTTAGCGCCGCATTAGGCCCGGGCGTGACCCTGGAGACCCCGGATGGAGTCCCACGTCGGCTCCCTGCATGGAGCCTGCTTCTCCCTCTGCCTGTGTCTCTGCCTCTCTCTCTCTCTCTCTCTGTGTGTCTCTCATGAATAAATAAATAAAATCTTAAAAAAAAACAAAAAAAGAAGCACCATCTTTTTATTACTAAACTCAGAGGTGACATCTCATCGTTTTTGCCACATTCCGTTAGAAGTGAGGCACTAGGTCGGGCTCACACTCAAAGAGGGGATGACACTAGGAGGTGGGGATCGCTGGGGACATTTAGCTACTGCCTATCACAGTTTTTAATATGAAAGCCCTTGAAAGTCTTAAGTGACTAAGATTTGCTAAGTAACCCCTTTTTTAATCACAGTCGAGGTCTGACGGAATTGGTGGTGGAGGAAGGGGCCAAAGAGAGACACGGAATTTGTAAAATAGGTAGGTAAATATCTAACATCAGGGTTTTTTCCTATTTAGTTCCGTGAAGATGTTCGCTGATGAGGGGAGGCCCTTGGGCCCCACGGAAAGGAAAAGGGGCAGTGGATGATGGGTACTGACAGGAAAGGCAAAGGGTGGAGGAAAGGATAGGAAATGTCTCCGAAACCAAGAGAAGGGACAACCAGGACTGCTTCACAATTTTGCTAAGGGCTAATTCAGCTTTATCACTGCAGTGTCACTTCAACCCTTGATGTCTGAGGGCTCATTCTGGTGTGAATTCTCTAGGCCTCTTGTGACTCATCTACTTCTTCCTGCTTTTACGTACATTTTTTTGCCATTTCTTGCTCCTTTGTACCTTGGGAAGATTCAGAAAGGAAAAGAGGACGTAGTAAAATTCAAAGCAATCCAGTATTTCATTGCACTTTATCTCCAGAGTGAAAGAATAACATTCTCCACTCGGTTTCCAATGCCTACGTACTTACATAGATAATTGGATAAGTAAACGGGGAAACTCTAAACGCACAATTCAGCACAATCAATTTGAGGAATTAAAAAAAAAATTGTTTTGACCTTAAATCCCTCAAATGTGGGACCTCAGTCAATTTATTTGTCAATAAATTGGTACCCCTCTTTCTCAACATCTGTGGAAATACTGTTTTTCCTCCTGAATTGACACAAACGATCTCATCCTCCCACCTACAATTTACTCAGTGAGACATGTGAAAAGTGGGATCTATTTTTGGCTCCCTAGCAAAGCTGCTAAAGGGTATAATCTTTTTCTCTGCCCTGCCTGGGATGGGCTAGGTGACACAGGAGGTCTTTTCTGTTTCTAATTTTTACAACGCCTTTCAGCAAACAGCAGGTAAACAATTTTAATACAAGGCCATTTTCATTATGTGTCTACTAGAGAATATGTCCCTGCATTAAAATAAACAGTAATAATACAAAAAAAAGTTTGCTCATACAATAATAGCAACCTTCCTAAATTACAGTGATTGTGCCACCCAGCAGTATAATACGAAATGTGGTTTTTATCTCAAAAGACACAGAATTTATTATTTTCCACCTACCTGGCATTTTAGAGCAATTGGAACCAGGTTTCTGAAAGAACAATTCAGCACATTAGCTCTCAAATACAAAAAACATATTTTCAATATTGAAATGACTCATTTAAAGCAGCTCTTCAACAAAATGTTGTCCACCCTGCTCTAGTAATTATGTCACGTCTGGTGTATACTAATTTACACAGTGTATTGTTTTTCTGCATAATTAAGGCTATTAAGCTGAATTCTGAGGCTGTGGTTAATTAATTAAACAAGCACGCAGAGAAGTTACTGACAGAGTCAGAGCCTTGTTTTCACTTTCCTGGTGGGCAAGATGCTAAAGAAATGGGTGGGAAGGGCTGTCACCTGGATCTCTCCTTCAGTCATGATTTTCTGTTCACAAGGAAAAGTACAAGAGTCATTTCCAAGAAAGTAGACACTTTAATTCATTGCCCCACAATATCTCGCCACTGAATCACCAAGCATGACATAGTATTTAAAAATAAAAGCATATAATGAGATCGACGATCACTTTTCCATAGTTTCATCAAAGTAAAGGATTTTCCAATAAACTTACTTTGAATTACCTTTGGATACTATCTTTTCATGGATCATCAGCTAGATTAAGTCAGGGAAAGGGACTCTCTCCAGACTTTTCATTCTTTTCAAGGCCACGCCAAACTCCAACCTCATTCAGAATAGTAGACCTAGCATTCACTGACACAAATGAGAAAATCCCAATTGGCCTGGGTTTCATATTCCTTAAGCAATTATCCCATTTCTGCTTTCTTTCGCATGACACCAATGCTGTGCTTTGCACTGAGTGCACCAGCCCAGGGCAATGCCCTGAAAGCACTGGAGGAAAGTGGGATACCCAGAAGCAATGATCTTAAATATCTTTTCTTCATGGTAATGTAGCCTTTTCAAACATATCCTCAAAAACTAAAAAATCTTTAGACAGGGATCCCTGGGTGGCGCAGCGGTTTGGCGCCTGCCTTTGGCCCAGGGCGCGATCCTGGAGACCCGGGATCGAATCCCACATCGGGCTCCCAGTGCATGGAGCCTGCTTCTCCCTCTGCCTGTGTCTCTCTGCCTCTCTCTCTCTCTGTGACTATCATGAATAAATAAATAAAATCTTTAAAAAAAAAAATCTTTAGGGCGGGGGGTGGGAGTGAATGGGTGACGGGCACTGGGTGTTATTCTGTATGTTAGTAAATTGAACACCAATAAAAAAAAAAAATGTAAAAAAAAATAAAAATAAAAATAAAAAAAAAATCTTTAGACATATCTTTTATATGTTCTCTGTGGGGTTTTGTTTTGTTTTTATATAGGCTTCACATCCAACCTGGAGCCAATGCAAGGCTTGAACTCATGACTTGAGATCAAGACCTGAGCTGAGATCAAGAGTTGAACATTCAACTGACTGAGCCACTCAGACACGCCTTTAAAAAACCTTTTTATAAATGTAAATTTGTATTACAACGTAAAGATGTTGGGTATTTCACATTGATTTAATTTTTGGGAAATGTTACTTCTTTCTTTCACTACTCCTAGTGATTATTTGATTATTACTCCTATACTAATTATTCTAAGAGTAGTAATCAAATCATACTAGCGTTACTATGTCCACGAACCCAGATTTGTGTCAGGAGAAGAGGGGAATCCACTGTATGAAGAGATGCTATAAATCAGACAAATGCCAGCATATGGTACTATTCTGCGTATGTTCTTGCAACATAATTAGGAGATCAAGTATAAGAAAATTCAGAATTCTTTAATGCACTTAAAATCACTGTCATGAAGCAATGGATGGCAAATTTGCATGTGAAAGAAGTGTGAACAGCATGTAGGAAGAATTGTGAAATTACTATAGTATTTATTATTATAACTTGGTGTCATGCTAGTCTCATTTTAGAATGAACTATAAGAATAGATTAAATTAGTGCCATTTTCTTTCCTTGTTAACATCTTTGTCACAAGAGCAAGCTGTCAGAATTTTATCTAAAATAGTCCATGGATTATTCCTCATGATAGTTGGCCATTTCTAAACTCTGGGCTTTGATTGGTTGTTCTTATCCCTGTTCTTGCAGACATGTGAGTTGAACACAGGGAAATAATAATCTTTTAAGAAACTAATCAGGTTGCAGACGCCCAATAAAGGTAAGATAGACAGTATAATGTTACAATTTCAAAACAGCCTTTGATCATAAAACACCATCTCCTAAGAAAATGCTTTCAACTATTGCTAAAAAAAATACTTTTTGACACATGACTTTAGAAAGGGAATACTCAGAGATGTGTAATCTTATTAGCATTTATCTGAGTTTTTTAACTGTCCTAAGATAATGGACATTTCTCTGAGGGGTAGGGAGCACCGTGGTCTAGTCAACTTTAAGAAAAAATGGTGATCAGAATCTGATGATTTGTTACTTCCTGTGTCTTTATGTCACTCACTGGTCCCCTGGGCTCAGTCTTTATTTCTAACATAGATGGTCTATTAGTAGGGGTTTTTCAGAGAAAAAGAACCAATGGGATAGGAAAGCAGGTTTATTATGAGGGATTGACTCACCCAGTTATGGAAGCTGAGAAGTGCCATGATCTGCCTTCTGTAAGCTGGAGACTCAGGAAAACCAGTGGTATAATTCAGTCTGAGTACAAAGGCCTGAGAAACATGGCAGCTTATATAAATCTCAGTTGAAAGGCAAGAAAAGACATGATGAGGCCACCCACTTTAGGGAGGGTGATCTACTTTACTGAGTCCACTGATTCAAATGCTAATCTCATTCAGCAACATCCTCACAGATATACCTAGAAATAATGTTTAACCAGATATACGGGCATCCCCTGATCCAGTCAAGTTGACACATAAAACTATCATGGATGCCCCTTTCCACTATGATTTTCCTCTCTCACAATTCCCCATCACGAGGGTGATCATAAGTCTTAGTTTGCCTGGGACTGTCCCACTTTATGCTTGTTGTCTCAGTTTTATTATCAGCAGCATCTTCTTTCACTTTCAAAATACTCCAGTTTAAACAATACATTATATGATCATTATACTTTCTGAGAGCCTCTGTGAGATTCATCACTGTTTATATTGTATTATACTACATAGATATGTCTTAGCTTCCCTACTAGACTATGATTTGAGGACAGAATCTGGTGTCACTCATCTTTTTGGTTATCACAAAATCTTGAGTGGAGTTTATACCTAATAAACACTTCTTCACTTAATAAAAACATAGAATGCTAAGTCACTTCAGTACACAAAACTAGTCATTAACACTTTTGAAAAACTAGTATCTAGAAGGAGAAGACAGCCCTACTTTATACTGAGAAGCTCAAACCTCATTTGAAACATTTGTATAGCAGGTGATAGGGCTACTGTGTAGAATTTTCTTTTTTTTTTATTTTTTTATTTTATTTATTTTATTTTATTTTTTTGTGTGTGTGTAGAATTTTCAATGTTGAGGGCACCCAGCTAAGAAAGTGGGTTTAGCTAGCAGCCTTACTCCATTTGTCATTGTATGTACTATCTGGGCCACTAGAGACTCACTACCTAACTTTCAGAGGTCAAACAGGGCCCAAAACTTATACTATTTTGGAGGAGGAAGCACTTTCAGAATAAAAGAAAAAATTGAATACAAAATGAAAGTGAATACTTATTTAGATAGAATAAGGGATCAAACTTGGAAAAATTATCACAAAATCCATAAGAATAATGTAATAACTTATGTTACTTAACTGCTTGACACACCTCTATAATACTTTTTCTCCTGCTTTTTGGCTACAGAATACTTTTTTTAAAAGATTTTATTTTCTTTTAAAGTAATCTTTACCTCCACCATGGGGCTTGAACCCACAGCCCCAGGATCAACAGTCACAAGCTCTACCTACTGAGCCAGCCAGGCACTCCTGGCTACATAATACTTAAGTAATTTTTGGTATATGATATCCAGTTTTCTCAACATCACTTGTTGAAGAAACTGCTCTTTTCTCATTGAGTAGCCTTGATGCCCTTGTTGAAAATCAACTGATAACATATATGTGTTTATTTCTGGGTTCTTAATTCTATTCCATCAGTCCATATATCTATCCTATGCCAGAAACACACTGTTTGGATTACTGTATCCTTTTTTTTTTAAGATTTTATTTATTTACTCATGAGAGACACAAAAAGAGAGAGGCAGAGACATAGGCAGAGAGACTTGCAGGCTCCATTCAGGGACCTTGATGTGCGACTCAATCCCGGGATTACAGGATCATACCCTAAGCCTAAGGCAGACGTTCTTATCCACTGAGCCACCCAGGTATCCCAAGACTTACTGTATCTTTAAAGGAAGTTTTGAAATCAAGAAATATGAATCTTACCATTTTGTTCTTCTTTTTCACAGTTGTTGTGACTATTGAGGACCCTCTGAAATTCCATATATTTCATTTCAATTTTCAAGTCAGGATGATAGCAGTTAGAATAATTTAACTGTATACAGAAGTGATTGCAAACTACATAAATGGATCCCACTGAATTCCAAATAATATGCATTCCAAATACATTTCCACTTAGTTATATCCAAGAACTATTCAAAGCCACTAATGCAGAACCCCACCTGAGGGGGAAGTGTGATGGATGGGAAGTTGAACTGGAAAGGCACAGACAGCAATGGTTAAAATATCTTCTTTTGGCAAGTCCTCCTGACATAGGCCTATAGGAACTTGTTTCTAGGGCTCCATGTGGGTGAGGTACCCTGAAATTTAGCTTTACTGTAAATTTGCCTCTTAGGTTTTATGGGCACATAAGAACAACCCTCAAATACTTAGATGGCATCATATAGAAGCTGGATTCGGATTTTACTGAGTGAGCCTACTCTGAAGATACTGAATGTACTTATAAATCTTTTTTTTTTTTAAGATTTCATTTATTTATTCATGAGAGACAGAGAGAGAGAGAGAGAGAGAGAGAGGAACAGACACAGGCAGAGGGAGAAGCAGGCTCCATGCAGGGAGCCTGTCGTGGGACTCGATCCCAGGGATTGTACTTATTTCAATCTCTGAGCATGATTGATTTAATGATCTGTATTTTGGGGTCTACACCACACCAAAGCAGCTTTGTGAAAGGTAGATAATAAATCCAAATCATCTGAATATATCAACTATACAATCTCAGATAACCAGAGGTATAAACAAAGCTTTGGCTCCTCAGTTAGGACATAATCAGTGAGAAAGCTATCTTTTTGCATCTGTTTCTGTGTCTGTATCCCCTCATTGTTCTTAAATTTAAGAACAGAAATTTTTCATCTTTATATCCCCAACATCTAGCTCAGCATCTAGCCTGTTCTGGCTGCATACAGTAGGTACAAATATTTTTTTTAATCTGTCAAGGAATTAACAAAGGTTTGGGGTATTAACCCACAATTTTTATTTAATGCCTATTGAACACAAAGCATTATGTAAGAAACCTTTTCTCCTGTCCTTCAGAAATCATATTACATTTTAAGAAAGTAAGAATTACATGGAGACTATCACAGTTAATTCAAAGAAATTGAATAGCTCCAAGTGAAATAATAAACAATTAGAAGTTGTTTGCCCACCAGTTTATGGCCAATGTCATATTTGCTCATTTGTCTAAAGCTTTCGGAGCACAGATGCTCCAGGCTCTTTTTTTAAAGAAGAACCATTCCTTCAGTGACAACTTTGTACTTCATGGCAACACCATACTGTTCCTTTAAGAATACACTAAGGTTGACACATTCTGTCCTTGTGGAGCAAATAGTCCAACAGAACTAGATATACACCATCACAATCACTAGATGATGCTGGGGTTCAGCACAGAGCTAACACTGTTTCATTATTAAGGATGTTCTGACCCCAGTTTCTAATGTGTGAGGGTGGAGGCAGACGTGTTTCCCCAACAACGACAACTGCTATCCACTCAAGATGGCATCAGATTCCACAGGTAAAGGGGTCAGTCGTACAAGACTGCCCTTATCTTACTCCCTGCCCTCAACACACACACACACACACACACACACACACACACACACACACACACACTTCAGATCCTAGTGGTAAGCCCAGGTTGTCACCTGGGCTTCAGACAAAATTGCTATAGGTCAGAGATTCCAAAGACCCTCTCTTTGGGTCTGATTAATTTGCTAAAGCAGCTCACGGAACTCAGAGGAACACTTTACTAAATAGAATATTGGTTTATTATGAAAAGATGTAACTCAAGAACAGCCAGGTGGAAGAGATGCATAGCACAAGGTGCATGGGAAAGTGCTCATGGCTTCCATACCCTCCCCAGAGTGTCAATCTTCAGCACCTCCAGGTGTTCATCAATCCAGAAGCTCTCTGAAATTCCTCCTTTTGGGTTTTTGTGGAGGCTTCATTACAAAGGCATGATTGATGAAATTGAGAATTGTAACAAAAGGTTTTTTAGTGGAATTGTTGTTATAGACTGAATGTTTGTGTCTTCCCCAAATTCACATGTTGAAACCGTAATCTCTATGCGATAGTATTTGGAGTTGAGGCCTTGGAGTAGGTAATTAGGTCTAAAGGGTAGAGCCCTCATAAATGAGATTAATGTCCTTATAGGAAAAAAATAAGAGCTCTCTAGCTCTCTATCCCCTTGTGAGGACACGGTGAAAGGGCAGTCATTGGCAACCATGAAGGAGGCCCTCACCAGAAACGACCATGCTGGGATCCTGATTTTGGACTTCCAGCCTCTAGAATTGTGAGAAATAAATTTATTTTGTAGATAAGTCATCCAACTTATTGCATATTTGTTATAGCCACCCAAATTGCCTAAGACAACTGTTCTTAAATTAATTAATCACACCTTTTTTGTGTGTGACAAATTTTGACCTTCAGATATTAACCATGCTTACTTAGTAGACACACTGTTTATGAATGAGGACAAATAAAATATTAAAAACCAAAACTCAACTGCCTGAAGCAACCCCAGTCTAAATCTCAGATGTACTAAGAATGGGACTAAGAAAGGTAATGGGAGGAGAATAAGGCAACATAAAAATGGACATTGATCAATTGGGTTAGGCAGAAAAGAGACAATAATGTTTTATTTCCTATAGTAAATTTGATACATTCGGCAAAACAGAAGTTTAAGTGCTTTGGTATTATAAACTTCAATGTTTTAAAGAGAAAATTTAACCTGTACCATCACAAACATTGATGTTTGTTAAGTTTAATAGAAGCATGAAGAGATACTTGCTCTGGGAGTTTAAAACAAAAGATGCCCTCAATGAGCAGCAATGTGCTGAGAGGATGTGTACAGGACGTTATAACATATGGCCTGGGCTAGCATCCTAGGTTGGCCTTTTTCTTGCCCTTCAATTTTGGGCACGTAATTCTACCTCTCTGTGCCTCAGGTTCCTCATCCACACTATGGAGAGGAAGGAAGATAATAATTGTACTCAATAGTATTGCTTATAGTCTCCTACTCCTACTTTAATTATACTAACCTGGTATTGTGAGGAATAACTTAGTTAAGTCATTTAATCTGCTTGGCACAGTACCTGGCACTTCATAAACACTCACTAAACCCTCAAAAGAAAATCTTTCAAATTTTACCTATATTTTTCACCTGGTTCTATGCCTCAATATTTGACTTTTTCTAAAATGAGTTTTAAAAGACCACTATGATTGCCACAAGTTTTAAGTGCCTATTACTACATCATAAAATGGGTAAAGAGCATGCAAGTACAGTATATGACAACTTACAGCATTTAATCCAAAAGGGCAATCCTGGACCCTCTTGCAATTTTTTCTGTATAGTAATTTGTTATTAGGTTCATCTGGAAGTGCCATTTGGAAACCCCACACAAACCAAACCATTAATCAAAATTAATCACAGAAGTAAGATAAAAGCCTATGGCCAGCCCTGGGCCAGAACAGCCTATTACATAGCCAGAATGCATTAAAACCACGGACACCGCAATTTCTTGCACAGGCTGTGGGAGGGGAGAGAAAATAAGCAAACATGTTTTAGAGATTAGAGACAATATGATCTTCAAATGAACCTAACTTAATGCCGCTTACAAGGTCAGATCAGGGGTGAAGAAATGAGAATTGGCCAAACAGTAGAGCAATTTCCAGCTATATAAAAAGCCGTCTACTCTTTTCTTCACTGATAACAGAAAATACACTGAGAGACAAGAAGGGTTGATCATGGATGCCAAAAATGTACTTTCCATTCTTTGAGGCTTCTAAAGTCTCCTCCTTTATCCATTTTCTATTTTTCCTCATATTGCCATTCTCTGTTTTTGTCAATGACCTTTCTTCAATCCAACTCAGCCTCTGTCTAATGGCCTGAAGAGGACTTCTTCACATGATGGAAAGCTTTAGATTTAAGATCCCCCCCCCCCACACACACTTCATTAGAGGGAAAAGTGAACAGCCTCTATGTGCTGGGTGTTAATGAATGTGAAGAAAGATTTTTTTTTGTATGTGTTTTACACATTATGTTCTTGACTCCTAGAGGTGCTACAATAAATTGCCGCGCTTCATTTACAAGGAGCCATAACAGAAGCAAAATGAGAATCTGGCGACAAATTGCTTCTCAGTCACCCTGGGTCAGGCTGTTGGGGCTAATGAGAAGAGGGGCTCTAATTTTAAACTCCTCCTCAACCAAGCTATTCCTGCATTAATGTTCACTGTTGTAAATTGTAAAGTCAAATGAAGGAGCGCTGTTGAAAATTAACCAGTATTTTTATCCTTTGAGTACCCAATAGAGCATATTTTGGCTTCTGTAGCTGGTGGTTATCGAAGGCGGCTCAGCTTACACCAGGGGTGCCAGCCTCCTCCACGGATTCCCCCCTCCTCAGCACAACACCACTCTCCTAATTCCTTCTCTTTTTCCACCCAAGCCTTCCTTCCACCTTCACAAAGAAAAATCTACTGGCAGAAGTAAGTAGTATAGGTTTTCAGCAATTATAGCAAGATACCACACACAAGCATTAATAGTCAGAGAATTGTACTATCCATTTAGTCCTGCTGCATGTTTAATGATCTGTAATTGTGTATATGGAAGAAGAGCCAGTAAATCACTGACCCTGTAAGGGCTGGAAGCACTTTGTCATTGGAAGCCTAAAGCAGGATTTGAACAAATAATGAGAAACCAAGGCAGCACCTGCCTCTCACAAAATACTTTCCTAATTCCACATCTTGCCAATTTATAAAAGTAAACAGCAGGCAAAAAGAAATGCAGGAGAAAGGAAGATGTTTTATCAACCCATGTAGGATTTTGATCCCATGTGGATGAATAGGCAATGACTCAAAATTCAAGGTTTGTATTTTGGGTGTTTTTGGTCATGTGTTTTAAGTGAGTATTAATGAAATGAAGTTCCTCTTGTGTGTAATGTGTCTGTCCGGGTGCATTCTTCCATGGAATCACTACATAAAATACAAATTAACCACACTACCCTAGTCTAATCATTGTAATCAGTTATGTTTTCATGTGTACATTACTGATATATAAGGCTGTTGTAGTTCTTGTGTGTGGTTTAATTGCTTGTTTTTGCATATCTCGTGTGATTGATGATGTTCTAGAAATCTTTTCCCCTAAAGGAGACTTTGTAAATTACTTTGTTTAGATGCTAATGATTGTATTTCATTAGTGGCCCTCTCATCCAGAATCATCTTTAAATGAATGAATATGCCATAATTAAAAATCTGAATTATGAATTACTTTGAAAGGAGACAACATTGTCCCGATTTCCCACTGCGACACAGTGTTATTTCAATTATGTAAATATGTTTAATCATTCCCCTTTTGTTTTTCTAATTATTTAATATTAATGTTGCTTTACCCCTTTATTGCTACAAGAAGGGATATGGCATCTTAAATGAGAGTACTTAGACAAGTGATACACAGATGACTAGATTAAAGCAGACATTTATCAGAATGCATAACCCATTTCAAAAACAAACATGCTATTAACATTCATACTAATATAGCAACACTGGCTATAATTGCACTTCATGAATGTTTTGTCTGTACAAATCTAATGTATTCACAATGAACAATTTCCAATTATTGTTTTTTTCTTATAGAAAGTCCAAAACCCCTGGTGAAAGTTTCAATTATCTTGAGGTGTACATCTGAACCAACCATAAGATCACCATTTTTTCTATAGTAGGAAATGTGCAGCTGCTCAAGTACTACTAGACTTGACATACGCAACTTTCACCCATCCACCTTTGAACCTTCAAAAAATGTTTGCATAAAAAAATGTGTTTTTAAGCCCCCCTCCCTTTTTTTCACTCACTCTCTGAAGTAGAAATATTAGGAAATTTACTCTTCCACTCAACAGCTCTCACACTAGCCTTCAAGAAGCTACACTTATGATAGAAGCATGAACCCAGCAGAGGAGAGCTCCAGAGGGGTCATGGTGTATGACAGTCAACTTTATACATTCACACTTCAGGCATCTTATTCAAACCAACTGCAGAAGCCTGATTTGTTCTTTTGAAAACATTATTCTGACTTCAATTTAGACATTTCTATTTTGGTGCAGCTAGACTACACAGGAGTATGTTCCTCTACCATTTAGTAATTTAGATACTTTCAATATTATTGCTAACTGACTCTTGAGGTATAAGAGCCTTAATTATGTTGGTTTAATATTTTGTGCTTAAATATTGTTATTTGTAAACTAACAGTGGGAAATGCTACAACTTCCCCACATTTCTTTCTTATTTCAATGTTACAATAAAATATGTTATTGTTGATTGACTGTTAAGTTTTATTAATAATATTTATAATATTAAGATTATTATTTAGATATTTGAACTTTTTCTACATATTTAAAGAATGAGCAATCTGTAAAGACCTCCTCTCTCAACCACCTTTTTTCCTAATTTGAACCTTTAACTTTAGTAACCACAGAGACAAGAATTAGGGTTTAATATTGTATCTTGGTATAACTTGCACACAGTGTACAGATTACTTTGCTTCATCATCAGCTATGCCTACAAAACACTCAATGACATCACAGCATCTAGACATAGACAAAGATAAAATATTTATTTGCAAGTTATAAAGAAAATTGTGTGAACTATTTTCCACTTAATTTAATACATTTTAGGGATGCTTGGGTGGCTCAGCTGTTTAGCACCTGCCTTTGACCCAGGGCATGATCCTGGAGTCCTGGGATCGAGTCCCACATCAGACTCCCTGCATGGAACCTGCTTCTCCCGCTGCCTATGCTCTGCCTCTCTCTGTGTCTCTCATGAATAAATAAAATAAAATCTTTTTTAAAAAATTTAATACATTTTATTTTTGTATTTTAATTCTTAGTGAAAGAAATTTCTCTTTGAGAAAAAATGATCATACTCAGGAAACTATTGATCTTCCCTTAACTAAGGGACACCTTTCCATTAAAATGTTTCATAATTAACAGGATAAAGCCACAAGTTGTCAAGACCAAAGAAAGAAAATTCCAAAGTTTTGTATAGATGAGAAATGAAAATTCCTTTTATTATCCCCATACTGATTTTAATAACTTTTCAAATAATAATTGCTGTTAAGTTTTTCAGGTAGAAATAATTTTCTAATTATTTTTAATTATTTTTTTCTACACATCTAACTATAAATCCCTAAAACTCATAACACCACTAAGAGAAAATCCCAAGAATCCCTTGAAACTAATGTTTGATATCTAAAGACATATTTTGCTTTTGATAAGTTCAATATTCTTTCAATGACCTTAGAATCCACAGGAGGGAAACTCATGAGAAGAGAGTGGCGATGGGAATCACAGATAACTGCAGTTTGTTTTGTTTTGTTTTGTTTTTAGTTTGGTTTTTAAATCATGGTTCTACTAGACTTTTAATTTGATCTAGAATTAGAAATATGCATTACCTGGAAGGAAGAGGAGAGAAATATTGGCAAATCCACACCTACAAGACCATCTAAATTACTTGGATATTTCTTCTCAGGCACCAATGAAGACTAAAGAAGAACCTAGAAAACATATTTTATGGGAAATCTTGGCAGTTACTGCTGCCCGAGACAGAAGAAGGGATTGAACAGGCCATGGAATTATGTGAGGATAACATGTCAGGGAAATCTGTCAAGGCTGGCAAATGATGTCCCACCTGAAAGCATTCCTGTGTTTCCAACACAGGAGAAACACCACACTGCAATGTTTGAGGAAGTAAGTCTCAGGTATGCAAATGTTTTTTCCACTCATATCCTCCTCCTCTGACCGAAGTACACCAGCAGCTCTATTTCAATAACTGGATGGAGACAGTTAAAAACAGAAGTACACTTGCATTCATCCAAGCCTGGCAGTTTAGAAAGATGAGATGTGCTGTTACCAAACAAACATGCATTGAATATAAAACAGAGCCAAAGAAAGGGTCCTACCTCAGGTCCCTAGGAATTCCTCCAGATGAATACTAAACCAGGGGAAGTGATTTAGGGAGATCCAAGTTCGAGCACGCATTCTCTCCATCCCACTTCTACTCAAAAAGGTCAGCATGGGATAGTTCCACCCTAATTAATCACCACCATTATGGAAAAGTAAAGTAGAGGGAAGTCATTTTTCTTCCCTGAGTTTTCCTTCTTTCATTCAACAAATACTAAGTGCTTACAATGAGCAAAACCCTTTTCCAGGGACTTCAGAAGCTACGTAAATCTAAAACAAAAACACAAACCCTCTTATTCTATTTACTCAACTTGGGTAGGGCCTGATTTCAGAACTCTCAGAGAAGCTCCCTTGTCTGTTTCTTTATCTCTTGCCTAAATGCCACTTTGGCTAAGTACATTCTGCAACGTCAGCAGGTGAGTTTGAACCTACCAGCATATCCATGCTAGAAAGTAAACAGTGGCATGTATGTTCTTAGTTGTATCAGCTAATCTGAAATATGACTTTGGAAAAGGAAAGAAACCTTTATTTTGATAAGGCATTTACTCAACAGTTCAGAGGAAGAGGCATAGTGAAGTTGGAAAAAGGGTTCCTGCATAGAAGGAAACCCTAAAATGAGCCCAGATCCTTTTATTTGTGTGTGTGTGTGTGTGTTCAAAAGAACAACTGCATTTGGTTTTAAAAACTTTCAAAAACAGTTTTGAACCTATAGTTTTATATCACCACTGAAAGCACTTAATTTGTTGAAACAAACATTAAAGTCTTCATCTTGAAATCGAGCACATAAGTACTTCTGCTTGACAATAATTTTATAGTAAAAACTTCTCCAATGCTTTGGTTCAGCTTCATGGAGAGTATTCATATCTTTTACTTTTTTCTTTTCTAAATACATGAAAGTATTCCAAGTATGGGCATAAAATAAAATACATGGCTTATCCATTTATTTTCATTTATTATTCTTCATTTATTTTAATGAGTATTTGGAATAAATGCTTTGTATTCTGTGAATCATTTTTTTTGTATTTCACATCTTTGGTACTATTTATTAGAAGTCCAATGTGCTATCCATTATGCAACAGAGCCTGTGTTTGGTACTGTTTATTATGTGCCACATCATACTAGGGCTAAATGCTAGTGAATGACTAACTTGGTTTCACAAAATCTATCCCACATGCAAAAGCAAAGTAATGTGCAGTAGTTATGGAAAATGTGCATTTCATGTTTTCTTCTTTTACTGTCTTTATGCAAAAACTAGAGACTTAAGTTCTTCATTTCTTCCCATATGAGTATAGTTTTGACTTTACATGCTACAATCAGGCAAAGCCACATATGCTGAAAAGCCAAAATAAGTAGATTCTGTGAACTTTGAACTCTCTTGTACACTGACCAATGACCTTGCTGTACAGAAAGGAATGTTGATTTGTCTGCTTATTACTCTCTTATATGAGGAACTTGGGAACAGTGAGGAAGGACATCGATAAAGAGGGTAAAGGAAAAAGCCAAAGACATTGTGCAAGGCTAAAGTTTTCCTCAGTATATTTTAAAAACTCATGAACAAATTGCTTATTAATATTAATCAGCTGACTAAGTTTCCAACAATTTTCTGAAACAATTTATTAATCCACCCAAAAACCAAAATGTAGTTTTTTTGTGCTAATGAAAAATAAAACTGGGGCATCTGGGTGGTTCAGTTAAGCATCTGCCTTTAGCTCAGGTCATGATCTCAGGGTCCTGGGATTGTGAGCCCCACATAGGGCTCTCTGCTCAACACAGAGTCTGCTTCTCCCTCTCCCTCTGTTTTCCCTCCCCCAAATAAATAAATTAAATATTAAAAAAATAAAACTAAAACTATCTATACAGTTATATAGGTAAAAATGGGAAAAAAATATTGTGACCTGAGAAAAGTATCCCTATAATCAAAGTTTAGTCCCATGATGGAAATAGTATGATTTTGTTCTCTATTGATATTAAAAATTAGTCACATCTTGAATAGATAATAGTATCTTATACTTACACAGCTTTTAGTACATTTTCTAGTATTTTCACATATCCTCAAATTAATCTTGTGAGACCAGAAAGAAGATTCTTGTGGCACACCTAGAATATGGAAATCTAAGGCTCAGAGAGGCTAAGTGGCATGCCTAGTAACAAAACTTTCAAAGAGGTTCTTGAGTTCTATTTGGTGTTCTGTCCCCACATCCTGCTATAGTCAACATTATTCGTCTACTACCAATGCTAGGCTTTATTCCTAAATAAATTCCAAGACAAAAGTGTGGAAATAATTTCCACTTCATTATTTCTATAGTACCGTTCACATTCTCTTATTTAGTTAGATTTAAATTTTTTAAGTATATTCAAAATTGTGATTTATGGCTCATTTATTTTTTTGTGAAAAATCAACATTTTTAAATTATTTTCAGAAATTGAAAACCTCTCTCATTTTCCAGCCCATACACTTGATCTGTGTGGTGTTGGACCAGCCATCTAGCTGCTGTAAACCTTAGTTTTCTTACCTACAAAATCAAGGTAACACTAATAATGCCCCTCACAGGGCTGCCTTGTTGTTTGAGTATGACATGGATTGATTGTTAGGCACTCAGCCCAGCACTTCGGAGCAAGTGGTACAACCAGGATTTGACCTGAGTTTTTCTTGCTTCCAACCAGATCTTTAACCTCCCCACTATAGCAGCTTTGTTGGGACACGTTGAGGAAAAAGAACAGAAGAGTAAATTAGGAAGAATATAGCGTACTAAGATAAAATACTTGGGCTTTAAATTGTAGGTAATTAGAGCCATTGCAGATTTTTTAGCACAAATTGAAATGTTAAAATAAGGAATCTGGAAGATTATTTTGGAGATATACAAAGATAGAATGGATTAAAGAGATAGAGTAAGAAATTTGATTTATTAAAAGCCACGATTTCACTTTTCTTAATTACTGCTAACATAGTCAAATTGGTAATTACACGAACAAATACAAATTTTTCATAGCATGACAATATTTTCCTGATTTTGTAAGAAGTCAATTTATAATCTCCCTTAATTATCAATTCTTGCCTTTAGTAATTCGTCTCTAAGTACTCTGTATCACAAAGAAGCTCAGGAGAGAATGAACAACCAACCAGCCAAAAAAATATCTCACAAAAAGAAAAATCAAACCCAATTCAGAGATGGCCTTGATTTAAGAAAACTATTTTCATGAAGAATTAAAAATACAATATAAAATTAGAACATTGGATCTTAACAGATTATTTCTGTTTCAATATCTTCAAACTAGGTTCATAATAGAGTTAGAAGATTTAACTCTCTTTAGAAGTTTTCACCATTTAAGAACAGAGCCATTTTTAAAAAATATTAAGAAGTGAAAATACTTTTTTAGTATCTGCTAATTGAGGAAAATACATGACTATAAAAAGTTACTGTGGATTTGTTAATGCTTGTAAATACATTGCATTATTTATAATAGCATCTACATATATCTTTTAAATAGTAGTGTACATATGTGAAGGCATGCCATTTAATCAATCTATATACAATGCCCAATATTTTTTATAAATTCAAGGATTCTTTGTAATAAATTCAGGGTCACTCAGGAGATTGAAAACCCCAAGTTTTCTTATAGAAGAATACTATCGTCAGAAAATAATAAGAGTACCACTCATTGCAGAACTGTGAAAAGAATAAAAAAAAGAAAACAAAATTCTCCTTTCAACACAATGAAACTGTTAAGAATACAAGTAAGTGATGTGGTTCTCATAGTTCTCTTCAAACAGCAATATTCTTTACCTGCTCTCCTGCACTCATCCCATCTTCCATCAATATTTATTCTAGAGGCCAATTTAAAACCTAAGGGTCATTCATTTTATTCATTCTCTTAACAAACATTTACTGTGAGCTTTATATGTGCCAGGCAGAGATAATGAGCTATTAGTCCTTGCCTCACAGTGATTACATTCTAGAAAAGACAGACAGTACTCCAAGTATAATACAAATAAATGTTTCTGATAGTGCCATGATAGAAAAGTACAAGGTGCTAAGAATGTGGAGAGCAGGGGAACTTGACAGAATTTCAGATTGGGAGTTGGTCAGTGAAGAATTCCCTAAGAATTCCCTAAGTAAGTGACTTTTGAGCTGAGATTTGAAAGATTAGCAAATGATACTAGTTTAAAAACAAACAAACTACAAAAGGAAAACATTTACAGACAAGAATCAGCTCATATAGGATTTTGTAAAGCACGTCAAGGTATTTGGTCAAAAGCAGTAGGAAACTGCTGTGGTGTTTTTCATTTACTAGCTGTGGGATCAGGACAATTTATTTACTTTCTCTGTGTCTCAGTTTTTATTAAATTTTTTTAAAAAGTAACTTCTCACATAGATGGATTAAATGAGATGAAATGGGTCTGTCTTTGGCACAATGCCAGACACATATTAAACACCATTTAACGTTAGTAATTTTTATGATATGTTTTTTATCACTCTCCTTGCTTTGAGATAGTTTGTACAGTTTTTACACCAATATCTTTTCCTTCCATTTCACCATCCCCCTATTGGATGATATTTAGGACCCTCTTCATGCTATGTGGTTCACAAAACTCCAGGAACTTTATGTATACAGGGAAGGAGAGAAGAAAAGAAAGAGAGAAGTTAACATGTTTAAGCTCTGTAGTAACCAAAGTCTTGAAGTACAGATGAGTTTTAAGCCCAGTTGATAGGGGATTTACTAGCTATTGAGGAAAGAATGCCTTTTCCATATGCCAATAGGACCAACAGTAAACATAGCTTTCAGTGATGGTAAGGGAAGTTCTACAGGTAGACACCAGATTGATTCTGGACACAGGCTCTCCTGCTCTTCACAAGGTATCTTCACGCCCAATCCTCTTCTTCCAAGCCCACCAACCCTCTTCTCTCATTTTATCCGCTCTCCCATCCCTCATCCCTCCTCACATCTAGAAAATCTCAGGAGGTATCTTAATCAGAATTATTAATGCTGGCTACTGTGACAACTGCAAAAATCTCAGTGGCTTAACACAATCCAGGCTTATTTCTCATTCCCACCACAGTCCAAAATGGATCATATGGCTCTCTGGGACAACTATCCTCCAAGCTCTGGGACCCAGGTGCTTTCATCTTGCAGCTGACAATCTGGCATTTGTGATTTCAAAGGCCACCAAAGAAAAGCAGGAGAAGACTAGCGGTTGATGCAGAAGGTTTTTTTTTTTTAAAGATTTTATTTATTTATTCCTGAAAGACACAGAGAGAGAGAGGCAGAGACACAGGCAGAGGGAGAAGCAGGCTCCACTCCATGCAAGGAGCCCGATGTGGGACTCAATCCCGGGTCTCTAGGATCACATCCTGGGCTGAAGGCGGCGCTAAACTGCTGAGCCACCCGGGCTGCCCGATGCAGAAGGTTTTTAAGGATGAAGTCTAGAAAAAGAATTCCTCATTTTGGCTGATATTCCATTTTCCAAAAGTCAGCCTCATGGTCCCAAATATCTACAAGAGAGGCTAGAAAATTTAATCTTTTTGTGTGGTGGGGGAAAAAAAACTGCAAAGAACACCAAGCTTGTCTCAGCCAGTGGATAAGAGAGTCTTGCTCTTTTTCAGGATGTTTTGTTTGCATACTCCCTGAGTCCCTTTATTTCCAGCAAAACAGATTGTTAGAATCACTAAACATTCAAACTTAACAGCTTACTCTTACCATTTTTGGCTAATGAAAAATGTTTTACCTCCATTTTAAAAGTGGGGAAAATGAAAATTCAGAGAGCAACATGGGATCACTGGCTTGTCTAAAGTACCTTAAGTCCTAAGAAGAGAAAGAGCCTTAGGCTTCCCCAAGAACACGTGACTAGAAGACTGGAAAAGCTCCAGAGCCCCATTAGACAACCACAGAAGGTATCTGAGAGTACCAAGAATGAACACCAGCTGAGATCTCAGCTTTTCTTCCTTAAAAAGAGGGAGATTGATAATTGTCAACTCATTGCCAAAGTTGCAAATTTTGTTATAACTTAAATCATGCTAAGTAAAGACAACTTTGAGTTCTACCAACCAATATAATCATACTGGGACCAAAAAATTGAAAATGCAAATGTATATAGATGCTTGCTCTGCAAGTATGGGATGTGTTCCAGAATATCAGCACTGAGAGGTTGTCAGAAATGCATAATCTTGGGCCCTGTCTAAGACTTACTGAATTAGAACTGCATTTTAACAAGATCCCCAGGTGATCTGTATGCACATTAAATTTGAAAAAGCACTGGTATTAAAAAAAAAAAAAGGTCTATAAATGTGGCATAATACTTCCAAGAACCTGAAGAGATTTATAATCCTCCAACACGTATATTTTACATCAATATAGCATTTTGCTTCGGTGTTGCCTATGATGAAACAGATGACAATTTCTTATACCAATACACAATCTGATTCAATTAAAGTTGTGTAAATTTTATCATTTCTACAAACAGATGGCAAAATATTTTAATTCACACAAATGGAATCAAACAAAAGCAAGTATATAAATATTGATGAAAGTGGGATAGGGCTTCTAGGTAGACACAGATCTCAAATATTGTATGTATTTCGACAAATGTTATTTTTTTCCTTTTGGTAGTGCTCTTTCAGTATTAAGAGCACAGAATTTCTTACAAATGCACAAATTAATAAATCATCAAGTGTTCAAACTTTTACAGGAATTTGTGGGTAATGGCTAAAATAGACATAAATTGAAAAAAATTTTGTCTTAAACCATCTCTCCCTATTGCAGCCAAATATTCAGACAGGAAAATGGAAAGGAAGATGGAGGAGAAATTTTTCCAAGGTCTCTATTCTTGAGAGAGCAGAGTGAAAGGCTAGGGAATGGCCAGAAGTGTTAGAGACCACTAGCTATCAATTTCCAATCCCTTCCTTCACAACTCAAAACAGCAAATTACAAATCAGTAGACCAGATATTTCTATGGAGGCTTTTTACAACTTATTCCCACCGTCACATTACCAATTGAGCTACTCTTGCTAACGTGACACTTTTTTTTTTTTTAATTAGAGCAATTTGTTTCAGAAAATGAGTGATACCTTTCTTAAGATCCCATTCCTGCTGTCTCTGAGCCTCTTCGCCTTGAGGACCCTTCTGCACTCAGTGAGCCTAAAGCAAGACTTGCTTCGAAAAGAAGCAAAGTGCTGCATTTCAATATTACAGACTACTTCAAAATTATGTTTTCATTTCCCAGAAAGAGTTTTTAAAATGTACTACACTTCAGCGGCTGTATCCTGCCTGAGCCCAGCACCAAGGAGCATCTCAACAAGATCCGGAAGGAACTCACTTTCCTCCTTTTGTTGAAAGATAAAGGTGGGTCAAGAGGTAGGTCCAAGTACTCTCTTGGAGAACCCACCGAGTGAGCCACATCCTGTAGATTGTGTCTAATTCCTTCTTGGGCCCATGCCCTGGCTCAGGGGTAACTGCACAAAAAGGCTAACCACCACCCTGATTTCTACAGCCAACAAGAACAGATAGTTGCTCTGAGAACCCCCTATGCACAACTTCTGAAAGAAACCCCCAAATTTGAGCCCCTTTCCCCACTGCCTTCACCTCTACCCCAAGGAGAAAGCATTAAAATTTTTACCACAAGAGGGGTGCCTGGGTGGCTCAGTCTGTTAAGTGTCCAACTATTGATTTCAGTTCAGGTCATGATCTCAGGGTTGTGAGATGGAGCCCCACGTGAGGCTCCACGCTGGGTGTGGAGCCTGCTTAAGATTCTATCTCTGTTTCTTCCTTTGCTCTTCTCACCTTCTCTCTTTCTCTCTCTCTCTATTATAAAAATAATTTTAAAAAATAAAATTTTTACCTCAGAGAATAGGCTCCAACAAGGAATTAAGCATTCCACTCTCAAACAATAATAGAATAGTGAAATATAACACTTCCATTCTGAAGAGTCTATAGTGCTTTCATATCTGCCTTTTCAATTGCCCGTAGAGGTGTTTTAATTTAACATTTGGTGGAGGCATCCCCTGAAAAAACTAAGTGCTAAGTAGATAGATCTACATTTTAAAGTGACGAAGGGATGACTTCAGTCCCCTCAGGCTGTTATGTCTGTTCCATAGCATTTTATTTTGGATCCATACTTCTTTTTTACTTTAGGAGGAAAGAGATTTACAAAGCATATAACAGGCAAGGATTCATTAATTTTCTTTTTTTAAAAAATATTATTTATTTATTTATTCATGAGAGACACACACAGAAAGAGAAAGGCAGAGACACGTGCAGAGGGAGAAGTAGGCTCCATGCAGGGAGCCTGATATGGGACTCGATCCCAGGACTCCAGGATCATGCCCTGGGCCAAAGGCAGGTGCTAAACTGCTGAGCTACCCAAGGATCACCATAATTAATTTTTAAAAAAGATTTTTCATGGGTTGCTTTTTTAAAAGTTTCCTTAGTGAATATAAACCTTGTCTTTGTTTATAAAATTATTTAGTACAAAGTAGACGAAGATAATATAATCTCTTAGCATTAGCAAGATCTAAATAAAATTAAATCTAACACAAAATTATAAAGAAGTTTTTTTTACTTTGAGGTATTTGATTAATAAACCACTATTAAGCACTAGCTGTATGCCAGTGTTGGATGCAGGAGAAACAAAATCTAGTAAGATATATTCCTGCCCTTGAAGTGTTCACAGGACTGTGGGGATTTCCAGCACTGCAGGCCATGGGATAGGGCTTCTTAGAGTGACAATTTGGAGTTTTCCTTATCACCCATATTGTGACTACTACAGGAGATTTTGAGGGAGCAGCAGATACAACTACTCCCTCTCCTGAACCCTCCTTAGCCCTCAGGCCTCCCTGTAAAAACTGCAAGTAACCAGTTGGGATACCAGGAAAATACCCAAATGTTCTTTGGGAGAGGAAATTAATCATTATAGTGCCAATTTTCTTCACCTGTGACCCCTGTTGTCTCCATCTGTTTACTTTAATAGGAAGTTAAATAGGAGAAAAGAAAAAACACCCGGATTTATTCATTGGAATCTATCGTAACATATCTAGAGGCACCAGATGGTTCAGTCGGTTGGGCATCTGACTCTTGATTTCAGCTCAGGTCATAATCTCAGGGTCATGAAATTAAGCCCCCATTGGGCTCCGCACTCAGGGGGGGAAGTTTGATCGTGATTCTCTCTCTTTCTCTCCCTGTCCTTCTGCCCCTCCCCCTGCTCTCTCTCCCTCTCAAACAAATATGTCTTCAAAAAATATATTATAACAAATCTGAAAGTAGGTGTTCTTACTAAGCACTTACCAGAAAGTCAGAAAGTTAGATGATCAGTTTGGGTTTTTTTCTTTCATTTATTCTGATAGTATACCCTGTACCACCATGTACGATTGAGAACCCACTTTGAAGACCACAAAGCACTGGAAGAACTGCTCTGAAAAAGGGGAAAACATTGAGTATTTCCCATATCCTAGGCACTAAACCAAGCACGTCACATGCATTACCTCATTTAATTCTCACAACCCTCTTAAGCAGGTCCAGAGCCAGAGGTTTCACCACTTTGCTAAATAATACTTAATTTTTTGTTTTGTTTTGTTTTGTTTTTGTGCCCCATGTGAGAAGCTAAATAATACTTCAGAATTAATAATTTTAAAAAGGTTTTATTTTTAAGTAATCTCTATACCATGGGGCTCAGACTCACAACCCCAAGCTCAAGAGCCACATGCTCTACCAACTAAGCCAGCCAGGTGCTCCTAAAATTAATATTTTAAATCAAAGCGTGTATGGGTACTGATAGTGTTGGAGCTTGAGGATATCTCAAACATTCAGAGGTTTACAATTCAAAGTATCTATCTTTTCTTATCTTAAAACAACTAATACTTATAAACAATATAATCCATTCATATTTCTTTCCCTTAACATTCAAATCACCACATTTTTGTTTTTGATGTGGCCTCCTATACTTAATAAGTATGTAAAGATTTGTCTTTATTTTTTTAAATTGCTTTTTTGCTCTTGTTGACATATTTAAAGATGTTTTAAAACAAGAAAGTTGCCTAATCCAAAGCTCTGACTCTACCAAGAGCTCAGTTACTGATACGCAGTCCTAACTCTTGTGTGCCTGGTCAACACACAGGTTCAGGAGCAGTGGATTCTATCAGAGGCAGAGACTCCAGGAACTGAAGGTACAGAGCCAGGCAATCTGAGAAAAATGTCACATTTTTGGTAGACAATGTCCTTCCTTTATATGAATTTAATAAGACATCACAATCCTTACTTTTAAAATAATATTTAAAGATGATAAAATTCTCACGGAAGCAGCAAAATATTGAGTGGGTAGAACAGACTCTTGTTTCCCTTGAGTGGCTAGAACAGTCTCTCATGTGTGTCTAAACACCTATTTAGATCATTCAAATGCCATACACGTCAAAACACTCCAACTTAACACTTCCTTTGGAGTCACGACAATCAGTTTTTTATTAGTGTCATTATTTAGCATTTCTATAGCACTTCACTTTTGACAGGTGCTTTATAATTATTTCTACTCTTATTTAACTCCTACTCATTCATTAACATGCAGTTACTTTCCCAATAAAATATCTATAGATTCCTTGACTAAATTGAATCTACCCAAAACCAAGAGGTTCAAACTTATATCAGAGTCTGAGGCAAACAGAACAAATCAAACAGATGAGATAGAGGATAGATAGATTGGCAGATAGATAGATGATAGATAGATAGATTAGATAGATAGATAGATAGATAGATGATAGATAGATAGATAGATAATAGGTAGAGAAACTAATTCCAAAGATCAGTAACATTCTCGTATTCTTGTCCTGGTTCAACAGCAGCCTGCAGGAATTATCAGTCATATCCCTATTTAGCCAGTGAGAGTGTGAATAAAAGACCAGTGGTCACATATGAATTAAAATTGATGGAAGAGCTTTCCTTGCCCATAGCGCTCTTGCAAAGATGGTGAATGTTCCTAAAAACCACCGGACTCTCTGCAAGAAGTGTGGTAAGCATCAACCCTACAAAGTGACACAGTACAAGAAAGGCAAAGATTCTCTTTATGCCCAGGGAAAGCTGGATAACTCTAGGTGTTATGACAGGAAGCAGAGTGGCTATGGTGGGCAGACTAAGCCGATTTTCTGGAAAAAGGCTAAAACTACAAGGAAGATCGCGCTGAGGCTTGAATGTGTGGAGCCCAAGTGCAGATCTAAGAGAATGCTGGCTACTAAGAGATGCAAGCATTTTCAACTGGGAGGAGATAAGAAGAGAAAGGGCCAAGTGATCCAATTCCAAGCTTCATATTTTGTTATGAAGACAATAAAATCTTGACATTAGGGCAGCCCGGGGGGCTCAGTGGTTTAGTGCCACCTTCAGCCCAGGGCGTGATCCTGGAGACCCGGGATCGAATCCCATGTAAGGCTCCCTGCATGGAGCCTGCTTCTCCCTCTGCCTGTGTCTCTGACTTTCTCTCTCTCTCTCTCTCTCATGAATAAATAAAATCTTTAAAAAAAATAAAATATTGACATTATGTTCATTTGGTTGTAGTTGGTCTTTTTTTTTTTAATTTTTATTTATTTATGATAGTCAGAGAGAGAGAGAGAGAGGCAGAGACATAGGCAGAGGGAGAAGCAGGCTCCATGCACCGGGAGCCCGACATGGGATTCGATCCCGGGTCTCCAGGATCATGCCCTGGGCCAAAGGCAGGCGCCAAACCACTGCGCCACCCAGGGATCCCCTGTAGTTGGTCTTTTTAAGAGGGAAATAAACTAGTGCTGTCAATAAAATTCCCCTGTGGAGCAATTTTTTTAAAAATAAAAATAAAAAAATAAAATTGATGGAAGAATAAGTGAATATGGCAAAGACTGATAGTTATTAGTCAGTGTGCATCGTCTCTTTCTTCTTTTAAATAATAGAATCTCAGAGTGTCTGACTGGCTCAGTCAGAAAAGCATGCAACTCTTGATCTTGGGATCATGAGTTTGAGCCCCACATTGGGTGCAGAGATTACTAAAAAAAATTTTTTTTAATAAACAACATAAATAATAGACTCTTCTCCTGCCACCCATCTAGATAGTACATTTCCCAGCCTCACAACTAGAAGTAGCAACATAACTAAGTTCTGGCCAATGAGATGTGAGAAGAAGTGATATATGCACCTTGCAAGTTACCTCCTTAATGATAAAGCTGCTTGCTACAGACCTCCTCTATTCCTACTCTCCTGACTGAAAAATCACTAATTGAGGTGGTTACCTTGGATGCTTAACATGGAAGTCACATGTTCTGTATGACAGAGGTGACTTACTAGCCCAGGTCTTTGAATGAACTCATGGGACAGAGCTATTGCTACTCTGGGTCTCTTTGTTACAGAAACTTAGCCTGCATCAGAACTAATAAAGTAACCAAATAAGGAGAACACACACACAGACTGAGATTAACTTCAGCTCTTTTTTATTTTTTAACTTCAGCTCTTGATAAGAGTACAGGTAATGATTAAGGGGGAATTTCAATGGAGAAGTAGCTGGAAAAATGACAGAAATGACTTTAGATTAAGCTACTAACTCTCACTTCAAGTAGAAAGTTCTGTAATACTATAATTTTTTAACTCTTAACAGATTTCAAACAAATTTCAAGCAATCTCAAATAAATTAAAAATTCTCTTCTGAAATTGAGAAGTTCATGTAGTAGAGAACTAATGCATCAGTATTAAAGATGTCTTATGTTGGGCAGACCGGGGTGGCTCAGCGGTTTGGCGCCGCCTTCAGCCCAGGGTGTGATCCTGGAGACCCGGGATCAAGTTCCAGGTTGGGCTCCCTGCATGGAGCCTGCTTCCCCACTCTGCTCGTGTCTCTGCATCTCTCTGTGTCTGTCATGGATAAATAAATAAAATCTTTAAAAAAAAAAAAAAAGATTTCTTATGTTGATGATAGATGGGCCAAAGCCTTCAGAAGGCAGGAATATGCCTCACCTATTTTAGTATCATTTCCTTTATTCCTATCTTAACCCTAATATGTATATAAATGCCAGTAACTTTGAAAACATCGAAGGATTAAAAACAAATGCCTATTGCAGAATTTATTGCTAATATCTTTTTATCATAATGTTCCTCAATTTCTGCTTTTTGTTGGTTCTAAGAAATGCAAACATATGTTTAACCCTTAGCGCTACTGTAGAGCCTGTGAAAACTGGGAGCTACAGACATTAATTTTTTTGGATATATAATTAACAAAGATTTATTCAGCATCTAGTCTATGCCTGGATCTATTTTAACTTCTTCCATGCAGTTTTACCCATTTAAAGTCGTCATCATCACCTCAATTTAACATATGAGGAAACTAAGACATAGAATAAGTGATCTGCCCAAGATTATACAGCTAGTGAATAACAAAGCTTATACTAGAATCCAGGCTTCTTGACTCATAGTCTAGCTCTACTCCATTGCTTCATCACTTCCTGATGTATCTCACACTTCAAATATTAGGCAAAAAAGAAAAGAAAAAAGAAAAGCCTACCAGTATAGTAATGACTGCTAGGTTTTGATGGATAAGAATATAAAAGGGTAATCTTTGCCAGAATCTAAGGATTAGGAAGTACCATGGGTAAACATACCAGAACTCTTCTTCTCTGAATAAAAACTGGAAGACTTTCCAAGATGAAAGTGAGCAATTGGACACCACCATTAACATAAACATTTTTACTCACTTTCGAAAGCTATCATCCAATTCAACATAATCCTTCACCACAGGTCTAATTAGAATGTATTTGGATTCAAAAGTACTGATGAGAATGGGTACATCAATGTCAGGAATTGTCCAGCCCAACAGGACTCTAGGCAGTTGAATTAAATGTATATCTTCTAGTAAAACTTGACACCTACCTAAGGAGAGGTTCTGTATGTTGTTTTCAATGCCTGGATCAGAAGAGTTTCAGGAACAGGAAAAAGCAGTACATTTTGAACCCCTAATCTTATGTCATTTGGTTTGTTATCATTTATTGTTTGAATTGGCTCTAGTTAAAGCTAAAGAAGAAATGGGACAGAAACAACTCATGAATCGAGTTATCTATGCAATTCTTGACCCAATAATTGGAATGTAAGAGTATCTAAGAATCTCGGTTGCCAGGTAAATATCAATTTGATCTCACATCTGTCTCCAAGATTATATTTCCCATTTTCCAGACAGGGAAATTTGGTGTGAGACCATAGGCAAGCCTTTCTAAAGGGAAATTAGAGTTGGAGATGTTAAAATTCGTGATTTGAAGAAGTGCCATAGTATAGTTTATGGCAATGACTCTCACTTTTTTCCAGTGATAAGCATGACTCTCATCAAGAATTAGCCCCCAACCCCTTTGCCCACTGCTGTGCTACAGACAATTTCACCTTTCACAAAAAAGGACTTTCAGAGTTTTCAATAAACACATGAGAGTCCCAAGTAGTGACTTCAGAAATGCTAGGTTACAGGCCTCCCCCTCAATTGAGCATTTAATAGGGTGGGGCTAGAAGATCAATGCAGGGAACCAGCTGGACTGCATGGAAAGACCTATATGGGAGGAGCTTTGTTTGATAGACCCAGTGAGCACAATCCCCTCCCATTCGGGGTATCTAGAGTACACCCTTGATTCTCGGTGCTTTTGATGAAGTTTCCGCTTCTATGGGACAGCGGCTTTCTATCAACGAGTGTCATAACATCCTATCAAAGAGTGTCATAACACAGAACCCTTCTAATTGGTGTGGAGAGCTCTGCAAGAGCGTATTAGTTGTAAGCCGTAGCATCACCTCCTTTAGGAAGAGGGAACGAAATTTAAATACACAGGGAGACAGAGAGATAATTAATTGCCTTCTTGGCAACCCACCACTCTACTGCCAATGGGATCACTGTGACAAGTTATGAAATTCAAGTCAAAATATTTAACTCAGCCACTTACTCAAGTGGTAGACCCAATTTTAGGCACCCCACAGTTAGGGTGCTGATAGAGAAAAAGTCTTCTCTTTATTTTCTGCAATAGCACATTTAACTGTTGGCATCTATGAGAGTCTGTTTCCTCTGTGAAGGATATATCTGTCTGCAAAGCATACACATGTATTTCTATCAATGTAAGGAATAAATGATGAGTACAGGGAGTTATAATAATCTGAATAGTTCCAGAAAAACATAGCAACTAGATTAAGAATGAGAATGGATTAATCCTAGAAGTCTTTCAAAATAACCTGATAGGAAATGAGCCTATCAGTAGGGTGTAAGAGGGTGAATTAGCCAATATTCCCAAAAGAATTGCTGATTATACCAACTTGATCCATAGCTCCTGGAAGATGAGATCTCTGGGTCACCCTAATGGAGCCCAGTGATGTAAATTGTATGACAAGGCAGGAAAATTCTGTGACCAAAGATTCAAGGATCAGGATGGAGGACAGAGTAAGCCTTGGGGTTGCTTGGAGTTGGAAGGGTAAAAGGAAGGAAAGAAAGAAGGTAGGTGTGTCTCTGTATTGACAACACACAAGGCTTGACTGAGCCTGGGGTTACAAGCTTTTCTGAGAGGTAAGGGCTCCCTCATGGGAATATACTGCAAGTATTTCCTGCTGTTTTTATATTCACATAAATAAAATGCACCCATTTAAAATATATGGTTTGATGAGTTTACACAAGTGTAACCATCACCACAGTCAAAATATAGGACAATTTCTTCATCTCCCAAAATTTCCTCAAGGCTTTTATGGTCTCACCTCAAGCCCTGGGCAACCACTGATCTCCTTCCTGTCAACGTGGATTATTGTCTGTTCTTGTATTTCATATAAGTGGAATCCCACATTAGATATAGTCTTTTCCTCTGGCTTTTATTAAACAATGTTTTATTTATTAAACAATTATTTTTCAAATTCATCCATGCTTGTTTGTAGAAGTAGTTCATCCCTCCGTACTGCTGAGGAGAGTTTCACTGCATGAATATGCCATGATTTGTTTATTCATTCACCTGTTGATGGATATTTGGATTGTTTTCAGGTTTTGGCTATTATGAATAAAGCTGCTATGAACATTTCTGTACAAGTCTTTGTGTGGACATATGCTTTCATTTTTCTTGGGTAAATAGTTAGGAGTGGATTTTTTAATCATATAGCGAAGTGAAAATATAAGAAATTGCTAAACTATTTTCCCAAGTGGCTGTACCATTATGCAGTGCCATCAGCGCTGTATGAGACTTCCAGTTACTTCACATCCTTCCTGGTACTCAGTATTGTTGCCTCTAATGTTAGCCCTTCTAGTGTGTGTAGAGTGACGCTTCACTGTGATTTTAATTTGCATTTTCCTGACTAATGATGTTGAACATCTATTTATGTGCTTAACAGCCATTGATATATGTTCTTTTATGAAATGTCATTCAAATCCTTTGCTCATTTTTAAATTGGGTTGATTCCTATGTTGACTTCTACTCTCTACTAAGGGTGACAGCACTTCTGATCAATTTGATTTAGAGCTAGTAATTTGAGGCTTTCTAATGGCACTGTTAGGCTCAAAATTACTAGCCAGGGTTCAAGTGAAAAGGTCAAAGATATATGGAATGCATAAATCAGATCACATCACTCTCCTGCTTAAAACCTGCCAATGGCTTCCCTTGACAATTAGAATAAAATCCAAACTCTTTACCTTGGCCTCCAAAGCACATGTGATATGACCTCTGCAATCCTCTCCTACCTCATCTCTTGCCATTATTACCTCACCTTCTGTGCTCCTGATACTTTGATCTTCTTTTCATCCCTCAAACACACCACATTCTTGACTCTGTCCCCTCTATCTGGAATCACATTCCCATAGAATTCTGTATGCTGCCTCCTTCTAATCACTCAGGTTTCAACTTAGATGTGAAGACTTCCCAGCCCAATCCTTTCAGTACCTCTCTATCTAGCTCTTGTCACTGTCTGAAATTATCTATATGCTATACATGTTTCTCCCCCACTAGAACTCATGTTTCATGAGTACAGGTACTTTGTCTTGGTTATTGATGCATCTCTGCACCTATAAACAGCACTGGGAACATAGTACCAGCTAATTAACTGTTTTTTGGAAGGAAGAGAGGAAGACAAGAGGGATAGAGAGAATGAGAAGAGAGGAAAAGAAAGCAGGTCTTCACATAAGTAAAAGATAAGACCACTCCAATTCAGATTCTCACTCTATATGGAGTGCTTAGTTTAGGGCTTGGCACAAAGCCTGCTTCTCTCTTCTCTCAGCTGTTTGCCCCTACAAAAGTCCCAGCCTCTAGAATCTGAACGGCCTTTGTTAGAGCCACAGAGGGCCATCACTGGAGAATGCATCAAATGTATTCAATTTGAAAGCATCACTGTCTCCCCAAGCCTCCCAGTCATAAACAAGTGTGGTTTGATTCATGAGATGAGGTAGGTAAGGGAAAGGGGGTGGCTTTGGGGCATAGCATTTGGCCTGGAGTGGGACAAAAGACATTTCAGAGATTCTTTCATAGACCATCAGTCTCTTTTTGGATGACATTGAGTTTCTGGGTCATTGTCTCTTTCTCATCATTGCTGAAAACTTTCAGTTTTTACTGTGTTTTGATTCGTTTCTCCAAAGCTCTTCAGTGACAAACAGCTGCGGCTTGCTTTTTGAGCCAGGTTCCTGTCTGCTGCTTCTAAACCTCATTTTTATTCCTTCTAGTTTTGTAATCTGGTCACTTTGATCCTTTGTAACAGATTTTAAACTCAATTTTTTATTCAAATTGGAAATTCAGTGCAAGAAATGGCCTTTTTAAAAAATATTTTATTTATCTATTCATGGGAGACACACAGAGAGAGACAGAGACACAGGCGGAGGGAGAAGCAGGCTCCATGCAGGGAGCCCAACGTGGGACCCGATCCCAGGACTCCAGGATCATGACCTGAGCAGAAGGAAAATGCTCAACTGCTGAGCCACCCAGGTGCCCTGAAGTGGCCTTTTTCTCTTGCCCCTCTGATTTTTTTCATTTTTTGCCTCTGGTCACTTAAAAATGATGATAGATAAACAGATAATATTGTATCCCCATTTAATTTGGTTGGTTTTAGAGCATCTTTCAAGGGTCCATGGCTGGCGATCACACAGAACTACTTCCATATTTGCTACATATTCTATTTCCAATACAAGTCTTCAAAGTACCTATCATCTGCCAACATCCCAACTCGTGAACTATGTCTCCCCTTTATACTTGTCATAGAGCCACAGATTTTATCTGTTTAGTAACAAATTAAAAGAAGTTTAAATTCCCAAGGTTTGTGTAAACTTTGTATGTATAAAACATCTTAAATTAAATGAAAGCCTTCTCCCCTTAGATTCCCTCTACAGTATTCACATGTACATTCAATCATTCATTTTATAAGCAGTTAGCAAAAACTTATCATGCGGTAGATGCTGCATGTAGGTAGGAATTATAAGAAACATTTAAAAGTAAGCAGTTCCCACCTTTAAAGGCTTTGTTATTAACAAAGCCCTAAATAATTACACATTGCGTGCTGTGTTAGAGTTCTCTAGAGAAACAGAACTGATAGAGTATGTATACGTAGACTTTTATTTTGAGGAATTGACTCAGATGATTGTGGAGGCCAGCCAGTCCAAATTCTGCAGAATGGGCCTGGTAGCTGGAGACCCAGGGAAGAGTTGCAACTTGAGTCTGAAGGCCATCTGCTGGCAGATTTCCCTTTTCCCAGGTGGGGAGGGTCAGCCTTTTTAAAATTAAGGCCTTCGACTGATTGGATGAGCCCATCCACATTCTGGAGGGAGTCTACTTTAATCAGGCTATTGATTCTAAATCTTAATCTTATTTTAAGAAAATCTTCACAGAGACATTTAGAATAATGTTTGAGCAAATATCTGGATACTGTGACCTCACCAAGTGGACACATTAAACTCAGCATCACACATGTGAAACAAGCAGAGCATAATATAAGACAATACGTATTAAATATGATAAAGTGGAGGGTCAAATCATGAGTGATAAGAAAGGGTGCTAATATTTACTGAGCACTGACTTATGTGCCAGATCCTTTGCAGACATTAGTTAGTACATTAAACCATTGGTAGATTATATATATTATCTACTTTTACAGTTAAAGAAGATGAAGCCTAGAGAAGTTGAATAACCTGTCCAAGATCACTCAGCAAGATTCTAACCCATGTCAGAGTGGCAATAAAGTCCTTGGCAAGTTGGGCAAGAGAGTATTCCAGTGTGCAAAGAAAGGCAGGAAGACTGGCTGGATAACCTTAAACGTTCTTCCTCTGGAGTGAGGGAACTTTATTTTTTTTTTTTTTCTAACTCATGATGTCATAATCTATCATTTTTCACTGATATTTTTCTGTGTGTATATCTTAAGAATGGAAGTCTACATGTTCATGAATAAGCATGTAACCATGTGCATGATAAACAAAAAAAATATTTAAATGCTCTTCTAAAATGCTAACCCCTGTGTTCTTTCAAGTTCAGTATTTATGTCTGAAGTTATTGTTTTCTTTTAGTTTCTAATTTTTCTTTTAGAAACCACTTTATTGAGGTATGATTGACATAGAAAAATCTGTATATATTTATTGATACAACTTGAATATGGAGAGAAGTATATATCTGTGAAATCATCGCCATAATCTATGGCATAAACATATCCATTACCTCCAAAAGTTTCTTCCTGCTATCTATCTATCTATCTATCTATCATCTATCTATCCTATTTTGTGATAAGAGCACTTCACATCAGATCTACCTCTTAACAAAGCTTTAAGTATACAATACAGTATTATTAAGTTTAGGCAGTCTGTTTTATAGTAAATCTCCAGGACTTACTCATCTTGAATAAATGAAACTTCATAGCTTTTGTCTAATACCTCTCCATTTCTGCCCCCCTCCATGCCCCAGCCTTAGCAATCACCATTTTACTCTCTGCTTCTATGAGTTTAACTATTTTAGATTCCCCATTTTAGTGGTTCCATGTAGTATTTTCCTTCCATGTCTGGCTTACTTCACTTGCCTTATGTCCCCTGGATTCATTCATGTTGTTACCAATGGCAGGATGTCCTTCTTTTTTAAAGGCCAAATAATATTCCACTGCATTTATATATTACATCTTCTTTATTAATTCATCTTTCGATGAACATTCAGGTTGCTTCCATGTCCTGGCTGTTGTACATAATGCTGCAATAAATTTGAGAGTGGAGATAGCAATTCAAGATTCTGATTTCAATTCTTTTGGATGGATAAAGCAGGACTGCTGGATCGTATGGTATTTCTTCTTTTTTTTTATTTTTTATTTTTTTATTTATTTTTTATTTTTTTTATTTTTGGTATTTCTTCTTCTAATTCTTTCTGAGTCCTATCACATCCTATCTTTTTTTTTCTAATTCTGATTTTTTGGTGGTGAGTGGGTCATGTCTTGTATTTTCTTCATGTCTTTTAGCTCACATTGAAATAGGAGTTTACAGCTTTTATCTGTTCTGTTGACCTGTTTTTCTGGAATGGTTTGTCTATAACAGTGATTTTTTTTTCTTATAATTCTACATAGGATTTTATGTGGCTTATTTATGACATGAAATTAGTTTTCCTAAACTTTTATATGGAGGCATAATTTGGGCAACTTTTCTAACTTCATAGACTCCTCTCCTGTTGCTTTTTCTGTGTTCAAAACTATAGCTGCTTAGTGTCTGATATTCCTGGGGTATGTCCCCATCTCCCACCTTTATCTACACCTACTCTTCCCCTCATCTATTATCCTTGTCATACTCATCTGGAACCCTAGCTAAGAAGGGAATCCTGCATGGTCAGGATGGAGATCTGCTCTTCTCAGGTCAAACACTACATTGTTTCCCTCTGCTTTCCCCATTGAAGTTGCAGATCCCATGCAGATATTATGATGGTAGTTTTCCCTGCTTGCTTATATTTTAAGTTCACAGGAATGCCTTATGTCTCAGTTTGGTGAATATGTCTCAGATTGCCAGAATCATCCATTATGATGGAATTTAGAGGGCAAAGTGCTTGTTAGGAAACAACGCTGTTGAAGGGAATGATGGGGCAGAAGGAGTTGTAGCTACAACTGCAGTGTGAGTCAGGCAATGCCTCCACCAACCCAGCAGACGTCTGGAGAAAATACTGCCCACAGTGGGTGCAAACAGCACCGAGATTATATCACATCTCATTCAGCTGTTGGAAGTGGCCTGCCCTGGGAAAGGCGGGATTTCAGGCAAGGCAGCTCTCTGCAGCTGAGGCAGATCCTGAAATAGCTGAAAGCTTCTCATAGCTGGGCAGCCAGTCTTTGCTTCAAGAGCACATCTCTGTGTCTCCCACCCTTTATCACCTCATTTTGTTGTAAATATTGTCTGCTGCTATTTTTTTTTTAATTTTTATTTATTTATGATAGTCACAGAGAGAGAGAGAGAGAGAGAGAGAGGCAGAGGGAGAAGCAGGCTCCATGCACCGGGAGCCCGACGTGGGAATCGATCCCGGGTCTCCAGGATCGCGCCCTGGGCCAAAGGCAGGCGCCAAACCGCTGCGCCACCCAGGGATCCCTGATGTGATGTGATATTTTTAAAATGTCATTTTCTAATTGTTTGCTGCTATGTATATGTATATAATCAATATATATCTTGAATTTTATATATTGATATTATATCTAGTGACCTTGCAAAATTCACTAATAGCATTTCTGCAGATTTGTTTAGATTGTCTAGACATGTAATCATGACATTTACAACTCATAAAAGATGTATTTGTTGTTTCAAATTTGTATATATTTATTTCTTTTGTTTGCCTTTTTCTCTGCCTAGAATTTCCAGGAAATAATGATGGAAGGCATCTGTCTCATTCCTGGGATCAGAGGGAAAGCTTTCAGTCTTTCACCACTATGATTTAACTGTAGGTTTTTTGAAGACACATATTTTCAAATTAAAGAAGTTTTCTCCAGGCTCCTAGGTGGCTCAGTGGTTGAGCATCTGCCTTTGGCTCAGGCTGTGATCCCTGGGTCCTGGGATCGAGTGCCGCATCAGGCTCCCTGCAGGGAGCCTGCTTCTCCCTCTGCTCATGCCTCTGCCTCTCTCTCTGTCTCTTGTCAATAAATAAATTTAAAAAAAAATTTAAAAGAAAGTTTTCTCTATTCCTATTTCTACTTTTATTCTATTCTATACATGTAAGTATTGAATTTTACTGACTGTATGTTCTTCATTTTCTGAGAAAATCATATTGTTTTTCTCCTTCATTCTGTTAATGTGATGATTTAAATGTTAATGCATTTTAATATCGAAGAAACCTTGCATTGCTAGAATAAAAGTAGCTTGATAGTGAGATATATATATATATATATATATATATATATATATATATATTTGTAAATTGATAGATTCTGTTTGCAAATATTTTGTTTAGAACCTTTGTATCTAGGGGCACCTGGCTGGCTCAGTGGTTGAGCATCTGCCTTTTGTTGGTTGTGATCCTGGGGTCCCAGGATCAAGTCTCACATAAATAATCTTTTTTTAAAAATAAGGAACATTACTATCTATATGCAATTCTTTTGTCACTCCCAGACAGTATTAGGTCCTTAGAATATTTCAACTCCATTTACCTCACCACTGCCTTAACTCTTATTTTCATGCTTTTAATTGTGCATATATTTAAAACCCAATAACTCATCATTGATTTGGTTTTTCTATAGAATTTCCCCCCTATATATTTTTTTAATTTTTTATTTATTTATGATAGTCAGAGAGAGAGAGAGGGAGAGAGAGAGGCAGAGACATAGGTAGAGGGAGAAGCAGGCTCCATGCACCGGGAGCCCGACGTGGATTCGATCCCGGGCCTCCAGGATCGTGCCCTGGGCCAAAGGCAGGCGCTAAACCGCTGCGCCACCCAGGTATCCCCCCCCCGCTATATTTTTCTACCTATTTATCTCTCCTGTGGTTCTTCATTTATTCCTGTATTTTTCTATTTCCATCTGGGATCATTTTGCCTTTGCCCAAAGACCTCCCTTTAGTACTTTTTTTTTAGTACAAATATGTTTGTGAATAATCCTCTTAGTTTTTACCTGGCAATATCTTCATTTCACCTCCTCTTTGAAGGATACTTTTGCTAGGTGTAGAATTATATGTTGGCAGTTATTTTCTTTCAGCTCTGAAAATTCCAAAAGCTACTTAATAATGTTACCTAACATAGCACAAGAAAGCTTATTAAATTGAGGTTTTTTTTTTTTAAAGGTTTTATTTATTCATTTGAGAAGGAGAGCATGAGTCAGGGGAGGGACAGAGGGAGAAGCAGACTCCCCATTGTGCAGGGAGCCCAGCTTGGGGTTCTGTCCCAGGACTCTGGGATCATGACCTGAGCCAAAGGCAGATCCTTAACAAGCTGAGCCACACAGGCGCTCTAAATTGTTGTTGTTGTTTTTTTTAATGTTTGCAACTAGGAGTGTTCATGACTACAAGGTTACAAGCACTAGTCACATGTCCTGTTGAATAATAATGATGAATCTTAATTTTGCCTTTATCATATATAATTTCTCATTTGTACTTAGCACTGCCTCTGGACTATGTATTATATTTTACTGACTATTCTCTCTATTCTTGATATATAAATAGACCGCTTAAATTATTTTTTTACTTATATTAAATATCTAATAATGCAGTTCCCTCTTACTTTACTATTTTTTTTTATTTTATGATATATTCCTATCCATTTATTCTTCTGGGTAATCTCTTTAAAAAAAAGAATTTATTTATTTATTCCTAAGAGACACACACAGAGAGAGAGAGGCAGAGACACAGGCAGAGGGAGAAGTTTCTGTGTCTCTCATGAATAAATTCTTTTTTTAAAAAAGGAAAGCAACATATTTACAAATTAATTTATACTACATTTACAATATTCTCTTTACTGCAGAAGCATGATGGCTTCATTATGGAAATCTCATGTCTCTGAGAAGATTTGTGTGTATGTGTGTGTGCATGTGTGTATTCTGCACATTGCATCTTACTTTTGTTTATGAGCATAGAAGATTTTGTTGGTATTATAGATGAAATATTTTTCCACAGTATTTGCTAACTGGCTATTATACAGGAAAGTCACTGTGCAGAGCTCTTTAATTAGTTATCATTTTTCTTTAATCCTTTTGGCTTTCAATGTAGACAATCCTGTAATCAGAAAACAAGGGTAATTTTCTTTTATTTCCAATGGTCAAGCTTATCTTTATAACTTAAAGGAAAATATTTTAAAAAGAGGTACAACTTAAAGGAAACTTAAGGAAAAATATTAGCCAACTTATTTACAGTCTTAAGGAAAATATTAAATAAGAGTTGTGAAATATTGGCATATTCATGCAATGCAATACTATTCGACCATAAAGGGTGAAGTACTGATACATACTAGCCATGGGTGAACCTTGAAAACATGCTAAGCAAAAGAAGCCAGTCACAAAAGACCAAGTATTATACTATTACGTTGTTCTTTTGTTTTTTGTTTTTTGTTTTTTCTGGTAAGCAATGGATGTTCTTTTTTTTAATTAATTAATTAATTTTACTATTATGTTTATATGAAAATCCAGAATAGGTAAATCTAAAGAGACAGAAAATAGATTAATTAATTCTTGTTTAGGGCTGGATGGAAGAGACATGTGGAGACAGAGTGGGTGGTGATAGCCAGGAGTACAGGATTTCTCTCTAAGGTGATAAAAATTGCCGAAAACTGACTGTGCTGTTGGTTGCATATATCTACGAATATACTAAAAATCACTGAATTGTACACCTAAAATGAATGAATTGTATAATATGCATATGTCAATAAAGCTATTTTTTAAAAGGAGTTGTGATACCTTGCATCTTTATCTGGTCCCTGATGATAAAGGAAAATATTCCAAGCTGCTATTTCAGTTTTGTACAATTTGGGTTACCAAGTTTGTGCTTTGACACAGATAGTAAGGGGGCTGAATACCAAAAACTTCATTTCACAGATACTCTCACCAGCTGACTTTTGGCAGTCGTTTCTGCCAATGGAAAAGCACTGGTGGGAGACCAAAAGGCAAGAATGGAACCCTCTTCCTACCTCCAGTTTCTGATGGTATATCTGGGGCAACAGCAGCAACAGCACTTGGAGGGGAGCGGCAGGGGGGTGTAGGCTCCTGAGTCCTGCATAGCAGCAGACCAAAAAGCAGGAGCCTCTGTGGCATCATTCCCTTTGCTGCTGGGAAACATTGTCCCTCAAGCCCAATGATACTGGTCATTCACTATGGTTGCTGTTTTTAGTGACCTTAACTTCCTCCCATCCTTCCATTATGCTTATAATCAATTCCCGTATCAAATTTCTTTTGTCTTACATATCTAGAGCAGTTTCAATTTTTTTTTTTTTTGAGTGAACTCTGATAGAGATAGTAAGGAAATTTTTTCCATTCAAGGTTTTTTTTTTTTTTTTTTTTTTTGTCCATTCAAGTTTTAACAGAAGTTAAAGTTCTTCTCAGAATGAATATTGAATTATAGTGAATTTTTAAAAATCTGTTAAGAGGATTATGTAGCTTTTCTCTTTGGACATACTGATGAAATTAATTAAGAGATTTCCTAATATTGACTAATTTCTATATCTTAGTTGTTTCCCCAAGAGCAGAGCCAGATACAGGTATGTTGGTATAGGTAGTCTACTTGAGAAGTGACCAGGAAACTGGAATGAGGGAGGGGTAAGAGTGAGACAGGCAAGGAGGAGAAGAAAATAAAGGGTTCGTTGATAAGTCGATGACCACTGAGGGTAACTGGGATTCAGTTTCTTTCGAGGTCCCTCAGAGGAATCATGTACAATGTACCTTGGAATTCATCCTCATTGAGTTTGAACCCCCATGGTTGAGAGTTGCCTCTGGAGGCATAAACTCCCCACACCTCTGGGCTGCATCTGCCTCCAGACTGCTCAATCCCCACAGCTGGGAGATGTCCCAAGGGCAAAAGAGCTAAGGACTGGCTCTAGTGGAAGTCAGATGTAGATGGGGCATCAAGACATCTGCAATACCTGTATTTCAGAATAAACCTTAGTCCCGCTTCTTTGTTTCTCTAATCTGATACTTTTGTATCAAGTTAGTTTTATACATTGTTTTCCTTGAGCTCAGAGTTATTAGAAAACTCAATTGTGAAGTGTTGAAATATGTAAAATAGTATCTCTTTCAGGAAAGTTTTCAGGAATTGTTTGTAAGACTCTTGGATCCAGTGCTGCTCTGGAGGTAAATCTCTGATGACCTTCAAGATTTGCCCTCCTTTGCATTATTTTATTATTTTTTTAAATATAAGTTCAATGAACATATAGTGTATTATTAGTTTCAGAGGTAGAGGTCAGTGATTCATCAGTTTTATATAATCCCAGTGCTTATTACATCACATGCCCTCCTTAATATCCATCACCCAATTAACCCCATCTCCCACCCCTCTCCCCTCTAGCAAACCTTCAGTTTATTTCCTATGATTAAGCATCTCTTATGGTTTGTCTCCCTCTCTGATTTCATCTGTTATTTTTCCCTCCCTTCCTCTATGATCCTCTTGTTTCTTAAATTCCACACAAGTGACATCATATGATAATTGTCTTTCTCTGACTCATTTTGCTTAGCATTATACCCTCTAGTTCCATCCACATCTTTGCAAATGGCAAGATTTCATTCTTTTTGATGGCTGAGTTGTATTCCATTGTGGAGATATATAGATATAGATATAGATATAGATAGATATAGATATATAGAGATATGGAGAGATATATCTCACATCTTCTTTATCCATTCATCTGTAAATGGACTTCTGGGCTCTTTCCTTAGTTTGCTATAAACATTGCTGCTATAAACATTGGGTACAGGTGTCCCTTCAGATCAATACATTTGTATCTTTAGGGTAAATACCCAGTAATATAATTGCTGGGTCATTGGGTAGCTCTATTTTCAGGAACCTCCATTCTGTTTCCCAGAATGGTTGCACCAGCTTGCATTCCCACCAACAGTGTAAGAGGGTTCTCCTTTCTCCACATCCTTGCCAATATCTGCTGTTTCCTGACTTAGCCATTCTGACTGGTATGAGGCAGTCTCATTGCAGTTTTAATTTTCATTTCCCTTGATGCCGAGTGATGTTGAGCATTTTTTCATGTGTCTGTCAGACATTTGTATGCCTTCTTTGGAGAAATGTCTGTTAATGTCTTCTGCCCATTTCTTGACTGGATTATTATTATTATTATTATTTTTTTTTTAGGTGTTGAGGTTGGTAAGTTCTTTCTAGATTTTGGATACTAGCCCTTTATCTGATAAGACATTTGCAAATATCTTCACCCATTCTGTCAGTTGTCTTTTAGTTTTGTCAACTGTTTCCTTTGCCATGCAAAATCTTTTAATCTTGATGAAGTCCCATTAGTTCATTTTTCCCTTTGTTTCCCTTGCCTTTGGAGATTTATCTAGCAAAAAGTTGCTGTGGCTGAGGTCACAGAAGTTGCTGTGTGTATTCTCCTCTAGGATGTTGATGGATTCCTATCTCACATTTAGATATTTCATCCATTTTGAGTCTATTTTTATGTATGGTAGGTGAAAATGGTCCAGTTTCATTCTTCTGCATGTGGTTGTAATCAGCTATGGAATCAGGATGTGATCTGCTAGTTTTATTTATGGAAACCAGCATGATTGGCCAAATGATCAGAGCTCTATTTTTACAATTAATGTAAAAATGAAATCACAAAGCAAACTTTTTTATCAGGTTTGGATACAGATATAGATGTAGATCATAGACATAAATATGGATTTTTAAATATGCTCATCTCTGTCAAGGAAAAGAATGTCGAAGAGTACCCAGACATCTCACCCACCAAAAAGTCCACACAAAGTATTGGATTTCTCAGTTTACATAACATTCACTAAAAACACCTGAATTCTTTATCCTCAGCATTTCTGTTATAGGTCATGAGGGCATATAGAATATTCTCTATATAATAAATAGAAAAATGTACCTAAGGAAAGAGGTAGCAAATGTTAAGGTGGAGGAGTCCTTAGGGTACCAGCAAAGATATTTACATTTGAAGAAAGTTAATTTTTTTCTTGTCATGAAAAAAAATTATTTTAAGATTTCACATGAGATGTTTTGACTTTCCTTTCTGTGCAAAACCATTTTTCTCAAATAATTTACCTAATAGACATGAAAAACTGCTATCAAGCCTTTTCTCCTCCAGTTACAGCAGTGAGCAAATTATTTTACATCAGCTGCTGACAACTAGTATCCCTCTCAGGGGCACATAATGAGAGAACTGTCAGGCATGATGAGTGTCCAGTATGGAAATATTTAATTAATGAGCTCTTATCTTGCCACTAGGTAATTCTTCACAGTCCTAAGGATATATAAAGAGCACCCTCTGATCAGTTCAGGGAATTAAAAAAAAAAAAAAAAAAAACAGTTGCTGCTGAAAGAATTTCAGTTTTCATTTTTTTAAAGTCCAAGTTACCGATAAAAATGTCATGAAAACAAGTGTTCTAGGACAGAGGGAGGATGACTACACACCCCAGGAAGTGGCAAACCACCCAAGGAGGACATTGGACATCTTCACACACCATTCTTACAATTTAATAGATGCATGTAAAAAAAAAAAAAATAGATGCATGTAATTTAAAGAAATTAAATAGCTGACCTCACTGAGGTAACCCCAAATGTCAGTATCTAGGCTGCAGATGTGCAGATTTTAGAGAACACAAATGCAACCCTCTGTCTGAGGCAGGGTAGTTTGCCAGGGATTTGGAAACAGGCTAAGGAAGGTGTACTGAGGATCCACATTCCATCTGTAGACAGCCTCATGTCACTAGTGTTCCTTATTCTAGAGTCTCCCTGGTTTCATTTCTTTATTTTTTTTTTTTTAGTTTTTATTTAAATTCCAGTTAGTTAACATAGTGTTATATGAGATTCAGGTGTACAATTTAGTGATCAGCACTTCTGCACTACAGCCAGTACTCATCACAAGTGCCCTCCTTCATTCCCATCACCTATTTCTCCCATCCCTCCCACCACTTCCTCTCTGGTAACCATCAGTGTGTTCTCTATAGTTAAACTCTGGCCTTATTTCTTTAGAAACAAAAATCTTTCCTTCTCCTGTGGGGTGAGTTTTAGGAGGCCAGAATTGTGATCTGGCTGTGTGAAAAGTGAAAAGAAACGTGGTCTGTATGGAATTTCAAGCAAGTCCCACACCTCTGGGTGGAGGCCTCTAGAGATAAAGAGCAAGAAGCTGCTATCATTCAGCAGAATGGAGAGGCAAAGCCAAAGTATTCCACAATTGTCTGGCTGGAAGTGTGATGACTGAGCAGAAACCCAGGCCCACCATCTGTGAACCCGCAGGGGCCCCAGGATGTCTCCACCAAACACAGAAGACACGCCTTCTCCCTGTCCCCTTTCCTTCCAATTTCCTGCTTGCCCTCCCATTGACAGAATCTTCTCTTTGCTCCTCCAGTCCTTCCAATACCTCATGTTAAATACTTTGTATTAAACTTCTTTTGTTTGAAAAAAAAAAATTATGGACCTATTTTTTAACACACTTAAAATTTTAAAGGAGTAGACTACCACAGGATCTAGACCTTGGATCTTGTATTTTAGAGTTTATATTTATATTAAGAAAAGTACAACAGAAAGCTACTGTGAATTCATATCCATATAACTTTGTGAATAATTTGTAATTTGATCATGAAAGCAGCACCTCCATGTATTAGAAAACAGTAGCCCAGTACATGAGCTTTACATGCATAAGGCTGGATGTATGTTCAGGACTCACAGCTCTCTGGTAATATTTCCAGTCCTCAATCTAGAAACTACCCATCTTCTGGACTAGAACAATGCCAGGCTGTTCCAGAATACCACTTCCCTACATCAAGACCTTTTAACTCTTTCTGGAGAGTCTTACTCTCTGTTAATGAACTTCCTTAGTGTTCACTTTAAGAACAATGAATAGCACCTTATTCCTAGGAAGACCTTTTTTCCCTTTGGTTTGTTGTACAAAATGCTATGGCAAAAAGACTGGGGCCCAGGGAATGGGGAAAGAGAAAGGTGAGGTAGAGGTACAGGGTGGAATACCAAAAAGTCATCAGATTAAACCCAGATCCCTGAACTTCTAAGTGAGCCAAGAAAGCATTGAAAGAGTACTAGGGCCAGGCCAGGGCCCTAGCTAGCTCAGTCAGTAGAGCCTATGACTCTTGATCTCACCATCATGAGTTCAAGTCCCACTTAGGTGCAGAGGTTACAGAAAGAAAGAAAGGAAGGAAGGAAGGAAGGAAGGAAGGAAGGAAGGAAGGAAGGAAGGAAGAAAGAAAGAAAGAAAGAAAGAAAGAAAGAAAGAAAGAAAGAAAGAAAGGAAGAAAAAAGATTAGACCTAAGGCAGATTACGAGTCTACAGAACTTCCCCATCACCATTGTTCTTTTTTTTTTTTTTTCACCATTGTTCTTTGTCCAACAATCCACAAGAATTTCTTCCATTCTTGGTAAAATTAAAAGCATATATAGAGTCCACTATGGTTGTAGTAACTGAAAAAATGGACTCTTCTTGGGCTTCTTTTGGTAAGTTTTTTACCATGTTTAATAAAATCAAATTGTAGTATCATTTTTAATTTCACCTAACATTCTAAAAATCCTAAAGATTAAAGGCTTACTTTTTTGTAATATTAATTTCTACTTAATACATTTAGAATAATGCAAGATAGTTTTATTTTATTTGAAGGCTCTGTATGTTGGAATTAACTTTATAGAAGAAGGTTCTGAAGATTATTCTAGAAAGCATAATGGTGATCACCTGACATGAAAACTACACCTGGAGTAAAAACACTGAGTGAGAATAGAAGTTTTAAATTTATAAGCAGTAAAAGAACATCATATCTTTATGAGCATTCCAAAAAACCTCTTTTGAAAAATCGTATGCCCAGAGAATTTGGTGCCAATACAAAAATATTGCAGATCCCATACCTGTTACAAATGGCATCCAGGAGACCATGGCTGGAGTTCAACTAGTGCTCACTGGAATGTCACTGTGGTTGGCATTTTGTTTTCACTGGTCACTGTCAGTGCCACACTAATCATTAAATATTTTAATATGTCTCCTGGAAGTCCCACTGAAATCACCTCAGTATCTTCTATTCCTAATAATCTTTAGCAAGAGTTGCAACCACCCTCCTGCCACAGAAAAGAATCTCTTTTATATCAAACCTAAATCACTTCCGTGTTAGAACCCTTTTAATCACAAGTAACAGAAACTACTCAAATTAGTTTAATCAAAAGGAAATTTTTTGGCTTGTGTGACTGAGGTGTTCCAGGACAGACCTGGCATCTGGGTGTTTCTCAGTGAATCGGCCTCATTGCCTCTTCCTAAAGTAAGGTTTCTCCTAGGTCTGTGTGCACAGGAGAAGAGTTAAGAACCCTATCTGGCCAAGTCCAGACCACCCAGAGGAGGACTCTGGCCACTCACAGTGACACTCAGAGAAGCAGTATCAGCAGCTGGTTAGAAATGCAGGCTCTCAAGCCCCACCTCAGACCTACCTAAGCAGAACTGGATTTACATCAAGATCCCCGGGTGATGTGCATGCACATTAGAGTTAAGGAAACTTTCTCCCCTCGGAAAGATGAAGTGGGGGCTGATGTCATTACAGGAGTTGGGAGGGTAATGATAACAAAAGTCCACTCAAACACAATTCTGAAAATGCAACTTCCTTTTGTTTAGCCTTCAGTGAAAATGAAGAATGAATCATTGTTCTAAATAAATTTTAGAACTCACTTACAGAAACATCTGTACATGTCCCTGCAGTTTCCTGTTCTTTATAATTCCTAGTCTCCTATATCAAGGCTAATAGTTAACTTAGCTATGTTTACTCTCACTTTTTATTTTAGAAATTATTTGCAATACCAGAATTTTTGTTAGGTCAGAGGGAATCAACACCATAAGTGTTCCTTTCGGTCTTTGAGTCTAAGTTGCTCTCCTTCCTGCCAACATATTGCTTCCTGCTGCTGGAGGTAGGACAGCCTCCAGGTTAACTGCATGGATCAGAAGCCACAGGCTAGTTTGAATCCTGACTCTGCCACTTACCGTGATACCTAACCTCTCCTAACTTTGGTTTCCTCATCTGTAAATCACAGCTGTGATTCGTTATATAAACCTATGCCTGTACCTGGCACGGAGGCAGGCAGCAGCAGTCTGTAGTCTTCTGCAATAAATAAATGTTGATTACTTATTACACATTCCTGATGCTGCTGGTGGCTACTGGAAAGTGAGTGCTTGGAATATATGGGGGTAATTAAATCACCAAACTTCCCCATTTCATTCACCAGGTATTGCCATTTCCGGTGAACATTCTCCTAAGAATGAGGTTGTGGAAAGATGTCATCTAAATTGACAATAACCTCATGAGCTGACATTGCCAAGGCTGAGGTGATATAATCAAAGTTCCCATAGCTTCCCATAATTTAAAAATAAAAATAAAAATCAGCTCATGATCTATTAGCTAGAAAATAGCTGGGGTTAGAGTGGTCACCACCAAAAAATAATTTGTTCTTCTTATCACTTTAATTCAGAGCCCAGGAAGCTACAAAGATCTGTTACTCTAGGCAAGCTACTTACCCACTCTGCCTCCTCAATGGGTTGTTGGGAGGATTAAATGACTAATATAGAAGAACTGCTTAGACAATGCCTGGCTCAAAGCAAGTAATCAATAAACGCCAATACATTATCACAGGGTTTTCCACATATAGGCTGTGGAGCTCAAGAATTAGTGATTGTGAAAGGTGACAATGCTCCCAAGTGGGGAAGGTGTCACTTCCTCTTCCCACATCCCCAGTCAACACCCCCAACACTCGCATATTCTCCTCCTCAATCAGAAGCGAGCATTAAAGAAAGGAAGAGTAAGAATGTCAACTTTAAGAGATCACCAAGAAGTATGATCTGAATTATTTGTACTACTTCTGCTGTGATCTTAACCAACTTACCATCCACACTAATGATTCCACCTGAAAAAAAATAAGCCAATTCATTAAGGGCTTTTTGACGCCCAGGTGAAGAGTGCTCGTAGCAGTGAAAAGTGTTATAGATTAACAACCTTCGAAACAATATTAAATATTAGTGAATGTTCCAGCTCAAAAATCATGGTTTTAGTAGCCTAGAAAGTATTGCGATTTATTCAAACATGAGTAGCGGTTGTTTCTGGATGCTGATTAGTACTGTTGGGAGCCTGGAAAACGTGTGGACTGGGCAAGTGCGCCATCTGCTGGCCCTAGAGCCTCTGGCAGGGCCGCTGGGACGCCTATCCCTTCCAGCTGGTACATGAAAGGACTAGAGCACCAAAGTAGCCAAATCTGTTTCCATCACCACACCTCCTGGTGCTAAATCATCACAGTGAACACGTTGCTTTTTCAAAATAAAGTGATTTGCTTAAAAGGGCGCACATGATATTTAAATTAACTAATTTTGTGCTTATCATCTAGAGAGAAAAGATCATTTACTGCATCTCAGAAATGACACGATCCTAAGAAATCAGCTGTTCCAAGTGCCTCATTTTACACATGAGAAAAATGAGGTTTTAAAGTCACACAACTTTCCCAAGTTAACTCAGCTAGTAGTGGCAAGTCAGGACCCCCAGGATGCAGCCTGGACATAGTCCTGCTGGAGAAGGTAAAGAAGGGCAGAGAGAGATGCCAACACAAAGCAAGCTGCCCAGCCAGTTTCCTGCACCTCCTGCATACATCCTGTTAATATTGGCACCTTAATTCTTTTTTGCAAAGAACCATAACTTCTCATCATATATCCATGTAAAACCTCTCACCTCTGGTTATAGCCAAAGGCAAAAGTCTTTTTTACAGTTTTATTGAGCTCACAATGAACAGGTAGGGATGCTTTCTCTTGTAATTATTTTCACTTCTTGAAAAAAAAAACAGAGGTTTAGCAGTTTAATCACATTTGTCATGCTATTCAACAGCAGATGACAGCCTCTTACCAGGCAGACACCAGAATGGAAGCAAGGGACTTTGGGGCCAGAAACCCTAGACTCACTGCTCTAGCCAGAAAGAGGTCTCTTTTGGTTTATACAGGCCAACTATAACACCCACAACACAATTGGTCTTAGTCCAATACTTACTTATTTGCCTGGGTCACCAGCCATCTAACCAGGGTCACTCATTCCATCTGGGCACAGGTCCGCAGAAACACTAGTGCCATCCGATAGAGGGCAGTGGTGCACAGACACTGGTAACCGCCATGCCCTGCCCTCCCCTATCAAGAAAAAAGGGGGCACAAATGTGTACACTTGCAGCTGTTCTGAGAGTAGGGCCAATCACTTTTCAGAGGCCAAAATTAATCTTACAAGCCAATGATCCAGCAAGGACAAATAATAATCATCATTAATTCTTATTTCCCCCAACTCATGTATCCAGCTTCACATTCTACCTCACTCCCTCCCCTTTGAGCTTCCCCAATCAAAGTTCTTTTACAACATGACAGAGACAAGCCTTGGATCCATTTGAAAACCAGACAATTTTCTCACCACCTAGCAAGACAAACAACAACAACAACAACAACAACACTAAACAGAATCCAAAAAATCCCCAAGGGAAATAGCTTCAAGAATCTTGAAAATCATACCGATTTTTGTTTGTAACGTGTGAAATTATTACAAGTATGTTCACCAAGAGGCCTATTGATGGATGACTCACAATTTAGCTAAATTCAATGAACCACACACTGTGCCTATCCCAGTAGGTGACTCATGCATTTTTTATTTCAAGTAGCAAGTGTTTGCCAAAAACAGTATTTAAAAAAAGTAATGAAAATTGTTCTGAAAGAGCTCATGAATAGGGTAGGACTACCCACCGACAGCCTCATTTGTGCTCTGACCACTTACATGGGATTTGGTGGGTCTGCTCTAGTCACGCTCGCTGGGCAGAGTGCTCACCACAGCAACGCTGGCAGGCTGAGGGCAGGTTTCTGCCACTCACGTGCTTGGTTATTCTCCCTCAGTACCCACGTCTCAGGAAAGCCTTGGGATATTTAGGGGTACCTCCATAATGTGTATGTTTAGGGGTACACACAGGTTTTGCTAAAAGCATTGAAAATACATTCAATTCCTACTGACTTCTACTGAGCTTACCTCACACACACACATCTTTTAAATTAAAAAAACAAAACAAAACAAAACCACCTAATTATCAGGAAAAATGGAAGGCTGAAAGGTCACCCAGAGGAAATAATGAAAAGGACCTCCAGTCAGTTAAGGGACATACATTTTATGCTGATCATAAGGGTCTTCATATATACCTGCTACTAAGCTATCCCCAAAGCCTTTAGTAAGATTCCCCCTGTCTTGGCCCTAATCTCTGACCAGCCAAAGGAAAGCTTATAGGCACCATCAGCCTATTGATTTTCTCTTCCTTCAAAAATACTGAATTTGCTTATCACCCAATAATACGCTCGTAAAGCTTAGAAAGACATTATTACATATGGATTTGAGTGTTGTAATAAATATCCAAAGCTTTGAGGTGTTTCAGGGAAAAGGATTTTAACCCTTACAAGTGCTTTTTCAAATGAAGTGAGGTTGAGAGGAGACAAAGTTTCTAGTATTTATTCCTAAAAATTATTGTCCTTTTAAATCACAATGACTGTTTTTAAGGTTATAAGTTGGCATTCTTGTGCATTCATCATTTCAGGCTAATAATCATGAAGTATGCTCTGTCTTTTTAAGGTCTCTAGAGATCTTCCTCTTCATCCCCCATGGACATCACTTCTTCCTACAACCAGTTTTTAAAAGAGAAGTGAAGCAGGAACTTAGCAGGCTGACCAAACTCTTTGCATTCTAGGGTTACTCCTTAGAGGTTTTTAATCCCTTGTTGCTTGGCAACATCTATATGATATAATTTCCATCTAGTGGTGAAATCAAGTATTTTTGTTAATACGAAGATAACCTGATCTCTGGATACCCTACACAGCAAAGGATACTTGAGTGCTATGTTATTCCTGGAAGGAGGAAAAAGAAAAGAGATGGGAGAGACTTTTTCCTTCTTACATGTTTCCTTTCTCTTCTGCTTATCAACTGCTGCATCATAAGCCACTCCAAAACTTAGTAGCCTGAAACAATTATTTATATTATCTCTTAGAGTTCTGTGGTTTAACTAGGCTCAGCTGAATGGTTATTATTATTATTTTTTAATGGTTATGGTTTTGACCTTTTGTGCAATTGCAGACAGATGGCAGCAGGGGCTGGAGTTTTCCAAAAACCAGAGTGGGTTGGACACCAAAGATGGCTTCTTCTCTTTGTGCCTGGTGCCTGGCCTGGGATGGCTGGAGCCTCTGGAGGCTGATCAGACATCTCTTCTTCCATATGGCTACCTTGGGCTTCACAACACCGGCTTACAGGAGATAGACGAGTGACAAAGAGAGTGAGATCGGGAAGGAATATTTTACCACCCTTTAGAATTGGTTGTGCATGGTAATAATAAAAAGCAGGCTGATTTTTAGATGGTTTTAATATTGTTTTTAAATTCTCTATATCCAATGCATCCCCTTCCTTATTCTCTACATCCTTGGTGGGCCTCTCTCACTGTCTTGGCACACCACTGCTTCTCAGTATGGCTCTCTCTGGACAATTGGACTTTTTGCTTGATGACTGGCTTCCTCCAGAGCTAGTATTCCAACAGAACAGCCTAAAACTAGAAAGCTTCTTATGATCTAGTCATAGAAGTCCTGGAGTATCACATCCACTGCATTCCGTGGGTCAAAAGCAAATTTTATGACCGTCCTAGAGTAATGGGTAGAAGAAGACTGAACAAGTGTATGTACTGGAAAGCAGACTTCATTGGGGGCCATCTTTGGATACAAGCAGCCACATTCTCCATCCACCATTTACTTCAGAACCACGTGATTATTTAACCAAAGCTGGGGTTACTGGATTTCAACTAAGGGACCTACTACAACTTTCAAGGACTTTGCTCAAAGAGATTTTGAATTCAGGATTTTATAAGCTTTGGAATCCTCCAATGAATTATCTTCAAATATTTCTTGCTAAGATAACTTTGAGTATATAGCACTAACCTATTGCCATGACCTCTGAATCAATCCATTTACTTCATCTTAACCTTAGGCCAAAACTCTTCCAAATGACTGTAGTCATAACTCAGCTCCACTTCTCACATGTGCTCATTTGAACAACTGGGAACTTTCCAGAACCATATCACTCGATTATAACTCAAAACTGCTCACAGAGGTACTAGACCAACTGGGAATAGAATCTTTAGGTTTTTTTGAACCCATAAATTGTGGCTAACCTAAATGTCAATGACATTAAAGATGTCTTAAAATAGCAATAGTGAATGCTTTTTATGTGCTTCATGTATATTAAGTCATCTAATGTTCATCTAAAGTTCAAAACAAAGCTATGAGGTAGTAACCATTGTCATTCTCATTTACAGATGAAGAAACTGAGGCCCAAAGAGGTTAAGGAATTTGTCTCAGATCCCAAAGTTAGCAGGCAGAAGAACTAATACAGTTACTTCTGTAATATAGAGAATACTCTGATTCCAGAACCTAAGTTCTTAATAACCACGCTCCACAAGTCAGAAAGTAGGTATTGCTGGGAAAGAAAGAGCACATGATTATGCATAAAATCCTTAAAAAGTTCTGGCAGTCAAACAGATCAATACCTACTGAAGGAGGCAAGGATGATACCCAAAGAGTAAGTAAACAGTATCAGATAATAAACAGGTTCTAAAATGTGTGCTCATTTAGGCTATAAAGTGTTGTAGGGATCCAGTAAGGTCAGGGAAGACACTGGACAGAGTACTTTCTCATTTAGGCAAATCATGTATGTTTTCTTTTTACACATGCATTGTCATTTCGGACTTTTAGTCCCTCCACTACTATATTATTAATACAGAGTGGTCCACTAAAATTCAGACCCACAGCTTTCTATAGCAACCGGAATTCAGTGGACACCCCTCCCAAAGAAGCCTACACTCTGCACTGTTGGAATGTTGTGAAACAACAAGGATGAATAATTTCTTTTAATGTTTAACAAGGATGCAACTTACTATCTCAGAGAGTGGTTATCTTGAGAAAGGAAAGCTGAGCCCTCCACGGATTCCTTTACTGAAGAAGAAGCTTGGCTTGGCTCAGAATAAAGCATTCTCATGGCTGTCAGATTCTAAGCTCTAAATCTGGCTCTGACCTTGGGCTGGTCACTTAACTTGCAGAGAGAACAGAAAATAAAGGTAAAGAACTTACAGGTAAATAATGATATTGAAAATGCATTGTCTATTCTTTTTTTTTTTTTTGCATTGTCTATTATTCTATGGTACAAAAATGCAAACAGACTCTGCATTTGGGTGAAAGCAATTCTTTGAGAGCACTGACCCACTCAAAATATTTAAAGAACATCTAAAGATTATTCTCGGCTCCAAATTGAGTGTCCTTTAAATTAGAAGCCATACATATTTTTACCACTAAGGCACAAACTGAAAAAACATCACTAAGGGGGGAAAAAGGCTAGATGTATAACATAGAAAAAACACTGCTTTGCTGCCTCTGTTGGAAAAATAAAGTATGAGCATTATGATGAAATTAAGTTGATTTATTCTTATCACATCTAATAGGACTACTTGAAGAAAAATCATAAAGTGTCAGCAAATAATGATTCCTACTTCAATGGTAAATAAATATCTACCACAATGATATTAAATTGCTCAAGACCAGACTCTGAGAGCATAATAAATTACTGTAGATCTTAAACTTTGAGCCCAGAGCATTTTTTCAAAGAAATGCCCTCTTTTAGAAGGAGATTTACAAGAATCAGTTCGTTTTTTTTTTTTTTTAAACAATCAGTTCTATTAACTGAGACTTCCTTAAAAATAGTTTCAGCAAATGATTCTTATTATCTTCTAAGCACCCCATTAGCCTGGACATTTAACAGTCAAAGTTAAAATTCATCAATATCTTTGATTTAACAACAGCTATCATAAAAACAGATCTCTTAATATCAGATCTTTTGATGAATTTCAAGAAAATCTCCAGTTATTGAAAAATACATACTATTTTTCATTAGCATATTAATTTAACAAAAGTTTATCTTAAATTTTTTAAAGCACAAAAAGTTACCTCACAAAGAAGAAATCAGGATAAAGCTGCTGCAAGAACAGATAAGAGTAGGCTGCTGATCACTTAACCTATTAAAACAATTATGTGATTACATCATTATAAGAAACATAATTAAATGTTCTTGATGCCATTGTGTCAGCCCCATTAATTAACATTAGAGTTAAAAGGAAAATAATCCATTTATCTTTAAAGTTTATAGAAGAACAAAAATCTTTTTATTTTAATTTCCAATAAATATGAAGCATTCTAAGTCAGAGAGTTCCAATGGTCTTAATGATCTACTTTGAATTAAAAGCAAAAGTTCCATTTAAATCCAATCACAGAAGAAAGAAGAAGTCATTTTTGGCTCTGGGTTTATTATTATACTTCAATTATCTGAGAGCTGTTAGTTCAGCTCTCATAATTCCAGGAAAGATTCTCATCACCATGTCACAGAAAATTTAAATTACATTCTGGTCCAGGCTTAGAACTGTTCCATTCATACCTTTAAAAACTGCACTTAAGATTTGTGGCCTTTGGCCAGGGATCCAGGATTCTGCTGTTTCCCAAGGACTATAGTTCTGGATAATCACCTTGTGGCATCCAGTAAGATGGCACTCCAAAGACACCATGCCTGACCTCTTTGGCTCTAGGTTTATTATTATACTTCTAGGACCTCTGCTCCTAGATTCCCAAGTGACTCCGTCTGTGATTCAGGAAGTCCTTTAAAAATGTGGCATGACTCTTTCATCTGCAAAGTAAGAATAAATAATCCATCTTACCCAGAATTATGGCAATACTTTAGGAAAAAAAATAGAGATTATAACTTCTTACTTAATTTCCAATTCTTTGTAGAGGAGGTAAAGTTCTATGTGAAAATTGAGGTAGTGCTTTGCACAATCTTTAAAATACTACAAATAATGGCCCCAGCAATCTCTTTTTAGTTACATTCAAAATGCTATAAGAATTTACAATAGCCCCAAACTGGAAACAATACAAATGTCCATCAACAGGAAGTGGATAAACAGACTCTGGCCTACCTATACAAAGGAATATTACTCAACCATAAAAAGAATCAACTACTGAGACACAAAACAACATGGACAAATCTCAAAGACATTAGGCTGAATAAAAATAGTCCAGTCTCAAAGAGTACATAAAACATAATTCCATTTATATAAAAGCCAAGTACAGGTAAAACTAATGGAGATAAAAATGAGATTGGGGAGGGGCACCTGGGTGGCTTAGTCAGTTAAGCAACCAACTCGTGGTTTCAGCTCAGGTCATGATCTCAGGGTTGTGAAATCAAGCCCCACAGCAGGCTCCATGCTCAGTGCAGAGTCCACTTGAGATTCCCTCTCCCTTTGCCCTTCCGCCACCACCCCCAGCGCACTCTCACACTCTCTCTCTAAAATAAATAAATAAATAAAAACTTAAAAAAAAAAAAAAAACGAAATGAAATCGTGGTTGCAGAACTGGGTAGGGTAAGTGACCAGAAAAAAGCACAGGGAAATAAGGAGGGATGGTCTATATCTTGTTTGGGGTGATGGCTACACAGGTTTATACAATTATCAAAACTCACCAATGTGAGCACTTAAAATGTGTGCATTTTATTCTATGTTACTTATATGTCAATAAAATAATCTTGTCAAAACAACTCCTATAGGAGTTGCAATTTGCTGAGGACTCTTCCCCAGACCATAAGAATTGATTTAGAGTTAATAACAGTATTTACCTCTGGGGAAAAGAAATGGGGACCAGGATTAGAGCTATTGGTCAAAAAGGACTCTAGCTTTATCTGTAATATTTTTCATCAGTTTAGCACCTTGCTCTTTTCACTTAATATATCTAGGAGATCAATTCACATCAGTATATAGAGCTGCCTCATTGCTTTCAAAGGTTATACAGTTGTGTCAGCCAGGGTTCGATCAGGGAAGCAAAACCATTTAGAGTTATGATTTTAGGGATATATTATAGGGATTAGACTCTATAAGTGTTGGGGGGTAGCTGGGGAAGTAAAGATCTAAAGGAGTTGACATTTCAGAGAGGTCACCAACCAGTCAATCTAAGAAGCCGGGTACATCCTGCTGCCAAAATAGGACCACAAAGGAAAATGGGGGGGTAGGGGAAGTCCTTCTGTGGGTCTGTGGCAAAGCATCAGTCAGGAAGACCTGGAGCAAAGAAAAGGATATAGAGCAAAGTTGGACATGGAGCAAAAAAAGAGTGAGGGCTTGCTGAAAACCACCTGCACCCCTGAGTCTGTCTGGCGCCGCATCTCACTCTCATGACCTTAAGAGTGTAATGATGTTGATCACTTCCATCTTTCAAGGCTTCCGTCGACTCCTCTTTGGGTCAATTCTAACTTAGTATCCTACAGGAAAGGTACTCTGGGAAATGTTCTAGATTGCCCAGTTGGCTCTGCACAAACTACCACAGTATAGTATTTCTTTGTATGACTTTACCATAATTTAATCAATCACCTGTTGATGAACATTTGGGCGGTAAGTGATCTTTCCTATTACAAACAATTCTGCATGAATATCCTGGTCAATCACCATGCACACATGCAGGAATGTACCTGTAGGACACATCCCCAGGCAAGGATTAGTGTAGATTGATCCAAATGTCCATTACGGGTCATATGGCCACGGAAGTGGGGCTCCACACGAGGACCCAACCTAGTGAGTAAGGTCCTTGCCATTTGAGTCTGAAAGTAGGTACTTGGCTTAGGGCTCCATCAAAACTAAATTGTCCAACTGAAAGAAAACAATCCCCAAAAGGAAGGTGGACACTTCTTGTCCACCAGGGTTTCTCAGCCTTGGCACTATTGACATTTGTGGCTGGAAAAATCTTTGTTTCCCACAAAAATATCTTCTGGAGAATGAAATCCATCCCTACTGAGAACCCCTGGAAAACAAGTTCCCACCATAAAATGTTTTTGTTGTGAAAGATTACTTATTTAGCATGAAATGGAAAGGAAAATTTAGAAGGAGAGCTAAATCACTCTCTACATAATAAGGGAAGAACGATCTGGTATTTGAGAGTGACAGCGTGTGTATAAAGGGAGGCACAGATATTGGACAGAGAAAAAGTAACAGAGGGACAGAGCTGAGAGAAAGTTCACAAGACAGGAAAGTATGTACTATCCAGAGATGGTGTATGCCCAAGGAGGAAATACTTCGAAAACATTTACATTTTCATTTTCCCTTAGGCTCTGAGAACAATCACTGTAAATATTATAATCATTTTTTTTTCTAATTTGTAATCCTCTCTTTTACCTCCAAATCTTCAGGAAAAGTTCTCTACACACAATTGCCTTATTTATGCCAGGGGGACTCTGGGGACAGGAAGAAAGAGGTGGCGTCCAGAGATGAAGAGAGAGGAGAGCAAATGCCTAGATGTGGTGCTGCCGGGCAGTACAACTCAGATTCCACACAAACACTTCCAGGAAATGACAGAAGTATTGCAGACGAGACACACTGGACTCCCACTTCACATGAAATGGGGTGTTGAGCCATTTTAAGTGGGTGTTAAAGGAAAGGTTGGCCACAGGAGGTGGGTGAATTTGGAAACATGTTACATATATTTTCATTATATGCATAAACAGAGATCTGGAAAGGTGTATGGCGTTAAGAGCATGGACTCTGGAGTCAGACTGTGTTTGCATCTCAACTCAGCCACTTATGACTATGCATCTTTGTGCAAGTTATGAAAGCCTCTGAGACTCCATCTCCTCCCCTGTAAGTAAACTATCTACCTTGTAGGGTGGTTATGAGGATTAAATGAGGTACAGCTGTAAAGTGTTTAGATAAGTGCTTAGCATATAGTAATTGCCATACAAGGGCTTGTGACTAAAATGACTACACATACGTCAAGTTGTGAACAATGATTATTTCTAGGGATTAGGATCATGGGGGATTTGAATTGTCTACATTTAATACTCATTTCTGAATTGTTAACATTTTCTACCATGACACTGTGTTACTTGTAAAATCAGGAAAAACAATAAAAAGATTTCCATTTAGGAAAAAATGCAAAGCATTATCTTTGCAAGCAATATCTTCGTGGAAAGCATCAGGAACCCATTCTTTCCTACAACAAACAGTAACCTAGTTGATTTATTGTAAGGTTTTCTGTTAAAATATAATATCTGTGTTTTAAAGTTCAAATCTGGACATGTGTCCAGCTTAAGATGTATCTATCATCAGAAGACAAGTAAGACTGATGAACACATTTGTTTGGATTCTACTTCTGTTTCTAGAATCTGTTACCTTCATAGAACTCATTAGTGTTTGCTTGTAAGAGATAATATGCTTGAATCATACAAATCTTGCATTGCTTAAATAGAGACCCAGATTCATTCATTATTGGTGAATAATTAAAATTGCTATCAACTATAATATTCTTCCTTAAAATACATTATGCGGTTGACAAATAGAATGACAAATATGAGTCTGCCCTGTTATTCTCTTTGGACACAATAACAAGATGTAAAATGTTCATGTTTGAAGATGTTTACAAATCATGATGCAGCTCCAAGTACCTCTTTGACTTTTTTGTGCAGGTTAAACTTGGATTAAGCTAATGTCCCCACAGATATTTGTTATACTTTTGCCCTGTGTAAGGACGGTAGTTAGAGCTTCCCAGAATTTAAAGACACGTGCTGTTGTCCCTGGCTCCTTCGTGGCTTGCCGTCTACTTGGGAGGGCCACACAGGTTCCGTGGCCAGTGGCAGCACAGGGGAAGGAGGAGTGGGAAGATGACTTGTATGAGGAGACTGTGAGAGTCCTTTCTCTGCCGACTGCATATTCCATCAGTCAGCATTTTCTTTCCCTTTCTGTCACTCAAGCTAGGCAATCACAGAACCAAAAGTAGCCCTACTACCCAGGCAAGTGTAGAACCCAGAAAACACTCTGGCAGCTTTATTTTCTAAGGTGCAGAGAATGAAGATCCCTACAGCTTACCTGACGGGGACTAAAGAACACCTAGAACAGAATTCCCAACCTTGGATTTACAACCAATAGGGGATATAAGGAGTATTAAAGAAAACGACGATAAGAAGCTACCCCAAATTAGACTGTCGACCAAGACATTAGAGCCCTCACTCAGCCATGTCCTCTATCTTCTGGCCAAAACATCATCCATCCTTATTTTGAAAATTACTGCTCCCCTCCCCACTCCTACCATGTGCTTCTAGTGGGAGCCAGTGCGCTCATATATGATCCAGCCCTCCTTGTCACAGTTGATTGGTCCAAGGGTGAGCAACCGCCTGAAATGGCCAATTGCATTTCTTCCTCAGAATTTGTTGTGGTTGTTGTTGTTGTGTTCGTTGTGTTTTGTTTTGTTTTGTTTTGTTTTGTTTTTTAGAAATGGATCTGGGAAAAAGAGTTAGCCTGTCTCACCGGTGGGAAAAAAGTTGTAAAATGGAAAACTGTTCAACAAGGTGTCAATAACCCTATTAACTGCCAAGCAGAGAAAGCTAGTCAGCAGTGGGAGAGAATAAAGCCAGCACCAAGAGAAGTAGACACCAAAAAAAAGGCCTTCCTCTGACTGGGTCGCCCTGCTCTTCTTTCAATTATGGCAACTCCCTCAAGATCTTTCCATTAAGTCCTCCTTTTCACCAAACTAGTTGGATATGGATTGCAGACACTCATCTAAAATGTAGTGACTCAAATACATTTTTCCCAGCCAATCCTTAGTAATCCTTAGATATGGCTTGAGCGCCTTTTTTTTTTTTTTTTTTACAGAATAAATTCAGCCTTATACTGACATTCTATTAGCTTGACATTGTAATGGAGTTCTCTAATTAGCAGAGGTTTCATACCAAATTGATGTGACAGGACTATTAGCTCACTTTGATGGAAAGACTTTGAATTGATATTTTCTCTTCTTGTCTTTCATAAACATTGCCTTATATTAATTGACAAGCTGCAAACTCAGGAATCCTTTGGTGCATGTCATTTCGCCACCTTCAATTGTCCTGTATGTAAATGACTTTTGGTCAGGTTTCAGGGTGTCATAGGGGTGAAAGAAATCTTACAACTGTCATAGATCTTTTTGTTGGAAGCCATCTTAAGTCTGGTAAAAATCTCAAGTAATCAGATATGTGTATGCAATCAGTACAACCTCTTTAGGGCGCTTCTAAATTAACATCATCAACCCCAAAACCAATAATACCATCTTCCATATTTATTCAATACTATTACAAAATACTATTCAATACCATTACTATACTGTTACTGTTAGCTCAAGAACTCTAAAGTCTCCTATTTTTCAGTCTTTAGGATAGAGATCTATATGCTTTATTATAAAAGGAACAATAACAATATTAAAACAAAATGGTAGCATAAATAATAAACCATGCAACTGCACTTTCTTTGTGAAATAAGTGATTACAGTATTGCTGATTACCTGCAGAGGCAAAATGCTACCAGTGGCAATTGCAGTAAATTAACTGGGGTTCATTGGCATACTTTCAAGAATTTAGAATGACTCATGGAATGAGTGTTAATGGAATGAAAAACCTCCGTTGCATCTACTCAGCATACGGGAAGCCAACCTAATTGTTTTTTTTCTAAAGCAATGTGACAGACAGTCAGGTACTTCTGCAGTCCATTATTTCCTTTGATCCTGGAAGAAGCAGGAGCCTTGAAAGACAAAATCTAGGAAAGTCCTGGGATTTTTCTTTGACTTTTATGATTTCTGAAACCCGCACTACGTGTTTGAAAGTCAGGATCAAACAATCAACAGGACTGCATTTCTAGGTGAGCACAGTGTCTATGGGAGAAACTGTATGTTAGTAAATGAATATTTATTGGGTAACCACCATGGACTAAACTCTGTGCCAGACACTCTTAACCTTGTAACCTGGTTAGAAAACAAGTGTAAAACAACCATTAAAGGCGATATGAGAACATAATTAAAACTTATCTGTGTAGTGTTCATCTAACCCCATGCTACTCAAAGTGTATCAGCACCACCTGCCTGGGAGCTGATTAGAAATACAGAACCTCTGGCCCTACCCCAGACCTCTGAAATCAGAGCTGCATTTGGATAATATCCCCCATTTGTACATTAAAGTTTGAGAAGCACTGATTTAACCAACTCCCTTGCCTTATAATTGAGGAAAATAAGGCTCAGGGAGGTGAAGTGATGTGTCATCACTAAACAGCTAGTTAGGGACCCAGCTGGGACTCCCAGGTCTCCTAGCTGGAAGGCCAATGGAACTCAGGATACTGCAGGATTTCAGACAAGAGGAAGTTAAGTGCGTTTCATTCCCTCAAATGACCATTGATTGTTCCCATCATCTCCATTCAAAGCACGCACAGAGGGCCTGAGTGAACCCAATCACTAGGCCTCCTCCCGAAACCCCCTGCAAGCCAGGCTCACAGCAGCCTCCTCCTCCAGCTGGCACTCAAGCCTCAGCCCTCCTTGGGGGAACCTCTCCCTGCACAGGTCCCAGTTCTCTTTCCCGGAAGCCTGGCTTAAACAACGAGCCACTTTGTGAAGCCTTTCTCAATGACCCCAATCCGCCTTAGTCTCCCTTCCTAATTCAAATTTGCTCCTACATTCTGCAAAGTACATCTTAAATAGTTCCTTATTACAGCCCAACACATTTTCTAATTTTCTGCACCATGCATATTGGCAAGTGCTTCCATAATGATACTATACATGCAATCTTTTTCTCTGTTGCCCTTTTCAAAAATTGTGCCCATGTTTCCTTTCCTAAATAGTTTGCTTTTATTTTATTGCATTAGACTATCACCATATCAGGAACAAAAATAATTCTAAACTCTATTTATTTTTAATTTTTAAAAAAAGATTGTATTTATTTGAGAGAGAGAGAGAGAGCATGAGCAGGAGGGAGGAGCACAGGGAAAGGGAGAAGCAGACCCGACCCCCCCCTCCCCCCCGCCCACTGAGCAGAGTCTGATGTGGAGCTCCATGCCAGGACCTTGGGATCATGACCTGAGCCGAAGGCAGATGCTTAACCAACTGAGCCACCCAGGCACCCAATTCTTAACTTTTAATGGCGGAAGGGACTGAGCTCTTTCTCAATGCAGGGACCCTTGCTAATCCTTGAGACACAGTCATTGAGTTTTACTGGCATTTTTTCTGTGTGAGGAATTTTTGACATTTTTAAGGCAGCATTTTTAAAAATTCTGAATAGCTTCAGCTGTTAGAATATTTTAGGCTGAAATCTACATTCCTCTGACTTGTAGCATGTGTCCTCAGTTCTGCCCTTTCAGGTACTTTAGAAGAGGTCAGATGTACCTTCCACAGGAAAGTGCTGCAAGTATACCAACTAATTTGCCAAAATTGATTTGGCAACAGAAGGCAGGCCTAGCAATTAGAAGCAATAAAGATCTATTTCAAGCTTGTACCCTGCATTTCCTGTTTCTATACTTCTTAATGAATTCACACTACCAATAAATTTGTGTTGAACACCTATTATGTGTTTGTCTCTAATTTCTGCATTTCTGGCAGTTTGTGGGACAGAAGGAAGATGATGAGATCACACTCATCCTTCACACGACGCAGAATGGAAACAATTTCACAGTGGAAGCTTGAGGCCATTTTAGCCCACTCTGTATTTCATCCAGGTCTTCCTGAACTTCAAAGTGTAAACCCTTCTAGTCATTGCTTCTGTTCCATCTTCCTAGTCTGAGTTGGTTCTGTATTTCTCCCTGGGCAAGTGATTTTCTCATGGCTGCCCTCCTAGATAATCCTTTCCAGAATGCCTTCTAGAATTCCAACCCCAAAGTAAATAAACCTCCGTAAATTCTCAGTCTTTTCCCAGAATTCTCTCTCTACCTACATGCTAAAATTGCTACTGAGGATGCTGTTTTCTCTATTAAATTGAAGGCTGCTCATTTTCCTACACCACAAAGTCCGGGAAAGAGGGTTGCCATCTTCAAGCTTCCTAATGGCCTTTCAGTCTTCACTTATGCATTTATTCACTTGTTCACTCAGTAAATGATGAGCATCTCCTATGTTTCAGAAACACACTAAGGCCCTTCACCCAGTATATAATCACCTCTTTTAAAGTTACTACCATCTAGTTATAAGAATCCCTAAAGAGTCATGTGACAAGTTCCTCTTTGCTATAGAGACAACTTGTTCTTGCTGGGCAACTACAACACAAAGGCAAAAATTGCTGAGTTGAGGACACATTTTCAGTGGGGTTTCTGAGCTCCATTTTCCTTTCTATGGGAGTCAGACTACCATGCTTTGTGATGATTACTACTTCATCATATTACAATTTGAGGAGGGGTAGACTCCTATAAATTCAAGAGAATGGAAGATAAACAAAGGAACTTAGAAATGCTAAAGGTTTATAGAGTTCTCTTATGCTTTATCATGAGATACCCAAGGGCAAGTACTCTTTTGAAGATGTATACCTTTCTGCTTTCTCCTTGATGATACAAGTTCCAGTGAAGCTGGTGTTTGCAATTTTCACTTAACACTTTGAACTATAGGAACGCAAGGAGTAAGGAGGAGGATGGAAACATGGGCAATTATTTTGGCTTTTTGTGGATTTCACAAAGCTGCGAGGGCCAGCTGGCTGTAGAGAAGCCCCCTGGTTGACACCCAGGCCATGTCAATGACTCTCTCTTCACCACCTCAAGGAGTTTTCCAGCCTAACTTCATTAACCAGTTTGCACCAAAGAGTCTTCAGTCAGCTACGTGGTATGTTTTTTGCATTGTTTTATGTTTGTCTGTCTTTTCATCCCCAAGTAAAGCTGTCAGCAAACAGAGACTAATTCTACTTTTTTATCTATTAAAAAAGGCATAGAATCTATACTTGTTGAATTGAGACCTCTCATACTGTTCTCATTAGAATACAGTTTTAAGACTGGTATGCAAAGTCTATTAGCAGAGGACTCCATATCATAGAAGACCCTTCTGACTCACCTAAGGTGGGGCTACACATAAGCAAATACTTAATAAGCATTTTTAAAATGACAATATACTAAAAAGTATTATAGCATCTAATAGCTTTTGGTCGCATAGACAAATATATAGTTTTGAACAGGAACTACAAAATCAATGGGTTCTGATATTTTACCTAGGTTGAAAGCTAGCTTTTAAATAGCCATAGCATATTGGTTGACATCATAGAGGTGAATCTGGATTTCCAAGTGGGAATGCTTCACATTTCTGAATATCTGAATAAGCAAACTGCTGAAAGGTATTCACCATACACATACACACATACACACTTTGATCATTGGCAACTTTTCCCTGGATTACTCAGGCTTGAGTCAAGTATGTTCACCCACTCTGCCTTTTACCAGTGCCATCTCTTCACATACCCGTAACTATCTGGCACAGGGTGAAATCATGATTTAGCAAAGGGGCAAGTAGGAGGCGAAATGGAGTGCTGTCTCCCCTAATTGCTATTTAAGTGAGACAATAAAAAGGATGAAACAAATTAAATTAGCTAAGAAGTAAGAGCATCCCAATGAACTGGCCAAGATAATCAACTTGGAAAATTAGCTATTAAACCTCCACACATGCTCATTTTCATAATATTTTGTGTGTGCTTGTGAAATGCAACCCCCCATTGAAACTGCCAGGATGAAGGTGCTCTTCATTTCTCTAAGATAAGTCATTTGCAATTGGCCTTAATGAAGTTGGTTGTGAGATTTGTTTTTAATGCCCTAGTTCATCATTTTCCATTTCAGTGCTAGAGTGTTTTGATTGGGATAGGGGAAGTATGTAAAAGAGGAGAGCATTTAACTCAAACTAGTTACTTCTCTGAATTTTTCCATCCGACTATATTCTTACTTCCAAATACGTGTACTAGAGCATGAGTTTGGAGTTACATTATTATTATTATTACCTTTTTGTATCATTATCATTATCATTTAAATATCTGATCTTTACTGATTTTCAGACTACCTTCCATACATTTTTATGAGATTTAAAAATTCCTATTTTTAAAATCTTTTCTATCTCATCATCCTGTGTCTCTCAGTGTTAGCCTTCCTACTTATAAAACAGCTAATTCTTTATTACTCATGGCAGTCATTAAAAGACTACAAGCAATAATATAATCTGTAGACAATAAACGTCTATGTTTAATTTTACCCAATAATTCTAAATTTATAGTCCATAGAGCTGTTATTAGAACACAAAATGGGGGCAGCCTGGGTGGCTCAGCAGTTTAGCACCACCTTCAGCCCAGGGCCTGATCTGTCAGGCTCCCTGCATGGAGCCTGCTTCTCCCTCTGCCTGTGTCTCTGCCATTCTCTCTCTCTATTTCTCTCTCTCTCTCTCTCATGAATAAATAAATAAAATATTTTAAAAAAATAGAACACAAAATGGGTAGCCAAATGAGTTTATTTGAGATACTCCTTTTGCACTCCCTTTCCTTCTTTTTTTGTAGTTTCAAGTTTTTATTTAAATCCCAGTTATTTAACATACCGTGTAATATTAGTTTCAGGAGTAAAATTCAGTGATTCATCACTTACACACAATACCCAGTGCTCATCACAAGTGTCCTCCTTAACTCATCACCCATTTAACCCATTCCCCTATTCACCTCCCTCCAACAACTCTCAGTTTGTTTTCTGTAAGAGTCTGTCTGTTTTATAGCTTGCCTCTTTTTTTTTTTTTTTTTTTTTTTTTAGCTTGCCTCTTTTTTTTCCCTATGTTCATCTGTTTTGTTTCTGAAATTCCACTTATGAATGAAATCATATGGTATTTGTCTTTCTGTGACTGACTTATTTCACTTAGTATAATACTCTCTAGCTCCATTCATGTTGTTGCAAATGCAAGATTTCATTCTTTTTTATGGCTGAGTAATACTCCATATATATTTAAATTTATTTATTTTATTTATTATATGTATAATACTCCATATATGTGTGTGTGTGTGTGTGTGTGTGTGTGTGTGTATCACATACCTTCTTTATCTCTTTATCCATTCATCAGTCAATGGACACTTGGGCTCTTTCCATAATTTGGCTATTGTTGATAATGCTGTTATAAACATCAGGGTTGTACTCCCTTTGTACTCATTGCTTTGCTAGATCATAATGGCTACTCAAGACAAAACAGGTATTGAAGCATGTAATTGAGATGGAAAATTTTTTAATAAGAAGAGGAATAATAAATTTGGATGATTCACAATCAAGAAATGTGAGAGCTGCTGTCCTGAAGATTAGTTATTCAAATAAGAATGCTTTAATTAAAGATTGTGATGGTTAATTTCATGTGTCAAGTTGACTGGACTAAGAGATGCTCAGCTGGTAAAACATTGCTTCTGGGTGTGTCTGTGAGCATGTGTCTGGAAGATATTAGCATTTGAATCATTTGAGTGAGTAAAGATTTCCCTCACCATTGCAGGTGGGCATCATCCTATCTGTTGAGGGCCTATATAGAACAAAAAGGCAGAGGAAGGGTAAATTTGCTCTCTGCCTTTCACTATCAGTTCTCCTGGTGCTCAAGCCTTTGAATTTGAACCAAGATTTACACCATCACCCCCATCACCACACTCCCCCATGCCCCACCCAGTTCTCAGGCCTTCAGACTCCACTGGGACTTAACCACTATTGATACCCCTGGTTCTCAGGCCTTCTGGTTTGGATTAGAACTATAACAACAGCTTTCCTGGTTTCCAGTTTGCAGATTGAATATCATGGGATTTCTCAGCTTCCATAATCATGTGAGCCAGTCCCTCATAATAAATCTCTTTCTATGTAGTATTGATTGATCAATCGATAGATATAGATAGATAAATATAGATATGCTATTGGTCTGTTTCTCTGGAAAACATTGATTTAATGCAAAGATTCAGATGCATTACTTTAATGCAAAAGTATTAGTTTTGCCTACCCATCTTCTTCTTGGTTTATCCTCACGGAGCAATTTTTTCATCAAATATTTCAATCTACCCTCAAAGAAAATAGTTTCTACAGCTTTTTCCTTATATATGTGAATAAGATGCATTCTGAATTTAGAGCAAGATTGAGTAATCTCAGAACTGTCAGACCAGAATTTCAGAGATCTCATATGTATTATGGAGCAACTTAACAGTAAGGGTTCCATGGACCTTGGGTTGCAGAAAAGTGCAAACTTATCCCTTGCATTGAGAAAGTCAATTTTCAAACTAAGCAGTGCTCTGCATATTCAGTTTTATTTATTCTTTAACATTTCTGATTTTTAAAAAAAGGAAGACCAAATGAAGAGGGAAACTCTACATCAAAATGAGTAGATGATACTTCAGGCTAAGTGGCTGGCATTAGTATTAATTTCAGCTAAATAGAAAATGCCTAATGGCATGCAATTAGATTAAAATACATTTTCACTAGAAAGACAAAGAGTTCTTACCTTTTGAGGTAGAGATCAATAGGGACCCTTGGTAGATATACAATCGTGCATTAATATTAATTTCTATACACAATTTGAATTTCTTCATCAGAGATAGAATGATATGTGTCCCTGGTTTACAAGTGTATTAAAACATTTAAAATGACAAGTACATTTGCTCAACTGTCATACCACCAGATACATTTCTGCTTCCTTAGGAGTCAGCACAATAGATGCTCAATAAAACAAACATCTATTAGTAAATTAGAGTTATTGGTATGTTATTCTAGATACATTCAAAATGTTTTGTTGCCTTTGTTAAGTTTCCCCAAATATTTACTGAGTACCTGCTATTTCCCAGGGTATAATATTTATTCTGGGGATATAGTGTAAAGGATGAATTAGACAGAGCCCCTGCCCCAAAGAGCTCACAGGCATGATGTTTGATGACAGACAAGGAAATGACAAACTAGGAAACGAAGTGTGTATGTTGTAAAAGATAAAGTAGAATATTTGTACTTTCAAAAAACTTAATCCATTTTGCTCCTCTGAACTGTAGCTAATTCTTCATTATTTGTAAAATCTTACAGTTGCCTTAAAGTAAAAGGAAAAATGATAAACATATATAAAATCCCAACTATATTCCAGGTATTTTTCCTTTAAAAATAATACATTCATGTCTCAAAGAATCATAGACCTGAATAGTTGAAAGAAAACTTATATTTTAAAAAAGTAAGACTTAACAATAAAACTAGCTTGATAGAGGAAGAAGTGGTAAAGACAAGTTCGAGAAACATTAATCTAGGTCACATGCTACATAAGCGAGCTTTTATGGTCTCTTCTGGGTACCTTGGTGGATTAAAGACAGCTGCGAATTCTTTGCCGCTCTGTCCATCGAGATGTAGACCCATTCTCCTTGAATCTGGGTGGTCTCTGTCACAATTTTGATCAATAGAATACGGCAGAAATAATGTTATGCTACTCTTCTAGGCCCAGGCCATAAGAAACCAGCAGCTTCCACTTCCTGTCTCTTAGAACACTCATGTTTGCAAAACAGCCACTATCCTGTGAGGAACCTAAACAACCCCATGGGGAAAAGAACCAAGGACCCCGACCAACAGTCCCAGTCAAGGTCCCAGCTGACAGCCAATACCAAATTGCCAGCCATTTAAGTGACCACACTGAAAGTGCCAATCTAGCCCCAGCCAGCCCCAATCTAGCTACCTCTGCTGACACCATCTGGAGCAAATCCAAGCTGTCCAGAGGAGCCCTTCCTGAATTCTTAACCCACAAAATTGTGAGTAAAATATAGTTGTCTTTGGAAGGGAAGGGGGGGGGGTGTTGATTGTTACATAGTAATAGATCATCAGAATAGAACCTAATCATGATTAATATACTCACCTCTATATGTAGTTAAAAGTACAGGTTCTGGAGTCAAACTGCCTGAGTGAGATCCAGCTGTATGACTTCAGACAATTTAATCTCTCTGTGTCTCTGATCCTTCTTCTATAATATTAGGTTAATTATAACCTAAATCTTAGGATTTTTTGAAAGAACTAAATGAAACAATTCACATAAAGCACTTAGGAACTGCCTACTGCTTAACTAAAAGTATTGAGAATTCACTATCATTCTTGTGAAAAAATTCCGAATTAGAAACTACTGACTTTTAAATGGAATTTGAGAACTCATCTGTTCACTGCTTGGGAGCTTGTCTGTCTATATATTCGAATCTTCAGCTTTACTCTGCTCAGCTTCCCATATAAAATCATGAGCATTTCAATGACTGTCTCCCTCAGGGTTAATTTGGTGTTATCCCAAGCTCTTATATTTCATGTACTGTGAAAATATTGTTTCAAGAAATGGTCTGCTCATCAAAATCATGTATCTCAATTGTGTTAAGTATATAATGACTTGCCATGTTAGCAAGATAAATCCAGGGTTAATTTAATGTGAGTATCTGAGATTTATTTTATTTTTTCTGGCTCTGTGAATTGAAACATTTCTTCCACTCAATTTTTTTCTGTGTTTAGTTAGAAGCATTATTCCAACAAGCAGATCGACAAGTCAAATTTGCAAATACCAGTTTCCAAAATTTTGTATTATTTAAATTGAGCAAGAGTTCCATCGTCATGAGCATTTTAAAAATTGTTTATATTGCTCTTAAATGTTACTGAATTCTGCTACTACAAACCAGATAACCTAGAGTTTGTCTTAGGGTTTAAAAATAATTTCAAACAATACTGCTGGCCATAGCCTGTGAGGTTACTTATGGGGAGAAAGTCAAAGGAAAGCTAACAACAACAAAAACAAAAAACACACAGGCGCATAAAACACACAAAAAACTACATGCACAAATTTTTGCAAACACAAGTTGCAAATTGAGGTCTGATTCATAAATCAATCTCATTAAATTAATGCTGTTAATCCAAAAGCAATCTCCCTGTGAGACATGTGTATATATTTGTAGAACATATTCTAAGTAGATTGTTGTCAGGAACTCAGAATAGTATCACATGTCAATTTGTAATAATTTCCTTACAGATCATGAATGGTGTTACTTGAAATATCTTAATTTGTGCATCAGATTCTTCTAAATGGGAAAATTCCCTGAATATTTGTACAAAATGAAGGCACAGAACACTATAAATTGAAATGCAATAAAAGGAGTTTATTTCCAAGCCACAGCTTGGAATCATCTCTGTTTTGAATGTTGCTGGCAAAGAATGAATTCTTGATTAGGCTTTGTTGATAGGCAAAATGTAGAGCACATTTCCAGTTCCCTAAGTCTCTGAGACTCTAGAAATCCAATTCTGAGCTACATAAAATAGCTTAGCACAAATCTCCCCTCCCCCTGCCCAAAAAAGCAATACTCAACAAGGGTAGAAGTGACAGCATGTAAGAGAACTAATGATTTCTAGTGATCCATATATATGGATCATATACTCATATACATATGGATCATATATATATATATATATATACACACATATATACAAACTTTTAAAAAATAGATGTTTAAAAAAACATCTTGGAGGAGAGCAGAATTAAAGGTCTTTTTCTTTTTAATTTAAATTTTACTTAGTTAACATACAGTACAACATTGGTTTCAGGAGTAGAAGTCAGTGATTCATCACTTAAACACAACACCCAGTGCTCATCACAAGTGCCCTCTTCAGTACCCATCCCCCATCTAGCCCATCCCCCACCCACCTCCTTCCATCAACCCTCAGTTCATTCTGTATTATTAAGAATCTCTTATGCTTCCTTCTCTCCTTTTTTTTTCTTTTCCCCCTTCCCATAGGTTCATCTGTTTTCTTTCATTTTTTTTTTTAAATTTATTTATGATAGAGAGAGAGAGAGGCAGAGACTCAGGCAGAGGGAAAAGCAAGCTCCATGCACTGGCAGGCGACAAACCGCTGCGCCACCCAGGGATCCCTGTTTTCTTTCTTAAATGAGTGAAACCATATGGTATTTGTCTTTCTCTGACTTATTTCACTTAGCATAACACACTCTAGCTCCATCCATGCCATCACAAATGGCAAAAGGTCTTAAATAAGGAGTCCATCTCTGCCAATGACAAAGGAGAAAGAGGAAATATGTGAAAGGACCGAGAGGCCAAAGTGTGGAGAGGGGAACTAGGAAATATTCATGATCATGTGTTATCAGAATTCTCTAGAGCAGCTGTGCCAGAGGTTGCTACCCCTAAAATCTGCAGATATCTTATAAAAGTAAGAATGAGAAATGACTGCAGTTAATTCCCTATGCCACCACTGGCTGACTGTAGGATCATAGGAGTATCATTAAATAATCTCCTTTTGTTCCCCCCAGCTACATACTAACAGCAAGAACCACATGCCCTCTCCTTGTCCTATTGAAATCCATGCACTAAAATTCCTCAAAAGTCATAAGTAACTTAAATGATACAGCCTCGTGGTTATCATTTTGGTCATCCCCATTCCCAAAGTCCATCTAAGGAGTGAACCTTTGTGAACACTGAGGCCTTGCCCTTTTTCAAGTGTTAATTCCTCAGCATCTTGTTAGTTCTGCTTCTTCCAGCACAGGCAGGCTCAAACCACCCCCCACCCCCAGAACCACAGAGAATGTCACCTGTTTCCTTATTATTACTATCATTGACCCTTAACACCAGGTCTCATTCTTGGCAGCCCCCTCCTCTATGGCTCAACGTCTCACAGGGCTACAACATTTCTGTCATCAGATTACCTCCAGATTCACAGTCCCCTGGCAAACATTAAAGCTAATGAAAACATTACCAAAAGGTATTAAAAGGTGAGCCTGCATGTTTTACATTTCCCCTAGAGTCTTACTCTTGGTGATTTACATAACTGCTTCAGAATATTCAAAATGCATTTATAAATGTCACCATTTGCAGAGATTATTTGTATATTGCTCTTAATTAACTTCAACTTCAACATCTAGTTGGCCAGGATCAGGGGGTTTTGTGCATCCTATCTCCTGTCTCACTCAGCACTGGTTTAATTACGTTCCCAGCTTGCTTTCACCTAGATCAAAAGCAGGAGAGAGGACTTGAGAAGGATTATCATAATAAATAAAATACGTTTGCTCCTCCTTTGGTTCCTCATTCTGTGTGTTTTTTTCACTTTGTACTGGAGAAATAATGAATGCGCAACATGCCTATTCTACATATGATAATGCATCCAGGGTACTGCAGACACTTAAATATTAAAACAACAACTGTGTTATTTAAAAACTGAATCCAGTTTCTAGATCAACATTTTGTCTCAAGAGAATGCAGAACAAACAAGTTATAGTATGTTTTTAATGGTTGTTACACTTTTTCATAAACACACCAAGAGAAAAAAGGTAGTTCTAACAATTTACCCATTAGAGTCACTCTAATTTTAAAATTGACAAAAATCATGAGATAGAATCATCTAAATAAGAATAAGCAAAGAGAACTAAGATGTCAGATTTGTGGAAAAACAAAACTAGCAGGAGGAAACCTCATGTATATCATTCAACCTTTTGAGCCTCACTTGAAAAATTTTCAAATAATGCTAAAAGTATACTGCAAAACCAAATTAAGTATATCTTACTTCTTCACAACTCCTCAACTAAGTCTCACTCCCCCCTCATGGTGGCCCCTACTCAGAAATTAGTATGCACATGTTTTCAAAACATTTTAATGCCATATATATACTACTATTATATATAAAGTTCATAATCATACAAATAATATCTCTATGGATATACACATTTGTGCATTTACTTAATGATTTTCCTTTTGATGATGATTCAGGTTGTTGAATATCTTAACACATACATTTTTGGACATATGTTTAAATATTTTTAGAATACATATTCCTAAGGGTGTAATGGCTAGTTCACATTTTAATTTTGGTATCTACAACCAAATTTGCCTTCCAAATAATGACTAAGGCAATTAAACTCTTACTGTGTATGGAAGTGAACATTTTCGCCCATTTATCCACACTGTCCTTTCCTGTTTTCCAGTACAATTATGAAGTTATTCTTTATTCTATAACTTCAGTGGAATCTTGGAAAAGAGCAGAGATAAAGCATATGTTTAGCCTACCTTTTACACTAAGTAAGGTATCTAAAACTAGGAACAAAATATATAAATCTTTTCTCTGAGCAAAATTTGGTTAAACACACACATGGCCATCTCTAAAACCTCCATATGGGAGTGGAGTGACATCTCAAATTCTTAAAAAATACAAAAGTCCCCTTAGGTGGCAAATACCTGAAACCCACAGTTGTTTCTGAAATTTTATATAGTTTTGAAATTTTATATATAGAACCATAAGTTCTAGAGTAATTGAGAAGTTTTTAAGATTGGAGATTGGTATTTAAGAGCATCCCCTCAAAACAAACAAACAACACAAATTCCATGAGAGATTGTGGAAATAAAATATAACATAATAATTACATTTATTACGAGATCTAGTTACAAATAAAAATCCAAACAACTTTATTATTATAACAATTCAACACAATCATGTCTTATGGCACTAAACACAATTTGTCCAGCCTTTGTCTGAGTGGAAACAACATAGTAAGAAAGACATATAACCAACTTCTGTAGGAGCTAAATTTATAAAGCAAAAGGAATTAAAACAGGTGTACATTGGCTCATTGTGCTCAATAGAACAGAATGGAGAGATTGAAAATATACAAACTACACTGTTTAAACATGAATACGTTATTTAAAAAAAAAGCATGTTATAAATAGGTGAGAATTATGGAACAAATGGCTTTGGGTGATTAAATCAAAATTCAAAAAAATATGGATTTTTCACTTTACACCATTTGAGAAAATAAACTCCAGATAGATTAGAGAGATAAATATAGAAAGATAATACTTTGAAAAATTAGTAGATAGAGAATGGAAGGATTGTTAGATCGATGGAGAATGTGAACTTTCCTATCCTTGAAATGTAGAAGTCAAAAAGGTAAAGTTGACATTCAGATATGAAAAATTGTCTTGTTTTGTTTAATAGAAAATAAAACTAGTATAAGTGACGGTAACATTGCTATTTTTAAGAAAGATATCAAGGCCAAAGCTATAAACAGACAATTCATAGAAAAAAATACACACAAAGGAGCAAGGCTCATTCTTGCTGGTATTTGTAACAAACTTGAGGCATTGATGCTGCTTAGATTGGCATGTTTTAAAATGTGGCTAAAACTGTTGTATAACCCTTTTCAAAAGCAATGTGACCCTACAAATAAAGAGCCAGTAAATTGTACGTACATTTTAATAATAAATACCCTAGAAATTTATCCTAGGAAATAAAATAAAACTACAATCACTGTGCTCAGTACCTTGCATACATTATCTTACTTAATTGAACAAAAGAAAAAACCCATAAACACAAATATATTCATTGTAGTGCTTTCTGCAAAAGGACAAACATTCTAAATGCCAACCATAGGAGAAAACATTAAGAGTAGGGTCTACTGGTATGGAATGCCTCCATTTAAAAACAACAACAAAAATCATTTTGAAGATTAAATAGATGTGATTAGTGATAAAATAAAAATGATTTATTTGAGGGAGTTCCACCTTTCTCCCCACTATCTGTCACACACCTTGTACACATTTTCGTATCTTTGTACCTTATACAAATGTTTCCTTGGACAAATTCACTGTAGAATCAGAGTTGAGGTCGTGGCAGGAGCAGGAGTGGTGGTGCAGGAAGAGAATAAGCCTCCCAGGACACACACTTTGCTGTGGGAGAGAGGGTTGCTGTTGGAGGATTCCAGCTGCAAGGAGGTGAAAGACCAAGGAGGTAGTAGCAAGGGTGCAAGAGTGAGAAGCTCCCTGGAGTACCTAGCTGTTGAAAACTGGAGCAAACACTAGACTTCAGTAAGATTTGCTGATGTCTAAGAACATCTGCTCTGTTTAATATAAATCAAATTTGAAATTCCTTTCTGGGTTCCCCCTTTAAAGATTTTATTTTATTTTATTTTATTTTATTTTATTTTATTTTATTTTATTTTATTTTATTTTAGAGAGAGAGCTCGTGAGAGTCGGGGGGAGGGGCAGTAGGAGAGAGAGACTCTGAATAAGACTCCCCACTGAGTGTGGAGCCCCCACATAGAGCTTGATCTTACAACCCTGAGATCATGGCCTGGGCTGAAATCAAGAATTGGACACTTAGCCAACGGAACCACCCAGGGGCCCCTGGGCTCCCCTTTCAAAAAAAAAAGACCTAGCTTAGGCTGCACAAGTTTATGGAAAGTTATTCCTTGATACAGAAAATGTTTATGGTAAAACTGCCACTTGCTTACTGGAAGGAATAGGAAACGGCCAGGAGGAGTTACTTGGGAGGAGCATTATACAATGTGGGGAGCTCATGGGGCAAGCCAAATGCCCACATTCTGAGATCTGAGATCCCAAATTCTGAGTTCATTGATCAGATCCCCATAGCAACTACCAAAGCTTGGGAATCAAGAACATACCCAATTGCTTTTCAGTCTGGAGAGGCTAGTGCAAGCATGTGGCAGTCAACAAGAAGAACACAAAAACAAACAAAGAGGCTTTCAGACAATGAGCACCCACTGAGGCCTTCCATTTAGCAAAGCTCAATCCACTCCTTGGATGTGGAGTCAGACTATTAATGATGAAATATGAAAATGTTAAATTTTAATTGTAAAAAACCCAAAAGGGGATTTGTGTGATTTGTAGGATGCCTGGCTGGCTCAGTGGGAAGAGCATATGACTCTTGTTCTCAAGGTCATGAGTTCAAGTCCCAGGTTGAGTGAAGAAATTACTAAAATAAATAAATAAACTTTAGTGTGTGCGATTTGGCACTTCTGAAATTTTCATAAATATAAAGATCATTTTTAAAACTATCTTTAAAATGCTATTCACAGTAAAAAAAAAAAAAAAGATAAAAGTGCTGTATGTGACCACACATTTTTGTATGTGAATGCCCAGTGACTTTTACCATGTTTCAATGAAATGCAGTAGAAAAGTGGCACTGGCCAAGACACTGCCTTCAGCAAGGGAAGATAATATATAAAAGTTAATCCATCTGCATAATAGTTTTCCACAGAGACATAGAACCTTAAGATGAATATTTTTTGCCTCCTATGAAACTAGTTGTTCCTATAATACTATATTTCAGACTACCCGGGCCATTTGACCGTGAACAGATGAAGTGCAGTGATCTGTCTAATCCAACCACAAATTTTCATTGACCACCTCAGATGTATAGGCCTTGAGTGAAGATCTGTGATAATTTTTCCATTAGTTAAAATTACTGTAGATAAAAGGAGTTTTATTTTATTTATTTTTATTTTTTCAAGGGTTTTTCAATTTTAAGATACTATACTATTAGAGCTGATTGCAATTCAGTTGCGAATAATGTTTGCATAGCTGGGGTATGAGTACAACACTGTACAGGGAAGGGAGGCCACCAATGTCTGTTGTCATGTGAAATGAGTCTGTGCTGGTTGAGTTGTGATCATAGTTGTAATTGATACAATTTTGATCATCTTAAACCTCTTTATCATCAACTTCTAAAATACAAATGGTACTTTTTTCTTATTATATAATTAGAAAACATCCACTCATTAATTATTTGTGAATTACCTTAACATGTTAAGTGGTGAAATAATCAGTGGAGGTCACTAAATGATGTCATCACTGTGCTGGAGCCTTTACCATACTGTGGAGTGGTACAACTTATACATCGTCTTACCTAAACATTAGCCCAGTGCAGAATTACCTGTTAATGCTCTCAACAAGTGGTTTCCGGGATCTTTTACTCAACTCAACTTGTCAAAAACAGACTGCAAAACACCCCAATCAAGGCAGTTTAAAAGCATTTATCTTAATGAGCAAAAAAAAATGTATCTGTGTGGTGTGTATATATGCACACATATATTCATAATTTTTACACAGTTTTCCACTTAGCATCTTAGACCAAATAAAATAATGTATGTTATTTTATATATTATCGCAAAGCATAATGTAATAATTTTTTCTTTGTAGGCTATACTTAAGATCATAATTAAGATTCTTGAAATTTAACTAAAAATCAGTACATAAGAATCATATATACCTAAGTGGTATTATCAAGGCTAAACATTTCCTAGGCCAGAAATAGGAAGAATTAAAACCTGACTTTAAGCTAATCAATATATAATATCCTTAAAGAATGAACTTGTTGGTTTGTATGGAACACAGGAAAAGGAATACTTGGGGTGCCTTTTGAGGTAGCTCTACAGGTAGCGCTCCCTTTCCCTTAGATTTTTCTTATTGCAGATTAATAAAATACTATATCTGTACAACTGTCAAAAGTTTGGTTAATAAGACTCTACCACTAAAAAACTGAACTTAGTATACTAAGCCCTTGAATAAATCAACCCTTATGCACATGTACGCAGATTTAGTTTCTTGTAGGAGATGGATTTATATTTTTTTTCAAAAGGTCTAACCATGCTAGATAGGTCTTCAGCAACTTTAAAAAAATTTTTTTAAGATTATTTATTTATTTATTTATTTATTTGAAAAAGAGCACAAACGGTGGGGAGGAACAATGGGAGAGGTAGAAGCAGGCTTCCCTCCAAGCAGGGAGCCCCATACTCTCCATCCCAGGGCCCTGGGATGATGACCTGAGCCAAAGGCAGATGCTTAACTGACTGAGCCAGGCTTCAGGAACATTTTAAGAACCAAGGTTGCCCTGTGTAGAGATGTTCCAAGTAAATCTCATTTTCTTCATCTAAGGTTTTATACTTAATTGTTTTGCTGAGATTTTAGTTTAGCTTTTCTTTGTTTGTCTTCTATAACCTTAATGGAAATTTTTTAAACAGAAAAATTATTTTTGTTTCAAAGAAGGTTTCAAAAAACACAGAACCACTTCTTCAGTATAGAGACAGCAAAGTATTAGGAAGAAGCAAACAGTATGAAAAAATGCAAGAGAGAATTTTCTGAGTATCTTGAGGCAGGTCTCTTTAGAATGACTTGAAGAGAATATTAGATGTAACCATATGAGCACAAACACTTGTATCGAAATGCAAGAATAATAATTATTTTTTATAATAATTATTTTTAAACTCACATTTAGACTTCTTTTATTGCAAATAATTAAGAACTGACTATAGTCAGAATAGCATCAAAATGGGTTTCAACAAAACCAGGATCAGACCAGATATTTGAGTCCAAGATACACGAAACTATTATATACTGACACACTGCCATAGGAGATGTGGCAGGACTGCATATTTTAGAAAATATGCAGAGATCAGTTGTCTCTTCTCTGACAAGAAGTCACAACAGTTAGCAAATCAAATGTGTGATCTGTCCAATAAGATTAGCAGAGTATTTAGGAAATACTTTTAACCTAAATAATTTTTAGAAGCTAAAAGGAGAGTGGGAGCACTGGGGGACAGAAGATAGAAGTAGGGAATTTTGATTCCAGGGAGAATGGTGAAAGGATATCCATTCAATTTTGTTTATAAGTTATTCCTTACATGATCAAAATTTGCAGTAAAAAACACTTTGTAAGGAAGAATATTAAGAGTGACAAAATAGAGATTAAAATCAATAATGTAAGAGGCACCTGGGTGGCTCAGTGGTTGAGCATCTGTCTTTGGCTCAGGTTGTGATCCTGGGGTCCTGGGATCAAGTCCCACATCGGGCTTCCTGCATGGAGCCTGCTTCTCCCTCTGCCTGTGTCTCTGCCTCTCTCTCTCTCTTTGTGTCTTTCATGAATAAATAAATAAAAATCTTGGGACACCTGGGTGGTTCAGGCGGTTTACAGCCTGCCTTTGGCCCAAGGCGTGAATCTGGAGTCCCGGGATCAAGTCCCGCATCAGGCTCCAGGCATGGAGCCTGCTTCTCCCTCTGCCTGTCTCTCTCTCTCTCTCTCTCTCTAATAAGTAAATAAATAATATTTATTTTATTTTTTAAATAAAAAATCTTTTAAAAAATCTTTAAAAAAAACATGATGCTTTAAAAATTGCAAACAAAACAGGAAAATAAAAAATCGATAGAATATATCCAAACATAAAGTGATCTAAACACCAGGTTTTTAAAATAAGGTAAGGCCAATATTTTTAAACTTTGTGTTAGAGTTTTTCCCACCCACATCAGAGTACAGAGAACCATAAGGTTAAGGCTTGTACCCCTGCTTGGCCCTATGACCAGTAACCTCTAAGCGGTCTTATTTCCTTTCTACTTCCCAGTTCCCCTTCCCCCTCTCACTCTTCCCCCTTCCTCTCCCAGCTTCCTTCACCCCAGGTTGCTTTGTGAAGTGCTCTGTCCCACACCATTTTGCCCTAGTTGCTGTGCTCATCCAATGACAACTGGGTTATGCCCAGTTCCCCTAAATGTTCACTTGCTTTCAAGTATTAGCAACACTCTTATTCCAGTTCTCAAGACTCCCCGTTCTTTGTAAAACTCCATTCTCCTTTCTATGTTAAGACCTTCCTTCCACCAGACACCTTTTTTTTTTTTTTCACCAGACACCTTTTGCCATCCCTCTCTGTCCCTTTTTCCCTAGTGCTGGCTGGACTCAGTTCTGGAAGCCTGGTTGGGAGAAGTTGTGCACCACCCTCTACCAGCTAGCTCTTCCAAGTGCTGACTTTGCCGTGTGGGGCAAGGAGGACAGAGGAAATGAACCCCTTTCCTTTTTGTATTGGTTGTCACTGTTCTCACTGGATTGCAGTGCTACCCTCTGTGGTTGGATTCAAATGCCAGCTCTTGTGAGAGGTGTGCTCCTGGAATTTTGGAGGCTCTACACACTGCACAGTGCTGTGTCATGGTGAGATCTGTCTGAGGTCTGACTTGGCCATCCTCTGGCAGGCCCTGCCTCAGCAGCCTGCCCACGGCCTTTTGCCTTGAGGTTCCTTTGCTCAGCTAACAGCCCCCAGGAGTGTTTGGGAAGCAGTGAGCCAACTTACGTCCAGTGACCCTCTGTAATGTCCATCTGATCCAAGAGATACTTTCGGGTCCTTTTGGTGTACCACATGGTAGGAATGCTGGTCACCCACCCTCCCCAGCCCAACCCTTGGCACTGTCTGCAGCTGAGCCATCCGTTTTCTTCCTCAGGTATGCCTGGCAGCTTGGTAATGCTCCAACAAAACAGATCACCACTCCTCAACTCAGGCAGGGAACCATTCCGGAACTGCCAGTTCTATTGGGGTGGAAGATGGGTGAAATGACCCATGGCCAACCCCCCTGGGGACAGAGGACAAAAGGGGAAGAGTGTTGTTAGTCCTCAGGCTTCCTGGGAGGGGTTTGGCTGTGCTCTTTGTTTTCTTCTTTATGACTTTATATAAATTCAAAGTTTATAAAAAATGAGCTGTCAAAAAAATGAGCTATCATAACTAGATTTTTAAAGTTAAATCTGCCTATCCTTCAAAACTAATTGAAACATAACCCCCTTCATAAAGCTTCTTCAATCACTCATGTAATCAAATGCAAACCTCTCTTTCCTGCGATCTCTTATTGTTCTTTTTATAGTGCTGAAGACATTAACCACAGATTATCTTATATTATGGTGATTTTTTACATGTTTTATATCACTAATTATATATGAAGCATTTTGCAGATATATTTATGCATCTGCTACACTGCATCCCCTAGCACAGTGACATGCACAAATAAATCCCTCAATAAATGCTTATTAATAACTAAGAGTATTTTCCAATTAGAAAGAAGTACCAAATAGTTGTCAAGTTTTATCATATCACCAAATCTCTAATATTTATTGCCAACAGCATGTTAAGTAGTGTCTAGCTGAATTTTATCAAAAGCCAAACTTAAATGTATAAACCTTACTCGAATAGAATAGGATTTCTATTTATAATTTAAAAGAAAATCTGTTTCTTATGAAAGTAATTGAGAACACAACAGAGAAAAACATTTTTTTAAAAAGTGAAATCTAAACCAACACATGAAGGACCCCTCATAAGGCAAATCAAATAATTATACATATAATTGCATATTGTATGTTTTCCCAATAGACTGTAAGCTCCATGAGTGCAGACATCATTTGCAAACCAGCAACTAGCCCAGTGGTTGGTACATAGAGGCTGTTCACCAAAATTTATGGGTGAATGAAAGGAAATAATAAAACTAGAATTCTAGTTTTAATAATAAATAATAATAGATAATAAAGGCCTTTTCAAGCAAGAATAGCAAGGGGAATTCCTCATAATATTCAGAGTAAAACTCTGAGTTAATTGTCACTGATAAAATAATGGAAGCACACAAAGCTAGATTCAGTCCAGTGCGTATTTGCATAGGCCAGAAAAGGCATAAAAAAGCATAAGCATCACAAAATTACCAACAAAGTGCCATATCATTCCAGGATATGCCTAAATTTAGGGTTACAGTTAGCATACCCTAGGGCTAGTCTAAGCAACTCGGTACCATATTTGGATTCCTTGTTGGAATATTTTTTCCTTTTCCCAGAATATCAGGGCATAACACAAACTACTTAGTTGGGACCAAGCACGGTCCCACCAGGTTAAATTTGGGGAAAAGCACATGGAAAGCTTGCTCGTTAATGGCTTGCCTGGGCTGAGAAAATAGAAAACGTCAGTTTCCAGTGGTGTGTACTTAGCCACCCTCACCACCAATAAAATCATATCTTTTCTTTTTTTTCCAAGACCTAAAGGGGTTGGAAGGAGTCAAGCAATATTCAAATAACTAGCACCATTTAAAGGTGCTGTAAGCTTCAGAACAGTGGAAGGCATCTTGTGAGTCAGACTGAGACATTGGGATACTCCCAGAAGCCAATTCGAAAGCTGCCAGCTATGCCTTTCCCTCTACAGATGCTGTCACACTTTGCTCCCACATCGCTAAAATTCATCTTCAAGGTCACAAGAGCTCAAAGAAAAACTAGGTCAGTGCTTTCTGTGCTTTATGGAATCCAGTTTACAGCTTACAAAGAAAAAGAGCATTTCTCTGAAATACAACCTGGACAAATCAGGAGACACTGCTCTGTCAAATAGCTGAAATATCAGCTCGGACACAAGAAAAATATCATTGGATTTGCTCTGAAGCCACTCTGTTAAGTATCAGAAAAATTACAGTCTTTGCTTCTCGCAGGTTTAACAAGCAGATAACTAACTTATTAGGCTACGTGGGGCATATTCTCAAAAGGAGTCCAAAGGAGTCTCAGTTCCCTGTCCACACCATTAAGGCACCATGCTTGGCTAGGGGTAGTTAAGTGACTTGTCCCCACATGCTACAAAACAACTATTTTCTTTAATCATAAGACGTATGTCCAACTATAAAGGACACTTAAAACAAACTGGAATCAAATACTAGAAATATGCGGAGAACATCTTAAGTGTCAACCCAGGAAATAACTTGAGAAGGGTCATTTTCAATGGCCCTAGCTGAGATGTTGCTACCCCCATCTCTCAGATGTTTAAGGCCCTCAGAAGGTAAGAGAAACAGAGACCATGATGACCCAGGCTCACTCTTAGGAACCTGGATAGAAAATGCAAGTCAGTGATGGACCATGATGTAAACTGGTCTTAACCAAAACACTGAGGGCTCAAAAGGACCTACTAAAAGAACACTTAAAAACATCATTTTAAAAAATCATTGGCAAAACAAGCAAGACAGTGTATTAATTTACCATTTAACTTGACAGCAGTAAGCTCAAAGTGACTATAAACGTCTGCTTACTCCTATTCAAATCTTGGCACTAGGTTGAAAATCATGAAAGATAAGAGAAGAGGGTGTGATTTTCTTACTAGCTCTATCATCACCACATGACTAGGCCACTTAAAAGAAATGCATGACCCAAGGAAAGGAGAGCAAGAAACCATTTATTGGCAAGATGACCATTCTCCGTAAATTCTGGATCACAGAGAATCATTATACATGGGCTGCAAGGGTCGCACAGCAAACCCAAGAATTCTGCTTGACAAAAGAATGCCTATATATTTTGCTAAGAGAATCAGATTCTTTGTTCCTAAAGTTTTCTCTAAGTGAGATTAGGAGAATCAGAGCATTTGTCATGATCAGACTTAGATTTTTAAAGGAGAACTAGGGATCCTAGGTAGAGACTAGACTTGGGGAAGGGAGTAGTGATAAGAGTGGAAACAGGGAAATGAGTTGAGAGGCCACTGTAATGGTCCAGGAGGAAGACAATGGTGGCTCGGACAGGGTTCCAGAAGGACAAATGGTCACAAGCAGTCAGATCCGAGATTTATTTTGAAGGTGGAACTACCAACAAGATTTGTCAGTGGATTAGATACAGGGTATAAAGCAAGAGGAGAGCCAAGAAAAATACCAAAGTTTGTCAACCAAGTGAAGTGTTCTGCCATTTTCAGAAATGGTGAACAATGAGTGGAAAGCAGGATTAGGAGGCAGAACAACAATCAAGCTTTGTTTATAGGTTAAATTTGAAATGCCTATCGACATCTAAACAAATGCGTTATTTTAAAAATATCTACATGAGCCTGGGTGCACCTGGGTGGCTCAGTGGGTTAAGCGTCTGCCTTCGGCTCAGGTCATGATCCCACTGGGGTCCAGGGATGGAGCCCCACGTTGGGCTCTCTGCTCAGCTCAGCTTCTCCCTCTGCCTACCGCTCCCCCTGCTTGTGCTCTCTCTCTCTCTCTCTCTCTAACAAATAAATAAAAATCTTTAAAAATATATCTACGTGCATCTGAACATCAAGGGAAAAGCAGAGGCTGAAAATATAAATTTAGGCCATCTGCATTTGGATGATATTTTGAGTCACGAGACCACCTACAGAGCAAGTTTAGACACAGAGAGAAGGCGCACTCAAACATGCAGTGTCTGTAAAATGACACGGCAAATAAAACTGGGAAGGACTACCCAGTGAGACAGGGAACAAAAAGAAACAACAACAAAACCAACACACTGTGATTCATTGGAAACCCAATGAAGAATGTATTTCAAGAAATGGGGAATATCATCTGTGTCAAATGATACTGTGGGGCCCAGGATGGTGAAAACTAAGAACTGATTGTTGGATTTACCCACATGGAGTCAGTGGCAAACTTAACAATGAAAAGAAATATTGTGAAAAAAATATACACAACATTCTATCGTTTTAACAATTTTAAGTGTACAATTCAGTGTCATTGAATATGTGCACGTTGCTGTCAACCCTTGCCACCACCCATCTCCCCCACTTCACCTTCCCAAAATGAAGCTCTGTACCCATTTAACAATAATTCTCTTCCTGCCTTTCCCAGCACCCGGCTCTCATCTTTCTACTTCCTGTCTCTACCAATGTGACTATTCTAATAGCTCATATGAGAGAATCATACGGGATTTATCCTTTTGTAACTGGCTTATTTCACATAGCATAATGTCTTCAAGATTCATCTGTGTTGCAGCAGGTGTCAGAAGTTCCTTCCTCTTTAAAGCTGAATAGTATTCCATTGTGTGTCTATACCACATTTTGCTTATCCATTCACCCAGCAGCGGACACTTGGATTGCTTCCATCTTCCAGCTGTTATGAATAATGCTCCTATGAAGATATATGTACAGGGATGCCTGGGTGGCTCAGTAATTGAGCGTCTGCCTTTAGTTCAGGGCCTGATCCCGGAGTCCCAGGATCGAGTCCCACATTGGGCTTCCTGCAGGGAGCTTGCTTCTCTCTCTGCCTGTGTCTCTCATGAATAAATAAATAAAATCTTTAAAAAAAGATATGTGTACAGATTATCTGTTTGAGTCCCTTCTTTCAATTCTTTTTTGGAATATACCCAGAAGTGGAATTGATTAATCATATGGCAATTCTATGTTTAATTTTTAAAGGAATCACAGTACCATATTCCACAGTGGCTATACCATTTTATATTTCTACTAACTGAAACAAGTGTTTCAGTTTCTCTAAATTCTTGCCAACATTTGTTATTTTCTGTGAGTGTTTAAAATAATATCCACCCGAATGGATATGGACAATGAAATATTTTTAAAGACTGTTTATCACTGCACAAACTTATCCTTGAAAATCCTCTATTTTTTCATTTTGTTTGTTTGTTTGTTTATTTATTTATTTATTTATATTTTATTTATTTATTTGACAGAGAGCAATAGAGAGAGTACATGCAGGGAGGTGGCAGAGGGAGAGGGAGAAGCGGGCTCTCCACTTAACAGGGAGTGTGATGCAGGGCTCAACCCCAGGACTCTGGGATCATGACCTGAGCCCAAGGCAGACATTTAACTGACTGAGCCACACAGGAGCCCCTATTTTTCCATTTTAACATCTTTCTAGGCAAAAATTTGTCTAGGGCAGTGACTCCCCAAGGATGCTGACACTGGACATTGATCTGACTAAAGTATCACACTAAAACAAAAATCTCTTAGCTTCTGCATGAAGTAAGGAAAGTTTCTAGCTTCAACCTTTAGATATTCACCTGTTCAACAAATACTTATTAAATGTCTGCTAGGTACCAGGTACTGTTCTAGGTACTGGGGACGCAGCACCTAAAATTTTTCTTAAGAAGGGGCACTTATATGTGCAAATCAATGGTTACCAAACTTCCAGAGACTTCTTCCATCCGAAGACCACTTCATTTGGGTATATGTTGCTTGGACCACTCAAACCCACTCATGATTAGTGTTACTTCAAACTTCTCCAGAAGGAGCTGAAAGGCAAAAAAATGGCATTGCTACTGATAAGACCCCAATGAGCTTTATTTTACCTATCACAAATAAATGTTTTATCCATAACAAAAAACAAAGGTTTCAGCAGAATAATATTACAAACATTAATACTAAAGAAAATCAGCCTACGTACCACTTCATGATCACACTTTGAAAATTAAAGTTTTAAATTGGAAGTTTTACACAATAAGATTTCTCATATATGCACCTTTTCATTCATTGACTTTACTCCTCACAGAATCCTGGCTTTGGACAACTCTGCAGAAATTTTTTTTTTTTTGACCTGCAGAAATTAAACCCTGTAATCCCCTTCCACAATTCCAAATAAAAGAACCTAAATATAAGGTTTTATATTGAAAATAATATAATTTAACTGAAATTTTAGGAAAACAAGCCCACATCAGATTCTTTTTAAAACTATCTGGGTCTATTGTAACACTCATACCCATGAAGATATTCTTAACTACTATGGAATCATCTGTAAAGTAGTTCAAGATATTCCACATACATTTTATCATCTTATACATCTATCTCCAACTTCTCTTTTATATTAATTTCATTATTCAAAATTAAAACTAAGATATTATAACCATAGAGAGGTTAGAAACCCATTGCAACATAATATTTAAAACAAACCTCCTAGATAACACAAGCATTTAGAGTCATTTGTGACTTTGTCTAACCAACACAAACAGGAAGAAATCAATATAACTACATAAAGATTATATACATTGACAAGGCATTTATATAAACTTGAACAAGTAAAATGATTTTTTTCATTGTTGTTAAAGATTTCATTTATTTATTTGAGAGAGAGCCAGAGAGAGCAGGAGCAGGGGGAGGAGCAGAGGGACAATCAGGCTCCCCACTGAGCAGGGAGCTGAAAGGCGGGGCTCCATCCAGGACCCTGGGATCTTGACCTGGGCTGAAGGCAGGTGCTAACCAACAGAGCCACCCAGGTGCCCCAAAATAAAAGTTTGATGTGTAAGGGTCATAGGATTGTGAGGAGTTTTCTCTAATTTTAATAATTTTTCAGTATATTATTTTAAAATGTGATAAGTAAATAAAGGTAGGGTAGTGGATGAGGAGAGTATATGGTAGTCTTAAGGCTATTGATAGGCAGCAGTGTCTCCTCCTTCAGTGAAGCGGTGGAATTGTACTTCTCTGATACTTGAAGCTAGATTGGCCTGCTTCGGCCAATAGTGTTAGTAGAAGAACTAGTAGTTAAGTAGTAGTAGTTAGAACTAGTTAGTAGTAGTTAAGAACTAGTATGTGCTCCCTCACATTCTCTTTTCCCTCTGCCTTGACAATGGCCAATGTTCCAGACAGAGGCTGCTCCATCATTCTAGTATTAGGGCAAGAACAACAATGACGTAACACTGCTTGCAACTGCGCCTTACTAACTATGGGAATGAGAATTAAACCTTTGTTTTTTCAAACTACTAGGATTTAGGACTTTTTTATAACTGCAGTATAACCTAGACTATTCTGACTGCTACGGGGGCTGAGGGGAGAAACAATCCAATAAAAAAGAATTTTGAATAAAGAAAATTTATGTGACTCTCAAACTTACACAAGTCATCAGGCACAGGGTTAAAACTAGAGCCCAGTTCCAGATCTACTATCCTTTAAATTGAAACCTGATTAACTTGGCTCATCTAAAAAAAACTAAACATTTTTCCAGATGGGAAATATGATTTTGAGTTTAAAAAGCCTACTTTACTGTTATGAAATAGAATATGAAATAGAAATAACAAAAGTATCACTTTGGAGTAAAAAGTAACATCACAAATACTAACTTTCAACCCATCAAGTAAGTTTCTTAACTTCATGCTTAAAAATAAAGTTGGTCTTAATGCTCAGTCTTTGGGGGTACATTTTATCTTATCACATTATTAATTAGATATAATTTTACTAAGGCTACTTTTATTTTTTTTTAAGATTTTATTTATTTACTCATGAGAGACACAGAGAGAAAGAGACACACAGAGAGAGAGGCAGAGACACAGGCAGAGGGAGAAGCAGGCTCCGCAGGGAGCCCGACGTGGGACTCGATCCCGGCACCCAGGGATCACGCCCTGGGCTGAAGGCAGCGGCAATCTGCTGAGCCACCCGGGCTGCCCTTAAGGCTACTTTTAAATACAAATAGAAAATGCTCCATATTTTTAAGTGGAAATGCTTTCTGGCCAAAAGAATCCTTTGATCTTTTATTTTTATTTTATTTTTTTAATTTTTATTTATTTGTGATAGTCACAGAGAGAGAGAGAATGAGGCAGAGACACAGGCAGAGGGAGAAGCAGGCTCCATGCACCGGGAGCCCGACGTGGGATTCGATCCCGGGTCTCCAGGATCGCGCCCTGGGCCAAAGGCAGGCGCCAAACCGCTACGCCACCCAGGGATCCCTCCTTTGACTTTTTAAAATGCAAAAAAAATTCTGTATTAAAAGAACAATATATAATTAGATAAAGTGAGAATAAAAAGGCACAGATTTGTTTCCCAAATACTTACACTCTACCAAAGAACGTCTTTAAATCCACATAGAGCAGAGTTCACCTTGACATAGTAGTATTTAGGACTAAGCATGGGTCCATAGAACTCATCTTATTTCAGGAACGGGTAAATGAATTTGTAAAAGTCTAAAATTTCTCTTCCACTATATATGTACAGTTCAGATGAAGGGATATGTTTTATTTTGAGATTTCCCTAGTGATCTTTATTGAGTATTTTCCAATAGGTAATTTACCTACAAAATCGGTGCAAAGTATAGCACAATTTGTCACAAGGTATGACAGCCATATCAAGCAGCAGGAGTAAGAGAAATTAAGGGGGAAAGAAACAGACTAACATTTCAGTTACTGCATGGCTGTTCATATTTAGGCCAAGAACAACCAATCCCAAGTCACTATAAAGAAAGAATGACAGTGAATCTAAATAGAAACTGAAAGCTGGTCAGATGTGCTATCTCCTAGATCACAGTTTAATCTCTAAACTCTCTACAGCTCATATAAACAGACTGTTTTAAGTTTGTTTTACTTCCCTCTAGTCCAACGAGGGTCTGAGACCTGTGTGAATGAATGTATTTGTTCACCAATCACAAAAGGTTTTCAAAGACAGCACTATCAAAATCAAATCTAATGGGCCCATCACGGCAAGATGTTAGATCTCATCTTAAATATCCCTTCACCACACATGCACTTAAACGCACAGCTTTACTTACAGTATATCTGAAAATACTTTCCAACTCAGTACTGAGGAACATTGAGAATAGATAATCGGTGACCTTATACATGCACAACTGTATAGATGCCCTTTACACTGAGCATAATTTGGAGGAAAAAGCATCCTAGACAGATGTCTGCTCCGTGGTTTAGAAGAGTATGTGATACCATCCACACTTTTCACAGCTAAACCCTTGAAAACTGGGAGACGGACAAAGGAACCCAAACGTGAAGAGCATTCATTAAAAGATGTAAATAGCCAAGATCCGTGCTGTTTTGTTTCAATCTTCTTTATACTGTTGAAAACAGGAAAACCTCCTGTCATGCAGGCTCTGGGATTCTCAGGGCCCAATAAAGGTTAGTGACATTTTCAATTCATGTTTGTTTTCATTCTTCTAATCATGAACACTGTGTCAGCCTGAGAAACCAGCTGAGGGTAATCCATAACCTTTTACAAGTGAAACATTAACTCACGGCTCATTCTGATGTCTTTTTAACGTGATACAAAAACAAAAGCAAAAACACGCATGATATGCATGATAAAAAAAAAAAAACAACAACAACCATGGTAGCCAAATGAGAAAGTTGGTTGAAACTTTCACAGCACAAAGTTCTACCAACTTTGAAGTCAAATATCATTCATCAACACTAACTAGCCCTAGCCTAAACTGAGGACAACTACAAGTGCAATACCCAAAGTAATATCCAAATAATCAAGTGGAAATTTCTAAAATCTAAAATTTGTCCCTTTAATTACTCATGCAATCTTCATAACATAATAGCCAAACACAAAAAAGTACTTTTTTCTTAATCCATTAATTTGTATAAATCCTTCGGAGATAGTCTTTTTAGCTAAATGGATGAGTTTCCAAGTTGATGAAAATATACTGCTGCTTCATCTTCCCCAGTGAGGAACTGCTCTATGAGGTGCTCAGCAATATAGAATATTAGGCTCAAATCTAAATTGCAATACAGAATATGAGTCTGGTGGTGATCCCTGGGTCCTGGGATCGAGTCCTACATCAGGTACCCAACAGGGAGCCTGCTTCTCCCTCTGCCTATGTCTTTGCCTCTCTCTGTGTCTCTCATGAATAAATAAAATCTTTTAAAAATTTAAAATTTTCACGAATGCCAATAATCTACCATACTAAAGTTAGGTCTCCAAAATCATCTCCTGTGAGATAATGCGTATATTTTCTCCAAGAGAGTACATTCTCAACCAGGTATCTAAGAAACTGGCTTTGCCATCACAGTTGTGACTCTTTATATCAGGGAATTAAGTGGAATGGATGTCAAAGATGTAAGGACACCACGGAAGCAGCTACTAAGCAGAATCCAGTTGGATTACACAATGGAGGAGCAATGGACCTGGGCCGTCAGCTCTCCAATATACGGAGAAGGAAAAGATCCACACTTATGACAAGTGCCAGTTTTCTATCCCAGATCAAGAAAAGACAGCAGATGAAAGCAAAAGTACCTTGGAACAAGACATGATTTATTCATCAGGGATGAGTACCTTGGCAAGAAGTGTGCCAGACCATGAGGAGCCTTCTGAAAGAGTGAGATCAAGAAACATGAAGACTGTGAAGATTTATATTTTCCATCCCATCGTCTCCAACACAGAGCATCAATGACTGAAAAGGATCCAGTGAATATAACAAAACCCAAAGTTTAAAGGAATCAGGAGGAGAAGGGCAGAAATGGGCTAGGGATCCTACTCTTTATTAACATTTATTTCATTAGCTCTAATTGCCTCATTATTATAAACATTATTATATTCATATTTGTTTCATCTCAAACTAATTTAATTGATAGAATTCTGTGTCCTTGCTATTATATGATACAATTAGCTCTCATTAGTTCACATTTCACTCATTTTCTCCTGACTGATTGCACTACATACTGATGCTCACTAATATCAATATGTAATGTAATCAGTCAGGAGTAAAATGTTGTCACAGTGTCTCTAAAACTATCACACTTATCATTCTGATTGTCTCCAAAGTACCAATGATTCTTTCTAGAATTTCTGTCTCAATAGTGTAAAATTTGGTGTTAATAATAAAAATTGTACTATACTTATTGACACATTGATTAACCGTCATTTAAGTAATTAAAGAGAGCAAATTATTAATAAATTTTAAAAAGACAAACTGTCATTTGCTCATATAGCCTTCAAATCATGGAGAAGGAGGGCACCTGGGTGGCTCGGGGCTGAGCATCTGCCTTTGGCTCAGGTGGTGATCCCTGGGTCCTGAATCGAGTCCTACATCAGGCTCCCCACAGGGAGCCTGCTTCTCCCTCTGCTTATGTCTCTGCCTCTCTCTGTGTCTCTCATGAATAAATAAATAAAATCTTTTTAAAAATCTAAAGTTAAAAAAATAAATCACAGAAAACGAAACATCAAATATTTCCTCAGTCTTCTTAATCATAAGGTTTTTCCTTTCCTCTCCTTATCTTTCGTTGTTGTTGTTTTCGTCGTCGTTGTCGTTATGATCCTTCTGCAACCATGTGGAGAGCTTCAAGAAAGCAAGAACCTGCAGCTGATGCTTTCCATGGGAGGTGAAGAGGTCCCTTGAATTGTGCTACTGTTAATTTGCCCTTTTAGCATCTCCAGCAGGGAGTCTATAATGACAGAAGCAAAGCACAGAGATTTGTCTATCTGATTATTACATCAGAAATGCTAAAGACTAAAAGGGAAGAAAAGGGCAAAAGGCTTTTTGTAATTAATTTTATAAAAATCCATTGGGCTTTCAGTGGAGCTCATTTGGAAATGCCCTGCTAGTTTACTCAGATAAAATATACACAGAGAACCTACATTCTCCTCCTGGACTAGTTTAGTGCTATTACTTAGAATGGGAATTTGTACATATATTTATAAATAAAACACTTGCTGTCCTTTTTTCCTCTACCAAGAATTATACCCTGTATTTCCCCCACTAAACTACAGAGCATTCTGAGTGAAATAATGGCACAACAAACTCCACTGTATTATTCCTCTGAACGGAGCTCCCCAACAATACATGTATTTAACAGTCTTTTCAACTGGTCTTGAGCAAGATCATAGGTTTAAAAAAAACAACAACACCAACAACAAAACACTGAATGCCAGAAAATTTAAAGCAGCAAATGGCTTAATGGTTTTTGATTTTTGAGAAGTTCAAAACAAAAATCATTTTAAGTAAATAAAAAAAAGAGGACGATTCTGCATTAGTTTCGCCAAGCTAAATCCTATCTCAAATAATGGCAGAAGACATTTAAATACCAAAGTTGCTATAATAATCCCTGTTTGAATCATGGTTTCCCTGAACTGGGCTAAGCCTTTAGACAGAAACTAATTGCTACAAACACTAATTTTCGAGTCCCTTTTGTTTCCCTTTGCAGGCACCTCTGGACGCAGAAGGTACCCAATTAGCAGAATTCATGGTCCTGATTGTGTATTGTGGGGCTAGCGTGTGAGCTGTATAAACACTGCTGATTACCATTCCTCTGTAATGGCTGATTTTTTGATTGCTTAATAAGGCCATCTATTCTGCATCAGGGCCTGGCAAAGCAGTTGGTGAAATCAGTTAGGTCACTTTTTTTCTGGTCCGAGTAGCAGGAGGAGTCTGTGATGGTAGCAGTTGACTAAAAACATAATTACAGGCTATTTAATCGCATCTGTTTCCCCACTTAACATTGTTTGTTCAAGTTAGACATAGTTAAGTAAATCAAAAGGACAATAACGGCAAAAACACGGAAAAATTACTATTACATGGTTAAAACTCTAGGGCTTGGTATAATTACAGAAAACATAGCTTGCAGTGATTTTTTTTTAAGGTACTAATTTTTATTAGCTTCCATTTTGCTTATTTGGTGGTTGCCGGTTTTTTAGGGTCTATTTTTTTTAATATTCCATGTTATGTAAATAACTATTATTTGTCTGGCAGGACTGATTTCATGTGAAGGGTCCTACAGGGATGATATTGTTTATTATGATGATTTTTATGTGCTCATCCACTGTTATAATTAGCCATCAAGTAACTCCTATCCTGTTATGTGATTAATAATTAATCCCATAAACACACCTTTCACTACATAGGATTGTCTAATGGATGAGTCCAAGTGAGCGTCATACCCAAGGGCACCGCCATTCACTCCGAGCTGCCCCTTTCCTCCCTCTGAGTACCATACCTGTAATTTATCAATAACACAAAACTGCTCTACAATCAAAGGGATAAAACTGAAAGGCACCCAGACAGCTGAAGCTGCCAACAGGCATCGAGCCCATGTTCCGATGCCACTAAGCAGGCCATTGAATCCAGCAAGGACGATGAATCAATATCAGGTCAGCTGAAAAGAGAGGCAGCTGCTCTTTCAGAAATATACATTGCACTCAGTCCTACATAGAGCATGTTTGCACAATGACCTACAACCATATAAAGCGGGGATTTTATTAAGCAGTCCACAGCACATGTTTAAAATAACCATCTTTTGTTAGTTGATGCAACAGAGAAAGCTGTCTTTTGTAACCACCCGGCAAGACTGCTACAATCCGTTGCTTACCAGAGAAGAACTGAAGGACAGAGCCACCCTCAGCTCCCAGGTTGTCTGGAAGGGGTCTGACAAAGTAGTTCTGTGCAGGACCCATCGGAAAGGTATGTCATTTCCTTCAAAGTCCAATCGTCTTTCTTCTCGGGAAAAGGAGACTACAATTTCAATACATACACACTTTATGAATTTGAGTGTTTGATAAATACCAGCTACCTGACAAATCCAAATATATCTGACGGAAAATACCACTTAAACTGATTTTAGGATTTCATGTAATTTTAAAGTATCTAATTGTTCTAAATGTTAATTGTATAAAAGTATCCTGAAAACAATCAGCACAGAGCACAGTTATCACAAATACAACTAATAAAATCTCTCAGTGATCTGCCACCTTACGTAGAGAGATAGCATCATCCTACAGAACATCATGTCCAGCTCGTAGCCATTATTTGTTTAGTTTTGTTTAATGTATTTGTCTGTTTAAGTAAACTCTACCCCTGACATGGGGCTCGAATTTAAAATTTCAAGATCAAGAGTCATGCATTTTACCAACTGAGTCAGCCAGGTGCCTTGCCATTATTTGTTCAGTGTTAAAATATTTATTGAAGGGGATCCCTGGGTGGCTCAGTGGTTTAGCACCTGCCTTCAGCCTAGGGCGTGATCCTGGAGTCCCAGGATCGAGTCCCACATCAGGCTCCCTGCGTGGAGCCTGCTTCTCCCTCTGCCTGTGTCTCGGCCTCTCTCTCTCTCTCTCTCTCTCTCTCCCCCTCTCATGGATAAATAAATAAAATCTTTAAAAAAATTTATTGAAGGCTTGCTGTATATCAGGCACTCTGCTTGACAGGTATTGAGGTTATAAGAACAGAACATTGAAGAGGGCATGATGCCTGACTTCAGGCAGCTTACAGTCCAGTGATAAAGACAGACAAATAAATAGGTAATCAGGGCAGTATGTGATAAGGTCTATGAAGGAAACATATAATGCCCCACAATGCAATGACCAAGAAAGTTGTTTCAGAGAAAGCTCTTACAGACAACAGAGACTTCAATTTTTAGCTGAGTTCTCAGAGAAGGAAAAGAGTCAGTCCTATGAAGACCAGGGCCTTGTAGACAGTGGCGAAGCAGAGAATTCCAGCAGACCAAGGGCATGCACATAGGCCTGTAAGTGGGAAAGATGTCCCAAGTTTGAGGGATCAGACAAAGTCTGTTGTGACTGCCTCACAGTGGGTTAAGGGAGAGTACCATGACATGAGAAAGGGGTGGTAGACAGGGAAAGACAGCTCCAAAGAAGTCAAGGTAAGGTGTCCAGTTGAATCCAATGTCTGGCAGGAAGTTCAGTAGGAGAGCACTATGATCGGATTTGGATTTTGAAAAATAAGTCTCCTGTGAGAGAATAAATCAGATGTGGCAAGACCTGAAATGGTGGAACCAAATAGGAAGCTGTAGGTAGTCCAGGCAAGAGAGGATGATGACTAGAACTCGGGTGCAGAGCCGGATTATGGAGAGTACTGGCTGTGGGTTGTGGAGATGGAAAGAAGCAAGCACATTTTAAAATATTTCAGAGATAAAATGAAAGGTTTCATGAGAGTCTTGTCTTTCCAACTAGACTGGAACCTCTTAGGAAACAGAAACTATCTTCAGGCTTCTTTGTAAACTACATCTGTGTGTGATAGTCTCTGAAAAAATATTTTTAATGTATTTGTCTGAAGTCAAGCATCAGACATGCAATTGAAAGCAGGACACTTTCTTCCTTATTTCCACCTCCCTAGCCTTTCCATCACTGAGGCTAGCTGATCCACCCTGAAGAGAATTCACATTAATGTTGTTTTAATGAGAGAATCCTGGGGCCTGAGGCATCTCAGCAACAAGCCTGATGGGAAGAAACAGTGTCTTGGTGGGACAGAGCCCCAGGAAGGTAGCAAGTGGTTCCATTCCTACCATCATCTGGGGGGCGCGCAGCAGACCAGCCCTGACAGCTGCCTCTGGTAGGCAGCTCATGGCCAAAGGAGGGGCTCAGAGTCAGCCAAATACCCCATTAAGATCAAAAAATCGTCCTGAAGACAGTACTGTTAAGTTTCTAACTGACTTCCTGCCCCTGTCATATTGAATCAGAAACTGGGGTGATGCTAAGGAATATATACACGTGGAAACATGAAGGGAAGGCTGAGAATCCACTCAGCAAGAATTTATCATGTACCTTCTAAAACCAGGCCCTAGTCTAGGTGCAGGGGTAAGGCAACAAGCAAAAGTTTCTGCTTTCAAGGAGTTTATATTCTAGTATGGGAGACAGATAAAAAAATGAGGTAAAAAAATAACATATTCGATTAAAAAGAAAAGCATGCTATGAAAAAAAAACCCTAGGAAATGGTGGGTAGTTGGGCTTGGCTAGGACAGAGGAGTTATGGGAGGAAAATAAAGGAGGCAAGACTGAAGTTAAAGCAGGATAGAAAGCAAGTTTGTTGGGATGAGAGCTGGCAGGCTGAGAAAATACAGAGGATATGGAGGTCATGGTGGTGACAATGAAGAGACTCAGTTGGGCATAGAGGGTCTCAGAAGAAAAGAACACTACAATTCCAGAGAATTGGAGATGGAGGCACTTTCAAAATTGTCTAAGTCAATTCCTTAATCTTACAATGGCATGAGATGTACTAGCTGTGAGCTAGAGGGACTAGCTCTGAGACTGGGTACTCTGCTACCCTCTTCTCTCACACCCCCAATGCCTTGCTGTGATTCTAGCATCCCCGTGCCATTCTGCCTACCCGTGTCAGGAGGTGGCTCTAGAGAAGATCTCCAGATCTGAGGCCCTAGTGGCAGAGCAAATCTGAGTGACAGGTTAAGATCCAAGGTGTGACTAGCCTTGTGAGTGGCTGAAGTGTCTGCAGAGTGATGAATTCTCATTCGCTAATTATCTGCTACATGCTAGCTGCATCACAACAATATCTTAGCCCTCTCAACAACCCTGTAATGTAGGTATCATCCACATCCAACAGATGTAAAGACTCAAGATCCAAATCTTGAGTTTGGAAAGGATTGGAAAGGATTCAAACCTGGGTGCATTTAACTCCAAAGTCCATGGCCTTTCTATATGCCACACAGTCTCCTAGGATATGCTCAGCATGAGTAAACCAGAGGAGGCAGAGAGGCACTGGGGAATTGGGAGTAGGGAGGTTGAGAGACAAGTGCTACTGTCCTTAATCATGAACTCATTGCAGACAAGAGGCTTGGGGGCAATGCTTCCATAGGATGTGCTGAGGTCAAGAGGTTGGCAGTGTCAATACTTTGGATGTTGAAGTTCTTGAGGATGAGTTCATTAGGCAGTATCAGCCCAAGTTCCTATGGAGAATGTGTGTGTCTGTGCACACATGAACACACGCATGCAGGTAAGGAAGAGAGACCAATCAAAATCAACATAGCTGGAGTTAAAATGAGGTCTGTGAGGTACGTACCTAAGTTCTCTGTGACTGTAAATGTCAGAAGCTTATACTTTGATTTTGAAAATTACGTAATAAATTCCAGAAATGTATATGCAAAAAAATCCAGTTAAATAATAAATGTTCTGGAATAGGAAAGCAAGAATAAAGCCCATTTGCTACTGAAGACACCAGCAAAAGTACAGGTTTTCAATACTCCCAAATTAAAGATTAGGAATTGACTCTGTTCTCTGATATGAGAGAAGACGTTGACCAGAGTCCCAAACGGCAGACTCCACGAATACTCTGGACAATGGCTTCTGACAGCAGGTGCCTGCAAGCCCACAGAGTCTCAGTTCCTCTTGGCTCTCCCTTTCTTTCTGGAGAATAATGGAGAATGATGATTTCCTCAGTGGCTCTTAAAGTGTGCATCCCCTGCACAACCCCCATAACTTGTTACAATTGTGGCACCTTGGGGCTCACCTCAGATCTATTAAATCTGAAACTCTAAGGGTGGGACCCTGTAATCTGTGGTCTAAAGAGACCTCCAGGTGAATCTGGTGTATGCTGAAGCTTAAGAAACACTGGCAAAGCCCAAAACCTCTCCCAGGATCAGGAGACAATCCTGAGGTGGGAGAGATACTGAGCCAGTAATCGGGAGTAACTTAGGAAAATAAGGGACTCTGTGTAAGCACCTCATTTTCTTTTCACCTCATTTTCAACGTTTAAATCCTTCTTCTTAGATGGCCTGTGGGGAAAATGCCAAATTAATTTTCTTAAATCACCACATAACATCTCAAAGAAAGCGCAAAGCTATAGAGATTATGAATAGTATTTTACTTTAGTGGGCTCAGTTTTCAAGCAGAAAGAAAGCTAAAGTCCTTGACTACACAGTGATCACAGAATCTTGCAATTTATTCTGCAGCAGAGGCTTTCCACCACCTTCAGCAAGGGGGAAGCACCAGCAGCCTGGGAAAGCCTGCTAGCTTGCGGCTGGAGAGGGACTAGAGGTGGTGAGATGGTGATGGGACACACCAACACCAGGACAGCAGAAGCAGCCGAATCACCACCTGCTAGCAACAGTCCTTTCACCTCAGCTACTCCAGAGGGCAACGGTGGCCTCTGCTCCATTACAGTAAAATAATTAATGCTTCTAATGATACTAATTCCTCAAGGAAGAGCTGAATTATGCTCGGCATACTCTTCAAGATGACCAATTCCACTAAAAAAACATTCAAGTGATGCTTAAGGAACAAACTTCAGTTACCTAGAAAGCTAATATTTAAAACATGTTTTTCAACTGTGCCAGACAGATGTAGGCTTTTATAAATGTTTCTGTCAATCCTAGAGAAAGAAGTGACAATGGAAAAACCACCGGGAGGGAATCGGAGGCCTGGCCACAGATTGCAACACCAACGGAACTGTGACCAGAGCCAAGTTACCAAGCATGTGGGCTGTAATTTATCTGGGTAGTCCATTCATTTCTAGAGGGAGGGGGAGTACATATGCTCTCACGTCCCCTACAGCTCGAAAATCTTTTTTATTATTTTTAAAGATTTTATTTATTCATGAGAGACACACAGAGAGAGGCAGAGACACAGGCAGAGGGAGAAGCAGACTCCCTATGGGGAGCCCGATGCAGGACTCTGATCCTCGGACCCAGGACACCAGGATCACCACCTGAGCCAAAGGCAGACGCTCAGCCACTACATCACTCTGGTGCCCCCACAGCTTGAAAACTCTTAATCTGTTGTACGAGTTTACACTTTTGTCTTACCTCCAGGCAAGAAATTTCCTCCCTTAACACTACCTCACCTAAGAATCTACAAACTCCCCCAAGACCCTGTTCCCTCTCATTCGCTCTGTCCTTGTAAGTAGGAGGATTTAACAATTCACCGTAAGTGGTTACAATTCTGAACTTCAATATTCTTGGAAAAGGAATGTCATACTATATTGTATTTTTTCCAAGAAATTGTTTAATCTATACAAGTTATTTGACTCGGTCATTAGTGATCTTTGTGCCAAGATAGCTCCTAATCAAATTCTGGCAGAGTATAAGTACCATTGAGAAGAAAGCACACAGATCTTTCTTCTGAGAAGTACGTATTTTTCTTTCTGGTTGAGCAATGTTATGCAACAAATCTTCCAACTGGCTTTCTATCAAGGAAAATCATTAAAGATGAAATGCTCTAAGGGACATGATCATAGGAGCCTGAGATGCTTGTAAGTAATTACATTCATGCTGATAATTAGAAGAAATAGTCTGTGTAGTGGATATAGTAAATCACCCTCTACCACTGGTCTTGGATTGGATTTCTCCAAGGAATGCCAAGAAAAGCCTTTATTTAGCAGCAGTTTATGCCTCACTCAATCCACTTATTTTGTAATGTAAAAAGGAGAGTCTGAAAAAAAGAGAATGGGCACCTTGACATTTTAACTGCTTTGTTTTTAATGAAAATTTTCTTCTTTGAAGTGAATATAAAACAGGTATGGGCCACAAGCCAGTAAGTGCTTATTTATCACCTAATAACCTTGCATGTCCTAAAATGCCTTAACCTGCACGTTAAAACGTCCTCATTAGATTTCTCCACTAGCTTGTATACCTGCTCATACAAATTAAAGCATGCCCTAGCAGCCAAAACAGCAGCACACACACATATACGAGGAAAGTGTGTACCCTCAACCTTCGTGCCAGGTCCCAATGCTCAGAATTTAAGATTAAAAGTTGCCTCCAAAGCCATCACTAAGTCATGTATATATACGGATATAGTATATGTGTTAATAGAGCAATTTGTCAGAATTGATGTTTCTCCCTCAACAGCACATTGACTGTGGTGAACTTGGAATAAAATTGACAGTAATTCTCTTTCTTATTTTACAGTGAATCTGTTGTGGGTAATCACTGTGGACAAAAATTTGTTATGATTTCACTTCTTAATCAAATGGACATTCAAAGATCAGAGAGTGTCTCTAAACCAAAGAGACACTTCTAGGTCCTTAGCCTGCCTCAAATAGTTAATACTGTGGTTCTCCCACCCCACCCCCCACCCCCCCACCCCACCCCCGCTCCTTGAAACTCTATTTTGGATTTCCAGTGGCATTCTTGACTAGTTATCACTTCCCTTTTCCCCTTCACTGGCTCCCACTGCCAGCCCTTTAACTCTACAAATTCTTGGGTTTTCTCCCCAGTCCTTTTCTTATCCTCTACTCTCTCCCCAAGAGGAGGCAGCAACTTTTAGTGAAATCAAATAAACCTGGGTTCAAATCTCAGTTTTACCATCCTCCTGCTGTGTAGACCATGGGCTTCAGATTCCACTCAAACTTCCCTCACTGGGTCTGCATGTAGATTAAGTGAGATTAAGTATCTAAGTGCTGAGCAGAAAGCCTCACTCTTAAAGATATACCCAATGAATTTATATCCTTCCTCTTTCTCTTCTTCCCCAGGCAAATGCTTCCACTCTGTCAGAAAATTCTCCACAGAAAATACTCCTCAGAAAATTCTTCAGTACATGAGTATTCCCTATATGTGAATGATGACCAAATCTATGTATCCAGCTCACGTCCCCATTATCATCAGCCTGCTTGACATTGGGCTAACAGGGACCTAAAATTCAGCACATCTGAAGCTAATCATTATTGAATGACCTACCCCACTGTTTTGAGTTGAATTATGTCTCCTTGAAAATTCATATGATTTAGTCCTAACTTCCAATACTTCAGAATATAATGTTACTTGGAAATAGGGTCACTGCAGATAGAATTAGTTAAGATGAGATAATACTGGAGTAGAGTGAGCCACTAACCCAATGTCACTGGTGTCCCTATAAAAAGGAGAAATCTGGACACAGACATTCACAAAGGGACACCACCATGGGAAGCCTGGAATTATGCTGCCATGAGCCAAGGAACTTCCAAAAGCTAAAAGAGAGGCCCCAAATATGCCTCCAGAAGGAACCAACCCTGGGACATCTTGATCATGGACTTCTAGCCTTCAGAACTATGAGATATAAGTTTCTACTAGTTAAGCCGCCCAGTGTGCGGTGTTATGGCGGCCCTAAGAATGAATTCACCCATCCTGAGAACCCCTCCACCCCCATCATGGTCCTGCTCCCGAGTTCCCCACTTCAGTAATGAACCACAAGGCCACCTGAGTTCAGGTCATCTTTGACTCATCCTTTATCCTCCACCATCTCACCCATCTTGTACCAGATCCTTTCAAACTCTACCCAGGAAATAACTTTCTCATCCTTTTCCCCTTCCTGCTGACACAGGCAGTTTGTTCATCTTCTTTCATCAGGCAACAACATAATTGGTTTTCTGACCTTACTATACTTCATTCTCTTTAATGCAGCTTCCACAGTGCCACCAGACTCACTTTTCAAAATCACAGATCACAGACCTTTAATGGCCCTTACAATTTGACCTCAATCTACTTTGCAGTTCCACAATGTCCTCCTTCTAACTTCACCTCCCACACAATAGCTCCCACTAAAGCATCGTATCACATCCCCAGACACTAAGCAACTCTGCCACCTTCATGTCCATGTGCCTTTGCTGGTGCTTTTTTTATTTTTGTTTTTGTTTTTAAGGATTTTATTTATTTATTCATGAGAGACACAGAGGCAGAGACATAGGCAGAGGGAGAAGCAGGCAACCTGCAGAGAGCCTGATGTGGGACTCGATGCCAGGACCCTGGGATCACAACCTGAGCCAAAGGCAGACACTCAACCACTGAGCCATCCAGGTGCCCCTGCTGGTGCTTTTTATCTGCTTGGAATGCCCTGCATCTTTCCCTTTCAAAAGCAAAAATATGACCCAGTCTATATTGAGGATAGGAACAGGATAAGAAGAAATGGCTGGTTATTAGAGAGTATCAATCAGTGAGCAACAGTTAGAAGGAAAAGATGGCTGAAAGATTTTCATTATAAGGGTTATTGAATATCTTTCAGACACCTAAATCTCTATGTCTGGGCATTTGTCCCTATATGTAACACTCTATAAATTAGACAACTATGATAGTATGTCTTAGTTTTACTTGTGTGACACCATCAAGTTTGAAACAGTGAATATAAGAGATCGCTGTTTATCGAATGACAAAACCAAGTAGGAAAAATTCTAACATAGCTAGAACTTCATAAACGCCTGGAGTGAAGTTAGCAGGGCAGCAATCTAATATTTGCCTAATTACATTATAGCAAAAGTTATAATTAAATCAAGAATATTTCATTTTTAAAATATAAAATCCCTCTTGAAAATTTTCCATGCTCCATACTGTAGGAGGTATTCCATTTTTCGATTTCAGCCTCACATTTGTGGTTTTCCTAAAAATTCTGCTATTTATAAGGTATTTAGCACATTCTTCTTTAGGATCATCGTCAAGAAGCTTTCTTTTCGAAGGCCTCCCACTCTAAGCATCAGCCGCCTTCATCCTTCTCTTGACCTTAATAAAAAATAAAAAAGTTGCTAAGTCTAAAATTGAGACTACTCTCCCATGGGTACTCTCATACCCATGTATGCCGCAGAACCCAGATGGACTTCTTCCTAACACTCTAACTCCATGATATGGATTCAAGTTATCTCTGGTGCCTTTGAAAAATCTAACACATATATACCTAACACACAAAAAGTATTTGTCACTCAATGTTCTACAAACAGCTCTACTGAATCCCAGATGCAACCCTAAACCTTCTGAATTGAAATCAATCACCGTCCCACTGCAGGAAATGAAACCGTTGATACTCTCTTACTCTGTGCTCACCCCCTTCCCTGACACGTACACTGTGTGTGGCCTGTACCCTATTGGATTCTGTATCCTCCTGCTTCCCATCATGATTCACAGCCATTAATTCCCTTTTGCCATTCTGACCAGAGCAGGGTGGTGGTGAGCACTGAAGAAAAACTATTTTCAAAAGTAATTTTTCAAAGTGGCTCTGTCAAAGTGGCAAAAGGTAATATTTATAATAATCATGGTAAAAAAGAGCATTATTACACCGTTGACCTTTGAGGTTGTATGAGAAGCTTTCAGCCTACAAACATGAACTAATGAACAATGAATTTTAAAGGCACATGCTCTTCTCACACTGCTACCCTTGGACCCCATGCTAACTGCTCGTTTTCCTCTTCTTTGTTAAAGTTCAAGTGGGGGTAATGCTGTAAGCTTAAATGTGGTACAAAATAAAGCAGATATTTTATTAATTGCAAAATTAAAAGCTCCTCATTGAAGAAGGGCCTACCATTTTCATGCCCTTCACCCCCCATTCCCATTCCACGTGAGGTAGCGCTACACATTTTTCTTCCTTTCTCTCATTTCTAATCACATGGTCATGAAGTTAGGAGGAACATTTATTAATGAATTTTAGTAATTTAATTGTTTAGCTCAATTCAGATGCTTTTACTTTTTATAAACCATGCTTCCACTGGTATTTTAAAAATTAGTTTTAAGCATTTTTTTCTAAGTTTTGAATACAGCTTCTCTCTGAATTTAAATAGACCCTGTTTTCCAAATTAAGAGATTCTGTGCCTTTGCATATAGGCCTTCATAAATCCACCAAGGGAAGCAAACTCGAAGTGCTTTTACCTCATGATGAGGCAGTCACAAGTACTTCATACCTTCACACACAAACACACACACATACCCTTTATTGGCGTGTTTAATGCCTCAGAGCTCTTAAAGAAATTCGGCTGGGACTCCAAATAGTATAAGATTTCATTCCTAACACTTAATCTCTTAGTGTTGAAGATAGAAATCCAAATACAAAAAATGTTAAATTGCTAGGATTTGAAATATGCTTACGTCAGATCTCCTATTAACCTCAATAGACCTTCACTGATCTATAAAGCTATTTTCACTTTTCTCCATTTCTCTTCCTACCTGCTGATGGGTGACAATTAAATACAAGTATTCTATTTATAAAGACAACTACACTATTGTGCTTGAAGCACTCTGAAATAGTTTATTCCTTTTCAATCTTTCATTCAAATTTATCTTCTCCAGAATTGTGGGACATGGTTCTTTATTTCTCTCTGCCCTAGATGGCAGAGACCTAAATTGCAAGAATTAGTTCTAAGAGGGCATGTAACAGTGCTGAAGTTGGCTTTCATACCACACTCTACATCAAAGCACCAATCTTCGAGGGCCAGTTATATCCCTATTACATAAGTTTATGAATGGTTCCACATTTTGTTACATCTTCAGTTTTAAATGCAACAATTTCCCCATATAAAAACACTGATTTGTCTGTGAAAGATGCTGAAACATTCAGTGTATGATTCTTCATGGCAAAGCATGGGACTGTGTATGAACTTATCATCTTATCTTCTACAGGAAATGAAGTTTGCTTTATCTCTATAAAATAAATGAAATGGACTCATATGAGCACAGTAAGATATATTATATCTAAAAAGGAGACAAATGGAAAAGAATAAAAATTTTTAAGCTAAGAGTTAAAAATGAGACTGTTTAAGGTCACCTGGCCAGCTCAGTTGGTGGAATGTGGGACTCTAGATCTCAGGATCCTAAGCTGGAGCTTCACACTGGGTGTAGAGATTACTTAAAAATAAATCTTTATCGGGCAGCCCAGGTGGCTCAGCAGTTTAGCGCCGCCTTCAGCCCAGGGTGTGATCCTGAAGACCCGGAATCGAGTCCCACATCGGGCTCCCTGCATGGAGCCTGCTTCTCCCTCTGGCCTGTGTCTCTGCCTCTCTCTCTCTCTCTCTCTCTCTCCCTCTGTGTGTCTCTCATGAATAAATAAATAAAATCTTTTATAAATAAATAAATAAATAAATAAATAAATAAATAAATAAATAAATAAATAAATAAAAAATCTTGGAGCACCTGAGTGACTTAGTCAGTCCGGCCACCAGCTCTCAATCAGCTCAGGTCATGACCTCAGAGTCATGAGTTTGGGCTCCACATTGGGCTCTGTGCCCAGCAGGGAGTCTGCTTAAGAATTTTTTTTCTCTCTCTCCCTCTGCCCCTCCATCTGTGCATACATGTTCTCTCTCTCTGTAAATAAATAAATAAAATATTTTAAAAATTAAACTAAATTAAATCTTTCTAAGAAAATGAGATGGTTGAGGGGTGCTTAGGTGGCTCAGTCAGTTAAGCATCTGCCTTGGGCTCAGGTTATGATCTCAGGGTCCTGGGATGGAGCCCCACTTCAGCCTCCCTGCTCAGCAGGGAGTCTGCTTCTCCTCTCCTCTGCTCGTCTGCTTCTCCTCTCCTCTGCTCGTGCTTGTGCTCACTCCCCACCCCTCTCTCTGAAATAAATAAATAAAATCTTTAGAAAAAATAAAATAAAATAATTAAAATGAGATGGTTGAAAAATAACATAACATATATTATTATCTCCATTATATATGAGGACTCTGAAGCTCAGAGACAGGACCAGCTGGATTACCTGTAAGGTCCAGTACAAAATGAAAATGCAGGGCGCCTTGATCAAAATTATTAGGGATTTCAAGGCAGTGGCAGTAAAGCATTAAACCAAGCATAAGGCTCTGCTTAATTGCATAGGTTCCCCCTCAGAGAAGATGTTCAAATTCAGAGAAGTTAAATAACATAAAATCAACAGCTAACGAGTACCTGGAACTCAAACCCTGATAGTTTGACTTCAGAATTTAGAGCTCTCACTCTTAGCCATGAAAAATAAACATCATTTACTAGGTGTTTTCTGTGGGCTGAGCATGAAAGAGTATCGCATATAATCCATGCAGTAGTCTGATTAGATGGTCCTTATTATCCCCGTTTTGCAGAGGAGGAAACTGAGTAACCTGAACACTGAAGTATACAGTTGCTATTTTTTTTCTTTTTTTTTTTTTTTTTTGGCTACCCAGCATCCATTATTCCTTCCTATTAGCACATCAATTCCCTTTTGAAGAATTACCTTTAGCAGAACATAAGTACTCTAAAGGCAAGGATGTTTTCTTGGTCTCGAACCAGTGCCGAGAACAGTAGTAAATGATTGATGATAAATGTTTGCTGTCTGAGATGTGTGCACCATTTTCCTATAACAATAGTTAGGGGTGCTCAAGATTTGCATGCTCAGACCATCCTGCCAACTACCAGCACAGTGAGACGGGGCAGACAGCACATGCCCTAAGCTGGCAGTCCCTGGAACTTTGACTCTTAAGTAGGGTACCACAAACAGACAATTTAGAGCCCAATTACTTCAACATCCTAGCCTGACAAGAAGATAGTGGACCATGCTTTCTGTGCAGATTCTGTCTTGAATTTTAGCCTCACTTTCTAGCCTTCTTATTATATGCACAAGCTACTCACTATATACATATCTGAGTCAGGAGTTCCCAAGGCCTCAGTTTTGAAGCTTTGCTAGAACTCACATCTCAGAAAAGCTGCCATACTCACCACTATGGTTGATGACAGCAACAGGGGATGGATTAAAATCAGCAAGAGAAGGAGGCACAGCGGGTGGAGTCCAGGAGGAAGCAGGAGCCTCTCCTGGTGGAGCTGCATGGACAGTGCCTAGTTCTGCCAGCAGCAATGTGTGACAATATACATGTGACATGTCAACCAGGGAAGCTCACCAATGGAGCCTTGGTGTCCACAGTTCTTCATAGGGTAAGTCACCCAGGTGTGTGCTACCTGTGTGACTGATCAGAACAACTCAGTCTCCAGCCCTGCTGAGGTCAGTGCAGTCCCGGGCCTCGGGGAATAAAACAGTCATTTATGATAAGTCCCACTATTGGCATACACCGTCTGGTCAATATGCCCAAAGCACCAAAATACAAAGACAGTCTTCCAAGGTAGGATATTCCAAGGTTATCTGCATAGCCTGTCAAGGGCCAGTCCTTCTGAAGATAGGCCTTTCTTTGGAAAGTGCAAGACTTGAGCATCCTGGGCCCCAATGAGCTAACCTCCAGCTATACAACACCTGATAATGTTGCCTAAATTTAGTAGAATTTATTTCTGTTGCTTGCACTCAAAAATCCTATTCAAATACACAGCTAATGACTGTCTGCCCAAAATGTATGTTCAGGTCTTCCTGATTCTAAAATCTAAGCCACTAAGAATTGGTTGTTACAGGTTACTATTTATAATAGGAATTTATTAACTAGAACCCTAGTGGTCTATAAAAATTAAGGCACCACTCAGCAGTCTATTTCTTGGAATTTACCCTGAGGATATAGCGAGTGAATACTCAGATGGCTTTGCAAATGTACTTATTACAGCATTATTTTTATGATTCAAAATTAGAAACCATGTATACATCCAACTAATAAATGATTGGTCAAATCAAAAGGTGGCAACCTTTCTGTGTCAAGGGCCATACAGTAAATACTTTCAGCTTCTCAGGCTATGCAGTCTCTGTTGCAATTACTCAAGTCTGCCATTGTAGCACTAAAGCAGCCATAAACAATACATAAACAAATGAGAATGGCTGTGTTCCAATAAAACATAAACAGACAGGAGAGGGGAGCAGAATTCAGCCAGCAAGCCATAGTTTGCCAACCCCTGGGTTTAACTCAATTATTATATACAACGGAATACTATTCAGTCATTTTTTAAAAGTAAGTAAATCTATCTGTACAGCTATGAAAAGATGTCTATGACATACAACTAAGTGAATAAAACACGTGGAATCATACCATACATACAACTTTGAGGGGAAAAGATTTGTGTACACATAGGAAAAATGTTGAAATGATGTACGTTAAGGCTGTCCAGAACTATCTCTGGAAGGCTAGGATTATGTGAGACTTTGACTTACTACATCATTCATCTCTGTATTGTTCGAAATTTTTTACCATAAACAGTGTATGATATTTACAACCAGATAGAAAAATTCATTTCAAAAAAAGCTTGGGGCTCTGGCCAGAATATCTACTTAGTCCCACACTAAATTATTCAAGTTTCTAATAAGTAAGAAATCCTGAATTCAGGACAACTTCTGTATTCATTGGTTTAGGAGCAGCTCTCTAGAATAGGCATTAAGATGCCATGACTCCTTTACGTTCTTTCCAAGGTTTTAGAAAGAATTCTTTATTTTTTATTTTATTTATTTTTTAGAGTGAAAGTGCATGCGTGTGGCAGAGGGAGAGAGAGAATCCCAACGCGGAGCCACAGAGCCAGACTCAGGGCTCAATCCCACAACCCTGAGACCCTGACTTGAGCTGAAATCAAGAGTTGGAGGCTCAACCAACTGAGCTACAAAGGGGCCTCTAGAAAGAATTATTTTAAAACCTTTAGGCCAATGTTCTTTTCCTCTTCCCATCACAATAAATATCCCACTAACAGTCTTCTCTCAAAAGGAATAGGGTTTTTTTTTTTCCAAAAAAGATTTTATTTATTCATTTGAGAAACACACACAGAGAGAAAGAGAGAGAGAGAGAGCACAAGCAGGGGGAGGGGCAGAGGGAGAAGCAGTCTCCCCGCTAACAGGGAGCCCCACACAGGGCTCCATACGAGGGACCCTGAGATCATGACCTGAGTCAAAGGCAGATGCTTAACCAACTGAGCCACCCAGGTGCCCCAAAAGGAAAAGATTTTTAAGCACCTCAAAAATATATGAGCTTTGATAAAAAAAAAAAAAAAGATACTATATTGTGAATTTGGAATTTTAAAGATTTTATTAAAAAAAAAGATTTTATTCATTTATTTACTCATGAGAACCACAGAGAGAGAGAGAGAGGCAGAGGGAGAAGCAGGCACCATGCAGGGAGCCCAATGTGGGACTCGATCTCCAGACTCCAGGATCATGCCCTAGGCCAAAGGGAGGCGCCCAACCGCTGAGCCACCTGGGTGTCCCTGGAGGAATAATCCTTATTTATAGCTCTGTCACAGTGGAAATGCTTGAAATTCTAGTTAGTATTCATATTCTATTTCTAAAATATTATACAAATGCCTGAAATCAAGCTGTTAGAATTAACAGACCAGCAGCACTAGGGGGACTCAGTCCTTAGAAGCTACAAATAGAATACCTTCTTGAAACGAATTTATATGCTGCATAAATTCATATGCCACAACACACAAAATGTCCAATGCTAAGTTCCTTAGGATATACAAAAACAGATACAAACACAATCCATTTACTTTATTTTTCTGATGGCCTCTAACTTTGCTGATAATTTAGAAAAAGCAAAAGACTTTTTTGCAGACCACGCTTACTTCCAAGGAGTCATTTTGCACAGGGAGCTGTCTTTCATAAGGAAAGACCAGCCAGTCTTACCAGACACTGTTCACTGGAGGATGAGTTTTCTCCCTCAGCCACAGTATCATGTAATTTCAAACTAATACTACATGTTCTAGAATTACTTGTATTAGATATTCTATCTGGATAGGGTCTTATTTTTAAGTGCTGTTTAAAAGATTGTTTCTAACTATTTTGTGTCAAAGAGATGACGGCTTAGTATCTCCATGCTATTAATGTAAGAAAACGAATTTGTAGATAGGTTGCTTAGAGCCAATAAAAAAAAAAAAAGCCTCCCTTTCTGTTAATTGGATAATTAATGGCATTTTTAAAACTAGCACTGATCCAAGTACCTTTTATGCTCATTGGCAGATTGATTATCCATGAAGAAGTTCTCTGTTATCTTTATTATCCATTTGGATGAGAAGGAAGGCCTTGGGAAAGGAACAAAGGATTAGCTTTGTTTACACCCGACTCTACCCTTTCACATTCAGCCTCCTTTGTGAGTTGGCTGTGATTTGAGTCTTAGGGAGAAGGGATGAATCTTGAAAAAGATCTTTAATAGAATTAAAATCTATTTCAGGCATCAAAAATAGAATTCTGATTATGTCCTTGCATCCATGGTTTCTTAGGGGTAAAGGGAAAATAAAACTCTGCCCACTTGCCTTTTTTATCTGTCAGGCTTATTTTCTGTGTCCCTATCTTCCCACCCCCACCTCCATCGCTCTCATATTTCTATGACTAAAAAACAAAACCATGGGCTGGTTACTGCAACAGTATCATTTATTTGTGTTCTTCAAGCAGCCTGCAACACAGCCAGAAGATAATGGACACCTCATTTATTCAAGCTCTGAATGATCATATTTAATTCCCTGTGACAGCTGTCTTCCCCACATTAGCATTGCAAATAAGTTCGGTTTTGTAATGGCCTTCTATTGAACATGATTCAATTATGTGTGGTCTGTATCGAGGCAGGATACGGTCTTAGTATCTATAGCAATATTTCTGCAAGCTGCTGCTCTTTACACTGCTCACATTTAAGCTGGCTGTTTACCACAATGCTTTCCTTGAACTATATTGAACTCCCTACACTTTCAAATAAAATAAAGAGGAATGAATGTAATTTGAAAAAGCAGTTACCGGGCATATAGATATTACATACCTCCTCCCTTTTTACATATGTAATCAACCTGGAAGCACTTTGAAAAAATTGCCGATTGTCCCATTTTAAAACCCAGATAATAAAATCATTATGGCCAATTAAACGATTAGATGATGCTAGACACACTGGGGTTCAATGCCTGGTTTTGCATATCACTAACATACTATTAGGCATAAGGCAATCAGTCTGAAATCAGAGTCATTTTCATGTAATGGAGGTGAGAAGCCTATGCGTGGGAAAAAAAAGCAGCTTCTTCACAGACAGAAGATTTTAAGGTGACCTGTTCTTAGCAAGGGATGAAATGCAGCCCTCTCGCCTCAAAAATCTACAACTCTGCTAAATGGCTTCTGCCTCCAGAGGTTCATGTGCAGATGTAGCCACCAGCTGGGTTTCCATGGGGTTCCCCGCCCCTGGCAGCTGTGGAACCAGCATGTAATAGGAAGACAGGAGAAGGAGGCAGCTGGGTAGATGGGGGCTGCCTACCCAGACTCCACAAGATGTCATCGCAGACCACGTGTCAAAGTGACTCTGAGGCCACCTGGGCTGACTGCCCAAAGCGATTCCTAGTCTCCCAAGTGTCTGAAGGATCTTTCATCATCTTCATATATCCTGATGTTTGAAGGAGAAATAGGTAGAGTGACTTGCCTAGACAGGACTCCTGACTCCCCTCATAGCAAGGAGGAGAAAATCTGGTCCGCTTCCATCAGGATGGGAAGTAGAATCTTGGCAGCCTTGGCTCAGTCCTTCCCAGCTTCTCAACCTTGTCAGCCCTTCCCTGCCTGCCTACAGGGAGGGTAATTTATGCTCTGGTGCCCTGCGCATGTGGGAGTTTAGGGAAGCAGAGCTGCCAGGGAGGCCTGATATTTGGGAGGTTACACTCAATTCAGGAAAGGGTTAATAAGCATACTTGACTCCACCTAAGTCATGTCTTGCAACACAACTTTCCTTAGTAAACAGAATGGCATTCCGATCCCCATTCATCTGATTCCTGGGTCTACCCCTAGTTGGTTGAGAGCAGGGGAAAGAAGACAGATTGAGCTATTGGGCCAAAGCTTTACACCTGACAAGTAAACCCTTTCCCTTCTATTTGATATTAACTTAATACAGAGCATTAATATGATTTTAATATGCATGCACATCACCTGGAGATCTTTTTATTTTTTTTTTAATTTTTTTATTTATTTATGATAGTCACACAGAGAGAGAGAGAGGCAGAGACACAGGCAGAGGGAGAAGCAGGCTCCATGCACCGGGAGCCTGATGTGGGATTCGATCCCGGGTCTCCAGGATCGTGCCCTGGGCCAAAGGCAGGCGCCAAACCGCTGCGCCACCCAGGGATCCCCTGGAGATCTTTTTAAACTGCACATTCTGGTTCAGTAGGCCTCAGAGTCTATGTTTCTAATAAATGTTTAGGTGACACCAGCACTTAGGCTCCATGGTCCACGCTTTGAGCAGCAAGAATGTAAAATGTGTTTCTCTGTGAAGAACAGAGAACTCAGGGCAGACTCAGGTGCAGTAATAAGGGGAAACGGTATTTTACACCCTCTTCCTTCTCCACTCAAGGTGGGGGATCTTCAAATTGTACTGTGGATTAGAATCAACAGAAAACTTTTTAAAACTCAGATTCTTGAGACCCATGCCCAGAAATTTTTGCTCAGGAAGTTTGGAGTGGAGCCCAGAAATCTGCATTTTTAAGAAGCATTTTAACATTTAATATGTATTCTAACAGATTATTCTCATGCAGATGGTCCTGGAAACACACTTACACTGGCTAAAGAGTCACACTGAGGATGCTTCTCTAGAACCACTCAACAATAATGGCATCTTGCTTTTTTTGTATGGCCCCTCACATGTTGCAAAGTGCTTTATCGTGATTGTTTAATTTGACCTTCATAATAACAGGTGTGCCTCTATTTTGCAGATGAAGAAACCTAGAGGTTGGAAACATGTCTAAGGCTACATAACCTACTTAGTAGCGTTGACCAACTCAACACAGAGACTTGCCCACAAGTCATGTGTCCCAGAATTCCTGCAGCCCTTGGCAAACTAGGACTGCCAGTCACCTTGTTATCTAGTCAAAGGACTGAAAGAAAAAAAAAACAGGGTTCCCCTCAATTCAGGGTGGTAAACCTACCAAACATAAAATGTAATAGTAAGTCAGATACTGATTTAGACCGATTTAGACAAAAATGAGATTTATCAGAGGAACTCTTGTTAGCTCACAAAGTCACAGAGAAAACTAGAAGACTAAGATCAGAAAATGAGCAGGAGCAGGAAGACCATGCAGCCACAATCACTGCTAAACAAAGTCATACCACAGAACCCAACAGTGAGACACGACAAAGCAGTCAATGCTCCAGTTTACATCACCCCTGGCACTGCTATCCCCACGGCCCCCATCAGGTGGCTGTTGCTGTCACTCTTCCTGTTGGCAAAAGGACTCCCATTTTCCCTGCTTCTCTGTTACTCATTCCCAATTCAAAGTCCCGGGCACATGCATCTTATTGGCCAAGTCTCAGTCACATGTCTATATCACAGCTGCTTGGATAGCAGGGAAATTAAGCATCAGTGATTGCCAACTATCAGAAATGTCCTATAACATGGGAAAGGAATTCAGATAGTGGAAGCAAAAACGAAAACCAGATATTCCAGTATGCTTTCTCTCTCGTATTAGAAAGCCAATCTAATAATGAAAAGATTAACACAATTTTCCAACGTTACCTTTCAAAGTATGTCAGTATTGCCCTATAGCTGTAGAAACTAAAAAGTGAGAGATATTACTAACTTTACAGCGTAGTACAGTAGCTTTCATAACAACCCAAATAAAAAAAAATGCATAGAAGAGTATATTCACTACATATAATATGTAAAATATATATATGAAATAATCTAACTCCTCTTAGAAAACCACCTATTGTTTTTAAGTCTTCAAATTAGACACTGCTGAGAGAGTTCTCATAATACTTTGCCCAAAGTATGCTATTTTAACATACAGGGAATTACAGAGATGAGACTATCATAAAATGAGTAAGAACAGGAGTCTCTTCTCCTCAACCAGAGAGCACAGGCAAATACGTAAACAGTATACAGTCCTCGAATTTTTACCAACCTGCAGCTTGTAACTCACAATATGCTATAATAACTAAGGGTGGAATTTCTCATCCTAAAACAGAGTCTGTCATAATAGATGTAATAGCTTTCCCTGCTGCCTCCTGGGCTTGGAGGATCCTTTGAAAAATGCCTCCCTATTCCATCCTGATTCCTCACTAGTCCCTTTATTGATTTTCTGCAGCTGTTTTTCTTAAACATATGAAGTAAATTATTCTAGTAGGTTCCTCCAGACATCTGCTGATAAATCTACTTTAACTTGTTCGATTTCTTAGAGCTGTACTACAATCCTTCGGAGAATCTTTGACTCTTCCTTTCTTTCTCCTTTTTATGCTTGTGCCTCTCGGGTTGTGCTCTCAGGATTCTAATTACACTCTCTTTTGTTGGCTCCAATGACACCCCTGCTCTCAATTCGCCCTGTATCTTCTTCATCTCAGAGTTCTCCACATCCCAGATAATGTCAAACCAATGCCTGAAGTGATACACAAACTAGTCTCCCCTTGCTTGCAAGGAAAAGGTGAAGTACTCCAGAATAAATCTGAAGTATTTCTGCTGTCTTTTACCACAAGTGCAACACCCACATCTCTGTGACAGCCACGTTCTCCAATCCGGCTAAAGTCCAATCTTCCCGCATCCTGACTCTCCCTGTCCCATGGCATGAAGCTGTTAGCCATTTAGAGACTGAAGTTAGGCATCTTCACGCCGCTACTTGGGAGTCACTCTTGAAGAGCATCCCACTTTGTCTGTTACAATGGCAAACAGAAAACACGACAGCATATTGGGATTTTGTCCAAAATGCAGAAATTTTCCCAGAGAAAGTTCTGTATTGTGTGGCTAAACATACACCCTGAGTGTTTTGAGTGTTGTGTGCCTGTGTTGTGTGGGTAAACACCCGGTAAATGCAAAGGCATTTTTGATGTCCCCCCACCCATTCCACCTGAGTGTCCCCTTCCCCTGGCTCGCTGCAGCAAACCTTGGCATCTTTGTCTCCTCTCCCATTCCTCTCACTTCTCTCCACTCTCCTGAGACACCTGAATTCAAAACACTGCATGCTCTCTGGCTTGCGATTATCCTTGACTACAGCTTCTTCTGCCCTGGAGGTGACCGTGCCTGGAATCCTTTCCAGACTCGTCCCCAGCCTTTCAACTTCCATTACTTCCTATCTCTTCTCCAGGTCCCTGCTCTTCCTTTCACATCCTTCTCCCCGGGATGGGAGGGGAGCTGTGTCGCTGATCCTCCTCTTCCCACACAATAATACACATAAGCTGTCTTAGCAACCACGCCTGGCATTAGCACAGTCTCACTTCAGAACTTTCCATTGAGGCCAAAGGAGCCCCTGACAGGAGTCACTATACCATGCTATGAGTCTCTGGGGAACCCCAGACCACTTCAGAATACTCCAAACCAATCTTCCAGGCACTTCGCAGGAGGCTGGCTCCACTTCAGCAAAGTGCCCTGCACTGAAAGACGTATTTTCCATCGGTAACTAGTGCAGTTAATGAGAGCACTGGACACACTGGCACTAAGGAAATTAGCCAGAATTTAATTCTGCCAATAAATTGCCTTGGGCTTGATGGCTCACCAAGAGCTTCCCTGGGGGCCTACTTTAAATTGTAGGTGTGTTTTAGGTCTTCATAAATCAGACAATATTGGCTCCTGGGCTGCAATAAAATGTCTTTGCTATAATAATCTGCTATTATATTTATGAATCTGCTCAGCACTTGGCATCTCTTCTGTAACAACTTAATACATCCCTAAACATGCATGTTTGTGTGGCGCATAGGACAAGCCTGAGACCCACAGCAGCAATATGTCCTGTATTTCTTCCTTGGCCTTTCTTCATTTATCTCTCTTAAATCACCTTCTCATTAAAATAACTGGTAATATAGTGAATGGGATTTGTTTGACTTAAATCAAGGACATTTTCCACAGATTAACAAACTGTTGTCTGTATTCATTGCTTGGAAATTTCCTTTACTTGTAATTTTTTTTTTGACTAAGTAAATTTTAAACAAATCTCAACTATACACTGCTGAAAGTATAACAATAGGGAATAGATGAATGGATAGCATTTTTTTATTTTTAGGGAAAAAATAGGGTTCAGGTATTTCAGGCTGCTAATTTTGCACCTTTTTATCTTCTCTGAAAAATAATGTGATCTCTCTCAACACCTCAATTATATCAGGAGGCTTCAGTTTCCACCCACATCTGAGAAGCAGTGTGTCCTTTATTTCTGAGGACCACTCCCATCTGCCCACACACGAGAAGCACCTCGATCCAGGAAAACAGTAAATGCAAGAAAGAGTCTATAAAATATGAAATTAAATCTCAGCATATCTTCCAATTATTTTTTACACATCTACATACATGTCAATATAGTTCTGCATATTTAGATAGGAATATATTTCTTTGTTTTATAAGTCTGGGAATCATACTATACATATTATAACTCACTTTTTCCATTTCATAACACCTATGAACACTTTTTCCATGCATGGTTATTTTTGGATATGTTTGCCTACAACTAAAAAATAAATTTAAGTTTTCATAAACAAAATAAGTGTACTATCTAACCAGAAATACGTGCAAAAACTAAAGCAGTAAATTTAGACATCGTCATTCCTTTACTTGAGTGTCACTTATGAAAAGCATCCCACTTTGCCCATTACACTGGCAAACAAAAAACACAATAACATAATGGAATTTTGTCAAAAAGGCAGAAGTTGTCAAAGAGAAAGTTCTAAAAGCCCATGTTGTGTGGATTAATCTATTAGTAATTTGTTTTAATGTATTTCTTGAACCAAATTTTAAATGGTTTCTGTTTTGCAAACCATTAAATAATCGAGTTTATATTTTCTGTTGAAAACAAACAGCATTCAAAGGGGCACCTGGGTGGCTCACTCAGTTAAGCAACTGATCTTTTATTTTAGCCCAGGTCGTAGGATTGAGCCCCCTAGGGGGGATCCTCGCTTAGCAGGGAATCTTACTTGAAATTCTCTCCCTCTCCCTCTGCCCCTCTGCCCGCTTGTGGGGCATGTGAGTTCTCTCTCTCTCTCTCTCAAATAAATAAATAAATAAATATTAAAAAAGAAAAAAGAAACAGCATTCAGAACAAGGTCATTCTCCAAGAGGACCTAGTTAGTTAGTTCTAGGAGTTAAGAAAAAGACCAAGAATTTATATAAAATTATTGAATGCATTCATGTCAAACACAATATATGATTTTTAAAAAACAATATATAATTAAATAAATGTCTGGTAATTGCACAATGCATAATTATTATGCAGAGTGCATAATCATACTATTTATGCTGGTAGAAATTTTTCCTTGTGTGACAACATGATGTACCAACATAAAAAATTATTCCATAATGGCTATGTCCAGCAAGTACAAAGCAGAACCTTTTTACCCTACAGACTTAAGAGTCAGAAGTTACAGAGAGACTGAGAATTAAGTGTCCTTGTTTACGTTTTTTTTTTTTTTTTTTTTTTAAACTGGACAAGCAATTCAGCACTGGAAGAGAGATCACAAATCCATTCAAACATGGTTGAAAAAATCCATTGTCTCTGTAAAAGAAATCCTTTTCTTAAAACAGCTGCCAAAGAGAAGCCACCAGCTGGCCTGATGATTTGGCCAGCAAAGCTGGCTAATGTGGAGATGATTATAAAATGGCAACCTCCCGGGGGCCTGAGCATCCCTGACTGGAGTCCACAGAGTAGGTGGCCAGCAACTTGAATCTCCCAGGGCAAGTCCCTATCTTCGCAGGCCGTCTGGCACAGAATACACAAAATTGTTGGCAGCCAGTTCTGGTTATGGCAACTTCCAAGCAAATTTCCCGCATATGACTCTGAATGGAGGCTTGAATGAGGAAGGCTGAAGTGGGCTGCTCTATTATTGCACATGGTCTCATTCTCTTGAAGCAACCAGGTGAGCACATGGGCTCAAGCCCTGGGTCCAGGGTGCAGCTTTGCCAATGGGCAAAGAAATAATACAATTTTAGTGCTTTAAAATATACATGGTTGGGGATCCCTGGGTGGCTCAGTGGTTTAGCGCCTGCCTTGGGCCCAGGGCATGATCCTGGAGTCCGAGGATCGAGTCCCGCATCAGGCTCCCTGCCTGGAGCCTGCTTCTGTCTCTGCCTCTCTCTCTCTCTCTCTCTCTCTCTCTCTCTCTCTCTCTCTCTTTGTGTCTCTCATAAATAAATAAATTTAAAAAAAATAAAAAATAAAATATACATGGTGGTTCAGGATATGATGCCATTGCCCAGTTTTACTCTGAGGAAATGATCTACCAAAATGTATCTAACACAGAGACTCCTCACCAGATCCACACTTTCTAAGCTCAGAATGGTTCTCCAATTTAACTCCTTGTGCCCAGGAACAAAGCAGAAGTCCTACAGCAGGAGAGATTGTAAGACTGACCTTAGCCCTTCCCTGCACCCATTCATCACCTTCCACCACATGCTTCAGACCTAATCTCCTCAACAAACACAGGGGAATGGTCTCTTCTCTCTCAGCACAAGACCTGTCTGCTACGCAGAGAGGGCATGAGCTCTCTTCAGGCTAGTCACACATGCACATCACAGACTGACCGCATCCACACACATCTGTTCCTCCTTCCCCCCATCTCAGAGAAACAGACATGTCCTCTCCCCATAAGCCATGCTTTCATTCTGCCCCTTGCCTTCTTCAAGATCCCACTGATCATCTCTTTTTACCTCATTCTCTTATATTTCACTGCTCCTTCCCTCTGCCTATAAATACATTCAAGTTCTCGACTCCTAGACTGTGACTTCCAGCTACCAGTGGCTTCCTTCCCTTTACTGCTCACTTGTTGAAAGGGGACCCTATACTAGGACCCTATACCTGTACCCTCTGTCCTTAACCCTGCCCACCTCGCTTTAGGAAAATCTCTTTATTCCAACAATCCAAGTTGAATTCCATTTCCTGTGAGGGCTTTGATGATACACTTTCCAAATCTCAGTTATCTTGTCCTTAAAATCAGGATAACAGCACTGCACTCCTTAGGATGAAGGCTAAACTGTTGCAACAAAGAGACCTCAAATTATGGTGGCTTCCCATAGATGCTTCTTCCTCTCTTATGCAACAATCCTGAGATGAAAGGACCAGTTATCAGGAAAGCCACACTCCACGTGATCACTCAGAAAACCAGGATTTTTCTGTTGTTGGTTCATCAGATTTTAATGTGTGGGTGAATCAGCTGGGGCTCTTGCTAAAAATGCAGATTCTGTTTAGGGGCCAGGGTAGGGCCTGAGATTCTCCATTCCTAACAAGCTCCCATATAATGTCAGGCTGCCAAGCTGTGGACCATACTCTGAATAAGAAGAGTGTAGGGTCCTGCCTGTCTGATAAAAGCTGGGTACTGGCACTTTTCCAGCTCTTAGGAAAGAGGTGCACCTGGCTAGCTCAGGCAGAAGAGGGTGCAGCTCTTTATCTCAAGGTCATGGGTTCAAGCCCCTTGTTGGGCATGGATCCTACTTTTAAAAAATTGTTTTTAAAGTGGTGCCTGAGTAGGTCAGTCAGTTAAGCATCTGGTCCTTGATCTCAGTTCGGGTCCTGATCTCAGGGTTGTGAGTTCAAGCCCTGCAGTGGGCTTCATGAGGTGTGGGGCCTACTCAAAAAAGGAGGAGGAGAAGGAGGAAAAGGAAGGGGAGGAGGAGGAAGAGAAGAGGACATGTAGAAGCATGTCCAGTGTCTTGAGACCCAGATTCAGAAGTGACCCCTATCGGTCCACATTCCACAGGCAAACATCAATCATATGGCCATACCTGGATGCAAACAAGAGTGAGGACATAAGCATTATTTTTATTGATCACAGTATTTTTCTAAGGGGGACTGAGAACAAAGAGCAGATATATTTGAGTATGGAATTCTCTTCAAAACCAAGACAGTTATTGGAATGTAGGTGGACGTTCCTCCTACACTGGCGTTAAATGGCATAGGATGTTACATTTCAACTGGAGCTCAAAATAGTTGGTTGAGAAGTAGAATCATGAGGTTTCTGGCTTAAATCACTGTAGTATGACCCTAGGAAGGCAAGGATGTTCCTAACAGAAATGTAGGGTGAGAATGTAGGGCACTCCAGATTCAGAAGTAACTCTAAAAGTGGCTTGCCCTTGCTGGGTCTATTTGGGCTCCAGTGAAAGTACAACTGTGGCATTGTTCAAGATGCAGGACTCCTGCAAAGCTTGGTCCCACATTGCCTGAGTTGAGGGCAACCAGAGTATGACATATTTATAAGTTTTATCTGTACTTAATTACAGGCTCTGGAGTAAGATGTTCTGAGTTTAAAGCCCAAGTTTTACTACTTGTTATGTGACCTTAGATTATTACTTAATCTCTCTGTCTTTTAGTTTCTTTATATATAAGATGAGGATAAATATAGCATCTACCTCATGGGGTATTTTGAAGATTAAGTGAGGTGACTTATTTATGTACCTGATACATAGTAAGTTATATATATATATATATATATATATATATATATATATATATATATATAAAAATGGTGGCTTCTTTATATATATATATGCATATATATATGACTTATGATATATATCTCTGTAACTTTTGACTTATGATATATATCTCTGTAACTTTATTTCCTTAAAAGGCTGACCTCAACAGAACCAATCTAATGTTCATTTCTCACCATTCTGGTTCCTTTTTTCCTCTCTCAAGCCCTACTTTATTGAGTGAACCATTCTTGCTGATGCTCATCTCAGATGAAAGAACAGGCAGCTTAGTTTCTATAGCTGATCCTGGCAACCTCACACACCCTAGTATGATGATGGATGTGGAAGAAACATATCTCAAATCACACTTGGACACAAGGGCAAGTGCAAGTTCTCATAAATTGCTTTTATGCCCAACCCCAAAAGAGTAGAAAGTAATCTGATCATCCCTGAAAATATTAAGGACTCAGGACCATGCCTAAGAGTCCATGATGAGGTTAAGCCATTTTATTGTCCTCCTCCCTCTGCACTTGCCTTCAATGAAAATCTTTCATGAAACTGAGTTAAAATATCAAGGGCAATAATGAAGAAAAAAAAGAAAAGAATTACCAAAAGATTCAAATAAACATGTACGCCAGAGCTTGATAGAATCTACTCCTAGCTAAAGAGAATAACAAGAAAATATAACAGGCCAACGCATGGCAATTCTTTTTTTGGCATCTTCTGTCAAAACCATCTCTTTTATCCCTCTATAGTTAAACCACTGCCATTCCCATAAGCACACCACCACCCAAAGCTGGTGTCTGTGCCAATCACTTCAATTGGAAGTACCCCCATAGAAAGCTCCAAATGGCAGCATTCGAAGAAATGTTTAGTCACTGAGAGACTCTCTGGTAGGAATGGAAACCCTGAAAGAGGATTTGGATTAGACTGTTCCATCCACTTTGTTTTACAGATTAACTCCTTAATCTAGACATAAAAAAAAAAAAATTAAGTCCCTGTGTGCCTGGCACTGGAGACATGAGGAACTAACTCTTAAGAGTTTAAAATCTCATAGTTGGGGCAGCCCGGGTGGCTCAGCGGTTTAGCGCCTGCCTTCGACCCAGGGCCTGATCTTGGAGACCGGGGATCAAGTCCCACGTTGGGCTCCCTGCATGGAGCCTGCTTCTCCCTCTGCCTGTGTCTCTGCCTCTCTCTCTCTCTCTCTCTCTCTCTCTTTCTTTGTGTGTGTGTGTGTCTCTCATGAATAAATAAATAAAATCTTTAAAAAATTAAAAAAAATTAAATCTCATAGTTAGTCCAAACACTAGACCAGGAGCCATATATTCTGACCCCTGGCTAAGGCATTCTCCATCTCACCCTGTTGCTCCTAAGGTCTCTCTTACTTTGAGAACATGAGTTAATAACTACTGTGGCGTTTATCTTCAAGCAAACAAATTCCTAATTGAAAGGAACACCACAGGGGCACCTGAGTGGCTCAGTTAAATGTCCAACTCTTGGTTTTGGCTCAGGTCATAATCTCAGGGTAATGAGATCAAGCCCTGCATCAGGTTCAATGCTCAGCATGGAGTCTGCTTATCCTTCTTCCTCTGCTCCTCCTCCTGCTCTCTTTCATGAATAAATAAAGAAGAAAGAAAGAAAGAAAGAAAGAAAGAAAGAAAGAAAGAAAGAAAGAAAAAGAAAGAAAGAAGAAAGAAAGAAAAAAGAAAGAAAGAAAGAAAGAAAGAAAGAAAGAAAGAAAGAAAGAAAGAAAGAAAGAAAGAAAGAAAGAAAGAAAAAGAAAATCACAAGCAAATTTACAAAGAAGGTCCTTTTTGCTCAGGGCCCATTTGGGCACATAAAAGGCTGACAGAAGCATAATTACAATTGCCTCTGTGTCTCTCTGCCTCTGTGCCAGGATCTACTCTAAGTGCTTTGCCTACACTGTCCCACTGAATCCTCACAACCGCCCTCTCAGATGGGTACTCTTGTTATCCCTATGCTACAGATGAGGAACACAAGTTTAGAGAGGTCAAAGAAAAAAAAATTGTCCAGGATCTCATAGCCAGTAAGTGGTAGGTCCAGGCCTTAAACACAGCTCTTTTCAACAAGAAAGTCAGACATGCTGTCTGATACTGTTATACAATAAGCAACCGATTGTACTGGTATTTCTGAAATCATAATTTTCTGAGATTATACCAGAGCTTTGGTATATACGAGTCACACAAGATTATTAAATACTCTGTAACTATGATACTGTCAGATGGGGAGGATTTATCCTTATGCCTTGTGGACCCTTGGGCTCTGTCTGCTAAATAACTTTTTTGGGTTTTGCAAAATAGGAAACAAAAGTGACAATATTTTAAAATCAAACAGGATCCATTAGTCATACTGTGCCTATATCTCTATGTAAATGTTAAGAGGTTTCTACTAATTCCCAGAGCCACCTTATACATCAGTTTCTCTCTAAAGTGGAGAAACCATGCTTGAAGCATATCAAGCACGGCAGCATAATAGAGAACCCTACCGCAAGGGGATTTCCCGTGTGTCTGTAATGTTCCACTAATTAAGTCTTAGAAGCATTTAAGACTGCCTTCGCTGTGAATACCCACAGTGCAGCCTTAAAGGAAAAAAATCCATTTCCATGAGTCATGCACCAACAAGAGTGAGCAAATGGATTTGAATTGTTAGAGTCCATAACCATATGAAATCTAGTTTTATCTCTATAAAAAAGACTAGTTGTTCAGACATGCAGCTTATAGAAGCCAACTTTAGTGAAATATATATATAATTTTTTTCTTTGTAATGTATCAAATAACACACATGCCATCTGACTGGCTATGATTTTTTTTTAACCACAGAGTCCCAGAAGCAAAGGGCACAGACATCTTGGCAAAATGCTAGAGGGAGGTTAGGACAGAAGACTATTTTGTTTCCAGTAATGAAAAAGAAAACATTCATGAAAAACACCATAGTGCTACACCTTTGCTCTCCCACATTTATATATACCTTCAAACAAATTTCATTACCCACTAAACTTCAAGAAATTAAAACAAAAATCACCTCTATGACATTTCACCACCTAAGATTATTCTATTTCCATCAAAGATGCACAAACTGCTTATAAGGTATAGGTCTACCCATGGTTTAGCATAGTAAGTCCACTATAGGCTCAGCTTCATATCCATGTATTTAATTAAAAAGGCTACTCTACAATCAAAACAATCCCCTAATTTAGCATGGACAAATAAGACATGATTTAAGGAAAATACAAGAACCGTAGACGTATCATTCCATTTAATCTCCATGGATCCAACTAACAGGGCTGGATACTAAGAAAAATAAAAGAAGAAATATTTTATTGAAAACAAAAATAATCTCCATGGATCTAAGTTTATTCATCAATTAAACAAGGTCATGGACTTCAACTTACTAGACTTTTGTAAAGCAAAACTAATAATAACAATTCGAAGGCATTTTTAACTAGGGAACAAAACACAGTCTGGGGCTTGACTACCACCAAGAATCACAGCATGCACAGCCTATGTCCAAGCTTCATGGCTTCTCTACAAAGGGTCCATTTAAACTCTAACTTCCAGGCTCTTCCTTGATCCTATAGTGATCAATTAACTTTTGAGTCAGCCCTCCTAGTACACAAATGGAGAGGTTCTTAACAGCAGAACTCTTAATTTGCAGAGGAAAAACACATTTAAAAATTGGGAGTGCTACAAGAAGCCAGATCAAAAAAGAATGAAGTCCTGATGACTAAGGACCATGAACATACAAATATGCAGGATTCACAGAGATTCTTTAGAGGCTAAAGAGAGGTATCGATATAAGCCTCCTCTACCTTGCACTTGAGCACTCACCACTGCCCCAGGCATCGGGAAGTTTTATACTCACTATAAGAACATTTAACCATCCTTGCATCTCACTTACCAGTTGGTTACTATGTCTCCTCCTCATAGACCTACTATATGCTACATGAGGGTAATGGGCTGTGTCAGCCTGGTTTGCTCAAACTTCTGGCATCATGCTTGGCACAAGGTTGGCACTCATAAATGTTTACTGGGTTCATGAATTAACTATTTCATACAATGCTTCCTGCATAAACATGTAGAAAAAAAAACAGATCTACAGACAGATCTACAGGTCTCAGTCTGAAAACACAGATACTTCTAGCTCTAATTTCCATCTCTTCACTGCATTGAGTTTTTCTAAGTTATAAAAATACAAATTCAACTCACAAGAGAAGTAAGTGTTATAGGATTCTGCTGTCCCTTCCATGCCCATTTTAGTTGGAAAATGGAACCTGTGCTTTGTGAGAATACTATGAATGTGTTTGGTTCATGAAGATGTTTTTCTTAGTTTCCTAACCTGCAGGGGAAGTAGCCTACTAGCTGTGGTTTTAAATTCTGAATGATATATTCAGAACCTATTTCAAAAGGTTTATTACAATAAAATAAAGTGAAAACTACCTCTAATACTAGTAAGGGACAAATAAATCACAATGTGTTTATTATCATTCATATATTTGATAAATTTTCATTTTATTAATGAATAATAAAACAGATTTGTAATAATCCATTTTCAAATCTATTTTTTTTCTCATTGGACAATATTAAGTCCTTTCAAAAGTGAAATTAGGCAGGTGAACTACAAAGGACTCCCCCAGTGAGTCCCCATTGATCTTGTATTCTAGGCCTTCCTCTGGCCTTTGTTTACCTCCCAAGACACATGCCTCACTACTGTTCCCCAACCAGACTGAATGACATCTCATTTTACAAAAGTGCTAAGTTCTCTTTCCCCTCTGAGCATCATGTGTGCTGGCCTCGGCCTTTGCCTTCTATTTCCTTAGTCCCTCTGCCTTGTTAACTCCTGCTCATCTTTCAGATCTTAGCTAAGACATCATTTCTTCCAGAAAGCCTTTTCTGAGCACCACCCCCACCCCCTACATGAAGTTAGGGGCCTCCTCTGTGCATCTCAGAATGCCTAGATCATACCTCTGTGCTATATCTCACCAAAGTAATTGCTTATTACCTGTAGGTATTCCTAGATAGTACCTGCTTAGTAAGTATTATTGAATGGATACATGCTAAAAATGAGTGCACACCCACTAAAGAAGTGAGATAGATGACAGGATGTACTTTCCCTCTGCGAGTTTATGTTTTTTATCTCAACCATATGAATGAACAAAAAAATCATCTTACGTCATGGCCTTCCCAATAACAAGTAGTTTCTGTGAAACTAAGGCCAAAATTACTGCTTCCATTTGAAGAGCTTTGATAGTTCCTGAGACAGCTTTATACAAAAAAGACAGGAATATTCTATAATAGTCATCATCCACTAACTGTGGTACTCTATTGCTTTTAAAAGCTAATTTTTAAAAAGTTTTCATTGCTTATGTGAGAATTATAAATGTTTCATCATTCCCAGATCTGTCACATGATTCACTGAGACTATATAAAGGGAGTCTTTAATTTTCACATTGTTTTAAACATTCAGTGTCTGTGGGGTTTTGTTTGTCCCTGCACATTGACAATCAATAAATGTCTAATGATGACGGGGATGATAACGATACAATAGCAAGAGAAATAAATAATATAAAAGGATGACACATCACCACGAGCTCGGTGAGCCTTTGAAGGCTCTAAATATGTTTTATGCAAGGCTCGTTTTCATAGCTGGACAACATCATGAAAGAAATTCTGTTTTAAAAAGAAAACCAATTCTGAAAGATGTTGTTGACATCTGTGACCCCATGGAAATTATTTCAATCTGTGGGCAATTTGTTTTCAGTCTTTGTGTACAGCACAGAAAATTCAGTCGGCTCCCCGTCACACACCACCTATCCCGGCATTCGCTCTCCTTTCTTAGCTCATCAAGATACAAAATAATCTAAACAAAATGACTACACTGACATTTTCTTCAAATACCATAATAATTGCTAAATTGGACTCACCAGAGACAAAAGGAAATTTTATTTTCTGTTGATCACATACATCTTTTTATACACTATCATTCTCCACCAGGCTGTTTCTGCCAACAACTGTGACTGATTGGGATTCACATAAAGCCCCCAGCCTCCTACAAGCATGACAAGAGTCAAATTAGGTGGGCTGGGAGCAAAACAAAGAGGTCCAGAAAAGGAATCATCTCAAACTCAGCATTTTGACAGAGCCTTCTTCATGCCAGTGTGCATGCTGCCTCATTAAATGATCTGTAAAGGTCAGAGGTTAATCAACTTCAATTTGGCATGCATATTGAGTAGTTTTTAGTCATCATTTTATATTTCCATATGAGAAGAGGCAAGAAACACTTCAGGTTGATGGAGCATTTTCTAATGACGACTTTTTTAACTCTTCAGAGACAGAATTTCTCATTTAACTTTGGGTTGTTTTGTTTTCCTTAAACCCACTAAAACACATTCAGGGCAAAAATGCCTAGGTTGCCTTTTTTTGACAGTTTTATTGAGGTATAATTGACCTTAAAAAACTGCATATATCTAAAGTGTACAATTTGGTAAGTTTTAATATAGAAATACACATATGAAATCGTCACCTACAATCAAGATTATGAACACAGTCATCCTGAGTTTGGAGGATCTCTTTTGTTTCCTCCTGCCCACTATAATTCCTCCTTCCCACTCTTGCCCCACCCTATTCCCAGGTAATCACTAATCAGCTTACTATTGCTGCAGAGTAATTTACATACTCTAGAATGTAATGTAAATGGAATCATATAATATGTACTTTTTGAAAGCTGGCTTCTTTAACTCAGCACAATTACTTTCAGATTTATTCATAGTGCCCATGCAACAGTGGTTAATTTCTGTTCATTACTAGTTATATTCCATTATTTCAAAATATAATAGTTCATCCATTCACTCGTTGATGGACCTTTGAATTGTCTGCCAAAGCTTATGGTTATTACAAATAAAGTTGTTGTGAAATTTGTGTACAATATATGGACATATGCATTTCATTTTTTCTTGAGTGCAATGATTGCAGCATAAGGTAGGTCATACTTTACTGTTTTCCAAAATGTTTTACAATCCCACCAGCAATGTATGAGAATTCCAGTTGCTCCATTTCCTCACTAACACTTAGAATGTTTAATCCTTTATAGAAATCCAAGAAATCTTTGTTTAACCCAAGTCATAAAAGCTTTCGCCCGTTTTATTCTTTACATTTTATGGGTTAGATTTTATAGTTAGGTCTATGATCCATTTTGAATTCATATTTGTATACGGTGTGAGGTACACATTATTTTTTGTGTATAAGTATCCACTTGTTCCAGCACAATTTGTTGAAAGGATATCCCTTTTCCACTGAATTAGCTTTGCACTTTTGTAAAAAAAAATCTACTGATCTTTCCATTCAGGGTTTTGTAAACCTAAAACTACTTTTAGAAATCTATTAGTTATTTTTAAAATAAAAAGAAATCAACTGATCATATATGTGTGGGAGATTATCTTTTAATTCCCATTCTTTTCTCCATGGGCTACTGAAAACAAAGCATCCAACAGTGTATCTCATTAGAAACATCATAGGAAATACCTGACCCTGCAGGAAGTTTTAGTATTTGTTAAAATCAGAACTCTCAAAGATTATGCAAAGACAAAGAAGAAAGCAGAGTTATAATATAAAATTTAGAAAGGGAAAGAGAACACCTACATTTACACATGGAGCACAGAATATAAGCATTTATTTTTGCTTCATTCTCAATCCTATTAAACAAAATAAAAGAAATAAAAAGACATGAAACTCCAAGGCTAAAGAACACAGGAGAATAGACAACAGCAAATGAGAGATAAAGACAAAATTTTGGATTCTGGAAAACAGAAGGATGAATGGCCTATATAACCAAGAAGACTAGAGAAAGTTAGAAACTAAGTAATTATAATAAGGAAAGCCAACAAGAAGCAATCCAATTCTATATAAGGATCCGGGAATTAGAGGTATACCAGTTACCTCTGGAGGCAGGATACAGAATGAAACTGAAATGGGAAAAATGGTTTCCCTCCCTATGGGTCTCTCTCCATCTTGTGTCTCTGAGAGGACTAATTTGGTCTTCCTCACAGCAGAGTTGTTGAATTCCAACAGCAAGTGTCCCAAGAGAGAAAGAGCCAAGTGGAAGCTGTAATTTTTTTTCTAATTATTTAGCCTCAAAAGTAACATAATATCACTTCTACTAAAACCTATTATTTGGAGTATACAAATTCCTGCCCAGATTAAGGCAGAAAGTGTGAGGAAGAACACAGACCCCACTCTCAGCAAGTAGTGTCACTAACATTTTAAGAATATGTGAGATAGGATATATTGATTGGTATAGCCATCTTTGGAAAATAAAACCTGCCACAACCACTGACAAATTTGGCTGCTTTATTTTATAGTTAAGGAAACAGAGGCCCAAAGAAATCTGTATGATCCAAATCACACAATCAATGGCAGAACAAGACTAGAAACTGGATATTTGAACTCCTAATCCATGTTCTTTTCCACTAACTTACATTGCCTCCTCTCCTTTTTTTTTTTTTTAAGAGAAAGTGGGGGAGGAAGAGAGAGAATCCGAAGCAGTTTCATGCCCAGCACATAGCTGATATGGGGATCAATCTCACAACCCTGACATCATGACCTGAGCCAAAATCAAGAGTCAGACACTCAACTGACTAAACCACTCAGGTGCCCCACCTCTTAATTTTTATAAAATTTACACTGGTAAGATTACAGAGTTAATTGATAGAGAGTATTTAGTATAATTAAAATCTGACTCCTGGATAAATTTTTCTTGATTTAGTAAATTCGGGCCACAAAGAAATACTATTCACCAGTAGGGTAATGAAAAGGCATTTAAAAAAATAATTCTGGGCAGCCTGGGTGGCTCAGCGGTTTAGTGCGCCTTCAGCTCTGCCTCTCTCTCTCTGTGTCTCTCATGAATAAATAAATAAAATCTTAAAAAACTAAAAAATAATTCTCAGACCTAAAAAGCTAATAAAATCAATGAAGAAAAATTTTACAAGTTAATCTTCCTCATTGCTGAGTTTCAATGACATTATAAAATCTATCAATATGTTTCCCACAGATAGTTTATCTTTTTCTCAGAGATATGCTAAATTCCAACATTATTACTCATTTTGAGATATTTTGCTCTGCTTATGTATAAATTAATAGTAATGAATCAGTTAGAGGCTACCTGTTGTAATGAATGAAAATGTCATCTTAGATATAACTCATCAGCGACAGAAAAGAACAAAAAAAAAATAGAAAGGAGATTAAGGACTTCTGCTGGAGTAGCTAGCAGACTAATCTATAAACCAACCCTCATACCAGGAACAACAAGAAAATCTCAATAAGTTATAAAAACAAAGTCATTTTCTAAGGCATTGAGAGCAGTCAGGTTTCCAGAATGGGAGGGCTAATCCCTGAGAGAAGACAAAGGCATTGGAATGATCATGACACCTCCTATCACCTTTTCTTTCAAGGCATTTACCAACTTCTGAAAGGCTCAGGACTAAAAAGTCAGGTGGAAAACAGGCTCAGAGATTTTGTCAATCCTATAGGGACAGAAAGATAAAAATTAGAATTTAAGACAGTTAGGAATTAGGAACAGGATCCAAGAAAAAAAGAGAATCACAGAGAAATTAGCTAGAAATTCTTGGCCACTTTTCCCTTTGAGCAATTTACTGGTTCCTAAATCACAAAAGGTAAGAAACCAAGAAACCAATCAGAAAGCAACAACTAAATCTAAGCCAAGCTATCAACTGTCTTTTGGTGCTAGAGAGATGAAAATAGAAGTTTAAGGCCTAATAAAGAAGAGAAGATCTGATAAATACCCCAGGCTTTCAGTTCAGAACCCCCCAAATGCTATGCCTTTGCAGTAAAGCAAAACAGAAATAGACCAGCTCCCAAAAAAACTTAAATCCATCCTTGAAACATCTTTTTCCTTAATTCAACCAATGACTTTCCTTCACTCTATGTACCATTAAAACAAACTAATTAACTAACTAACTCCTATCTGGACTAAGATAACATCAGACTAGAACATGGAGAAAAAAATTTTAATGCAAAAAAATGGGGGTTCCTGGGTGGCTCAGTCAGTTAAACACCCAACTCTTGGTTTTGGCTCAGGGTATGATCTCAGGGTCTTGAGACTGAGCCCCACATCAGTCCTGGTGCTCAACATGGATTGAGATTCTCTCTCCCTTTCCCTCCCCCTCTTTCTCCCCACCCATACATGCACACTCTTTCTCTCTAAAATAAACAAAATCTGATTGAGATTCTCTCTCCCTTTCCCTCCCCCTCTTTCTCCCCACCCATACATGCACACTCTTTCTCTCTAAAATAAACAAAATCTTTTTAAAAATGCAAAAAGAGTATAAGAGATATGTAGAACATGGTAAATAGCTAGTATCTGTACAATCAGTTTCAGAGAAGAAGTAAAAGAGAATGATATAGATGCTCAATGAGAATTTTCAAGAACTAACAAAAGCCATGCCATCTCAACCCTGGATTAAAGAAACTCTTTAAACACAGGCAGAAGAAATCCAGAAAACCACACTTAAATGCATCATGTAAAACTGCTTAAAGCTAAAGTCAAAGAGAACATCTTAAAAGGAGCCAGAGAAGAAAGACACATTACAATTAAAGTAAAACAATAAGTTAGTTGACTTGTCAACAGAAAAAAAGAAACCAAAGAAAATGCAGTGATATCACTGAATTGCAGAAAGAAAACAATTTCCAATTTGCTATTACACACCTAGCAAAATATCCTTCAAATAGGAAAGAAAAATAAAAATATGTCCTGGCAAATAAAAACTCTAAGAACTTGCCAAAAGACCCAAACTTACTATAAAGTAAGTTATTCAGGCAAAAATACCATGATTTCAGATGTAAGCACAGGAATGCAGGATTTAATGGAGAACAAGAAAAGGTAAATGTGTGGTCAAATTCAAATGATTATTAACTTTTTAAAATCATAGTGGCTGGACATCTGGGTGGCTCAGGTGGTTAAGCAACTGACTTGATTTCAGCTCAGATCATGATTTTAGGGTCTTGGGATCAAGCCCCATGTCAGGCTCTGTGCTCAGCAGGAAGTCTTCTTGGGATTCTCTCTCTTCTTCTCCTCCCCTCGCCCTCAAATAAATGAATAAATATTTTTAAAAATTAATCAGTAATGGTAATCTAGGTTTAAAATATATGTAGAAGTGAAAAAATGATAACAAATAGCACAAAAGGCAAGGGAGGGCATGAAATAAGATTAAGTGTTCTACAAAGCTTGTATTGATTGGGAAGTGGTAAAAATAGTAATTTATAATAGATCTTTTTAGTCAAACAAGGATACATGTTGTAATATCAAGGGCAACCATTTAAAGAATAGTTTGAGCAAGCAAAATTATTGAGCTAAGAGGGGGAAAATAAATTTAAAATATTTAATTCATAAAAGCCAAAAAGAGGAGAAAAGAGAGAATAGCGAACATGGGAAAAATACAAAATAAGGGATAAAACAGTAAATATATAACCTCAATATATCAGTAATTACATTAAATGTGGGAATATATAATAATGCATTGTTATGGTATAAATGTTTGAATCCCTTCAAAATTCATATTTTGAAATCTTAATGCCCAAGGAGATACTATTAGATGGGACCTTCCAGAGGGGTTTAGGTCATGAGGGGGGAGCTCTCATGAATGGAGTCAGTGCCTTGGAAAAGAGGCTCCAGAGAGATCCCCAGGCCCATCCACCATGTGAGGACACAGCAAGATGGTGCTGGCTATGAACCAAGAAGAGGGCTTTCACCAGAAGGTAACCATGCTGACACCTGGATCTTGAACTTTCAGCCTCCAGCACTGTGGGAAATTTTTCTGTCTATAAGCTACCCAGTCTGTGGTAATTTGTTAGAGCAGCCCAATGGACTGACACACATTTATGCAACTCTCAAGGAAGTTTCAGATGTTACAAATTTTTCCTATTATAATAGGGCAACCATAAAAACATTTATAAGTGTATGATGGTTTCTCTAGGGTGCTATATAAAAGTGGAATCACTAAAGGTTGTACATCTTTCACATCATCAGGTCTTACCAGATTGCTGCCATCATATGACAGCTCCTCTTTCATGCCATTCTTGCCAATGCTTGGGACTACCAGACTGGTAAAAATTTGCCAATCTGATGGGCATGAAGTAGTACCTTTTTGTTTTAATTTGGATTTACCTTAACACAGGTGAAATTGAGTATTTTTCATTTATTATTAGGGTTTCTTCTTCCATGATTCAGCTTTTTTATAGTATTTGCTCTTTTTTATGCAGTCATGTTTATTTATCTCATTGACTTGCCTCTTAATTTATTCCATATAAAATAATGAAATTTTTATTTTAATAATGACAATTACTTGAATTACTGGATACATAATAATACTCTTCATCCGGATAGAAAATAAAGAAATTAAGGCACGTTTTTCAGTAATAGTTAATGAAATTCAGTGTGGGGTAATATATAGCAAATATCTACTCAAAATGATTAATTTTTATGATGCCTTTTCTACATAAATTTTAATATAGTTAATATATTTCTTTTCCTATTTGACTTGTGCTTTCAATGTAAGAGATTCTGTCTTAACCTGGGGATTAAAGAGATCTTCAAGTTTTAAAGTTTTTGTTTTTTTAGGTCTTTAATCCCTTTAGTATTTAATTTTGTATATGGTGCAAAATAAATATTCAATTATTTTTCCATATAGTCAATTGTCCCAGTACCATTTATAAAAAGATCTATACTTTCCTTATTGATTTATGTTGCTATCTCTGTTATATACCAATGTTCCACATGTATATGTGGTCTACTTGCCTATTTTTGTGCCAGTATTACACTGTTTTAACTGCTATCACTTCACACTAAACCTTACTATCCAATAAGATATCCTTCCTCCAATTCTTTGAATTATTTCGGCTCTTGTAGGCACTTTATATTCCATGTGAATTTTGGTTTTAACTTGTCAAGTTTCAAGATAAAACAACCTGTTGGAACTTTTATTAGAATTAATTGACTTAATACATTAATTTGTGGAAAAATAACATTAATATCAAGTCTTCTCATCCATAAACTTGTTATATATCTCCATATATTTAATTCTATTTAATTTACTTCAGTAAATTTTTCTAATTGACTTCTCTAAGGTCTTACACAACCTCTGTCAAATATATTCTCACTACCTTAAAGTTTCTATCACTATTTGAATGACACTACCTTTTATATTTTCTAATTTTTTTGTGTGTTGAACTTGTATCTGATAACACTAACAAAATCTATTGTGAGGGACGCCTGGGTGGATCGGCGGTTGCGCGTCTGCTTTTGGCTAGGAGTGTGATCCCGGTTCCCAGGATCGAGTCCTGCATTGGGCTCCCTGCATGGGGCCTGTTTCTCCCTCTGCCTGTGTCTCTGCCCCTCTCTCTGGGTCTCTCATCAATAAATAAATAAAATCTTTAAAAAAAAAATCTCTTGTGATTCCTAATAATTCATCTGTAAATCCCCTTTTATTTTTAAGAGAGTATTTAACAAAGGGCAATGGAACTTCCAAATCAAGTATCTGGATCCATTATTTTCTGAGCCAACGAACAAATATAAAGTCTTAAAATGGAGAGGGAAAAAAATACAGATTTTCTTTCCATTTCCTTTTATAAATACACATGATTTTACCTACTATGGGATCTTGTGTGGATAATGACATATGTTCAGTGGTGGCTTTGGAGGAAGGGTCAGTCTTAAGTCACTCTTTGTGCTGCTATGACGAAAAAAAATGAGACTGAAGACAGAGGCAGGAGCCAAGCGGTACATGACTTGTGTGCCAGGCTAAGGGGTTTCTATTTTATCCTAAAAGCAACTAATTAAATCAGATTTGCATTCTGGTCTTGAATTTTAGAAAGCACTCAAGCAGTAGAGTGAAGGATGAACTGGACATGTGTTCTCTCAGCAAGGACACCAGTTGAAATGTATTGCAGAAACTTCCTAGACTATAAGCTTCCTGAGGGAAAGTGCTGTTGGTTTTGCTCCTCCCCCCACCTTAATCCTCAGAGCCTGGCACAGTGCTTGACACATAATAGACGCTCAATAAATACTTGTTGAGTTCATTAATTAATCCTATGAGGAACACTTAGGGCAGAACCAAAAACATAGGTTGTGGAGATGAAGAGAAGAAAGACAAAATGGATAAGCATTTAAGAGAGGCATCAATTATATATTGGGAATAAGGGAAAGGAAGAAATCCAGAATGACTCCCGCGTCACTGGCTTGGATGACTGGATATCTAGAGATATCCAAAACTAGAGAGGGAATAAAAACATATTTCCAACATACATAATGAATTCAATTTTAGACATATTGACTTTGAAGTACTTCCAAACAGATTAGTCCAAAAAACAGTTGGATCTCTGGATGTATAGCTACACAAAAGGAACCCAGCACTGGGAGGTTGCTAAGGTTTTAAGTGTCGGTGAATAAAAATGGAAAAGTGTAGAGTTCAAGTCTGTTTCCCCTGCGATGTGCTGAATCCATCTTACACTAACCTAAGGTCTGAGTAAAATACTTACAAGGACTTCAGCAGATCTGAAATTGCCTCTTGAAGAAAATTTGGACCAGCCTGCAGGAACCTCATGACCCACATCCATTTGCAAGCAAAGTGATATTTTATTTAGTTAAGAACACAATTCAGCATATCTTCTTTCATAAAATAATGTCATCTCTACCATTTCCCCATCTGCAATCCAAAGCATATCATTGTGCCTTTAACAGTGTATACACACACATCTTATCAGAAAAGTTCACCCAGGATTATCAAAGATCCTTACATCCTTGGCTGTTAGCCTGAGATTTGTTCTCTGTCCAATCCTCTAAATATTCTACAATGTGTTCTAGTATAAAAGGAGAGGACCACATTAATTTAGTTACTTCATCAAGGACCACTTCAGCATTATTTTCAGATGTTAGCAAAGCCCAATGTAAGAAATGGACACATGAATAAAGCCCTAGTACCTTTAATTTTCTGTAGACATGGTCTCTATTGTTCAGTGCTTCTTAGACACACTTTTCATGATAAATTTCTCTTGTTTTATTTCTATTAGTATTTTTATTATAAATATAGTATATGTTTATTGTGAAAAAATATTTTTCAAGCAGTATAAAAGCTCTCATACCCTTCTTTTCCTGTCCATACAATTCCAATCCAGAGGTATCCAAGTAGTCAAGATTCTCTCCATTGCAAGTGACAGACCTATAGTTTAAAGGAAGTTCAGTGCAAGGGAGGAATTTGAAGGCCACCAGAGCAGGACAAGGAACCAGAACAACCACCCTGAAAATCAGGGCAGTACCAAGGGCCCCAGAGAATGGACCTGGGGTGTGAAATTCTTGCCTATGTTTCTACATGCATGTCATAGTTATCCTCTTAGTTTTCTCAGGTAGCGAAGGACAGGGCTTCAGGTGACAGGGATCTTATCTTTGCATCACTGTCATCCAATAGGAAGAGGGAATTTTTTTTTTCTCCTGTAAAAAAAATCCCTGGGACATACTCTGGTTGTCTTGATTTAGGTCAAGAGAACACTGTGGTTGGCAGCACCCAGAAACTCCATGACTGAAACGGAAGAGGAGTAATTCCCTTCAGGGAGAAGGATATTGTCATCTAAAGAAGAGGAAAGTGTGCCAAGCAACAAAAGTGTCTGATAACTTTGTATTACCGTCAATAGTGTCCCAGGTAGCTTCCAGACATTTTTTTTTATTTACAAGCATCTAAAAATATTCTTTTCATGTTTTATACAAATAAGAACATACCATGACAAGATTTTTTAGCAGTTTATGAAGGAAAAATGTTCTTTCACAAAGTGCTAGTATACTTTCTTTAGATAAGATACTGAGAATTTTCTAATCCACTATTTCTTTACTTACTACCAGGAAACTCAGAGCTAAACTTAAGGTTCCGTTACCATAACTATATTAAATCTCATGGTCAGAGTATTTACTTCCTTCTTCTTTGTATGCTTTTAGATTTCTAATTCCTGGCTTGTCTAGCTTTATTGTACTAGTCAGTGTCTCTTACTATAAACCCCATAAGATTCTTCTTGAAAGGAGAGAGGATTTTTACAGATTCTTCTAATACCTAGTATTTTTAAATTTTTATTGTTTTTCATTGTGAAAGTGATGGATGCTTATTAAACAAAATATAGAAAGTAAGTGGAAAAGTAAGGAGAAAAAAGAATCACCTATGCTCCTCCCACCCATTATTAAAATTTTAGTGTGCTGTTTAGTTTTTTGTGTACTAGTTTATTTGAAAGGAGATTCTTCTTGAAAGGAGAGAGGATTTTTACAGATTCTTCTAATACCTAGTATTTTTAAATTTTTATTGTTTTTCATTGTGAAAGTGATGGATGCTTATTAAACAAAATATAGAAAGTAAGTGGAAAAGTAAGGAGAAAAAAGAATCACCTATGCTCCTCCCACCCATTATTAAAATTTTAGTGTGCTGTTTAGTTTTTTGTGTACTAGTTTATTTATTTTGACTCTGAAAGAAAATTAAGGAAATAATCATACCAAATGTTTAATCCCTGTATTAGTTATCTTGGGTTGCCATAACAAAATGCCATAGACCAAATTGCTTAAACAACAATAATTCATTCTTGTCACAGATCTGAAGGCAGAATTCTGAGATCAGAGTACCAGCATGATTGGTTTCTGGTGAAGCTTTCTTTTTCCTGTGTGATCACATGGCCTTTCCTTGGTGTGTGCACACACAGGGAGAGAGAGAGAAAGCTCTGGTTTCTATCTTCTTATAGGTACACTAATCCTATCAGATCAAGGTCATATTACTATGACCTCATTTAACCTTAATTACTTCCATAAAGGTCCTATCTCCAAATACAGTCACATCTGGGTCTAGGGCTTCAACATATGCAGGGGGATGAGGGACACAATTCAGTCCATAGCAATTGCTTTGCTCTGATAGTCATTTCTCTGACAATAATTTCATTTAGCTCTCAGTACATTGAAAATAAGCACTTGCAGAAGGGTAAGTTCTTTACCTCATCTCTGAATAAGTTTACCAATAACTTCACACAACAAAAAATATGTTTTTGAAAAACTAAACTTGATATAAAGATACATGTGGGAAGGTGTGTGTGTGTGTGTGTGTGTGTGTGTGTGTGTGTATAAAGAGGGAGATTAAAAGTTCATTCATTTCTGTATCATCAGAAATCTTTAGCTATCATCTTAAAGTTTGGGTCCTAAAATATCCAGTATCATAAACCTAGCTCGGTTGGTAGGTAGATAGGCAGTTACAGTGAAGCTTTTAGGAACTAGAACTCAATGACCAAAGTAGGTATACATGAAGTAACTGGATTCAGAATAGACAATGCAAGCTGAAATTAGAGCATTTTGTTTTGCCTTATCATTTATGTAAAATGTGCTTATGTTTAAGCATAGAACCAGAAGACTATTTTGGATCAGAATTTAAAATAGTCCCACTTTTTGTATGTCAAAGTAATATCTTTGTCTTTGAGTTCTTTTATCTGAAGTATAAAACTAAACAAAAAAACGTAAATCAAATATTTTGGCCCTTCCCTGGTCTTTCTACCATGGGCCGATTCTATTCAGCATGTATTTTTCCCCATGACATCTGAAGTACAATATAGAAATTCATCCTTTTAGTGAACTGGGTCTTTACCCAAGATTTTTATTTTGCATTTAACAAAATAACAGCAAATTTCAGGTATTAGAGAGATCGAAACAACCTCTTCTATTCTGTTGTCCTTAGAACACCATCTTTTATTCATAGCTTCTCTTGTGGTGCTGGGAGGCAGATTCTGTTGCTATAGCAACGCCCTGCATATCCTTGGGGATAGCTTACAGTTTTACTTTTTTTTTGAACAACAAAGAGCCATTGATACTACATGTTGCCAAAGGTTACAAAAGTTGAATTCTAAAATGAAAATATTTCTTCTATAGAAGTGGTACACCATATGCGTCCCACAAATTCAAAGAGATATGTAAGGATATGACCTTTGTGTGAACACTGATGAATCTAGCATAATACTGTTGGGCTTCAATGGATTATTCACAGCAGAAGTAGTTGAAGTGTATGCCTTGTTTTCTAAGACCACTGGTGGGGGATAAGGGGGTTTATTCCCAGTATCTATAAAGATCCAGGAGCAGGAAAAGAAAAAAAAATTCAAAGGTACCATCACTTACATTTTGTTTGTTACTTTGTAATCACCTTCCCATCCTCACCCCCACCAAAATGAACTGCTATATCAAAATCCAATTACACTTTGACAGTAAATAGATCCTCAAAGAGTGGTTGTGGCTGAATCCTTGTTCCTCAGAATAGATATTAAATATACGAGAGTCTTAAGAGCTTTGAAATCTGTATTCCTAGCTTCATTTTAACTGGATTCTCTTTATCTATGAAAAAAAATACTCCTTAGCTAGCTATTTTGTAAAACCAGGAAAAATATTTCTTTTCAAGTATTCTTTTCAAGATAAGTTATTTCATCCCCTAGAAATCTGAAGGGATGCACTGAGAACCACAGATGAGAAGTGAGAAGATCCATAGAATCGTTTCCTGGGAAAACAGTCATAAGAGTTTATAGAGAGTCAGGACATGGGAATCTGGATTTTTCTCAATAAGCTACAGGCTAAAAACGTAGATAAAATATAAGAATGAATCCCAATCTCCTCTACTCACTAAGCCTGGGCAAATTCACTTGAGTTAGAAGACCCTCCTAGCAGACCAAGCAAACTGCATAATTCAAGGCCATTGATTCATTCATTCATTCATTCATTCATCAATATTTACTAGATATATGTTATGTTCCAAGTCACTTGAAAGCTTTTCAAAGGTTTATTAAATGCCTGATTGTACTCTTGAAGAGTTAGTCTCTAATTTAAAAGTCTTTATTGGTACAATTTCTATAGCTATAGTATAGAGAATTGTATTAAAAATAACGGAGTTACAAGGTAATCATTGCTAGTAATAATGATCACCCAGACAGTGTCATCTCCCACTAAAAGAAACCAAGTTTCCTTGGAGAAATGACTGAATACAGAAATGGTTAAGATAGGGAAAATACAAAGTCTCCTTGAACATCTTGTTCAAGGAAGCAAGGAAATGCTTAAACACCAACAGAGTCATGTCAAAAGAATATTGGTGCTAGTTTGAAGCCACATCCCATTTTGAGCATCAAAATAAATGACAGAAATAATATATTGAGTGAAAAATAAATCCATGAGTCCATAGTGAAACTCAAAAAGAATAAGTGGGGGAGAGAAGAGGACAGAAAGGGAAAAATAAAAGAGGAAAAAGCTCTACTTCACAGAAGAATACCAACTGTTATGGAATAAATTATGTCCCACCCAAAATTCATATGCTGAAGCCCTAACTCCCAATGTGACTATATTTGGAGATAGGGCCTTGAGAGAGATAAAATTAAGGTTAAATGAGATCATAGGGTAGGGTTGTAATCCTATAGAACTGGTGTCTTTATATGAAAAGGAAGAAACACCAAAGAGTTCTCTTTCCACACACCACAGAGTAGAGGCCATGTGAGGACATTAAGAAGACAGGTGTCCACAAGCCAGGAAGAGGCCTCGCCAAAATCCAATCCTGATGATACTTTGATATTGGACTTCTAGCCTCCAAAATTGTGAGAAAATACATATTTTATACTGTTTAAGCCACCCAGTCGGAGGTATTTTGTTATGATAGCCTGAGCCAACTAATACAACAGCTAATAGATATTTTTAAAAATGACAGAACTGAAAAAAATCACCATTTCTTAACCCACTATTTAAGAATCACTAATGGATGCTAAAACCACAGGTTTAAAAATATGTCCACACAGGTTAACTTTACAATGGAGAAATTAGACATGCCATCACCACGATAACCAAGTGATCAAACTTCACACCATCAATAATGGGACAACTGCATATGTGCCTCTTGCTGGATCCAATAAGAAATACACATCACCTACCCAGTATTCTTGCCAAGATGTTTAACCTGAATCCAATCATGAGAAAACAATGAGATAAATCCCAGAAAAGGAGACATTTGCAAAGCACCAGATCTAGATCTTCAAAATAGAGTCAGTGTCAGAAACAGGAGAGACTACTTACAGTCTAAAAAATCTCTAAACATCACAACCAAATGAAACTAATAAACTTCAACAAAAGCAACTAAATAGACCTATTGGGTATAACTGGAGTTTTTGTTTTTGTTTTTGTTTTTTTAAGTAGGCTCCACACTGGGAGTGGAGCCCAACACAGGGCATGAACTCAGGACTGTGAGATCAAGACCTGAGCTGAGACTAAGAGTTGAACATTTAAAGGACTGAACCACCCAGGCACCCCATAACTGGAAAATTTTTAAATGGGGCTGTACGTTTGATGACAAAATTGAATCAGTGTTAATTTTCTTGGGTGTGAATAGCCTAGTGGTTATATGGGAGATTGTCCCTATCCTCAGGCAGTTCATGCTGAAGCATTATTCATGGGTGAATTAGCACAATGTCTGCAACTTCCTTTTAAATGGTTGGAGGAGAACAACAACAAAAGATACGTATATACATATGTAAAGGCACACCCGTACTAACACACTGCAAGTTTGCTTCCAGATCACCCTGATAAAGCAATATCAATGAAAAGCAAGACAAAAGAATTGTTTGGTTTCCCAGTGCATATAAAAGTTATACTAAGTAGTCTATTAAGTGTAATAGCATTATGTCTAAAAAAAGTATGTATCTCAATCAAAAAATACTTTATTGCTAAAATTGCTAACCATCATCTGGGCTTTTGGCAAGTGCAATTACTGATCACAGATTACCATAATAATCATAATAAAGATGAAAAAGTTTGAAACATTGTGAGAATCACCAAAATGTGACACAAAGACACAAAGTGAGCAAATGCTGTTGGGAAAATGGGCCAACAGATTTGGTCAATACAGGGTTGCCACAAAACTTCAGTTTGTAAAAAAGCACAATATCTGAGAAGTACAATAAAGTGAAGCACAATAAAATGAGATATGCCTATAAATAAACAGAAAGCAAAATAAAGCAGATACAGTAAGATGTTAATAATTGATTAATGTAGATAAAAGATAGACAGCATTTAATGTATTATTCTTTCAATTTTACTGTGATTTGCAATTTTTCAAAATATACAACTTTAAAAAATAAGAAATGTAACGAATATTAAAATGTTTAACATTTTACGGCATGCAGCTCATGCTAACTACTGACCATGCGCCTACCAAGACCAAACAATGTAGCTTAAAGGTTAGAGAGGATGGATGTTGGTGCACCAGACCTCATTCAAAGCCTCTCCCAGAGCTTAGGCAAATAACATTTCCAAGTTTTAGGTTTCTGCAGTGAAATACAAGTGTCTAACTGATAAGCAGTTGAGAAGATTTAATGAGGTTTATGAAAAATGTCTGGCACACAAGAAGGTGCTATTATTATTACATAATAATATTACATGGTGGAATGAGGATAGGATTTGGAGGTTACTTAGCTTCCATTACAGGCTACACACTCTGGTAAGCACTCTTTATTGATACTATGACCTCATTTACTAACATTGAGTGACTGCATTATATTGCTTGTGACCATTTTTGTGGCAAGATTGTCTTCAACCCAATTAAAATTTCCTTAAGGGGAGGGATCATGGCTTAACCCTAATTTCTGTATCTCCTAAAGAGCCTAGTTATACATGGTTAAATATAATAATATTTCATCTGTATACTATGTAAGATCAGTGCTTCTCCATCCCGAATACACATTAGAATCACCTGGAGAGCTTTTAAAAAAATCTGATGCTTGGATACCACCCCTAGGTATTTTTATTTCATTGGTCTCGAGTGGGACTTAGACCTCAATATTTTTTTAAATTCCCAAGGTGATTGTAAAAAAGTTTATGTTTTGTGTTTCTCCTTAGTGAAATGGCACCAGCTATTCCTGCCAACTCTCCACCTACTTTGGAGTAATCTGAAGTTCCAGAGGTAGGTAGGAGTGTATTTTAACATGTCAGCTTTCTCCTATGATCAGCTTGTCCTCTTATTTCTTAAGCAATCTCAGATCATTTATAACACTTTCATGTAGGTTGTATAGGGGAGGAAAAATATCTTTTTCCTCTATTCTTCTGGGACTGCTCTAACAAGAGACAGATTAACGAGAGAAAAGCATACAAATTTATTTAATATACATTTTTCATGACACAGGAGCCTTCAAAAGGAAGTGAAGACTCCCAAAAATAATTAAATCTGAGAATTTTTATATTAGGTTTGATAAAGAGCAAAAATTGTGGGAAAATATGATGGGACAAAAGGCATGGGGGAAGTGTAGTAAACTAGGGGAAGCTTAGCAAATGTCTGTTCATTCAAATTCTTCTGTGTCCCTTCATCCTTAGAGATAAGGATGCTCCTTTTCTCTAGGTATAGGAAAATCACCTCTCACATGAAGGTTTTATGACCTGCTTAAGGGGGAAAGTCAGAAAGTTCCTTCCTGCACATGCTGTTTCTAAAGTTCCTTCAGCTTAAAATATTCAATATGCCAAAGTAATTATTTTGGGATAGTGAGTCTTGAACCTCATCTGTTGTTAATATAAAATGTGATGGATTTGTGCTTCAATTTATCAAAATGGGTAATTACACCTGCTGCTCTTTCTTCAGTTGGTGAAAACTATAAAGGTGAGTAAACCAGAAGTTTGGGTGAAATTTTCACAGCACAATAATCTCCTGAACAACTGAAACGTAATGGTTATAGTGCATTGTTTGATAATTTGGATTTCACAATCAGAAAATATTTTCATTTGTGCCCTAGAGAAACCAAATCAGAAGATAGACCATTTGAATGATAAAAGAAATGGAGATATGTAGGAAGGGAAATCAGAATCAGCAAGCATAATAAGAATATTGAGAATATGGGCATTTTAGCACATCTATCTGGCCAGCTGCCAATGTTGAAAAACAAGTTCCTCATAAAAATACACCCAGGCACTGGTTGGAATGCTGAGCATGTCCTACAGTCCTTCAACCACGATAGCCCCTCTGGTCATGAGTGTTGGCTGCAACCCTGGTAGTCTGAGGTATCTAGGTTTCATTTCCTGCCCTTGTCTGTGCCCTTAGAGATCTTGAACCGCTGGGAAGGCACCATTTGTCATCAATAAAATATAAAAAGAAAGGGCACTCACAGTGCACAGTAAGATATAATTACTAATGAGGCTCTTGTTTCTTCAAAGGAACCAGGACTAGACTACTTCCAAAAACTGTCCAATTCCCCACTAACAGCCAGGTCACCCTAGACAAATCACTTAACCTCTCAATGTTCAAGTTTTCCCATCTGTCAGACAGAGATAATAAAGTGCTTAATTCATAGGGTTGTTATGAGGATTCAATAAAAGAAGGTATGTCAAATGCTTAACACTGTTCCCTCATACATAGTTTCACTGGCTAAATGGAAACTGCTATTATATTATTAATATAGTAATAAACCCAGTAGTTTCACGGGTGGAAAAATAAAATAAATGGATGGAAATCCAAATTAACTCCTGTTTCCATTAATTTGTGTATGAGAAAGCTTTGCAATTTCAGCAGATAGTAATGGACTGATTTATCCCAATTTTGTTTTGACAGTGCCTTCAAACAAAGTTTAGATATTTAAAGCCACTGTCCTTTAAAAAAGAACCCAAAGAGGGGATCCCTGGGGTGGCTCAGTGGGTTGGTGCCTACCTTCGGCCCAGGGTGTGATCCTGGAGCCCCAGGATCGAGTCCCATGTCGGGCTCCTTGCATGGAGCCTGCTTCTCCCTCTGCTTCTTTCTCTCCCTGTGTCTCTCATGAATAAATAAATAAAATCTTTAAAAAAAAAAAAAAGAACCCAAAGAGTAATTACTTCTAGAAAAAATAGCTTCTTCAAATTTTACAAATTGCCATTTCTTCTAACTAAATCTAAGACATCTCCTCCAAGTTAGTAAAAAGATGATGTTAAAGTGGGACTGTTCCACTCATTGCCAAGTCATTTCTAACTAACGGTGAGGCATTTGAGACTTTAAATTTTAAACTGAAAAGAATAATGCAAATGAGAGTAAAAATCCATATTGAGGGGATGCCTGGGTGGCTCAGTAGGGTCCTGGGGTCGAGCCCCAAGCCCCACATCATTGGGCTTCTCCCTCTCCTTCTGCTCCTCCCTCCACCCCACTCATGCTCTGACTCTCTCAAATAAATAAATAAAATCTTTAAAATAAAATGTTGGGTAAGACATCATTGAAAAACAATATGCTAGAGAGTTGGAAACCAAAGGAGAAAAAGCAATACAATAAGCCTTACTGGAGCAAAAGGGGAGAATTTAGTGATTACTTAGTGTAAGGAAGAAAAAACTTTTCCTCTGCTTTCTCAGATTCAAAACATGGAATCCTTGAAATTAAACAGGTAAAAGACATTCACGGGAAAAAGGCACACAAGGTATATTGATCTTAATAATAACATCATGCATGGGGGCATCACAGAAAAGAAGTGAAAACCAAAAGCAGTGGTTAGACTGGGATTAGGGGAGGCTTATATATCACTTTAACCAAGAGTGATGAACTGTGGAGAAATGGCTAGACACAGGAAAGGGGGCCAGAGCTCCCAGGAGTGGTAAATTGAGGGAAGGCGGCTGTTCAGTATGGTCTGTCAGGCAGATTCATCTTTGTGCTCTCTCTGGTCCTCCTGGTACAAGGATGTGGGAACGTCTTTACAAATGAAATTTCTGCCCTGCTTTTAGGGTCAGAAATGGGGAGGACAGAGAAATTTTCCTTTTTTTTTTTTTAAAGATTTTATTTATTTATTCATGATAGACACAGAGAGAGAGAGAGGCAAAGACGCAGGCAGAGGGAGAAGCAGGCTCCATGCAGGAAGCCTGATGTGGGACTTGATACCGGGACCCCAGGATCATGCCCTGAGCCAGAAGGCAGTTGCTTAACCGCTGAGCCACCCAGGGATCCTGACAGAGAACTCTTCCTATGCCTTTCTTCATTGCCTTCAGCTCAAAATAATCCTTATGCCAAAGGGACATATCTGGGGGTGGCATATTCTGGACCCTTCACTAGAAAGCAGCTGAGGACTCACACTGAAATTTCCAAAGGCAAGTTGCTCCAAATAACACAAATAGATAAAATTGTTCTACCACATAGTTTAAGTGTGCTAAAGGAGGAATATTAGAAGTAGACTAGTCAGGATATAACAAAAGAAAGCTAAAGATTTCTTATGAGGGTGGAAAGGACATTGATTTTTTTTTAGATTTATTTTAGAAAGAGAGAGAGAGAGCATGCACATGAGTGGGGGCAAGGGTAGAGGGAGAGAATCTTCGAGCAGACTCCCCACTGAGCAGGCAGCCTGCTGTGGGACTCCATCCCACAACCCATGAGATCATGATCTGAGCTGAAACCTAGAGGCTGATGCTTAACTGACCTGAGACACCCAGGTGCCCTGGGAATTGACTTTTTAAATGTTAAAATGAGAAAAGCTGAATGGTTTCAAAGGGTTGGGTTTTTTTTTTCAGGGAAGTCAAAACTTTGACATTATTCTTGTTGTCTTTTACTAGAGCTTTAAAATGTTGAAACATTTAATCAAAGTATTGCAACAAATATAGACAGATAGATGGAGTGTAAATCAATTTTACCCTTAGTAAACTCAACACAAGGTAGGACATCTCCTAAATTTAAAGATTCTAAGCCCTTAAAAAAAAAAAAAAAAAAAAAAAGACTGATTCCTACTCTAATGAAACAATTCTAGATAAAACATGAGATAAAGTGTTACTTTTAAGTCCAGGTACTAGGTGGGCCTTTGGCAATCCACCAGATCTTTGTGGGTCTCAATCACACTGTGGATACAGTAGACTAAAATGGACCCTGGAGTGGTCTCCCTCATAAAATCCTGTTTCAATACAAATGGATATGACTCTTTGTTAAGACGTAACTCTTTTTCTTCTATCACACTTTTAAATTTGAATACATTCCTCACAAAAATAGTTGCATGATATATGACAATAAAAAACATACTTTCTTCTCAGCTCCTCTTATAGAACAGGATTACAGGCATTTTTAGGTTCCCAAAATCTTATAAAACCAAAATTTGAAACATTTTAACATATATTGCTATCTCAAGAGGTTGTAAAATTTTAAATCAAGTTTTTAGCAAGTAGGCTTGATTTGTTATGAATTGTTCATACAGTTATTAAAATGCTATTTGGGGGGGCACCGGGGTGGCTCAGTCCATTAAGCGTCTGCCTGTGGCTCGTGTCATGATCCCAGGGTCCTGGAATCAAGCCCCACATCAGGCTCCCTGCTCAGTGGGGAGCCTGCTTCTCCCTCTCCCCCTTGTCTCCCTCCTTGTGCTCTCTCTCTCAAATAAATAAATAAATACACTCTTTAATAAACAAATAAATAAAATGCCACTTTGAAAAATTACAGAACACTTTTCAAATTTCATGTGCATCTGAATATTATATCTCTAGATATTTGCATATTCACATATTTAAGTTTGAGGGACCAATGTTCCTCCTACAGAAACTTACATGGCATGAAGCAACAATGTGGGGTCAATCATAATTAAGCATGCTGTTATTGAACATGTTGATCCAAATGATTCCTTAATCTTTTTAAAATTGTTCTTTTCCTTTATGTTTTTGCAAAGCTTCAAAAACCTGTATTTTTTTATCTTCTATCTTAGAGTAAAAGGTTTGGAAATTATGCTAATAGATTAGAGTTATAATCCTGTACATGTAAAAGTTCTGGTTCCCAAAGCACATTTTCTGGTCCCGTAAGAGCTTGACACTAACTCAGCACCAGTGGTATGGGGAATGTTGCCCGTGATCACCTTTCCCTTTTTAGAATGCTTTTTCCAGTTCAATTTGGTGACCCTTTCTTTTCTTTCTAGTTATTGGGGGCCTTTTCTAAGTACTACCAAATAGTAAATTACCACAAAGACAAGTGGAAGGAAAAAACATCTTTAAAATAACTTCACACACCACCTGCAATTCTGGTAAATGCCTTGCTCTCAGAGTGTGCGGGCATTTCTGAGAGATCTGTCAAATCAGCTGCGCTGCCCCCCCACGGGGATCCGTGTTCCCTTTTCAGCTCAGTAATCAAATAGCTCTGACTGGTCCATGTCTGCTTTTGTCCACTTCTGACCTACATGTTCCTGTGAGGGACATCTTTGTCTCACTTTTCTTTGGTCACTGAGTTCATGTACCTCAATAGGCTAAGTCTGGCAGTCCATTAACGAGAATTCTCAGCTCAGCCTGAGGCCACCCAGAAACCCCGGTGGCATGTTCTCACTGAATGGCTTCACTGGTGGCCCATTCAAATGGGCTAATGTCAGAAAAAAGGGTTGAATGGGGCGCCAATGTACACCATTGCCGAGGCAAAGTGACTGGGCTTCCAATAAAGCCTCCCCCGGGGTGACGTTAAGCAGAGTTATCAATGGTGCAGAGGCTGAGCCGGGGCTAATGCTCCAATCATGCCAGCAACAGGTGGCACAGAGGCAGCCACTTCAATACGAAATCACCGTACAGAGTTCACCTGCAACTCAATCCTCTCTCCAGCTTCCAACCTGCAGATAAATGTGCAGATACACCTCCTCTCCCTCTGGTTCTGGGGCAAGCTCACATAAGACATTCTAGGTGGGAAAGGATATGGACATTGTTCGTTTCCAATTGTTCTGAGGTTTACATCTCCTGTTGAAAAGCTTTCTTAAAGCCCTTTTATTTTCTCATAGACCATACAGAAGCAGATAAAGCATTGTCTCAAGGGTCATCCCCAAAGCATTAAAAAGGCATTTTAGCTCAGAAAAAGAATATTTTGATTATGTGAAACAGATGTCACATTACAGCCCCGTGTTGCTAACTCTCACAAGAGAACATCTTGAACTGCAACAAAATTATGAAGGTATGATGACTAAACCAATTCTGCAGCTCCTCCTCCCCTAATCAGGGCAAATGAAAGGGAAAAGAAAAGGATAGTACAACTCTCATTTTTCCTTCTAAATATATCTGAGTAGAAACATAAAAGCAACCAACAAGTCAGGCTTTTCATAATTATTTTTAATTTCACTTAAGACCCCTGGATTTCTGAATTATTCACAAATATACAGTATTCCCACACATCAACCTAGAAGAATAGCCCAAAATTATAATCCTACTATCACTCAAACTTGCCACCGAAATGAACCAGTACCACTGCATCCCGTATCCCTAATCCTTAAATCATGGTGACAGCCTGCAGAGTGAGGCCACGATCGTGACAACTTCAGCCTCCCTGGAACAGTCAACAATTTGTTTGCCCACTCACTACAAGTCAACATATACAAAAGCAATTTTATTTCTTCAGCTTCCTCAAAAACATTTTTCTACTCTTGAATCAAAAATACCAATATGCCAGAGACTATAGGGCTATCTCACCATCTCAGCTAATTCTGGAAAACTCTAATTTTGTTGAGGGATAAAGGCCAAAGCACAAGATGCACACTCATACACAAAATGGAATTCAACCCACATGGAAGTGATCCTTAAATATTCCAGAATGCAAACCTTGGGGATCTCCCAACTACAGAGGAGGCCCTGAGAACTCATTTTGATCCATGTTAAAGAGGGATGGTTTTTGTGGGGGGAACTCTCTGGGGCCCACATTGTCTATCTAATCTTTGCATAGAGGTTTTCCCAGGGCCTTATATTTGGTTACCAAGCCAGCAGCTGGCGCTGGACAGCTGTCCTAGAGGAGACTTCTTTTAGGACTGCAGCCCCAAATTGATTCCCACACAATTTTGCTGTTCTCATATATTAAGGGCCTGATGATAAGATTCAGGGACAGTGGTTCTTGGGCACTACAGAAAAGGTAACAGGTGTCACAGAACCACTAGCATAAAAATCTTTTTCTCTTTTTCCTTTGCAGCCACGTAAAAGGTTTCTCTCCACCTGTCCCTCATCTTCCAGTGCTAGTAAGCAACTAAAGAAGGTTTTGCAAATTATTATAATTTTTATGTAATGTGGAATTCATTTCTTTTCCCTTATTTCTTATAATAGACATGGATTGTTTTTGTACTCAGAAAAAGTTATTTTTTTAATAGTTAATTTTTTTAAAGTTCATTGATCCTCAATCTTTTATTCCTCAGAAGTGGAATTTTGCCCTCAATTCCTTAAGATAAACTAAATATTTGCATGACATGCTATTAAGAGAAACTACCGGCTAATTTTTGAAAAATGAAATTCAAATAACTCAATCAAGAAAAAAATTTCCTGTCTTCTCTCTCCATAATTTCCTTCCTTCTTAGTCGTACTTCACCCAACACTGTTTAAGGTGTAAACTTAAGTTTTTAAAAAATCTATGGCTTCTTGCTGGGGCTGATATCTATAAAGCCCATGCTCCTTTAACTACAATAGCATTTGAGGGTATCTAGATCTTGCTCCAGGAAACTGCAACCATGAGATGTCAGAACTCATCCACTTTGGTTCCTCTGGTCTATTTCCAGAGAATGCAATGGTACCCTCAAAACCACAACAAACCTGAGTGAAAACTAGATTAGGTTCATACCTGCCACCTGACTTGCATTATTTCTCTCATCTTTATTACTTGTGTAGATCAGCTTAAAAAGGGAGAAACTTAGGGGCACCTGGGTGGCTCAGTCATGATCTTGGGATTGTGAGATTGTGAGATCAAGCTCTGAGTCAGGGCTCCACTCTCAGTGGGGTGACTTCTTGGGATTCTCTCTCTCTCCCTCTGACCCTCCCTACCCCACCCTTCTCTCTCTCTCTCTCTCTCTCTGTGTCTCTCTCTCACTCAAATAAATAAGTAAATCTTAAAAAATAAAAAGAAGTCAGAAACTTAAACAGCATTTTTTTTTTAAAGATGCCTCTAGAGTTTACTCTCTTCACTGCCTCTGAAGAGGCTCCACAGAATGCCCAGAAAGAATAGGCCAATCCCCAGCTGTCCCTTTGTTTTCAATTTCTTCCCCCCTTCCTGTTGTGCCCTTCCCCAATTTCCTCCCCCCCAGCCACCTAAACTTTGCTTTTGAAGGCATCCTTGACTTCAGAGAAGTTATGCCATGTCATGGATGTCCCTTCTTCTAAGGCCAGCTAATAGAGATAATGGGCCCTGTGGGAGAGAGGAAGCCAAAGAAAGAGAGGTATTCCTTTGGATACTTAAGGGAATTAATAAGGAGCCTCAGGAGACTCTGGCTAACAAATAAAAAAAAAAAAATGGAAAGCAGCTGATGTTTTACTAGATCCTTGATGCACTCAAGGAAAGGCTGCTGTGGAAGTGGTGGGGTGTGGGGGAGAATGGGGATGGTGGGGGATGTTGTTTGGAGGAGGGGAGTAATTTTTTAAATTATCCTTAGGCCACTTATTGAAGACTTCAAATCAATGTTTCAGATAATTGAGACTATTAATTAAGACTATATCTCAGAAAAGTCATTAGCATTTTGCTCACTAGACAGCAATGGAACAATGAATAAATCCTAGTTAAACAAGGGAAAGTCAGTATCAATCATTTCATAGGTCAGAAACCGAAGTATTTAAATGCTGCTGTGGGACAAATCAGAAAGAATTTAGAAAAACCACTTTCCTTTTTCCAGCCTACATTTTTTCTCTGGAGATAGACAAAGGACCAAGTTACACCCCTAATCTCCCTAACCTCAGTAAAGAACACTTCACAGAATTCTTTTGATGTTGACTTCAGGCCCTTAAAGCCTGGCCTTTTCTGTACATGTACTGGAAATCATATGCAGGAATTTTAGGATGGGAATATACCTACCAACCCTGCCCTCAGAGCAAAATCTGTTTCAACTAACCTTTAGGATGGAACTCAATGATGTGTGTTCTTATTGGATCCTAACTCCAAAATTTCACTCAAACCTACCACCTCCTTTCCAAAGAATGACTGAATTGAGTTACAACACAGAAATATTTCATATAGGAATTAGCCATCACATTGGTTCTAATCTTCCTGTATAGCTACAAAGGTAGCAATGATACTGGTGAAGGCCACATTAACATCTTCCACATAAACAGCCTGCCCAATTCAGAAAAAAGAATGATTAGATAGACACCCCAAAGTACAAAAACAGGATAAATCACATTTGAAGTATTAATACAGACATACATAATGAACATTATCCTAGTATTTTGTCATTGTTGCTACAAACAAGTGGCTTTATATGGAAAAAAATTACATTATATTTTCTTACCTCGTGACCCCAGAGTAGAATCAGCTTGGCATTGTATTGACTCTATTCCTAAGAGACAAGTCCTTTCATTGAAGGAAAATCTTGCTCCAAGAATCCCATGCTCAGTGGCTAAAGAAAATTAACATAGAAAGATGAAAAAAAAAGCATTTTAGTACAATACAGCTAATTCTGTATATGCAAGTGGGTGGACCTGTATCACAGAGCAGCAACACTCCATAGAAGACCTATGCCTTTATGGAATAACTTTTTTCCCTCCTAACTAAGCTTCCAAACACCTTTGTTTTCTAATCCTACAAATGTCATTGATGTTGTAGAATCGCTTCTTTGCAAAATATATGTGTGATTCTTAAGAGCAAGTGTCAGATGAAGTTATTTATTATATGCAGATTTCAGTTATCTTTGTTTAAATGAAGAGTCAGTTGTGCCAAGATCCCAAGCAAACCTACCAACTAGTGACATGCAGTGTATGTGTCTACACCTTCAGAGCTTGTCATAAGCTATAGATGCCATCTTCCTGGACTGCCTTTGAAGTTCTAATGTTTTTGCACTTCAAAGGGGTACCAAGACAATAGTAGGGATGAAGGGAGTGGGTCTTATTCCCCAATTCAAAAAAATGTTAGGCATATTTTATGAGCCTAAATGGCTTTGTGTTTCATTGTCAAAATCTTTCTTCACTAAAAGGCTAAAACTAGCTAGAACACAGTAGATTGTACTAATTATATAGTCTACTAATTAAAGACTTTATACATAAAATAATTAGCAGTGAAGTATCTATGCCAACTGGTTAGTGTACACTTTATTGATATGGCAAAGTCTTTAACAAAATCTTTAACAAAATTATTTTTAACAAGATCTTTAACAAAATTATTTTAAATCTGCTATTTCCTCCCTTTTTTGTAACATTCTTAAAAGACTCTTTACTATCATCAAATGGCCCTTCTGTTCTCTTGAATTCCATTGGCAAGAGTTGCAAGCTTCTGGGTTAAAAACATTTCTAAATAAGATTTATGTATTTAAAAAATTATTGCTGTGACTTCACTCCATTTTCTATATGAAAGGCCCTAATAAAGTTTTTAATCTTTTAACAGCTTAAAAAATAAGCAGTGCCTGGCACCCAAATCTAAAAGAAAGCCAGCAACAGGTCCAATGAAAATCGTGCAGAAAGCCCATCAGACATTAAGTAAATACTTTGCTTCTGTTTTCTAGTCCCTTTTTGTTTAGTTACCATGGCAACCTGGTTTTGTGGGGGTCACTTGGAATGTATAAGAATTTGCTGCAATTAGATGCTTGTGTCCTATTGGTCAGTATGATAGAAAGTAGTAAAACTAAAAAGAAATAAAAGAGAAGGAAAGGCACGGGTGAATGTGGACAAAGCGAACATGCACTTTGGGAACCAAAGAAAAATTTTGTAAACCTAATTATCTTTCAGAGCTATTTTCAAAGTTGCTCTTAATAAAAATGTCCATATCTGTTAGCCTGTGATTTCTCACCTTACTGACCTTCCAAGTTCCTCTTTAGCTGTAACACACTTCTTGCACTTGATTTTACTTTTGTTGTTCTCTAATTGTTTTATGGATATGTCTTATCTCTTCATAAAATTCCAAAAGTTCGTCATGGTCAGGACCACCTGCTATACTTTTGAGGAAGTGTAATAAAACAGAGAAACCCATGGAAGTAGAATTAGATGTAATAGACTGTGGTCTAGATTTTGAAACCAATTAGTTGTACAGCACTTAGCCAAGTGCCTTCAACCTCACTGAACCTCAGTTTCTATATTATAAGACTCATGCCTTTTAAAGGTATTTAAATTAGATTAGCTTATACAATCAACAGTGTTATTTATACCTGTGATATGTTTATTATGTATTTCCTGAATTAAGTTTCATTGATTCAATGTTTTATTTTAAAATTCTGTCTCGGGAAGCCCTGCATATGTAGAAGGTCAAGATACCTGCTGCTTCTCCAGTACTCAAGAGACACTATCATTTTGTTATGGACCCTCAGACTATAAATTTTAAATCCGTGGTTAGATGGAGTGAAGGTATCCTACTTCTCTGGTGAAAAGAAGAAGTAAGTTAAATGTCTGTGAGTGTATTCACAAAGAAAAATAACAGCATTAACAAATGTGCAAAGATTTGCTTAGCCTGGCTTATAGGAAGGCAAAGCAGAATTCCAGTTGTGTCTCATCCAGATCCAGAGACCGTGAATTACAGAGGAATTGTTTACTTAAAATAGCATTACTGCTTTTTTTAAAAGCAATATCTATTAAAGTTTAAACTTATTACTAGACTTATCAAATGATTTCAAATCTCAGCTTGATTGTTTACAATCGAAAGATTAGCTAAATTCTCCTCCACTCACCATGATCACTCCAGATGCTTTAAGCACTTGTTCATCTGCTCAAGAAGGTTATCCATTCAGGCTTTATTTCAACATCTCCACTGGCAAAACAACAACAACAACAACAACAACAACAACAACCTCACCATACCCCCAAAGCCATTCATCCTGTGTTTAAGCAGCTCTAATTGTTAAATAATTCTTCCTTATATTAAAACCAAATCCCTCTTCCCTGTTATTCTATACATTGGTCCCAGGCTGCAGTTGCTCTCATAACATTGTTTGGATTCTTTTCCTCTGACTACACATCAGGTTTCCAGGACCTTCTTCAAGAGGCACCCTGAGATAAACACAATTTTCTCTCCTGGCCAACCAAGACAGTGTACAATAGGACTATGCTCCCATAGTTAATTCAACAAGCATGATTGTGTGCCTGTTTGAAGCTATATGCTGAAGACATAAGATAAACTAGACAACATCTTTGATTGCAGGGAGATGATAATCTATCTATGGGAAGAGCCAAGAATGTTAGCAAACAGGTTCAACAAAAGGGCTGAAAGCTAAGGTTGACAATATAGTAGTGTTCCAAAAAGTATGTTTCCAGCGCTCCCTGGGGAGTGGGAAAGAGCCAGAAAAATTTCAGAGAGAAGGTTTTGCCAGGTAGTTCAAAGAGAAAGAGTGTTCTGGGAAGAAGCAATAGTATAAACAAAAGCTCTGACGTTATGATTAAGCATGATAAATTCAGGAAACTCCAAAAAGTTCGTTATAACTGAAATGCAGGGCATAAGACAAGACAAAGCAATATCTTAGGTTAGAGAAGTAGGCAAGGGCCAAATGGTGGAGGACTGTTTATGTCAAGCTAAGGCATCTAAACTTTGTCCTATAGTCTAGTGGTCTTTAAGCTGGGGTGTACATACCACAGGAAATGCACAAAATGATCCATTAGAGTAAAATATGAGATTTTCTATTTTATTTGATTTTTACCCCAAGAATTAGGAAAATGTAAAGCTTTACTAATATTTCATTTGAATTGACACTAGCAAACTCAATAGGTTTGAATATCAAACTGTCACATGTCATATACAGTAAGCAAACCATCTTGAAGGAAAAATGGGAATTCTACAAAATGGAAGGCTGGACAATTGGCCATCATCCTGTTATTCATTTTACTTTTATCAAAAACCCTGCATTTTATGGTGCCTAGTTAAGTATATGTATGGATTATATTATCTACTTTTAAGTAAATAACACTTATAAAATAGACAAGTGACTTAATATCTCTTCAAAGGAACTCCAACTGAAGATAACACTAACAGGGTAAGCAAAATAAGAGTTAAGAAAAGCGCAGAATTAATCCTTCTACTCATGGTATAATCTCTTTGTCAGGTAAAAATACTAACAATACATTCAAATCTGTTAAATCACTGACATATATATGTATATACATGTATATACATACGATAAAGACTATTTAAGGTATGGATTTACATCTAAAATATGAAGACCTTACAAATTTTTTCTAGATTTGGTAAAGATTAATAGTTTCTTTTGCAAGACTTTTACTTAACAGTAATAACTTTGGTTAAAAATACTTGTTCTTTCTTAGGAAACATGGTCCAAAGCATTTGGAAGGCCATCTGTTAATGCTTACATACCTTTTGTGTACCTTGTCCCTAAGCCTTGGAGACTGCATCTTAATACATGGTAGCCCTCCATCTGAGGGCTCTCTAGATCCACAAATAGGTAAGCCAGAAGTGCTCAATAGCTCTTATCTGTGCCTCAATTGGGACAACTCAGAAAAATGCTGTGCTAGCTCCTGAGCTCTCCAGCGGGAGTGAGCCCTAGTGGCCCATAGCAGGAACCTGCTTGGTGATATCTCCTTTACTGGATCATTCTCTTCCTTTTCTCACTCCTGCCATCCCTTATCCATGCTTTCAGGGATCTGCTTTTCCCAAATAAACTTACACTCAACTCCTTCTTTCAAGATCTGCTTCTTTGGGAACCTAACCTAAGACAGTGACTGATTAAAATGCATCAGATAAATAAATGGAAAACAAAGCTAAATGAAGAAATGAGTATTAGACATTTGCTAAACATCTGAGAATAAAACTATGTGTTTCTAATATGTTTCTTCTTGATATTTGTTACACTCTCAATAATGAAATATATGAACTTTTTTTTGTGAGCCAATAAAGTAAAATGTACTAAAGAGTATACATTTTCATTAGTATTGACATCTTTTGAAAACACTCTGTCAGAGAAATACTGTGTAAAATGAGAAAGTTGGCCGAAGAGAGAGAGAAAAAAGGCTCTAGGGTTAAGTGACAAATTTAGCACCATAGTAAAATTTATTAACTACATTATTATAGGCAAATTTAGGTGCAAAAATGGTGAAACAGATGAACATTTTATTTTGTTGATGGCATTAATTTTATAAAAACAAAGCCTTTAAAATGCAGTCCACATCTTTATAATACTTCAATATCACCTATCAATGAGGTAAAAAATTATCATGAAAATCTGAGGTATTACAGAGATTTGTTATGTCACAGCAAAGAACTGAAAAAGAACTTTCATATATAAAGATGAGTTGCACATTTTCCTTTTACAAACAGATGTCCAAAATTTGCTCACTTTTCCTATGCTGAGAATAATTTGCCATTATCATACAACCTACCAGGTGGACTTTTTAAAATAAATAAACATCGGGGATCCCTGGGTGGCTCAGCGGTTTGGCGCCTGCCTTTGGTCTAGGGTGCAGTCCTGGACTCCCCGAATCGAGTCCCACATCGGGCTCCCGGCATGGAGTCTGCTTCTCCTTCTGCCTGTGTCGCTGCCTCTCTCTCTATGTCTATCATGAATAAATAAATAATTTAAAAAATAAATAAATAAACAAACAAACAAACATCAATCAAAATGTTAGCAAGTTGGGACGCCTGGGTGATTCTGCGGTTGAGGTCTGCCTACAGCTTCAGGACGTGATCCCGGGATCTGGGATGGAGTCTCACATCCAACTCCTGCAAGGAGCCTGCTTCTCCCTCTGCCTGTGTCTCTGCCTCTCTCTCTCTCTCTCTCTCTCTCTCTCTGTCTTTCATGAATAAATAAATCTTCTTTAAAAAAATGTTAGCAAGTTATTTCATGAATAGCAACAAACTGATTCTAAAGTATTTATGGAGATGCAAAAGACCTCAAATAGCCAACACAGTAGTGAAGGAGGAAAACAAAGATTTGGTTTGGGCGAAAAAATAAACAAATAGATCAATGGACAGGATAAAGAGTCCAGAAACAGACTCTCATAAATACAGTCACAGCTCTTTGAATTTGAAAGGTGCAAAGGCAGCACAATAAAGTAAATATAGTCTTTTCAACACATGATGCTGGAACACGTAGACATCTATATGCAAAACAATTCATCTAGGCACATATCTTACATTTTTCACAAAAATGAACTCAAAATGCATCATAAACTCAAATGTAAAATGTAAAACTATAAAACTCTAGAAGATAATGTAAGAGAAACCCTAGATGATCTTGGGCATGGTGATGTCTTTTAAGATACAAAACCAAAGACATGATCCTTGAAAGAAACAATTGATAAGCTGGACCTTATTAAAAGGCAAAACCTCTGTTCTGCAAAAGACAGTATCAAGAGAATTAGAAGACTAGGAGAAAATATTTGCAAAAGACATCATCTGATGAAGTACTGTTATTCAATATATACAAAGAACTCTTAAAACTCAACAGGAAGAAAACAAGTAACTCAATTGAAAAATGGACCAAAAGTCTGAGCCTGCACATCACCAAAGACATAGATAGCAAATAAGCATATGAAAAGATTCTCCCCAAAAAATTTTATCAGAGTAATGCAAATTAGAACAACACTGAGGTATCACTCTACCCCCTTAGAATGGCCCAATCGGGAACACTGACAATACCAAATGCTGAAGAGAATGTGGGGTAACAAGGATTCTTGTTGATTGCTGGTGAAAATGCAAAGTGATACAGCCACTTTGGAAGATAATTTGGTGGTTTCTTACAAAACAAAACAAAACATACTCTCACCATATGATCCAGTAATCACCCTTTTTGGTATGTACCCAAAGAAGTCAAAAATTTATGTCCACACAAAAATCTTCCCAGGGATATTTATATCAGCTTAGTTGATAAGTGCCAAAACTTCGAAGCAGCCAAGATGTCCCTCAGTAGGTGAATGGACAAATAAACTGTGGTACATCCAGACAATAAAATATTATTCAGCACTAAAAAGAAATGAGCTATCAAGTCATGAAAAGACATGGAGGAAACTTAAATTCATATGAGTAAGTGAAAGAAGCCAATCTGAAAAGGGTATATACTGTATGACTCCAACTATAAGACATTCTGGAAAATGCAAAACTATGGAGACAGTAAAAAGATCAGTTGTCGGGGTGGGGATGGGAGGAGATGAACAGGCAAAGTACAGATTTCTAGGGCAGTGAAATAGTCTGTATGATGATATAATGATGGATATATGTTAATACATATTTGTCCAAACCTATAGATGGTACAATATCAAGAATAAACTCTAAGGTAAACTATGGATTTGGGGCAATTATAACTTGTCAGTGCAGGTTCATCTTTGGTAGAAAGTCTACCATTCTGATGAGTGATATTGCTAATGGAGGAAATGTGTGTGGAAGCAGTAGATATATGGAAAATCTCTGTGCCTTCTTATCAATTTTGTTGTAAACCTAAAACTGCTCTAAAAAATCAAGTCTTTAATAAATAAACAATCTGCCATTTCAGAATAAAGGTGACAGTTTAACAGTGAATGAAAAAGCAACTGTTTTTCAAAAGAAACATGAACAGAGCATACTTGAAATGGCAATATTTCCATTATTGTGTGACTTCATTACCAAAAGCAATGAAAATGAAAGCGTTGTTCTCATGTCTGCACATTTAAAAGCATGAAAATTGGGGCACCTGGGTAGCTCAGTTGGTTAAGCATCTGCCTTCGGCTCAAGTCAGGATCCCATGGTCCCCATGTTGGGCTCCCTGCTCAGCAGAGTCTGCTTCTCCCTCTGCCTCTACCCCACCCCCTGTTCATGCTTGCACTCTCTCTCTCTCTCTCAAATAAAAATCTTTTTTAAAAAAGGCATGAAAATTCAATTCTCTAACTTGTTCTAAAATTTTGTAAATAAAAGGTTTCAAGGGGTTTTTTGGTTAAAAAAATAATGAAATATAACACCTTTTAGTTAGCTCACAATAACAACTAATTGAAATTATGGAAGATAAAAATATATTACCCAAATTTCAGAAAGAAAGAGATGTGAATAATTGATGAGTGGGACTGAAAGATAAAAATTGTATTTTAGTTATTGCCAGTGATGCACTTCTATTTGTTTTTGAAGTATCCTGTGCTTAACCACTGCAGCAATCAAAAGCAAACATCAAAATAAACTGAACTTCAAATCACTATCTCAAAAAAATGCTAAGCCAAGTTTTTAAAAGATTTTATTTATTTATTCATGAAAGACAGAGAGAGAGAGAGAGGCAGAAATATAGGCAGAGGGAGAAGCAGGCTCCTCACAGAGAGCCCAATGTGGGACTTGATCCCCGGATAGGGATCACGCACTGAGCCAAAGGCAGACGCGCTCAACTGCTGAGCCACCCAGGCATCCCAAGCCAAGTTTAAAAAAAAAAAAAAAATAATGAAACACATTTAAGCACACTGCTAAAATAGGTTAGTTATTTTTGTTCTATTAACAAATGATATTTTAAATGATTTAAATTCCTATTGGATCTCATCCTTTTGAGTTTGTTTTGTGTATGTTTTATGATCTGTGAAATAAATAATATTTACATTATATACTTACTTTTACACATTTATGTTGAATATGCATGCTTCAAGCATTCTTTTTTTTAAAAAAAAGATTTTATTTATTTACTTGAGCGACAGAAAGAAGAAGAACAGAAGGAGAGGGATAAGGAGACTGAGTGGAGAACAGAGTCTGATTTGGGGCTCAATCTCACGACCTTGATCATGACCAGAGTGAAATCAGAGTTAGGCTCTCAACTGACTAAGCCTCCCAGGTGCCACTCCAAACATTCTTATAGATATGGCACATGGACAACAAGAAGACTGGATGAAGGTCTACTGAAGGGTTTAGAGTTGGGAAACAACATGACCGCACTTGTGTTTTGTGGTTTTGTTTTGTTTTAAGATTTTAATTTATTTATTCATGAGAAACACAGAGAGAGAGGCAGAGACACAGGCGGAAAGAGAAGTAGGCTCCCTGCAGGGAGCCCAATGCGGCACTCGATTCCAGGATCCCAGGATCATGACCTGGTCGAAGGCAGACACTCAACCACTGAGCCACCCAGACACCCCTACACTTGTGTTTTGAATGCATACTCGAGAAATGGTGTAGACAACCATGCAAACCTGGAGACAGACAAATTAGGAAACTATTTGACAGTCAAGTAGAGATAATTAGTCCTAAACTAAAACAGTAGCAATTGACAGAGAGATGAACAGGGGCTTAAGTGACTAGAACTTGGAAAACCAACTTTATGTGAAGATCAGAGAAAGACCTAAATAATGAGTCGACTCCCTAGTTTAGGCCATAAGTGACTTCATTGGTAATAGTGTTCACACCCAGATAGGCCCTCCCTTAGAAAATACTAAGAGAACAGCAGGGTTTGAAGAAAGAGCTAATATACCTACTAAATCTAATATGCTGTAGGAGATCAGTACTGATGGCAGAAGACTGGGCTTAGAGTTGGAAGTTGTCAGTTTGTATGATTACACTTGGTTACTTTATTTTTTTTTCTTGGTTACTTTATTAAAGCAGTTTTAAAATAGATTGTTTTTCTTTAGTTTGAGGAGAGAAAGATCAGTTATATTATCCTGTGAATCCATACTGAGTTTAAAATTAGCTTTTATGGGATGCCTGGGTGGCTCAGCGGTTGAGCATCTGCCTTTGGCTCAGGGCATGATCCCGAATTCCTGGGATCGAGTCTCACATCAGGCTCCTTGCATGGAGCCTGTGCTCCTCCCTCTGCCTGTGTCTCTGCCTTTCTTTCTGTGTCTCTCATGAATGAATAAATAAAATCTTAAAAAAAATAAATAAATAAAATTAGCTTTTAAATCTTTTTCACATGTGATATTGTTAAGGCACTTCTCTTTATGCTGTGTTTTTGCCATTAAGTTTATGGACCTAAGAATAGGACTTTCCCCTTGTGCTTATCTCATTTTGCTTTGCTCAAGTCAACACATCAAAAGGTTTATGGAGCTCTGCTTGGATGGTGATGACCATCAAGAACATCAACCATAGGTTCCAGCTTTATATCATCACTTGCTAACTCTTAATAATAAAAAATTTCATGGCATGTCTTTTTGCCCCTCCTGGCTCTCAGATACCTATTATTGATTGTATGGCACCCTATCATCATCAGTAACCTGCATGCCAACTATTTTATTTTTACTTTTCTTGATGTTCTTCCTTGTACCACATTTCCAATCCCCTCTTTTCCTTACAGGTTCCCCACCCCCATATCTGATCTGCACTGAAAAAACAAAATAAAATAACTGAGTGCTCTACAATTTTAACTTCCCCATTGATGAGATTGGCATCTTTATTCTAATTCATTCATTCATTCGATGAATATTTCTTCAGTGCCTGCCATGTTTCAAATTCTTCTCGAAAACCTATGATAACATTAGACAAAAGTTTGTGTCTTTTAAAAGAATTTTAACATTTTTCTCTAAGTATTTTCCACATTTTCTTGGGTCAATTTCTAGATAGATACTTCAGGTTTTGTTGCTATAATGCAAGGCATCATATGTCTCATTATATTTTTGGTTAGTGCAAGTATAGAAGAACTCTGTTGATATTTTTGTTGTTGCCTTTGGTGATCTATATGGCAACCTCTTTTATAGATTTAAGTGTCTGTTAATTGTCTTAAGTTTTCTGTCACTTCCCTTCCAGTCTTTCAATTTTTATATCTTTTTCTTGCCTTACTTCATTGGCCAGAGATAATGACTTTTGCAAGGATTCACAAACCACCTTCTCAATGATTCAGTCTAACTTGAAAATAAGACCACCAGTCCATAGTTTGCTTATTACCTTCTCTTCTTTTTTTGGGAAAAAAAAAGTCTATTGAGTATTCTAGAATGTCTCATTCTCCCCGATATCTTCTTTAAAAATCTCAGTCCAGGGATGCCTGGGTGGCTCAGTGGTTGAGCTTCGGCTCAGGGAGTGATCCCGGGGTTCTGGGATCAAGACCCCACCAGGTTCCCCACGGGGAACCTGCTTCTCCTTCTGCCTATGTCTCTGCCTCTCTCTGTGTGTCTCTCATGAATAAATAAATAAAATCATAAATAAATAAAATCATAAATAAATAAATAAATAAATAATAAATAAAATCTCAGTCCATACTGTATTGCAAATATGAAAGTTGCTAACAGTAGATCTTAAAAATTCTCAAAACAAGAAAAAAGTTCTGTTACTATATATGGTGATAGAATTAACTAGGCTTATTGTGGTAATCATTTTGCAATATATACAAATACTGAATCATTACACTATATACCTGAAGCTAATATAATATTATATGTCACTTATAATTCAATTTTTAAAAATCTCAGTCTAGCGGCATGTGGGTGGTTCAATCAGTTAAGTACCAACTCTTGATTTCTGCTCAGGTCATGATTTTGGGGTCCTGGGATCAAGCCCTGTGTGGAGCACTGCGTTCAGCAGGGAGTCTGCTTGAGGATTCTCTCTCCCTTGCCCTCTGTCTCACCCCTTGCTTGCTCTCTCTATCTCTAAAATAAATAAATAAATCTTTCAAAAAAAAAAAATCTCAGTCCAAAGATTTTCACAATTTTCTAAATGAGATTATGTGCACCTTCCCTGGGCTACTTTACTTGCTAAATGCCTCATTTCAAGTTTTCTCTCTCTCCCTCTCTCTCTCTCTTTTTTTTTTTTTTTAATATTTATTTGTTTGTTTTAGAGAGAAAGAGGAATAGTGCAAGTGGGGGGAAGGGCAGTGGGAGAGAATCTCAAGCTCCTTTGATGAGCATGGAGCCCAACACAGGTCTTGATCTCATGATCCATAAGATCATGACCTAAGCCAAAACCAAAAGTCAGGTGTTCAACCACCAGAACCATCCAGGTTCTCCTTAAGTTTTCTTAAAAGAGAGATTCAGGTTAAGGTCTATATGATGCTGGAGAAAGGTAATCAATAGGATTTTATTTGAACCTGAAATGAACCTAAAATGGATTTTATTTGACTTTATCTAATAGCAGCTATAAATGTCAGTTAGATACATTTATTTCAGTTCTGGTATAGATTTATTCCAAACACACTATCATCTTCAGAGTTGGACCCTCAAATAATGGAATGGAGTGGGAAAGGTGGAATATATCACAAGGGCGATAGAGGTAACAACAGATGTTAATAAGATATGAATTAATATTATAAAAAGATGAAGAGGGATCCCTGGGCAGCGGTTTGGCGCCTGCCTTTGGCCCGGGGCGCGATCCTGGAGACCCGGGATCGAATCCCACGTCGGGCTCCCTGCATGGAGCTTGCTTCTCCCTCTGCCTGTGTCTGTGCCTCTCTGTCTCTCTCTGTGTGACTATCATGAATAAATAAATAAAATATTTAAAAAAAATAAAATACAAAGATGAAGAGCTCTGAAGCTCAAGTTCATTTAGTATGCATGAAGAAAGATATACCTTAACTTCTCTGTATGATCATTTTGCTGCTTTTCTAAAGCATTAAATTCCTGTTTGATTGAAAACATTTCTGGAACAAACCTATTTGGTTGTTTCACAGACATTACATATTTGTTTATGAATTAATTACTGTAAATTGCTGTATGTAGTTCTTTTCATTATGCTAATTCTGTGTTATCATTACACTTTTTGTTTTACTTGGCTCTATTTTAGTGTCTAGTTAGTGACATTGACGTTAAAAAAAATATTTGGCACATATTTGGAGTGGACTATAACTCAGAATCAAATTTAAATGGTTTGTTGTGAAGCCAGGAAAATTGCTGCAATACCAGTCACGTACAAATATATTCATTCAGCTGATACATGATAACATTCAAGAATATTCGAGAAAATTATTTTTATTTATTTATTTATTTATTGAGCAGAATTCAAGGTAACAATTTCAGAAAAGCTGCTGTATCAATAGGAATCAATAATCTAACCAATTTATTTATCTCCCTACTTTTGCCAGAGAGAATATTGAGAGGAGAAATGACAGAAAGGCAAAAGGGGAGAGATGCATACTCTACACTTAAAATGTGTTCTCTAAGATCATATTTCATTTTGTAAGTGATATTGTACACTTTCCCCTCACAAGTTCTATTCACTTACCTCCTATGATGAAGTTTACTCATCACCTTCAACTACCACTCCCATACGCACTCAAAAATAATAATAATTACACCAAGAAAATAGCAAGTGATAGTTCTTATTTTCGTGTTTTCATCCTGAGATGTGCGAACTATTAGTTTAAGGATTTTTTTCTGCTGGATCAAACTTAATTAATAATTTGGATCATTCAATTTTTCTGTGAAAAACTACAATGTGACCATAAGTATTAAAAAAAAAAACTCATATTAAGAGAAGAGAGCAATAGATATATAGTGATAAGAGTAGAGCTGGTTAAAAGCACTAAAAGCAGAAGTATTTACAGATCACACTTCTTCAGCTCTTTCTAGAGCAACAAATCCAAACAGGGCTATGCCTTATGTTGCTTTCTTTCACTTTACAGATGCTGAAAACTTTCATTTCAAGTTTCTATCTCCTAGAAGTGGGGTGAAAAAAAGCTGGTTATTATTCCGAAACCCATTGAAATTGCATTTGTGGCATCAAAATGGATTTTTTTTTAAGCAGGATGTTGGATTGACAGTAAAGCAGCTGCTCTGCAACAAACGAAAGCAAAAATTAATAAGAGACCTTAGCAAAAGAAAGACTATTGGTTTTGCACACCCAGAGCAAATTGGCTGGATTTAGAAGAGCACACTTTGATCTTTTCCAGACTAATTACTGCTCTGTGGTTTGACTGTTTTGTGCATTAGTTGCCCTTCATACAAAACCGAAACTGCTATGGTACACAGCTGTAATACAAATGAAAATTTGACATTCAGTAAACAAAGAATGGCAAGGGTCATTCTTTCAGCACAATAACTGCATAATACAATTTTAGAATGCCTTTTGTATACAAAAAAAAATGACACATTTTAAGGCAGTTTTGAACTCAGAGTAAGCAGTCAAGGCTGTTTGTAAAGGACAGAAAAATTGCTCCCAACTCTGATCTATAAATACAGATTGAAACAGTTTATTTCAACATTGTAGAAATGCTAAGGAATTTACATATTTACAGAAATAAATGTGTCCATTTTTAGAAGACGTTTTTTCATTTGTCTATAAGGTTAATTGGGAGCAGATTTCTTAAGTAGCTGTTTGCTGGAGCAATAAAAGTGTTTATTCACCAATATGATTCTGGATTTGCTTCTGGGAAAGAATTCTGAATGCTTTATATGTAGATTTTATGTAAAAATATTTAATGCTCTATTTTTCAGAAATTGTAATGGATCAAATATTATATATGAATATTTTCAACAACTCCATTGAGGAATTTTTCAATATTTCCTTATTTACAGATCACCATAATTATTAAGGCACCAGTCTCTTTCTGCATAAGAGATATATTTAGCTTATAACCAAGTTTTCTTTCTAAACTAACCAAGTTATCCTTCTAAATGGCATGACTTTAAACAGTTTGCATTTTTAATGTGGCTTTGATGGTCACTCTAATAAGCTGTAAAATAAGTTATCAAAGGACTAAAAAGTGGATCAAGTTATTTGAAAGGGTTTTTTGTTATACTTGATTCAGTCTGTATTTAAATTAACATAATCTTTGAAGCTATACAAATGTTACCCAGTTTTTTTTCAATACACACATTTACACAACTTCAAAATACCTACACTTAAAAGTCAGAGGACTTTTCAATAATTCAGCTATTTAAAGTTGAAATATTTCAAATATAGAGAGGTATTTGATTAAAGAAGTGATCTGTCAGAAATATTCCTGGCTAGACTAGACAAAAAACACTATCCCTTTTTTTATGCTTTATTTCCCTCAAACTTTTGAAATAAGGTGATATAGAAAATATTGATGATACAGTTCATGTATTTAACTGTTCACTAGAAACTGAAAAAAAAAAATCTTTATCTGAGATAACCATGACCGAGACAGTGTGCCAGGGGTGTCAAGGATTGGAAATATTGAGCTCTTCCATTCAACCATTTACGAATGCAGACATTAGATGTTGAGCAAGTTTCATCTGTTATCATTTCTTTAATTGCTATATGAATTTTATAAATTTTATGACCTTCAGTGCCTCCCCTTTTCACTTTCAAAACTTAGCTGGATACATCCTTCATATACACACAAAGCTATTTTCTAAATGCCTGTTTCTGTCTGGCTCATTTACCTTTACCTAACAGAACAGCTCTCCTGGGTTGGGGAGGCGGGTGGCAGCGGGGAGAGTAGTTACCTATTCACAGCAAGAGACTTGAGAGTTCAGTACAATAGATTTTCACAATATGTTTAGGAGAGGCCCAGAGCTACAGTGCTAAGCACCATGTGGAAAGGTAGATAAATACATAGAGATAGAACCATAGACCTCAGCCAAGTGGAATGAAGAATAACAGAGAATCTATAATGCTTTCTACTTCAGCAGCAATCAAACCCAACCTCTGCAAATTAATCAGCCTGCAAAATACCAAGAATGGAGAAAAGAGGATATTGATTCCTGGAGAAGTCACCTATATTTTATTTTCCCATTAAAAATAATCACAGAATGCTATTCTAAAATACGAACATTTTCCCCCATGAAGTATAAAACAGACCAGTTCCTTTTTGCTAATACTTCTGAGATTATCTCAGAATGACTCCATGAAACACTTCTAATTTTCTTCTGGGGGGAAAATTGTTAAATAAACCCTTAAAGCATTATTTGCCATGCATGCCATGTTTTTCCTTAAGGGTGTTAGAGTCCTGGGGTTATAGTGATTTACTGATGACTCAGTTTAGTGTGCTTTTGTTCCTGTGACCATTAATAATGTAATGTCCTTTTCCATTTGCTTTTGTCCTACAACATGGCTTTAGAGTTAGAAACTACCTGCAAAGGAACAAGAAATTTAAAATACTTTTACTTTTTGCTTTGTAAAATAAGGTTTCTCATTAAATACCCAAATTAAAGACCCCTTCTAATTTATCCCTACTCAAAAACTAAAAATAAATATGTTCATTGAGGTAGAAATTTTTACCAAAAAAAGTAATTCTGAAAAACAAATTAGGTTCTATTTAGCAGGGGAAGCCATTTTCCATACTGTTTTCTTAATTACCCTGTAAAATAATAAAGGATTCTTTTATGTGCCAATCAATTATAGCTTTATGATTGAAAGACTTTTTGAACCCCTCTACCTCCACCACCAAATGGTTAATGTTCCAAGTTTGTGCTTTGGGGGTTGTTATAGGCACTAGTTCTGTTTTAAATTAAACACCTAATTAAAAGGAAGCCATTCATAAATAGCAATGTGGTGAAATCGGAATGGAATAACAGTGGCTCAACAAATGTCCCATTTTCCCACAAGGCTCATAGAACATTTTTTCCCCACGAACAAACTGAAATTTGTCAATGAGCTTAACTGCAACCCAAACATCTTTGCTGAGTATGCAAATTGGCCACAATTATTACCAGCATGTTTCGGTGTGAGAGAATGGCAGCAATTGTCATCTGCCTCTAGAAAGACCACTGTACAGAGAGTGTTCTCACAGGTAAATCTGAGACTATTACCAGTACTTCCCTGGTTCCTTCTAGCAAGAACCTAACTCCATCTAGACCAAGAGAGAAAAAAATTCTCAACCTTTGGGTGAAATGTGAATACTTTCAGGAAATCTCGTAAAAAAAAAAAAAAAAAGTACTCAATGTATAATGGGGCTTTTAACTACTCCCCAAAGCATTTTCCATCTTCTTAAGGTTGGAGGTTACAGAGTACTTTTTAACATGGGTTTGACACTTGCTGATCATTGAGAAGATTAAAGGCATAAATGAACAAAACTGGATGTCAGGACTGCTACCAAAGGCTTCATTCACACCATCACTGTTTTACTGTCTGCTTTTCATTTCTGTGCATTCAAATGCTTACCAACAAGATCTGAAAATTTCAGGATTCATCAAAAGCCAGAACAGAGATAGCAAACTCTGAGTATTCCATCATCAGGTGAGGGCTGGTTATACAGCTGATTGCCCTCTGACCTTAGGAAGTTATTTCACATTTCTCTTCCCCAAATATAAAGTGAAGATAAAAGATAGCTTTGTGGGATAAAAGCTGGCAAGGGTGAATGAATGAAATTGTGTCTTTAAACGATTTGAAGTCAGGTGCAATTTAAGTTAAAAAAAAAGTGCCTTTAACACATTGTGATCTTACATCAAAGCAAAGGGAATGTAATCTACTGCTTTTCCATCTGAACAAATCCAATAGCAATCATGCTTATTAAATATTTGCACGTAGTTCTTTCTGTGATAAAATTTGTACTACCATCCAGGAACTAATTATCTCAAATAAGAGACTGTATGTGAAAGTACTTTGTAAAGTGTAAAGTATAAAGTACTACACTTGTAATAATAATAGTAATAGGTATTAAGTGCTTACCCTGTACCAGGCAATATGTTCAACAAGGATTTATTTAAACCTCACAGCAAGATGTTATCTTGGGAGATAGATGCTATCACTGCCACTTTATAAGTGACAAACCTGAGAGATACTGAATCACCTCCCTGTTCCACAGTGCATGAAGGAGAAACCTGTGAAGAAGCCCAGGTCAGCCTGATATCCAAATCCAAGCACATCACACACACTACACTATGTAAGGGATTGTTATGACAACGATGACCTTTTCCCCACATTAAAATATCATGCTTTTTCACGCTCACAATTATACCTCTGCAAATGCAGTTATTCTTATAAATTAGAAAGCTGAAACATGTCATGTTTTGTTCATAAAAGCCTTTTTCCAAATTACTCTTTTTGTGCAGTCTTTAATAGAAAAGGAAGTAAATATTACACTCTAGGAGAAATTGCTTTTGTTCTGATTTTCTTGCTTAGATGAGTACATAAAGTGCTATAAATACAAGCCATCACATCATTACTTCCTAAAAGTTAGATTCTTAAATATTTGATATTAACCTTTATGACATCAGAATATATTGGTGACAGTGGCACTATAATCAAGTGCTATTATGTATTCAAATAAATATATAATTACCAATTCTACATATGAATTTTCTAATCTGGAAATTTCTGGTATGAAAATAACAGATCCATAAACAAAACAGCTTTCACCAAATCATTTTAGTTAAGAATTTATAAGATTCATATTTTTCATATATCCACTGTATCACGTTTGGTTATGGTACCAATAAACTCTATTCCTGCTTTACAAAAAGAAAATCTGTGTCACAGAAATGTTGTAAGAGGTGGTGAAACAAAGCATTTCGATTTCTTCTAAAAGTTAGGTAGATTAAAAACTGGCCCAACCATTTAAGGATACTTCTAACTTTTAAAACATTTTATAAGAAATCAATTCTGAATGCTCATTCACCACAATTTATATTTCAGAGTACTGCAATTAATTTTGGAACATGGTATATGAAAGACTAAGAGTTCACAACATAAACCTTGCTAGAATAACGGACTATGATAATCGGAGGTTTCATTACAATGCAGAAAAAATATTTTCTAGTATCAAAATATTTTCTTCATTCTGCCATTATAGTTCTGTGAGAAGTCTGGGAAAAGATTAGGAGGTATGTTTTGAAGAAACTTGGTGTGAACTTTGCTAACAACAATCCAAATAAGTTTTTAGATTACTCTTTCAAGAAATTGCAGTATTTCATGCAAAACGGTATCCACTTTACCACTAAGGTAATTTTTTACTCACCACGAAATGAAAATCTATATTCTGCTCTCCCTTGCATGTCTCTTTAAAACCTCAAACCAGAGGAATGAGTCACATTTTGGGACCGTTTTCTTTTTTAATCTTCTTCACTCTTCTATTCTGTTTCTAAAGGGACACTTAGTTTTAACTAGATTGCAATTTCATTTGAAAAGAATTGAACAGGCTTTCTAGAATGAGTTAAAGATTACCCATTGAGAGTATTTTTGGCAGCTACCTTTAAGGATGCAAGGATCTGTAAAAAATGGTATATCTAGATTTAATACAGATAATACTTGGTTCTTTGAGATAGAAACGATGTAATTGTGATATTGGCAGGAAAGATATGTAAGATGTGCTTTTCACTTCTAACATCTCTTTGGACAGCACAGTTTTCTTTGTAGAATTTTATTACATTGAGAATGCTAAGTACATTAGTGAATTTCTTATACAATTATGGTAGAAACAGTTGGTGTTATTTTTAATTCAAATGGTTAAATATACACAATATTATTTCATATTACTTGCAATCAGAGTGTGAAACTCAAGGGATGTGGTAAAAATGATTAATTATCCAATCATTTCTATGAAAAATAAAGGGGAAAGTATTAGACCTCTACTTTAGTAAACAGACACCGAAGCAAATAGTTCAAGCAAGCTGGAAAAAAGCCAAAGGTGAAAACAAAAACCAATAACAACAAACAACAAATTTTTTTCTTTTTTGGCTTTTTTTATTGTAACTAAATGACAGATGCTAACAAAAGTTATTGTGGTAATTATTTCACAATATATGTAAGTCAAGCAATTAAAAAAATCACAATAAATAAATGTTTCCCTATGTGCCTAGTACTGTATTATTTTGCAAAAATTACTTAATTCCTTATAACAATCAAATGAGGTAGGTAGGTATCCATTTTACAAATGAGGAATAAGAAGAAGCTTAAAGGGTTAAATAACTTGTCCAAGGTCAAAAACTGAATTCAAGTTTACTAAAATCTTCAGTGTAGTCTAGTAACTGTTCCTCATTGTTCAACAGCTATGAAAAACACAACTTTCTTATTCACACTGTCTAAAATTTTTGGTAACAAAATACCCATATTAGCATAACAATTCTATATGAAGAAACTTAGAAATAGGAATTTCTGGTAAATGTCAACTATACATTTATTATGTCTAGGCACTGGACCAGGCGTCTATGATACAATGATAAAAGAGAACATAATACTTGCCCTCCAAATGAGCACAATCTAAAAGAACACAAACATTTAAAAGGTAATTGTAATAAAACAAGAGAAGTACCATAAAATAATAATAATAATAATTAATAATAATAATAACAGCTAATCGTTTTTGAGCACTTACGGTGTGCCAGTCATTGTTAATAATCACCTTGTATATTTACTCAAGTAATCTTTACAGCAATCTATGAGATAGATACCAAAGAGATAAAGAGGTATATTTAAGATTTGTTGGAACACAGAGAAGAAAGCCTTTTCACTCCACCTAGACAGGCCAGACATTTGAGTGGAGTCCTATAGGATGTGTATGTCCACAAAAGTGATGGATCAGTCAGTATAAGGTAAGACAGACCACAGAACCCAAAGACCTCCCAAATCGTGTTGATTTGTAACAAAGATTTATAGCTGTTCTCAAAACCCATCAGATTAGCTTGGGGTCTCTTCATGTCTTCTCACTCTGGGACCCAGACTGACAGCGCTTCCACCATCTGGAGCATCACCAGTTGCTCTAAGCAAGAAAAGGAGATGTTGTAAATAATGCACTGGCTCTCCAAGTCTCTACCTACAACACATGTCACCTCTGCTCTCTTTTCATTTGCCCAAGCAAGTCACATGGTTACACCTAGCTCTGATGGGGAAGAGAAGTGCCATCATACACTTTACCCAGGAGTAAGAGAATAGGAATACTGGGGAACAACCCTAATGCCTACCAAAGGGTGGAGGGGATAAGGTGATCAAAGGCAAAGGACATATACAAAGGAACAGTAGTGAAAGAGTGTTTGATACACCATGGTTTCCATTATAAAGGCACAAGGTGTACACAAGAGGAAAGCATGAGGAGAGGAAAAGTCTGGTGAGTGCAAATCATGAAGACTCTTGATACACATGGGAAGTTTAGACCTCATCTTTTAGGCCATTAGGAAGCTACTGTAGGATTTTAAGCAGAGGAGAAATCCTATCAAAATGTTCATTCAGAATGAATGAAGCAGGAAAGAAAAATTAGAAGAAATTAGAGATGAGGGAACTCTATGAGTTTCCTAGCTCTGTGTAACAAGTTACCACAGACTTAGCAACTTAAAACAACACAATTTATTATCTCACAGTTTTGATAGGTCAGAAGCTGAGCTTAGCCTGAGTCTTCTGCTTCCAGGCCTCACCAAATTGCAATCCAAGCACTAGCTGAGTCATCAAAGTTTCAACCAGGGAAGACCCACTTCCAAGCTTCCTTATGCTGTTGGCAGAATTCACTTTCTTGCAGCCACAGGACTGAAGGTTTTAGCTTCTTCCTGAAGGTCACCCTCAACTCCTAAAATGTCATTCACAGTTCTTTGCCACACAGGCTTCTCCAGTATGACCACTTGCTTTGTCAAATCTATTTATTCAAAGCCAACAAAGGAGAGAGTGTCTTACCTTAGGGAAGGCCAAGACCCTCATTTTTTAAGGGCTCTTACGTGAATAAATCAGGACCACCCAGGATAATCTTGATTATCAGTTGATTTTGCAAACAATTGATTCAGAACCTTAATCACATCTGAAAAATCCCTTCACCTTTCCTATCTTCTACAGGCTAGAATAGAAGCAAGCCACAGGTCTTGCTCACATTCAAGGGAAGCGGATTATACAGGACATGAACACCAGGGACTGGGAATCACTGGACCCACTGTATAGTTTGAGCACAAAAAGAATCAAATAAAGGATATCTCAAGCATCCAGGTGAAAAGTTATAAGATCCCAGACTAAATTAGATTCAAAAATGTTTAAGAGATACACATATACCTTATATATAATTTGACTTTTTATTAAACTTTAGGTAGTTATTAGTTTGGTCTTTTTTTCTTATCTGTAGCACTGAACTCTGATAATATTCAAAGTAGATGTTTCGAAATGCTTTGCAATTTAAAAGAAAAGAGCCACAGATATTTCAAGTATCTGGATCATTCTAGCCAAGAGCAAAAATAAAGCAAAATATATGAAAATCAAATTACCAAGCATTTTATGACTTGAAAAATATGTTACAGAATATAATTGATAAAAATTTTTTTAAAGATTTTATTTTTTTATTCATGAGAGACACACAGAGAGAGGCAGAGGGAGAAGCAGGCTCTCTGCAGAGAGCCTGATGTGGGATTGGATCCCAGGACCCTGGGATCACAACCTGAGCCAACGGCAGATGCTCAACCACTGAGCCACCCAGGTGCCCTAATTGATAAAATTTATGTTGCATTTTTTATAGGTTTCTACCAGAGCAATTGTTTTAAAACATATGTGTGTGTGTATATATATATATATATATACACACAACACACACACATTTGTATAATTTTCATGAATAAAATAATTTAATGAGTATTGTGCAAGGTCTTAGGTTACATAATCTGAACTCCAATTTTGGAAAAAAAAATAAAAAGCAAACAAATGTAAAGATGTCAATTGACATCTGAAATGTAGAGACATTTAATAGCTGTCTTAGAAAGTGAAAGACTACCTGCCTCTAACTAGCTTCCTTGATTGACTCTACCTAGAATATCAGTCACATTTGCTTATTATGAGCCATGAATGTACATGATTGACTACAGGGAAAGAAAGAGAAAAGTAATGTCCATTGACAGCTATGTATCCATTACCCTGTTAATACCTTTAGAGATCTCTTTCATGCCTGCATTCTTGAAATGCAACACAATGACCAATACAATTATTTTAGATTCCATGTCAGCTATCATATAGTTTAGCTGAAATTCGAGGAAACCAGCAATTGAGGGAAACCAGATTAGAATAGAAGCAAAACATATTGTGAGGAGGTTGATTTCACTCCTTTACGACTGAAACGCACCACTTATGAAAGTTGGAGAACAATCTTTAAATGAAGACTCAATCCCTGGACTCCTCTTTAACCCAAAACTAGAAACCAGCCAGTTGAGGGGAAGGGAATCTCCCAAATTTTCATTATCCCTCAAAGATAAATTTCATACATCTCTGTTACCCAGAATTTCCAGGGCTCTCAAACACTTAACATTCACAAGTACGTTCTGTGCCCTGAGCTTCAAAAAATGTTATTTGCATCAAAGAAAAAAGAAACAATTACTTCATAGGAAACAAATCTTCAGTTTCTTTCTAAAAGCCCCCTTTGTGCGTGAATGAAAACATCATGGGATTGCCAGGAACCCAAACAGCCCAAATACCACCTCAATGTACACATTTTTTAGAATTCTGTGACATGCACACTGCCTGCTGAGGATGTGAAAGGAGACAAGTCAGAAAAGATAATGAACCAATTTCAGGTCTTCACATTCTGTCAAAGTGAACATTGGAAAGTGTTTATCACTGTTATTTATATAACAGTGAAAGAAAAAAGATTCTGAAAATTGTTGTTGGTCTAGAACGCTTGGCTAACACTCCATGGATAATATCCAAAAGATAATTGCATAGTAAGACTGTGTATTCTACTCGAAGGGAAATATTGAAAAAAAAAATGGTCTTGTAAACTTTTGTGTCTCCTAAACTAACATTTTACATATAAAAATTAGCTCAAAAATATATGCCAAGGATTTTTATCATAATCACAACCCATTACCTGTTGAACAAATAACAAATGAATATACAGCATCTTCTGGGAGGAAAAAAAAGAACCTCTATTTGAGAATTATTGCCATACAATACAATAAACTGATTATGTATGTGCAAGTTTTAAAATATGTATATAGGCATGCACAACTTTTCCTCATTCCTACTTGTATTGTCTATTCCTTCCCTCACTAGCCCTACCTCCCTCATCCCCAGGCAACCAAGGATCTGAACTGTATCACTTTTTTTTTTTTTCGATTTTATTTTAAATTCAGGTTAGTTAACATATAGTGTATTATTTCAGGGGTAGTATTTAGTGGTTCATCACTTGCATATAACATCCAGTGCTCACTATATCAAGTGACCTCCTTAATGCCATCTCCCAGTTACCCATCCCTCTACCCACCTCCCCTCCAGCAACCCTCCGTTTGTTTCCTATAGTTATGAGTCTCTTATGGTTTGCCTCCCTCTCTGTTTTCATCTTATTTCATTTTTCCTTCCCTTCTCTTATGTTCATCAATACACTATATCACTTTAAATTTCTTTGCACTTCCTAGAATTTTACATAGGTGTTATTATTTATGTCTTACTTCTTTCACTCAGCATTATTTAGAGATTCATCTGTGTTGTTGTACTCATCATTCCCTTTTATTTTTGAGTAGTATTCCACTGCATAGATATAACACAATTTATCTATTCACCTATTGAGGGATACCTGGATTGTTTGCATTTTGGGGCCTTAATAAGCAAAGCTGCTAAGAACATCCTTATGTATAGACATAAGATCTCTTTTCTCTTGGGTAAACACCTAGGAGTAAAATGACCAGATATGATCATCTGATGATGATCAGATGACCATTATATGATAAGGCTATGTTAAACTGCCTAACCAGTTGCCAAACTAGTTGTACTCACTTATATTCCCATTTTACATATATCAGTTCTGGTTCCCCTGAATCTTCATCAACTCTTGATGAGGTCAGTCTTTTTCATTCTAAACATTCTAAAAGGTGTGTGGTGGTATTCATTGTGGTTTTAACTTGCATTTCCTTGATGAATAATGATGTTGAGCATCTTTTAATGTGTTTATTTGATATCTTACATATTTTTGGTGATGTCTGTTCAAATCTTTTGCTTGTTTTTAAATTGGATTATGTATCTTTTATCAGATGTATGCTTTGCAAATATTTTCTCCCAGTCTTTGGTTTCTCTTTTCATTCTTTTATAGTGTCTTTGTAAAGCAGTTTCTAATCTTAATGATGTCCAATTTGTCAAGGTTTCTTCCAGATTGTTTTAATATGCATGAAATCTTTGCGAAAGCCACAGTCACAGAGATTTTCTTGTATATTTTCTTCTAGCAATTTTATAATTTTAGATTTTACATAAGATCTATACCTTTTCTTTTAGGAAGAGGGGGAGGGACAGAGGGAGAGGGAGATAGAGAATCTTCTTTTTTTTAATTCACATTAGTTAACATATAATGTATTATTAGTTTCAGTGCGTGTATTAGTGATTCATCGGTTGCATATAATACTTAGTTCTCATTACATCAACTGTCCTCCTTAAGGCCCATTATCCAACTACCCCATCCACCCACTTATCTGCCCTGCAACATCCCTCAGTTCCCTATAGTTAAGAGCCTCTTAGAGTTTACCTCTCTTTGTTTTTATCTTATTTTATTTTTCCTTCTCTTCCTCTATGTTCATCTGTTTCGTTTCTTAAATTCCACATGAGTGAAATCATATGGTATTTGTCTTTCTCTCATTGACTTATTTTCACTTAGCGTAATACCCTCTTAAAAATCTTGATTTTTGGGGATCCCTGGGTGGCGCAGCGGTTTGGCGCCTGCCTTTGGCCCAGGGCGCGATCCTGGAGACCCGGGATCGAATCCCACGTCGGGCTCCCGGTGCATGGAGCCTGCTTCTCCCTCTGCCTGTGTCTCTGCCTCTCTCTCTCTCTCTCTGTGACTATCATAAATAAATAAAAATTGAAAAAAAAATATTAAAAAAAAATCTTGATTTTTGGCAAAGATTTCATTCTTTTTGATGGCTGAGTAACATTCCATTGTATATATATTTACATCTTCTTTATCCATTTATCTGTTGACGGACATCCAGGCTCTTTCCATATTTTGGCCATTGTGGACATCACTGCTATTGGGTGCAAGTGCCCTTTCAAAACACTATTTTTGTATCCTTTGGATAAATAACTAGTAGGGCAATTGCTGGATAGTAGGGTATTTCTATTTTTAACTTTTTGAGGAACCTCCATACTGTTTTCTAGGGTGGCTACACCAGTTTGCATTCCCACCAACAATGTAAGAGGGTTTCCCTTTCTCTGCATCTTCACCAACATTTGTTGTTTCCTGAGTTGTTAATTTTAGCCATTATGCCTGGTGTGAGGCAGTATCTCATTGTGGTTTTGATTTGTATTTCCCTGATGATAAGTAATGTTGAGCATTTTTTTTCATGTGTCTGTCATTTGTATGTCTTTTTTTGGAGAAATGTCTATTCATGCCATCTTCCCACTTCTTGACTAGATTTTTTATTTTTTTGAGTGTCAAGTTTCTAGATTTTGGATTCTAGCTCTTAACCTGATATGCCATTTGCTAACATTTTCTCCCATTCTGTTGTTGCCTTTCAGTTTTGTTGACTGCTTCCTTTACTGTGCAAAAGCTTTTTATCCTGATGAAATCCTAATAGTTCATATTTGCTTTTGTTTCCCTTGCCTCTGGAGGTGTGTCTAGCAAAAAGTTGCTACAGCTAAGGTCAAAGAGGTTGCTGCCCATGTTCTCCTCTAGGATTTTGATGGATTCTTGTCTCACATTTAGGTCTTTCACCCAGGAGAGAGAATCTTAAGCAGGCCCCCAGCCCAGCATGGAGCCTGACCCAGGGCTCAATCTCACAACCTGAGATCCTGACCTGAGCTGAAATCAAGAGTCAGATGCTTTTTTTTTTTTTTTTAAATTTATTTATTCATGATAGTCACACAGAGAAAGAGAGAGAGAGAGAGAGGCAGAGACACAGGCAGAGGGAGAAGCAGGCTCCATACACCGGGAGCCCGACGTGGGATTCGATCCCAGGTCTCCAGGATTGCGCCCTGGGCCAAAGGCAGGCGCCAAACCACTGCGCCACCCAGGGATCCCAAGAGTCAGATGCTTAACCAACTGAGCCTCCCACATGCCTCAAGATTTATATCTATCTTGAGTTTATTTTTATACATGGTATAAAGTATTGATGAAAGTTTATTTTTTGCATATAGATACCTAATTATTCCAGAACCATTTGTTTAAAAGATTTTTCTCCACTGAATTACATTTGCATCTTTGTCAAAAACCAATTGTCTTAATAATGTGGATATATATTTCTGGACTTCTTACTCTGTTAAATTGATTTATTCATCTCTCTTTACCCCAAAGATCATACCGTCTTGATTACTGTAACTCTATAATAAGCTTTGAACAAAAGTCATATTAGCCCATGAATTTTGTTTTTGTTTTGTTTTTTTTCAAAACTGTTTTACTATTGTATATCCTTTGCATTTCCATATGAACCTTAAGAGCAACTCATTAATTTCTATAATAAAATTTGCTAAGATTTTTATTGAGATTGCACTGAATCTATAGATCAATTTGGGGATACTTGACATCTTAACAATATTGAGCCTTCCCATGCATAACAGGGTACACCTCTTCATTTATTTTGGTCTTTAACTCACTTAGTAATATTTTTGTAGTTTTCCAGCTTATAGGTGTTATACATCTTTTGTTAGATTTATTCCTAGGTATTTTATATTTTATGCTATATAAATATTATTTATTTCAATTTCTAATTGTTCATCGCTAGTGTATAGAAATACAATTAATTATAATATATAGCACATGATATAATACATGTTATTTAGTATATTATAACATAAAATAATTGAATAGCTTATGTTCTACAAACTTGATAGTCACATTTAGTATCATATTTGTAGAATCCACAAGGTTTTCAGCATGTCATCTGCCAAAAAATGCAGTTTTACTTCTTCCTTTCTAGTCTAGATGCCTTTTCTTCCTCTTGCACTGGCAAGTATCTTCAATATAATTCAAAATTATATTGAATAAAAATGATGAAACGTACATCCTTTCTTTGTCCCTGATTTTAGAATGAGTGCATTAATTCTTTGCCCATTAAGTATGATGTTAGCTCTAGATTTTTCATTGAAGGTCTTCATCTGGTTGAAGAAGTGCCTTTCTATTCCTAGCTTCCTGAGAGTTATCAGAAATACGTGTTGAATCTTTTCCAATACTGTTTGTGTATCTAATGAGATGGACATATGATTTTTCTTTTTTAGTTTGTTAATATGGTGATTTTTATTGGTTGATTTTCAAATGTTAAACCAATCTTATACCCCTAGAATAAACTCCACTGATCACAATGTATGCTTTTTGTATATTGTTGAATTTGATTTGCTAAAATTTTATTTAGAACTTTTGCAGATATGTTAATAAGAGATATGCCTCTCCTCTTACTGGTATCTGAGTTATTCTAGTCTCAGTAATTCTGGTCTTCATTCTCATTAATTGAGAACTTTCTCTTCTATTTTCTGGAAGTGTTCATGGAGTGTTGCTATTATTTCTTCTTTAAATGCTTGGGAGAATTCACCATGAAGCCACCTGGGCCTGAAATTTTCTTTGTGGAAAGGTTTTTAACTACATTGAATACACATTCAATTTCTTTAATAGATATAAGACTATTGAAGTAATCTGTTTCTCTCAAAGGAGCTTTAGTAGTCTGCATCTTTCAAAGAGTTGTTCCATTTCATCTATGTTGTTAAACTTATTGGCCTATAGTTGTTTGAAATAGTTTTTTAGTCTTTAGATAGCTCTAAGACAGATTGTGATTTCCTCTCTCATTCTTGATATTGGTAATTTGTGTCTTAGCTCCTTTTTATCTTCATCATTCTGACTAGAAGTTGGTCACTTTGTTTTCTTCAAAGAATCAGCTGTTGGTTTCCTTGACTTTTCTCTCCTATTTTTATTTTCTATTTCATTTGTTTCTAGTCTTTATTATTTCTTTTTTCTGTTTATTATAAGTATAATCTGCTCTTCTTTTTCTAGCTTCCTAAGTGGAAGCTGAGATCATTTATCTGAGACTTTTCTTCTTTTCACTTGGTACGGTAAATGTCCCACTAAGTACTACTTTAGCAGCAATATCCTACACATTTTGTTTCCCTTTTAATTCACTTCAAAATACTTAATTTTTCTTTTGATTTCTCCTTTGTTCCATGGGTGAATTAGGATTTAGGATTTAGAAATCTTTTCTTTAGTTTCCAGAGATCTTTTGGTTATTGATGGTTACTTTAACTCCATAGTGAATAGAGAAGATATGTTTTTATGACATGAAAATCTTTACTCTCATTTAAACATGTTCTATGCTCCAAGATAGGGTCTACCTTGGTAAATGATATGTTGTATATGAAAAGAGTATGCATTCTGCTGTTTTTAGATGGGATTTTTTAAAAGGTCAATTAGTTGAAGTTTCTTAATAGTATTGTTTAATACCATTGTTAATACTATTAGTTCAAGTTATTAATAGTATTCTCTTATGTCGTCACTTATTTTCTGTCTAGTTGTTCCACCAATCATTGAGAGAAAAGTTTTTAAATCACTGACTATACTTGTGCATTTGTCTACTCCTTGATGTCCCATCAGTTTGTGTTTCTTGTATTCCAAAGTTTTGCTAGCTGTATAAATGTTCTGGATTATTAGGCCTCATGATAATCTCCTTTATCATTATGAAATCACATTCTTCATTCCTACTAAAGGTCATTGTTCTGAAATCTACTTTGTTATCAATAACCATTCCAGCTTTTATATAACTAATATTAGCATGAAATATCTTTTCCTGCTTGTTACTTTTTACCTATTTGTCTTTTTTTTTAAGACTTTATTTATTTACTCATGAGAGATACAGAAAGAGAAGCAGATACATAAGCAGAGGGAGAAGCAAGCTCCCTGTGGGGAACCTGATGCAGGGCTCGATCCTAGGACACCAGAATCATGACCTGAGCCAAAGACAGATGCTCAACTACTGAGCCACCTACTGTCCCTTGTCTTTATATTTAAACTGTGTTTCTTGTAGGCAGCATATTATTGAGTTTCGCTTTTATTCAAAATGATCATCTATGCCTTATCATTAGGCTGTTCAAATTTAATGCCATCATTGATGTGGTTAAGTTAAAGTCCATCACATTACCGCTTTCCTATATGGTCCATCTGTTCTTTTCCCTTTTTCCTTTTTCTACCTTCCTTTGAAATGAATAAAATAAATACATTTTTGCTGGCTATAGAATTCTACAGGACCATTTTTTCCTTCACTACTTGAAAGTAGGTTGCTCCACTATTTTCTCACATTGTTTCAGATGAGAAGTCTGTGGTAATCTTTATCTTTTTTACTCTGTTTGTAATATGTATGTGGTAAGTAAAAACAACAACGACAACAACAACAACAAAAACCCTACTTAATTTAAATGATGATGATTCCGGAATTTTAAGCTAATGAGATTTAGATGAACTGTTTTACTTTTGTGTTGATGCTATAATTGGAGATCTTGAGATGGGATGAATTTATTTTACATGTGAGACATGTACAGATATACTTGGGAGACAGAAAAATGGACTATAGTCAGCAGAAAAATGGTTCTCAGAGATGCTCATGTTCTAATTCATGAAACCAATGAATATGGTAGGTTAGATGCAAAAGGTAATTAAAATTGCAGATAGAATTAAGGTTGTTAATAGGATGACCTTAAAATAGGGAATTTATCCAACGTTATCTGTGTGAGTCCAATCTAATTACAAGGGTTTTGAAAGTAGAAGAGAGAGGCAGAATAGAGTGAGAAAGAAATGTAACTATGGAAGCAGGATCACAGAGATGCTGTATGCTAGCTTTGAAGATGGAGAAAGGGCCACGAGCCAAGGAATGTGAGTGACCTTTAGACACTGAAAGAGACAACGAAGCCCATTCTTTCCTAGAATTTCCAGAAAGGAAAGCAGCCCTTGGTGATACCTTGTTTTAGGCCCAGTAAAACTCATGTCAGACTTCTGAACTACAAAACTATAAGATAATAAATTTGGGTTGCTTTAAACCTCTAAAGTAGTTTGTTAGCAGCCATAGGAAACTAATGCAATGTCTTTTTTCTTATCTGGCTGATTTTAATATTTTCTTTTTATCACTGGCTTTGGCAGATGACATCTTTACATGCCATACACATATCCCCATCTTTTCTGTTAGTTTCTGTGCACTAACAGAAAATGCAATTTAAAAAATTGTGCCACAGATATATACAGAACTTTGCATCTGAACGCAACTGAATACACATTCTTCTCAAGAGCACATGGAACTTTCTGCAGAGTAGACCACATCCTGGGTAACAAATCAGGTCTCAACCTATACCAAAAGATTGGGATTGTCCCCTGCACATTTTCAGACCACAATGCTTTGAAACTAGAACTCAAACACAAGAAGAAATTTGGAAGAAACTCAAACACGTGGAGGTTAAAGAGCATCCTGCTAAAAGATGAATGGGTCAACCAGGAAATTAGAGAAGAATTAAAAAGATACATGGAAACTAATGAAAATGAAGATACAACCATTCAAAATCTTTGGGATATAGCAAAAGCAGTCCTAACAGGGAAATACATCGCAATACAAGCATCCCTCAAAATATTGGAAAAAACTCAAATACACAAGCTAACCTCACACCTAAAGGAACTGGAGAAAAAACAGCAAATAAAACCTACACCAAGCAGAAGGAAGAGAGATAATAAAGATTCGAGTAGAACTCAATGAAACAGAGACCAGAAGAACTATAGAATAGATCAACAAAACCAGGAGTTGGTTCTTTGAAAGAATTAATAAAATAGATAAACCATTAGCCAGCCTTATTAAAAAGAAAAAAGACTCAAATTAATAGAATCATGAATGAAAGAGGAGAGATCACAACCAATACCAAGTAAATACAAACGGTTTTAAAAATGTATTATGAGCAGCTATATGCCAATAAATTAGGCAATCTAGAAGAAATGGATGCATTTCTGGAAAACCACAAATTACCAAAACTGGAACAGGAAGAAATAGAAAAACTGAACAGACCAATAACCAGGGAGGAAATGGAAGTAGTCATTAAAAAACTCCCAAGACACAAAAGTCCAGGGCCAGATGGCTTCCCAGGGGAATTCTATCAAATTTGTTTAAAGAAGAAACAATACCTATTCTACTAAAGCTGTTCTGAAAGATAGAAAGGGATGGAATATTTCCAAACTTGTTTTATGAGGCCAGCATCACCTTAATTCCAAAACCAGACAAAGACCCCACCAAGAGGGAGAATTAAAGACCAATATCCCTGATGAACACAGATGCAAAAATTCTCAACAAGATACTAGCCAATAGGATCCAACAGTACATTAAGAGGATTTTTCACCATGACCAAGTCGGATTTATCCCCAGGATGCAAGGTTGGTTCAACACTCATAAACAATCAACATGATAGACATATCAACAAGAGAAAAAACAAGAACCATATGATCCTCTCAATAGATGCAGAGAAAGCATTTGACAAAATATAGCATCCATTCCTGATCAACACTCTTCAGAGTGCAGGGATAGAGGGAACATTCCTCAGCATCTTAAAAGCCATCTACAAAAACCCCACAGCAAATATCATTCTCAATGGGGAAAAACTGAGAACCTTTCCCCTAAGATCAGGAACACAACAGGGATGTCCACTCTCACCATTGCTATTCAACATAGTACTAGAAGTCCTAGCCTCAGCAATCAGGCAACAAAAAGAAATAAAAGGCATTCAAACTGGCAAAGAAGTCAAACTTTCCCTCTTCGCAGATGACATGATACTGTACTTAGAAAACCCAAAAGACTCCACCCCAAGATTGGTAGAACTCATATAGAAATTCGGCAGTATGGCAGGATACAAAATCAATGCCCAGAAATCAGTGGCATATCTATACACTAACAATGAGACTGAAGGAAGAGAAATTAGGAATCAATCCCATTTACAATTGCACCCAAAAGCATAAGATACCTAGGAATAAACCTAACCAAAGAGATAAAGGATCTATACCCTAAAAACTACGGAACACTTCTGAAAGAAATTGAGTAAGACACAAAGAGATGGAAAAGTATTCCATGCTCACGGATTGGAAGAATTAATATTGTGAAAATGTCAATGCTACCCAGGGCAATTTGCACATTCAATGCAATCCCTATCAAAATACCATGGACTTTCTTCAGAGAGTTGGAACAAATCATCTTAAGAATTTGTGTGGAATCAGAAAAGACCCCAAATAGCCAGGGGAATATTGAAAAAGAAAACCAGAGCCAGGGGCATCACAATGCTGGATTTCAAGTTGTACTACAAAGCTGTGATCATCAAGACAGTGTGGTACTGGCACAAAAACAGACACATAGATCAGTGGAACAGAATAGAGAACCCAGAAATGGGCCCTCAACTCTACAGTCAACTAATATTTGACAAAGCAGAAAAGACTATCCACTGGAAAAAGGGCAGTCTCTTCAATAAATGGTGCTGGGAAAATTGGACAGCCACATGCAGAAGAATGAAACTAGACCACTCTCTTACATCATACACAAAGATAAACTCAAAATGGATGAAAGATCTAAATGTGAGACAAGAATCCATCAAAATCCTAGAGGAGAACACAGGCAACACCCTTTTTGAACTTGGCCACAGCAACTTCTTGCAAGATACATCTATGAAGGCAAGGGAAACAAAAGCACAAATAAACTATTGGGACTTAAACAAGATAAAAAGCCAAAGAAACAGTCCACAAAACTAAAAGACAACCTACAGAATGGGAGAAGATATTTGCAAATGACATATCAAATAAAGGGCTAGTGTACAAGATCTATAAAGAACTTATTAAACTCAACAGCAAAGAAACAAACAATCCAATCATGAAATGGGCAAAAGACATGAACAGAAATCTCACAGAGGAAGACATAGACATAGCCAAAAAGCACATGAGAAAATGCTCCGCATCACTTTCCATCAGGGGAATACAAATCAAAACCACAATGAGATACCACCTCACCCCAGTGAGAATGGGGAAAATTAACAAGACAAGAAACAACAAATGTTGGAGAGGATGTAGAGAAAAGGGAACCCTCTTGCACTGTTGGTGGGAATGTGAACTGGTGCAGCCACTCTGGAAAACTGTGTGGAGGTTCCTCAAAGAGCTAAAAATAGACCTGCCCTACGACCCAGCAATTGCACTGCTGGGATTTACCCCAAAGATACAGATGCAGTGAAATGGCAGGACACCCGCACCCCGATGTTTATAGCAGCAATGTCCACAATAGCCAAACTGTGGAAGGAGCCTCGGTGTCCATTGAAAGACGAATGGATAAAGAAGATGTGGTCTATGTATACAATGAAATATTACTCAGCCATCAGAAAGGACGAATACCCACCATTTGCTTCGACATGGATGGAACTGGAGGGTATTATGCTAAGTGAAGTAAGTCAGTCAGAGAAGGACAAACATTATATGGTCTCATTCATACAGTGAATATAAAAAATAGTGAAAGGGATTAAAGGGGAAAGGAGAGAAAATGAGTGGGAAATATCAGTGAGGTGACAGAACATGAGAGACTCCTAACTCTGGGAAACGACCAAGGGGTAGTGGAAGGGGAGGTGGGCGGGGGGATGGGCTGACTGGGTGACGGGCTCTGAAGGGGGCACTAGACAGGATGAGCACTGGGTGTTATGCTATCAGTTGGCAACTCCAATAAAAAAATACATAAATATTTATGTTAGCGCCACCTTCCACCCAGGGCCTGATCCTGGAGACCCGGGATCGAGTCCCACATCGGGCTCCCTGCGTGGAGCCTGTTTCTCCCTCTGCCTGTGTCTTTGCCTCTCTGTGTGTGTGTGTGTCTCTCAAGAATAAATAAATAAAATCTTTTTAAAAATAAATAAAGGAAGGAAGGAAAAGAAGTATACATTAAAGCTGCTCCAAAAAAAAAAAATAATAAAATAAAGCTGCTCCATGGGTATCAGTATTCACAAATCAATAATATAAATGTTTCTTTATATACCACAGAAAGACATCACATAGGCTATTTTATCTTAAGCTGGGCTAATAAATTCATTTCAAAAATAATGCTTTAATGATGCTATCTATTAATCCAACTAAATTCTATATTCCATCAGGATTATAGAATTATACTGTGTCTTTAAAGCTCCTTTTCTCTGAGAAACTCAAACTATTTTTATATATAATGAAATGTCACAGTGGTCCCAAGAATTTCATCAAGAGACAATAAGCATTCCCAAATAAACCCAATTACCCCCCACCCCACCCCCACATGCTAACATTGGGGAATCAGGTGAACTTTTTATTTTCTAACTAAAGAAACCTTGAGGATAATTTTAAATAATTAAGGGCTAAATGGTTAAGAGAGGGCATTCAGCTGTGTAAGTACAAAACAACTGAATTTTGGCAAACCAAGTTCATAATTTTAAGATGATTTAAGGTAAACTATGCCTTTGGGAAGAAAAGTAACTTTTAAACTTAAAAAAAAATTATACAAATCATATGTGTTCACTTTCAAAAAATTAGAAGAGGAAGAATATCCATCGATAATCCCACTGCCCAGGGTAATCTCTATTAACATGTTGTATACCTCTGTTGATCTGGATATTTTCCATTTGCCCCTCCAGATCCCCTCTCAATCTTGCCACCCTGCTCTGTGCCTAAGGAGACTGATCTATATGGATGTATCAAGGAACCCCTTTGCAGGCTGACTTCTGCTTGAGCTCAGTGAATGAAGAACACTGGTAATAGAGTAAGGGCAGGGAGGGAGAGGCCAAGACATTCATTTCTTAGTACCCACACTGTACAGTTGTTGTGGAAAGGCTACACGCCTTTAGAAAAGTCATAAATCCTGTCAAAAGGTGTTTCCACGTAGCTTTCCCTGCCTCACAGCCCCTTCCTCTAGCCCCTTCAGGCAGACCTGCAATGGTAAGAACATCCTATCCTCCACACCTTCACCAGCTCCCGATTCTATACCATTCCTTGTTGTTTCTCTATATCCTGCTTACACCTTGTAAATAATCCCTACATTGAACTCTCTCACATTACTCAAGTTGAGTGTGCCATCTGTATCCTGTTGCTACCTTGACTAAAACCTTTTATCCAGTTTTTAAACTACAAATTATATATTATAACTACATATAATATATATATTTATATACATACATTTGTTTTTACATGACATGCCAGCTATTATATTGCTATATTAGAATCTATACAAATCACTATTATTCAAAAATTTCAGTTTTCATTTTCTACTCTATACAGTGATGCAATAAATATCTATGTATATACACATATCTTTGCCTTCTTCTCTATATTATTGTCATAGGATACATTCTTGGCAGTATTATTTCTGGGATATATAAATATGCACATATTTAAGGCTTTTGATATTACGAAATAGCTTTTCATATAAGCCATAATGATATTCACCTCCCCATATAGTGAACAAGAATGCCCGAATGCCCATTATCCCACCCACTCATTAACATTCTACCAAAACATTTTTGCAGAAGGAAAATTAACCTCTTTAATTCTATTGTATACACACCACCTAGTACTCTGCAGTGAAGCTATTCCCAAAGCCACCAAGTTGATAGCTAGATTGGCAATTCAAACATTAGCTCTTAATTCCAATTTCAGAAACCAAAAAATAGGGGGTTTTGGTATCTCCTCCTTTTCCCACATGGCCACAGTAAGTAGTCTTTTAGTCTATAAAACATAATTTGTAAACTTTTCTACTAATTTGTTGAAGTAGAAAAACCTATAAGTCCTAAACTAGGAAACTAGGGCAAATCTAGTAAAGTCCCTAGTTTCTTTTAGAGAATCTAGAGGAAAATGACCACACATTAAAATGTAAGCCAATTCCATAAAATGAATTGAATCCCATGGTTGTGGAAGACACCACAGTCCAATGTTATTAGGGGTACAAATGGGCAAAATGTGTCCCTCTCCCCCCACAGCAACTGTCTAATACAGGAAACAGAAAGAAGCATGAACAACACTAAAGATGGCTTTAAAAGAATGGGTTCTCTGAGGAGTAAAAAGAAAAAGAAAAAAACCTCCAGCTAATCAAGAAAAAAGAACAGGGCAGCCCAGGTGGCTCAGTGGTTTAGCACTGCCTTCGGTCCAAGGTGTGATCCTGGAGACACCGGATCCCTGTATGGAGCCTGCTTCTCCCTCTGCCTATGTCTCTGCTCTCTCTCTGTGTCTCTCATGAATAAATAAAATCTTTAAAAAAATAAAAAAGAAAGAGAAAGAACAAATATATACAAAAAGTAAGGAATGAAACAGGCTATAATGATAGAGCTGAAAGATTCTTTTCTTTACAAAATATTGTCTATAACTTTATGCTAAAACTTTATATATATATAATACAGAATTTACTAAGAAATAAAAATGACAAGCATTATTTGATCAAATCAATATCTATAAAAGAAATGGAAAATGTTGTCAAAGAAGGCAGAAAAGACTATAGATTAAGAGCACAGTTTTAAATTCCGTTGCCCCATTGTCCTTCCGGCCTTGCGTAACACCAACTTCCTACCTCCTCCCACTGTCCTATGAGCTTTGCTGGAGAAAAATCACAGTCAAGTAGCTGGAAGCTACTATAGTTTTATGGTCATCAACCTCAAATGGGCTCTCTGCACTGAAAAGAAACTACAGAATTATGTTTTTCTAGTTGTCTTACTTTTCTCTTCTCCACACCTCTGTAACACAGATAAAAATCTTCTCTATTCTTCTCAAACTTCTGAGTCCTGCCACACATGCCCCTCCCCACTCGGCCCTGCAGAATCACTCAGCAGGCAATCTGAGGCAATCAGACTTCTGTTTTCATAGAGAAACAAAAGCCATCAAAAGGACCCCCTCCAAGTCCTGCCACCAGAACAATAACACAAATCTATCTATGTATGAATCTTCTTTCCTTCCCTCCTGTTTCAGAGGGAGAAGTGGCCTACCTCTTGTGACTTCTCAAGTGCCTTCCTCTACCCTGGATCTTCAAACTGCCTCACTCCACTGGCTCCTTCCCAACAGTCTTCCCACACCTCTCTTCCATGCTCCCTCCCTTTCTGCTCCCTTTCATTTCACAACCCACCACATCCTATTTGTCCCAACAAACATCCCCTTGTCAAACTCCTCACTGACTTCCATGTTGTTGAATCCAATTGACACTTTTCAGTTCTTCACTTGCTCATCCCCTTGGCAGTATTTGATACTGCTGTCCATACCTTCTCATCTTCTGCCTACTTAACAGAGTTTTTATTTCCTATTTAGCTCATATCTCAACAGATATCTCTCCGGATTGAATTTCCAGTTCGTAATACAATTTGTGATGATGTATTGGTGCACTTATTTAATCAGCACAAGGTAGAAAAAGTTCCAATCCTGCCAAAGTAGGTCTCCTTCTCATCCCTGCACCCCAGTCCCCTAGTTTCCTGACCCAGAGATTAGGTCTATAAGCACCATGTAAGCCTGGAGCTGCAGAGCACCATCTTTCCCACCATAAAAAATTCTGCCTGCCACAGAGTGAAGCTACACAGAAGGAACCCAAGCTGAGAGATGGAGAAAGGCAGGTTCCTGATGACACTGTTTGAATATATGGGTCTAATTAACTCTACTTAATCTCTGGACCTTTCTAGTGATAAAGAATAATACATTTCTTTTTTTTTGCAAAGCTAGCTTGAATTGTTTCTGTTAATTATCAGCTGAAGCAGTCCTACCTAATGCTGAGGGAGTAGGTTTTAGAAATTTCTAGAACACAAAATTGACAGGGTTTCATGATTGATTGGATGTGGAAAGTCAAATTTTCCAAGTGTAGATGTAGGCGTGGAGGTGGGTAGATAGGGTCATAAGTCCAAGTCTGACAAAAAGGAGTTCACATTTCACAAAGTTGCCACATGTAATAGTGTGAGAAATGGTGAAGATGAGAAACATGTTAAGGGACCCAAAGCTAGTCATTGAGGGGGATATTCAAAAATAAGCAAAGTCTAGGAATCAGACAGTAAAGATTCCACAAACTTTTGGTCTTGAGTAAGCCTCAGGTTGGGTAACAGATCGGGTTAGCCAAGGGAATCTGAGATATCAATTACCAAGAAAAATTCAGGGTTCTAGAAATAAATAGATCTAAGTCACACTGCATAGGTGTAGGGATAACCAGGTTTTGATAATCGAGACAAGTGAACACCCATGCAAAATAGAAAAAAGGGAAAGAAAGTGGGTTACGTGGAACAAGACTAACACTCACTACAAAAGCCTTAAAAATTATCTTAGAAGAACAAGGACAGTTTGTTCTCTGGCTTCTCTTGCAGCCACTACTGAAAGAAGGTAGCTCTGGGTACAAAGGAAAGCAAAAAGTAGTTATTGTCACTAATGTTAGGTGACTGTAATATAATCAATCTTATGAAGGCTGGGATAAGGGTATGAAAAGTAGATATATTGAGGTATTCTTACGAAAAAGATTAAATGAATAGAAAGTATAGAGAGATCACAGAAAAAAGATCATGTATATTTTGAAAAATAAAGCAAAGATAAAGCAGGGAAGAGACAGGAGAGCTCAAATGACTGTGGGCAAAAGCCCCAAATCAAGCCCCCAATCTAGTTTAACATTGATGCTGCTTTCCCTTGGTGAACACAAGAAGAACATAAAGTAAAAATACTGACATTAGAGATCCCAGAAGTTAGCCTCAGCTTGAATGTCTTTTTATATTAAAAGTGGGTAATTTCTGTCTTATAATAATTTATTGCACTGGTGGGGTATTTCTCTACACCCTGTGTGAAGAATGAATCCTGGTTCAATTTTGGCTCTGTGCTAATTCAAACATCCTTTCCTGTCTGTCCACCATTCAAAATGAACCTGAGGGCTTTACTTGGAATTACAGAAAGCTGTCAGTACTGTATTGCTGAGTTCCCCAAACCAGACAGTCATTCATAAGGGGCAGCATGAAACAAGGTGAAGGAATATAGGAACTGTCTGTCATTCACTGTGTGTTTACTTAGACAATTGAGCCCATGTTGAATTTGTCAATTACAAAACATTTTATAAGACTTAGGGGAGAGAATTCAGGGGTAGAAGAGGTTTCTGATGAGTATGAGGCTCCTAAAAATACCTTAGGAACCAGAGCAAGACTGTTTACTCATGATCCTCCAGACTCTCTGATGCACTTCCCTCAATCCATCCAAACAGGTATAAAAACAACCAGAAGTAACACAGACAATCCAAAGAGCTAGTTTATTTCTATTTGTTTTAACTGAATAATAAGAGTTGGACAAATGAATAAAGACCAATGTGTTCTCTCCTGCAACTAAAATATTCAAACCACAAAAACAAAAAAGTATAAAGCTACATCATAAAAAATATTCTCCTTTCATGTAGTGAAGAGGCAGCCCTGGGGATTTCCAATTCTTAATAGATGGGGCAGGTATAATTTTCCCTATTTCTTCCACGAACTACAACTGAAAACATATATAAAACAAACATAAGACACCGTAAGGTGGAAAAGACATGCAGATTGGCTAAAGGACTTAGGATCTGAGGAATTAACATGATAGTTAGTTCCCTGGAGTTTTGTTTCTGTTTTGTCTCCTATATTCTCAGAATTGGAGCTGAAGAAGGTGGTATAACCTGTTATCGTCTACGGATGCAGCCAGAAAAAAACCCCACAAAAATCTGCCCCCTACAGGCAAAGTACCAGGAAAGAGACAGTCTAGCAAGACAGAAAACTTCTAGATAATTACCACTCTACTCCAGCTAAATGACACAGAAAAGGCTGTGGTCCCATGCCAGGGAATTATGCTGAGTTTAAAAAGCCAAACCAGAAATTACATACCATATGATTTCATTTATGTAACATTCTTGAAATGACAGCTCACTCACAAGTTTGACAAGGTGCCTTACAATCAGAATGTCTTACACTCATCATATGGACCCTCCATGGGGCTGCTTGGGTGTCTTCATGACACAGTAGCCAGCTTCTCCCAAAGTGAGTGATCCAAGAGACAGCAAGGGAGAAACTACAATGTCTTTTATGACCAAGCCTCAGAAGTCACACACCATCATTTGGTAATACCCAACTTGGCTACACAGTGAGGGTGAGAGAGGACTACACAAGGATGTAAACACCAGTTGAGAGCACTGGGATCCATCTTAGAAACCAGCTATCACAGTAGAATAGAAAATATCAGAGAGCAAAACAAGAATCCTTAGCAAGAAATGTGCATATTGCAACAACCACTGCAGCCAACTACCATCATTGGTCTGAAAGATAGTGGAGCACATGTGATAAATACACACAATAGCTAAGAAAGAGTCATTCAATCTTTTGTCTGTTGGCATCGGTCTTGATTTCTGTGATCTGATGTTCAATCTGATCACCTTAATGTGAGAATTACTGTTGAATGTTCCCAGTTTAATTTTATATTAACAGAATTCACAGTTGGTTATGAGAACTAAGAAAGCATTTTTTCTGCTGTTAGCAAAAAAGTATTAGGATTTTCAAGACTTTTAAATGTTTCATTACAGACTTCCAGTAAGCTTTCTAGAAGGGATATTAGGAAATGTGAGATTTCTCTAGTATAATCATTGTAACACTATGGCAAAACTGGTACAAATTTTTCTTTAAAAGGATGGTTTTATTATTAGAAGAAAACAATTATAAAGTAAAAAATAAAAATTCCAGAGCTGTATTCAAGTTCAAGTGCTGGATCTGGAGATTTAAAAAGTAATAATATTAAGGGGAGTCTGGGTGGCTCAGTTGCTTGAGCATGGGACTCTTAATTTCAGCTCAGGTCATGATTCTGGGGTCCTGGGATAGAGGCTTCGAGCCAGGTTCTATGCTCTGTATGGAGTCTGAGATTCTCTCTCCTTCTGCCCCTCCCCCCACTCACATGCATGCACTCTAAAATAAATCTCTAAAAAGAATAATATTCACTGCAATAATAAGTAATCTTAGACTTTATTAAACTACTTCATTAAAAAAAAAAGATTTCTATTTTTAAAGTAATCTCTACATGCAATGTGGGGCTCAAATTTATAACACCGACATTGAGTCATGTGTTCCACCAACTGAGCCAGCTAAGTACCTCTAAACTACTTTATGGGTTTGTTTTTGTTTTTGTTTTTTTAAGATTTATTTCTTTGACAAAAGCAAGTACAAGCAAGGGGAGCAGCAGAGGGAGAGGGAGAAGCAGACTCTCCAACTAGCAGGGAGCCAAACATGCAGCTAGTTCCCAGAACCCCAGGATCATGACCTGAGCTGAAGGCAGATGCCTAACCAACTGAACCACCTAGGCACCCCTAAACTGCTTTATTTTTACAAAGAAACACTTATATGGAAGACCTAGTAATAAATGTTTTCTTTAAATATTATTTTAACAAATCTACAAAATCCAAATAAACATCTCAATTTCTAATAATATATGTACACTTTTTAACACCCTCAAACTTAACAATTCATTTAGAAACGATTCAAATTACCAAAGAAGGAAAAAATAGACACAGTTACCTGCCTGTGATGATTAATTTTATGCACCAAAGGGTGCCCAGATTAAACATTATTCCTGAGTGTATATGTGATAGTTTCCAGATGAGATTTGCATTTGAACTGGTGGACTCAGAAAAGTAGTTTGAACTCCTCAATGTGGGTGGGCATCATGCAATCCATTGAGGGCATAAATAGAACAAAATGCAGGGGGAAAGGGATTTGCCCCTTTTTACTTCCTGCCTCTTAAGTTGGAACAGTCTTCCCCTGCCTTTGGAATAGTCTTTATGCCATCTGTCCCCGTTTCTCAGGGCCTTTGGATTTAGCCTGTGCCTGAGACAGGGACTATCGGAACAAGCCGTAAGTGAAAAACTATGTACCTGGAGCGCTTTCTGTTGCCTGTCACCATCAAACCTTCGTCTCACAGAGAACAACCAGGATGCAGCGCCATATGCAAAGAGAACTTAAGAGACCTGGCTCCAAAAAAACACCAATGAGCTGCCTGAGTTGCCTGCCAATATCAACCAATCAGGATAGGTCCTTCTAATCAATCAAGGCCAAGCCCTTCCAACCAATCAAAATGAGGCCCTACCAACCAATCAGGACGAAGTACTTTTTTCTCTTTCCCTCATTAGCATATTGGACTGGAATGGGATAAAGGCAGAGTCTTACTGATGTTGCCGCAGGCTGTGTAAAGTACTTTAAATTGGTATTGTGTCTCCGTTTAGCTGGAGCCGGAGCCCTGCATGTCCTCTTGCCTTTAGGGCCCAGTAGGCAGTTTCTATTATTTGGGGCCCAAGGACCCACCTCTGGTGACAGGATTCCACCATTAGTTTTCTTGGATCTCCAGTTTGCAGATGGTTGGACTTCTCAGCTTCTGTAATGAAGTGAGCTAGCTCCTTATAATAAATCTTTTCCAACATAAATCCTATTGGTTCTCTTTCTCTGGAGAACCTTGACAGTTGTAGCAAAATATGTGCAAAAGAGAAAATCATTCATAGTGCTCCCCCCCCCAAAAAAAATACTCTTCTAGAATTGTGGAATATTGTGTGTTCAATTATTTATATAAATCAACCAAAAGATTTAAACTATACCTTTACTTTTATAAAATTTCATTATATCTTACAGTATTGCAATAAATTTAGAAACTTATTAGTCTTTAAGATGTCTACTGTAGATTTTGTTCATAGCAACACAAACATCATACATAGAACTTGAAAATTAAGATTCAGAATAATTCATCAGTAAATTATTAGTAAACTAAAATTACTATATCCTGGATGAAATGTCAGAGTAATAATATCCTTAAAATATGAGGGAGAGGAGTGCCTGGGTAGCTCAGTCTGGTAATCCTCGTCTGACTCTTGATTTCGGCTCAGGGTCCTGAGATTCAGCCCCAGGTGCCATCACCATCAAGTAGGGAGGGATTGGGGGTGGGGAGCTCCGCATCAGGCTCATAGAGCCTGCTTAAGATTCTATCTCCCTCCGTCTCCCCCTGGCCCCCACACAAGCCCTTTTGTGCTCTGTTTCTAAAAAAAAAAAAAAAAAAAAAAAGTAAAATAGTGTAGTAGTCCTCATCATATCCCTTTAACGTTCAGGTACAGTATTAGCAAAACTCATACAGATCATGGCAGGACAGTAGGCTGCTGTAAACTGAACCTAGTGATAGCCCCAGTCACAGCTGCTGTGCTGTGATTTTGATGTGTGCTATGTTTAATGGAACAGACTGACAGACTCTGGCATGTGGCATGTAGCCATTAATCTGGCAAAGGTAGTCTTTTATATCCTTATCAGGAAAAAAAAGATCAGAAGCAATTCAACACTCACTTGTACCAGACATTACACATTCATGGTCTTGTCCCAAGATTGTATTGGCTGACTTAATTCTCCTGCTCTCCATTTCAATATAGGTCAAAAGAATTTTCATTGCTTGGACATTACACAGAATACTATGCTGGTCAGTTATATTGGGGCATTTTATTAATCAATTCAGATGATTGGGGTGGGGGGCAAGTACTCTAAATGTTCTGATCAGGAATATGTGCATTAGAAAGTGGAAGATGACCATGAAGTGACTGGAGGAACTGCCCCATTAATAAAGTTACCATACTAAGTGAGACTGGATTAAAGGGTCACCCTGAGGTGTACTATCTAAGATAAAGAACACCTTACTGAATCTTGCATCTCCTATTAAGAAAGGCACAATGAATAGTAGCCATGTTCAGATTTTGGAGACCACGTACACATTTGAGAATACAACCATTGCTCAGATGACTCCAAATGCTGTCAGTTAAGAGGAAGGGAGGGGTCTGTGGCAGTCTTAGTCTGTGCTACAAACAGCCCTGGCATATAGGTTACAATCCAGCAAATACTGTGTGCTCAAAGTGTTTGTGGTAGACAAGGATGCTTTGCAGTCTCTGGCAAGTCTCAAATAACTTGCCTGACTATTCTGGAATAACAGCAGAAATTTATATATCATTTGAAATGCAGATTCTGACTTGCTATTGGGCCTTAGTAGAGACTGAGCACTGACCATGGGACAGTAAGTGACTATGTGACCAGAGCTATTCAACAGGAATTGCATACAGTATAAGTAAGTTGGGGCAGGGGAGACAGAAAGGACTAAGCAGATACAGAGGGCACAGATAAATAACACAAACATGTTGCCCACTTGCCTGCCTCTGTTGTACCAACACCTCTCTCAGCTCACATGTGTGGCCTAGTAGATGTTCCTTAGAGGAAGAAAAAAATTGAAGCCTGGTTCATAGATAACATGGTTGAGTATGTTGGTGCAAACCCAAAATCCACCTGGAAATAATTTTTTAGAACCATTTTATTGTAAAATAAAATGTGAAGACATAAAAATCATATAAAACAAATGTATAACCCAAGAAATTATCATAAGGCAAACATCACCCTAGTCAAGAAGTAGATCTTGCCAGCAGCTCTAGAAGCTGCTTCGATGTGTTCCATCCTAGTTACAACCCTTCTTCTCACATAAATAACCACCATCTGGCTTTTATAACAATCAATTCCTTGCTTTGTAAAAATAGTTTTGTCACCCAAAAATGCATCCCATCACACTATCAGTTGGTCTTGGCTGGTTTAAAAAAAATTATAACATCTTTTAAGTATCTCCTCCTCTGTAAGTTTTTCTATCCCTTTCATTTCACTTGTAGAGTTTCCCACAGACTGGACTTTGCTGATTGCATGTTCTTAATAAAACTCAAGATTTTCTTCTGTCCTCTGAATTTCTGTAAATTGTCAGTTGGATCCAGAGACTGGATCAGACTCTAGTTCAGAACCATAAGAGGCATATAATTCTGATTATCTATTTTATGAACTTAAAAGTCAATGATTTTTTGTGCGTATAGCCATTTATTAGAAATCGCCAAATGGTGATATGCAAATTCTATCATTTTGTTTGTTGGATTACCTTTATATTAACATGCTCATCTACTCTTTTATCACCAAGTTGTGCAATTCATATAAGAAAGCAGGATAGATGTTGGATTCCTTTCCTTTATCCATCAGTTTTCAAGATAAGGAATTGTTTCTTTGTCATTTCCAAAAATTACACACTCACATATAATCATTATGAACTCTGCAATTTAAATATTTTGATGGGGGCAGCCCGGGTGGCTCAGCGGTTTAGCGCCGCCTTCAGCCCACGGTGTGACCCTGGAGACCAGGGATCGAGTCCTATGTCAGGCTCCCTGCATGGAGCCTGCTTCTCCCTCTGCCTGTGTTGTGTCTCTGCCTCTCTCTCTCTCTGTGTCTCTCATGAATAAATAAATAAAATCTTTTTTAAAATGTAAAAAAATAAATATCTTGATGGGCTTCAATCTATTGTAATAATTGTCATTATTGAACTCCAATTGTCCCACCTTTGACTACTAGGATCCCTTTAAAGCTGGATCCTGAAAAACAAAAACAAAAACAAAAACAAAAACAAAAACAAAAAAAAAAAGCTGGATCCTGAATCATTTGACATTCTAGTAGTATTTGATAGTTTTCTTTCTATCTGGTAATATAGGACATTCTTGGCTAGTTTTGTTCATTTCTTGCTCAAATCTTAGATTTGACCATTTTTTTAAGAAGCTCTGGTTTCAAAAAAAGAAGCTCTGGTTTCTTTTAATGAAAATTAAAATAAGAATTATAGATTGTACCACAATCTGGGCACAAAGGATGCTTATTGTTGCTGGGTTGATCACTGCTTTTAGGTCTGTTCAGCAGACAGAATTAAGAAACCTATGTAAAATATTTGTTGCATCCAGATTGAGAGTTCCAGTTGCAACTCAAGATTTATGTAGCCTCTTTTCTATTATCTTTGTATCTCTTTTCCATATGAAAATTCTGGTTCTCAAGAACATATAGGTTGATAAAATTAATATCTCATAAGTACTCACTTATTTTATCTCATAATACACACACAGTCTCGAATAATACTAATATTACCACCAATATGGTTACTGAAAACATTTTAAAAATTCACTCACTCTTCTATTCTTAAGATAGTTATACTCCATTTACTTTGTCAGACCATTACATACTACACTTTCTCCCTCTTACCCAGTGGTGTGCTAGAACCAGCTAATACCAGCTCATACCGGTCAATTACTAAAGATTTAGGAACTTTGCAAGTTGGTTTTTAATATTAAGTTATATAAACTTAACCACTACATATATTAAAGTAAAGGTAGAAAATATCAAAACTCATCAGTTCCTAATTACTTTGCTACATGCTACGACTAGCTAGGCTTTTCAGATTATTTACATGTGTTATATCTGCATGGTGGAAACTCTATATTACCATTTGTAATGGTAAGTATTGCACAAGGCTTCTCAACTCTGCATTCAGTGATAGCACATTGGTTGCCTGAAATCAGCCATAGTGGGAATATTCACACCACAGAAATTGGTAAATGATACAAATTAGGACTTGATTTGTTTTTTATGATTGTCCAGACTTTAAAAAGTGATGCAAAAAAAAGTTAATAATGCAAATTAAACTTAGAAGGATATAGTGTTTGTAGCCATTTTGAATAGCACCCCAAAAATGAGGAACTATTTGAAAACTATTACCCAATTCATCAAAGAGGTCACTTGCTGTCATTGATAAATGAGTGAACTTCTCTTATGCATCTTCATTGTTTCACATTTGTCTTACTTATTAACAGAAACAAAAATAGCAACCAACATTCATGTTAAAAGGAATTTCATTCAGGGCGCCTGAGTGGCTGAGTGGGTAGAGTGTCCAACTCCTGATTTCATGATCAAGACTCTTGATTTCATCATTTCAAGTCATGATGTCAGAGTTGTGGGATTGTCCTCCCTACTCTGTGGGAGTCTGCTTGAGATTCTTTCTGTCCCTCACCCTTTACCCCTCCTCCTACTCATGCTCACTCACTCAATAAATAAATAAATAAAATCTTTCTTAAAAAAGGAATCTAATTCATCAGTGACATGAGTGACTTCTTTGCTGAATCAGATCAGAATCATGCATTTATTCAAGTCGGATTTTTGTGACACAATTATTGGTGAGATAATTTTAAAAACTGGTAGTAGACTTTCTAAGAAATAGCATCTCACACTGAAGTTGTAGATATACGCTGAAAAATGAAGTGTTTTAATTTGAAGTTTATGTTAACCATATATTTCATCTTCATCAGTCATTATTTTGATGTCTGTCTAGTCATTTTTGATTGTGTGAAGATCATTCTCTTGTAGATTCCATAGGAAGGACTCACTGGAATAATGCTCCCTGAGTTCTTATTTGTTGGCAACAATTTGTGCCCTTTATTTCTGAAGTTAGTCTTACTGAATATAAAATTCTTGGCTCACACTTTATTTCCTTAAATATCTTCAATATGCTAATTCATTTTCTCCTGGGATGAAGCATTTTGTCAAAAAAACCCAGGGATACCCTAATTTTCTTGTAAGTTACATGCTCTTTTTTCCTAGATAGTTCCCCAATTTGTTCCTTTTCCTTTAAGTTCAGTAATCTTACTAGAATGTGTCTTGTCACTGGTCCTTCTGATTCAATATCCTCAGTTATGCTTTCAGTGTGAAACTCAAATCTTTTTTATTTCAGGAAAATTTTCTTAATTAGGGTATTTAGTATTTGTTCTGTTTCTTTGCTTTGGCTTTCTTTTTCAAGGGTGCCATAATCCATATAACCAATCTTCTTTGTCCATCCAAGTATTTGTTACCTCCTCATCTTCTTGAATCTCTTCAATCCCATACTTAATTGATTTTTTGTTTTTTAATTTTCCTCTTTTCACTTTCTGTTTCTTTTAAAGGGAATATGTGATGGGTTTATTCACTCTTGTGTTCCTTCTTGTTTAGTCTTCACTTTTGAAATGATTTTTTAAAAATTTTTTTGTCCTTTGCCGAGTTCTGATGCCTCCTTTCTGAGTTTTTCTAATTATGATATATAGTAGATACCCCTTAGCTGTACAGAATCTGTTCCAAGATCCCCAGTGGATGCCTGAAACCACAGACTGTACCATCATATCTATATATTATATTCTTTCCTATACAAACATACCTATGATAAAGTTTAATTTACAGTTAGGTACAATAAGAGATTAACAGCAATAACTAATAATGAAAAAAATTATAACAATATACTCTAATGAAAGTTGTGTGAACGTGGTTTCTGTCTCTCAAAATATTGTATACTCTCCATTCTTATAATGACGTGAGATGATAAAATGTCTGCATGATGAGATGAAGTTAGGTGAATGATGTAGGCATTATGATGCAGTGTTAGGAGACTGCTGACCTTCTGATGATATGCCAGAAGGAGGATCATCTGTTTCCCCATCGCAGGTGACATGGGTAACTGAAACCACAGACCATGAAACCGTGAATAAGGGAAAACTAATGTATTTTATTTTTTCATGTCTTGTAACATTTTCTTAATATCTTTTAGTTATTTTTAAATAGTAGATCATAGTTATTTTGGTTTTTTGTTTTTAAATATGGACTGCTTTGTGAATGTGCATGTCAGCCTTGTGTAGGAGCCATGCTAATTTTCTCCGTATGTCATTCCAATTTTAGTGTATGTGCTGCCTGAGTGAGCACAGTAGATCATTATTTTTATCTGTATTGTGGGCATGTCTTTCTAGCAGAGGAACATTAGTCTACTTCTTTTTCTCTATTATAATAATTTTGTTTGAGATTTGACTTTCATACTTTTTATTTTTATATAAAAATGGTTTTCCTGGGCATCTATACTAAGCAAAGTACAGGAAACATTCTTTAACATCACAGAGTTCCCTCTTTAATTATTTTTGTATGGTGCTCAATAATAAGGTAGCTTGTTTTCTGAGCTTTTCTTGGTTTCACTGCCAAGAAACCATACCCCACTTTAGTGCCATACCCCACTTCAGTCTGACCCTTCCCTTTTCTTCATCTCTGCTGTCTCTATCCTGCTCAATTTTAATTCCATTTCTTCTTGGAAGTGATTTGTCTATCCTTGGCTTTTTGTTCTTCCACATTTATTTCCAAAACAAGTTTATCAGTTTCCTTGAAAAATTCTGTTAGAATTTATTTTTTCCTATATTTAAGTATTTAAAAATTAAATGTAGCTCAGGATGTCTGGCTGGGTCAGTTGGAGGAGCATCCAACTCTTGATCATAGGATCCTGAGTTCAAGCCCCACATTGGTGTAGAGCCCATTTGAAAAAAAAGACAATTATATATATGTTTCATACATTGTAAGGGTAAATACTGTTTCAAGATATTTTTGTTTTATATGCATGTGCTGTACATGTGTGTATACACACACATGAATATATCAAGACGTGTATCTCTGTCAAAAAGTATGAAAACCACTGCCTGTAAGGCTACTTCAGCACTGATCCCCCCTTGGGCTTCCTCTTTTCATTTGGTGTTCATTTTTTTATTGACTAAACTAGACTTTTTAAAACCACATGCTTGGGATCCCTGGGTGGTGCAGCGGTTTGGCGCCTGCCTTTGGCCCAGGGCGCGATCCTGGAGACCCGGGATCGAATCCCACATCAGGCTCCCGGTGCATGGAGCCTGCTTCTCCCTCGGCCTATGTCTCTGCCTCTCTCTCTCTCTCTGTCTCTCTCTGTGACTATCATAAATAAATAAAAATAAAAAAAAAATAAAACCACATGCTTTTATTTCTGGGCCCTATACAGATCTCTAGGGGAGAACTGCTGGTAGTGATGATGGAGTTTGAAAGGGGCTGGGAGAAAAAATGCACAGAGTTTCCTACCTCCCTTAAATCTCACCCCATAGGACCAGCTCTTACACATCTGCTCATGCAGTCATTTGGGAACTGCAGCTGGTTTTTTAGCCTTCTCATCCCCTGCCAGACAGTCTAGGGGTTTGTAAAATTAGACAAGAAAACATAGAGAATAAAGAAATATTAGAAATATCTTCACTCTTAGGAAATCAGTTTGAAGGCAAATAGTCCATATTCCTCAGCCAAGGTGTTGGAATTCTGACAGATAAACCTCAAAGTGCCCTCTGCTGGCAGCCAGTATTAACCACCACTAATCAAGAATTATGAGCTACTGCAGATTTCACTGGTCCATATTTGCAAGAAGGTGATCACACATAGGGAGTTATATTTATATTCACTATTGTTTTCTCCAACTAACAAAATGGAATTCAAGCACTATTTAACTTATAAGTTAAAATAGCTCTAAATTATACAAGGTCTACAGTTTTGTTCTGTTTTGTTTCTACAAGTTTTCAATTATTAAAAACAAATCTAAACACTATTTGAAGAAGAAATAGACTAGTCATTTATCATTGTTGAGAACTGTTATATTAAAAATAATTGGGAAAAAAAATAAAATAAAAATAAAAATAATTGGGACATTTTTATTATGAACAAGGTGTATTTCTGGAATAAATATATGCTGCATGTCTATGCTTCTAACTTTACATTTTTCCCTGGTCAAAACCAACAAACTCATAACTAATCCTCTTTCAGTCATTATGTGAAGTTTCTAATGGCCTAAAAGAGATTAAAAAAGAATAAAGATAAATTCTTGGATTAATAAAATTAAATTTACATTTACTGTGGTTAATAATTTATTACTATAGTACAGTCTTAAAAAATAAAGTTAAATTAAATGGAAGAATGAAATAATGTCTTGAAAATTCAAATAATCCATTTTAGTAATTTCTAAACTGGTACTCATGTATTAGCATAATTGTAGGAAGATATTTAAAATATCAACATCACTTATCTTGCTCACCAAAATTAACTATTTTGTATATTTACACACTAATGTATACAGTACTTGCTTAACTTTCTTCTAAAAGGATCATAGAAATTTTATGGTTCCTAATTTTCAAAGCTCTAATAATCTCATGCCTATGTACTGAGATCATTAAAACTTCACAATAACTTTGGGTATAACTCAATATACCAGTGACAGGGTTTACCTTCAAGAAAAGAGACTATGAAACAATCTAGTTTTAGATCTTTATATAAAAGATCAATAAAGTCATTTTCCAATATGAATTAATATTTATTAATTAGCTCTTTGTAAATTTTCTGTATTATCAGTTAGGCCATTCCTGATTAATAAGTCTAGAGAGTCTATTGATTTTAAGTAGATCTTGGGTAAAAACACAACCATACAAAATTCTATTTTAAGAATGTTGAGGATAAAATCGGGAATGTGTGGGGCAAATGCTTAACCACAGGGTTATAAATTTAATAGACAAATAGAAGCTATCTATTTAATGCCACATCCCTTCAGAGGACTTTGAACTGTATTAAAAGTTGTAGTTTCCTTTTGTTTAATTATATACTTTGTTTCTATAGTAACTCTAAAGCGTATAATCCATTGCAATGTTCCTAAGCCTTTTACATGGTGACTTCTTTTCAGTGGGTAAACAGTAATAACAATATAATCCTTGTTTAGAACTTCATCTTATTCCTGAAGATCCCTTAATTAGTACGCAATAGAATTAAATGCAACTTCAGTCTCACTATACGATTTTGAATAATTAGAAGAAAAAATACAAATTCTAAACTAAGTGCCTAAGTTTTCTAGGAATTTACTGCCACCTTCAGGTTTTAATCAAAATGCATTAATACTATAGCTTTTACATTTCTAGGAGAGTCCTTGGTTAATGCAGTAGAAATATTAACATTAGTTTCTGGTTCTGAAGCAAAGTGCTAACTTAGATTGCAGTACAAATGTCTTTCATGAGATGTGCTTTCATTTGGTCTTATCTTTTATGATTCTTCTACAACATGTAATTGAAAATCAAAGCCTACAGTTTATCAGTCATTATAACTGTAATTATACACGGGGAGCTCCTAGAAGACTATCCAAAATATACTTCAGGATCTTTTGGTTAAATCTAATGAAAAACCCTTCAACAAAAAAACTGACTTAAAAGTTCCATGTGTCAATGTCCTCCAGCCAAAGACCACCCTGAACTTACCTGTTTAAACAAGCTGGGCCTCCTGCTCACTGCAGTGAGAGAACATAGACCCCAGAAACTGTGGGTGGCTGAGAAAGAAGGTATTTCAAAAAGGACTTACAGGATTCTATTAGGAGATTTTTGGTAAGGCTCAAGGAAGTGTCCGGAAGTGGGGGCAATTTTGTGATTGGATATCTTGGTTAATCTTATTTATAAAACAGGAGGAATAAAGCAAGGCCAAAGATAATAATTGATAAAGAAGCAGCAGTCAGGGATCCCTGGGTGGTGCAGCGGTTTAGTGCCTGCCTTTGGCAGAGGGCGCGATCCTGGAGACCCGGGATCGAATCCCACGTCAGGCTCCCAGTGCATGGAGCCTGCTTCTCCCTCTGCCTATGTCTCTGCCTCTCTCTCTATGTGCCTATCATAAATAAATAAAAATTAAAAAATAAAGTATATTCAGAAGAAGCAGTCAGTCATGTTAGGGGGAGGTTTCATATTTTTGCAGACTGACCTTGTTTCTATCTATACTTAGACAAGCCTGTGAGGGGGAGAAGGGCTTGTTTTTGTCTCACTTCATCACAGTCGCAGAGTGGCCTAGTTTGATGTTGGTGCTTTATAAGGTTGTTTATGTTCAACAGGACAATTCCAAGGCCTAGCAGTGAGTGCCAAGCATTTCCTAGCTTTTGCTTTCTCACATCTACATTTGCAACTCTACCAATATCCCCATTATTTTTATTCCTTGAATTTGTGGTGAAATTACAAGTTTATTATAATTTTTAAGATAAAAATCAGAATATGAAGCCCTAGTGATTGTGATAAGTGTTGCAAGGGTCAGAAACACAGCTCACAAAAAAAAGGTGGGGGGGAATTCATTAGAAGACTCATGTAACATAAGAAAGATCATGGTACACATGGACTGTGGGTCAGCTGGAAGCAGGAAGGTAAAAGCCAAGAAACTACCTGTCTGTCTTCCATCTCTTCAGCTCCCTGTTGTCTTTCTACACAGGGCAGGAAATGTAATTGTCTGTAGTCCTCAAACTTCGTTGTCTTCTCAGGTACAATATGGAAGGAAGACTGCTTCTGTTTCCACAGTTACAGCTTGAAAAATCCAGCAATGGGTTCTAACCGGGCCAGCCTGAGTTACATGCCTGCCTGGTCTCAACAACTGTGACTGAGACTGGCAGACCATAAGAGAAATGGATGCTCCTGTTGGGAGCCACATGGTTCAGGGAAAAGCCTTTCTTAGAAAAAGTGGAACTACAGTGCCCTGCAGGCAAAAGAATTGAGGCCCAGGAGAGAATTAAAAAAAAAAAAAAAAAGAAGAAGAAGAAGAAGGAAAAATCAGTTCTGGGTTTTAGAAACATAACATTTGCTATAAAGAAAAAGGGCAAGAAGCAAGGAGACCAATTAGGCCATCACAATCATCCCAGTAAACTATACTAAAAGCTTGAATTAGAGCAGCATCTGGGGCATGAGACAAAAGAGGGTGATTTCAGAAAATGTTTGAGTTAAAATCTATAGGACTTGATAATTAGATAGGGGCAGCTAAAATATATAAATAGCCATTATATAGGATTTATCACGTAACAGCCACTGTTTTAAGCACATGGCATATATTAATTCACTGAATCCTCATCACAACCCTATGAAACATTAAGTATTATTTTCATTTTCAGATGAGGACATTATGAGGCACACAAAGGTTAAGAAATTGCCCACGGAATATAAATAATAGTGAAAGGGAATATAAGGGAAGGGAGAAGAAATGTGTGGGAAATATCAGAAAGGGAGACAGAACGTAAAGACTGCTAACTCTGGGAAACGAACTAGGGGTGGTAGAAGGGGAGGAGGGCGGGGGGTGGGAGTGAATGGGTGACGGGCACTGGGGGTTATTCTGTATGTTAGTAAATTGAACACCAATAAAAAATAAATTAAAAAAAAAAAAGAAATTGCCCACGGCCAAATTACTGGTGAGTGGCAGAGTTCACATACACTTAGTCTTGTTCTGAAGCCCATGAGTGTAGTCAGCTGCCATAGCTTCCCCAAGGCCTGAATGTGGGTAGATGGCAGCATGAATCAAGAGCAGGAACAGAGGAGGAATACAAGCAGGGTTGGGGGAAGGGATGTGAAGAAGAAATAGTACTTGGTTTTGTATGTGTTAAGTTCAAAAAGTGTGACAACCAGATGAGAATGCCCAGCGGGTTACTTGTCGTACATAACTCGGGTGAGGGCAGAGATTTAGATTTGGGATTGTCAGAACATATGTGGTAGCTGAAGTCAATGAAGTGAGTGAAGACTTCTAAAAAGAGCTTGAATGAGGGTTATCGTACAGCCTGAAGGAAAAAAAATAAAGAGAAAGTAGAAGAATGACATTGAAAATTAATTACCAGAATCAGTGTTTCTGGTGATAAGGAGAAATAGGCACCATTGTATATGGTTACTGGGAGTGTAAAATGGGTACAATTTATTTGCAGGGAAATTTGGCAATATCTAGTAAATTCTAAGAATCCCCTACCACTTGACCAAGCAATTCTACTTGAAATTTATACTACAAATATATTCTTTCCCAAGGTCAAAAATATATGTCCAAGAGTGTTCACTTTGGCCTTATTGATAAGAAAGGGAAACTCTAAATGTTCATCAATTCCATACCATGGAATTCCATGTGTTAATTCCATAAAATGAATACAATGCAGTCATTAAAAAGAATGAACTGGATCTTTGAGGGTGGATATGGAATGATCACCAAGACATATTTAAAAAGGATTGTGGAGGATGCCTGTGGCTCAGTGGTTGAGTGTCTGCCTTTGGCTCAGATCGTGACCCCAGGGTCCTGGGATTGAGTCCTGTATCAGGCTCCTTGCATGGAGCCTGCTTTTCCCTCTGCCTGTGTCTCTGCCTCTCTCTGTGTCTTTCATGAATAAATAAAATCTTTTTTAATAAATAAATAAATAAATAAATAAATAAATAAATAAATAAATAAATAAATAAATAAATTTAAAAAATAAAAATAAAAATAAAAAGGATTGCAGTGCCTGGGTGGTTCAGTCAGTTGAGCATCCAACTCTTGATTTTGGCTCTCAAGAGTTGTGAGATGGCTCTCCTGTGTCAGGCTCTCTGCTAAGCACAGAGCCTGCCTGTCTCTTCCTCCTTATCTAAGTAAAAAAGAAAATCTAAAAAAATACACATACTATTCCTTTAGTGTAAATAATAGGTCCTGCTATGCTGTATTTTATTTACCTGACAGAAAAACAATATAGGGCTAGAATCTTACAGAATCTTTTAAAGCTCAAAATGGAGGTACAAAAGAGTAAGTCCAGAGAACCAATTGAGTACAGGAGGAATCTTGCAGGTAGAGTGGCCAGAACAGCAGCCTCTCTTGGGTCTCCTCCTGCTTTGGCAGTCTTGCACAGAGTGGGCTTGGGTCATGATCACTGCCGAGAATGCCCTTGAGCAGCTTCACTGGGAGGGAGAGGAGAGATCTAAAGAAAGGGAAGTAGGGTGAGTGAGCTCCCCTTCCTATATGCCTGAGGATCCCCAACAGACCCCTTGGGCATAAGAGGGTACAGCTCAAGTGGGTTTAGGAAATACCCAAACCAAGTTGGCCCTTGTGTAGTAGATATTGTTATTATATATACATATATAAGTTTACCCAAACCAAGTTGGCCCTTGTGTAGTGGATACTGTTATTATATATACATATATAATTATAAAATATAAGTTAACACCATGGGCTATAAGCTGAACCAAAAACTGATGTAGTCAATAAGTAACTTAAACAGTGCCTAAAGTCTTTGTATTAAAAAAAAAAAAAAATCAGTTTTCCTTAGTAAGTGCAATTGCCCATAGATGTACTTAAACATAATATACTGAAATCATAAATTTATCCTCAAACAAGTGAAAGCACTTACCGTTTTTGCCATTAAGAATGCCATTTTCAAATTCTTTCAATAACAAGTGAAATATCGTATTTCTTTTCCGATCCCTCTAATAGCAGATGTCATTTAGCTTCTGCTCAAGGATCTGGTTTTCTAAGCATTTTAATACGATAAACTATAATCTTTCTGGTAGAGATGAAAAGCTACCATGTGGCCTGCTTCTGGACTAGAATTACACTTCTCTCTTCAAGAGAGTGCTGGCAAGGTCACCCAACTCAAACCTGTATTAGAGGAAAACGAATAAGAAAAGGAAACTTAAACTTTAAAGACTGTTCCTACAAAACTTTTTCCCTTGACCTTACTTAATAATAAAATGTGTCTTTTTTTTTTTTAAGATTTTATTTATTTATTCATGAGAGACACTGAGAGAGAGAGAGGCAGAGACACAGGCAGAGGGAGAAGCAGGCCCCACACAGGGAGCCTGATGTGGGACTTGATCCCAGGACTCCAGGATCATACCCTGGGCCGAAGGCAGGCGCTAGGATCACTGAGCCACCCAAGGATCCCCTAAAATGTGTCTTTGAAAGAGAATATATTAGCTTCAAGTTTAGAAGCAAAGAAATTTTAGACTTATAGTTGCTTTCTAGTGACGGATGGATGGATGGATGGATGGATGGATGGGTAGATGGGCAGATGGGAAGGGAAAAGACACATTTTTCAGAAAGGTTAGCAACTTGAGATAAAACCAACTGTTTTTAGAACATTCCAAAAATAAGTTCTGTCACAGTATTTTGCCTTTGGTACCTTGTGAAAAACCTCATGACCAGAAATTCCTAATATATAATAAATTCTTAAAGAGTAAACATATTAGAATTCTTACATTACGTTCATTTTGTTTTAAACATGTAAAATATTAAATAACTTTATTTATACATTAAATACAGTCCCCGGTAGATGGCAAGCATTAAAACTTTCAAGTACTATCACTGGCTGCCCGTGAGTCAGGGTCCATTCTGGTCTAGTAAACCGGCCAGAGCTGGAAAGCTTACGGTATAGAAAGAACTTAGAGGGGGGATGTGGGCAGGGCCTGCACAACCCATCAACAGAGAAGAGATCTTGGTCACCAGGGCACCAGGAAAGAAAAGAAAGTCGACGGTAAGATGACAGCAACGTGTCCAGCACAGTACTGGAAAGGAGATACCCTCACCAATGAACTGACAACTCTGGTTTCACCAAAACAAATCTCCTGATCACAGGGTTGCTTTCATCTATTTTCGTAGAAGGAAAGAACAGACTTCAGGAGCCAGGTCTCCTTCTCAATTATACTTCCCAGTTTAAATTATTAAACTGACGCTTGCCTGCCCCTTCAATCCTAACTCCCCAGGGCTGTCACCTGGGGGCATGTATCAGTTTGCTAGGGCTGCCTTAACCAAATACCACAGACTGGTGGCTTGAACTACAGACACTTATTTTCTCATAGCGCTGGATGTGAGAAGCCCAGGATCAAGGTGTCGGCGGGTTTGGTTTCTTCTGAGGTCTCTCTTGGCTTACAGGTCTCACCTTGCTCTGTCCTCACACAGTCACTTCTGTGTGCATGTCTGATGTCCAAATCTCTTCTTCTTATAAGGATATTAGTCAAATTAGATTAGAGTCTACCTAATCTCACCTCTCAAAGACGCTATCTCCAAATACAGTCATATTCTGAGCTGCTGGGGGTAATTGCTTCAGCATATGAATTTGGTATGGGGTAGAGGGGAGGTACAATTGAGCCCTTAACAGGATATATAAAGTTCAAGTTTTGGGGCCTGTGACTCAGACTAAGCCACAGTGACCAATGGGGGTAACTGCCTCAGTTAATCTCACCTGACCTACCAGCCACAATTCCTATAGTTCATCCATAAAGACAATATAAGGAACATGTGTTTTTCTCTAACCTCATTCTAAGCTTTCATGTTCCTTTAAAAAAATATTTTAATCTCCTATCTTTAGCAATTAAAATAGTTTATATTCCAATTTGGCATGGGACTACATAAATCCTACTTAATATATTCATCTTGCATCTAATTTTCTTACCTTATAAATTCATTTTAGTTCAGTTTTAGTGTATGGAACTTACTGGGTTCACAAATAAATTCTTGGAAATAACAGCCAATGTCCCTGTTCTTTTTAAATAATTATCAGTGAGATGTACACAATTCTCTAAGTGGTGTTTGAAATTTTTTTAAGCATTAGCCTCATTGTTTTATTTTTTAAGATTTTCTTCATTTATTAGAGAGAGAGAGAGAGAGAGAGAGGGCACAAGGAGGGGGAGGGACAGAAGGAGCGGGAGAAGCAGAGAGAGCAGGGAGCCCAACGTGGGACTTGATCCCAGGACCCCAGGATCATGACCTGTGCCGAAGGCAGATGCTTAACCCAGGTGCTCCATGTTTCAGTTCTGAGGAATAATCTGTGTATCAGAACAACCTTCATATGAAAAAGGCTGCAACGAAAAGTACTCAGAGCCCAAGCCACCAATGGGAGAGAATGAGGACTGTGCTCTTAATTCGCTAATAATTATTAGTGATGCATTGGATTAGTGATTGGTGGGGTGTTTTTTAAATGGGAAATGGCAAGAAATGGTGGGCTGACTATGAAATACTGAGCTGTGGCAGGAAAGGACCATAAATTGATCCTAAAACAGGCTGATTGTAAACATAACGATAGCAACAGCAACTGATAATATCACACTTCACAGATTCTAACAATCCTAAAACCTTTTGATCAGAATCTAATGGCAAACTGCCAATATGAAATTTAAAAATATATTTTATAGTACTTTGTAGTACTTTATTTTATAGTACTTTATAGATGATTACAGTTGTAGACGTTTTGAAAGTTAATGCACTAAATCATACTTCTTAAAATAAAGATTTTCTATTTAGAATCTCAGAACATATACAGTGCATTTTTATTAAAGTATAACATATGTGCATATTTTTAAATAAAGCATAACTTGGCCATCTTGAATATCTAAATATACCCCAACAGAGGTTGAATTGTGGCTTAGAGAAGCAGAAACATTTGTTCAATACTTACAACTCTCTGTACCTATTAATGTAAATTGGCTCAAATCATTCGTAGAAGTGAACAAGTTATTGAGAATTTACACAGGAGTAATTCAAGACACTACAAATGACACTCAAACACATCTTTTTATTATATACTAAATTTAAAAATACAAATCTTATTAAAAATGCTTATGAAACATTGTATACATAAGTACTGTCAAATACTATTGGATTATGACATTATGTACATTTGCTAAGGTTAATTAGAAACAGAACAAAGTATATAACTTTGCTGATAACGAGTTTCAGAAGTCAAATATTTCAACATTTGGCAACTGTGAAGTAGTGATCTGCACAGGAAGATGTTTGCAGAGGTAAAAGAGTAAGAAAACAAACGGAATAATGCAGATATTCCTGCCCTAAGTGTTAATAAGTAGCTCTCTTTCTCATCCTCTTCAGTCTCATTATAACAGAAATTAAAGTGCACAAGACCACCAGGAAAACTTGATTTGGTTGTACCCTAATATATACTACAGCCAATTGTGCTGCCATATTGAGGGTTTCAATTCTTTGTACTGTTCCTGAGGTTTTAGAAATTAATTTTGCATGTGGCTAAAGGAAGAGAGGTCAATACTTTCTAAATTGCACCAAGTGGCCTTATTAAAGTGTAGAAACACCAAAGATAAAAATATTAATTTGGGAATAGATTCAAGAAAATTATCCCTGTCTAGTTTGCCCTAGGAATAAAATTAAGATAAGAACCTAGTTTTACCTCTGGAAAATGCTTACTAAAAATCTGTTTCAAAAGATCAGACATGTACAGCAAGCACCACAATACTGTCAGTTACTATTCACCACTTATATACTGCATCATAAATACCAGGCATAAATACCTGCCCTCTAAAGTTCACAAGAAATACAGGTAGAAGCTTGTTATTACTTGATGCTAATTTTACTAATTAACATTAAGTATAATTTGTAAAAATAGGTCACCACCATACAATCAAGGAAGAGGAGAAAGAAAGCTGCTAGTCTACAAAAGTGCTCCCTTTAAGCTTTCAAACCCAATAGCTTAATTTTGGGTAAAACAAGATTGTAAAGAAAGGCCATCAGTTCTAAATTAGCTGATGATGCCATATATACATACTCACGTATATATGTTTAAATCTCAATTCTGATTTAACACTAATGTACTAGTACAAACCATTTATAAGAAACATTTTATCAGGCTTATTTACAAACACAGTAAATGACAAAGATGTGAAAAATCAAAGAAACTGCAGACAAATATAGCCATTTAGCAACAGAGTTCACTAAAGATAAGACAGATTTGCATAATGTTTTTAAAAAACAAAAAATTTAGTAAGAAACCTCTACCGTATATACCTATTGGTCATTGGACCTAAAAGGCAAATAAATGTAATGATCATGATTAAGTTTTTATTACTGTCTCATTGACATATCAATATGAAGTCTACTTAGAGTACTACCTACAAATACAGTCTCTCATGATTTGATGAGAATATTAAGTTATTGAATACATTTTTAACTCCCATGGCACATCACACTTGATAACACTAATAAGGTAGCTTTAGATAACACTTAAATCATGATTATGAATGTTTAATTGAATATTTTCCTTTCTGTAGCTGTGAAATGTAAAGCTTAGATTTGCTTCCATCAGGCCTCTTAAACCAAACTTCATCATGGTTAATTGTTGTAATTACAGCACTAAAAAGGGGGGGAAAAAAGGAATGAATGAATGAATTGCAGTACACCTCCACCACTCATTTTAGAGTATAAGCCATAAAATCAGAATAGCTGGACTGCAAGAGTGGATTCAGGTACATAATTGTCATTTACCACAATGCTGCACTACCAGCAGGGCACGCGGTCAAAAACACCAGAGTCGGCAACACTTAAGAGACAGTCTCCTTTCTTTCCTTAATAGAATTGGTCTTATTTACTCTTAGAACTATTAAATGCACACTGTTTCTACTACATTCCCACACCAACCCATCCCCCAAAACACACATTGGAGCCAAAAACACTAATTATATACTTTTACACCTCCAATTTATATCACCCCCAGCTGTAGGAAATATTCCAGTTTTTTAAATTATTTTTTTAAATGCTTTAGTTTTCCAGAGTATCCACTTATTTTAAGTTCTTATTTAAATTTCAGTTAGCTAACACATAGTGTAATATTGGTTTCAGGAATTGAATTTAGTGACTCATCATTTACGTATAACACCCAGTGTAGGAAATCTTAAAAATACCAATTCCTAATTGGTATTCGTAATTCCCGGTGTCAAACCATTTTTTGGTACTTACATGGATTCTTTTTGACACTACTTTATCTTTATGTAGAGATATTTTTAAAAATAGATTTGTGTTTAATCCTCTTGTACTATTTCATCTCTTTTTAAATCACATGCTAAGTAATCAGTAAAATGTCTTAAAAGCAATAAGATAAAGCAAAAGATCTAGGGGTATCACATAGAACCTAGGAATTAGCTCAGTGGGCTTCTATGAGGAAAATTACTATACACAATACTTCTAGTATCCTAAAACTTTACAGATGAAATTACAGTCCAAGTAAAACTACTGTATTTGGAAAATGAGTATTCTTCTTTAAATAGAAAACACTGCATTAACCATTCATACCTAGAAAAAGATACTTTCTTACTGAAGAAGGCTATCACTCAGAATTAAATCCTAAACTACTGAAGGAACAAAAGCAGTAATTAGCATTAATATTTTCCAAAGGCTACAACCAGTTAAAACTTAGAAGGCTATAGCGGCACTTGGTTGGTTCAGTCAGTGGAATATGGGACTCTTGATCTCAGGGCTGTGGATCTGAGCCCCATAATGGGTGTAGAGATTACTTAAAAAAATAAAATCTCTAAAAAAACACAAAAACTTAGAAGGCTATATAATTATGTAAACCTTATTTAAGCTTAGACAGATTGAGCCTTTTAAAAAGGCAGCTTTCAGTTTTCAAATTATACTGTAATTCCTGGGACTCTTAGGGTATTTTCGTTAATTTACATTCCTTTCCTACTCTAATTGATACATACTGTAACACATGCAAAAAAAGTTAACGATTAATATGTCCACCCAAAATGCCTAACAGGCTGGTTTAAAGATCATAATATTAAAATCCTAACAATTCATCATCTACTTTAAGAACAAATAGCACTACTTACCTGGCTAAATAATTCCAACATTTCTTCTTGTGTTAATGCTTGTGCTCAAGAACTTAATACGTGACATTAGTCTACAAATATTAACACTGGTATACACACATGCTAACCAAATCATATGCCAAGAGAAAAGGATCTTTAAGCAACTAATGAATGGTGTATTATGAATGCACTACAGAGGGGGCAAATATTTATTGACAACAGTGTTATAAACTATAATACTGAGCAAAACTGAATGATAATTTTTACCTTGTAGGACATTCATCTTTTTTATCAATACATATTGTTTGTCCACGTATATACCATTCACCATCATAATATAATCTTCCTTCTTCAGATCTAGCACTATGTAAATGTTTTTCCAGTTTCACAGGTGCTAAAGGGATCAGTTCAAAAACTGTTATATTAATAAGATATTGTCAGAACAAAAGTGCAGAACATTAACACCAGTCCATGCATATATGTGAAAAAAAACCACTAAAAATATTTTAGATAACAAAGGTAAATGACAGAAACAAGAGAATTTCTTCATTTCCTATATAATTCACAAAGTTTTTAATATAACTACAAAATGAAGCTATACAATGTACAATAAACCATTAATTAACTAGGCAAGTGCCAGAAGGGGAAGCAGGTACATTATCAGTTACTAGTGCCAATTTTAAATAGGATTTAAAATATCATAATTCCAGGAGTAGTGTTCACTGATGAAATGAAATGGAGGCACTGTTTAGTATGTGGATGACTTAGCCCTGATTCAACAAGTCTTCACAGACAAGATTCCTAAACGTAGATCAAATGACTTACGTTCTGTTTTCACTCTGTGTGGACCCAGTGTAGCCATTGCCTTAATTAAAAAAGAAGAAAGAGTTAATAGACTGATAAAGTAAATTTGGGATCTATTTAATGTCTACAACACTACTGATGACCTCAGTAGCTAAAAGTGAAATACAATCTTCAGCTCCTCTAATAAATTTTAATGTCTAAGACCATAAGGAATATAAAGAATAACCATTTCACCTAGAGGTGTTATCAATATCTGAATTCTCTCTCTCAACTGAGAAGTTTCTGAAAACGGAAAAATTTATTTTTTTTAAGATTTTATTTATTCATGATAGACAGAGAGAGAGAGAGAGAGAGAGAGAGGCAGAGAGAGAAGCAGGCTCCATGCTGGGAGCCCGACACGGGACTTGATCCTGGGACTACAGGATCACGCCCTGGGCCAAAGGCAGGCACTGCACTGCTGAGCCACCCAGGGATCCCCAAACGGAAAAATTTAATACAAAAAATAAGTCTCTACTTTTAAACAAGCACAGAAAATCCCATAATTCTTGAATATTTAATGACAGAATAAAAAGGACATACAATAAGGGTTCAAACACTCACTTTCATTCATTCAAGAAATATTTATTGAGTGCCCTATAAAGCCAGGAATGGGCTAAGGACAAGGCACAGAAAGGTTATTGTTATTTTGGGGCAACCTAAAATAAATGCTTTTCTGTACTTTTGCACAAATTATTAGATTATTACAGGAAAAAATACAATCAAGTTGCTGATATGTCTCTCCTAAAATATTCTTAGAATCCATTGTTATCTGTATTAGCATTAATTGCTATAGAATGTTGCAAAGCATATTAACAGTAATCATATTTTGATGTGTTAGTAAAAAACAAGAGAAATCTTTAAAAATTCACTATAAAAGGTACTTGTATTCCATTACTCTTTAATCATACCTTCCTAATTGTTGTCCAGTCTTCAAGAATATCAAGATCTTGTAGCATATAAACTATATATGGACGTAGAAAAGTCAAGGTTAACTTAGCTGTAAGAATTTCACACTTTGAATTCCCAAACTTCTGTTTTTCAGAGAATTGGAACAATGATTTCTGGATATAATCCTTTGGCATGCTGAATTCTGACTTCAAATTATTCTCCAAAAAACTTAGTACCATGATAAATATATTCCAGTACTTCAGATGCTATAACCATATTCTGTTAATTCTCTGTTATCACTGATTGTAAGATATACCACCAACCTAATCACTGTTTTGAGGTGGAGATGGGCAAAGGCAGAGTGGTAAGGGGAGGGTACCACAGGGAATACCTTGATTGAAAACACATATTACTTTAAACAACACTCCAATTTCTGGGGCACATGGGTGCCTCAGTTGGTTAGGTGTCCAACTTGATTTCGGTTCAGGTCATGATGACAGGGTTATGAGATCGATCTCCACATCAGATTCCATGCTGGGTGTGGAGCCTGTTTAAGATCCTCTTTCCCTCTCCTTCTACTGCTCCCCTCTCTCTCTTTCTCTCTCTCTCAAAAACAAAAAACAAAAAAGCCTTAAAATAAATACATTCCAACTTCAGAAATATTGAAAGTGTTAAAAAATATACGTGTGAATTAAACAATCATGCTATATGCTAAACAGCTGATTCACAACAAAGCTTTTGTGAACTACAAAGCCATATTAATTTTCTTTCAAAGCTGAGATCATGACTAAATTTCTACTTCTTCCCTACCCCTCTTAATCTAAATTATATTTTCTGCCTTTAACCAGTTTTATAAGTCATCTTTTACCTACTACAGGATCATATAAAGTCAATGTATACTAATAAAAATACAAAGCTATGCACAATGCAGAAATGTATAGTGAGGCAAAAAGAATTCAGAAAAGGATATCTGAAACAACAACTGGCTTCTTTTTGTCAGGACTGAAAGGATCCTTTCTCTTTTTTCTTGACTGAAGCTCATCATTCCATAGCTCTGGCAAATAAAAATTAAGTATTAGCTGCTGGAGATCAAAGCAGGGGAAAAAGCTATGTAATTTCATGGTAGCAGTATTTCATATGTAGCTATGTGTGTGTGTGTGTGTATATATATATATATATATATATATATATATATATATAATAAACTTAAGTATATACACATATGACTATAAAATTTCATTAAAGTAAAAGTCACCTGGGCACTTTAATGACCAATAAGTGATGAACATAGGTACTTTATTAAATATACATTACATGCATTGTGTCATCTAATCCTCAAAGCTATCTCTGAGTTAGGCATTCATTCCTATTGTTTCAATTTTACAGACAAGGAGACTGATTTAGAAAAACTAGAGTAACTGTTGCTCATAGTCACCCAAGTAGTGGGGACTGGGGCCATGGCAGTAGAGTTCAGCTTATCTGATTCCTTTGCCTACTCTATGCCAAAGAAATAAAATTTTTTAAGAGGTAAAATAATATACATACAAGATCTGTAGGATAACCCTGTACATCGTCAACCCAATGTAGAAAGGGTTTCCATAATACCCCTGAAAAAGCCAACTTCAATGTTGGACTATTCTAATTATTAATAAGTTATCCTTTTTCTAAGACAGAAATCTACCTTAATTTCCAGTTTGTATGATACAAAAAAGAAAAGGTTTTTATTCCTTCTTCCACCTGATCTTTCAACACTTGGAAGAATATATATTGTAGCTGTCTTCCAATACCATTCTTATATTATAAAAATATTCTCATTATTCTTAAAGTGAACTATTCTTACTCCTATAGTGTCTCTCACATTTCTCTTCTGTCCCTTTTCATGTGCCCCATTTTCTGTCTTTCTGAAATGTGAATTCAAATAAAATCAACACAACACAATCAATCACAAGCTTATCAAATTCTTTACAAGTCTCCTCTTTCTCCTCTCATTAGGATCCTTCATTTACATACTGTTTATATTAGAAGACTAGGATATTATAAGAAACTACAGTAAATCACAGGTTCAGTGTCACTTAAGGAAATATCATAATCATGTCATTCCTGTTACCTGAGGTGATATCAATGCTGTGTCTATCCTCTTCAAGCCTTCTTATCTTCTCCTCCAGTTCACTCTGGACTGTATCGTATAACAAAAGCTTTTCACTCTGGAAAAAAAAAATTATGCATAAGTAGAAGTAAAAAACCAGTCTTAACTATGAGTATTAAATAACTTACTCTTAAAATACTTTTAACACATGACGCTCTTGTTCGTTAACTTAAAATTTTTAAAGCTAAAATGCCAAAACCATGAAAGAAATAAAACCAGAAAGCACAGAATCTAAGTATAGATTTAAAGAGATACAATTAAATTGTTTAAGAATATCTAAATTTATATGTGAGATGAGGTAAATGTTTACTTTACAAACAACTCATAGTAAGCACCAATGGCCCTTTCTAAATATATGCAGGTCCTACCTGTCAGTATAATGGAGAAGCTGTCCTCTAAGGTATATCATAAAATGGATTATGTTTTCTCATTGCAACCTTTGGGCCTTTATTCCTCACTAGTATCTCAACATCATACAAAACAGACTACTGTACCACAAAGAGAAAGACTCGGGTATGAATTCTATAATCATTTGATAGATTATAGAATCTAATGATAGTTGGGGCACCTGGATGGCTTAGTCAGTTAAGTGTCTGCCTTTGGCTCAGGTCATGTTTCTGGGGTCCTGGGATGGAGCCCTGTGTCAGGCTCCCTGCTCAGTGGGGAGCCTGCTTCTCTCCTTCCTGCTCATGCTCTCTCCCGCTCACTCACTCACTCTCTCTCGAATAAATAAATAAAATCTTTTAAAAAATCTATTGATAGTTAATCATAAAACTGTAGACTATATTCAAATCTCTCAACGAAGCTATAGAAAGTTTGAAGGACTTATAAAAGAGACTGTTTACTACTGGCAAATCAGACTAGAACTCAGGTCTACTAGTTCTAGCCCACTGTTCTTTTAATTAGAAAACAATGTATCCCTTATTTTAAAAAGCATAAAATATATATAAGTATAATAAATAGATTCATTCTATAAAAAGCTTATGACAGAGTCCCAACCTATCCACCACACACTTGCTCTAGTAAGGACAGTAAGCTACTGATATACCATTAGATATGATCATCTCCTAGAGACTACTGGAATACAGTTAGGATTTCTTGTGGAAGGCACAGGCCACACCCATTTGACAGCACTCCTAGTGTGAATCATGAAATCCTCTCTTTTGGTTTTGAAATTTAGAGTCTGCACATGCTTGAAGGTTCTCCTGAGTGGTAGAGAAGATGGCTTTCATCATCTTGAGGCAAGCCAGGAGTGAGAGAAAGCAAAGCTGAAGACTAAAACTAGATCTCCTATGAAAAATCATCTCCTTGCATGCTACCCTCTATGCTTATTTCCTTTTACTTCTTCCCCTGCCTTTGGTAAAGCCTTATGAAATACTCCAGCCTTATCTACATTTTGCTACAAGCACTGGGAAACATTGTATATCAGAGAAAAAGGGAGAGCAAGCCCCAGCTATGGTCAAGATAAGTGTGACAGCTATAAATAGATGTTCCAACCAAAGATGACTCCTAATGCAGAGTTGGAAGTGATAAAGATTTTGTTTTTAAGAATATAAAAATTTAACTGGTACGGTCTCTTTCCTTTCTATTGATAAAATTGCCCTGGGTCAAGCAAAAATTCTAAAATAAGTCCACTAATCATTCCTTATAATTAAAAAAAAAATAAACAAACACAGTAAGTCTGAAATATTTGAAGCTTTGAAGACATCTCTAAAGATACTGTAAGTATGAAGTGTGTAGATAGAAGTGCCTTGAATCTATTCTTATTTCTTCGTCCTTCTCTCTTATCCTCAACCCTATAAAACTCTCAAAAACTTTTCCTGAGCAAGAAAGAAAGTCATTAATGCAGCAGCTAGAGGACATCCAAACTCCCTTGCTTTGGTGCCTTGTAGAGGCTTCTGGAAAAGAGAGGGCATCCAAACTCCCTTGCTTTGGTGCCTTGTAGAGGCTTCTCTGTTCAATAGGAAATTTAGCTTTCTTAAAATACTTATTATAATTATATATTTCGCTTCAATATTCCATACCCCTCCAATCTCCACACCTATACTTACTCCTTTGAATGTGGATAGGAGTTAGTGACTCACTTCTAATGGATAGAATGTGGAAGAAAAAAGTCATAAAAAACATCATCATTTCCATCTTGCTCTCTGGGATCAGTCTGAGATGCAGTCACCAGGTCCTGGGAGCCCTCAGGCAGCATTTGGAGAGGCCCATAGAACTATGGCTTCCAACAAACCACCAGCAAAAACTTGCCAGCTTTGTGAGTGAATCATCTTGGAAGCAAATCCTCCAGATCCTAGTCAAGCCTTCAGGTAACTGCTTTGTTGGTTGCCCTCTTTACTGCAATTTTATGCGACTCTCTCAGCCAGAACCAACCAGCCAAATTCCTAGCCACAGAGACTACAAAATAATAAATGTTTATTGTTGTTTTAAGTCACTAAGTGTTGGAGTAATTTGTTACAAAGCAATGGATAACCAATACAAGAGGTCTCAAAAACCTTATTTCTGTACACTTTTTCCCAAGGAGCTACTCTACCCAACTGAAGACAAAAACAAGATCCAGTGGGGAAGATGTAAAGGGAACTTCTAGGGTGATGGTTAAAAAGATATCCCATGAAGACAGAGATGCAGCTGGCCTAGAAAGCATCTGAAGGAGGGCACAGGATGGAGCAGGACAGGAGATCCTAGAGGTATAGGGGATGCTCCTCAGTATTATCTGATGCCTTTGATCATGTGGAAAACAGCATTAGGGGGCTTTCATAGATCTGCTGGAGACTCAAAACAAATGACAAAACTGAAAATAAATGAAGCAATTATTAATTCTGAGGCTACAAACAGAGTTGGAAGTTTGAGCATAGAGTTATAACTCTTGGCTCAGTAAACATTATTTATAGTTACAACAAAACAAAAATTGAGACCTAACAGTATTAGAAGAATGAGATGAGGCAAACTATTATGGAATCTTCTGCTTTCATACCAGGAAACCAACAGATACCATCTAAAACTGGTATTTAGAAATGAGGGCAAATTCCAGAAGCAGTAACTCAAAGAGTTAGAGATCACTGCTGCTGGAATGTAGAATTTAGAGATGGGAGAAGGGATTGCTGTGTTTCATTATAAGCTTCATAAATATGTTCATATATTATCTGCTAAAAGCAAATGTTTAAGAATATTTAGAGGCAGGGACGCCTGGATGGCTCACCAGTTAAGCGTCTGCCTTCGGCTCAGGGCGTGATCCTGGTCCAGGGATTGAGTCCTGTGTCGGGCTCCCCTATGAGGAGCCTGCTGCTCTCTCTGCCTATGTCTCTACCTCTCTCTGTGACTCTCATGAATAAATAAATAAAATCTTTAAAATTTAAAAAATTAAAAAAAATATATTTACAGGTATAGGGAAATCCTTATGAAATGCCACTTGTAAAAAAATTCAGAATACAAAATAGTATATATAGTCATACCAGCAGCGTGAAAAACAATTATACAAACATGCACATACTTATTAACAAATGTCCTCTGCTTGGTAGATTATGGTTCACTATATTTACTTCTTTAAACTTACTTCTCAAGTTTTCTCAATACTTATTAATATTATCATCAGAAAAAAATAATTAAATGATTAGATAACCAAAATCAGAGCCCTAATGAACCTCAATTTGCTCAAGAACTGGAATCCTAACCCTGAACCATCAAGAACCTGAGACTTTGCTACCACCTGCTGCCAATCTTAACACTCATCCCCAGCTCTGTGGGGAAGCTTAAATGAGAGAACCTAAATAAAGCATCACCACCTGTCCCAGTGTCTGGCACACTGTGTATTCTATAAATGTGATTTCCTTCCTTAATTTGACACAAACCATCTGCTGCCTCGATTGCCTCTGTGGTTTTCTGGCATACTCCCTGTATGCATAGCCATGTGAACATGTCTAGTCTTTACTCCTGGCCCTTCTATCTGCTGCTAATCAAACTTATTTTGACAATTGGCAATGTGTCTCCCTTCTTCCCACTTCCCCTGCCTGCCAGTTACTTCTATATTAGCCAAATGTAGAACTAAGTAATAAGCAGATAAAAAGCCCTGAATAGCAAAGTTCAGATTTAATGGTAAACTGTATGAATGACTAGAAAGATCAAAGGATTTCAACCTGGTTCTGCTGCTCCTTATACATGTAACCCCAAGCAAATTACTTAACCTCTGGAGCCTTAGTTAACCTATTCATAAAAATCAAGATAATTCCTACTTCATAAGGTTGTGATAAGGATTATGAAAGTGAATATAAAATCCATAATACTCTAAATAAATATGAGTTCTCTTCCAGCCTTTATTTCCTCTAAAATTCCCTTGAACTACTGACAAATATTAATTATATAAGCAAAGATCACTTAAAATATTAATTCTATATTAAGCATTAAAAAACCAAGCCATAGGGACACCTGGGTGGTTCAGTGGTTGAGCATCTGCCTTTAGCTCAGGGCATGATCCCGGGGTCCAGGGATCAAGTCCCACATCAGGCTCCCCACGGGAAGCATGCTTCTCCATCTGCCTACATCTGACTCTTTCTGCGTCTCTCATGAATAAATAAAATCTTAAAAATAAAAAAAAAGCCATAACTAAATTAGAAGAAATTTAGGTAATTATTTAGCATCTCTGTGGAGAAGGGTAGACTTTCAAAGCTGAAAAATGATGGAAGAAGGGTGCCTTGGTAGCACAGTTGGTTAAGTGGCCAACTCTTGATTTCAGCTCAGGTCATGATCTCAGGGTTGTGAGATGAGCCCTGCATTGGATTCCACACTCAGCAGGGAGTCTGCTTGAGATTCTCTCTCTCCTTCTCCCTCTGCACCGCCCCTTCCTCTAAAAGGCACTGCTCTCTCAAATAAACAAATATTTTAAAATTACGTAAGAGAAAGAATATCAATATATTTGTCTAAGTAAAAAATATTACTTGAAGATACATTACTTTTATTTCTGACAATATAGACTACATATCCTCAAAACAAAAACAAAACCTCCCAACACACCTACACAGATATCCTAAATAAAATACCACAAACCTCTTTTTAAAGGTATAGTTAAGGGCAGCCCCGGTGGCACATAGCGGTTTAACGCCGCCTGCAGCCCAGGGCGTGATCCTGGAGACCCGGGATCGAGTCCCACATCGGGCTCCCTGCGTGGTGCCTGCTTCTCCCTCTGCCTGTGTCTCTGCCTCTCTCTCTCTAGTTGTGTTTCTATGAATAAATAAAATCTTAAAAAAAATAAATAAATAAAGGTATAGTTAAGCTCTTAAAAAAATTAAGAAATATCCTTACAGACCAAAAATAAACAAGGAGCAGGAAACCAGCTTGTTAAAAACATGGTGCTGAAGCTCTGGTTTCCTTGAGGGTATTTGCTGGTGTTCGTAGAGGAATGGTTTTTAGTGGCTGTTTGGGAAAAAGAGAAAGATCTGGGGCCTAAGCAAAGTGAGGAACAAGAACTGGGATTCCTGCATAGCCCTGCAGGGTTATACCTTCAAAGAAAAGGCAGCCTAGAAAAGATTCACCTAAGGGAAATTGATCTGTGTTGGTTAGATAATCAATGGAAAAAAGGTTTTTTCTGATAATATGTCATCTTAGGCCTGACCTCTACATACTGTAGATTCAAATGTAGATAACTTGCATCTTCTAGGAAATTCCAAGCTAAAAAATTAAAATAGTCATGTGTTGTTGGCACACCAAAATGCCTATTTGAACAAACCAAGCAGAAATAAAACCAGATACTACCTGTAGAACTACATCCTCTGTCCAAGGCTCACAGAATTCCTACCAATAAAGCCTGCTATAGTCCAGAATTATGAAATAGGAGATAAGCTATGAGGTTTGGCAGAAATTTGGAGAAAAAAACCCCAGCAGAATTAGACTCTGAAGAACTTCAGATAATGATAGAGTAAAAAATATGAATTAAGTACTAAGAAATATGGAAGATAAAATGAGGACTAACATATGATTAACTCAAGTTCCAGAAGAAGGAAGCATAGAAAATGAAAGAAAGGCGATACCAGAAAAGATAGTATCTGAGAAATTTCCAGAACTAATGGAAAACAAATCCTAAATTCAGAAAGCACAATAAATCTAACTAAGGAGAGAAAAATAATCTCTATGGAGACACATAGTAAAGAAACTGAAGAACAATAAAGAAGAGTATAAAAATAGTAAAAGGAAAGAAGAAAGCTATCTACAAATGATTACAGACTTCTAAAGAGACTGTGAAAAGTAAAATCCTAAAAATGTTAAGAGGAAATAATTATTATCCTACAACATTTTATCCTCCTAAATTGTCCTTCCAGAATTATTACAAAGAAAGTTATTTTGGACAAGTAAAAACTGAGCTTACCACCAAGGGACTCTCAGTGAAGAAATGCTTAGGATGTTCTTCAAGAAGCAAAAAAAGGAACTTGCAAGGCAGGGTTGCAACTCAAAAACAATGAGCAAAAAATTAGTAAAATATGCATAAACCTAAAAAGAACTAAATCTATGAGATCAAAATAATACTTCACTTGAAGGATTAAAAAGCAAAATGGAACTAAAGTACTGAAAACTAACTTTTACTTTTTGGGAGGGAGTAACTAAAGGTAAGAGAGTTCAAGGGTCCTTTATAATTCAGGAGGAGGACAGAGTTATTAATATTTGATTCTAATGTAGATATGCATGCTGGAAATTTAAGCTAATCATAAAATATAGAAATAGTATAAACATATGATGCAATTTTTTAAAGTATTTTTTTGAGAGAGAGACAGATAGTAACAGAGATAGCAATAGAGAGCACATGAGTGGGGGCTAGGGGCAGAGGGAGAGGGAGAAGGTGAAGGAGGCTCCCCACTGAGCAGGGAGCCCAACGTGGGGTGGGATCCCAGGACCCCAAGATCATGACCTGAGCCAAAGTCAGAAGCTTAACCAACTGAGCCACCCAGGTGCTCCGTGATGCAATTTTTAAAACTCAATAAATCACACATACCCAGGAAAGGTCAGGAAAGAATAAAAAAGGATAAAGCAGAAAAAATAGAACACACAAAAGAAGTTGGTATTATATAGCAAAATAATCACTACAAATATAATTGGACTAAATTTACTGATTAAAAGACAGGGATTCTTAAAATACTTTTTTTTTTTTAAGATTTTATTTATTTAGGAGAAACACACACACACACACAGAGGAAGGGGGAGAGACACAGGCAGAGGGAGAAGCAGGCTCCATGCAGGGAGCCCGATGCAGGACTCGATCCCAGGTCTCTAGGATCACGCCCCAGGCTGAAGGCGGCGGGCGCTAAACCGCTGAGCTACCGGGACTGCCCTTAAAATAGTTTTTAAATCAATACATGTTCTATTTATTTATAAATAACACACCTAAAATATAGACCATAAAAACATTGGAGGAGAAAAAGGATAAAAAAACTTCTTATGAGGTAAGGGATGCCTAGGTGGCTCAGTCAGTTGAGCATCCAACTCTTGGTTTCTCCTCAGGTCATGATCTCAGGGTTGTGAGATCAAGCCCCATGTCAGGCTCCACACTCAGAAGGGAGTCTGCTTGAGATTCTCTCTCTCCTTCTCCTGCTGCCCCTCCACCTCCCCACTCTAAAACAAATAAATAAATCTTAAAAAAAAAAAAACTTTTATCAGGCAAATGCCAGGCTAAATAAATCAAGAATAGCTACTTTAATTATCAGACAAAATAGACTTTAAGGCAAAAATCACTGTTACATAGAAAAGTACATTTAAAAAGGATACAATGCTACAATTATTAAGAGATATAAAAATTCTAAAATGAGTTTAATATAGCCTCTATATACTTTATATATATATACATATATAAAGCAAAAACTGATAGAAATATAAAGATATAAGAAATTATATAAAGCAAAAACTGGTAGAAATATAAAAAAATGAAAAATTAATAATTCCATTTACAATAGCATCGAAAAGAACAAAATACTTAGGAATAAACTCAGAAGATGAAAGACTTGCATATTGAAAACTATGAAACATTAATAAAAAAAATTAAACACAAATAAAGGAAGACATGCCATGTTCTTAGATGGAAGACTTAAAATCATTAAAAAGTCCATACTACACAAAGTGATTCACAAATTCAATGCAATCTCTTATCAAAATCCCAATGGATCTTTTTTTACAGAAATATAAAAAAGGGGATCCCTGGGTGGCGCAGCGGTTTGGTGCCTGCCTTTGGCCCAGGGCACGATCCTGGAGATCCGGGATCGAATCCCACATTGGGCTCCCGGTGCATGGAGCCTGCTTCTCCCTCTGCCTGTGTCTCTGTGCCTCTCTCTCTCTGTGACTATCATAAATAAATAAAAATAAAATAAAGATTTAAAAAAAATATATATAAAAAAGCCTGAAATTAATATAGAACCACAACAAAAATACAAATAGCCAAAAATTTTTTGAGAAGGAAGAACAAAATGAGGTTTCACATTTCCTAATTTCAAAGTTTATTAAAAACCTATAGTATGTACTGGCATAAAGACAGGCATATAGACCAATGAAAACAGAGCCCAGAAATAAACCCATGTACACAGGGTCACCTAACCTTCAACAAGGGTGCAAAGAATAAATGGGGAAAGGCTAGTCCCTTCAGCAAATGGTACTGGGAAAACTGGACAGCCACAAGCAAAAGAATGAAATTTGAACCTTACTTTTTACCATACACAAAAATAAATTCAAAATGGAGTAAAGATTTTTTTTTTTTCAAAGATTTAATTTTGAGAGTGAGCAAGCATGCATGATTGGGGGTAGGGACAACAAAAGGAGAGGAAGAGAGAATGTCAAGCAGACTCCCTACTGAGTGTGGAGCTGATGTGAGGCTTGATCTCAGAACGGTGAGATCATGACCTGAGCTAATATCAGGAGTTGGACACTTAACCGACTGAGCCACCAGGTGCTCCAAAACAGATTAAAGATTTAAATGTAAAATCTGAAACTATAAAACTCCTAGGAGAAAACTTAAAAAATAAGCTTCATGACATTGTTCTTGGAAGTGATTTCTTTAATATGACACCAAAAGCACAGGCAACAAAAGCAGAAAGAGATAAGTGGGACTATATCAAACTAAAAAGCTTCTGCATAGCAAAGGAACAATAAGCGTGGAAAGGCAACCTACAGAATGGGAAAAAAACATTTAAAAATCATTTATCTGATAAAGGGCTAATATCAAAAATATATAAGGAACTCAATTTAAAAATCGGCAAAGAACTTGAATAGACCTTCCTCCAAAGAAGACAAATGGCCAAGATGTACCTGAGAAGATGCTCAACATCACTATTCAACAGAAAAATCCAAATTAAAATCACAGCATGTGGGGCACCTGGGTGCCTCCACTGGTTGAGTCTGACTCTTGGTTTCCACTCCGGTTATGAACTCAGGGTCATGAAATTAAGTCCCTCACTGGACTCTGCACTCAACATGGAGTCCACTTGAGATTCTCTCTCTCTCACTGCCCCTTCCCACACTCGAGCATACAAGTGCTGGTGAGGATATGGAGAAACTGAAACCCTTGTGCACAGGTGGTAGGAATGTAAAATGATGTGGTTTTACTATGAAAAACAGTATGGAGTTTCCTTAAAAAATTAAAAATAGAGCTATATGATTTAGCAATCTGACTTCTGAGTATATTCCATAAAAAAACTGAAATCAGGATCTCAGAGATTTTCACTCCCATGTTCACTGCAGCACTAATCACAGTAGCCAAGATGGGAAAAACAACCCAAATGCACACTGAAGGATGAATGGATAAAGAAAATATGGTATATATATACAATGAAACACTATTTAGTCTTTAAAAAAATTAGGAAGTCCTGCCATATGCTACAACATGGATGAAGCCTGAGGACATGATGCTAAGTGATATAAGCCAGTCACATAGGGACAGATATTGCATGCCACTGGATATACAAACTAGTCAAACAGAGAAGCAGATAGTAGAATGGTTGCCAAAGGCTAGGGAGGTGGGGAAATAGAGAGTTGCTGTTCAGTGGGCATAAAGTTTGTTATGTTTCATGATTAAGTTCTAGAGGTCTGTACCAATAGTTAACAATATTGTATTGCACTCTTAATATTTGTTAAGGGGGTAGATGTAATGTTAAGTGTTCTTAGCACAATTAAAAAAATTTTTTTAAAGAAGAACATAAGAAAAAGATAAAAGAAATTCCATAGGAGATAAGTTTTAGCTGGGAGCTCTGGAATGAGCATTCAGTCTCCAGGACTATACCATCCTTTTTGATCAAAGGAATCCAAGACAGTGCATAGTGGGGCATCTCATCATCAGTACCTTTGGCCTCCAGATCCGAAACGGTGAATGACTTTACTATTGTGAAAAGAACAATATGTGGATTTTCTTAGGACATAAAGAAGAAAATAACAGAAAAAAAATAAAGAATTAACAAACCCACCATCACACAGAGAATTCTAACACACCTCCCTCAGTAACTGAAAGATCAGGCAAACAAAAAAATAAGGAAACAGTCCATATTTATGTAAACAAATGAATTTAAAGTGTTACAAGGAATGAGATGAGATATTTGCATAGTTTCAAAGTACTTCTCCCCAAAATACTTATTAATCACAATGTGAAAAAAATGAGTGTACTAGAGAAACCTGGAAGACAGCACTTCAATCAAGTGATCAAAGTATATATCACCATATCAAAATTGTGCGCTGCCTGATAGAATTTAGTGAGAACACATCACTACTGTGATATTCTTACTGAGAGGCAAAACCCAACTCTAATCATGAAGAAATAGACCAATTCAAAATGAACATTTTACATAATAACTGGACTGAAATTTTAAATTTGTAAAGATCACAAAAGTCAAGGCAGACTGAAGAATTGTTCTACATTGAAGAAACTAATGACATGATAACTAAATGTAATGACAAAGACAATAAGTATTCTCAATAGGATCTCTGCTATAAAGAGTGCTGCTTAGACAACTGCTCAAATTTAAATGGGGTCTGAGGATTAGATGGTAGTAATATCAATGTACATTTCCTGATTTTGATGATTGTAGTATTGTTATAGAAGAGAATGACTCTCGTTTGTTGTCAGGGGTGATGGGGCTCATGTTGCCAACTCAATCTCATGTTCACCAGGAAAGTTCTTTTCTATAAGTATGAGATTGTTAAAATATATATACCATAAAGACAAGATGTACTAAGCGCTCATGGAACTGATAATTGCAATCTTAAAAATATATTTCTATGAAAGAGAAAAATATGGGATATTCCTAACTCATTTTATGGATCTTGAAAACAAATCAAGGATAGTATGAGACTTAAAAATTATGGGACGCCTGGGTGGCTCAGCAGTTGGGCATCTGCCTTTGGCTCAGGGCGTGAGGCCGGAGTCCCAAGATCGAGTCCCACATCCGGCTCCCTGCATGGAGCCTGCTTCTCCCTTTGCCTGTGTCTCTGCCTCTCTCTCTGTGTGTCTCTCATGAATAAATAAAATCTTTAAAAAAAAAAAAATTAGGGCAGCCCCAGTGGCTCAGCAGTTTAGCGCCACCTTCGGCCCGGGGTGTGATCCTGGAGACCCAGAATCACATCCCACGTCAGGTTCCCTGCATGAAGCCTGCTTCTCCCTCTGCCTGTGTCTCTGCCTCTCTCTCTCTCTCTCTCTCTCTCTTTGAGAGAGAGTCTCAAAGAGTCTCAAAGAGACTCTCTCTCTCTTTGACAGTCTCAAAGAGTCTCAAAGAGACTCTCTCTCTCTTTGACAGTCTCAAAGAGTCTCAAAGAGACTCTCTCTCTCTTTGAGAGAGTCTGTCATGAATAAATAAATAAAATCTTTAAAAACAAATTAATTCCTACTGGCAAGCATAGAAATGAAGCATCTAAACAAAATATTAGCAAACTGAATCTGTTAACTCATAAGAAAAATAGTCATTCCAGGAATCCAAGGATGGCTTAACATTAGAGAAAAAAAAACATGATTAATTCAATAGATGTAGACCAAGCATTTAATAAAACCTAACAACCATTCCTGGAAAAAACCAAAAACAAACAAACAAAAAACAATACTTAAAAAACAAGAATTAAAGTAAATTCCCTTAACTTGATAAAAAGAGCATTTATCAAAACCCAACAGTTAACATCATACTTATTGGAAAACCATAAGCAACATTCCCTTAAAATCAATAACACAACCACGATCTGCTTTCACTCCTTCTATCCCATGATGTTCTATTTCCACTAAGACAAGTAAAACAAGTAAGACAAGGATTAGAATGGAAAAAACAAACTGCCATTTTTCACCAATGATGTTATTATCTATATGGAAAATCTAAGAATCTATAATTAAATTATTAGAATTAAGAAGAGAGGTAGACAAGAAGGTTGGATATATTATCAATATACAAAATACTTTTCTTATACAGCAACAGGAAATAAACAGTAATTTTTTAAAAGATGTTATTAAACAACAAAAAATTTTAACAAGTGTAAGAGAAAAGTAAAATTATCAGTTTATTGAGGTATCAAGACTTACTAGACTGAAAGCAGTAAAAAACATATTATGCTATCAGTGTAGAAATAGTCAAACAGATGAATGGAACAAATTAGAACAGCCAGAAACAAGCTGCCAGGTAAGTGGACATTTGATATAAAAAAAAAAAAAAAAAAAAAAAGAGAGATGGTGGGAAAAAGATGGAATTGCTGATTCATGGTAAAACAATGGTGTATAGAATAGTGTTGACATCATCTATCCATATGCAAAAAAAAAAAAAATTAGGTCCATACTTCATAACACACAAAAATTAATTAGAGGTAGGTTAGCAATCTAAATATTAAAAAGCGAAATTTCAACCTTTGAAACGAAAATACATCTTTTTATCTCAAAGTGGGAAAGACACAAAAAGCACATACCATAAAGGAAAAATGACAAATTCAGCTACATTAGAATATAAAATTTTTGTTCATCATGTCATCAAAAAGGGTGAAAAGGCATCCCATTGTCTGGGTAAAAATATTTGCAAAGCATATAACCAGCAAAGCATTTGTATTTAGAATATATAAAGATCCTCTACAGTCAATGAGAAAAATAGTAATAGCCCAAACAAAGGCAAAAGATTTGAACAGGCACTTCTTAGGAAAACAAATCCAAGCAGCCAGTAAACATCAAAAAGATGTTTCAGCTCAGTTGTAATCAAGAAAATGAAAAAAAGACATTCCATCATTTTATATCTATCTGCTCTTGGCATTTTAATGATTTACAAAAATATAGTAAAATAACAAATTAAGGTAAGAATCATGATAGAACTTGTTCTCTTACTTCCAAGAGTATATTTATATCTTGTCTACGTTATATAAAAACTTATCTGTGAAATCAGCAGGTTTTTTAAACACTATTCCAATAGAGAACATAAAGAAAAATACATCAATTTTTCCCCATAAATAGAAAATTCTGCCCTAAGATGTGGAAATAAATCTAGAGAGTCAAATTAATAAACCCAACATTCTATCAATACCACTGGATATACATGTTTTGAGTCTTAACTTGAATATTATATTAATTGCACTAATATTCTCCGCAATGCCAAACGATATGATCATTACAAAGTCTTTTTAAGGTAGCAGTTGCAAAACTAAAATTATCTCACTTAGTTCTTTTCTATCGTCCCTTCTTTGTGTCCTACTTCCAATAAGGCTTCCACTGCAACTGTATTAAAAAAAAAAAAATTCACACAAGTGAGAAGCTACAGTACGATTTAATTTTGTCTCATTTATTTTATTTACTTTTTAAACTACTGCACTCAGAAAGAGACTTGAAGAGTTGAAATTAGCTTAAAAGTTAAGTAAAATAACAGTACCTCACAATGCTGGCGAGAGGCTTGAATTTCACATTCATATTTGTTCTTTACAGATTCTAAGCAGAGCTCTCTATAGATTCCTGCAACCAAACACAATCACTCTGATTATGTTAGCAGTAATGAGTTTCATTATCCCTTCCCTACAGGAATTCTGTCTGACTGTATTTTATAAGATGAATCAGGAAGGAATTGACAAATGATTCTAACTTAATCTTTAAAAACTAAAAATAAAAAGGCTCAGTTAAAATATATATCAAAACAGACTAGAGAACTAAGAATTTAAGAACTAGGAAGAAACTACAATGCAAATTTTAGTTCTTATAAAGAATACTCCTTAAGTGTTTGATAGAGAATGATCAAAATGAAAATAAAACCCCTTTCCTGCGAAAAGTAATCTCTCAGGACTCATAACGGAAATAGTCAATAAACTCTGGTTTCATTCATCATATATTCTCAAAGTAACAAGTGGATACCCAACAAAACCACTATTTTTTAAAGTATTTTTTATTTTCAGAGTCCAAAGCTTCCAAGAAGATTAAATGTACAAACTGATAACAAAATGTATAAACTGATATGATGTTTGAGTGCTCCTAACAGGGTTTTATCTAGAGAATGGATGCTCAAGAGAGTTTACTTAGAGCTACCAAGATAATAGTATAAAGTAGGCAACATGGCATGCAAAACACTGTCACAAAAACAGCAAACACAGAGCTTTAGATACATATACCAAACTCAGTGCCACAGTTGACCCTAGAAATGTGATTTTTCTTGTCCAGTAAAGGCATGAGACTATGCCATTAGCTACATATTCACACACACTATTCTTTGTACAATCAAAAAGTAAATGAATGAGGCCACAGAGTAGAAAAGTGAATAACAGACTCAAGTACTATTTCCTAAACATCCAGTAAGTCTCACTTAGTTCTTTTAGAATGTCAAAGAATATTAAGGACTTTGTTTATTTTTCAGGGTCCTAAGCCAATGCACAAAGACAGCAAATTAAGTATCACATTACCTACATATGTAAATATTAAGCACTCACGAATAATATTTGGCTTATGGTAGATTTAGTACAAAAAGAACTTATAATGAACAATGCCTTAGGTATTACATAATAGGTGCAGGAGGATCAATTAGTTCCCTCAAAAAGAAAAGAATCAGCATATCATTAGTTAAAATTCAGTCTTAGTCTAACTATGAATAATCATAAGTGATCTTCAAATAGATGTGTCTTTTGTCATGAGTGCTAGGGCACAGTTCTGAGGCTGGATCCCAACAACCAGAAGACTGAAATTTAACCACACAAGTATAGTATTTCTTCATTTATTTATAGCCACAAATGAATGACCAAACTTACCAACATAAAAAATTATCATTAAAATATAGGATTGAACACTAATTCCCTATTCCATAACATCCTGACCAAACATTTTGTAGGTGTTTTTATAAATTAAAAAAAATCCTATCACTCTTATAGATGAAAGTACTAAAAGCACTTAAATTGAATCTTAATTTATCTAACAAGAAATTAAACTAAAATAGTAACATTTGCTCTTAATAAAAGAATCATGTTTCTAATTGTTTTACATGTGGAAGTATCTTCTCAACAACACTGTGAGCAATCTGAGGACTTTTTTTTTTTGGTCTCCCACAGCAACAGAAGAAAGCAAAAGGCATTTAATAAAATAATTGTGGGCTGAGTGAAATACTCTGTTCACTATAAATATATTTGTGATTTCATTAACAAGAAACACTCACTTGACAAATACCTTTCAAGTCTAGTGAAGAGTTCATATTCTACTATATGGAAAAGATGTTTCACTTTCCTACCTGCTACCTTTGTACGAATTTGCATATTTTCTTGTAAAGTTGCCAGTGGTTCCAAATATTCTGGTGCTTTTCCAGCTATGACTTCTTGTAGTTTTGCATCCACCTGACTTAATCGTTCTTTATAAAGTCTTAACAAAGCAAAAATTAAAATATTAATTTTAAAAGCCCAACAAAGGCTAACAATTTACCATTTCTACACATTCTCTCTTCCTAATATCATTCATATACTAATAACCTACCAAATGTATCTTTGTCTTAATCTTAAGTGAAAAACTCAGTTACATTATTTGGTTTTATGTACATAATCACAAAGTAGATATTTTTCTTTTTTTTTAGATATATCATTTTTTAATGATTAATTCACCATACAAAAAATACAACTAAGATACTACTTTTTTGCACTCTAGATCTTTGGTTTTGTTTTAACTGCAGAACAATAAATCAATTCTAGGAGAAAGGGTCATTTAAATACTGAGTTTAAAAGAAACAAAGAAATCATTTTAAATAATTTAGATATAGGCATTACTAGTTGTCAAAATAAATAACTCTCTAGCTTCTCTCCATCTTTCCAGAAAAGGAGTCCATGTTATATTCGGCCTACGATTTTTACAAAGAGGAAATAAAGTGATGGAGGTAAAAAATAAGGCTACAGAACTTGTGATCTGGCATATCCAGTTTGTCTGAACTGCAAATGAAAAAGCTATAACAAAAGGAGTTGCTCAGCGGATGCGGAAAATGAAAACTGGGGTAGGGAACCCCTGTTGCTGTATTTATGAATTTACATACAAATACCCTAATTTGCCAGCTGTCATACCAATAACTTTACCCTGATTATCAATGATTGAGTACTTGTGACAAATCAATGTTTATTTTTGGCAATAATCCTAAAGAATAGAACTAACTCTTTTTAACAGGAAGATGTGGCACACCTAGGTGGTTCAGCGGTTAAGTGTCTGTCTTCGGGTCAGAGCGTGATCCTGGAGTCCCCGGATCAAGGCCCACATCCGGCTCCCTGTGTGAAGCCTGCTTTTCCCTCTGCCTATGTGTCTGCTTCTCTGTCTCTCATGAATAAATAAAATCTTAAAAAAAAAATAACAGGAAGATGTTTACATTGCCATTCTTTATGAAAGGCACTTTTAATTCTGGCTTTATGGCATTTTAAGGATAGCCTAAAAATTTCAAAGCAGATTAACCATTCAAGATCACGGAGGTGCCTGGGTGGCTCTGTCAGTAGAGCATCCAACTCTTGATTTCCACTAAGGTCATGATCTCAGGTTTGTGAGATGGAGCTCCACACAGGGCATGGAGCCTGCTTAAGATTCTTTCTCTTCCTCACCCTCCCCCTGCTCATGTGCATTCTCTCTCTCTCAAAATAAAACACAATTTAAGATTATTTTGTAAACTCTTTTTTTTTTCTTTTTGGCCACTCACTACTTTATCATAGTTGAATGAAGAATATGTCATAAGAAAGGCATGTAGTAACTGCTAAAAGAAACCACCGATTATGCTTGTAGGTGTTAGTGTAACTACCAGTTGGCTTTTGAAAACATTAGAGTACCTGGCTTTCATATAAAATTCTCTTTCCTCTTAAAAATATAAACCAATACAATTAAGATAATCAGGGAGGGGGATGGGGATGGGTTAAATAGGTGTAGAGGTTAAACGGTACATTGTGATGAGCACCAGGTGATGTATGGAACTGTTGAAGCACTAATATGGTACACCTGAAACTAACGTAACACTGTTAACTCATATAACACTGTATGTTAACTAGAATTAAAATAGACACCATCAATATTGGGGTTTATAACTGATTATAATCAGCATAAAGATTTATATGATGGTTCTGAAGGAATTGAGTAAGTTTGGGTGTTAATACAATAAATTTTTTTTTAAACAAAAATGAAAAAATTATCTGAGTTAACTGCCAATAATACATTATCATCTCTGGGTTAAATTTTTCTAAAACTCAAGATACGATGATAAAAAAATGTGTAAATTCAGAAAACTACAACATAATACTTATAGTTTTTGAGATCATAAATACAACTTTAGGCAAAATGCTAAAAAAGTGAGACAAATGATGACTGCACCTGAAAAACATCAAACTTAAAATATCAATAAGGTATCCCAGATAGGTGAATAGCAGCTTAAATGAACAGGATATGTGAATTAACAACATTCAATTAACTACCTTTCTAAAAGAATAGATTCCTCAAAATCAGTATCATTTCAACAACCTTGGAATTCAGATATAAACTCCTCAAAGGCAAGAATCAGGGGTCCCTTACCAACAACCACAATACTATTCAGAGTAGATGCCCAATTCATTTTTATTGGCTATGGAACATTGAAATAAATGGAAACTTGGGTGGTGTAAGTTCCTCTATCTTCTTAAGGAGGTGGAAGAATTTTCCACCAGCATACAAACTGCAGATGATGGATTTTCCGCCCTGTGAAGGGAGTGCTATTTATGTCCTATGGTGCTAGAACAGAAGAAGCAGGATAACACGTTGTTGTTGTTGTTGTTGTTTTATTACATTTCCCACCTCATCTAAGGAGGATTTGAGGCAGAGGTGTACACTACAACAGGATAAAAATAGCAATGAGGCAACTGGGGCAGATGAAAAAATAAGATAATTATAAACCTGGTATGAAGAGTAATTATTTCTAAAACATACTTCTGAATTCCAAGTCCTTGAGAAAGAATCGTATTAACAGTGGTAACAGGTCTCCTTTTAATACTTTCTGAGATGAATGAGGCTGGTGGGGGGACCTGGCTGGTGGTCATAATGAGCCACAAGAAAGCCAAAATCAAGGCAACTCCCAGCCTCAAGATGAACAAGATTAAGTTTAAAGAGTGACAAGCTGCAAAGTGTTCCTTTGTAATATATTATACTAGAACTATACAATAATTTTCATTTCTTGGATAACCATAAAATATACTTTAAAAGCTCAATAGGTATATCTTAATTAATTGTATGAGAATTATTCATTCATGGCTTACCTGTACTAAAATACAAAAATATAAATTTGCTTCCTCTTGTCCAGAATAATCCTGGATGAACTCTCCATGTTGCCCAAATAATGGATCCTCTGTGGATCCAAACTAATTTTAATTTAAAATTAATAATGTAAATCTTTAGAATAAAAAAATGATGTTTTTTAAAGCCAAAATTTTAAACTTTGGATTATTTATATTAATTTGTTGCACATTAGCTTGAAACATTTATATATTCACCTCTCATACCAATAAAAGTTAAGACCAGAAACGGCATAAACGGCAGGATTCATTTGGTAAATAAATCTGTCCCCTTTTAGTCTGGCAGATAACTCCAGATATTAAACATGTTTTCATCTCTTCTTTGGACCTCTCTAGGGAAGAAGTGGAATAGAATAAGCAGCAAAATTATGAAGAATTCATGAAGAGCCAGCTTCTGAATCAATTAGGATGTCCAGATTCTCAGAAGTTTCTTTCATTTACAATTCCAATATGTAGCTATGCCCCATGACCTTGCCAGCAAGTTCCAAAGTAAAAGCTCTTTTTTTTTTTTTTTTTAATCTTCATCTGTTCTGTTCTCTCAAACCACTACGGCTCATTCTTGTGTAAGTAACTGTTCATTAGAGTTCTGGTATTACGAAGAGGGGGGTAGAAAACAGTATCTAATAAGCAACCGCTATGTGCCAGCCAAGACTAAGAATTTCACATACTGTTCATACAATCCTCACAGTTAATAATAAAAAAGCTACTATTAGACCTTTTTAACCTCTGAAGAAAGCCTGGGTTCAGAGCCTATGCTCTTTCTATTCTACTATATTTCCTCCAAAGTAATGTGCCCTCCAAAGTAATGTGCCTCCAAAGTAGAAGGACACCATAGTACTTAGAGGCAGAAGACCTGGCTTAGTTTCTGATGAACTATGGGCAAATCACTTCACTCTTCTGACATCAATTTTCTCACAGATAAAATGGAGATAAAGCTATCTTCCAACCTTACAGAGCTGCTGCAAAAAGCAAACTAAATAATGTGAAAATATGTATGTACTATCCAATGTTGATATAATCATTATGCTATTTTGGGGGAAATATTCTCTTCTTCTAAGATTTTAAAAATGCTATCTTTATCCAATTACTTAAAGAAAAAAATGAAGCAGATTAGAAACAAAGGTGCAACCCAGGAGAAACATTTTAATTACCCATATACATATAATAATCTTATTATACCTCCCCAAAAACCTGCCTCAAAACCCTTAGTTAATGAGATCTTCAGCAGAAAAACTATAGATGAAGCCTCCTTCAGATCAGTCTCATAAAAAGGAAAATAGTTCAGAGTGAATATAATTTCTCTTGTGCTAATATACACATGACATGATTGAGATTCAGTGACAATGACCTTCTGACATTACTACTTACTGATCCTTGAGATCGGTAAACTGTTTTTCTAGATTGGACATTTCATCTAAACATTCCATTCTTCTTCTTTCACAGTCTTCATCATCCATTTCTGTTAATAAAAGGCAAATAGCAAAGAAGAAATTAATTTTATGTTCCAAATTATCTGAATGTTAGTTCAAATGGTAAAAAACAAAACAAAAAAACCACACACACAAAACTATAATATGAAGTTAGATATGCAAGGCTTATATTAAGCCTTAAGAGAAAAGGGTTGCCTGGGTGCTCAGCAGTTGAGCGTCTGCCTTCGGCTCAGGGAATGATCCCAGGTTCCTGGGATCGAGCCCGACTTTGGGCTCCCTGCATGAAGCCTGCTTCTCTCTCTGCCTGTGTCTCTGCCAGTCTTTCTCTATGTCTTTCATGAATAAATAAATAATGTTTTTAAAAAGCCTTTAGAGAAAATAAACATTTATCCAAAATAATTTCCACTACAGATTTCAGCTTAAAGTACAAATGACAGTTAAAGCTATAGCAATCTCTAGACCTTCTTATTTTTATTCATTTTTAAATCATTTTAAAGAGCTGACATCAAGCTATACTATATGAAGTAATTAATCCATTCTGGGCTTATTTTCCATCAACTCCACAGAACTTAAGCACCAAAATGATTATGTCCATTAAAGAATAGTGCTCAAAAACACTTTTGGAATTCTTTCAGAACTGCTTACATGACTGATTTGCCAGTCACATAAAAAGAAAACTAATCTCATTCTATTTACAAGATATCTTAGTCTCCTACTCAGATTCTCATTGTTCCCTCTCCCCAAAATATTGTGAGAAAAAAAGGAAAATGAAGAGAAAAACAAGCAAACTTTTCAAGTAAAGCAACTGTTAATCAGCAGCTCTCTTCCTATATTCCATATCTTCTATTTTTACATCACATATATTCAGCACTTCAAGATAAGTGAAACACAAGATGATCTGCATCTTGATCTGCAAATAAACGTCAAACTATGTGAAAGAATTAAGTTATGTTCAGTTATTTTCAAACAGCAAGTAACTATAGAGTTCATTTAACTTTCCTAACATTAAAATTATTTCTGGCTCTTAATAGGTTACTCCTTGGCTATTTAAAACTTGGTCCCTCAAGATGACTCATTTTCCAATATCTCTGGATAGTAGAGTTTATTTTGTAGCTTTAGGATCTGCTCAGTACCAATGTTTGAGAAGAACAAAACTGGAAGTTTAACATGAAAGACATATAGCAGAAAAGAAATGCTTTCACAAGAAGCAAAACTGCATAATTTAAGTGATGTCCTTGCACTTAAAAATTGACTTGTAATTCAAATTGTTATTACATGCTTCAAAATTAAGTTGTCCATTATTAATTGGGATAGAATAAAAATCAGTGAAAAATTACAAAAGCCAGCGTAAAAATTAGGGAGAACTTTAACAAATAGATGTCATTTCGTGAGATCCTAGTTCTCATCAAAAAAACAAAGAACACTTGAAGATCAAGTGTTCTACAGATCTAGAAAATGTATTTACGTACAGCCTAGATGTTCTTTCTCTGTACTGCTCACTTTTGAAATCTCACCTACTTTGATGGCTAGGCAGATGACTTCCAAATTATGCTTCTAATCCCAGCCAGGTTCCAATGCCACATTTCCAACTGTCAATTGACACTCTGAAGTAAATATACCACCATCACCTCATAAACAACATGTCTGAAATACTCTATCTTGCATCTTCATCTCAAATTTTTCACTTTTCTATTTCCATTCATGCTACTACCATTTTCCCTGTACCTGGGCTTTTTCTCCTACCTTCACTCCTAAACTTGCATACATCAATTCTGTTTTGTGCCTTTTGGGAAATCTTTCACATTTGTATCTTCTTTTCCTTTTCTAGTTCAGGTCCTTCTTCCAACAAAACTGGTTTCTCACTTTTTTAAGCCTTAAGCTCTAGCCTTTGCACTTTTTCTTACATTCCTCCCAATCCAACATACCACCCGAATTTATACCATCCAAATTCTATCCATTCTCCAAGATAATTAAAGTAAGCCCACGTTTTCAACTAGCCTTTGCTGGCCACCCTATTCTGAAAAGATTTCCTCTGCCTCTGAAATCCTAAAGCATTGTTTACAGGTAAGTATTCATCTGGCAGTTTACTCAAGTACTGATTTATGACAGCTGTTTAATTGAGATCAGATCATAACCATTTATTTATACCTCATACTGAGTGGTGCCCAATGCAGCTCAAGGAAATCACTCATAAATGCCTATTTGGAGATGGCTAATTTATTGATTGAAATTACATCCTTTCATGGAGACCTTTGAAAGAGAAACCTGAAAAAAAGAGGGTGTCAGGGCAATAACTGACCATCATCAAATCCTCGCTTTACACGGCCAAAATCAGGCCAGGACAAATTAAAGTTTCATCCTCGTCAAATGGAAAGAAGAAAAATAATACAGGCAATCACATATCCCATTTCTTTTTTTAATAACCATCCTAAAAGTTTGCAAAATTGACCTTGATATTAATCTGCCCTCCGACCCAAAAAACCTGAAGCAGCCCGAAATCAGAAAAGGTCGCAGGAATAAAGATTTGGAAAATTTCAGAGCTGCTCCAAATCGGCCAATTTATAAGCATATATGAAGACCCAAAACCACCCCTGACGTGGGCTCTCCTCTAGTCTTGCAAAGTTCAGACAGATGCTGTAAATGGGACAGCTCCAGCCCCCGCAAGAGTGCTAATGTCAAGTATTGACTGACAGGCTTGGAAACTGCGATTAACAAATTCTAAACCAGCAAGAGCCAGCACAAATCTAACTAATCTCGGCCCTGACAACCCACCCATGTTGAGAAGGGTTGGAAAGATTAAAAAAAAGAAAAGAAAAGAAAAAGGAAAGAAGTCGGTGGTCTGGGGCCAAGAGGCATTTCCAAGGTCTTCCAAACAAGCTGCGGGGCATTTCCCGCTTTGGTCCAGTCCCGGGCACTGCCCGGAGGTCCCCTGGGCGGGTCCCACGGCGAGCAAGGCGGCGCAGCGTCTCGGAGCTGGGCGAGCCCAGGCCCGCGCCCGGTCCCGCCCCGCCGGCAGGGACCCGCCTGGAGCCAGGCAGCGCCCCACGACGAGTCCGGGTGCTGCCGAGGGCCGGGAGCCAGTCTCCGCCCCTTCCCTCTCTCCCCGCCCCGCACTCCCAGCAGGACGCAGCTGCCCGGCGTGCGGAGAGCGGCCTGTCGTGCGCCCCGCGCGAGGACTCCGGCTCCCGGCCCCGCTGGCTTGCACACCTGAGCTATCTCCATCCTCGGAGACCGACGAGCTTTCCGTGTCCTCGTCCTCTGAGCTGCTCCCCTCGTTTTCGGCGTAGTCCACCTCCATCTCATCGTGATGGTTCGTCTCCTTCTTATCCCCTCGGGAATGGACTGGCATTTTCCAGCCGCGCCGTCGCTTCCCACTCCCGGCGCCCAGCCCAGCCACCGCCGCTTCAATGAAGGGCGCGCCGAACGCCCCGACCCACCCAGCGGCCGAGCGCGTTCTGAACCCCCTCAGCTCCTCCCCGCCCCCGGCCCGTGCCTCACAACCTAACCCGCAGGCTCTGAGCTGGGAGCTCTGCCATTGGTGGAGGCAGTCCTCCGAGCCGGGGGGGTGGGGCTTCCCCTGCTCCGGGATGGTTGGTTGCCCGTAATTACGGCGCGGCCTTGCAATGTGTGTCGGGAGTCGTAGTCCTTACTGCTCAGCCCTGCAGGGGCTGCCGCCTTCCAAGCTTCAGCAACCCTGTTCACTTCTTGCTTGTGGACTTCAAGTCCCACAAGGCACAAAACCTGACAGACTCGCTCGCAGTTTATAAACTAAACAGAAACAGATTGTGTGAATTTGGACCGTATTTATTCTTTTCCCGCCAAATGATTGTCCAAGCTCCAGTGCCATCCAAGATGTTACTGTCAGATGTGAGAAGGTCTTTTGCCTGAGGGTTTTCTTCCTTTCTTTGAGCCTGGAGGAACTGGAGAAACTTCCACCTAAGCACCTTTATTATCGTTAATAAGCTTTTTAATTAATAAGTGCAGACGATGACTTGTACTTTTTATGTTGCACAAAAATCTTTAAACCGTTCTTGAAACACTTGCAATCAACAATATAGAAAGGGAGGAAGTTTTATCTTGCCATTTTCATCAAGTATTTTTTGCATTCATTTTTTTACTACATACAGCCTGAAGATGCCACTAGGCTTGATTTTACTTAAATTTTCGATGAAAAATACACATTTGACTCAATGAAATGTTAGCTTTTCTCAATGATGGTAAAATAGACAAGGAAGTCTCAATAAATATCATAATCCATAATCATAATAACTCCTATTAACTGACTACTTTTACCCTGTATTAGGTGCCCTGATGAGTTCTTTACATGAGTCATAATGAGTTTAATTCTCCATAGGTTTAATCTCTCCGAGGTAGGTACTATTATTATCCCCATTTTACAGATAAGGAAACTTAATTTGCAGGCAAATCAAAAAATTGTATTTTAGCCACTCTTTAGAAGACAGAGCTGCTTCTTGAAGTGGTAATTTGCTATTGAAATATTTCATAGAATATTGTGAATTGTACAGCATTTATTTCTCCAACGAAGTCCAAAGACATTTGAAGGAGAATGGTAAGGGTATCCAGGCATAACTGCATTAAAGTTAGATTGAGAATTTAATGACAAACCATTTCAAATTCTACCAATTTCTGTAGGGTAAAATCCAAATTAAGGGGCTTTTATCATCTAGTGTCAGCCTACTTCTCTCCTTCTTACTAGATTCTCCAAAACTGAACTCTTCAGTTGCTAAACACACAGTTCCCCACCCATTCCAATGTCTTTGCACATCCTATTCTCTCTCTGCAATCCTCTCCCATCTCTTTTTTTTCAAAGGCATTTTCTTGACAACATGCATTACCAAACCAGTACCTCCACCATTCAGTATGCACTCATGTTTTTTCAGACTGCTGCTGTACTTTGTCCTTTATATTTGTTTTCTATCACACTGTATTGTGAATTTTTTGGCTGATGCGCCCCACCAATTAGATGGTGAGTACCTTGAAAGCAGAGACAGTCTTAGTCTGGGATACAATTTCAGAAACATACATTAAAGTCAGGTAAAGTTCAAAGATGGAAACTGGAACGGTGCGAGCACATGGATATACATTATGTGAGTGGTGCGGATTAAAGGGGGCAACTGTTTTAGCTCCAGCCAATTATTTTTTTAAATTTTTTTTTAATTTTTTTTTTATTTTTATTTATGATAGCCACAGAGAGAGAGAGAGAGAGAGAGAGAGGCGCAGAGACACAGGCAGAGGGAGAAGCAGGCTCCATGCACCGGGAGCCCGACGTGGGACTCGATCCCGGGTCTCAAGGATCGCGCCCTGGGCCAAAGGCAGGCGCCAAACCGCTGCGCCACCCAGGGATCCCAGCTCCAGCCAATTATTATATAAAAATTCTGGCTTAGATGTTGGACCTTCCAATTTTTGAGAGATACTAGATATTTAGGTCTCTATATGAGCTATCTAGATTTATAAACATTTTCTCAGGTGTATGGTTTTTTGGGTTTGGTTTTTTTCTTTTTTGGTGGTGGTGGTTTGGTTTCTTTTTTTCTTTTTTTTAAGATTTTATTTATTTATTCATAGAGAGAGAGAGAGAGAGAGAGAGAGAGAGAGAGAGAGAGAGAGAGGCAGAGACACAGGCAGAGGGAGAAGCAGGCTCCATGCAGGGAGCCTGATGTGGGACTGGATTCCAGGTCTCCGGGATCACACCCTGGGCTGAAGGGGGCGCTAAACCGGTGAGCCACCCGGGCTGCGTTTGGTTTCTTAAACTCCAGACCAAACACAAACAGTTGTGGATAAAATCTCTGGCCTCTGTTGGGGTACCTGAGTGGCTGAGAAGGTAGAGCAGGCAACTCTTGATTTGGGGGTTGGAGTTTGAGCCCCATGTCAGGTGTAGATGTTACTTTTATTTTTTTAAGAATTTTTTAAAATATTTTATTTATTCATGAGACACACACACACACACACACACACACAGAGAGAGAGAGAGAGAGAGAGAGAGAGAGAGACACGCAGAGGGAGAAGCAGGCTCCATGCAGGGAGCCTGATGTGGGACTCGATCCCAGGTCTCCAGAATCATGCCCTGGATTGAAGGCGGCGCTAAACCACTGAGCCACCAGGGCTGCCTGAGGTACTACGTTTAAAAAATCTTTTTTAAAAAATCCCTGGCCTCTGTTAATCTGTTATATCAGCAGCTAGGAGAGCATGTGTTAAATGAAACAATAGTTTAGATTTCTGGTCACTCTTCCCGTGCATTAATTCATTTAATCATTGTAATAACTGTATGAAGGAGATACAATTATGCCTTCCATTTTGTAGAGGAAGGAATTGAGGCACACAGAGCAGTTAGATTACGTGGTCAAAGTCACACAGTTATTAAGTAGCAGATTTACAATTTGAACTTGCAGAGTCTGACATCAGAACCTGCATTTGACCATCAAGGAACAGTGCCCCTCTAGCAGGTGCTTTCTGTTTCTGCTGTTCAAAGAAAAACAGAAGTTGGAGAGGAAGCATATAGATTCTAGTGCTGGTTTCTGCTAGTCACCAACCAATTAAATTTGGCAAACTACACAATCTCTGGCCAGTTGTAAAATGAGAAATTTGCATTATATTATCTTTAGGGTTTCCTCCAGCTCTTAAGTTCCTGTCATTATTATACTTGTGTCTATTGCAGACAGAATAATAGGATATTATGCAGTTAGAGTTACATGGTGGGGTTTTGCTTAAAAGAAGAGTTTCTCTCCCCACTCCTCAAACAGATTTTAGAAGAGATATGTAGGGAATATAAGAGGAACCATGAGAAACAAAAATTACTAAGAGTGGACAAGAATATTGTCCATTTGGAAAATACAAATTATGTAAAGAAAACTAGGAAAGTAGAATCAAGTTTCCTCGATTGAGGCAGTTAAAGACGTAGTAATGATATTTTACATTTAGGTAACAATTTACCTTTTTCATGGGACTTACACAATCATTAGGTACCTTCTAAGTCTTACTTTTCATTAATCTTTCATACTTATTTATTGCCATGAGCAAAATCCACTATATCTTCACCTCTTCTCTGAACAGACCCTTAACTTTCTTGTTCTAAAGGAAACAAGGCTCTCCCCTAGGACCTACTTCCTTTGCACCCTTGCTCCCACTGAGCCTTGTCATGGAGTAGGTATGCTTGTTGTCCTCCTTGTTCCTTCAATACGATCCTTCCTCTCTCCTCCCTAAACATCAGGATACCACACAACATCTCTGCTTGTGGCTATCATCTGCATAACCCTCAAGGTCACACCTCCCCTCCCCCGTTTTTTTGAAGATTTTACCTCTCAGCTCATTCCCTCCAATGGAATGCCTATCATAATTCTTGGCCATTTTAATATTCAAGTATATAATTTTATACCACTCCACTCCTATTGGTTTTGCTATGGTATAGAGTAGATATAAAATAATTTTGGCATTATCTTTTTAGTTTTTCTCCCATATCTTCTTTGGGGTAGCTTTTTAAAAAATATTTCTATTGTGGGGTGCCTGGGTTGTTCAGTCGGCTAAGCATTTGACTCTTGATTTCGGCTCAAGTCATGATCTCAAGGTGGTGAAATCAAGCCCTGTGTCAGGCTCCGCACTTAGCACGGACTTTGCTTGTCCCTCTGTCTTCCCCCAGCTTGCACTCTTTCTCTGTCTCTCTCAAATACATAAATAAAATCTTTAAAATTGTTTTATTGAATATTTTAATATTGTATTATAATTTAAACACATAGTAAGTTATTCAGACTATTATATATATAACACAGTACCCATCTTTAAGCTTTCTCAAATCTTATATTTTACCAGACTTACTCCAGACCCCTCCTCAATTACAATTCTCCCCTTCCCTTTCCAAAAAAGCCATTATCCTAACATTGGTGATTTATGATCCACGTGTACACACTATTTTTGTATATGCATGTATCTATAATCCGTTGTAGGATTATTTAACATGTTCTAAAGTGCTCCAATTTTAAAGTAATGTACACTACACATAGTCGTCCTACAACTTCATTTTTACTCATCAATATTGTGAGATTTATCCACTGTGATATGGGTAGCTCTAATCCAGTTATTTTAACCTACTATAAGGTATTCCATCGACTACACTATTCCATTGGATGAATATTTTAAAATTTATCATTTACCTGTTAATGGATGTTTACATTGCGTCAGAATTTTTTGTTCTTAAAAAACAGTTGCCTAAATGAATATTGCTGTATGGAACTTTTGGACTTTATGCATGAGGATTTCTCTAGGACACCAGTCTCCAAAGTAGGGCGTGTGTATCCAGGAAGTATATCCTGGGGGACCAGAAGAAAAACATTAAAATTTCCATTTGTATACTTTTAAATTTTATCCTTGTCTGAATAAAGTAGATGTACAGATACAGCTAGAAGTCCTTTAAAAAAAAAAACCCACTCTGATTCACGTGTTCCCTGTGTTTATTGGTTTTTTTAATCAGTAGATCCTGCCTCCAAGGGGAGGCAAACTTAATTCCAGTTGTCACCACATGGTGGAGCTGAGACATCAATGTACAATCCACAAAACTGTAGGGATTGACCCAGGCCAGATGCTGGTAGCTGGAAAAACAAAGGCAGAATACCAGAGGCTACAACTAATAACTAGTACTCAAATCAGGGTAAACATTTTAATCATTCAAACTAAAGGGCCTTTAGGGACCTACACTGACTGCTAGCTGAGACCAAATTATGATTATACCGATTATATGATACCATGATTTCAACTGCTTAAGATTGAAACCACCTAAAGATGCTTGAATTAATTAGCCTATTCACTGGTATAGGATCCATTCTTTATCAATTCTCTATTTGCAGAAATTAATTCTGGGATTAGTTCAAGTATAATTTTATGACATTTTTGTTAGCGTATTTAGGCTATTATTATTATTCCACTGTCTCATCGCTCAAATTATCATGTTCTTTTCTGTAGGCAATATCTAATGTTTTTTTAAGTAGAGAAATTTTGTCTCTAAGATTTTTCTCAAGGGTAAATATTTTATACAGTTTTATTTTTAATCTGCATTGTTCCTCTAAAGATAATTTTTCTGTATAAAGTGGGTATCTTTTGTTTTGGCCTTCCCACTATCCATCCCCTTTCTGAAGCAATAGCTTCAAAGAACCTTCAAGAAACCCCTCTGTGGGGCACCTGGGGGGCTCAGTTGGTTAAATGTCTGCCTTCAGCTCAGGTCATGATCCCAGGATCTTTGAGCTTTGAGTCAGGCTCCCTGCTCAGTGGGGAGTCTGCTTCTCTCTCTCTCTCTCTCTCTCTCTCTCTCTCTGCTGCTCTCCCTACTTGTGCTCTCTGTCTAATAAATTAATTAATTTAAAAAAAAGAACCCCCTCTGCTCTATTCAGCCCACATGGCTCAGGTGACCAATCAGAATATTATATTTTTCTAGCTCAGAGATGGACATGTAGACCAACCCAGGCCATGATGGGCATTGCCAGAACTCTTGTTGGAGCTATCAGGAAGGAGTTTTGTCCTATGAAATTAAAAGTTCTATTAAGCCTGTGAGCTTAAGTTTATTAGGGTCATTTCTCCTTCCATATGTCCCTGGAACAGGGCAGCAGGGATTGGAACCAATGCAGAGGACAAGCAATGCTGAAATAGAAAGATTCCTGCTGATATAATGTAAGCACCTGGATCCAAATGTGTTCAATGTTAATCATTAGACTTTCAGTTATATGAACCAATAAGTTCCTCTTTTTACTGATGCTGCTTTGCTTAATTTTGTTTACTACTTATAGCTGAAAGTGTTCAGACTAAAATAGCTAATTTTTTCTTTAAAACATGCCTTTTTTAATGGAAGCAATGAATATTTTAAAATATCCCATTGTAATTTCTTATCTGTTCTTAGAAGTCCTCCCTCATATTCATTTATATATTAACTAATGTATATAGTATGTCAGGTAGTATGCTAGTTTAAGAGATTGGTAAACAAAACAGACACAGCCTATGCTTGCATAGAGCTTACAGAAAAGTGGAGGGATAAATATTAAAAATTAACCATACAAATTGAGATGTGCTTTCTGTTGGTATTATGAGAGTATATAGCATGGAGACCTGAGTAAGATGAGGAGTGAATATCAGGTAAGGCCTCTCTAAAGAAGTAATATGTCTGGTAAGACTTAAGAAGTGGGTAGGGGTTAGCCCAGATAGAAGGGAAAGAAGGAATATTATAAGCTGAAGGAATAGCATATGTAAAGTTCTTGACGTAGCAAAGTGCTTAGCGTGTTCATGTTTATGGAATTAAGAAATCACTGTGGATGGATGGTCATTAGTGTTCAAGGTTGAAAAGGGTCTGAGGTGAGGTTGGTAATATAGGCAAAAGCCATACTTCACAAGGCTGGGTAGATGATGGTAAAGGAGTGTTTTGAAATCCTAAATGCAGGGAGTTGCCGTTGGGAAGTTTGTAGAATGAGATGATAAGATTAGATTCATGTTAAGATTACATTAATTTTAAGATCAGATCTTAAAAAGATCACTGGTTGTTTAGTGGAAAATGTATTGGATAGGAAAAAGGGAAGGGAATAAGTCAATCAGATGTCAAGGTAAGGTAATAGTGACTTAGGGCAGAGGCTGTGTGATGAAAAGAAATGGACTACTTTGAGAGAGCTGGGAGGTAAAATCAACAAAACTTAGTAATGGATTAAATGAGAGACAAGATATAGGATATAGTTTACTTATCTCCTTTCTCTTTAATTTTTTAGTCCTGCGGTTGACAGCAGGTGCAGAGGGAGAAGAGAAAGAATCTTATGCAGTCTCCAGGCCCAGCACAGAGCTCCATCTCACAACCCTGAGATCATGACCTGAGCCACTATAATACTTCTTCTAATGCTTCTTGACTTATGTGTGAATGTTGCCTGTTTTCTCTGAAAATTAAATCATAATCTATGAAATTACAACAGAATGAAAGTATAAAATACATCAACTACAGAACTGGTGGATAAAAGCAGCTATGGTCAAAATGCTTGATATAAGAGCATGAAGACAGTGACACCAGGGGTACTGTGGTTGAGCCTCTGTCTTTGGCTCCAGTTGTGATCCCAGGGTCCTGGGATTGAGACCCGCATCAGGCTCCCTGCAAGAAGTCTGCTTTTCCTCTGCCTATATCTCTGCCTCTTTCTCTGTGTCTCTCATGAATGAATCAAATCTTAAAAAAAAAAAAAAGACAGTGGCACCAAAGTTTACTAATATTCATTGTATTCTTCACTGTGAATTTCACTTACAAACATCCTTGATGAAGCAGCAAAAAATATTATTTATGAAATCCCAAGTACTGAGTACTTTTAAACATTTTCTTGACAAAGTGGGAAGTAGCATAAAGCACAGTGCTGCAAACTGAAGTGCAATGGTGACCTTCAGGAAAAACACCTGTGCAGTTGAGTTGTGCTCTGACCTAGCAATGTGATTCAAGGACTGACATTTTGACTAGAATGAACTAACTGACAAGCTGAAGTTATTCAGAGATGGATATTTGGAAAATATTTTCACAAAGCAGATAAGTAAAATGAGCCTGTTTCCTAAAACAGTTGACATTGTTTGATTTCAAGGATAAAATTCAAGCTTCCAGAAAAAAATATGGAATTTGGAAAACTTTTATCCACCATGGTGAACATAACACCCAATACTTTTTTTTTAGATTTTATTTATTTATTTGTTTGTTTATTAATTAGAGACAGAGAGAAAGAGGCAGAGACACAGGCAGAGGGAGAAGCAGGCGCCATGCGGAGAGCCTGAGATGGGACTCGATCCTGGGATCCCAGGATCACGCCCTGGGCTGAAGGCAGCGCTAAACCGGTGAGCCACCTGGGCTGCCCAACACCCAATACTTAAAGGATTTTCTGATGTATGTGATTTTTAAAAAAGATTTATTTATTTATTCATGAGAGACACACAGAGAGAGGCAGAGACATAGGCAAAGGGAGAAACAGGCTCCCTGAGGAGATCCCGGTGCAGGACTCGATCCCAGGACCCTGGGATCACGACCTGAGCCAAAGACTGACGCTTAACTACTGAGCCACCCAGGCATCCCTGATGTATGTGATTTTTAAAAATATTTGTATTGCGGGACACTTGAGTGACTGAGCAGTTGAGCGCCCCCCTTCGGCCCAGGGAATGATCTTGGAGTCCCAGTATCGAGTCCCGCATCTCTCCCTGCATGGAGCCTGCTTCTCCCTCTGCCTGTGTCTCTGCCATTCTCTCTCTCTGTGTCTCTCATGAATAAACAACTACAATCTTAAAAGTATATATTTGTATTGCTTAATTAATTGTATTGACATTTGGAGTATCTGTATAACTCTGAACAATTCCAAATAACAATTGCATAATATTACAAAATTACGTCTGGGTAGAAGATGCATTTAAAGTGCATCCTTTCAATGTAAAGAATATAAAAAGTTTATTGAAATGTCTCCATGATCCACATTGCAACTAATCTTTAAAAAAAACTACCACATGTTGATTTTAGTTTATTTTTAGTGTATTGTTGACAATTATCTGAAAAAGCTACTAAAATATCCCCCTTTCCCAGGGTGCCAGGGTGGCTCAGTCAATTAAGCATCTGCCTTCAGCTTGGGTCCTGATACCAGGATCCTGGGATTGAGACCAGCATCAGGCTCTCTGCTCAGTGAGGAGTTTGCTTCTGTCTCTCATTTTGCTCCTCCCCCTGCTTGTGCGCTCTCAAATAACCAAACAAACAAACAAACAAATAAATTTAAATTCCCCTTTTCCAATTTCCATATGAGGCCACTTTTTTCTTGATAGGAACACACAGAGAGAGAAAGAGTGGCAGAGACACCGGCAGAGGGAGAAGCAGGCTCCATGCAGGGAGCCTGACGTGGGACTCGATTCCAGTTCTCCAGGATCACACCCTGGGCTAAAGGGGCGGCGCTAAACCCCTGAGCCACTGGGGCTGCCCGGGACCACATTTTTCTTAACATACTTCAATGAAAGGAATATAAGATATCAGAACACCTGATGGCTCAGTGCCAGGTGGCTCAGTGGCAGATGCCTTCAACTCAGGTTATGATCCCAGGGTCCTGGGATTCAGCCCTGCATTGGGCTTCCTGCTCAGCAGGGAGCCTGCTTCTCCCTCTCCCTGTCTGCTGTTTCCCCCTGCTTGTGCTGGCTCTCTCTCTTTGTCAAATGGATGAAAAAAGTCTTTTTAAAAATCTTCTTTTAAAAAAAGAAGAATATATGGCATCATGAGTAAATATCCAGCTATCTTCTCTTTTTTTTTTTTTTTTTTGAGAGTGAGAGACTGAGAGAGCAGGGGCATATAGGAGCAGGGGAGGAGCAAGGAGCTAGAGAGAGAGGGACAAGTAGACTCCACACAATGTGGAACCTGACTCGGGACTTGATCTCATGACTCTGAGATCATAACCTGAGCTGAAATCAGAGTCATGTGCTCAACTGACTGAGTCACTCAGGCCCCCCGTGAGCTACCTTCTATTAAGCCAAATATTACAGAGATTTAAAAAAAAAAAGTAAAACAATAACACTCTCACCAAATTTTCTTTGTTTTGAAAAAATGGATATTTTTATTTTCTCATAGATATGCCTGTTCAAAAATACATATTTCAAAAAAAATCATGAATGTTTTCATTCAGTGGCTTATCATTGTTATTTTTCAGTATTAAACTAGTTTTAAATTTTCTCAGATTTCATTTTTAAGAGACTTTTTTGGAACAGTTTTATTTTTTATTTATCTATTTTTTTTAAAAAAGATTTTATTTATTTGAGAGAGAGAGAGAGAAGAGCGCGCACAAGCAGGGGGAGTGGAAGAGAGAAAGGGAAAAGCAGACTCCCCACCAAGCATGGAGCCTGACTCAGGGCTAGACTCAGGGCTCAATCCCAGGACCCTGAGATCATGACCTGAGCCCAAGTCAGATGCTTAACTGAGCCACTCAGGTCCTCCTTATTTATTTTTAAGTAATCTCTACAGCCAACATAGGGCTCAAACTTCACAACCCCCAAATCAAGAGTCACAAGCTCCACCAACTGAGCCAGCCAGATGCCCCTACAACAATTTTGGATTTTAGAAAAAAATCAAGCTCATAGTACACAGAGTACTCCTATGCTGCATCCAGTTTCCTTTATTGATGACTGGTATGGTACATCTGTTACAATTAGAGAACCAGTAATGATACGTTATTGTTATCATCTAAATTACATAGTTTATTGGATTCCCTTAGCTTCTACCTAACGTCTTTTTTTTCTATTCCAGGATTCCATCCAGAATACTTTATTATATTTAGTTGTCATTTCTCCTTAGGCTCCTCTTGGCTAGTATTGTTTCTCAGACTTTCTTTTGTTTTGATAACCTTGACAGTTTGAGGAACACTAACCAACTAGGGACTTGTGTAATGTTTTTCTCATAGTTTAAATGAGGCTATAGGTTTTGGGGAGGAAGACCAACAGAGGTGAAGTGCTGTTTTCATCACATTAAATCCAGGGCACACACTGTCAGGGTAACTTCTCACTGTTGATGTTGACCGTGGTCACACATAGCCAAGGTGGTGTTTGTTGTTTCTCCACTGTAAAGTCACTCCCCTTGCCCCTTCCATTCTGTACATTTTGGGAGAAGCTCATTATGTGCAGGCCACATCTAAGAAGTAGGTCTATTTTCCATCTCTTTGAGTATCTACATATATTTTTTTGGAATTCTTTTTGCATGGGAGATTTGTCTCATTGTCCCCATTATTTATTTATTCAATTATTTATTTATATCAGTATGTAATCATGGATATTTATGTTATATTTTGGATTATAATCCAATACTACCTTATTCATTTTGTTGTTCACATTGTTTCGGCTTTAACCACTGCATGCTCTTTCAATTAACATACTCATATGATTTCTTTTTTTTTTCTCATATGATTTCTGAGTGTGTGTGTGTGTGTGTGTGTGTAGCATTTACTCACTTTCTGGCACTACAAAAACATCCAGGCTGAACTTGTCTTTTCCTGCCCCAGTCCTAGAATCAGCCACTATTCCAAAAAGTCTTGGTTCTATCAGAAAGTGGCATTGAAAACAAAGATCTGGTGCAAGGTGTGCTTGCTGCTACTGGGGTGTCATTGCATCTAAGCCCTCTCAGCTGACAGAGCAAGATGTGTGTTCACTAATCTGTCTTTATACACATATTTATAAATATTTACATAGATAACTATCTGTATCTAGGAAAACATGCTCATATTGATGTCTCCAGCTTGAATCCATTACCAGGTGAATCATTCTACCCTCCTCCTCGTACTTATCTGAAAAACTCCAACTCCAACAGTGAGAACCTTGAGTCCCACCATATGTCATCCATTTATTTAATTCTTTAATTCCAGTATACATGCATAGCAGTATCAGAATTGTTAACCCATACCCAAATGGTAATGAACTTTATCAACTAGAATACAGTGGGTTTTTTTTAAATTTCATTTATTTATTCATGAGAGATACAGAGAGAGAGAGAGGCAGAGACACAGGCAGAAGGAGAAGGGGGCTCCAAGCAGGGAGCCCGACGTGGGACTTGATCCCGGGTCTCCAGGGCCACGACCTGGGCCAAAGCCGGCGCTAAACTGGTGAGCCAGCCGGGCTGCCGTAGAATAGTGTTTATGCACATTCTCTTTAGCCTTTAGTCTCATAGATTCCATTCGTTTCCAAATGAGTACCTTTCCCCCCAACTTATTCAGTGAGGTTGTTTCATACATTGTGATACAGTTAGATCATTTTGTCACATTCTATGTCCCAACTAGGATTCTCTGATCTCCTAAATGATTTCTTTTAATTTGCATATATTCGGGTCCACTGAGTGTGCAATGAAGTTCTATGAATATTGATAAATGCATAGAGTGAGGTATCCACAATTACAGTATCATACAGGATAATTTCAGCACCCTAAAAAATTCCCTATGCTTTACCCATTTCCTGCAGGCCTGGGCTAATCGTTGACATTTACTGTTGCCTTTTCCAGAATGTCATGTAACGAGAATCATACAGTATATAGCTTTTTCAGACTGGCATCTTTCACTTAGGAATGTGCATTTAAAATTCATTTTCATGGCTTGATTTCTTTTGGGTGCTGAATAATATTCCATTGTATGAATGCAGCACAGTTAGCTTATTCATTTATCTATTGAAGGACATATTGGTTCTTCCAGTTTTTTGGAGTTATGAAAAAAAGATACTGTAAACATTTGCATGCAGATTTTTGTAAGGACTTATCTTTGAATCAATTGGGTGAATATCTTGGAGTGCAATTGCTGGTTCATATGGTAAAACTATATTTAACTTTACAAGAAACTGCCAAACTGTCTTCCAAAGTGGGCTGTACTATTTTACATTGCCAACAGCAATGAATAAGAGTTCCTGTGCTCTGCATTCCCACCTGCATTTGGTGTTGCCAGTGTTTTGAATTTTAGTCATTCTGTGTGCAGTAACACCTCACTGCTGTTTTAATTTTTCCCTGATGACGAATGATATTGGTGATCTTTTCATATGCTTATATGCCATCTGTATATCTTCTTTGGTAAGATATCTGTTTGGTCTTTTGCCCATTTTTTTAATTGGGTCATTTGTTTTCTTATTGTTGAGGTTTAGGAGTTCTTTGTATGTGGTATATTAATCAAATCTTTTATCAGATATGTATTTGGCAAAGATTTTTCTCCCAGTCCATAGATTTGTTTGTGATTCTCTTAATAGTGTCTTCGCAGAGCAGAAAATTTAATTTTAATAAAATTCTACTTGTCAATTTTTTTCCTATATAGATTGTGCTTTGGTGCTATATCTTAAAACTCATCACCAAAAAATAAAATAAAAACTCATCACCAAGTGAAAGCTCACCTAGATTTTTTCCTGTTTTCTTTTGGAAGTTTTATAGTTTTGTATTTTACCTTTAGGTGTGCTCCATTTTGAGTTAACTTTTGTGAAAGGTGTAAGGACATCCACAAGTTTGCATGTGGATGTCCATTCATTCCAGCACCATTTGCTGAAAAGATTGTCCTTTTTGCTGGGTGCCTGGGTGGCTCACTCGGTTGAACAGCTGACTCTTGATTTCAGCTTAGGTGATGATCCCAGGGTCCTGGGATCAAGCCCCACATCAGACTCCCCATTCAGGAAAGAGTCTGCTCCAGGATTTTCCCTCTCCCTCTACCTTTCCTTCTGCTGAAGTGCATGCGCACGTGCTCTCTACAAATAAATAATCTTTAAAAAAAAAAAAAAAAGAAAAGAAAAGATTATCCTTTCTCTGCTGAATTGTCTTTGCTCCTTAGTCAAACATCAGTTGATTATATTTATGTGGTTCTATTTCTAGGCTCTCTATTCTGCTCCAATCTTTCACCAATACCATGCTGTCTTGACTACTGTAGTTGTACAGTAAGTTTTGGAATCAAGATGTAGAAACTTTGTTCTACATTCTTCACTGTTTTTTGGCTATACTGGATCTTTTGCCTTTCCATACAAACTTTAGAATCAGTGTTTCAGTATCTACAAAGTAGCTTACTGGGATTTTGATTAGTATCATATTGAGTCTATAGATCAAGCTGGGAAGAACTGACATGTTAAAAAAATGTAATGCTCTATTCCTTGAATATAAAAGATCTCTCCATTTATTTACATCTTTGATTTCTTCATCAGAGTTTTATAGTTTGCTTAGCTTAAATTTTTTTTTAATTATTTATTTGAGAGAGAGAGTGAACACATAAGGGGCAGAGGGAGAGGGAGAAGTACATTCCCTTGCTGAGCAGGGAGCCTGACACAGGGCTCAATCCCAAGACTCTGGGATCATGTCTAAGCTGAGGCAGATGCTTAACTGACTGAACCACCCAGGCGCCCCTTTTAAAAATGTTTAAAAAGATTTTATTTATTTATTTATTTATTTATTTATTTATTTATTTATTTATTTATTTGAGAGAGAGAGTGTGGGACAGGGTTTTGCGGGGCGGAGGTGGGGGAAGCATGGCAGGGAGGAAAAAGCAGACTCCTCTCTGAGCCCGAGGTGGGGCTGGGAGCCTTACTGAGGCTCCATCCCATGACCCTGGGATCATGACCTGAGACAAAAATCAAGAGTCAGATACTTAACTGACTGAGCCATCCAGGTGCCACTCCTTGGCTTTAATTTTTAATAGTGTAATAGATTAGCAAAAGCATTTTGGTGGTCCTCAATAATTCTGGTCCTGACATCAAAAGCTTTTAGAACTGCTGGTCTATCTCTTGATCACTTCTTTTGGATCCTAACTTTCTAACTGCCAACTTCAGATCCTTGCCATTTGTGTTTCGTTAGGATTCACTTGGTAAGCAAAGCTCCTCTTACTCTTATTGCAATACAGTTGGCATTTCGACCTTTTCATTCACAAGTAATGAAAAACAGATACAATGTCTAATGTAATAGAAGTAAATGTACACGCTTGTATAATAAAATGCAATCAGCTAAGAAATCAGGACTGCACATAGTGATTTCCCTCTGAAAAGTGTGGTATGGGAAAGGTAAACCAAAAAAAAAAAAATTGTCAACCTGACTAACAATACTTCAGCAAGGTGATCAAGGTCAATATTAATAGTGATAACTCACGCTGATAGTACGTACTGTTCATATGGTGTGATGAAAATGACACTTAAACTCTATGATCTTTCTCCCTAAAACCCATAACCTTGCTCTAATCATGAGAAAAACATCAGACAAATTTCAGTAGAGAGGCATCCTTCAATAAATCTGACTACTTCTCAAAACTCTCAAAGACTTCAAAACCAACAAAAACTTGAGAAACTATCACTGCCAAGAGAAGCTTAAGGAGAAAGGATAGCTAAACATAATAAGGTATCCTGGATAAGATCACAGAAGGGAAAAAGGATATTAGATTTAAAAAAAATAAGAAAAATAAGAAAATCCTGGATAAGATCACAGAATGGAAAAAGGATATTAGATTTAAAAAAATAAGAAAATAGAATTTAGTTGATAATAACATACAAATATTGATTCTCTTAACAGTGTCTTCACAGAGCAGAAAATTTAATTTCATTAATTTATTTTTTTAAAAAAGATTTTATTTATTTATTCATGAGAGACACACAGAGAGAGAGAGAGAGACGCAGAGACACAGGCAGAGGGAGAAGCAGGCTCCATGCAGGGAGCCCGACGTGGGACTTGATCCCGGGTCTCTAGGATCACACCCTGGCCCAACGGTGGCGCTAAACCGCTGAGCCACCCGGGCTGCCCAGAAAATTTAATTTTAATAAAATCCTACTTTTAGGATTTATTAATTATAATAAGTATACCACACTAACATAAGATGTTAATAGTAGGGAAAACTATGTGAGAATTGGACATATGGGAACTCTTCATGTCATTGGTTCAATTTTCCTGCAAATTAAAAATTATAAAAAAATAAATCTATTGAGTAAAAAGATCACTGGTTGTCAGTGGTTAGGGGCAGAGATGAATGGGTGGAACATAGAGCATTTATAGGGCAGTGAAAACATTCCGTATACTATAACAGTGGGCACATGTCATTATACATTTGTCCAAATCCATAAAAAGTATATCACCAAACGTGAACCCTGAGGTGAACTATGGTCTTTGGATGACAATAATATGTCAATGTAGGTCCATCAGTTGTAGCAAACGTCCCACTCTGGTGGGAGATGTTATGATGGGAAAGGTTGTGTATGTGTGAGACTAGGGAATACATGGGAAATCTCTGTACCTTCTTCTCAGTTTTGCTGAAAACCTGAAACTGATCTATAAAAATAAAATCTATTAAAAATTGATATATTAATTTTAAAAATCTGAAACTTGAATTAACTTGACTTTATAAAAAATAGTAATGTAACATGTTCACATTTGGGAGATTGATGATGACCTATATTTCTTGGAATACTCATGATTTTAAACTTAAGTTTTAAATTCTAGTTTTCACAAGTAATGTTTCAAAGATTATTTTCTGAGGTTTTCTTTTCATAATAAATATGTCTCCAGAGGGGAGAGCTTATACTTTCTTTTTTTTTTTTAAAAAAATCATTTTTTCATGAGAGACACAAAGAGAGAGAGACAGGCAGAGACATAGGCAGAGGGAGAAGCAGGCTCCCTGCAGGGAGCCCGATGTGGGACTAGATCCCAGACCTCAGGATCACGCCCAGTATCAAAGACAGACGCTCAACCGCTGAGCCACCCAAGCGTCCCAAGAGCTTATAGTTTCAGAGGATTTTAGTATTTACATCACTGGGAAAAGAAAATCAGGTGGTGGTGGATTGGGCGCGCTATGTTGAAATTACACTTATGCCAATGTGTTTTACAATGGGTTTCCTTTTTGTGGTATGCCAGACATATAATGATTACTACTGATGTTACATTTTTTATTTTCTGAAATTATTTCATTTGCCAAACTTTTACTGAGTGCCTGTATAAAATAAAGAAATGGGAACATAACATTCATTCTTCCATTCAACAAATATTTATTGAGCAGTTTTATAAAGGGCACTTTGTAAGAAGATTGGGATATAGCTTTAAACACAATCTAGGGACACCTGGGTGGTTCAGTGGTTGAGTGTCTGCCTTTGGCTCAGGTTGTGATCCCAGAGTCCTGGGATGGAGTCCCACATCAGGCTCCCCGCATGGGGGCCTGCTTCTCCCTCTGCCTATGTCTCTACCTCTCTCCGTGTTTCTCACGAATAAATAGATAAAATCCTTTAAAAAAGTAATAAACAATCTATATGGTCTCTCTCCTGAGGGAGTTTGTAGTCTAGGGGGAGAGCAAATCTTTAAACAATTACACAAACTGCTCTATTACAAAGGTATGAAGGAAAGATAAGAAATTTTATACAGTATGTCAGCCATTATAGAAGTAATTTTCAATACCATTTCTCACCTAATTATCACAATTATGGATGTAGTTTACATATAAGGAAAATGAGGCCCAGAGAGATTAAACTATATGCCAAGGGCCCTAGAGTAAGTAAATCCTGAAGTGGAATGTCTAATTCAGAGTAATCTAATTTCAAATGATTGCAAACACTGTCCTTATTTCCTGAATTTAACAAAACCCTGAACGTACAAAACTGTTATCTTGTTTTACTAATGAGAAAACTGATGCTGAGAGGAGCTAGAACTGGAACCTATACCACTTAAATAATTCACTGATTTCCCATTCTATCATAATGCTTCCTTAAAACAAGCAAGATCTGCCACTTTGATGATACTAACATACAAGCCTTGCATGTAGGAACTGAATATATTTTTGTAAACTTTTAACAAATGGTTAAGATTGCCATTGAAACAAGCTCCTACTGAATAAAGTACAGCTTCTGTTAAAAAATATTTTATTTATTTATTTGACAGAGAGCGAGAGAGCACAAGCAGGATGGAGGGATAAACGGAGAGGGAGAAGCAGACTCCCCGATGAGCAGGGAGCTCTTTGTGGGGCTCTATCTCAGAACCCTGAGATTATGACCTGAGCGGAAGGCAGAGGCCCAACTGACTGAGCCATCCATGCACCCTCAAGGTATTGTTTTTTATAAACATAATTTTGGCAGAATTTCTTATAGCTCTCTTCTTTGCAGAATTTAAAAAGAAAAAAAGAAGTCCTATTACATTTATGGGTCACTCAAAGAATCTGCATTTGCTTAAAAAAATCAGTAAAACTCTGGGTGATATAAATTAAAACTGTTCTTGAAAACTTTCCTCTAGAAAATAATTTCATGAAAAGTGAGACTACCTGTAGAACTGTTTTGCTCCTACATTCTCACCCATAGCAATAGGCTGTCCAAAGTATGATGAAATATTTGATTACTATAAAAATTTATTTTTTAAAAAGATTTTATTTATTTATTCATGAGAGACACAGAAAGAGAGGCAGAGACATGGGCAGAGGGAGAAGCAGGCTCCCTATAGGGAGCCTGATGTGGGACTCGATCCCAGGATCCCAGGATCCCAACCTGAGCCAAAGGCAAACAGACACTCAACCACTAAGTCACCCAGGGGTCCCAATGTAATAGGACATTCTGAATTTTTTTTTGCAGAGGAAAAACATGCATAACATATCCATGTTTATATGGGGTGCAAATAAGGGAAAGAGGTTTAAAAAGGAAAAAAGAACACAAGTAATAGAAAAGGAACCTGGGATTAATTTTGTAGAAAACATAAATAGCTCTGCTTATAAGTCTTTTTAATGTCGAGTTGTTTGCAGCCAAAAATTGGAATATGAGATAGCAAATAGGAAAAAATATATAAAAGAAACACATAAGTAGCACATGAAAATATTCTAAGTAATAGATTAAGGACAGAATAAATTGTTCAAACGGTAAACTCCAAGTTTATATTTCTGCCTGAGTCTCTGGTGACCACAATTTGTGCTAATTTTCATGGATAAATCATTGAAATGTTTAATAAAGCCTACTTTTCCTTTTATCTTATTCTTTGCATCTTTGTTCTTATCTCTAACCATATACAATATTCTGATATTTTAAGACCCTAATAGCAAGTTTTCTAGTTGAAATAGATCAACATAGGGTACCTGGGTGGCTCAGTGGGTTAAGCAGTTAAGTGGCTGTCTTTGGCTCAAGTCACGATTCCTCCACCCCTTGCTCAGCAGGGAGTCTACTTCTCCCTCTGCCTCTCCCCGCACTTGTTCTCCCTCTTTCTTTCTCTCTCTCAAATAAATAAAATCTTTTTTTAAAAGAGAAATAGATCAATATAAAAGATTTTAAAAATTCCACCTTAAACTATAAAACAACAACAACAACAACAACAACAAACCCATAGAACTAATTTCCTATGAATCAAAACCTGCAAAGTTTTGCTTACATTCTGGCCTGCCCCTGTTAAGCATTGTTTCTCCTTTCTTTGTCCTCCTACCATCTTCTCTGCTCCTCTGGTGACCACCTCCAAATCCCAAACAGGTTACTGTTCCTGAATTGACAGCAGAAACAGCAACTCTATTATTTGCATAAATTCAGTAAATGCTTACTGAGTGCCCAGCATCGATTCATTCTTGCCATAAATACGTATTGAGTGCCTGCCATATGCGAGGTACCATTGGAGAAGGCAGAGAGAGAGACAGAGAGAGAGAGACAGAGAGAGAGAAAGAGAGGCAGGAAGATAGAGAGGGAAGCAGGTAGGGGAGAAAACTCCTGGAACCTTGGATTATGGATCACAATCCAAGGTCTTCTCAAAACCTATCTTAAGAAGAGATTACAGTCAAATATAGGGGAGAAGAAGCATAGAATGATTACAGCATGGAGTATGGTGAGTATCTTGAGAGAGAGAAAAGTAAGTGCCATGGGAAGGTTTCAGAAGAGGGCTGCAAAGTTGTTTATAAGCAGTTCTTTTTTTTTTTTTCCTTTAAAAATTTCTAACCCCTATTCAGACTACCAAATATCTTTAAAATATATAAATCAGGGACCACTGGATGGCTCAGCGGTTGAGCATCTGCCCTAAGCTCTTGGCATGATCCTGGAGTCCAGGGATCAAGTCCCATATCAAGCTCCCTGCGTGGAGCCTGCTTCTCCCTCTGCCTATGTCTCTGCCTCTCTCTCTGTGTGTGTCTCACAAACAAATAAATAAAATTTTAAAAAATAAAATATATAAATCAAAACTTTTCTTGTTGCAGGTAACTGAAACCTAACACAAACTATTGGCCTGTGAAATAGAAAAGACCACGGCACTTCAGACAAATTTAATCCAAATGCCCAAACAATGTTAGCAAAACCCAGTCTCTTCTGATTATCTCCTTCCTCTGTTCTTGGAGTATTGGTGATATCCCCAGTAGATTCTTTTCACATGTTGGTTCCTAGCAGTTCCAGGCCTTCATCCTGAAAAGAGAGAGTTTCTCTTTCTCAATAGTTGTAGGAGTGAGTTTATTGGACTGACTTAGTCTTGTGCTGGTTCCTAACACACTTGCTTTGCCTGGTGTGCTTGAGTACTGAAGTCTAAATGGGGCCATGGGGCATGAGATCCAAAGAGACCAAGAGAGGGGTGGCTTTCCAAAGGAAAACCTGGGTATGATTATCAAAAGTAGGCAGGCAAACCAACCCTCATCCACTATAATCAGGGTAGCTAATTGCTTTTTTAAAACATAATTTTTCTAAACTTTAGTAAGTTTGAAAAGAGCAAGAGACTAGTCTTCAAGTTATAAAATCTGGACATGTTACCAGGTTTTTTGAAGTTAAGTCCCTCTGTGAATTTTATTCTTTGACCTGAAGTGCTATGCATTTCCTGATATTAAGACAGATATTAAAAAAAATATTGGCAATGAGATAAGACTTCTGAGTGTGTATGTGTGTGTGTTTAACTGTTAAAATTTACTTAAAACTGAGTGGATGCTCAAATCCTACCAAGATACGGAGGTGGGGAGGAAACCACTGCCATTTCTAGCACCCATAGCTAGAAATAGTGAAAACTTGAGCCTGAATAAAGGTTGTGATAATGGAAAGAACAGGAAATCAAGAAATATCTAGGAAGTAGAATCATCAGATCTTAGTAACTGGACAAGAGAGGCAAAAGAGAAGAAGATTTAAGGTGATATGAGTTTTTGGATTGAAAAACGGGGTTGATAGTGGTATTATCAATAAAGATATCAATAAAGATATCGATGAAGCAGGAAGATCAGTTTTGGGAGAAAGGAGGACAAAGCTGACAAGTTTCAGTTTTGTATGTACTGAATTTGAATAGTTTTGAGTATATTTGAATTTGAGATTAATATCTCAGAAAAGACATGGTTACAGGCAAGGACAGAGATAACTAAAATAACCAAATAAGTAATAGAATCATGGGATCAGATAACAAACTATCAGAAGAAAACATTTTATAATATAAACATAAAAATTTAAAAACCAACAAATATTTATTCTGTGCCATTGTAGGACATAAAGACAACTTTCTGAAAAAAGCCCTCTTTTCAAGGAGTTTTTATTCCTACATATACATCTTAATTTGTCTTGTTAGTTTATAATTGGTACATTAGATTTTCTTAATTTTCCTTAAAGCTACTTTTATTTTTTTAATTGTAAAATCAATATATGCTTTTAAGGAAATATAAGCAAAATATAAGGACAAAAACTAAAATCACCTGTAATGAATGTAATGTAATGATTCGCAGATATAATCACAATTTTGGAGTATTTTTTCATCTTTTTCTAATTACGTTTTATCCACAATTTTTTCAGTTTTGATAACATATATTTTCAGTTTTGTATCTGTTTTTTCACTTAATATTGTCTTGAATATTTTCCATGTCATTAAAAAAACTTCATATTTGTAATTTTCATCTCCTTTCTGATGGACATTCATATAACTTCCCATCTTTCAATGTTGTAAATCATGTGTTAATATTTTTTTCCATTTTACCCATTTGTGATTTTTTAATTTTTTTTAAAAGATTTAATTTATTTATTCATGAGAGACACACACAGAGAGAGAGAGAGAGAGAGAGAGAGAGAGAGAGGCAGAGACGCAAGCAGAGGGAGAAGCAGGCTCCATGCAGGGAGCCCGACGTGGGACTCGATCCCGGGTCTCCAGGGTCTCACCCTGAGCTGAAGGCGGCGCTAAACCGCTGAGCCACCCGGACTGCCCTGTGATTTTTTTTTAGAATAGAATTCTAAAAGTGGAACTAATGATGCAAAGTATGTAAATGTTTTTAAGTGTCTTGATACATAATGCCAAATTTTAATTTCCAGTAAGCTTATAGAAAGTAATGCTTCTTCCCAGCGAGCAATAGGAGCATCTCTGTCACACTCACCAGGAGTAAGATGTCAAATCTAAAAGCAAATTTCACTAACTTGACTGATAAGACATTACATTGTTAAAAAGTAAACTTTATTGGGTGAAAGAAGCCAGACCCCCCCCCCCCCCAAAAAAAAAGTATTCTGAATGTTTACATCTATATGGAACTCTAGAAGATGGTAACTCCAAGTGACAGTAGATCAGTGTCACCTGGGAACCAGAGATCAGCTAGAAAGGAAGGAATCATCAAGGGGCAAGAGGAAAGTTTTGGGGACGATAGATATGTTCACTATTTTGATTGTGGTGATGTTTTCATGGGTATTTACAAATATGGAACTTACCAAATTCTACACATTGAAAAGGTGCAGTTAGTCGTATATCAACTCTCCCATAAAGCTGTTTAAAAGTTGCTTACAAATGTTTTAATCTGATTTTTAAAAATTACTAATTCGTGAACATTTTCACGTTTTTTAAAAAGACTTACTTGGAGAGAGAGTGAGGGAGAGAGAACGAATGGGGCAAGTGGCAGAGGGAGAGAATACCCAAGCCATCTCCTTGCTGACTGGGGCGCCCAAAGTGGGACCGTGAGATCATGACCTGAGTGGAAATCAAGAGTCAGCTTCTCACCTGCCTGAGCCACCCAGGTGCCGACATGTTCACGTTTTAGTTATTATACATTTCTGTGATATTTTGTGTTCTCTATGAATGTTTCTATGTCCTCCTTAGCAATTTTCTCCTGGATTTGTGAACTCCACATATTAAGAAAATTCACCCTCAAAGTCCTCCAGATTTTTCTCTTGTAATTTTGCACTGTGTTACTGCAGGCTTTTGGGCTTCATTTCTTTGTGCAAGATACTTTTATTTTCTTTCGTTTGCGAGATAACTTTAACCCAGAGGATGCACTACAATCCTACAAATCTCTACAATAAATTGTCCATCATCACTTTGCAAAAGCCAAAGAAATCCTTTAAACAAAATTCAACTTAGGAAATGAAGGGGTGTTACATCCAACGCCTTCAAAGAATTGGCATCTAAAATATATTGCACGTCTGTTTTGATGTTTTGGAACTATTTTTTAAGTTACTATGACATAGTAAACAGTGGAGGTGAAGGACCTTTTTTAAACAAAACGTATACGACACCATTCCGGGAGTTTGGCCAGGAGTCCCTTACAACGCTTACAATGGCGCGCGGTAATTCCCTTCCCGACTTTCTCCGGCTCCTCCTTTAGCAGCTCACACAGGAAACGAAAGGTACGGGTAATGCCGCGGATGATCTCACGCTGGCATGACGTCAGAAGCCTTGGCGTCAGAAGGCGGTTGCCACGGGGACCATTCGCCACCGACGGCAGAGTCGTGAAACCTCATCACCGCACACGTCTCCGTTTCGGCGTATGCAGTGTCTAAGCTGCTAAAGAAGCTTTAACCTTAAGGGGGCCTCAGGGAGAGGAGTTGTGCTGCGGCCGCCGAGAGCCCCACCTCCGCGGCTCCGGGTCCCGGGCCCCGGCCTGTGGCTGCGAGCGGCGGCTTCAGGAGGCAGCGGAGACGGCGGCGGCCGACCTGCCGGGTCTCCCTCGCTCGGTGCGGGACTGGGAGAGGAGATCCGCCATATTGGAGCCGGAACCGAAGGTGCCTTGCAGCCGCGGCGCGAGGCGGGTGGAGGCGGCGGCCCTGGCCTGGATGTGGGAGGAATCGGCCGCGCTGGGGCCCGCAAGCTTGGAGAGTGAATGAGCTGCTGACGCTAGAATCCTCCCCGCCCACTCGCTCCACTTTTCGCCGCCGGGGCCGGACCGGGAGGGGGCCGGAGTCGGCCGTGGCGGCGGCGGCAGGATGTTCTCCAAGAAGCCGCACGGGGACGTGAAGAAGTCTACCCAGAAGGTGCTGGACACCAAGAAGGACGCGCTGACCCGTCTCAAGCACCTGCGCATCGTCATCGGTGAGGAGCGAGGGGTGGTGGCGCCCAGAGGCCTTCCCTCCTCTGGGAGCCCCTGGGGGCTCCGCGCCCGCCCTGGCGCTGTGCGGGAATAGAGGGCGAGGCGTCGCCTCCGCAGAGACGCGGGAGGGCGGGTAATTTGGGGAAAGGAAAACTTGGCGGTTGGCAAAGCCGAATCACCACCAACACGGGGTTATCTAATTTTGAGTTAAGAGTCCGAGCTCGTTTTTACATCCTAGCATTACTCTAAAAACTTAGATCTTTTTTTAGACTTTCCGGAGGCTTGGTGTTGTCGATAATGGTGTTTATAGAATATGTTTGTCAGGCGACTACCGCCGTCCCCGTCCAAGTTGGAGGGGGGGGACAAACCCCCCAAGCCAAACAATATAAACCTTAATCTTTAAAGTTTCTTGGCTGCTGAGGGCGAGGAAGCAGTTACACCTCTTGGGGAAGTGGCTGGTTTCCAAAAATCTTCGGGCAAGAACCCCGCCCTTCTGTTAAAGTACCTTGTTCATCATTACTGTCAGAAGGAAGATGATTATTAATTACAGAAAACAAAGTAGTTTATAGTTTCCTTTGCTTTTCGAGAATTGTATACAGTTCTATTTTTATTCAGTTAAATTTTTCTTACCCTCTGTTGCCGTCTATATCTCTTTGGCTGGCCGGCCAGACGGTACTGAGTTGTGGTAATAAGTGTTAAACGAAACTTTTGTATACTAATCATTTCATAGGCTGACAAGGGCTGTAATAATATATAATATTTATGGGACATCCGGTCCAATACTTCGATCTTTTTAGATGGAATTTGAGGTGAAAAGGAAAGTTACTTTGCTGTATTGATACAGAGTTACTGGCAGAACTAAGTTTAGAACCCAGATAGATGCCTGAATCCTAGTTCAGAGTTTATTATCTTAAACTCTTTAATGAGTGTTTTTCTGAAAAGTGACATTTAACTAGTGATATAAGTAAGTCCTGTATTTGATCTGCGGGTTTCTCTGTTGTTTTATTCATACTACCAATAAGACCAACATTTTGTACGGCTTACAAAATGATTTCACATGAATTATGATTAATCCTCACAATAACTGTAGAAGTAGATATTATTATACTCCATATTTTACAAATGAGAAAGCTGAAGTTTGGGAATATTGGGTGGTCATCCAGCTACTCAGAGCCAGAACTGGAGCCCAGATTTCATGTCTTCAGTTTGTTTTTTACTCTTCCTACATTTATGACAGCAAATCTTTATCACAGGTAAGTCGTGTTTATTCCTGTGGAATAAGAAAGCAATTAAATCCACTTTAGCGATATAAAAAGAGATCCTGTTTTCAAGAAAGTAGAAATCTAAAGTATAGTTGAGATTGTGATCTTTTTATTTTCATTCTACTTGAGAGTTAAGTCATTGAAGAAAAGGTTTGGTTGATAGGGTGCAACAGAGAGAGTCAGTGTGTGAATGTAAATGTTCACAGATAATGGCAGTTTAAAATTGGAGGCTTAATGGAATTTAACACCTACTTGGGACAAACTGTAGGTTGAGTAAAGGCAGAGCTATAAGTTGAGTTCCTATAGAGTATTGACATTTCCTATATTAACTCCCATATTGTTTAGTTATACAATGGTCAAGGAGTGGTTAATACGTACTTCTTGGGCATAAAAGTTTTTTCCATTTGGGTGACATGGTCTAAAATAAGAGCTACACATTTAGATATTTTGTAGGCTCTAACTTCCTTGTTTTGAAAACAAAATAATTTTTAAAAACCCCTTTTGTTTTTATTAATTTATGGGCTTTTAAAAAATGGAACATATACTGTGTACACTTAAAATATCCTTAAGCTTCAAATACAGAATATTGTACTTACACACTCCCTGCTCTGTCAGTGGAGGAGATCCATACAGAGAGATTATAGCACTTCCGTGCTAAGTTTTTATTTATTTTTAAAATTTAATTTATTAAAGATTTTATTTATTCATGAGAGACCGAGAGGCAGAGACACAGGTACAGGGAGAAGGAGGCTCCCTGTGGGGAGCCCAGTGCGGGCCAGGATGTTAGGACCTGAGGATCAGGACCTGAGCCAAAGGCAGACACTCAACCAATGAGCCACCTAGGTGCCCCAATTTTATTTTAATTCCATAGTAGTTAACAGTGTTATACTAGTTTCAGGTGTACAATATATTCACCAGTTCCATATATTACTCAGTGCTCATCAAGGTAAATGTATTCTTAATTCTCTTCACCTGTTCCTCCTGCCTCCCCAGTAAACGTGTGTGTTCTTTATAGTTAGTGTTTTTTGGGGGGTGCTTGGGTGACTCAGTCAGTTAGGCATCTGACTGTTAATAATAGCTCAGGTCATGAACTTATGGTCATGGGATTAAGCCTCATGTTGAGCTCCACTGAGTATGGAGCCTGCTTGGAATTGTCCCTGTGCCGCTCTCTGCTGGCTCGCACATGCCCGCTCTTACTCTCTCTCTCCAAAAAAGAAAAGAGTGTTTTTTTGGTTGGTCTCTTTACACTTTAGTCGTTTTAGACCAGTAGTTCTCAGCTAGGGACAATTTTGGCAGTGTCTGGAGACACTTTTGGTTGTCACAAATAAGGGGAGAGGCTACTGGCATTTAGTGGGTTGCAGAAATGCTGCTAAATATCTTACATTGCACAGAATAATACATCACAACAGTATTCTAGCTCTGAATGTCTGTAGTGTTGAGAGTTAGAAACCTTGTCAAAATATGGAATGAAAGATGGATCTCCAAACGTTCTTGCTATGGAAAGACCCCAAAGTTCATCGACTGATAAACAGATAATACACAGTGGACTATTACTCAGCCATAAAAAGAATGAAGTCTTGCCACTTGCAGCAATATGAATGGAGCTAGTGTGTATTCCAAGCAAAATAAGTCCATCAGAGAAAGACCAATACCATATGGTTTCACTCATGTGGAATTTAAGACACAAAACAGATGCACAGTGAAAAGAAAAGAAAGGGAGGCAAATCATAAAAGAGACTCTTAACAATGGAGAACAAACTGAGTGGGGAGGGGAGGTGGCTGGGGGAATGGGCTAAATAAGTGATGGATATTAGGAGGGCATTTGTGCTGAGCACTGGGTGTTATACGTAAATGATAAATCACTAAATTCTACTCCAGAAACTAATAGTATGTGTTAACTAAGTAGAATTTAAATTAAAACTTGAAACAAAACCCCAAAACAAATGTTGTACTTGTTTCTGCTATATTAAGTGAAGAAAATTTTCTGTATCTTTAGGTGGTTACAGTTATTTTGTTTGAAATATGGTTAATGTAATTCCTAAGAAAAGGAGTGGGAGAAATTAGAGTGACAAAAGCTATAAGGCCTCTTAGAGGTCCACCAATCAGGTACCTTATTTTGAGGATGAAAGAGCCATTTCAAATCCTTTAAGGAAGTAGGTGCAGGTTTTACATAAAAACACTATGAGTAAACTAGTTTGCAAAGTGGGCATTGCTAGTTATACAGGATTTTTATTTTTTTGATTGGTCCCATTTGAACTATATTTTTAACCCTTAACACAAATTGCCGTTAAGTTAGGGGATTTATAGAGAATTCAGTGCATCCAAATATATGAAAACATAATTTAATCATCCAGTCTAAATCTTTTTCCTGGCATGTGTTCCCATGGGACACGTGAGATGTTTCAGCTGAATTTATAGAACTTGACTCTGAAGGACTTAGATTTAAATCTGCTGTGTTTATTGATACTGCTATATATTTTATTTGTAGGAACTGGAAGTTAGAGTTTTTAAAAGATAAAGCCTTGTCTAGTCTCAAAAGTTTTGTTATCCTCTCCCCCCTCCATACCCCCTTTTTTCAATTAAAAGCCTTAAGATAATGATACTAATTAGGTTAGCATGTGTAAAGTAGCTAACATAATGCCTGAATATAGTGGATATCCACTAAATGTTAATTTCCTTCTGTGGTAAGGTAACATTTTAGTCTTCTGATTTAAACATAGAAAAAAAAACATAGAAAAATGAGTGCTTATTCATCTAATAAATACATTGATTATTGTTGGATCATTCTAATAGGTGTATCAGTGTGTAATTGGTATACAATAAATTGCACATACTGAAAGCATGCAATTGAATAATTTTGACACACACATATGTATATATACCTTCACAAGGTGTGTGTGTATATGAATAAATGAATAAATATTTAAATAATATTTATTCTCATGAATAAATAAAATCTTTTTTTTTTAATTTTTATTTATTTATGATAGTCACAGAGAGAGAGAGAGAGGCAGAGACACAGAGGGAGAAGCAGGCTCCATGCACTGGGAGCCCGACGTGAGATTCGATCCCGGGTCTCCAGGATCGCGCCCTGGGCCAAAGGCAGGCGCCAAACCGCTGCGCCACCCAGGGATCCCAATAAATAAAATCTTAAAAAAAAAAATTCATCTATATTGTTGTGTGTGGTGTGTCAGGAGTATATTGCTTTTGTTGTTGAGTAGTAGTCCATTGTTTGGATATGCTACAATTTGATAATCTATTCACCTGTTGATGGACATACGGATTTGGGCCATTATGCATAAAGCTGCTGTGAGGTATACTTGTGTATAGACACATGCTTTCTTCTCTCTTGGATAAATACCTGGGAGTGGAATGGCTGGATCATACAGCACTTGTGTGTTTGAATTTATAAGAAAGTGCCATAATGTTTTTCACAATTTTACATTCTTACTAGCAGGGTATGAGAGTTCCATTTCCTTCACACATGTATGAACACCATTTGGTATGGCCAGTCTTCTGAATTTTGACCACTATAAGTATGTAATGGTTATAATTGTTTCTCTGATATCTAATAATGTTGAGCTTCTTTTCATATGCTTATTTTCCATTGTATAACTTCTTTGAAATGTCAGTTCAAATTTTCTACTTATTTTTTTTTTAAGATTTTATTTATTTATTCATGAAAGACAGAGAGAGAGAGAGAGCGCGCGGCAGAGACACAGGCAGAGGGAGAAGCAGGCTCTATGCAGGGAGCCTGATGTGGGACTCCATCCCAGGTCTCCAGGATTAGGCCCTGGGCTGAAGGTGGCGCTAAACTGCTGAGCCACTCGGGCTGCCCTTATTTTTATTTTTTTATTTTTATTTTTTATTTTTATTTTTCATTGCTTTACTTATTTTTAAATTGAGTCATTTGCTTTCATTTAGTTTTGAAAAATTTATGTTTTTGAATATAAGTATTTTATCAGATACATATTTTGCAGAGATTTTTTCCCCCAATCTTTGGATTGTCTTTTAATTTTCCTAACATTTTCTTTGAAGGAGTAGGAATCCTTAATTTTGATTAAGTCCATGTATCAGTTTTATCTCTTATGGTTTATGCTTTTTTTTTTTTTTAAAGATTTTATTTATCTATTCATGGGAGATACTGGGAGAAAGAGATGCAGAGACACAGGAAGAGGGAGAAGCAGGCTCCCCACAGGGAGCCTGATGTGGGACTCAATCCAGGGTCTCCAGGGTCACACCCTGGGCTGAAGGAGGCGCTAAACCACTGAGCCACCTGGGCTGCCCTGGGTTATGCTTTTGATGTTAGATCTAAATCTTGGCCTAAGCCAAAGTCACAGTTTCTGCTATTCTTCAGGAAATTTTGTATTTTAGGATCTATTGTAATCCACTTTGAGTTAACTTTGTAAATATGGTTTAAGATACGAACTGGCTTTTTTTTTTTTTTTTTTTTTTTGGCAGGGGGTGTGTGGGCAAATGGATACCCAGTTGCTGAGCACCATTTGTTGAAAAAGCCCTTTCTACACTGAATTGCCTTTGCACTTTTTTTTTTTCCAAATCTCATTTGTCTATATATGTGAGGGCCTATTTCTGGACTTTCTATTTTGTTCCAGTGATGTTTGTGTTAGAGCCCGGACCCCTCCCTTTCCCTCTTCTCTCTTTCCTTTCTCCTTCTCTATGTGTATACACACACACACACACACACACTTTTTTTTTTTTTTTTTTTTTTTTTTTTACTGTAACATAATCTTGAAATCAGATAGTGTTCTTCCTTTAACTTTGTTCTGACTTTTCAAAGGTTTTTTTGGAGGTAGAGGGATGGGAACTGTATCTGGACCCTTTACATGTCCATATGAGTTTTAAGATTAGCTTATCAGTTTCTTTAAAAAGAATAAAAATTTCACCATAATTGGGATTATGGTGAATCTATTGGTTGATTTGGGGGAAAATAGACAACAATATTGAGTTCTCTAACTCATGAACAATGTATGTTTGTTCATTTATATAGGGCTTTCTTTAATTTCTCTGGCAGTGTTTTGTAGTTCTTACTGTATTAGGTCTTGGATATCTTCTGTCACTTATCCTTAAATGTTTTCAACTTTTGATGCTGTTGTAAATGGTATCTTTATTTTTTTTAATTTTTAAAAATTTATTTATTTTTATTTTTATTTTTATTTATTTTTAATTTTTTTATTTTTAAGATTTTTATTTACTCATGAGTTACACAGAAAGAGGGAGAGAGAGGAAGAGACACAGGCAGAGGAAGAAGCAGGTTCCATGTAGGGAGCCCAACTCAGGACTCGATCCCGGAACTCCAGGATCACGCCCTCGGCTGAAGGCAGGCTGTAAACCACTGAGCCACCCAGGGATCCCCGGTATCTTTATTTCTTTGCTAGTGTACAGAAATACAATTTAAAAAAATTTTTTTCTCTTCTTCTTTAGTAATCTCTATACCTAACGTGGGGCTTAAACTCATGACCCCAATATCAGTAATTGCTTGTGCTTCCTACTGAGCTAGCCAGGTGCCCCTGATTTTTGTGTATTGAGCTTGTATCCTGAAGTCTTGCTAAACTCACTTAGTCTTGCTAAACTCAGTCATTAATTTTTTGTTGATTCCATTGGGTTTTTTAGTAAACAGTCTTGTCTGAATAAAAAGCCATTTTCTTTTCCAACATGGATGTTTTTATTTTTAATTTTTTCTTGGCTTACTGAACTCACTAGAACCCCTAGCACAATGTAGAAGCGAAGTGGTGAGAGTGGGCATCCTTGTATTGTTCCTGATCTTCAGGGTAAAGCAATCAGTTTATCATACAGAATGATGCGTTTTTATCATGTTGAGGTGAAAGTTTCATTTTTTGCTGAGAATTTGGATCAGGAATGGATGTTGGATTTGTTAAATGCTTTTTCTATTTATATTGAGATAAACAGATTTTTTTTTTCATTTTACTAATATGAATTGTAGTCATTTCAAATGTTAGGTCAACTCTGCAGTCCTGGGATTAAATGATTAAACTTCACTTGGTCATGATGAATTGTCATTTTTATATATTGTTGGGTTTGATACTCTAAAATTTTGCTTATAATTTCTGTATTTATGTTCATGAGGCGTATTGGCCTGTGCTTCTCTTTTTAGTAATATTTTTGGTTTTTGATACCAGGTGTAGTGCTAGCCTTACAGTATTAATTGAGAAATATTCATGTAGAATTATTTTTTTACCTAAATGTGTTTGGCGGAATTCACTAATGAAGCTATCTGGATCTGCAGTTTTCTTTGAAGCACTATTTTTAATTACTCTGTTAGAAAGACATCTATTCTGGTTATCTATTGAGTGAGCGTTGGTAGTTTGTTTTTTTCAAGGAAGTTTTATTTCATATGAGTTGTCATTTATAGGCGTAAAGTGGTTCATAATACTCTATTATTCTTTTGATATCTGTAGAATCTGGTGATGCCCCTCTTTTAAAGTTGATATTGATAATTTGTCTTTTCCTGATCAGACTGACTAAAGGCTTATCATTTTTATTAATCTAAAAGAACAAGCTTATGGCTTTATTGATTTTTCTATGTTTTTCCGTTTTTATTTCATCTCTGCTTTGATCTTATTTCTTTTCTTAGTTCTAGTTTACTTTGCTCTTTTTCTAGTTTCTTAAAATGTAAATTGAGATTACTGGTTTGAGACCTTTTTTCTTTCCATCGTAGGCATTTAGTGATACAAGTATTTCCTGAGTAGCATCCCAAAATTGTGGTATTTGTATTTACATTTTCAATTAGATCATAGTACATTCTGTCTTGCCTTTTGGTTTCTTCTTTGATCCATTGGTTATTTACAATAGTAGTCTTTAGCTTCAAATATTTGAGATTATTCAGATATCTTTGTTATTGATTTGGAACTTAATTGCAACATGTATTATGATTTGATTTCTTTAAAATTGATTTTAATAGTCCCACATGTTCTAACATGATACAGGTTCATTTGCACTTGAAAACAATAGATATTCTGTTGTTGAGTTGAATGTTCTAAAAATGTCAATTAGGACAAGTTGTTTGATAGTGTCATTAAAGACTTCTATATCCTTGATGAATTGCTGTCTACTTGTTTTAATTATTGAGAGGGAGTGCTGAAGTTTCTTTGTGGGTTTGTTACTTTTCTTTCAGATTTTGTTTCATGTATTTTAAAGTTATTAGGTGCCATAACATTTAGGATTATTCTTTCCCCTTGGTAAATTGATTTTTTAAAGGTGGTATTTATTTGAAAGGGAAAGAGAGAGCATGCACAAGCAGGGGGAGGGAAAAGCAGACTCCCTGCTAAGCAGGGAGCCTGAAGTGGGGCTCGATCCCAGGATCCAGAGATAATTACCGGAGCCAAAGGCAGATAGATGCTTAATGGACTGAGCCACCCAGGCGCCCCTAAATTGATTCTTTCACCATTTTGAAATAATCTCTTTATCCCTGGTAAACTCTACTTTTAATTAAAATGTTTGGATGATGTACATTCTTTTTGTTTTGTTTTGTTAGTATGCTCTTATTATATACCCAGAACTTATTTGTCTTATAAATGGAAGTTTATACCTTTTGACCACCCTTACCCATTTCCCTCACCTTTTGCCTCTGGCAACCCCCATTCTTTAATGTTTTTATAAAATTGTTTTTTTAATTTCATGTATAAAGGAAATCATACAGTATGTGTCTTTCTGACTTATTTCACTTAACATGATGTTGTAACAAATGGCAGGATTTTCTTCTTTTGTGGCTGAATAATACTCCATTGTATATATAACTGTAGTGTGTATATATAAGTTTGCATGTATATACAAACACATATTACATTTTCTTCATCCATTGGAATGACTTGTTTCCATATCTTGGCTGATATGAATAATGCTGCAGTGAATGAGGGGATGCAGATATCTCTTGATGATTTCATTTCCTTCAGATATATACCCAGAAGTGGGATTGCTAAATTATACAGTTCTGTTTTTAATTTTTTGAAGAATCCCCCAACTGCCTTTCTTTCTTTTTTTTTTTTTTTTTTTTTTTTTTTTTAATTAAGATTTATCATGAGAGAGAGGGAGAGGGAGAGGCAGACACACAGGCAGAGGGAGAAGCAGGCTCCATGCAGGGAGCCTGACGTGGGACTTGATCCTGGGTTTTCAGGATCATACCCTGGGCTGAAAGCAGCACTAAACCACTGAGCCACCCGGGCTGCCCTCCCAACTGTTTTCTACAGTGGCTGTACCAATTTACATTCCCACCAACAGTATAAAACGGTTCCCTTTTTTCCACATCCTTGCCAATATATATATATATTTTTTGATAATAGGTGTGAAATATATCTCACTGTGTTTTTGATTTGCATTTCCCTGATGATTAGTGATATTGAGCACCTTTTCTAGTACCTGTTGACCATCTGTATGTCTTTGGAAAAATGTCTATTCAAATCTTCTATTTTAAAATAGGATTATTGTCTTGCTATTGAGTTGTATGAGTTCTTTATATATTTTGGATATTAATCCCTTATTAGATACGTGGTTTATAGATATTTTCTCCATTCTTAGGGTTGCGTTTTCATTTTATGTATGCTTTCCTTTGCTGTGCAGAAACGCCTGGGTGGCTTAGTCGGTTCAGCATCTGCCTTTGGCTCAGATCATGATCCCAGGGTCCTGGGATTGAGTCCCACATAGGGCTCCCTGCTCAGTGGGGAGTCTGCTTCTCCCTCTGCCCTGACCCCCTGCTTATGTTCTCTTTCTCGCTCCCTCTCTTTCTCTCAAGTAAATAAAAACAACCTTTTAATTTGATGTAATTGGTTATTTTTGCTACGCCCTCAAAGATTTATTACATACAGAGGGAGGGGTTCAGTCCTTCTTGGCTGCCGCTTTCCTCATGGCCTCCAGCAAGTTGCTCAGCTCCTCTCTCTCCCTCTTGGCATGGATATGCGTTCCCACTTGCTTCTTAATGAACTTGAGGGCACGCTTATCCTTGGACACCTTGAGCAGCTTCATGGGTCGCGGGCGGAGCCACACACCTCGCAGATCATGTCCCATACGAACTTGGTGCGCTTGGTGAGGCGCCTGTGGCAGTGGTGGCTGTGCCTCAGCTTGCTCACGTTTTTACTCCCTTTGTGGCCCTTGTTGAGGTCCGTGGACGTAGGATAGCGCAGAACCATGTCAGGATAATGCTGGCCTTATAAAATGTTCCCTCTTTTGTCATATGGAAGAGTCAGAAGGGCTGGTAATTATTCCTCTTTAAATGTTGGTAGAATTCACAAGTGAAGCCATCTGGTCCTAGACTTTTCTCCTTGAGAGGCCTTTTTGTTTGTTTAATGTTGGCATTTTAAAGATTTTATTTATTTGAGAAAGAGAAATAGAGCAGAAGCAGGGGGAAGGAGGAAGAAGCAGACTCCTCATTGAGCAGGGAGCCTAGCATAGGGCTGGATCCCAGGATCCTGAGATCATGACCTGAGCCAAAGGCAGATGCTTAACCAGCTGAACCACCTAAGCACTTCTCTTTGGAAGGCTTTTGATTACTGACCCAGTCTCCTTACTTTGCAATTGTTCTGTTAGATTCAGACTAATAAGTAGTCATTCATATGTGGATGATGTACATTTAATGTCTTTATTGATTTGGTTACGTTTTAATCTGTCTTGCTGTTTGTTTTCTATTTGGCCTGTTTTTAGTTCCCTCCTTTCTTTTTTTTTGCTTTCTTTGTATTAGTTGAATACATTTATGATTCTTTTAAAAATCTCCTTTGTTGGTTTATTAGCCATAATTTCTTATTTTATTATTTTACTGATTGCTTTATAATTTATAATATATATCTTTACCTTACCAAAATCTATTAGGTGATACACCACTTGCATCATTTCTCATATTGTATAACAATTCAGTAAGAGTGTACTTCCATTTCTCCCCTCAGCCTTTAATGGTTATACGTTTATTTATATACATTGTAAGCCCCATACAATATTAATTTGTTTAAGCAGTTATTTTTTAAGGATTTTTTTTTTTTTAAGATTTCGTTTATTTGACAAGGAGAGAGCACAAGCAGGGGGAGTGTCGGGCAGAGGGAGAGGGAGAAGCAAGCTCCTCGCTGAGCAGAGAGCCAGATGTGGGATCATGGCCTGAGTCAAAGGCAGACACCTAGCTGACTGAACCACCCAGGTGCCCCTTTTAAGGATTTCTAAATAATAATAAGAAAGCATGTATTTACTTATGCAGTATCGTTTCTCATTTGCTCCTCATTTTTTTTGCAGAGATAGTTATTTCCATCCATTCATTATCATTTTGTTTCTACCTGAAGGACTTCTTTAAGTTCTGTTGTGATGATAGTCTGTAGGTAATGAATTCTTTACACTTTTGTGGAAAAGTCTTTATTTTGCCTTCTTTTTGGAAAGATACTTGGTTCTGTTTAGAATTCTAGGTTGATGGCTTTTTTCTTTGTCCTTTAAAGATTTTACTCTGCTGTCTTTTTGCTTGTATTCTCTTTCTTTTCTTTTTCTTTTTTTCTTTTTTCTTTTCTTTCTTTTTTTTTTAAGATTTTATTTTTAACTAATCTCTACAACAACATGGGGCTCAAGCCCACAATCCCAAGATCGGGAGTCAAATGTTCCACCGACTGAGCCAGCTAGGTGCTCCTTGCTTGCATTATTTCTGGTAAGTCTGCTATCATTCTTACTCTGCACATAACATTTAAAAAAGTTTTTCTGGCTGCTTTTAAGATTTTTTTCTTCATCACTGGTTTTGAACAGCTGTGCCATGGTGTAGTTTTCTTAGTATTTCTTGTTTTTGAGGGTTCATTGAACTGCTTACATTGGGTTTACATTTTCATTAAGTTTGGTCATTTTTTCCCCACTTCTTTCTCCCCCTCTTTTTTGAATTTCATTTATTAGTATTTGAGGGAAGTATTAATATTAGATTGGTATATTGGGAAAGTATTAGTAGTATAATGGTAGTATTAGTAGTAGCTTGAAAATAATTGATGTTCTTTTCCATTTTGGGGGGTTCTTTTTTCTCTGTTTTATCTTGGATAGTTTCTGTTGCTGTCTTCAAGTTCACTAGTATTCTGCTACATGTCATCATCTGTCATTAATCTTGTTAATTTTTCATATCAGATGTAGTTTTTATCTACTTCACTTTGAGCATAAAATCATATCTACATGTCTTTAATTTCTTGAACACATGAAATACAATTAAAGTAACAATATACTTCTGTGGTAATTCTAACTTTGTCAGTCTGGGTCAGTTTTAATCAATTGATAATATTCTTTATCTTGAGTTTTCTTCTTTGCTCACTAATCTTGGGATATCTGATACTGTGAATTTGATGATCTTAGCTTCTGGATATTTTTGTATTCCTATAAATTATTGAGCTTTATTCAGGGATGCAGTTAAAGTACTTGAAAGCACTTTGAGCATTTCAGGTCTTGCTTTTATGATTTGTTGAGTGGATCTCTTTAGGGCTAATTATTACCTATTATGAGGCAGCATCTTCCTGAGTATTCTACCCAATACATGCCCTGCAAATTATGAGTTTTTCTGTGGTTCAGCTCTTGGGAACAAGTGCTGTTCTCAGTCTTCTGGGATCATCTGGTACTGTTCTCTCAAATTCTTTCACATAATTCTTTTTTTTTTTTTTTGAAGATTTTATTTATTTATTCATGATAGTCACACAGAGAGAGACAGAGAGGCAGAGACACAGGCAGAGGGAGAAGCAGGCTCCATGCACCGGGAGCCCGACGTGGGATTCGATCCCAGGTCTCCAGGATCACACCCCGGGCCAAAGGCAGGTGCCAAACCGCTGCGCCACCCAGGGATCCCTTTCACATAATTCTTTCTCCTGTCTTGGGAGTTTCCTTTTAAGTATGTTACAATCATACTGGAAGGGGACCTTTCCCAGTATCCTGAGTTCTTACTGTGTGCACTTCTTTCTTCTTTGGTGCTTTGTCCTGTGAATTCTGATTATCCTGATTTCCCTGGACTGTCAGCTGATCTTCTCAATTTATGGACTCCCTTGGCTCTGCCTGATTCCCTTCTCACTGTAGCCTGGAGACTCTTAAGTCAGTAAGCTTGAACAGTCCCAATGTACCTGTTTGTGCCATCTGTCAGGAATGATTTTCCTTACCTGATGTCCATACCTGCTTAAAACAAACCACAAAAAGCCCTAAGACATGTTTTCAAGATACTGTATAATAAGAGGTTCTCTGACACAAATTAGACTGAAGATCGGCTTCATACAAAGCAACTTGGTCCCCATTTTTTTACTTTTTTTATATTTAGAGAAGAAATTTATTATCAATTGATTACTGAAAAATGATTGTTTTTCCTCCAATCTGCATATATTAATATTTTCACAAAGAATTAAATTAAAATATCCTAAGAAAAATAACAAATATTCAGTAAATATAAATGATAATGTATAAAGATAGAAGCAAATACTGTATGTTCATTAAATTAAAACTCAAGGGGGCAGCCCAGGTGGCTCAGTGGTTTAGCGCCGCCTTCAGCCCAGGGTGTGATCCTGGAGACCCGGGATCAAGTCCCATGTTGGGCTCCCTGCATGGAGCCTGCTTCTCCCTCTCCCTGTGTCTCTGCCTCTCTCTGTCTCTGTATTTCTCATGAATAAATAAAATCTTAAAAATTATTTTAAAAAATTATAAAACTTAAGGGCAGCCCAGGTGGCTCAGTGGTTTAGCGCCACCTTCAGCCCAGGGCCTGATCCTAGAGACCCAGATTCGAGTCTCACATTGGGCTCCTTGCATGGAACCTGCTTCTCCCTCTGCCTGTGTCTCTGCCTCTCTCTCTCCCTCTTTCTCTCTCTCTTTGTCTCTCATGGATAAATAAAATATTAAAAATAAATAAATAAATAAAAACTTAAAAATGATATAGATTAAATTTGAACTGATATGAATGAAAATTTGGAAGTGTAGGAATCATTGTGAATTATAATTTGCTTATAAAGATAAGTTGATTTTATACTTGAATATGTTTTTAAGAATTTGCTAGGCAAAATTAGTAACTCTATATACATGAAATTAGACTTTTATGTTCTTAATTTTATCTGCTCTTTATATTTGAGACATACTGATTTTAAAAATTAATTTGACTTAGTTGAATTACTTTATCTTTGTGTATTTTGAAGTGATTTACTGAGATTATTTCCATAAATGTTACTGATTTATTTGCTTACTAAAATAAGCTGTTCAAATACTGTAAGCAGTCTCTGCATTAACTTTTTTTTTATTAAAGATTTTATTGCATCTGAATGATTTTATGTAGCTTATAGGACTGCATAAAATGTGCAATAGAACAATTAGTGGTAAAACAGAAAACTGAATAGCTACTACTTAAAGAAAGGAAACATCAGGTTCTAGAGATGAGCTGATTAAAGCTCTAAGGCATTGAATTTGGTTCTTAGATTTCCTAGCAGTTAAAGTGAAAAGAGAAACCTCTTGGGTTACGTTTTCAGTGTCTTGAAAAAGAAAACATTTTTTTCTAAAAAAACATTTTTTTCTTTTTTCTAAATTCAGTCATGGTTTATCTATATACATGTGTGTTCATATATTAACTAACATCTTCTAGAAGGATCTGTGTGATAGAGACCTTGGGGAAAATAGGAAATAGGGATAATAAGTATGTTTGTTAGATCTGTTTCTCATTTCAAATATCTTTACAATCTAAATGATTTTTTTCCTTTTTTTCTTTCTTTGTATTAAATGGCATCATCATCCTTCAGGTTACTAAAACCTGGAACTTTCATTTTTGACAATGTGGTAGAAAAAGATAATTGGATGTAAGGGTATCCCACAGACCTCTCAAAATCTAAGTGTCACAACATAAATGTATCTTTGCCACATTGTTCTTTAACTTCTTGTTATCCTCTCTGATACTTTACATTTCAGCAATATTAATCAGAAATCACTTTCTGTGATGCCTGTACTTTTGCTAATGATATTCACAGTGCCATGCTGTCTTCATATCACTCTTATACCTGAAAGCTTCTGCTCTTTGCTTAGGGCAAAATCATAGCTTTGGTGAAGCCTACCCCATCAGATGGGCATAGGAGCTTTCCCTATATTGTGCTGTTTACTTCTAGTAACTTGGTTATTTTATTACAATGTATTTATTTGCATGACTGTATCATATCTTCCTGAGGGCAGAGGTGTGTCTTTCATCTTCATGTCCCTAGACTCAGCATAGTGCCTGGCATATTCTGGGTACTTAGTAAATATCATGTAGTTCAAAAATGAATATGTTAGATATGAGGAGAACAGAGTTGCATTTTTGTGAGCAATTTCCTTTTAATTGACAATGGGTAGAAAAAACATTTATAGTCCGTATCCTGATCAGAAAGAGACTTTGGGTTGTTTAGTACCTGTGCAGAAAAGTTGATTCAGAACCTGAAATCTGTACTATGTAAAAAAGAAAAAACAAAAAAACAGGACATTAATTGAAAAATGTTTATAGCATTATGGTAGAAATTATCAGATAATCTCCCCTCATTGAAAGAAATCTTCATAACTCTTATATAACATCTAATTTTTAGAAACCTTGTTTGATAGACCAAAAACATGTTAGCTGTTACACTGATCTGTAGATAGATAAGATGAGTAACTATGGCACAGAACAGCAAATTTGTGGCCCTAATTTGTTGCAGCAGCCACAGGAGACTAGTACAGATATCTTAGTGTCTTAGCCTTTTTCTCTTACATATGAATTTCCAAATCAGCTTGTTAAATCCCTAAGTAATATTTGTTAGGATCTTTTATTTGATAGACTTGGATCTGTAGGTTTAATTTGGAGGAGGTTGACATCAGTAGGATATCTATTCTTCCTATTGCAAGGAGCCTCCATTTATTTACTTAGGCTCTTTTTATTTAAGAAAGACTTGCACATCTTTTTTACAGTCAAGGACAGTTACATTTAAAAAGGATGTTAAATTTTAAAGGGGGACTTCTGTTTGCTACTGGAGCTCATGTGACCACCTCATTAAGTGGTGGTTTAGATAAAGATCAAGAGAAAAGAATGCTCTTCTGTATAAAAAGCGGTATTTAGATAACTACTTTATGTTTTATAACAAAATAAGCTCAAAATAGTTCTAATTCTTCAGGATAAAATGGGAAAGAAATATATTTTATATATTGGGATAGGGAAGACCACTCTCAAAACTTGCACCAAAGTTAAAAATCATCACAGAAATGCTTGATAATTTTGCCTATATAAAGTATTTTGTATTACTAATAGTAACAGAGTTAAAAGATAAACACCAAGCTATGAGACCTATGCAACGAATTTAAGAGAATTAATTCCTTAATTTGTGGGCTATTAAATATTAAATTTGGAAAAAAATCAACGTATGTTGTTAAGACATATTAAAAACAGACCCTCTTGGCATGCCCTTTCCCTTCTGCACCTCTGCTGGCTTCTGCTGCTCCTGGGGCTGTTTGTATACTGGTTCAGTGAGGGCCCTGTACCACTCTGGTGAAGTGGCAGCTCAGGAGACTCTGGTGCTTACTGTTGCTGATGAAAAGCCCAAGGAAGGAGTCAAGACTGAGAACAACGATCATTATTTATTAGTAGGTGATTGGGCAAGATGGTTCTGTGGTACAGTTTAAGATTAAGAGGCATACACCACTCACTAAACTAATGGAAAACCTATTGTGAATGGCAGGATTTGTCAATGAGGCAAATCAGATACTGATTTGAGGGCAGCCAATTAGTGAAACAGACATACTTGCACAGTTGGAAATGGAGGATGAAAATACAGTTGATATATTCCAGCAACAGAAAGGAGGAGTCTACTAAAAGGAGAACTTACTACTTTACTCTAGAGCTCTTTCTCCAGACCAAGACATTCTCTATGAGAAAACTGCAATTTGGTTCCACCACATCTTGACTGCTGCAGTATAGTTTTCTTGATTTTTCATTTTCCCGCTCCTCATTACTTAATTGTATATGAAGTAACTGAATGTGCACAAGCATATTGTATTTTTTATAGTTAAATGGTCAATGGTATGTTTTGATTGACATCAAATGGAGATGGAATGGGGAAATATACTGGTTCTGTGAAGATACCTTCTTTCTCCCTTAGTGGCATGCTCATTCAGCTCTTTATATTCCAGTAAGTTATTTTGCTCTCAGTGTTTAACAAAAATGGAACATGAAAATCCTTACATACTTTGTTCAATTGGAGATGTTTTTTAATTTATCATTGTAAAACAAAATTTTATAACTTTGTATGAAGCTGTTACATGTAGGTCAGTCTGTCTTTATCAGGCATAAATTACTCTAAAAGAAATGAATCCTAGATAGTTTCCCCTTCAAGTCAAGAATCTGAATGTTTAAAAAGATTTTATTCATTTTAGAGAGAGGAAGCATGTGTGTGTGCATGAGCAGATGGAGGGGCGAAAGGCGAGGGAGAGAATTTCAAGGAGACTCTGCTGCTTGAATCTCGTGAGGGCATGATCTCATGACCTGAGGTGAAATCAAGAGTCAGATGCTTAACTGACTGAACCACTCAGACACCCCAAGCATCCTGTTTATTTTATTTTATTTTTTAAAAGATTTTATTTATTTATTGATGAGAGACACAGAAAGAAGAGAGAGAGAGAGAGGCAGAGACACAGGCAGAGGGAAAAGCAGGGAGCCTGATGTGGGACTTGATTCCGGGTCCCCAGGATCACTCCCTGGGCCCAAGGCGGCACTAAACTGCTGAGCCATCCTGGCTGCCCCAAGCATCCTGTTTAAATAAACTTTTTGTTTTTGTATTTTTAAAGACCCTCTCATAATATTGGCGGTGGAATGTAAATTTGATGGTATTTTGACTGTTAAGTATCAATATTTCAAGTGTACATATGTGAAGCACCTGGCTAGCTCACTTGGTTAAGCATGCATTTCTTTATCTTGGGGTTGTGAATTCAAGCCCCATGTTGAGTGTGGAGCCTACTTAAAATAAACATGTGCATATACTTTGAAGCTAGTATTTTCATTTCTTAGTATTCTCAGGAAGTAAGTGGTTAAGTGTGTAGGAACACTGCGATGTTTAGAATGTTTAGTGAAAAATTTGAACCAACCTAAAATATCCATTATTTGGAGATTGATTTTGGATTTTAGATCTATTACTACAGTTCAGTATAATGAGATTCAAAAAATATGAACCAATGTAAATATCCATTATTTGGAGATTGATTTTGGATTTTAGATCTATTACTACAGTTCAGTATAATGAGATTCAAAAAATATGAACCAATGTAACTATCCATTATTTGGAGATTGATTTTGGATTTTAGGTATATTACTACAGTTGAGTATGAGTCTCAAGAAGTGTTAGGATTCTCATAATAGGTTGACTTTTTCACATGAACACCAAATACATTTCAGATATGATTCTATCTCTTCACTATCTTTTTTTTTGAGATTTTATTTATTTATTTGAGAGAGAGTGAGAGAGCATTACCGGGGAGGAGAGGGAGAAGTAGGGAGCCTGACATGGGGCTTGATTCCAGGACCCTGGGATCATGACTTGAGCTGAAGGCAGATGCTTAACCAACTGAGCTACACAGCCACTCTTCACTATCTATAGGAGAAGTTTTTAAGGAGTGAACATTTTTATAGAAGCAGTTGTCATATATTGATAATAATAGGTAATATTTTTGTCCATTTATATGTGGCAGGTCCTGGACCAAGCATTTTACATATGTTACCTGACTTAATTTTAAAAAATTTTAATTCCAGTTAACATAGAGTGTTATGTTAATTTCAGGTGTATAATATAATTCATCAGTTTCGTACATCACCTGGTTCTCATCCTGAGAAGTGCATTCTTTGATCTCCAGCTGTTTGACCCATCCTCCCCACGCACCTCTCCTCTGGCAACAGTTCTATATGGTTGAAAGTCTATTTTTTGGTTGGTTTGTCTCTCTCTTTTTTTTTTTCTTTGTTCATTTGTTTTTTTTTCTTAAATTCCATATATGAGTCAAATCATAATGATATTTGTCTTTGACTTTGCTTAGCATTATAATTTCTAGTGATATCTATGTTGTTGCAAATGGCTGGATGATCTTCATGGTGGTTTAGGTTCTGTACTTTTTTATTCTCAGTTTCTAACCTGCTAAAAGAGGATAAGTAAGAAAATTATTTAAAAGTTACATTTTGGGCAAATAAGAATTGAATGAAAGGAAACAAAATTCATTGTTGGTATTTTATGTCAAATAAACACAAGGAAATCCTTAAATTGTGTCATCTAGCAACATTACTCGTTCCCTTCCCACCCAAAACTGAAGTAAAATAGCTAGTAAAAGGTACATTTACGGTACCAAAAATTTGTCCTCATTGTCTGAATCCTTTTAAATCATAGGTTCAAGACTTCCAGTCACCCTTCCTTTCCCATTAATTGTCTTTAGAGCCTTCTAGAGGCAAGTTGGTTGTTAAAATAAACTGCTGCTTATAAACATGCCATTTATTGTAAAATGTTTTTAAGGAAAATATACATTTGTGTGTGTTGCAGTTTTTTTCTTTAAAACTCTTCTGAAAATACTGGGTCTGAGCAACCATTTGAATAAATATATAGTGCTTTGCTAGATTTTAGGCAACTATAAAAAGTAAAGGAGTTGATGGTACAGTAAAAGAATCATGTTAAATATGAAATAGGAATATAAAAAAGAAAGATTGTAGGAATTTGTAATAGTATTTTCCCTTATTCATTGTGATATACTTTCCAAATGTGCATATGTTTATTTTCAGTATCCAAAAGACTTTGTAGGGACATGAATTGAGAAATTATTTTCTATTTTAGAGGTGTAGAACTGGATCCAGAATAGTAGTAGCAGTGTATTTTGATTATTCTTCTAATGTCTGACCACTCAATTAAAAAAACATTATTTTATGGACAGCCCCGGTGGCCCAGCAGTTTAGCACTGCCTTCAGCCCAGGGCGTGATCCTGGAGACCTGGGATCGAGTCCCACGTCAGGCTCCCTGCATGGAGCCTGCTGCTCCTTCTGCCTGTGTCTCTGCCTCTCTCTGTGTCTCTCATGAATAAATAAATAAAATCTTTTTTTTTAGATTTTTTTAGATTTTTGAAAGTGGTGACAGATACGTAGGTAACCATTGTGTAGAGCTTGTTTGGTGAATTTTCATACTCGTTATGTTTTCTGGACAACTGCACATGGATACGGTATGGAACATTCCTTATTCTTTTGGCCCAGACAGCTTTGTTGAGCCTGTGTCAATGTGCACATTTGGAGTTCTAATAAAAAGCATGACCATGCTTGTCATGCTTTTTATTATGGCTGAGTATAGCCATTGTGGTGGATGAGAAATGATATCTGATCCTTCATGGCAAATTTCCAGATCTCTTTGAGTGCCTGAGGGGCACGCTTCTTGAAACCCACTCCATGGATACGTTTGTGAATGTTGATGGTGTATTCTCTGGTCACTACCTCGTTGATGGCAGAACGGCCCCTTCCTCTTCTTGCCATCCTTCTTTGCGGGAGTCATTCTGCCAGGCCCTAGTTGGAAAGGAATAAATAAAATCTTAAAAAAAAACAGATTATTTTATAATAATAGTGGTATACTAATAGCTAGCTAGTTTTTGACCCTGTAAAAGTGAAGGGTAATGCATTTGTTCACAGTAAACATCAGTGGTTAGTGATACAAAAGCTTTTAGTTTCTAGACTTAGAAAAAAAAGTACTTTTTTCCCCAGTCTGATTTCTCTTCTCTTTCTCAGATTCTTTTTCAGACTAGTCTAGAAGTTCCAGTTCTCAGATTCAGTTTGCCAGTTAAGGTTGGGCACATCTCAAATTGGGATGTCATGGGGTTGATTATTAGACTAGCTTAAAGGAATAGATCAGCAAAATAAGGAAGAAACAGAAATCTGCATCCTTTAGCTTTCTTTCCCCCATTTCCCCTTACTCTCTGCTCCTGGCAACCATTAATCCACTTTCCATTTTTATGAATTTGACTATTCTAGATGTTTCATATAAATGGAATCATAAAATATGTGCTCTTTTGTGTTTAGGCTTTTTTGTTACTTAACATGATATTTTCAGGGTCTTAGCATTTAATAATACTTGATTCCTTTTTATGGCTGAATAATATTCAGTTGTATGGATGTACCACATTTTATTTATCCATTCATCAATTGGTGAACATTGGGTTGTTTCCACTTTTTGACTATTAGGAATTATGTACAAACATTTGTGTGGTTGTGTTTTGATTTTTGGGTATACACTGTTCCAGGAATTAAACTTCTGGGTCATACAGTAATTCTATATTTAACTTTTTGAGGAACTGCCAAACCATTTCCAAAGCAGCTGCATCATTTATATTCTACCTCCAATGTAAAAATGAAAATTTCCCACATGCTTGTCATGCTTTTTATTATGGCTGAGTATAGCCATTGTGGTGGATGAGAAATTATATCTGATTGTGATTTCTTTGTTTTGTTTTTGTTTTTCACTTGGAGGCTAATCCTATTTTCTATTTATGGGAAACAAGCATTTCCAGTCTCACTTATTACCTCTATACCAGTCTACTCTTTCAGTGTTAGGGAAAGACAGGCAGATGGTGACTCCCAAGCCTCTTGCAAAGTAGGCAAGTCACCTTAGGGAAAAAGTTGACCTCAAAAATTTGTGTAGTATTAACAGTGAGGACTTGGGCATGACGTTGAAGCATTATTTTCCTTACTCATTAGTTTAAGGCATTCATTTGTTTTTGATTTACTTCTCCATGATGACTAATGATGTTGAGCATCTTCTCAGGTGTTTATTGGCCATTTGTGTATCTTGTTTGGAGAAAAGTCTGTTCAAATTCTTCCCCTTTTTTTTCTAAAGATTTTATTTATTAGAATGAGTGAGCATGAGCACGTGTGTGCACGAATGGAGGGAATTGCAGAAGGGAGGAGAGAAGCCGACTTCCGTGTTGAGCAGGGAGTCTGACAGGTCTTAATCCCAGGACCCTGCTATCATGACCAGAGCTGAAAGCAGACGCTTAACCCGACTGAGTCACCTAGGTGCCCCCAAATCCTTTACTTTTTAAATTGAGTTAGACTTTATTTTATAGTTGAGTTCTGAGAGTTGTTTATTCTGGATACTAGTTCCCTGTGAAATGTTTAATTTGCAGATATTTTCTCCTATCTGTAAACTGTCTTATTTTCCCTAGATTATCTTTTGAAGCAAAAAAGTTGTGTTTTGATGAAATCCAGTTTATTTTTTCTTTTGTTGCTTGTGCTTTTGGTGTCATTAGTACAAGATAACTGACTAGTTCAAGATCATGTTTTCTTCTTAAGAGTTTTTAAATTTAGTTATACATTTAGACTTCTGGTCCATTCTGAGTTAATTTTTGTGTATGGTATGGAATAGTGGTTCCACCTCATTCTTGTGCACATGGATAGTTGTTCCTAGCCCCATTTGTTGAAAAGCATATTTTCCCCCAATTGAGTTGTTTTAATACTCTTGTTGAAAATTGTTTGACCATTAATGTAAGAGTTTATTTCTAGACAGGTCTATTCCATTCATTTCTGTTTGTTATCCCAGTAAGACACTGTCTTGATTACTGTAACTTTATAGTAAGTTTAGAAATTTGAAAGCATCTGTTCTCTAATTTTGCTCTTACTACTTTCCTTTTTTAAATTAAGGTATAATCCACATACTAGTTTCAGGTGTACAACATAATGGTTCATTATTTGTGTATGTTGTGAAATGATCATCACAGTAAGTCCAGTTAACACCTGTCACCATACGCACGATTACAATTTTTTTCTTCTGGAGAGAGCTTTTAACATCTACTCTGCCCTTTCAGCAACTTCCAAATATACAACACAGTATTATTAGCTGTAGTCACCATGCTATACATGGCATCCCCATGATTTATTTTACAACTGGAAGTTTGTAGCTTTTGATGTTCTTTTTCAAGATTGTTTTGATTAATCTGGGTTCCTTGTGTTTTCCTATGAATTTTAGGATCAGCTTGTTAAGTTCTGTGAAAAGACACTTTGTATTTTGATAGAGATTTCATTGCATCTTTAGATATATTTGAGAGTATTTCCGTCTTAACAATATTACTTATTGTCTCTGACTAAGGAGTATCTTTCAATTTGTCTAGGTCTTTAGACTCTCAGTGATATTTCATACTTTTTAGTGTACAAATTTTACATTTCTTTCATCTCCAAATGTTTTATTCTTTTCATGCTGTGGTAAACAATTGTTTTCTTATTTTCACTTGTGGATTATTCATTGCTAGTGTATAGAAAATACAATTGATTTTGTATATTCATTTTATATTCTGAAACCTAGATGAATTTGTTTCTTTGCTCTTATAGATTTTTGTGTGTGTGGATTCCTTAGGATTTTTTATGTACAAGATCATATCATTTGTGAATAGAGATGTAATGCTTCTTTTTTACTTTTATTTCTTTTCATGAAAGCTTAAGCTCTTTGATTACTATTTCCAGTACAGTGTTGAGTAATAGTAAGCAAAAGGGGACATCCTTGTCTCGTTTATGATTTTAGAGGTAAAGCTTTCAGTCTTTTACCAGTCAGTATGAAGTTAACTTTGGATTTTTCATAGATGGCTTTTATCAGATTGAGGAAATTACTTTCTATTCCTAACTTTTTGAGTGTTTTGTCATGAAAGGGTGTTGGATTTTGTCAGGCACTTTTTCTTCTTCTTTTTTTTTTTTTCTTTTCTTAAGATTTTATTTTTATTTTGAGAGAGAAGGAGAGAGTACAGGAGAGGGAGAAGCAGACTCCCTGCTGAGCAGAGAGAGAGCCTGATGTGGGGCTCGATCCCAGGACCCTGAGATCATGACTCGAGCTGAAGGCAGATACTTAACCAACTGAGCCACCCAGCACCCTGTCAAGCACTTTATCTGTGTCTATTGAGACAATTATGTGGTTTTTGACCTATATTACCGTGGTATATTGCAATGATTGATTTTCCTGTGTTGGACTGATCTTGCATTCTAGGATAAATCTCACTTGGTCATGGTATATAGTACTTTTTATATATTGCCATAGTCAGTTTTATGGTATTCAGAATTTTTGTGTCTATATTAATAAGGGATATTTTTCTTGTAATGTCTTTGTCTGATTTTGGAATGAGGGTAATATTGACTTCATAGAGTGTGTTGGAAGTGTTCTTTTTTGGAAGGATTTGATAGGATTCACTATGAAACCATTTGTTTCTGGGCTTTTCTTTAAGGTCAGTTTTCCTTATTACTAAATCAGTGTTTTTACTTTTTAAAGATCTCAGTTTTTTTCTTCTTGAATTGATATTTTATGTTTTCTAGGAATTTGTTCATTTCTTATAGGTTATGTTATTTGCTAGCATACAGCTGCTCATAGTATTGCCTTATGGTATTTATTTCTGTAAGATTGGTAGTAATGTCCTTTTTTCCAATCCAGATTAGTAATTTTAATCTTATCTCTTCCTATCTTGGACAGTCTGACTAAAGGTTTCTATTTGTTGATTTTTTTTTTTTTTTAAAGAACCAGTTTTGGTTTCATTGATGTTTTTGTGTTGTTTTTTCTTCTCTATTTCAACTATCCTCACTCTTATTTTCATTGTTTCTATTTTTTTTCCTGCATACTTCAGAATTAATGTGCTTTTATTTTTTGTTTTCTAGTTTCTTAAGGTGGAACACTAAGTTATTGATTTTGAGATCTTTACTTTCATTTAGGCATTTAAAGCTGTAAATTTTCCTCTTAGCACTGCTTTAACTGAATGCCATAAATGTTGTGTTTTCATTTTACATGTCAAGATATTTTTTTTCTCCATGGAGTTGAGTTAGTCTAGAATCCTTTCATTTCAGCCTAATGGACATCCTTTAATAATTTTTAGAGGGCAGTTCTGCTAGTAATGAATTCTCAGTTTTTGTGTACTTGGAGATGTCTTAAATTCTCTTTAATTAAGCTTTGCTAGATATAGAATTCTTGGTTCCTAGCTTTTTTCTTTGAGTTCGTGTACAGTGTCATCTCAGTGCCTTCTGGCCACCATATTTTCTAATGAGAAATCCGATCTTTTTCTTATTGGGGCTTCTTGTGAAGTGTTGCTTCTCTCGGTGCTTTCCAAAATTCTTTGTCTTGCGATTCTCAGATTATAGGCTAGGTCCATTTTTAAATTTTTTAAGGAACCTCCATATGGTCTTCCACAGGTGCTGCCTCAATTTGCATTCCTACGGACAGTGCACAAGTACTTTTTCTCTACATTCTTGCCAAACACTTATTATTTCTTAAGTTTTTTGTTTTAGCCATTCAAAGAGGTGTGAGGTGATATCCATGGGGGTTTTGATTTGTATTTTCCTGATGATGAATGATGTTGAGCATCTTTTCATGTATCTGAGGGCCATTTGTATGTCTTTGGAGAAATATCTATTCATGTTTTCTGTCCAGTTTTCAGTTGGGGTTTTGTTTTGTTTTTTTTCCGTGTTGAGTTGTGTAGGTTCTTTTTTTTTAGATTCTTTATATATTTCATATACTAAGCATTTATTGAAAATGTCATTCGTGAATATCTTCTCCCATTTAGCAGGTTGTCTTTTGGTTTGTTGGTTGTTTCCCTTGCTGTGCAAAAGCTTTTTATTTTGATGTGGTCCCAATAGTTTGTTTTTGCTTTACTTTCACTTGCCTCAGGAGACACATCTAGAAAGATGTTGCTATGACCAGTGTCAGAGAAATTGCTGCCTGTGCTTTCATCAAGGATTTTTCCATAAACGTGGTCTCACATTTAGGTGTTTAATCCATTTTGAGTTTATTTTTGCGTATGGTGTAAGAAAATGTCTAGTTTCATTTCTTTGTATGTAGCTGTTCAGTTTTCCCATCACCGTTTGTTGGAAAGATTTTTCTTATTGCATATTCTTTTTTCTTTGTTGAAGATTAATTGGCCATACAATTGTGGATTATTTTTGGGCTTTCTATTCTATTCCATTGACTATGTGTCTTTTTCTTGTTCTAATACCATACTGTTTTGATCACTACAGCTTTGTAATATAACTCAAAGTCTGGAATTGTGATACCTACCTCCAGGTTTATTTTTCTTTTTCAATTGCTTTGGCCATTCAGAGGTTTTTTGTTTGTTTTTTGTTTTTTTGTGGTTCCATACAAATTATAGGATTAATTGTTCTAGTTCTGTGAAAAATGCTGTTGGTATTTTGATCGGGAATACATTAAATCTGTAGACTGCTTTAGGTAGTATAGACATTTTAACAATATTTATTCTTCTCATCCATGAGCATGGAATGTCTTTCCATTTCTTTGTGTCAGCTTCAGTTTCTTTCCTCATTGTTTCATGGTTTTTAGTGTACTTTTCATCTCTTTGGTTACATTTATTTCTAGGTCATTTATTCTTGGTGCGGTGTAAGTGCGATTGTTTTTCTTAATTTTTCTTTGTGCTGCTTCATTATTAGTTTATAGAAATGTGATAGATTTTTTTTGTCTATTGATTTTCTATCCTGTGACCTTATTGAACTCATTTATCAATTCCAGTAGTTTTTTTGGTGGAGTCTTTAAAGTTTTCTGTATTTAGTATCATGTTTTCTGCCAGTAGTGAAAATTTTACCTCTTCCTTGCCAGTTGGATGCCTTTTATTTCTTTTTGTTGTCTGATTGCTGTGGCTGGGAATTCTAGTACTATGTTGAAAGTGGTGAGAGTAGACATCCTTGTCTTTTTCTTGAACTTAGGGGAAAAGCTCTGTTTTTCCCCATTGAGTATGAGGTTTGCTCTGGGTTTTCCATACAAGGCCTTTATTAAGTTATGTTCTCTCTAAACTTACTTTGTTGACCTTTTTTTTTTTTTTCCCCATAAATGGATGTTGCACTTTATCAAGTGCTTTTTCTGCATTTCTGAAATGATGATACGGCTTTTATCCTTTCTCTTCTTGATATGGCATATCATATTGATTGGCTTATGATATTGATTTTGTGGTCAATTTTTTTTTTAAAGAAAACAATTTTTTTAAAATATTTTATTTATTTATTCATAGAGACAGAGAGAGAGAGAGAGAGGCAGAGACACAGGCAGAGGGAGAAGCAGGCTCCATGCAGGGGCCCCGATGTGGGACTCGATCCTGGGACTCCAGGATCACACCTTGGGCTGCAGGCGGCGCTAAACCGCTGTGCCACCGGGGCTGCCCGTGAATTGTTTTTATAACGTATTTTGGATTGGGTTGCTCTTTTAGTACTTTAGATACAGATTCCTTTATGATCATGCCTAAGTAGTTGGTACCATCTGTTTAGTAAATCTAATCTTTGTACTTCCTCAAGGAGAGTTTCTGTTGACTGTACTTTGTATATAGGACATACTTTTTCTGTGTCTTTCAATTTTTGTTGATAACTTGACATTTTAAATAATATAGTGACTTGGGAAACCAGTTTCTCCCTTCTCTCCGGGGTTTGTTGTTGTTTGTGTTTGTTCTTGTTGCTGTGTGTGTGTTTTGAAGGTTTGTTTGTTTTAAAGAGATAGTGTGTACATGAGTTGGGGGGAGGAGCAGAAGGAAAGAATCTCAAGCAGACTCCCTGCTGAGCAGAGCCTGATGCAGGGCTTGATCTCATGACCTTGAGATCATGACCCAAGACAAAAACCAAGAGTTGGACACTCAACTGACCGAGCCACTCAGGTGCCCTATTGTGTGTTTCTTTTATGACTTTACTGAACTATGTGCAGTTTGTTTTTTCCTCCTTCATGACCATTGACTTTGCTTGCTTGTTTGTGGTCTGCTAATGATTGAACACAGGCTTCTTAAAAGCCTAGATCAGTAAGTTTCCTAATCTTTGCCAAGGGGCTTTGTGTATTGGGGATACTATCAATATTAAACCAGACAGTTTACACTTCTGTTTTAGTCTTCATGTCCTTGTGTTGAGTCTCAAGGTCAGCCAGAGGTGAAAACTTAGGTCTTCCTCTTGTTTCTCCAGAACATATTTGCAGCCCTATGCATGCACATGTCCTTCTGTATTCCCATTAATTTGTCAGACTATTTCAAAGTTCCCTGTGGATAGCTCATTCTCCAACTTTTTTTTTTTTTTTTTTTTTTTTTTTTATTGTTATTTGGTTTTGGTTAGCTTGTTGTTTGCTTCATCAGTGATCACTGCCTTGGCAGCTGTGGTATTAAACAGTTGCCACTGATTTTTTTTTTTTTTCCACAAATGTTCCCAGGGAAGAGGTTGTTGCCTTGTGTGGGCTCTGAATTAAGTCAAATAAAGACAACTTTGCAAGTGGGATTTTCCAGGGAGAAGCTAGATAAATCAAATAATGATCAGTCTCTTAAAATGAAGGTTTGAAAGAGCTCCATTCCTGTTCTGACTTCTCCAATGACTGATAAGTGGTTTTCAACTGTGATTGTGGACTGTTGGTTTTCAAGGCTACGAAGAAGATGGGAATAGGGTAAGTTTGAAATGACACAAAGCTCACTGTTCTTATTAAGGTTTATCTATTTTTCTTGGGCAAATGTCCCTGATTGTTACAATCCTTTGGTTAATTTCTAGGTTTTTAAAAGTGTGGGGTTGTTTTTTTTGTTTGTTTTTTTTTTTTTTTTTGTTTTTTTACTGTTTTGGGTTTTGTTTTCATTGCTTTTATGGAGGAGAAGATTTTTGGATTGCCTCATTCCGCAAATTCACTGATAATTACCTACTTCTAACCTGCTTTTTAACCTATACTTTGTTCTTTTAATTTTTATTTCATATTGAGATATAGTTGACGTACAGTATTAGTTTCAGGTGTACAAAATAATGCTTTGACAACTATATACATTACAAAATGTTCATCATGATCAATGTAATTATCATTTGTCACTGTATGAAATTATTACTGAGTTTATTTCCTATACTATTCATCCTGGTGACTTACTTATTTTATGGCTCGAAGTGTGTATCTCCTTATCCCCTTCACTATTTCACCCATTGCTCCCACCCTCCTCCCCTCTGGCAAACACCAGTTTGTTCTCTGTTTCTAAAAGTCTATTTCTGCTTTTTGTTTGTTACACTATAAAGTCTTACCAACTTTTTTCATTTCATGAAATATTTTTTTAATGAATATTTTTAATGGCTTTCTATTCAGTTGTATGGATGCATCTTTATTTAGTGCCATAATTGGTTTATTTACTGTGTCATAAGAAGTTAGGGATGAAAAAAATAGGTTTGTATGTAATTTGAGCCTGGGCTTTATATTGTTTGCAGTTGGAAACTGGAATTATTTTAAGCAGATCAATGATACAGACGGTTGGAATTAAGTTCAGTTAAACTATTCTGGTAGTAAAATTTGGAGGATGGATAAAAAGGCTAGAATGGTGTGAGAGATAGTAGGTAGAAGACTACTAATTAAATTCAGGCAAGAGACCATGAAGTATAAAACTAAATGGGGGAGGGGTGGAGGATAGAGAGAAAGAAATGTATTGCAGTATTTAGGAAGGTAAACTTGGTAAGAAAATAAATGATTTGTTGAGGGGTAGGCAGTGGGATGAGTGGAGAGAGTTAGTAAGAGTTAGTAATGAATCTGAGAAGACTGTCAAGCTTGAGAGATAGATTTTACTACCAACATAGGAAGGGAATACAAGCACTAGAGAAGATGAGGAGAGGTGAATTTACTTTGGGGGCAAGTTGAGTGTGAGATACTTGTGGAGTTGTAATTAGGTAGTTTATAAGCTTGATTCCCAGGAGACGGCATGAAGCTATAGATTTGAGAGATATTTGTATGTAGATAGAGGTCAGCTTTGCAGTATTTAATGAAGGCTTTGGAAGAGGATATATTCCTGATATACATCTACATTTTAAAGGAAGGGTACAGAGGAAGAGAAGTTCGTAATGGAGATGGAAAAGCGTAGAGGAATAAAGAAAAGGGAGTGCTTACCCCCTTTTTTGATCACATTGAAGTTTTAATTGGCTACTGTTGCTAACATTCTCCCAATAATTTTTCTTATACTTTACCTTTACCATCCAGTGTTGTGTTTAGCTCTAAATTTTAACATAACAGCCAATGGCATAGAGTAACATAGAATTTTTATCTTACACTTAACACCAGTTTGGTTTTGTCTTGGTTTCCTTGAATCTTTTTAGTTTAGTTTTTATTTTTTTAATAAGCTGAGTGAAGAGGGAAGATGATACTATTAGGGACTTACCTGTTAAAGTTTCTATAAGAATTAAGAAAACTAGGGATGCCTGGGTGGCTCAGCGGTTGAGCGTCTGCCTTTGGCTCAGGGTGTGATCCCAGAGTTCTGGGATGGAGTCCCACATCAGGCTCCCTAAGAGGAGCCCGCTTCTCCCTCTCCCTGTGTCTCTCATGAATAAATAAATAACATCTTAAAAAAAAAAAAAGAAAACAATGGATGTTCAATAAATATTACCTTCTTTCCTCCATGTTTTCATAACTATATCAGAATTCTTTTCCTTCTTTGCTATGTGTTACAAGGAAAGCAGCTTGTACCAACTGAATGGTGTTTAACTCCTTACACTATGTATTGGAATGGTTTGCTTCCACAAATGAATTTAATGAGTAAAATTTTAAGTGATGAAGTGAAAGAGGATATATTCAGCCAATATAAGGAGAGAGACTTTAGGGCAGTATGCATACAAGTGAACTAAATCCTCTGAATTCTTGGTATCTTTGACTATTTATTTGTTCTGAATCTTCAAATAATCCACCGCAGTCTCTGTGTAGCTTTCAAATAATTCTTTAAAAATACCATTCTTTTGGAATGAGTTTTATTTAAAATGGTTAGAAGATTATTTTAGGCTGTGGCCTATTGCTTGAAGCATAACTATTCTAGGTGGTGTTGATTGAGGACACAGAATAGCTGATTTGGAGCCATTTAGTAGTTACGGTGACCTGAGCAAGTTCCCTAACCTCACTCAGACTTAGTTTCTTTATAAAATGGAGTTAATAGGGATCCCTGGGTGGCGCAGTGGTTTGGCGCCTGCCTTTGGCCCAGGGCGCGATCCTGGAGACCCGGGATCGAGTCCCACGTCTGGCTCCCAGTGCATGGAGCCTGCTTCTCCCTCTGCCTGTGTCTCTGCCTCTCTACATATATATCTATCATGAATAAATAAATAAAATCTTAAAAAATAAATAAATAAAATGGAGTTAATATATTTGTTTCAAAAACATATTTGTAGAGAATGAGTAAGAGAATGTATGTGTAACTGTAAAAGTGTTATCTCCACAAATGTAAAATATTAAGTAAACATAAGTGATTATAATTGCTTTTGTTTTACACGCACTTAGCTTATAGTATAGTGTTGATAAAACAGAATTGCTTTTGTTCTTAAATGAGGCATTGTACCTGTGTAAATTAGAGTCTTTTTCAGTATGTCTCATTTTCTCAATGCTCATTGTGGAATCCTTGAAGGCAGGAGAATAATCTTTATAGTGTTTTACTTTATAGAGTTGAATGAGACTTAGAAATAATTATTTTGAGGTTATGGTCACTTCCTAATCCTTCCTTTAGGGTTTTCTCTTTTTAGTTCTAGAAGTTATTATCTTGCTATCAGTTGTAGCCAGAATCACATGTCAGGAGCTTTTCTGCAGTTATCTTGAAACATCAGTTTGATGAGGAGATAAGCTACATTCTTAAAACTATTATGCTTGCTTGGAAATTTTAGTAGGTTTTAAGTATGGTTTCTTCAGGACATGTTATTTATATCTGCTTTTTATAGTGAAGTGAGAAGAAAAAAGTGTGAAGAAAAGAACAAACATCTTAAGCGTTTGTACAGGAAAAAGGTCCCTAGATTTATTTTGAATTAAATCACTTTATATTTTGAAAATCACTTTATAAATAGGGAAATTGGCTTGCGTGCCTGGTTACATGGTAAAATACAAGAATGAGCTTGCCATTTTTACTTACTTTAATATTGGTTCATTATATAAAAATGAAAATCAGCTTTAATGATTATTTTCTGGGAGTCCCTATTTCTCATTGAAATTTTTGATTAGTGTTGGGTCACTTGACTACATTTGTGAAAACATTTAAAAATGGTCATTTTGGGATTTTGTTTATGTTGCTTTAAATTCCTTCGTAAATTTGTTATGAGTGCTTTCAGAGATTAAATTTTTATTTTTGTGAAGCATATATTCACATGTGCAACAGGTTTCTGTGGACACAGATGGTCATAGGTTTAGGTATTAAGGAAACATTCTGTGGATTATGGCATATCCTAAATATTACTCCATTTTTGAAATTCCATTCCCTTTCCTCCCTTCACTACAGAAAGCATAATGGAATGAGAATGAATGGAAATTGTCTTGAACCTGTATAATTTTTTTTTTTTTTTTATGATAGAGAGAGAGAGAGAGAGAGAGAGAGAGGCAGAGACATAGGCAGAGGGAGAAGCAGGCTCCATGCACCGGGAGCCCGACGTGGGATTCGATCCCGGGTCTCCAGGATCGCGCCCTGGGCCAAAGGCAGGCGCCAAACTGCTGCGCCACCCAGGGATCCCCAAACCTATATAATTTTTAAAGTAGGTTTGTTGAGGGCATAACTGATATATAGTAAATTGCATATATTTTAAGTGTACAATTTTTATGTTTCTTTTTTTTTTTTTTTTTTTTTTTATCTGATCTGAGAGTGTGACATTTTGGGGGAATCATTTTTATTTAATGTGATTATTGATATAGCTAGATTAGAGTCTGCTATCCTTTGTTATCTACTTATCCCAGTTGATCATTGTTTCTCTTTTTCTGTCTTCATTTGGATCCATCAAGTATTTTTTTGTTAATTTATATTATCTTCTTTTTTGGCCATTGCCAGTACCTTTTCTGTTTTGTTTTAATAATTGCTTTAGTTTTTATAGTATACATCTTTAACATATTAAAGTTTACCTTTAAAGTGTGAATACACAACTTCTTGTGTAAGATTTATAATAGTGGGCTTTTATTTTTTCCATTTTCACTATATACTTTATTTTCATGCATTTTACTTTTACATAATTATAAACCCATAATGCATTGCTAACTATTTTTGTTTGAACAGTTATCTTTGGAAAAGATTGGAAAAATAATTTTAAAAAGCTTAAGCATTTTATCCCGTTGTTACTATTTTCAGTTCTATATTTCTGTCTGATAATATTTCCTTCTGCCTGAAAGACTATCATTTCTTTTTTTTTTTTTTTTTTTTACGACTGTCATTTCTACTAGTGAGTCTGCTGCTGATGGATTCTTTCAGCTTTTCTGTCTGAAAATGGTTTTATTTTGCCTTTGTTTTTGAAAGATTTTTACGGGATATAGAATTCAGCTGGACAGGTTTTTAAAGATACATACTGTTTTTATTTGCATAGTTTGTGTTGAAAAACTGATGTCATCTTTATGTTAGTTACTATGTAACTTTTTTTCCTTATAGCTGCTTTTAAGATTTTCTTACCGTTTTGATCAATTTAATTATTATGTACCATGGTGAATGGTGAATTTTTCTTCATGTTTCTTGTTTTTGGAGTTTTTTGAGCTTCATGCATATGTGGATTTGTGATTTGCATCAGACTTGAAGATTTTCAGCCATTATTTCTCCAAATATTCTTCTGCCTCTCCTCCTTGGAGTTTTCAGTTACTCCTATATTTAGAGCATTTGCACTATTAATGTGCTTTTTAATTTTTTGGATTATCATTTCTCTGCTGTGTTTCTTTTGGGTAGTTTTATTTATATGGCTTAATTCCAGCTGGTTTACTTTATACCATATACATTGGAGTTTTTATCTATAGAAGTTTAATTTGGATTCTTTTTTTTTATGCTATCCATTCTCAACTATTTGGATATATGGAATACAGTTAGAACAACTATTTTAATGCCCCTTTCTGCTCATCTTAGCATCTTGTTAAAGTCCAGTTTAAATCTGATTTAATGGGGATGCCTGGGTGGCTCAGTGGTTGAGTGTCTGCCATTGGCTCAGGGCATGATCCCGGAGTCCCAGGATTGAGTCCCTTATTGGGCTCTGTGCAGGAAGCCTGCTTCTCCCTCTGCCTATGTCTCTGCCTGTCTCTGTGTCTCTCATAAATAAATAAATAAAAATTTTTAAAAATCTGATTTAATGATTCTCTTCATTACGAATTAGGTTTTCCTGCTTTGCATGACAGATAATCGTCAGTTATATATAAGGCATTGTGAATTTTACCTTTTTGGATCCTGGATATTTTGTATACCTATAAATTTTCTTCAGCTCTTTTCCTGTTATGGGATTCAGTTATTGGAAACAATTTGCTCCTTATGTATCTTGTTTTTCTGATATATTGGATGGCTTTAAAGTAGTGTTCAGTCTAGGGTTAAATTGCTATATGAAATACGAGTTTTTCTAGTCTGGTTTGTGGGAATAGGCACTCTTTTTGGCCTTTGTGAGTGCCTCAGACTTTTTTTTTTTTATTTATTTGTGATAGTCACAGAGAGAGAGAGAGAGAATGAGGCAGAGACACAGGCAGAGGGAGAAGCAGGCTCCATGCACCGGGAGCCCGACGTGGGACTTGATCCCGGGACTCCAGGATCACGCCCTGGCCCGAAGGCAGGCGCTAAACCACTGAGCCACCCAGGGATCCCCTGATCTTTGTTTTTTATATTTTGAAACTTTAAGTGTAAATTTGGAATTAAAGCTTCTTGATAAATACAGTCTTTTATTAAAATACATTAACTGTCTTTAATTGTAATTCTTGCCTTAATTTACTTTGATGCCTATCAAGGAATCAGCATTGGTATTTTTAGTTATATCCAAATGATTTATTTTATCCCTTTAATCATTTTGAGTTACAATTTTTGTTTTTAATACCTTAGATTTTGCAAGTGTCTTAAAATGCAATGTGATTACAACTATATGTCTTAGCTAAAGCATTTAATTCATTAACTTTTTTTGGTAAATACTATATATTTATTTCTATCACCTCCTTCATCTTTATTGGGGTGTTTTTCTTTACTCATTTCTGTTGGCATAAACTTTTCTATATTTTCTTCTCCTAATGGTTAAAAATTTTGTGTTTTGTTACTACTTTTTTTAGAGGTAACTAAAAAATTTCAATAACATACTAATATTAAAGTCTGGAGTTCATTAGTATTTCTATCATCCTTTCAACAAAATAAGATTTCTTTTTAAATATTTCATTTATTTATTCATGACAGACACGCACAGAGAGAGAAGCAGAGACACAGGCAGAGGGAGAAGCAGGCTCCTTGCAGGGAGCCCAATGTGGGACTCAATCCCTGGACTCCAGGATCAGGCCCTGGGCTGAAGGTGGCGCTAAACTGCTGAGCCACCGGGGCTCCCCAAAATAAGATCTTAAAATAATCTCTCTAGCATTCATTTCATCTTTGACATTATTGCCTATTATTTTATTTCCTCCTGGTTAGTAACCTTTTGCATTGATAGTTTTTTTTTTTTTTAAACATTCAGTTTTTAGATTTACCCATATATTTTCCAGTTTCTTCCTCATTTTTGCTTTTCTTGCTCCTATATGAGTTTGTTTCTCTTCTTTCAGAAATCTCTTGTAGGGATCCCTGGGTGGCGCAGCGGTTTGGTGCCTGCCTTTGGCCCAGGGCGCGATCCTGAAGACCCGGGATCGAATCCCATGTCAGGCTCCCGGTGCATGGAGCCTGCTTCTCCCTCTGCCTGTGTCTCTGCCTCTCTCTCTCTCTCTCTCTCTCTCTCTGTGACTATCATAAATAAATAAAAATTTATTAATTAAAAAAAAGAAGAAATCTCTTGTATTTTTTTGAGTTTGAGTTTTTTCAAGTGTTAAACTCTAAGGATGTTAGAGTTCATGTTCTTTTAATAACATGAACAGTACTTTAGCTGAATATAGAACTTTAGATTGACTATTATTTTTCTTTCTTTCAATATAAAGTTGCATCGTCTTCCTGCCTCTGCCTCTATTGGGCTGATTAGTCTGCTGTTAGTTTTGATATTCTTATGTAGGTGATTTTTGTTGTTTTAGTATTTCCATTTTGGCTTTGGTGTTGGAATGTGTTCATGTGTAGATTTGTGTTTGTCCTGCTTGGGACTCAATATGCCATTTTTAGTCTAGATATATTGTATAGTTCTTAGATATTTTTTAATTTGTTTACATTTTCTTCTTGGAGCTTCTTAGGTAGTTTGTTCTTCTTATCTTTATATTTTCCGTCTTGTTCTCTGTGTTACTTTTGAGTAATAGCTTCAGTTCTGTGTTCTAACTTCTCAGTTTTCTACTTTGTCCTTTTTTCTCTTCCTCCTATTTCTCAATTTCTTCTCCCTTTCCTGTATACCCCTTCCTCCTTTTTTGGAACCTAATGGTGTATTATTTATAATTTATCTGTTTGTATTCTTTTTTTTTTTTATCTGTTTGTATTCTTAATCTCTCTGTCCCTCTTTATCTATTTTTGTTTTGTTTTGTTTCCTACCTGCTTTCCCCCCACCATGTAAATTTTGTAAATTGGTGATCAAAAATATTTTGTAATAGAGTTTTCATTTGCTGATTAGTCCATTATGAATAGGCAGAGTCAAAAAGAAATTAGCCTAATTTTGATTCCGTATTTTTTATTAGCAAGTATGTAGTTTCGGCCTTTCCTAACATGCTGTGTGAGAAGGAAATGAAGAGAGACTGTTTTGGCTCCTAAATTAGGTTGTAAAATCTTGAGTTGATTCATGTTTGCTTTTGTTTTGTTTGGATTTGTTATTGTTCTCTCATTTTCTTCTTTCCTCTGGAACATTAGTTACGTTTGAAACCTTAATTTCAGGAAATGTAGAGCCAATTATAGTAGCCTATTCTAATTTCATAGTCTTTGTTACTCTAAACTACTGTGTGGGAAAAATAGAATACTCTTCCTGTTTTTCTCAGTTGTATGTGTTTTTATTTTGAAAGTCTATAAAATATGTTTAATATTTCATGACTATTCATATCTTCTCATAGGCAGATTAAATTACTAGTGCTGTATTCCTCTTACCCTGGAGGCTGTAAGGTTTAAATCCTTGTCTCTGCTTCTTAATAGCTACTTAAACTCTCTGTGCCTGTTTCCTCATCTATGAAATAGGGATGATTATAGTATTTATTTCATAGTGTCATTGTGAGAATTATAGGAATTTCTGTAAATCACTTACAAGAGTGTCTATAGGAAACATTTAGTTTGTGTTAGCCATTATGTTTTTCTAGTTCTGTGAAAAGTCACACAGGTAGTGTTACTGATAGGAGTGGAATCTGGGTGTTCTAATTCCAATCTAGATGAAGCAATATTTTGCCTGTCAGAAGGTTATGCAGTCTTTTCTAATATAAAAACTTAAAAGCTAATAAATGAATCTAACAATGTTAAAGTAACTTATTTTATCAATAGTACAACACATTTCAGTACCTATGTGCTGAGTGCTGTGTTAGGTTTTGGGAATACTAAGGTGGACACTGTTATCTTCTAAAAAAGCTATAGACTAGTTCTGGAAAGAAGACAAGAAAACATGTAAAACATAGTTACTTCTGTAAGATAGAAATGTATAGAATTCAAGGGACTAGAGAGGAGACGGCATCTGTCCCTTTCTTCTGGAGGGCAGAACAAATGGGAAAACAGTCTTGGGAAATTCCATAGATAGAATGTCACTAAAAAATTATTATGATTATTCATAGAGTAAGATAATACAGGAAAGAGAATTTAAAGTGCTCTCTGTATGTTGTTACTATTTAACTTTATTCTGAAATCTTCTACTGAGCCTTAAGAACATTTCAAGAAATGAACTGATACTGATACTTACCGTTAATTTGAATTTCATTACAATAGTTTAATTCTTCATTTTACTCCCAGCTTCAAAAATTTTTGATTTGTTTCTCAGTGCTTTTTTCAAATTTATTTTGTTATAAAAGAAATACGACCTTTTTGCAAACACAGTTGAATAATACGAAGTATATATTAAAAGTTATCTATTCCCCTTTTTCTTCAACCTTCTCAATCTCCCTGAAAATAAACCAAACAACAAATGCATAATAGATAATGCATTATACACACACACACACACACACGTCTGCATTGCTTTGAATAATAAATTCATGTCTCTTAGTTTGCATTCAGACATTTTAAACATACTTCGAGGCTATTTTTTTTTTCAATTTTATTTTTATCAAAATGTTTAAACTCTAGCTAAAATGAATTCTTTTTCTGCATCCTGTCGTCTTTTTTTTGTCTTAAGCATAGAATGCCTTTTACTGCTTCATGTTCAGTCAGTCCTGTCCTTATAAAAGTCTTTTCAAATAATAAATTCTCTGTTAAGTTTTCCTTCTTTCTCTACCTTCTTTTAGCTTTGAAAGTAATTTTGTGTTTCTAAGTTGTCATTATACTTTGTTACTTCACTTTCAGTACCCAACACTTTCTAATGTGCGTACAGCTATATGTTTGGTTTTTGTGTGCCCTGGACTATACTGACAATTCTTTTAAAGCAATGTTATCTCTATTTAAGCTTTGTAATACTTAAATGCTTACTTATAAGTCTTTTGTTAGGTACCTATTTACTGAATAAATGTATTTTAGATAAGATATAATTTCTTTTAGAAATACTGATTTTAGGGGCAGCCCAGGTGGTTCAGTGGTTTAGCGCCGCCTTCAGCCCATGGCCTGATTCTGGAGACCCGGGATCGAGTTCCACTTCGGGCTCCTTCCATGGAAGGAAGTGTCTCCCTCTCCCTGTGTCTCTGCCTCTCTCTTGCTCTCTGTCTCTCATGAATGAATAAAATCTTAAAGAAAAAAACAAACAAACAAACAAAAAAACCCAAAAACACACTTAAAAAAAAAAGAAATACTGATTTTAAACTGTCTTGGGGATAAGTTGAGAAGCATAGCTGTGAATTGGAACTAAAACGACTTCTTTCCTTGATTTGGTTAAATATTCAAAATAAGTTTTGAATAAATCTGAGACATTGTGTTTTTTTTTTTTTTTTTTTTTTTTGAGGAAACAAAGATTATGATAACCTGATCTAACCTATTTTTTAAAAATTATTTATTTATTTGAGAGAGAGAGCAGAGCCAGAGAGAGCATGAATGAGGGGAAGGGGCAGAGGGAGAGGGACAAGCTGACTCTGCTGAGCAGGCAGTCTGATGAGGCACTTGATCCCAGGACTCTGGGAACATGACTTGAGCTGAAGGCAGGGGAGGGGCTTAACTGAATGAGCCACCCAAACACCCCTTAACCTGTTTTTAAAATTAAAACTAAAATCTTTAAAAACTAAAGTTGTGAGAACAAGGATATAAATAAATACACATCTCAAATATTTTAATGGAATTTAGGAGCAGTTCTTAATTTTTTTTTTTGAAGGAAACTCACCACTATGACTATTTGCTGAACATGATTTAACATTTATGTAATCACTAAAAATTGTTTTCATTTCCTTTTCAGAGAACGCAGAATCTATCGATCTTAAACAGTTTTTTGACCAACATTTTTCACATATATATTATGTGTTCTTCGAGAATTTTGTGACTATTGAAGCCAGTCTTAAACAGAAAGGTAAGATGTTAAAATTGGTTCTGACTTGTGTTGGTGTTTCAAATAATTGTCATAAGTATTCACTTAAAAGTAGACCTTGGGCATTGGAATTTTAGTACTATTTCACTTCTTTTTGTTAAATGTCTTTTAGATACCCTCTCAAAGTATGGGTTAGTAATACTGTCTTCATTGTTTTGAGAAGGCTTGGAAGATTTGCTTTTTGCCTGGTCAGGTTTATTTACCTGTTTCCTCAACTTTTTTGCTTTAAAGATTTTTATTTATTTGAGGAAGAGAGTGTGCCTCATGCATGAGTGGGGGGAGGGGCAGAAGGGGAGGGAGAAGCAGACTCCCCACTGAGCAGAGAGCCAGCAGTGGGTCTCATCCCAGGACCCTGAGATCATGACCTGAGCTGAAGGCAGACACTTTTTACTGGCTGAGCCACCCAAGTGCTCCTTCACAGTGTGTTATTTGTTTTTAGACATAAATATGTACAATCTAAATTTAATTATTGAAAAGAATAGGGAGGGATGCTATAATATTGTCTGTACATTGAACAGAATATGCTTTAAACATTGTATTCAAGAGTCACTGAGAAAATAGTGTTTGAAATATTTTAAGCTTTTTTAAGTGGTTAACAGGGAGGACAAAATGATAATATTTAAAATATTTTTCTGTAAAAATGTTTTAGGTCACAAGTCTCAAAGGGAGGAACTGGATGCTATACTTTTTATTTTTGAGGTGAGTATCTGCCAATCAGTGTTTTTTTCCTCCAAAATAATTCTTGGAATATACAAAGGAACAATTTGAACTTATAAAACTTATATCAAAAGACTAAATTTGCCATGCTTTCCAAGAGCTGAATCACAGTTTTTATTCTAAAAATATACCTGACTTAATTCTTATTTTTTGAGATACATGTGTTATTTTTAGGTAGAGATAGAATTATATTTTTATGCATTTGACACCACAAAATTGGTAATACTATAAAATAGTTCAGTGTTTTACAAATTATTGTTCTATATTACTTTGGATTGGGATGGGACAAGTTTTTATTGTTAAATAAACAGGAAATACCAACATTTGATGCTATACTAAACTTTACATTTTATTTTTGGCATACTGATAAAAGTTAGGATCCCCTCACTTTTAAAATAAGTCCCTGCCTCTTCATTCTGTCTTTCAAATCAAGCAATGAAAGGAGCATTCTGATCTTTATCAAGAATTCAGAATTCTGGATAAAGCCAGGATTAGATCTTGTAATTTTAAAAGACAGTAAAGAATTGGAAATCCGTGTCTCAAGATTGAGTTATTGGTCTATTGGTAATTAAAAATAATTCACTGTTTTATACTTTGGGTACTTTTATAGAGTTTAGAAGAATTTGAACACCTGAATTCTTTCTTAGGTGTTGAGTTATTGATTTAGTCACAGTTGAAAAAAGAAAGGTTTTTGTTTTTGTTTTTTTAAGAGTTTCAGGTGGAAGTAAGTGGTGTTGGTACCTATTCTGCTTTATTTTCAGTAATGATTGTCCCTAAGGAATTTGCTTATATTTCTTTCTCCACGTGTTTGTTTGATCTGTTTACAATGGGAATGTTAAAAACATAGATGTTTTGAGAAAGAATGAAAGTATCAGAAGTCATTCAAATTATGTGCTCTAATCTAGAATTAAATGAGGAAATCAGTAACAAGGAAATTTGTAATTCACAAATATGTGGAAATTAACGAACACACCCCCAAATAATCAGTGCTTATAGAAAGTTATGACATACCACAACTTAAGGAATGCAGGTAACCAAGCACTCAGAGGAAAATTTATAGTTATAGACTTAAAGGAAGAATGATATCACATCAATTGCCTGAGCTTCCACCTTAAGAAACTAGAAAAAGAAGAGCAAATTAAACCCAAAGCAAGTGGGTTAAAGGAGATAATAAAGATTATAGCAGAAATAAATGGAAGAAAGATTTTAAAAATGGAGAAAACCAACAGAACTGGAAGTCAGTTCACTCAAAAGATCAAGAATACTAATATTTAGCCATACTGACTAAGTAAAAAGATTGAGGAATTAAATAACCAAATTCAGGAATTAAAAAGGAATATTACTACCAACCTTACAGAAATTGTAAGGATTCTAAGAGAATACTATGACCAATTGGATGGCAACAAATTTAATATATAAAATTAATATGTTTTTATAAAGACACAAAGCAATGGAATTGATTCAAAAAGAAATAGAAAACCTGAAAGACCTACAACTAGTAAAAAAAAAATGCGTTAGTATTTAAATAAAATCCCACCAAGAAAAGCCCAGACCCAGATGATTTCACTAGTGAATTTTAACCAGACATTTAAAGAAAAATACCAGTTTTTCACAAATTCTTTAAAAAATAAGAGGTTCATTTCAGAGTTCATTCTATGAGGCCAGTATTACCCAATGAAAACCACACAAAAACATTACAAGGAAAGAGAATTATAATAAAATATTTTCATGACTATTGATATAAAATCCTCAAAAGAAAGGTGAACCAAACCAAGATGCATATAAAAAGGATGACATAACATGACCAAGTGAGACTTATCTAAGAAATAAAAAGTTTAATATCTAAAAATTAATCAACTAATTGTATATAATAAGTGTAATAATAATGGAATAAAAGACAAAAAATATATTATCAACAGACAGAGAAAAAGCATTTGGAAAAATCCAGTACTTTTTCATGATAAAACACTTAACAAAATGGGAATAAATTGAAACTTTGTCAACTTGCTATAGGACATCTACAGAAGTAACACGTTTAAGACCATACCTAATTTTGGATACCTTGAATGCTCCTTTCATTGCTTGATTTGAAAGACGGGAGGGGGGGGGGGATCCTGGGTGGCTCAGTGGTTTGGCGCCTGCCTTTTGCCCAAGGTGCGCTCTTGGAGTCCCAGGATCGAGTCCCATGTCGGGCTCCTGGCATGGAGCCCTGCCTGTGTCTCTGCCTCTCTCTCTATTATGAATAAATAAATAAATCTTAAAAAAAAAAAAAAAAAAGAATGAAGAGGCAGGAGTTATTTTAAAAGTGAGGAGATCTTAATTTTTATCAGTATGCCAAAAATAAAATGTAAAGTTTAGTATAGCATCAAATGTTGCTATTTCCTGCTTATTTAACAATAAGGACTTGTCCCACCCCAATCCAAAGTAATATAGAACAATAATTTGTAAAACACTGAACTATTTTATAGTATTACCAATTTTGTGGTGTCAAATGCATAAAAATATAATTCTATCTCCACCTAAAAATAACACAAAAATAAAAAATCAAAACGAGGGTACCCCTCTTGCCATTTCTATTGAATATTACACTTGATTCTAGCCAGGGCCGCTAGCAAGAAAAGGAAATAAAAGACATCAAGATTGAAAAATAAGTTAAAAAAAATTATCAACAGAGTAGGCAAGATAATAATTTCTAGGAAATGTTCCTTCAGGCATTCATGCTTGTCCTGTGTTCAGGAAACTGAGATGGATTGATTAGTTAATGGAAGATCTTTTAGGACCTTCCTTCTATTAAAAAATAATGTTTAGTTTCCTGTATATAATATATACTGATTAATTGTTTTTAGTAAGTGATTTTTGTTTTAGAATATAAAGATGTTAGTTACAGGGCTTTCATCTTTTGGAAAAAATAATATAACCTATGTGCTGATGTTTTTCTACTTATAATGGGGACAATAACATCTGACCTGTACCTTTAGAGACTAATGATGATTTTTAAAAATCAAGAAATTTATAAAAATTGAGTTCCTCTTTTTGTAGTAAAAAAAACCCACCATTATGTAGTGTTAATAATATGATACAGGATTTATAATGTTTTCTTCCCTGACTAGACATGGTTTCTTTCATCTTTATGGTAACCACATAAAAATAAAGACATGTTTATTTACAAGGGATTTAATCTGAAGTGCAATAGTCATAATTTAGGGATGTTTTTGATTAGTTTACAAACTTATCAGCTTATAATTTTGTCTCTTTCCACAACAAAATAAATACAATTACACAGTTGTTGTCTAGAGAAATATGAAGAGGCAAAGGTAAAGACGTTTGTGTATCTCATCCTCTTGTATGAGATGGACTAAATAAATAAGATCATATCAAGTGGAAGATAGAGGAGTATAAAACATGCATAGTATCTTTTGGACAGAATAGTATAAAAGTCACATTTTGGATTAAGCATATCAAGATTGGAATCAGTTTCTTCCACTTTCTACTTAAGCACATTACTTAACCCATTTTCTCATTTTTAAAAAATGAGATTAATAAACTCTCTCTTTAGAATGGACTAATGAGATACTGTTATATTAAATGTCTAGTGTTTGGCCCTTATGAACATTTGGTTAATGTCATTTCTAAAGAATAACAGTAGTGGGCAGCCCCCGTGGTGCAGCGGTTTAGTGCCATCTGTGGCCTGAGGTGTGATCCTGGAGACCCAGGATCGAGTGCCATGTCGGGCTTCCTGCATGGAGCCTGCTTCTCCCTCTGCCTGTGTCTCTGCCTCTCTCTGTGTGTGTGTCTCTAAGAATAAATAAAATCTTTAGAAAAAAAAAAAGAATAACAGTAGTAAGAGCAGCAGTAATAAGAAACATACACACAAAACTCATTCAGCAAGCAGATAAGCACTGATAGCATCATTTAGTAGCATAGTAAGGCAGTTTTTGAATTAGAATAATTCACACAGAAGAAATTTGTAAAGGGAATTAAAGGTAACGTTTTGAAAGCATTACCTATAAAAAGTGTTTATTCCACATTAATGGAAACCTGTATTAGCTTAATTGTAAGGATCCTGAATTTTTAAACATTGTTCTTATACCTATAATCATCATAGATATAAGTATCTTTGGGTTCACACAAATCAGTATAAATATTTGATGTGATTTTTTTTGAAATCAAAATATTTTCCCTACTTTTATCAAAACGAGGAAGAACTATTCAAAATGAGACAAAATGTCACAAATAATAGTGTCTGAGAGAATTCAAAATTTATCAGTAATATCCACAATACGGAAATTCTGAGAATAGTAAATGATCATTTTGAAATATATTAGAGTTGGTGTTTAATCCATAAAGAGAAATTTACTTTCCACATCATTTTAGACGATAACTTTCATTAATTTTTTTCCCAAGTCTTCGTTAGTATAACTTGTTGGTTTTGTTTTTTTGTGGGTTTTTTTTTTTTTTTTTTTTTTTTTTGGTGTTTTCAAATATTGATCAGTGTGTCCGTGCTGAAATAGAGCAAGTACTGTCAGATTAGTTTAAATGCTATTTTGTGTTTGTGATGCTCTTTTACATAGAAACTCTTAAAGGCATAAGCTTTTTGTTTAGTTTTTCACATTGCACAGAATATGGACTCATTATTTGCTTTTCATTCTTTTGTTTTATTCATACTGATTTTTAGAAAATTTTACAACTTCTTCCAGAAAGAATTCATCAGCGATGGCAGTTTCACAGTATTGGTAAGTAATTTGAATATGTATTTCACATTTGACATAAATGATAATATATGAAAATGCTCTGTAGTGAGTTGGTCAGCATTTGAAATGAATTTATAGTTTATGCTTTGGTAAAAACGATATAAAGAATGCAGGACTGCATTTACTGGAAGTGTAAGATAAAAATATAAATGAAGGATTTCCAGTCAAATGGCATATTAAATTTCTTTGATCTGTCTGTTTCTTTACTTTAGTAATGATGATAAAACTATAAAACCAAAAAAATAAAAGCAGGAAAACAAACATCTCAGAATAAAAAATGGAACAGAAATGTAAAGTGTCAAATAGAGTGAATATTTGGGCTCCGGATTCGAAAGCAAGCAGTGTCACCTGGCAGTTAGTTTGTTCCACAGAAAATAGTGGTGGGAACTAGAACTAACCTTTGCTTGAAGGGCCAGAGTAGAACTTTTGAGATCATGGAATGAGGCCAAAAAGAAAAAGGGAGAAAAAAAACCCTGCTGTGGATTACTGTCAGAGACTAAGTAGAGAGGAGACCACAGACTTTCTGTTACCTTGAACTAAGCCAGGGTGCTTGCCGGCTTGGAGTCTGGTCTTTTAACAATAACAGTATCACCACAGGGCTCTTAAGCTCTTGTTCTAAGACATTTTCCCCCTCTATCATTAGAAAGGAGTCTGCAGGTAAGCAATCGGTGGCTCTGGTTTAGGTATCTCAATGGTGTCAGGTTTGATTGCTAATTATTCTTCTGACCCTTCTCTCATGTGAAGTATGTGGGTGGTCACCCTATCTACATCGTTTAAGTAGAATGTTATAGGCCTTACATTCATTTGTAAAATGTGTATTTGTTTCTCTTAAAAAAGAAAGTCATAGATTTTATTTAGGCCTCACATTTCTTAATCCATTATGGCAAGTGAAATATTTTCTGGACACAATTTAAAAACAGGCATGGGATTTGAATAGACATTTCTCCAAGATATACAAATGACCAATAAGCACATGAAAATATGCATCATTTGTAGGGAAAAGTAAAACACAACTATAAGGAGATATCACTTCACATCTACTAGGATGATGATAAGCAAGAAAATAAGCATTGGTGAGGCCATGGAGAACTTGGGACCCTCGAACACTCTTGTGGGAATATAAAATGCTGCAGCTGCTTTGAAAACCTGTCTAGCCATTTCTCCAAAGAAGACATACAAATGGCCAACAGACACATGAAAAAAGGCTCAACAACCCTTGTCATCAGGGAAATATAAATCAAAACTGCAGTGAGATACTATTTTACACCAGTTAGATGGGCTAAAATTAACAAGACAAGAAGCAACAAATGTTGGCAAGGATGTGGAAAAAAGGGGAACTCTCTTACACTGTTGGTGGGAATGCAAGCTGATATAGCCACTCTGGAAAACAGTATGGAGATTCCTCAAAGACTTAAAAATAGAGCTACCCTGTGACCCAGCAATTGCTCTAATGGATATTTACCCCAAAGATATAGATGTGGTGAAATGAAGGGGCACCTGTACCTCAATATTCATAGCAGCAATGTCCACAATAGCCAAACTGTGGAAGGAGCCACGATGTCCTTCGACAGATGAATGGATAAAGAAGATATGGTAAATATATACAATGGAATATTACTCAGCCATCAGAAGGGATGAATACCTACCATTTACATTGACATGGATGGAACTGGAGGGTATTATGCTAAGTGAACTAATAGGAGAAAGACAATTATCTATCATATAGTTTCACTTAAATAGTGTAGAGGATCATAAGGGAAGAGAGGGGAAACTGGGAAGAAATCAGAGAGGGAGATAAACCACAAGAGACTCTTAAGTCTGGGATATAAATTGAGGTTTGCTTGCTGAAAGGGAGGTGGGTGAGGGGATGGGGTAACTGGGTAATGGGCATTAAGGAAGGCACGTGATATGATGAGCACTAAGTGTAATACACAACTGATGGATTATTGAACACTATATCTGAAAGTAATGACATACTGTATGTTGGCTAATTGAATTTAAATAAAAATAAAAAAAGGAAACCAGTCTGGCAGTTACTCAAAATACTAAACATAGAGCTCCTGTATGGCCCAGCAATTCTATACCCATGTATATACCCAAGAGAAAGGAAAACATAGGTCTGTAAAGAAACATACTCTAATGTTCATAGCACTATTTTTCATAATAGCCAAAAGGTGGAAATAAGCCAGTGTCTGTTAACTAATGATTAGATGAGTAAAACAGGTTTTATCTTTTAAAAAAAAAAAAAAAAAAAAAGTCTTTTGTGGGACTTTGAAATTGTAAGCCTTCCCAATTAGTTCCAGAAACAAAAGGAACTTTGGACATCTAGGAAGGATATTGATACAGGGGCTAAAAAAGATAAAATCCTGAGTAGTGAAGCCATTTAGAATAAACTTTTTAGATAGAGTTTGAGACTAAATATAATGTACCCATTATAAATAAGGAACTCTTAGAACTCGATAAGACAAATATTTAAAAATTGGCAAAATATTTGAATATACTTTATATCATAGAAGAGATGTGAATTGGTGATAAGCACATAATAAGGTACTCAATAAAATAGTGAAATCCTGTTTTGTGTTTCATAATCATAAAAATGTCTTTGAAGGTTGTTTATGAAGAAACTTTTTTTTTGATACATCTGAACTTCCCAACTTTATTGTAGCTTCTAAGAAATGTAGCCTTAAATTTCCAAAAGAGCTTTGGCTCTCTACTTGCCATGGTTAATAATATTCCAATAATACCTAACTTGAGAAGATACAGAAGTGGTCATTTTTCTTTGTCATCTAGAAAAATCCTAAAACTGTTTTGATTTCTGCCTTACATATGAAGGAAAATAAATCAATGACTAGTTTATTTTTTTTAAGTAGCTTTATTCAAGTATAATTCATAGAGGTAAAATTCATCTATTTAAATAAATAGTTCAGTGATTTTAAATAAATATTTAGTCACCACTGTCTAGTTTTAGAGCATTATCTCACCCTGTAATATTCCTTCAAGCCCATTTACAGTTAGTACGTTTCTCACCACCACAGTCTGCTTTCTGTGCTCAATAAATGTCTTTTTTTTTTTGACATTTCATGTAAATGAAATCATACAATTTATAGTGGCTTGCATCTGGCTTCTTTCACTTAGCATAATTTTTGTTTGTTTTCCATATTATAGCATGTATCATCATTTCTTTTTATTGCTGTATAGTATTCTCTCATGGATATATCATGTTTTATCTACTCTCCAATTCATGGGCATTTGTATTATTACCAGTTAATTATAACTTCTTTATTCTATTTGTTTTATTGTAGATTCCTTTCAACTTTCTGTGTATAGGAACATGTCAGCTGCAATTTAAGATAGTTTTATTTTTATATTTCCAATTTAGTATCTTTTTAGTTCCAATTTAGTATCTAATTTCTTTTTCTTTCTTCCTTCCTACCTTCCTTCCATTCTCTTTTTTTTTATTCTCTAGTATAGTGTTGAATAAAAGTGGTGAAAGCAGATAGATACTCTTGCATCATTCCTAATGTGTGAGAGAAAACAGTTATTCTTTCACCATTAAGTATAGTGTTAGGTATTTTTATAGCTATGACAGAACCTTTATTATAGTATTCCTGGGAATAGCAAAAATTTGGAAACAAATGTCCTAACATAAAATAAGATTAATCATAGGGAATGGAATAGTATATAGCAGTTAAAGTGAATTAATGAGAGCTATATAGATCACTACAGATAAATTTCAGAAGCTAGCGTTGGATGTGAAAAGTAACTTCGGGCACCTGGGTGGCTCACTCTTGATTTTGGCTCGGGTTGTGGTCTCAGGGTTATGAGCTTGAGCCCCAAGTAGGGCTCTGTGCTGAGTGTGGTGCTTGCTTAAGATTCAGCCCTCCCCTGCTACCACCCTGTGCTGCTTTTGTACTCCTGCGCTTTGTTTCTCTCAAAAAAAAAAAAAAAAAAAAAAAAAAAGAAAAGTAACTTATAGTCTCATTTTGTATGATAGCATATATAAATGTAAAAGTTTTTTTTAAACTATTAAATTTCAAACAATCAGATTTGATTACTTTTCCACTTACGTTCTTTTTTTGTTGTTGTTCTAAAATCCAATCCACACTGCATTTAACATGTATAGATCCTTTTAGGAGAGCTGATTAAAGGCTGAGGTTTACATAGTATTGCTTTAAGAAATTGAATTTGTGCAAACAGAAGAAGAGGACTGAGACAAATCAACATAGTTTTATTTGAAATATTAAAGCTTATTTTTGTATGACAAATAAAACTTAACCAAATAAAATCCTGGCTTGATCTGTGTGTGTATGTGTCTTGTATGTGTGTAATCTTGATATTAGAATAAAAAAATAGGATTAGAACAAATAGCTATGGAAGAAATTCTTGTTCTGGTTTAGCACCTGCCTTTGGCCCAGGGCGCGATCCTGGAGTCCCAGGATCGAGTCCTGTGTCGGGCTTCCAGCATGGGGCCTGCTTCTCCCTCCACCTGTGTCTCTGCCTCTCTCTCTATCATAAATAAATCTTTAAAAAAATACATGAATTCTAAATATTTTATTGATTTATAAATAAATAGCCTTAATATAAAAATATTTTGGAAGTAATTAATACCAAAATCTGGATAATGTTTTTTTCTGGGGAAAGTAGGAGGAGATTGATTTGACGTGTTGGTTTTTTTTTTTTAAGATTTTATTTATTTATTCATGAGAGACAGAGAGAGAGGGGCAGAGACACAGGCAGAGGGAGAAGCAGGCTCCATGCAGGGACGTGGGACTTGATCCTGGGTCTCCAGGATCAGGCCCTGGGCTGAAGGCAGCGCTAAACCACTGAGCCACCGGGGCTGCCCCTTTGGCCTGGTTTATAAGGACGCTTCCATGATACTTGGTAGATAGAACATCATAGATAAGGTAAATAAATGAAATTTTGAAAGTATAAGAAACATAGGACTGTGCTTAGTAGGTTTCTTTAGACCAACTGGTGGGCCTTTGGATGTTTGTTAGTGTAATTTCAGTGTTTCATTATAGAGTAGAAATATTGTATAATTTTTAAAAAGTATTAAAGATGGCTTTGAATATTCTGAAAAAGCAAAGTATTACAATGAAAATGTTAGGAATTATTGTAGAAGTTCATGTGGTTAACTAAATGGAAATTTCCTACAGTAGTTTTTATGTATATTAATGATATAGAAAGCATTTAATTATATTCTTAGTCTTAAATAAGAGATATACAGAGGTGGTTATATTAAATGCAATTTTGAGATTATGGTTTGTTTCAATAGACTAAATCATGTTTAATTCCAATAGACTGGGTGTTGAAAAGGTGACTCTATATGCCCTTCTGGTCCCAAGATTATGGCCAGAGGGATATCAGGGTCACCAAGAATAATTTGGAGGTTGCCAAGGACTTGTATTAAAATGTTTTCAAGTCTGACCGAGAACTCTGACATTTGGAAACAACTAAGAAAATATGAATATTTTAAATCATGTTTTCTTTTCAGGATTGATTTTAAAGAAACTACTCCACACAGGAAACTCCTTGAAGGTATAAATAATTTTTTTCTATGACTTTTAAAAAACTATGAGTAAAGCATATAGTTTCTTGTTCTACCTTTTCTACATCAACTTTTTTCCTAAAGAATTTTGAATTGTCTTTAGTTCACTTAGTTGAAGTGAATTGACTTAAAATAGAGCAACATAGTATGTGTGAAAATACATACTGGATTGACCAGGCTGTTGAAAAACTATTGTTTGCCACTGCATTTAGTGATTCACTAGGAATACTTTACTCACTGTTCCCCAGAAGACAAAAATTATTTAGTCATTCAAAAAATTATTCTTTATATTACCATAACTATTCTAAGATGTAGGGAAAAATAGAGGATCTACATTTTAAAAGTTGGTTTTACTTCTTCTTCATTATCTCACTGTGCTATGGTTAAGAGAAGCTACCCAGTGCAAGCAAAAGTATCTTGTTGTAGTTAAGTGAAAGTTTCAGATTGTGGGTAGGTTTGGTGTCAAGGCTTGATATAGCAGTACAAAGGAATAAGCCTTCCTAATTGTTTTCTTGTTATCTCTTTAAACCGTGAGGGTGACAGCTGTTTAACAGCTTTGACAGTGGCCATTTACCAAGCTGTGGTAGGGCAATTTCCAAAGCTGCCAGTGAAATTAGCTTAGTGAAGAACTTTGTGTTTTGTCTGTCAGATGCTGAATGTTTTTCTCTTTTCCTGTTCTCTTCCTGGGAGAGAATTTATTCATTGATTGGAATATTTGATGTCTTTTGTATATGGGGTGTTCTAGGTGCTTAGAATATAGTAATAGGTCAGAATTTCTGCTTTGCAGTTTAGCAGCAAAAAATAAGTAGATGATAATTTCAGAGAGTGGTAGGTAAGTTTTTGAAGGACAAGAACATTGATTTAGCAGGACACCAGGATCCCCATAACGATTCCACTTTCTACCAAACTCATTGTACAAAGAACAGTTTTTCTTTCTTTTTGCTTCTTGGATTAGACCAGTGGTGCTGGGAAAGAGGGAGGTAAACAAGAAGGAAATAATTTTCTGATTTTTTTTCTTTACAAATGGAAATTTTAGAATAAACATTACCTGATAGCTTTAAGTAGTTAGAGGTTAAGTTTATTCTGTATTTGTTCAAAATCCATGAATTTAAATTTAGAAATAATAAGGGCTCAGCACAAAAAGAAAAAAAAATTTAGGGCTCAGTAAATGACATGGGTATTGTAGCCCTTCCTCTTTCCTTCTCACCTTCCTTTTCTCCTTTTCCCTCTTTTCCTTCCTCTCTTTTGCAAAGTACCATTCTCTAATCATCTTCTAGGGAATTTTGGTCTTAAAAGTAAGATAATATTTTCATTATAAGTAAAAATACTGGTTTTCATTTTATTTTAGATCAGACGAGAGGGTGTTCGTCTTTTCTTATTATGGTTGCAAGCTCTTCAGAATAACTGTAGCAAAGAACAGCTTTGGATGTTTTCATGCTTAATTCCTGGATTTTCAGCACTACAATCTGAATATGGACCTCGAACTTTAGATAATCTCATTAATCCTCCACTCAACCTTCAAGAAAGTAAGATTCATGAGATCTTATCCATCAGTACTTTAAATTTTTCTTTGTAGTTAATATAATTTTAAAATGTCTGTATATTTATTAACTGGGTAATTCAAGGCCAAGTTTCAAAATACAGGTTTTATTATTTTTCACTTATGATGAATCCAGCAGATCAGAAGATGATTGCCATAAAGAAATAGTTACGTTTCCCAAGGGAAGAGGGCATGCCACACTAGGGAGGGTGGCTACACAGGGAAGTTCTAGGGTCAGTCAGGGGTAGGGCATCATAGGCAAGAGCCCTTATTATGATTTCTGTAGGTAGGAACATGGTGAGGCAGTGTGAGCAGTCCTATAATTGACTTGTTTAGATAATTTCAGCAGGCTTAGGTGTAGAGAGATTGTTCCTCATTGTCACCCAGGTACCTTGGGTGATTAGGTCAGGGGGATAGTGGCCTTGAGTAAGATAGCCCAATAGAAGTGGGGTGGAGGTATGGACTCTGGACTGGTTGGTTTGCATGTGAAAGGCATGTTCTCAGGCCCATCTTTACTATCGCTGGGAATTATGTTTATCCCAGAGGGAGGGGGACATTCTCTCCCTGGCCAACAAGGCTCCTGATGTCAAAGCATCAGAAATACATGGTTAATATAAGCTGTTTTACGTTTATCTTTCACTTCTAATTCTCATGTGTTATCCTGTATCCTTGAGTTAATTTGGATGTACATTGAAGTACAAGAGTATTTTACTTTGTGCCAAGAGGACTGTAACAAAAACTATTTTTGTGAGCTTAATTACTTGGCTAGTATTTACTGAGAAACCGGTTTAGGAATCTGCCTGTACTAGTTGCTGTTTAGGAAATATTTAAGAGACTTTAGCTAGTTGGTGGTCAATTTTCTTGAATTTACATTTGTTATAATGAATGTTTTTGACTATCTGAAAATTTTAGAAAATGGTCACGTTTCTTATTTTATACATGGATTTTTGTAATCAAGGAACTAAGATGCTGTCCTTTTTTTTTACATTTTATTTATTTATTCAAGAAAGACACAGAGGCAGAGTGAGCCTGGTCAATACTAGAATAATATGTCCTTTATTTTTTTAAATTCTTTTTTTGAAGATTTTATTTATATATTCATGAGAGAACAGAGAGAGAGGCAGAGAAAGAGAAGGAGAAGCAGACTCCCTGCCAGGAGCCTGATACAGGACTTGATCCCAGGACCCTGGGATCACGACCTGAGCCAAAGGCAGATGCTCAACCACTGAGCCACCCAGGCGTCCAATATGCTATCCTTTTTGAGAGGGAAATAGCATTTCATTCTTTGAATAAAGGGGCTACTTTACAGAGTGAACATTGAACATGGTCGTTACTAAAATAATATGTCCTTTATTTTTTTTAATCCCTTTTTTTTTTTTTAAGATTTTGTTTATTCATGAGAGACTTAGAGAGGCAGAGGGAGAAGCAGGCTCCCTGTGGGGGCCTGATGTGGGACTCAATTCCAGGATCGAGGGATCACAACCTGAGCCAAAGGCAGATGCTCAACCATTGAGCCACCCAGGTGCCCCAAATAATATGTCCTTTAATTGATAAATAGGGTCATTATTGTTCTTTCCCATCATACTATAGAATTTTTGTAATGGACACACTTAATGTAAATTTTAAAGTAGAAATTCTTTTTCAAGTAAGATTCACTCTTAAGCCCTTTACTATCTGTCTTTCCATCCCTGTTACATCTCAGTCAAGGGCTTATGAAACAGTTGATTATTAAACTTTATGGTTGTTTATTTTTTTATTTTTTTTATTTTTTTAACTTTATGGTTGTTGAATGGACTGTTAGATGATCTCAGGTTTGTTTCAAGTCAGTTGTTAGAACGTTTTTAAGCAGTATTTATTGCATATATGTTTTATAGTTAAATTTTATTTTCAATCACAGTATTTCATTGTTAAATTTGTTTTATAATTAAATTTTGTCTTTGTATAGCCCAAGTCACTATAGAGGAAATCACTCCTCTAGTCCCCCCACAATCAGGAGACAAAGGACAAGAAGATCTCACAAGCTATTTTCTTGAAGCACTTTTAAAATACATAGTAATTCAGGTATGTGTTATCTTCTTTGCTATCCTGCCTCTTACCATCTCGTGTGGGTAACTAATTTTTCCCTCTTTTGCCATTGTTCTGTTAGAGGAGATACTTATTTTCTTGAGGGAGGACAAATTTTTACTTTTGACAATGTATATTTTGTATGCTTTTCCTGAAATAAAAATCAATGGAGGGATTATGAATCTCTTAGAAAGGGAGCTAGTTGTTACTGTCATTATTATTACCAGTTTTTCTTTTTTAAAAAACAACTTTTATGCCTCATAGATTTTTAAAATTGTTTTGCTGGTTTATTGAGATATAACTGACATATAGTAAACTGCAATATTTCAAATACATAATTTAATGAAATATATTACATATATATATAGTCATGTAGCCATTCCCATAATCAAGATAATGATCTTATCACCCCTAAAAGTCCTCAGATGGCCTTGTAATACATTATTTTCCATTCCTAACCACTGCCTCATTCCCATGCAACTGTAGATATGATTTACGTCATTATAGTTTGCATTTTCCATATTTTCATATAAACGGAATCATATGGTATTTACTTATTTTTGGTCTGGCTTCTTTTTTCTATCATAATTATTTTGAAAATCATGTGTATCAAAGTTTGGTTCTTTTTATTGCTGTGTTTTTCATTGTATGGATATAACAACACGCTTTGTTATTTAGTCACCTGTTGATGGTGATATGAGTTGTTTCCAGTTTTTGGCTATTAAAATAAAACTGTGAATATTGATAAACAAGTCCTTCTGTGGACATAAAGCTTCTTTTCTCATGAACACTAGATGTTCAAGTTTCTAAACATCTAGTAGTGGAATAACTGGGTTATAACCAGTTATTAGAAGTATTTATTGACTTTTTAAGGCATCGCCAAGCTGTTTTCCACATGTTTGTACCTTTTTACATTCCACCAGCTTAATTTTTTTACATTCACAGCTTAATCTGTGAAGTTTAAAACTTGCTTCACATCCTCATCAACAGTTGGTATGGTCAGTATGTAATTTTAGTTATTCTAAAGGAGTAATGTATAGTGGTATCTCATTGAAGCCTACTCTGGGCCTCTACCATTCCCGTACTTAAATATCTTCCTCACTCTATTGGCATTCTCACACCCTATATTTTACTGCTCTTTCTCCTCTTATCCTCCACCCCTTCACTTCATGGACCATGTCTTCACCCTACCAGGCTCTAAGTCTCCACTGGGCTGCCACCTCTGCTATATCCCTTCATGGATGCCCTGCTTCTGCGGTCAGCCTCTGATTACTGCACTTAGCTGCTACTGCTTTCACTCTTTCCCCACTCGTATTTCATGTGACTTTTAAGGCTGAATTATTCAGGACAGGGCAAAGGGGGGAAGATCATTAGTAATTTGTCATAGGTCAGCCAAGTTTGAGTCAACTTTGAAATTTTTCAGAGCACACTTTTAACTTCTAAGATTTTTAAAATATATATAATGCATTTACATGGCATTATACTAGTTTCTACAGTTTGCCCTTTATATATATTTAGCTGTATAGCTTTAGAGTATAACAAATTAGTGTATCACTTAAGTAACCTTTTATAATCTTATTTATGATCACTGTTTTTATCTTGTGGAATGATTCTGATTGTTTTTTTTTATTTTTAGGTAAAAAGCTTAGAATGGAAGAACAAAGAAAACCAAGAAAGAGGATTTTCATTTTTGTTTTCACATTTTAAGAAATATTACTTGCCTTATATTTTCCCAAACATCTGCAAGGAGAATAGTTTATATCATCCTGTACTTGGTAGGTAGTCTGTTGAATTTGTAGAAGATTACACATAAGAATAAAATATACTTCATTGTAAAGTTGGCATTTGTTACCTACAGAAAACTGATAATATTTGATATTTGTAGTGATTGTTCAGAGATACTATACCTTGATTCATACAGAAAATAGAATTTTATTAGTAGGAAAGTTTCACTGAGAGTGAAGAGATTTTTTTTTTTTTTTTTTTTAATCTTTGGATCTCACTGACTGGAAAAGTTAAGCCACCAGAAATATTTGATATTATAAATTAAACTTAAATTCTGATATTTGTATGATCTTTAAACTATATTATAAATTTTCTTTTTAAGGTCCCTCACAGGTTCAATGTAGTATATGTCTTACTCAGATTCTGTATGAATAATAATGTTGTTGTATATTTTGATGATGTTTAGTCCAGTATTTAGTGGCTGTGCCAGAGTGGCTGAGTCTTGAAACTAGAGCCTTTCTGATGAATCTTGGTTTAGAAGCAGACCTCTTCCATATGTAGAAGGCATTGGCAGTCTGTATGTGGAAATGTTCTTTTTACAGAAGGATGTTCCTATTTCAAGCTTTGCCAAGTTTAGATAGCTAATAGGCTTAGGCATAACCATTAAGGCCAGTAGAAAGGACTTAAATTAGAGTAGCAGATCTTTGCAATTGAGAATGATATTTGCTTTAAAAATATTTTTGCTCTAAAAATCAAGGAAAAATTCTCATACCTTGTATTCAAAATTTGTGTCTCAGTTTTAGGTTAGTTAAAGTGAGTTCTCATTAATTTTTTAAAAATTTTATTTATTTATTCACGAGAGAGAGAGAGAGAGAGAGAGAGAGAGGGGCAGAGGGAGAAGCAGGCTCCATGCAGGGTGCCTGATGTGGGACTCAATTCCGGGACTGCGGGATCACACCCCGACCCAAAGGCACATGCCCTGCCGCTGAGCCACCCAGGTGTCGCAAGTTCTCATTAATTTTAAATGACTCTGGAAACTTCCGTGTACTTAGGATTCGCTGAGATTTTTCATGATATTTTGTAAGAAGACGTATTTCCGTATATCGCGATACACGGTTCATTCTTCTAGATTACATGCAATATCTAGCAGATTATTTTAAAATGCCATTTTTGTACTAAATCTACTTCCAAAACAAGGATATCATCACAAGTGTTTTCTCAAATGTTTAAAAATGTTGATGTATCTAAGCATAATTCCTTTTTTATTTTGGTTTTTGTTTTCCTTTTATTTTTCATAGATATCCCACAGGTGAGACCAAAGCCACATTATGTTATGATAAAAAAGGATGCTGAAACCAATGAAGCAATCTATTGTACAAAAGAACCTTTCATTAAGGCTCGAGTTATTGTCATCCGTTGGCTGGTTTCTTTCTGGCTTGAGCCAAAGCCACATACAGGACCTCATATTCCTGGGATGGAAGGTGAAGTCTTGCCAAAGAATATTCAGGTACTACAAAGGGCAAACTTGTGAAAAATGGATTAAGAGATGTGTCTGTGGATTTCAATTACCTTAGGTGTAGAACACATTTAAAACAAATAATGGTAATATTTTCTTTGTACAAATGCATTTTATTAATCTGAATTCTAACAATTACAGAGTCAGTAATCTTAATAGAAAAAAACTTGGAAGATATAGGAGATAATTCCAGTCATGTATGAATCTCAGCTTCTAGTTGTTTCTGTATTTTATGTTAATTGTGCAGTACTAAAAATATTCTGAATTGTACACATGAATTCTTGCAGTTGGAAACAATTTGTAATCAGATGGTTGTGGGACATCATGGTTCTTTTTTGATTTTTAAGCATTCACAGAATCCTGATTTAAAGCCTTGTCTCCGAGGGTGCCTGGCTGGCTCAGTCGGTGGAGCATGCCACTCTTGAGCTCAAGGTTGTGGGTTCAAGGCCCATATTAGATGTAGAGATTACCTAAAAATAAAATCTTAAAAAAAAATCTTGTCCCTATCTCCTTTCCCCTTTTACCAACAAGAGCAAGGAGTCTAGAAATGTGGTGTAAAATTATACAGCTCTACAGTGGAGGGACTGATATTTAACCTTCTGGTATTTTTTATTAAACAGTTTTCCCTCTTTTTTACACTTACCACTTTCTTCTTTTCCCTTAATATGTGTTTTTTTCTGAACTTACCTATATTGCAGTGTTTATTTATTTATAGTTTTTTTCCTTTTCTCAGATTTTCTTCATTTAGTTTTAAAAATCTTAAACTGGGCAGCCCCGGTGGCGCAGCGGTTTAGCGCCGCCAGCAGCCTGGGGCGTGATCCTGGAGACCCTGGATCGAGTCCCACGTCGGGCTCTCTGCGTGGAGCCTGCTTCTCCCTCTGCCTTTGTCTCTGCCTCTCTCTCTCTCTCTCTCTCTCTCTCTCTGCATTTCTATGAATAAATAAAAAATAAATAAAAATCTTAAACTGTGTGTTTTTGTTATGACTTCTTAGATCTTTTACAAATTAAGTGGAGGTATAGTGTATGTTTAGTTGATTAGTGTTTAGAAAATTTAACTTATATCCCCCTTAATCATTTATTTATCTGCAGCCAACTATGGGTATGTTTTCCTTAAAATTTTGCTCTAAGGTCTCTACAAATAATGATTAAGTGTAGAAACTCAAGCAGAACTATTTTTCATGATCCTAGAACTTAATGTACTAAAATCACAGGGTTTTTGATTGGAAAGTCATGTTTGAGATCATTTATTTAAACCTTTATGTTTTATAGGTGACAAAACTGAGACCAAAAATTGAGTAACTTACTGGAAAGTAATTTGCCGTGCTACTATAATACGATGGTAGTAATTTCCTCATCACCAACCTTAATACTTTTTACCTTATTTCTAGGCTCAGTCTTCATCTTTAGTCATGGTAAATTCTTTTAAGTAACTAGAATATAGAGTGTTCTCTTTAGTTTTCTTTCTTTCTTTTTTAAGTAATGTCTACACTCAATGTGGGCCTCAAACTTACAACCCCAAGATCAAGAGTCATATTCTGTACCAACTGAGCCAGCCAAGTGCCCCATTCTTGAGTTTTCTTATGGCTTCCTTTCTATTTCTGTCATAACTTTGCTTCCATTCCTTTGATTTCTTTTTGTAACTTGTTTGTACTGCAAACATTCTAAAATCTAATTATGGGTGGATAGATGATTAGTGAGTATCACTGTATTACTTAATGTTGAGTTATTTGCATTGCCACTTAATTATTTAGATTCTAAATGAAATCTATGCCTGATTTTAAACAATGATGTAAGTTATTTGCATTGCCACTTAATTATTTAGAGTAGATTCTAAATTAAATCTATGCTCGATTTTAAACAGTGGTGTAAGTTATTTGTGGAATGCTTGTGTCCTACCAGTATTTGCTATTAGAAAGCAAAATACCAAGTTGGATGATATTCTCCCCCTTTCATTTTTATTTTAGAGAGCAGCTGCTAGCTTGGTATCCAGAGAAGAAAACAAAAATGATAATGCTGATAAAGCAGACAGAACTGCAGAACCAGAACAGTCTCATTCCAACACAAGCACTCTCACAGAGCGAGAACCTAGCTCATCTAGTCTTTGTAGTATTGATGAAGAACATCTCACAGACATTGAAATAGTTCGCAGAGTTTTTTCTTCTAAGAGAAGTAATGTAAACTTTGTCACGGAGATATTTCGTCAGGTAAAGTACCTCTCAGTAATTTTAATTTGTGATATAGACTTTGGTTTTAATATTGAATATACTGGCTTTCAGCTATTTAAAATTCTTAATAAAAATGTTTTTTTTAAGGGATGCCTGGGTGGCTCAGCGGTTGAGCATCTGCCTTTGGCTCAGGGCATGATCCTGGAGTCCAAGGATCGAGTCCCAAATCAGGCTCTGCGTGGAGCCTGCTTCTTCCTCGCCTGTGTCTCTGCCTTTCTCTCTCTTTGTCACTCATGAATAAATAAAATCTTTTAAAAAAATGTTTTTTAAAGTTCATATTTAATTTTTAAAATGTACTATATCTAATCCTTTATTGATTTCTGTTATTTCTATATTTTAGTTTTTGAAGATTTTAGTTTATTATCTATCCACCTGCCCCTATACTCTTTCTATTTTTTTTTTTTTTTAAGATTTTATTTATTTATTCATCGGAGAGACACACAGAGAGAGGGAGAGAAGCAGAGACACAGGTAGAGGGAGAAGTAGGCTCCATGCAGGGATCCTGACATGGGACTCGATCCTGGGACTTCAGGATCACTCCCTGGGCTAAAGGCAGGCCCTAGACTGCTGAGCCACCCAGGGATCCTCTATACTCTTTCTATTATTAGAACAAATTTCTTAGTTACTCACCTTATGGTCACTTTTCTTCCTACCATTTCATTAGTAAATTATAGTAAAATTATTTTATCTAACATTCTCCAATCAATAAAAAGTGGGTTTTGAACGGAAAAAGCATGCTTTCATTGCCTTCATCCTGCTTTCAGAAGCTGTTTTGTCCTCTAACGCATTCTGAAATTAAAATTGCTTAAGGCAGATATTTGGGGACTAAAATAAATAAATGGAGGGAAAGAAAACGAATAAAAACTATTTCACCTAAAGATAGCTAGAAATTCCTAAGTGCGCATTCTCAATTACATAGAAATTTTGTGGAAAATAAACCTTATGAAAACTAATCATTTGCTCTTAATAGCAAAAGTACTTAACTTTTGCAGGTAAACATCATTGAGTTTTGAAGCTGAAGGGGGGGATCATTCAAGTCTCACAGAAAGTAAGTTGGTAGATCCGCGACTAAAATTCCCAGATCCTAGTTCCCATCTCAGTGCTGTTTATTCTATACCACATACCTTTACATGCCAGGAAGATGTCTAGGCAAAGCACATCTTTGCCTTGTACACTTGCTTATTGATACACAAAACAAAGCGTGAGGCAGCATTAGCTTTGTTAACCTAAGTTAAAGAAACAAACTTGCCTTGTGCTTTTATCAGCAGCACGTATACTAAAAATTGGAATGATACGAAGAAAATTAGCATGGCCCCTGCACAGGGACCACAGGCAAATTAATGACAGGCAAATTCATGAAGCTTTCTTTTTGTGTTAATGAATACAAAATGTATAGTTATACACAAATGGATTTAGTTTCATACAACTCCAACAAAGTGAATATCACAATTAAAAAAAAAAAAAAAGAAAGAAAAACCAATTTGCTTTAACATTTTGTCCAGCTTTAGCAGTGGTTTTAGTTGCCAAGTTTAAGTTTCGTGTTGATAGAATATTTGATGAATGGGAGAGGGAAGATATGTGGTAAATAATGTTGGAGTCCTTTACTTGTGGGAGAATTTTTTTTTTTAAGATTTATTTATTTTGGAGAGAGAGACAGCAAGCAAGGGGGTAGGGACAGAAAAAGAGGGAGAGAGAATCTCAAGCATATTCCCTGCCAAGCAAGGAACCTGACACAAGGCTTGATCTCATGACCCTGAGATCATGACCTGACCCAAAATCAAGAGTTGGACACTTAACCTGCTGAGCCATCTAGGCACCCCTTGTGGGAGAATTTATTTATTTTTAAAGATTTTATTTATTTATTCATGAGAGAGACACAGAGACAGAGACTTAGGCAGAGGGCAAGGGTGCTCCCTGCAGGGAGACTGATGTGGGACTTAATCCCAGGGATCATGATGTGAGACAAAGGCAAATGCTCAACCACTGGCCACCTAGGTGCCCCCTTATGGGAGAATTTATTTTTTTTTATTTTATTTTTTTTTTTTTAATTTTTATTTATTTATGATAGAGAGAGAGAGAGAGAGAGGCAGAGACACAGGCAGAGGGAGAAGCAGGCTCCATGCACCGGGAGCCCAACATGGGATTCGATCCCGGATCTCCAGGATCGCGCCCTGGGCCAAAGGCAGGCGCCAAACCGCTGCGCCACCCAGGGATCCCATGGGAGAATTTAAAGCAGACTTTTATAAATATTTGGATTTTTGATTTCTCGAGTCCCTTTGTGTAAGTATATTTTTTCTAGGAATTTGTTCACTGCATTTGTTTTCAAATTTGACAGAATTCAAAATTCATTACATTCTCTTATAATCTTTTTAACTTCTGAAGCATTTATATTCTTGTCCCTCCTTTTCATTCCTGTTAGTTTTTATTCATCCCATTTCCCCCCCCCCCCCCCCCCCCCGATGAGTCTTGCTAGAGATTTGTCAGTTCTATTAGCCTTTTCAGGAATGAGCTTTTGGCTGTTGTCTGTTTTATACTTGTTTTTCTCTTTTGTTAACTTTTGCACCTTGTTATTTCCTTCTTTTTACTTTTCTTGATTTTTTTTTCCTAGCTAATTAATTTTAGTCTCACATTTTTCTCATGAGGCTTTTTTGAGGCTATTAATTTACCACTCAGTACTACTTTAGCTACATTCTACAAATTTTGATACATAGCATTTTTGCTATTATCACTTTTAACTATTTTCTAATTTTCACGTTACTACCTTCTTTGACCTGTGTCTTATTTAATATTTGTACTTCCAAACAAAGTTTCTTGATTTTCCTTTTTCTAACTAATTTCTGATGTGATTCTTTTGGACATAGAATACAGCCTGTATGATACTAGTTGTTTAAAATATTTTGAAACTTATGGCTCAGTGTGTAATCAGTTTTGATAAATGCCCTGTGTACTTTAAAAGAATATATTCTTCTCTGTTGAATCCAATGATCATTAAATTCTGAACTTTTTTATATCCTTACTTAAGGTTTTTTGTCAACATGATCTCACAGTTATGGAGAGGAGTGTGTTAAAATCTTATACTGTAACAGTGATATGTCATTTTTTTCTTTGTATCTCCGTAAATTTTTCTTTGTATATTTTAAAGCTATATAATTAGTAAGTATATATCAGTTTAAAATTTTATATCTAAATGTGAATTAAATATTTTATTTATGGCCCTTTTCATCTGTGGATATTATTTTTGCTTAAGGTTGATTTTATTTACTATTAGTGGATTTATACCACTTTCTTTTTAAGAACTAGCCTGTGAGGCACCTGGCTGTTTCAATGGGTAGAAGAACATGGGACTCCTGATCTTGGGAGATCAAGCCCTACAAAAAAAAAAAAAAAAAAAAACTAGGCGTGGGCTGCCGGCAAAGGGGGGGGGGGGTAAAAAAAAAAAAAAAAAAAAAAAACCTCATGTATTTTAAAATAATCTTTTAATTTTTAACCCTTTTATATTATTAGATTTTGCATGTCTCTTATAAATATGGTTTGATTTTTTAAAAATCTTCCTTTATAAGACGTTGAAGGAATATCTGATGACCTATAAGAATATAAGGGGATGGAGGGCCTAGGCCAACTCTTGAGATTTTTGTCTTGGGCAGCTAGGTACATGGTGGGAACCTTCACTAAAGAAAGGGCATCCTAGAGAAGGAACAGGTTTGGGGCAAAGGTTAGGGGGGAAAGTAATGAGATCACTTTTAAATCAGCTGATGGGATGCCTGGGTGGCTCAGTGGTTGAGTGTCTGCCTTTGGCCCAGGGCATGATCCTAGGGTCTTGGGATCGAGTCTGACATTGGGCTCCCTCCATGGAGCCTGCTTCTCCCCCTGCCTTTGTCTCTGCCTTTCTCTCTCTGCCTCTCATGAATAAATAAATAAAATCTTAAAAAAAAAAAAAATAAACCCGCTGACACCTGGTAATCCAAGTGAAGGTGTCCGGTGGGGAGGTGGGATGATGGGTATAAGGTTCTGGGAGAGGGAATTTGGGATTGGTAAGATTTGGAAGTCACTGGCAAACCTGTTGTACATGAAGCTATAAAAGTGAATGAGGTTGGCTTAAGAAATAGGCCAAAGACAAAGACCTTGTGAGCTCAAGGGGCAGGCAGAAAAAGGGGAGCTGGCAAAAAAGACCAGGGCAGAGGCAGTCAGATTGGAGAGGTGAGCTGGCCTCTTATTAAACTTCCTTTTGAATAATAATAAAAAAAAAAATTTGTCTTTTGACTGGAATACTTATATTTATTATAGTTATGGAAATGTTTGGATTTGTCGATACTGTCTTCTTTTGTTCTGTATTTTTTTTTTACCATGTCTGTATTTCTTTTGTTTTATTATTGTCTTATTTTTTCCTTTCTTTTTTAATTGATGTTTTCTCATTTTGTATTCTTTTTCTGTCACTTTGTTCAAAAGTTATAATTTATTCCTTTTTCTTTAGTGATAACTACATAAATTTTAACTACTTCACTTCCCAAGGTCTAAAGTTATTATTGTTTTTATTTACCCTTTTCTTATCAGTATAAGGATCTTGGTACTTTATTACTCTAATTGCCCCCCCCCAACTTAACATATTGTTGTTATCAAATAATTCAGTTCTATTTTGCATGTTTGTGTTTTAACCCTGGTATTATTGTTCTGTGCATTCAGTTTTTATTTTCATTTAGTTATGTGGTTTATCACTTTCTGTGATTATAGTATCTTTCCTCTCAGTCTTTCATTTAGAATTACTTTCTTCTACTTGAAGTTTATCATTTAGAATTTTATTTTAGTGGATGTTCATTGGTATCTAACACTTACAATTTTTGCCTGTCTGAAAATGTCTTTATTTTTGAGAGACTTTTTCCACTGGATGTATACTTCTAGATTTGCCAAAATAGGTCCATGGAAACCAAAGTAATTGGTTCCATTCAAAGTGAAAGTCAACTCTATTGCTCTTCATAAAACCTCTCTGAATTTGGATTTCTTAGAGGCTTTTATTTTTGAATATTTTTTTTCCTGCATTTTGGCTCATCAGTCAGTATGTTTAAGAAGATTAAATTTCTCTTTGAATCTGCTATTTTGTTTTTTTCAGTCAGAGGATCAGTTGGGTTACCTAGTCCATCATACTCTTGGAAACAATTCCCCTCATTGAGTTTTTAATCATACTCCATATATTTTAATTTTTGAAATTGCACATGGTGGTTTTTTATATCTGCCTACTCACTTTTTGCAGTGGCTCATTCATTCTTTATTCATATTCATTTTCATTTTCTTAATTATAATATTAAAAATGGGATGCCTGGATTACTCAGTGGTGGTTGAGTGTCTGCCTTCGGCTCAGGGCATGATCCTGGGGTCTTGGGATCGAGTTCCACATCAGGCTCCCTGCAGAGAATCTGCTTCTCCCTCTGCTAATGTCTCTGCCTCTCTCTGTGTGTCTCTCAGGAATAAATAAATAAAATCTTTAAAATAAAACATTAAAAATGCTCATTTTATATTTTTTATTCCACTAATCCACTAACTTAAGTTTTTTGCAGTTTTGTCCTTTTGTTATTTCTGTTTATTCACGTTTGTTTCGGGTTTTTGTGTTACGGACTTATATTTTTTTGGAATTTTGTGGAATTACTTTGAAACCTGGGTTGAAAATTGTGTCCCTCCAGAGAGGAACTGCTATTGACTTCTCCAGGTATTTGGTGTCCTGTCAACCTTAGTTTACTGTATTTATTTATTTAATTTTTAAGTAAGCTCTGTACCCAATGTGGGTCTTGAATTCATGACCCCAAGATCAAGAGTTATGTGTTCTACCAAACCTTGGTTTACTTTAAATTATAATTCTCAGGGATCCCTGGGTGGCGCAGTGGTTTAGCGCCTGCCTTTGGCCCAGGGCATGATCCTGGAGACCCGGGATCGAATCCCACGTCGGGCTCCCGGTGCATGGAGCCTGCTTCTCCCTCTGCCTGTGTCTCTGCCTCTCTCTCTCTGTGTGTGACTATCGTAAATAAATAAAAATTAAAACTGCCACCTACCAACCCAGAGTGGCCTCCCTCTTTCTTAAAAATAAATAAATAAATAAATAAATATTCTCAATTTATGATTCTTCCTGCTTTGCAGCAAAGTCATGTGATGACCAGTCTGAGAATATGAATTTGTAAGAAAGGCTGTTCTTCCCTTGATTCCCGTATCCCAAGTCTATTAGTAGACAAGTTTCCTCGTTGACTCTTCTCTGGCGTTGTTTTTTGCCTTCTCCCTCCTGGCCCACCTTTGTATTGAGGTTATAGCCTTCATTGGTGTCAGTTTTACATGTAGGACTGATCTGTGTCTCACCTTTGTACAGGTGGTTATTTAAACCCACTCTCTAGGCTGTCCAAGGCAGCAGCCAACAGCTTCATTGTTCATTTTCCTCTCTGGATTAGTACTCACATTTTGTTCTAGACTCAGAATATCCTTACAAACTGAGCCATTCACTTAAAAAGGTATATTGTATTTTTTTAGGTGTTTTATGCAGGAGATATTCCGGGGTATCTTTAAATGATATTGCTGGGAACTCAAGTTTTCTGAGATGTTTTTATTCTGATAATTATTTTTATTACTTATTTTTTAAAGAGGGAGAAAAAGTGTGGTGAGGGGCAGAGGGAGAGGGAGAGAGGGAATCTCAAGCAAGCTCCAGGCCCAGTGCAGAGCCTGATGAGGAGGGTCCATCATGGACCAAGGGTCCATCCTGCAACCTTTGAGATCATGACCGGAGGGGTATCTGGGTGGCTCATTTGGTTAACCATCTGACTCTTGATTTCAGCTCAAGTCATGATGAATGAATCAAGAAGTTCTGTAAATATTTGGTGAATGAATCAAGAAGTTCTCTAAGTGTTGGGGTACCTGGGTGGCTCACTTGGTTGAGCATCCAACTTTTGATTTCAGCTCAGATCATGATCTCAGGGTCTTGAGATCAAGCCTTACATTGGGCTCTGTGCTGGATGTTGGAGCATGCTTGGGATATTCTCTCTCCCTCTCCCTTTCCCCCTCCCCCAGCTCTCACAATTTTTCTCTCTCTTTCTCTAAAAAATAAAAAAGAAGACATTCTGTAATTATTGAATTCCAGGTTCTTTATCATTGCTACCTGAGGGCTAACATTTATTTCTAGAAGCTAATAAGTCTTGAGATAATTTGTTAATATGGTTGATGATGTTATTTTCAGGCAAGTATAATGATTGAAGTCTATCTCAGATGAAGGTATTTATATTGTTATATGTCTTTAAAGTAAAGATATAACTATAAAACATAAATCCCCAAATCATTGAAATGATAAAATTATTCTCCATATTCAAATAGAATAGGCATAGATGCACTCCAGGCATTTACCCCTTATAAGTAAACCCAGTGTGCTTTATGTTGTCATGACTTGGAGTGTACAATGAGGAGCTCCCAGGTATTTTGATGTGAGATAAATATAACACATCAATAGTTTAACCTTTAAGAACAGCACAGATTTTATGTGTGTATATGTATAATTTTATATATAGATATTATATATATATATATTTTTTTTTTTTCCTTAAAGTCACTTTAAGGCAGTGGATCACAACTGTGGTCACAGGCTTCTGGGAAGTCTTTAGGATCTTTTCAGGTCCATGAGATCAAAACTATTTTCATGACAGTACTAAGATTTTATGTATTTTTTCTGCACTGTCCTATTTTCACAAGTATGGTGAAGTTTTCCAGAGATACCTACATGTGGTGTTGTATTAGATTGGATGCAGAAGCAAGCAGACAAGAAAATCCAGCCATCTTTTATTAAGCTAAACATTAAAGATTTTTGCAAAAATGTAAAGTATTGTTACTCTTATTTTAGAATACCTGTTATTCTTTCTGACATCTATGGAGTAGGGGTTCTGGACCAAAATGCAAACCATTGCTTTAAGAAGACAAAAAATTCCCAGGTCTGCCAAATGCTCACTGTACTTGATTAAATCTTAAGGAATGTGTCCATCACAGTCTGAGTTGGTTAATTATAAAAGAATATTAAAAATACCAGAGACCAGCTTGTTTGGTTTGAATGTTTTGTAACTGTTTTTCACTGAAGAAGGTGGCATAGCTCCTGGTAAATCATATACCATTGGCGAAGCCACTTGTTAGAAAACTGTATCAGATTTTCTTAAGCTAATACCATTAATATTTGATTTTTCTGTCTCCTGTTATTTTGATTCCTTCTCCACATAGTTTTTGGTTGTATAATAGTTTATGGTCATAGAATCAGAACTGGAGATGACCTCATCTACAAACAGAAAATTTGCTGAGTATATAGATGCAGAAATATTTTTTGAATGATATCTTAGCTTATTTTCAGTTAATATTGATGTCTAGTGGTGCTTCTTCATAAGGATAAGGTGTTAATGTATGGATTTGAATGTTCTGGTTTCTATGACAGTTATTTCTCATCGTAAATGTATAATTTGGCACTCTGGTTTTTATGTATCAATTTTTTTTAGCCATGGCTAATACCAGTTTCTTTAAGATGCATATTTAGTGTATTGGCAAAATCAGACTTTGGGGCTTAAAAGGACAAGGGTTATATACACTCTGGTGTTTAGTAAATTCATCAAGCCACCTGGGATGTAGTATGACAATTTGTGCATTAATATCTTAGCTCTGGAGATCACTAATATTTTCCAAATGATTAAATTTTGTTTTAGATCAGCTTTAGGTCCACAGCAAAGTTGAGGAGAAACTGCAGAGGATTCCCATGCTAATTTTAAAAAGTTCATTTTTTAATATTTGAGAATAGAATTTCTTTGAGATTTTTTTTTTCTTATACCTTGAACCTTTTAAAGGAGGGCTAAGTTGTTATGATTATAAATATTCTGGCAATGAATTGGTTGACTTTAACTCTTTAAAAATCATTTATATCATTTTATAAGAAGATAAAAATGTATTAGTGGTTTGTGACAAAGTAAAATGTATCATATGTGTTCTCTTTTTTTTTGCACTAGGCATTTTTATTACCAATTTGTGAAGCAGCAGCTATGAGAAAAGTGGTAAAAGTATATCAAGAATGGATTCAGCAAGAAGAAAAACCTTTGTTTATGCAAGAACCTGAAGAAATTGCGATCTCTTCTTCAGACTTACCTTGTATTGATAGTGTCACAGACCATGTTATTTCAATGGAAGAAGGAGAAAAGAGAGAAGAGGTAAACTGATAAGACTTCAAATATTTTAGTATAAGTTTAATATATTAGATTTTCACAAAAGTATAATAACATGTTGACATACAATACTTACTTTTTAGTATATTTGCAACTTAGGTGAAATAGCAGTTACCACAGTACTCTGCCCCAAAGCTTTTTGATGTTACAACGTTAAAAATTAATAATGAGATCAGTATCCTGGTTCTTTAATCCATTGTATAGATCACAATTAGATGCCATTTTAAAAGGTGTGATATTTGAGACTGTAGGAGGATGGCTGAGTCCTGAGCTCACTTCTTCCCATGGACACACCAAGATTGTAACTATATAAGAAAGAACTCAGAAAGATCTAAAGATTAGGAGACCAGCTCGTGCACAACTAAAGATAAAAAGAAAGCCACAGGGTGCCTGGCTGGTTCAGTTGGTGGGGTATGTGACTCTAAATCTCGAGTTGTGAGTTCAGGTATCATGTTGGACGTAGAGATTACCTTAAAAAAAAAAAAAGAAAAGAAAAAGCCACCTTGAGAAGGCAGAGATGTGGTCAGGTTGGGAACCAAAACCCCTAGTCTGGTGGCCCACAAGTGGTTTGGTATCACAGGAATAGAGATACTCCCTAAAGAGCAAGGAGATTAAGCACCATGTCATTCACCCCCACCCTGGAGATCTGCACAGGAAAAATGAGGCCCTCACAACATCTGACTTTGAAAATCAGCAGAGCTTAACTTTAGGATATTTGAAAATCATTGGGGCTAAAATCTGGGATAGCCAGGGGTCTATAGGAAACTGAGATAATGCTCCTGAAGGTCCCACACATAGTCTCACTTACTCTGAGACCCAGCACAGTAGCAGCAGTTTGCAGAGCACCTGAGACATACATAAAGGATATATTTTTTTAATTTTAATTTTTTTTAAAGATTTTATTTATTCATGAGACACAGAGAAAGAGAGGCAGAGATAGGCAGAGGGAGAAATAGGCTCCCTGTGGGGAACCTGATATGTGACTCAATCCCAGGACCCCAGGATCACGACCTGAGCTGAAGGCAGACGCTCAACCACTGAGCCACCCAGGTGCCCCCATAAAGGATATTTATTGACTGATCTTAGAGCATATGCTGGAGGGGCAGGGTTCTGTAGGAACTTTTCTTTGGACATGGAAATACTAGTGGGTACCATTTTCTTGCCCTCATTTAGCCTAGGTAGTTTAATGCTTGTGGGTGGTAGTTCTGACATTCTCTACCTACCTTGCTAGCATCAGTCTTCCCACCCTGGTATTCTCCTTCAAAATCGACCCACTCCTCCAGCAGACCTTCTCTTAAACTGCTCCCACCCTGCCACATGCACTGGGTGGCCTTGGCTGGGAGTGGTGTACCTCCAAAGTGACTCCTGCACTGGGGGACTGGTCCTGTCCACCAGCAACCCACAACATCATGGTTGGGCTTTATAGCCAGCTGCACCAGGGTTTACCTCCTCCCACCAGTGCACCCATAGTAGTCCTGGATAGGCATTGCAACTAGTTGGCCTGGGGGCCAGCCTGCCTACCAGAATGCCCAAGCATCAGAGCTCATTCAACAACACAAGGATGCATGCTGCACATACAGAGGGCACCTAGCTTTAGTGACTGTGGGAGGAGGGAATTGTACTTCTGGACCCCACTGAACACCTTCCACATAAGGTTATTACCTTTGAGACCAGGAGATGTAGGTGACCTACTATCTAATACTTGGAAACAAACACAGCGAGTCAGACAAAATGAGGAGACAGGCATATGATCCAAATGATAGGAGGAAAAAAAAAAAACTCAGAAAAATAACTAAATCAAAAGGAGTTACATAATCTACCTGATAAAGAGTTAAAAGTGATAGTCATAAAAGATGCTCACTGAACTTAGAAGTAGAGTGGATAATTCAGAACTTCTAAGAGAAATTATTTTTAAAAAATGATATCTGAAAAATACAATAATTCAAATGAAAAATATACCAGAGGGAATCAACAGCCTGGGAAAGGATGCAAAAGAATGGATCAGTGACCTGGAAGACAGAATAGTGGAAATCATCCAAGCCAAGCAGCAAAAGGAAAAAAAAAAATATGTAAGACAGGGTGAGGGACTTCTGGGGCAACATCAAAAGTATTAACATTTGCTATAAACGAGTCCCAGAAGAAGGGAGTGAGGAAGGGGCAGAAACCTTATTTGAAGGAATAACAGCTGAGAACTTTCCTAAACTGAGGACAGAAATAGATATCCAGGTTCAGGAAGCATAGATAAGCCCCAAATAAGATGAACCTAAAGATGTCTACACCAAGACGCATAATTAAAATGTCAGAAGTTACAAAGAATTTTAAGAGCAACAAAAGAAAAGCAACTAACATACAAGGGAACATCTATAAGACTCTCAACTGAGTCTTCAGCAGAAACTTTGCAGGCCAGAGGGAGTGGCTTGATGTATTTAATGTGCTCAAAGGAAGAAAACCTATAACCAAGAATACCCAGCAAGGTTATAATTCAGAACTAGAGAGAATTTCCCAAACAAAAATTAGAGGCATTCATCACCACTGCACCAGCCTTAATAGGAAATGTTAAAGTGACTTCTTTATGCAGAAAAGAAAAAGGCATAACTAGAAGCAAAAATAAAATTATAAAAGAAAACATTTTATTGGTGTTAGAAGGTAGGGGAGGTACAGTAAAGTATTCCCTGAGCTGAGAAGACACTTTGAGACTGGAAATCAAAGAAGGCAACTCGATATAGTTTACAGAGTTTTATTCAGGGTAACTTACTGATGAGATAGATGATCAGGCACATGATGATCCAGGTGCTGTACAGCTATCCTCCACAAAGTCTAGACTTAGTTCACAGATTTTATAGGGCAAGAGATACTCAGAAGGGCATTATTATGTGATCACAGAGTTCACATGCACCTAATTGACAGCTAACCTTTAATTAGATCTTGTGGAAGGCTAAAGACTGCATCATCTTTAACAGATTCACAGGTGGCCAAAGCAAGCTTCTCCCACCCCAGCCTTGGCAGGCATTTCTAAAGTATGTATATTAATCTCCAAGGGCCTGGGACATACAGCCCCATGAGAGGTCATCAAGCAAAAATGAACAAGAAGGAGGGCCAACAGTGGAGTCATTGTTTTTAGCACTCCTACAACTTGTAAAAGCAAACATATAATGAAGGTTGTAGGTCAGTCACTTATAAAGCTAGCATGAAGATTAAAAGAAAAAAGTAATAATCAACTGTATTTACAATAACTATGTAAGGGATACACAAAGTAAAAACATGTAAAATATGGTGTCAAATGCATAATACATGACAAGGGGGAGGTAAAAATATAGTACTTTTAGAATGTGTTTGAACTTAAGTGACCATCAACTTAAAATAGGTGGCTAATACATAGGGTGTTATACATGAACCCTATGGCAACCACAAACAACCTGTAACAGATACGCAGAAAATAAGGGAATCCAAGCACAACACTGAAGACAATCATCAAATCATAAGAGAAGACTGCAAGAAAGAAAAAAGGAACAGAGAAGAACTACAAAAACAGCTAGAAAAATGAACAAAAGGCAATAACTACATACCTATCAATAATTAATGTACATGGGCTAAATATTCAATCAAAAGTCATAAAGTAACTGAATAGATTTTAAAAAGACCCATCTGTATGCTGCCTACATGACACATACAGACTGAAAGTGATGAGATAGAAAAAAAACCTCTATGCAAATAGAAATGATCAATAAAGCTGGGGTAGTAATACTTATGTCAGACATAATAAACTTTAAAACAAAGACTGTAAAAGAAACAGAAGGGCATTACATAATGATGAAAGGAGCAGTACAGCAAAAGAATATATTTATAAATATAGATGCATCCAGCATAGGATCATCTTAATATATAAAGCAGATAGTAACAGACAAAAGGAGAAATTACAGTAATACAATATTAATAGTGAATTTTAACACCTCATTAAATCAGTGGCTAGATTGCCCAGATAGAAAATGAAAAGGAATAGTGGCTTTGAATGAGATATTAAATCAGATGGACTTAAATATGTACAGAACATTCCATCTGAAACAGCAGAATACACATTTTTTTTTTTATAAGTGCACATGGAACATTCTGTAAGACAGGTTGCCTATTAGGCCACAAAACAAGTCTCAGTAAATTTAAGAAGATGGAAATCATATCAAGCATCTTTCCAACCAGAATATTATGAAACTAGAGATTAGAAGGAAAAAAATTGAAAAAAATACAAAGACATGGAGACTAAACAACATGCTACTAAATAAGCAGTGGGGTCAACAAAGAAATAAAAAAATACCTTGAGGAAAAAAAAATACCTTGAGATAAATAAAAATGAAGACAATGTTCCTAGATCTCTGGAACACAGCAAAAGCAGTTCTAAGAAGTTTATATAAATACAGACCTACCTGAGTAATCCAAAAAATCTCAAACAATCTGACATATATCTAAAGAAACCAGAAAAAGAACAAAACCCAGAGATAGTAGAAGGAGGGAAGTAATAAAGATCAGAGGAAAAATCAATGGAGCAGAGACTAAAAACACAATAAAAAAGATTGATGAAACCAAGAGCTAGTTCTTTGAAAAGATAAACAAAATTGACAATGTTAGCCAAACTCCTCAAGAGAAAAAGGCTCAAATAAAATCAGGAATGTAGGAGAAGTAACAACTAATACAATAGAAATACAAAGGCTTAAAAGAGACTACTACAGAAAATTATATGCCACCACATGGGACAGCCTAAGAAAAGAATAAATTCCTAGAAACATATAGTATATTCCATAACTGAATCAGGAAGAAATAGAAAATCTGAACAAAATAATTACTATTAATGAAATTGAATTTGTAATCAAGAAACTCCCAAACTGGATGAGTTCACAGATAAATTCCATCAGGCAATTAAGGAAGAGTTAATACCTGTTTTTCTCAACTATTCCAAAAAATTAATGTAATGAAATCTTCCAAATACGTTGTATGAGGCTAGCATTACCCTGATGCCAAAACCAGACACAGATGCTACAAAAAAAAGAAAACTATAGGCCAGTATCCTTGATGAACATAGATGCAAAAATCCTCAACAAAATATTAGCAACCTCATTTTAAAATACATTAAAATAATCATCACGTTCAAGTGGGATTCACTGGGAATGCCAGGATGGTTCAGTATTTGCGAATCAATCAACATAATCAACATGATATACCATATTAACAAAATGAAGGGTAAAAATCATGATCATTTTAATAGATGCAGAAAAAACACTTGACAAAATTCAACATCAATTTATGATAAAAGCTCAAGTAGGTTTAGAGGGAACATACTTTAATAAAGACTGTCTATAAAAAAACCCATGGCTGACATCATAGTCAATGGTGAAAAACTGAGAACTTTAAGATCAGGAACAAGACAAAAATACCTACTCTTACCACTTTTATTCAACATAGCATTGGAAATCCTAGCCACAGCAATCAGACAAGAAAAAGAAATAAAAGGCATCCAAATTAAGGAAGAAGTAAAACTCATTATTTGCAAATAACGTAGTATCATACATAGGAAACACTGTTAAAAATCTGTCAAAACTAATAAATTCAAGAGAGTCACAGTATACAAACAATATACTGAAATCTGTGGCATTTTAATACATTAATAACAGTAACAGAGAAATTAAGAAAACAATTCCATTTACAATTGTACCAAAAGAATAAAATACCTAGAAATAAATTTAACCAGTGAAGTGAAAGACCTCTACAGTGAAAACTTTAAGACATTGATGAAAAAAACTGACGAAGACACAATAGAAAGATAAATACCAAGCTCATGGATTGGAAGAGTTAACATTGTTAAAATGTCCATTCTTTCCAGTGCAGTCTACAGATTCAGTGCAATCCCTATCAGAATACCAATAGCAGGGGATCCCTGGGTGGCACAGCGGTTTGGCGCCTGCCTTTGGCCCAGGGCGCGATCCTGGAGACCCAGGATCGAATCCCACATCGGGCTCCTGGTGCATGGAGCCTGCTTCTCCCTCTGCCTGTGTCTCTGCCTCTCTCTCTTTCTCTCTCTGTGACTATCATAAATAAATAAAAAATTAAAAAAAAAAAAAAAAAGAATACCAATAGCAATTTTCACAGAACCAGAATCAATAACTCTAAATTTGTATGGAACCACAAAATAGTCTGAATAGCCAAAGCAATCTTGAGAAGAACAAAATTGGAGGTATCACACACTTCCTTATTTCAGACTATATTATAAAGTTGTAGTAATCAAAACAGTATGGTACTGACACAAAAAGAGCCACATAGATCAGTGGAACAGGACAGAGAGCCCAGAAATAAACTCACAGTTATTTGGTCAGTAAATCTATGACAAAGGTGGCAAAAATATATAATGAAGTAAAGACTATTTCTTCAGTAAGTGGTGTGGGAAAATTGGACAGCTACAAGCAAAAGAATGAAGGTGGACTACCTTCTTAACGGTATACACAAAAATAAACTCAAAATGGATTAAAGACTTAAGTGTAAGACCTGAAACCATTAAACTCCTGAAAGAAAACCTAGGCATTAAGCTCTTTGACGTTTGTCTTAGTAATACGTTTTTGAATTTGCCTCCTCAAGCAAGGACAACAAAAACAAACAGTTGGGACTACGTCAAACTGAAAAGCTTTTGCATAGCAAAGGAAATCATCAGCAAAACAAAAATGCAGCCTACTGATTGACAGAATGTATTTGCAAATGATATATCCAATAAGGAGTTTATATCCAAAATACATAAAGAACTCTACAACTCTACACCAACAAAACAAACAATCTGATTAAAAAATGAACAGAGAATCAGAATAGACATTTTTCCAAAAACGCAAACAGGGCCAACAGATACATGAAAAGATGCTCAAGATCGCTAATCATCAGGGAAATTGCAAATGAAAACTACAATGAAGGGGGGCACCTGGGTGGCTCAGTGGTTGAGCATCTGCCTTTGGCTGAGATCATGTCCTGGGGTTGAGTCCTGCATTGAGTTCCCTACGGGGAGCCTGTTTCTCCCTCTACTTGTGTATCTGCCTCTGTGTCTTCATGAATAAATAAAATCTTTAAAAGAAAAAAAAAAAACTATAATGAGATACCACCTCACACCTATCAGAATGGTAGTATAAAAAAGCAAGAAAGAATAGTGTTTGTGAGAATGTAGAGAAAAGGTAACTCTTTTGTCCTGTTGGTGAATATGCAAATTGGTGCACTATGGAAAACAGTATGGAGATTACTAAAAAAAATTAAAAATACCATATGATCAGCAATTCTACTTCTGAGTACTTATCTGAATGAAAACACTAATCCAAAAAGATAGTACACTCCTGTGTTCGTTGCACCATCATTTACAGTAGCCATGATATGGAAACAACAAAGTGTCCCATTAGTAGATGAATGAATCTCTTTCTTTCTACACACACACACACACACACACACACACACACACACGGATATTACTTAGCCCTAAAAAAAAAGAACGAAATCTTGCCATTTGTGATAACATGGATGGACTAGAGGGCATTATGTTAAGTAAGTCAGGGAAAGAAAAATACCATATGATTTGACTTATATGTAGATTCTAAAAAACAAAACAAATGAAAAAGTAAAATAGGAACAGACTCAGAAATACAGAGAACCTACTGGGAGTTGCCAGAGGGGAGACAGTTGGGGAGATAAGTGAAATAGGTTAAGGGGATTAAGAGCTACAAACTTCAAATTATAAAATGAAATCACTGAGATATAAAGTATAGCATAGAGAATAGTTAATAGTATTATAACTTTGTAAAGTGATAAGTGGTAATTGCACTTGTTGTCATGATCATTTTGTAATGTATGTAAATGTTTAATCACTATGTTGTAAGCCTGAAACTGATATTATATTGCATGTCAATCATACTTAAGTAAAATGGTGTAATCTATAAAACTATGGTACTAGATAAAAATCAGTGTTGTATGTAGTACATATTTCTTAAGGATGATTATCAAACTACAGTTTGCCCTTACCTGTCTTATTCTAATAGTTGGGTACTTAAACTACTAGAATATACTGGATTCTTTCTTGGAAAGTTTTGCACTATTGCTCATTGCAGCATTAAAAAAATCCTTAATTGTAGAATAAACTGGTCTATGATAAGAAAGGCTGGAGTTTAATCATAGAGGAGAAAGGATGAGGGAAGACAGAGTGGAAGTGAAATTTGGGTGTACCTGGTATCATTTATTCTTTAAGTGTAAATTCTTGTTCTTCAGTTTTTTAATCCTTTTCATAGGCCACATTCTAATCAAAAAGTTGGAGAGTGTGACACTGACGTATATTTTACTAAATCTGGGTAGGAGTGATTTGGTAATTTTTGTTGTTGCTGATTAATCTCATCAGTGGATTAACAGGATATTAATATATGAATGAATAGACCACATTCTGCAGGGATTCAACGAATCAAGATTTACATATGCATATGTGTAATATGTTGTGGCGCATCCTTTCCTATTTCTAAAAAGAAATAAAATATAATTAAGAAATGTAACTAAGTGTAACTGAGAAATATAATTGAAGTAAATTAAATTTACCATGTAAATTATGAAATAATTATAGTCCTATTTTTATGCATCAATTAGAACATCCAATTTTTGCATCATTTTAAAAAATAAAGCTGTCAGTTTAAACAATTTATTTTCCCCTGATTTTTATTGCTTATAGCCTAATACTGAGCTTACCCTTTGTCATTTACTATCCTTAAATAAAAATGATAGATAAAAAAAATAATACATCTACATACCTAATTAAATAGTGGAAAGGAGGGAGGAAGGAAAGGAGGAAGGTACAGAAGGCTGGTAATGCAGGTGTGTTTTATAAGTGTGTTCTTTTGATTACTCAAATACTGAAACTAGTTTTGTTATTAGAGACGTGAGTTTTCAGGATGCCAACAACTCTTGCTAATGGCATGAACAACAAAAAAAGATATAATCAATCACTGATATATATTTCTGATAAATTTAATATATAAAAATGTTTTAAAATTTGGTTTTAATTATAAAATGGAGTTAAGTTATAGATTCAGATAGTGAATAAAAAACCACATTTATAATTAAGTGTCTATGGGACATTTCAAAGACCTGGAATACAAGATAGTTTGTGTGTGTGCAGACTCTTATTTATCTTGTAGTATGTTTAGCATTTCCTGGCTCACCCCATTAAATCCCTAAGGTATTCTCAATTTTTGTGAAAACAAAGCACTCTGAGAGTGCCCTGTAAAAATATGGTAATGTCCACTTGGAGAACCAGTGTTTGAAATAGAAACATGAAAGGATATCTTTTCTACCTTCACATAACTTATAGTTTAGCAAGAAAACAAAGATGCAAAATAAGTATTACAGAAGAATATTGTTAGGATCTTAGAGTGTGAAAGACAGAATACCTAACTCTGTTGAGGCTTAGGGAAGTCTTCATGGAGGAGGTAGTGTAATATGAAGTGCAGGTAAATGGGAAAGGAACCACACAGTGTGAATAGCATCTACAAAGATGTGAGAGACCCTAAATTATTTATTTATATGGCTCTATTTAAGAGGAGGTGGGAGGGAGTGCTAGGAAATAAGAGGTAGGCAAGAACTAGACTCTGTTCAGAAACTTATATGCCATTGTAGTTAACAGTGATTACATTCTAGATAAATACTGGAAAGTCTTTGAAGGATTGTGAATAGAAGAATGGTACAGATAGTTACATATTTTGGAAGATCATATCAAGCCCAGAATGGAAGATAGATTGATTGGAAGCCAGCCTTGAAGCAAGACGACTAGTTAGGAATTATTAGCAATGTTTGAAGGGAGAGAAGTACCCAGGACAGTGGAAATAGAAGGAAGAAGACAGATAAGAGCTGCGTTGATGGTAAAATCAATATACCTTGAAGATTAGTTGGGTGAGAGAAATGAGTTGGGAAGTGTCCGAAGTTTGTTTCTCTTGCAACATGGTAGCTGCCATTCATAGATGAATAGAATTTTTTAAAATGCAAGTTTGGTAGTGGTGACTGTTGTGTCCAGAGGGGTTGGTAAGAATGGATAGGACTTGGTTAATAAACTTAACTTTTAAATATTTTGAGTTGGATATGTTTTGGGGTCATTCAGATAGAAATGTTCAGAAGATATCCGATCATAGGAGTATGAGACTTAAGAGTATAATATACTGTGATATATTATATTGGCTTGAGATAGAGCTGATTTCAGTACTTTGAATAGCAGAGTAGTTTGTCTTAGACTAAATCTGCATATTGCAATTATAACCTCTAGACAAAATATTAAAAAAAAAAACTAGCCAACTATTTGAAAATATTGCTGAGTGACCAAAAGCAGAAAGAAACTAAAAAAAAAAGGGAACAACTCTGGTGAAATGTATGTTTTTGTGGCTTTTCACCTGAGGGAACTTTGTACTCCGTAAGACTTTTGACAGCTAAAACTTAAGCAGAAAGATGCTGTCTTAGTGGTTTGAAGTACCTAATATTCTTCTTCTCTCTTTGGGTAATAAGAATTTTAATACTTTAAAATAAATCTAAGCTATTTTCTGTTTTATTTGTTTGGTTTCTGGCATTCAGTTTAATACAAAATTCATATTTTACAGACTTTTAGGTAACATTAATCTTGTTTTTAAATGTGTAAGTTATATAAGGGAGATTTATTTAAAGGGAGATTAGATACATAGAAAAATGTCTCTGTATCTAAAATGTTAAAAATTTTATCTGACCCTTTGGATGTTTTAAATTTTCTTTATATTTTTGTCAATTAGAAGAACCTTTTTTTTTTAAAAGTGAACCTACATTGCTTTTCTAATCCAGTGAAATATCTTCTCTTTTAAGAAGATGCTAAGCAGAAGGACCCGATAATTTCCAGTTTACTTCTTCAGCTTACTCTCTTGTTGCAGCATTTATAATGAAAATTAAAAACTTGATATTTCTCTTTAGGAAAATGGGACTGATATTGTTGATCACGTTCGAAATTCTTCTTGGGCAAAAAATGGCTCCTACCAAGATGTTCTTCATAATGCCTCCGAAGAAATCATAGAACAAAACATACGAGCTGGTACCCAGGCAGTTTTGCAGGTGGTTCACTTTTTGGTTATTAAGAAAAAAAAAATTACAATAAAATCATTAAATATTTCAAATATATGGTTCAGTATTTCATTGTACAGTATAATTTTTTAATAAACTCAACATCCACATTTGTCAGTTTTCATTATAAAATATTAATTTTGTTTTTTCCTTAACTTTAACTTCCTAATAAATATGTATTGGTAAATATTACATATTACTTTTACAGACAAATTTGTGTAAATTGTGTCATGGTGTCCCATCATCTGGTACTTTCTTTTTGCATTAACCATTATGTTTTTGAGTTGTGTTGATATGTGTTGTTTTCTAGTATTTTACTTATTTTATGATTATTTACTTATTCATTTTTCTGTTGATTTTTTTAAGTTTCCAGTTTTTCCCTATCCTAAATAGTGCTACATTGAATATTCTTACCTATGTACTTCTTTTGCACATGTGGAAGAATTTCCTTAGGATATATACCCAGAACTGGAGTTACTGGGTTGGAGGAGTTGTACATTATCATCCTGACTTTACCAATATTGCCAAATTGTCCTCCAACATAGTTCTAATAATTTACATTTCCTTTAGAATGTTTGTGAGTTCTCATTTCCTTGTATCTTTCCCTTTTACTTAGAGTCCATTTTAATTTTTGCTGCCCCATGTATATGAAATGTTTTCATTTTTTTTAGTTTGTGTTTCCTAGTTTTAATTTGCTTTTTCTTCATCAGTACTGAAATTGAGTATCTTTTTATGAATTGCCTATTCTATTCATATGCTTTTCCTATATTCTGTTGGGTTGTCTTTTTCTTGATTTGTAGTTCAATACAGTTATTCATTTTTTAAAATCGGACTGTTCCTGTTAATGCCACATGTGACCTCCACATTGTTAAATCAGATGTACACTTTTTTTTTTAAGAGAGAGAGAGAGAGAGAGCATGTGCAAGTAGAGGGAGGAGGGGCAGAGGGAGAAAAAAAGAGAATCTTAAGCAGGCTCCACGCTCAGCATGGAGTGTGACACTGGGCCTGACTGATCTCATGATCCTGAGATCATGACCTGAGCCAAAATCAAGAGTCAGATGCTTAACAGACTGAGCCACCCAGGTGCTCCAAATGTACATTTTTCTATCTTAATGGAGTTGACAGGAGCGTTTTATAGAATAGAATATTTCCTCACTATTGAAACTCTTCTTTACTTGGCCTTCAGAATAGCTTCCCTCCTGTTTTTCTCTTGTCTCAGTGGCCACCTCTCAGAATCTTTTTACTGATTTTTTTTATGTCCCTGATCATTTCATTGTTAAAGTGCCCAAAATCAGTTTTTTGATCTATTTTCTACTTACTCTCTGGCTCATCTCATTAATTCCTCTGGCTTTCAATGTCATCTATATGGTGGATCATCTACAATTTTATTTCTAGTCTGAGACCTCCTGTCTGAACTCTAGTAGTTGTCGTGTTTTGTTTTGTTTTGTTTTTTAAGATTTTATTCCTTTGAGAGGGAGAAGTAGACTCCCTGCTGAGCAGGGAACCCAACATATCCTGAGCCAAAGTCAGACACTTAACTGATTGAGCCACCCAGGCACCCCTGAGTCTTAAACTCAATTATTCAAATACCAAGTTAGCATCTTCACTTGGATATCACACTTCACATCTCAAACTTGACATGTCTGAAACTAGCCTTAAACATGCTCTTACTATAGTTTTCCTTGTTTCATTTATAACACCTGTTTTCCAGGTGTTCAAGCCATTTTGTTTGCTTTTATTTTTTATTTTTATTATTTTAAAGACATACTGATTTAGAGAATGCACAAGAGCAAGCAAGGGGGAGGGGCAGAGGGAGACAGAAATCCAAGCAGACTCTGTACTGAACGCAGAGCCCAACACAGGGCTCTATCTCATGACCTGAGTCAAAACCAAGAGGCAGATGCTGAAGTGACTGGGCCACCCAGGTACCCCTCCCCCATCTTATTTTATATTGTACATCTAATTTATAACACATCGTGGTCATCATCATAATGTATGCAGAATCTATTCAGCATTTATACCACCTCTTGTGTCCAGGCCTCCATGATGTTTCATCTGGATTATTGCAATAAACTCCTAATTAGTATCCTTGCTTCTGCTTTTGCCCACCTATCACCGTGGTGTATTCTCAACACAGTAGCCAGAGGGATCCTGTAAAGTGTAAGTCAGATCATACCATTTTTCTGCTCAAACCCCTCCACTGACTTAGCATTATCACTAAGCATAAAAGCAGAAGTCTTTAATGATCTATAAGGCTTTATATCATTGCTCCTCAAGGTGTGGTCCAGACTAGTTCTGGCCTACAAGATAATTTCAAAACTGAGAGAGTTTAAAAACTAAGTCATTTAATATTCCTTGATTTTGATGAATTTTGTTTATATTTTTGTATGTCTTCATTTTCCTTTCCTTATTCATTTTTATCCTGTTTTACAATAGGATTGGTCTGCAAAGTTTAGGGGGAAAACATACTCTTTCACTACTGGCAGTGAGGCAGTCTGCCTCACATGCTCTGGTTATGTTTCTCAACATCATTTCCCAACTGCTTCCCCACTTTAGCACTCCTTGCTGTTCCTCAAACATGCTATGTAGGCTTTCACCTCAGGTCCTTTAAACTTGCTTTTTACTTTTTGGAATAATTTCCTCCCAAATTGCTCATAATTATATCCTTGTTTTATTTCTAATTATTGTTTATTTATGCCTGTTTTTCTTGATCAGTGTTGGCTAGAATTACAGATTTATCTCTTTCAGTATTCTAAAGTTAGCATAATATTCTTTTCTCTCATGATTTTACAACTATGTTTTATTATGTAGTTCAGGGATTTATATCAGGATTATGGGTATAGAAGATGCAAATGTCCTAGGTTCACAGTAAATGAAATGTTCTGTACCTCCAAGGTATTCGAGAACCTTTGTACATACCTGTCACCATTATAATTACTTTCTCTTCAATAACAGAATATAATTAATGATTTGATTATAATTTTTAAATTTTTCTATAATAAAAGATGCATTTAATGGCACCTCAGTAGTACTCTTTCTCTTCATGCAGTTTATTATTACTAAAGCAGATAAGTACATAGCCTATAACCATGAAACAGAGGATATTGAACACCTTATTCTGAAAATTCTTCCTGATTTAGGTATCATCTTTTATCCTAAACTCTTTGTGTTTTTATTGTTCCTTTCATTTTATGACAGCAATTATATTAAAGCTCTCAGTTTTAAAAAATTCTGTTTTTCACTTGGTTTATTTTCCTTGGGTGCCTAGTAATGATTTTATATTTGTCTGGATAAACATAAAAACAAAATGGTTTAATGGGTTTAAATTTCACCTGTCAACCTAGTTGATAGAGATAGGGTCAGAATTAACCTTATATATAGTATTATGCTTTTAAGTTCATTGTAGATCACGTAGTGATCAGCATCTGAATTTATTTTTTCTTTGAGAAATTTTAATTTTATAATGAATAGCTAATCATTTCTTTTGTCTTAGGTGTTTATTATAAACTCATCAAACATATTTCTTCTTGAACCTGCAAATGATATTAAAAACCTTCTGGATGAGCACACAGATATGTGTAAACGCATTCTTAACATTTATCGGTTCATGGTTGTACAAGTATCAATGGACAAAAAGACTTGGTAAAAAATATTTATCCTTTATTTTTAATTGTGTATATATAATTATAGTAATTTTTAGAGGAATAGCGTCTGTAAACAGGGCTTGTCACAATATTGTAAAGGCTTCTATTAGTAAATCTTTTATGTAATAGTTATGATGACAATAGTCTCCACTTTATCTCAGAAGACATCTTTGATCAGCCTTCTTGGATTATTTTTCTAAAGTGGACATGTGATGCCTTCCCCCCACCACTCTCAGGAATGAATACGTGTGTGAATAAATGAATTTATGCATGTGTAAATAAAAGAATAAGTAAATGATTGTATGAATGCCTGATTCCTCGACCTGGCATTCAGGGCCATGTACATTGAGGTCCCTGCCTACTTTTCTATCTTTCTCTCAAACCTAAACTTTACCATGCATAATGGGATTTGGCTTTTAGCTTAACAATTCCTCTTTCTTCCACAGAAAGAGAAACTTTTCTGTTGAATAGCTTATTCTTGCTATCTTTTTCTTTTGTCACAATAGCTATCTTTAGATTCCACCTTCCTTTTCCCACATCTTCTTACTTGAATTTCCCCCTCACTGCTTTCATCATGTATTTGTATCTGTTATAGCTCTTTTCAAAATTGACCTAATCCTTAAATTACTTGTATAAAGGTCTGTTTACCTCTGAATTGAAAGGCCCTAAAATGTCAAAGTATGTCTGTTTTTGTTTTCCTACATTTCTTTTTTCTTTTCTTTTCTTTTTTCTTTTTTCTTTTCTTTTCTTTTTTTTTTTTTTTTTTTTAAGATTTTACTTATTTATTCATGAGAGACACAGAGAGGCAGAAACACAGGCAGAGGTAAAAGCAGGCTCCATGCAGGGAGCCCGACATGGGACTTGATCCCAGGACTTCAGGATCATGCCCTGGGCCAAAGGCAGGCGCTAAACCGCTGAGCCACCCAGGGATCCCTATTTCCTACATTTCTTAGCATAATATTTTATATATTATTTGTATGCTATAAATATATTTTTTAATGATTTTATTTTATTTATTCATGAGAGACAGAGAGGCAGAGACCTAGGCAGAGAGAGAAGCAGACTCCATGCAGGGAGCCCGATGTGGGACTTGATCCCAGGACTCCAGGATCACTCCCTGAGCCAAAGGCAGATGCTCAACCACTAAGCCACCCAGGCATCCCTGTATACTATAAATATTTAATTGAATGGAAAAATAGGCCTTTTGGGAAAAAGAGCAGTTATTTTGTTTTTGTAAAAATTATACATTTTCATTATAAAAACCAAAGAAGAGTTTTAAAAAGAAAATTGAAGTTGCCCCAAAACTCACTCTCTGGAAGTAATCATTGTTTGCCCTTTGGTGAACATATATCTGGTTCCCCAAACCATGCATGTAGTCACATAGTATTAAGCCATTTGTATGTACCATAATTTTCTTAACCAGTCCCCTTTTGATGAATGTGTAGTTTATTCATTTTGTTTTTGGGTGGAGGGAAAAAGAGTAATCATCCTTATACATACATGATTTTTCTCCTTTGACTTATTCTTAAAAAATGGAAGTACTTAGTGAAAGAGTATGCCTAATACATGTTTTGCTGCATATGAAAATATGGCTTTACTTTGAAAAAAATCTTTATTAGCATTGATATAATCCCACCAGAAGTAGTTTGTTATTAGCTTAATTGGAACACTTTTCTATGCCAGGTATCTTGTTAAGCACTATGCATGCATTTTCTATCTTAATCCTTGTAGCACTCCCTCAGGTGGATAACATCTCTATTTTATATGGTGATCCTTAGGTGCAAAGAAATTAGTTCATTTATCTTTGTTGACATAGCTGAGATTTGAACTCGTCCTTCAGACTTCAGAGCCTAGGTTATTATCTAGTAACTGTTCTACTTTGACCATTCTTTTGTTAGTCTCCACTCTCCTTCCTTTTTTTTTTTTTTTTTTTTTAAATGTACTTTACATCAGTGCTGTTGAGCCAGGTTAAAAGTGAGTGGCCTGCTATATGGAACACAATTTTAGAATTTAAAAAAAATTTATAAGTTCCCTTGAAGTCAATTATGAGAGATTAGTCATATATTTACATTGAATTTATGAGATTTTATGAATTATTATTATGTTACAAAGTGAAAAGTTATAAATGAATGAGTTTTGATTTGACCACAAATCAGTTAAGATTTATTTGGGAAGTCTGTGCTTTATTGCATATGTAGTTGATTTCAAAAAGCTTTTCATTTCATACAGCTAAGCCAAAAGCCTAAGATTACAAACGTGGCAGCTTTGATTTTTCTCTTATGAATAAGTGCATGTATTTATTTATTAATAAATTCAGGATATTTTTCTTTTTTTTTTTTTTTTTCAGGATATTTTTCATTGAGTGATACTTTTCTATTTGATTCTGCGTTCACTTCCCAAAAAATGATGACATCTAGGTCTTGTGATCTCTTGCTGCCTCTGGCACATTTCTCACATGGACTGTCCCACATATTACTATGCCTAGAGTGGGTCTGCAGACGAATCAGAGAGAGGGCTGTGATAGGGACTTGGGCTATTAGCCTGGCTGTACACCCAAACTGAAATACCTTTTTTCGCATGTGGTTGAATCAGTTTCCAAATTATTAGGTACAAATAAGCACCTGGTCTTAATAATAAGTATCTAGGAGAAAGAGGCAGAGTAGAACTAATATTAGGATTGTCTTGATTTGGAGTACACAAGGAGAGTACAGAGCTTAAAACTGGCCAAACTTAAAAGAATGGAAAAAGGCAAAAGAGTGGTTGATGGTCCTTGATTACCTGTCAGGATCATTGTGACCTATTAATCTTAAAAATCTTACAGTTTTTGAAATTTCACCTGGTATACTTCTGGATCTGTGCTTGTTCTCCATATTATAAAGATGGATTAGATGTATAGGCATCATGGTAGGACTATATTGTATAGATAGAAGAAATGTTCTTCAAACAGCTTCCTTAAGGTTACTACTTGATTTTGGGGGTTGGATCGGGGGATTGGAGCAGTCTCCACATTCTCACCTGCCATGTCATCAGCTTTTGCATAAATTTTTAATTGATGAGAGGGTTTTGTAACTGAAAAATGGTTTAAAAATGGCTGGTATAGTTTATAAAATGGAATTTTAAATTTTAATATTTAAAGAATTCTAAAAATTTGAAAGACATTTGATATTTGACTTATTGAAAGATAATATATTTTATAACAAATATTAATTTTAAAATTCATTAACCAAAAACAAACCTATGTAAGAAGGAAACATTAATTAATTTTTTTACTTTAAGGGAACAGATGCTGCTTGTGTTGCTCAGAGTCACGGAGTCTGTACTGAAGATGCCATCACAAGCTTTTCTACAGTTCCAGGGGAAAAAAAATATGACCTTGGCAGGTCGACTTGCAGGACCTCTTTTCCAGGCAATAAAAACAAATAAATAAATAGATAAAATAGATGGATAGATATGTATTTTTATAAGATTCACTGGGCCCTGAACCTGTTACTTGGGGAAAAAACTTTAAAACAAAGATTGTTTCATATTAAAGGATCTTTTATAGAACTAAATTAAAAGTTGCTTATCTATAGGCTATTTGCCATACATAGAAACTCAGAACCTAGTATGAGTGGAGGAAATACCAGGTCTGTGAAAAAATCATTGAAACAAGCCGACGATATTTAACTTTTTCTCTTATGTGGCATACTTACATGATCTCAGAAAGCTGCCAGAGAGCTTCATGAGTAATGAATGGTCTGGTTGTTTGCTTTATGAGTTTCCAAGTTTCTGGCATTGTTAGAAAAACAAAACTTTCTTTTAAGTTGGTCTTTAGTAATGGAAAAGTAGTTAATCATGATTCTTTCTTATCAGGCTGTTCTGTAAGACTTTATTCACTTCTTTAAGTATCAGTGGTAGTTTTAAATATATAAAAATTACGTATTGTGTTTCCTAACCTGACTTTAAATGTATTATGGATTCCTTGGAAAACAGCAAAATAATATGTTCTTAAGATGACACATTAAATACAAATACATGGATAAAATGGTTCTTAATATCAAAGATAAAAAGCTATTCAGATCTAATTCTTGGCCATAAATATAGTTATTCAAATCATTTTTTTTTTAATTTTCTTGTTTGCCTGAAATTTTATGCTGGTAGTGAATAGTATTTTGAAACCTGTTACATTTATTATCTAAACTCCTCTTAACTTCATTAGCCCTTTTTTAAAAAATTTCCCAATTGTTAGAACTAATCCACTGTTGGAATCATAGGAAGGCAAAATTTTAGCTTGCTATATGGAATAACTTTTTTGTAATGTGAATGTTTAAAGATAGAATTAAGAATCACTAGTTATTACTTTACACTCTGCTCATTTTCATCTTACATTTAATATATAAATGTATGTGAATTCCTTAGTAGAATTTAGAGTTAAGCTTTTGAAAAACTCTTTGGTACTTGTTTGGTACTTGTTTCTTCAATAATAGTTTTTTTTATCTTCAGTAGAAATCCATAAAGTCTCAGGGGTAATAGCTGATCACTAATTTCTGCCATTCAGTGAATAAGTTTTTTTATCCTATGATTGGATTTTTTTTTATAGAACTTTTAATTTTTCTGGTATCTTCAAAATGAAATTTAATTTATTCTTTAACTTACAATTTTTCAAAAACATCTCATCAAGTATGTTTCTAGTAACTCTTGTTTTTAGAATATTCAAATTGTATACTGATTTTCATCTTAAGTTATAGAATGTAGGTTTTGGTCAATTTAGCTCAATAAGCATTCATAAATAATTTCAATGTAATTCAAATTTTTAATAGTGTGGAGACTCTTTAAGCAGCGTTTATTTAATATTAATGTAATACAGCATAAAAGATAGTTACAACTTCAGGGATAGTTCTTTTCAGTTTTGATATCTTGTCCTAATTGCTAGATTGTTGAGTGCGACAATTGTTAAAATGAAATTTATAGTAGATATTAATGATTGCATGAATTCCTTTATAAGTATTATGTACCAAGAAAGGATCATGGATATTATGTGATTTAAAATTCTGCTTGTTTTTAGTTTTTTTTTTTAATAATTAAATATCTGAATTTGAACATATTGCATTGTTATTTGTTTGTCTTTATAGACTCTTATAGTTGCCTGGATCAAAGCAAATCTAAATGTATACATCTCTCGAGAACTATGGGATGACTTACTCTCTGTATTGTCATCATTGACCTATTGGGAAGAGTTAGCCACTGAGTGGTCACTGACTATGGAAACACTAACTAAAGTCTTAGCTAGAAATTTATATAGTTTGGATCTCAGTGATTTACCATTGGATAAGTTGAGTGAACAGAAGCAAAAAAAGCACAAAGGGAAAGGTAAGAGTTGTCCATAGAGATGCTTCACATAAATTTGTTTAAATAATTTGGTCTAGGAAAATTAAGTTAGGAAGATGGGGGAGGGTAAAAAGTTGTTTTCTCTTAACTGTTCCCTCCTTCATTTACCCTCCAGATTAAAAATTTTCAGTAATAAAACGTGTAGGTACCTTGTAATTTTTCTTGAAATCATTTCTTAAAATCATTAGTAATTTTGATGAGAAAGTGTTCTGTATATATCTAGCTAAATTTAAATAAACAATTTAGAATCTTAAATATTTTTAATGATTAACCAAAATGGAAATTAATAAATTGCTCGTTTTTGTCATATGCATTTTTTTTTTTTTTTGGTTAGAATTTATAAGGTGATTTCATGTTACTCTATTAAAGAGAATTATCTGAGAAATTCTTTTGAAAACATTTTCTTAGTTTTAACTAAAAGCAGACATTCCCTAGATGTGGATTATGTCTTTCTTGAGTGTTAAAAAAAGGGGAGAGGGACAATAACAGTGACTATATTGCTAATACGTGTTTTTATAATGGGACAATAACAGTGATTATATTGCTAATACGTGTTTTTATAATCTAATGTATTAGTATTTTTCATTTTTAAGTAGTTGCTAGCTAGAGATTATATCTGAGTCCACATTTTATATTTAACAGTAGTCCATCGATGTTAATTATGTGACCAAAATATTTTTTCCTGCACTGGAAAAAATTCTCAACTGGTATTATAGGCAGGTAGAGATTTAATAACTTCCACCACAGGATGGCTTTGGTTAACTCATTTCTTAAAGTTTTTTTGCTTCTCTATCCAAATGTTTCTTTTTTAATGGAATAAGTGGATGGCAAAGGATTTTAATAATAGTTTATTTCTGATGGTTGTATTTTAGAATTTCATATCAGTTTTGGAATATGATTTTTACATAAATTGAAGTTCAGAAAAGCCTTACAGTACACAGATGTTTAACTTGATACTTTATAATACATTTCCAGTAAACCTGAAAATCTGAGGCAAGGTAGCATGCATGATTTGAAGAGATTATTAATCAGGTGACAATATACTGAGATTGAAAATCTACATTTCTAGGAGTTGGACATGAATTTCAGAAAGTTTCAGTTGACAAGTCATTTTCTAGAGGATGGAGTCGTGATCAGCCTGGCCAAGCCCCAATGAGACAGAGAAGTGCAACAACCACTGGTTCCCCAGGAACCGAAAAGGCAAGGAGTATAGTACGGCAAAAAACTGTTGGTATGTATTCTTTAAAATAATGAGAATTGTACAGGGCAATACGTTTATAGTCCTTAGTGATAATGTATGTAAACGTATAATTTTCTTATCAGTTAGCTTTGGTCGTTAAAGGAAAAACTTCTATAGCAAAACCTTTTCTTCAGGGGTACTCAAGAGTCTGACAAGAGGCTGTGTTATCCGTTGCTATTAAGATTTATCTTACATTACCGTTTTTATGTAGCTTATTTTACTGTAGGTATCAGTAATTTTAAACTGTTTTTTACAGAATCGAAATAGAACTCTGATTCACTTTATAGAACTCACACATTAACTGGTAGAGTTTCTACTAAGTGAATATACTCACAAACATGGAAAATAAGGGTAGCTGATTTTCAGTGCTGCAATTCTTAGATTGGAATTCATGCTTGCAGATAGCTAAGACCAAGTTAGAGTATGTTGTTAGGTTCCTTGCAGCTTTTAACAGACATGGAAGAAACTTCTGTAATCTTGGAAGTAGCAGTAATGAGCAATGATGGGAAGAATTTCTGGATATAGGATCACTCAGTATGCTTTGGACCTAGCTACTATCTTATTTCTCTTCCTCTTGGTCTGAATTGTAGTAGAAAGAATACTGCAATGAAAAATATGAAGGCTTTGTCCTATTTTTTTTCTTTCTTTCATCACTGAACAGCTACGTAATCTTGAACTCTTCCTAGGCTTTATTGGGAATGATAATACCTTATATGACTGAAACAAAGTTGCTTGAAATTACTTTAGGCTTTACAATTTATGATTTTTTAAAAAGATTTATTTGAGAGAGAGAACACATGTGTGCATGTGTACATGTGCACAAGTGAGCAGGAGGAAGAGCAGAGGGAGAAGTAGATTCCCTGCTGAGTGGGAGCATGACGCAGGGCTGGATCCCAGAACCCTGAGATAATGACCTGAGCTGAAGTCAGATGCTTAACTAACTGATCTACCCAGGCACCCTCAGATGCTTAACTAACTGATCTACCCAGGCACCCCTAGAGTCTGTGATTTTTGTGGCAGGAGCATTTTTTGTGGAAATATATCTATATTTAATGATAATCAGTGAAAGACACTATTAATTTTAAAGATTTAAAACAATTAAAAATAACAGTTAATTTTAAATCCTTCAAAAGAATTATATTTTCAAAATTGTTTTCTGCCTGTAAAATAAGCATAGAATTACATTGATTGTCTATGTCAAGCAAAAATAAGAAATGATACAAGGAAAAAGGGTATGGGTGAATTAAAATTATATATTTTAAGTTTTGGCATAGAATCACTTTTTGAGATTAAGATGTTGATTACATCTGAAATGCCTTCATTTTATATTAATGTCAGATTTTAATGAAAATTTTTGTGTATTGGTTAGGACAGACTTCTTTTAAGTTTAAAATTTTACTTTGTTTTACTTAAAACATACCTTTTTTTTTTAGAGTTCCTCATATAATCTTTCTGATTATAGAAATAATTTATGCTTAATGTAGAATGTGAAATTTAAGGAAGCATCAATGAACTAATGAGAAATGATCATTAACATGTTGGCATATTTCTAATCTTTAAAAAACATAATAAGCAAAGTACTCATCTTAAATTCATACCTATGATTATTTTCTGGTACCTATACCAAAACAACCTTGTCTGGCTTGGTCATTAAACAAACCTATCAAAAAGTTGAAGCATTAAAAATTTTGTTCAGAAAAATACCTGCATAAGTTGGAAAATACTGAAAAGAGCAGCAGATTAATTTAAGATGGTGTTTGAGTATATATTTTCTTAAAATATTTTTAAAAATTTTATATCTGTAGTGAGTGTACACAGGTAAAAATTCAGTCTACGATAAAGTGTATACATTCTAGTAAGTCCTTCATCACTACTTCTAAGATTTTGCTTATGCCAACACATTATTAAAGGAGATACTTTAGACTTACTTTAGAATGAGTTTGTAAGAAGTTAGTTATGATATTCATGTTGGAACAAATACATCACTGTTTCTGTTTTCAGATTTTCCTCTTAGTTTATGTTTTTCAAAATATTGGACCTTAGTTTGGGGACTTATAAAGATATTTCTGCCAGTGGAGATACATGTATGTATGATATGAATTTTATTTAATGATAAATATGGAGAAGTATATGTAGTGGTTTAGAAGTGAGAAAAGGCCAGACTTGCCTGCCTCCTATTTATTTTGTGTTTGGGTGCTTTTAGTGAATACACTTGCTGTTCATGAATTTCCTATGCTGCATGACAACTCTTGAATGAAGGTTACAGTTTTTGACATAATGCGTGTATTTTATGATCCATGATGAATTTATGTGGAATACATCTATTTTTCTTTTTTATTCATTTTTTGGGAAGAATAAAGATACAAAACCTTCAAAAATTGGCATGCTTAGATGCTTGAAAATATGTTTTTATTTTTTGATGTTATATTTCTTATACTGCCCTTTCATCTACATAAAACACATATTACAGATTTAAGATCAGTGGTGTGTGTGGCTTAGTAGTGAATGTGGCAGTAGGAATTTCAGTGGCTTTCTGGAGATTTCTGACCTAAGCTTTAGATTAGTAAATCCCCAAAATTCCTAGTAGCTAATTCATTATAAGTAATTTTCTATAGTGCAGGTTACATGGCTGTGAGACACTGGACAGATTTTCAGGTGTGCATAAAGACCTGTAGTGAAAAAATAGAGAGGTACATTTTTGTAGAATTCATTTAGGATCATAACGAACTTAAACCACTGTGATTATGGAAAGTTCCAAGGGAAATGCTCAAGTTCTTCCTTCAAGTTGGTGGTAGGAGAGAACAAACAGAAGGAATTGTTATTTCCAAGGAATTATGTAACTCAATGAAAAAACAGAAGAAAACTTGTAATCCTTCTATAGAATTGAAAATTGAATCAAATTCATTTTAAAAGAATCAATTTAGTTTTAAAACAAGTATTTCGTTTTGATTTTCTCCTCTATATGTTCACAACTAAAGCCTTTTTCAAAAAATTATGCTTGATTCCCCAAATACAGATACTCATTCAGTAAACATTTATTGAGCTCATATGTGCCAAAAACTAGGATTATAAAGGTCAGAGAATATAGTTGTGTTTGAAAAGTTGGGAGGCTGACATAAAAAACACACAGTCCACAAAAAATAGATTGTAAGCTTTGCAAAAGCAGGGATTCTTAACTGTTTTGTTCATTACTATATTGCTAATAAGTTAATTACATGGTAGTGTCAGAAAAGCTTCATAGATGAGATGACATTTTGAATAAGAAGGAGAGTCAGAAGGAAGACCAAGAATATTACAAATTTCACAAAGCCGTATTGTGAAAGAGCATGAAAGATTCAGGGAACAGTGTAAAATTCTCTGTGGCAGCAGCATGTGAGAACAGGAGGAGAAGTTGCAATTGCAGTGATTATTACAGCCAGGTCACATGGGCCTTGTGTGACAGGTTAATGAATTTAGGCATCAGGGAACCAAGAGTTTCCATTAACCAGGAAAACCCAAGATTCTGAATTGATATTAATGCTCAGATTTTTTTTTAAGCACTCCTATTATACTGGATGTTATCAATATTGATTCTTTTAAGTCCTCTATTCATACATAACAATATACATACCTTCATTTGTTTAAGAATCTCTACACTAAAAGTTAAGTTTAAAAAATGTTTAGGAAGTATAAACTAGAGATCATTAATTTATTGCTAAGTGTGCTAAAATTTGTCTTTAATTGTATGAACTGACGCCTCCTTATAAGAGACTACAAAGTGCAACTACAAATATAATTTTTGAAAAGTAATCCAGTTTTTTTTTTGTAATCCAGTTTTTAAGTTATCTTTAAGAACTTAATCTTTAGAGTTTTTATATTATATGCTTAAGATTTGAATTAGCACTAACTTATTTTTCTCAATGACTTAATTGTTCATCTAGATTGCAAATTCTATTTTCTGTAAATATCTCTACTTAAAATTTAAATTATACTGTTAAACTTTATTTTTTAAAATTTATTTGAAAGAGAGCAAGAGCACAAGGGGATGGACGAAGGAAGAGGGATAAGCAGGTTCCTTACTGAGAAGGGACCATATGGGGTTCCATCCCAGGACCCTGGGATCATGACCTGAGCTGAAGTCCCACTGCTTAACTGACTGAGCCATCCAGGCGTCCTGTATGATGTTACACTTTAATGTAAATAAGAGATATTAATTTGAGTAAGCATTCTTTTCCTCCCATGTTCAAATACTAACCATGAGATTCAGTCCTTTAGATTATGAATTTCATAAAATGTTTCTAAAATGATCTAGGGGTGACTTTGAAACTTTGTAGGGAAGAGTATGAAAGTAGAAATGATTTGTTTTTGGAATTCAGCTTCATTAAGAAGAATGACTTGGAATTGCCTCATAATGGCTCAGAGAAATGCCCAAATATAGTACCAAAAATTTCTTTCAACTAATAATGTTGAGTTCTTTTTAGGGTTTCCATTCAATGAAATTTTCAACCCTTGGTTTTGAGAATATAAGCTAATTTAAAGTATCTACTGATTTTTTAATGCTATACTATTGTAACTGCAAATAATAAAAAGCATTTTCCTGCTTTACACCAAAAACTTTACATTCGAAATGTCATGTGTTCTCTGGTTTCTTTCTTACAGCTTGCCAGTATTTGCCGTGCTGAAATGTTTTAATTTAAAATTTCCTTCCTTTGTATCTTTTAGTTTTCTCTGTTGCTGCTTTTTCTGTGACACAATCCTTTCATTATAGTCACTCTTCTTTTTTCCTTCCCCACTTCTTTCTTTTCCTTTTTAAAGCCATGAGAAGCCGATCCATTGGTGAATGTGCTCTGCCATCGGCCTATATACGCAGTGCTAAAAGTGCTCCTGTTCTGATCCATACTTCCAAACCCTTCTTGCCTGATATTGTTCTCACTCCCCTTTCTGATGAGCTTTCAGGTAGTGCCACCTCTGCTAATTTCTGCACCACCTTTTTCACTTTTTAATCCTTCTGCTTTCAAATTTTGCTTAATCAAATAAACTCTTCAAAGTTAATTTCTTTGGGGGAGGTGTGGGAAATTGGGAAAGTGGTTGAGAAATCAACATTTTGAGTTATTTGAATTCTCATGCTATCCTGGCAGTTCATTCTGGAAGTGCTAAGTTTAGTGCTGTGCCAATGTCTAGTATTTTTGGTTGTAAATTTTTTTTCTGTTTGCAGTTGAGTTTTTTCCTTCTCAGGTGATTAAAAGAAGTAGTAATGTATGTTTATGTCATTATAGATGTTTGACAAAAGATGACTTGGAAGGTAACAATCAGAGCCTTGACTTTTAATTTCCCATTGTTTTGACTAATGATATGGTAAATCCTGAATATGCATCTGCATCATCTGTAGTAATGGAAGTAATAATTGGGAAAAGAACATAATCTTAGAGTTGCTTTGGAACAAATCTTTGTATTTATATTAGATTATGATAGTATATAGAATTCTAAGAACTCATTTTTAAGCCAAGTAAACCATTCTGTGAAGCCCCAATTTTTAAGGACCTTCGAAACCTGGTCAGCTTTTCAGCCTCAGGTCCTTGATTCCCAGTACTAGAATGAGTTGGTCTGTAAGGTTTAATTAACATATAATAAAATATATAGATGCTGGGTTTAGTTCATGATTTTTGAGACTTACACACACCTCTGTTAACTTTCATCCCAAACAAAATATAGAACATTTCCATTATCCCCCAAATTCCCTAGTGACACTTTCAAGTCAGTACCCCTCCTCCACAAAATCACTTTTGATTTCTATCACCATAGGTTAGCTTTTTTAAAGAATAATTTTGCGTGAATAAAATCATAAGGTGTCTTGTCTTTTAGAAGCAAATATGTTGAATAGTTATGCAAAATGTGCTAGCTCTTAGAAAATTAGTTGTACATTTTTAGGTACTTTCGTATCACTCTTATGAGTGTTTCCCTGATGTTGCCACTTATGGTAGGGTTGATTTTTTTTTTTTTTCCTTTTAAACAACCTATCTCTATCCTTCTTGTTCCTAATGTATTAAAGGCTTATGCAAGGAAAGGTGCTTTTTTTTTTTAAGATTTGTTTATATTAAAGGGTGGAGGGGGGAGGAACAGAGGAAGAGAGAATTGTGAAGCAGACTCTCCACTGAGCATGGAGCTGGATGGTGGGACTCTATCCCAGGACCCCAAGATCATGCATGATCTGAACCTAAATCAAGTCAACTACTTAACTGACTGAGCTACCCACATACCCCAAAGGGAAGGTACATTTTTATTAATAAGATAATAAAATAATGGTTTCCAGTAAATGCTTTAAAAATATAAAGTGAAGTGCTTCCTACCACATTTTTATTAATAATGATATTTCAGGTGAAGTGCTTTCTACCACCCAGAATTTCATTAAGATCAGAGATTTCAGCCAAACCAAGGGGGTACATACTGAGGGGTGAATATACATAAATACATAGATACTCTTGTTGGTATTTTTTGAAAATACTGTAAATGAAAAAACTTAATGTCTTTTCTAAAAATGAGAAAATATTCAATTATTGGATGTGATATGTTTGTGTTTTCTAGTTCAGGATACCTTGATTGATAATTACTTAGACATAATCTTTATGATGTTTTTGAGAAGTGTTCAATATTATTTTTTAGAAAATAATAAAGTGTGATAGAAATAATGAACCTTTAATGAATTTTATAATGAAATTGGTGGTTGACTTTGCAGTTTTATGGATGACAATAATAAAATAGAAAATTTGGCCTCAAACCCAAACCTACATGCTCAATAAGTATTTCATGATGAATGAATATATATTTGACACCAAGAAGATTAGGCGACTTGAATAATTTAAGCTATTAATGCAAAAAGTAGTAAGATTAGAAAATATATAAATGGAATAATAGAAATTTTAACATACAGAAGAAAAATTTTTGTTGCATATGATGCTCAGCTATAAATAAAGAATTTGGATACTTTGTCTCTCCAGTGTTCCATTTAAGTACTGTGTAAATAGCACTGATTTTGGTTGATTGCATTCATTTATAATTTAGGTTAGGTAAATTGGCCAAACAGTGTTTCTGTTCTTTTTGTTGTTGTTGCTTTTTAAAGATTTTATTTATTTATTCATGAGAGACACACAGACATAGGCAGAAGGAGAAGCAGGCTTTCTGCAGGGAGTCCAATGCAGGACTGTATCCCAGGACCCCAGGATCACGCCCTGAGCTGAAGGTGGATACTCAACTGCTGAGCCACCCAGGCATCCCAATGTTTTGTTCTTACAACTAACTACATGATCTATAACTAAAACTCCTAAGTTGTTGTAAACCTCTCTTAGATATATATATATATATATATATTTTTTTTTTTTCTTTTAGTTTTTAAAAATATTTTTAAAGCATTTACTGGAAAACATTTTTGAAATGTTTAGAAACATTGAAATAAGTTTTGGCCACTAATTATTTTTTTTTTAAGATTTGTTTATGAGAAGAAGTGAGATAGCACAAAGTAGGGGGAGCAGCAGAAGTAGAGGGAGAGGGAGAAGCAGACTCCTGCTGAGCAGGGAACCCAACACAATGCAGGGTTTGATCCCAGGACCCTTGGGATTATGACCTGAGCCAAGAAAGGCAGATGCTTAACTGACTGAGCCACCCAGGTACCCCTTGGCCAATAAGTCTTACATGTTTCGATCAGATACTCTGCTACTGTGTCAAAACTGCCTGGAAGATTCATTTTTTTCTCAGAATCTTAAGGGCTTTACAAAATTCCTTCCCTGCAACTTACATAATATTTTGGCAGATATGCATGTTAAGTGCTGAAATATTAAAATAAAGGTGAAGTATTCCCTTTAAAATGTTGTAAGGTAGCACCTTAACTGGGGTAAGTGCCTATTTCATAATCCTTGCTTCACTGTAAATGTATAATTCAGAAAGATTACCTTTTTTTTTTAAAGATTTTATTTATTTATTCATGATAGACATAGAGAGGCAGAGACATAGGTAGAGGGAGAAGCAGGCTCCATACTGGGAGCCCGACACGGGACTCGATCCCGGGACTCCAGGATCACACCCTGGGCCAAAGGCAGGCGCTAAACCACTGAGCCACCCCGGGATCCCCGAAAGATTACCTTTTAGTAATTTAATGGGGGAGGTGTTTTAGGAAGAAGGTTTGAAAATAATTTTCTAAGTGGCAGTTCTAGTTGTTTTTATTTCCTTCATTTGGGATAATGTGCATTTTGTGATGGATTTAAAGAGATAAATAATGAGATATGGGTCACTAAATCAAAACAAACTTGATATCTGATTATCAAAGTAATATCATACTAGAAAATATGGATTATTTAGAAAAGTATATGAAAAATATACGTAATCCTCCAACCCAGTGCTTATTTATTGGTAATTTACAATACAGTTGCTTTCAACTTTTTGTGCATGCGTACATTTAAGACCTAAAAGCATAATTAGACTTGGTTATTTTGAGTAAAAGTCATTTTTCTTTTAAGACTTCAAAGGAGGAAGGAATATATAAAGTAGCAGCAAAAACTTCATTCCTGAAAAGTGACTTGTGAATGAATTCAGCATTTGCCATGCACTTGTATAAATTTACAACACTTTCTGGGAAATGTTAATAACTATCTAATGGATTAAAGATTTATAGTATATATCAACATATTAAAGGCCCCCAGAAGTCAGGTTTTTTAAGAGACACACAAACACATACTCGCCCCCAACTGTTTATTTCTCAAACTTATTTGAGTATGGAGAACTTTTCCAGGTACACACATTGATATTCTATAGCATTATGTTTCCAGAGCGAACAAATTTGCAAGACGTTGAACTAACCTCATAGTTTTAAAAATTAGCTATGAAAATTGGACAGGATTATTCTTACACAAGCTTATATAGTAGAAATCTGGATTGTTGGAATTTTTGATTGCCTCTGTTGTTAGAGACAAATTGTGAAGGCCTAGTGTTTGCTTCTTCAGGTGTTAGGCTTGTTGAGGGGGTGAGGGGGAGGGGAGATGGTGACGGGGAGAGATAGGAAAAGGAAAAAAGTTCTGTGAAGAGAGATTTTTTTTTAATAGTGCTAAATTTTTAAAAAATTGCCAGTCTTAGATTTTCAATGAAAATATTTGCTTATGTTTCCCTCCAAGGTTTGAGTAAATTTTACTATAGAATGTACAGAGAGAATTAATAAGAAAATGAACTACAAAGGAAAAATTTTTCATAGTTTTATATGTCTCCCTCATTTATGAGCAGACTAAATGAACTCAAAATATTTCCTGGGCACATCATTTAAAATCAGGAGTTGAGGTTTCTTTAACTACTTCACCAAAAAACAGTGAAAATACTCATAGGCAGCCACTCTAGCTTTTGATTAGAAATAGAGTTCTCTGGAAAAAATATTTACCTGATACTCTTGAATACTTAAGAAGCTGTTTAATTCCTTTTTTTCTTTTTTACGCTAAGATTTTAAAAAAATGGACCATCAGTTTTTTTTTTTAATAGCTTTTTTTTTTTAAATTTTTTTATTTATTTATGATAGTCACACAGAGAGAGAGAGAGAGAGAGAGAGAGTCAGAGACATAGGCAGAGGGAGAAGCAGGCTCCATGCAGGGAGCCCGACGTGGGATTCGATCCCAGGTCTCCAGGATCGCGCCCTGGGCCAAAGGCAGGCGCCAAACCGCTGCGCCACCCAGGGATCCCGGACCATCAGTTTTTAAAGGACCCTATTTGTGTCCAGCCCTTTTTTGTCCTCTAGTATTTTTGTTTAGATGTCCATTCAGCCTACACTGTTGTGTGATTCTTTGTGGTATAGCTTTGTACAGACTACACTATTTGGATAGCTGAATATCCCTGAAGAGTTTTTCTTAAATTCTGGGGACTAGTTCAACTGCATTTCTCTAAATGTCTCATTAGTTCTTAACAACAGACTCATGTATAACACTTGAAATATTTTTTTCCCCAGGCATCTGCCTCAGGTTTTGATGTAGTATTCTGGAGGTTGCACAGACATCTAACACTTTTTTAAAGCTCTACAAGTAATACAGGTGTCTGGGCAAGCATGCTTTCCCTGTCCCTTATTCCTTAACTGAATTATAGGGTTTTGTTTTTTTTTTAAAGACTTTTATTTATTTTTATTTATGAGAGAGAGAGAGAGAGGCAGAGACATAGGCAGAGGAAGAAGCAGGCTCCCCATGGAGAGCCCGATGTGGGACTCGATCCCAGGACCCCATCCCAGGACCCCGGGACCAGCATACGCTCAATTGCTGAGCCACCCAGGTGCCCATGAGTTATAGTTTTAACATTTAATACTCTAGGCTAACCAGTCTTTCTGTTTCTGATAAATGGATTACAGAGAAACCAGAAATCTCAGTAATTGCTCTTAAACAATAAATTAGCTTTTATTGTCAAAAATAATACTTTAATGAAAGAAGTGATACAAAAAACATAGGGTGGGCATCTGACTTTGTTTATGCTTTTCCAACTGTTTATTATTTTCTAATTAAGTAGTGTTGGTTTCTCACCCAGAAGTTTTACAGACCTACTTTCTTTGAACTGGTTCTCAAAACTGCTAACTTGTTTGTCATATTTGCTGTTAGACTCTAGTCTATCAAGGCCATATTAAATAGGCTGCTAATGTTATTTAACAGTGTTTCATTATTTGAATTCAGCTCTGTAGAGCAAAATATTTTGATCTCTCTACTTCTATTTTCTGAGTATCAGGAGAAAGAAGATGTTTCCTCTCATGTCCCATCCTGCTCCTAAATTCTACCTAATCAGGAGGAGAATTTTCCACCTCCAACCAAACAAGTAGGCTTCTACCTGTAATCTGCTGGTTCTAGCATAACTCCAGGTCAGATTTGTTTTGTTTTTGTTGAAATAATTTGTGTTAGTTTTTTTAAAGTACAGCTTTGAAGCTAACTTAAAATGGCATTACATAACATGCCCATAAACAAAATTGTAATTTTCTTAACATGAAAAAATATATTGGTTATTTGTTCATTTCCAAAATTTAAGAATAAAGGAAACAATATTAGAAGGATGAAAGAGTAGGAAATAGTTTAGTGGTTTAAATTTTAGTGGTATAAAATTAAAATTATTTGGAATTGATTTGTTGCTTTTAATTTTTTGTATGTGAATTAAAATTTCTTTATTAATTTCTCTAGCAAGAGAATTATGAGATTGGGGCATCAGAAGGACCCTTCCTGATTTAATGACTGGGAAAACCAAGTTGATAAAACTATTAGAATCTGTAAAACGTTCAGCAAAGTTGCCAATGCAAGAATAATTTAGAAAAATCAGTAGCATTTCCTAACACTGTCAATGACCAAAATACAAGCAATAAGATAATACAGTTGCAACAAAACATTAGCATAAAGTTTTTCCATGATTTCAGTGATGTAGATACTGCTTTGAATTACCTATAAATTGAACATCCAGTTTTAAAAAGAGTTTTTACTAGACTCTGTTAGTAATAAAATTGGAAATGTGGATGCTCTGTGGTTCTCACCTTGAAAGTACATTGCCATGTTGCCCAAATAGGCAAAAACATTTTTTTTTTTTTTTTTTTCAAAAACATTTTTTAATTACATAAAGGACATTGTCATTTCCTTTAGATAAATCCAGGAAAAAAACCTCAGCTTTATTTATTTATTTTTTTTTTTAAAGTTTTTTTTATTTATTTATTCATGATAGTCACAGAGAGAGAGAGAGAGAGAGAGAGAGGCAGAGACACAGGCAGAGGGAGAAGCAGGCTCCATGCACCGGGAGCCCGACGTGGGATCCGATCCCGGGTCTCCAGGATCGCGCCCTGGGCCAAAGGCAGGCGCCAAACCGCTGTGCCACCCAGGGATCCCTCAGCTTTAAAATAGTATAAATTTCTATGTAAACTAATATAAATGATGTTTATGAATTCAGGAGCTTTAAAAATATTTCTGATAGCTAGTGTTTATGACTGAGAATAGAATTTAACTTTGGATAGAAGGGATTTGGCACTTAGTTCTGTACCTGTTTTCTAAAATTATTAAAATTTCCTAGTGGTATGTTAGTGTTATAACTTAAGAGATTTATTTTCCTGAGGAACCAGCTTGATAATTTATGAATTAGTAGCTACTAATTTTTAATATAAAGACATACTATCCTTCTACCAGTGTTAGTATACTAAGTTTCCACTATGTGACAAGAGTTGTTTCAAGAAATAAGGATATTGTGATGTTAATACAAACAAAAATCCTGAAGAAACATAACTGGTGGAAAGAAATTTATTTTACACGTTGCAAGGCTCTATAGAAAGCATTTTATCAGTGTTCAAAAGCGTTTAAAAATTCAACAAAACTTTTTTCTCGTTTTGCTCATTTAATGGTTATTAATACTTTAAATAGAAACTACTATTTTTCAAAGGAAAATATAAGCAGCATAATTATTTTGAACACTATTTTTGCTTAAGCCTAAAACTTAGTTTCAGCGCTCCAATACAAAGTTTGTCAGTTGTTTTCTTCTGTATAATTTACTAATGTTTGTATTTGAATATGTTTTGACTTCTAAGATTCTTTGTAGAGATAAATCATTGTGCTGCTTTATAATTTCTTAATACAGTTAGCTTTTGCCAATTTAAAAGAATTAATGAATTATTTCATGAGTATATGACCTATATTATTCAGGATATTTAGAACATGGACTAATTTTTGCTCTCAAATCCCAGCTTTTCACTTTCCAGCTGTGTAACATCAGACAGGTCACTTAAATAGTTTCTTCATCTATAAAATGGGGATAACAACACCTACTTCACAGTGATGTTGTGAAGATTAAATGAAATAATATATATCAGCTATTTGTAACAATGCCTAGCATGTAGAAAAGACTGTAGAATTAGCTGTGATTTTGTCTTTTTCTCCTTGTGCTTGCTTCGGCAGCACATATACTAATCTTTTTCTCCTTAATGGAATGCAGGTATACAGGCATTTCTTTAAATTTAAGACTTACTTGAGTAAGTTATGCTCAAATGCTGACATTGATTTCCTGTCAGCAATTACTTTCTTTGATGTTATGCAGTTAGTATTCTTATATGCCTATGTAGAATTATACTTAAGGCTTAAATATTGTTTTTGTTTGTTTAAATTCTCAAAGAGTACATTGTTGATAATTTTTTTCTTTTTTTTTTTTAAGCTCTTGCCCTCTTAAACTTGCATGAAAAATATTGGGTATCCATATGTTATAAAAAAAAAGTTCAGGAAAAACATAGGCTGAAATAATGGTTAAATTTTCTAGTTATACAAGGTGGGGACTGGGTCGGGCAGAAATTCTTAAAAAGAACTTAACAGTAATCTTTGCTGGCTTGTTTAGAATAGAAAAATTATGAAATATTAATAATATTGATGAAGTTCATATATTAGAATCATAATATTAGCTTTTAATAAGCTTTTAAGATTTTAATTTTCAGTTGGAGCAGATAAAGTCTCAACTATAAAATTTTTAAGAATTTTTCTGGAAAATTACATAGTTTTAAGTCCTATTAGGATATTTTGTGGAAAGAAACTTGGAGTGTATTTTAAATATAATCTCTGTTCTCTAGGCAAAGATTCTTATGATCTACTATGGGAGATAAAATAAAACCAAAATACTTATATTTGTTAAAACATAAATAAGCATTAGTTATCTGCTGTAATAATAAATAAATGCATAAATGTTTAGTTTCTGAGGAAATGTTTCACTTTTCATTTAAAAGAATTTCTAAGTGGAGTGTATGAAGAAGAAAGCCAACATCATTTTAAAAATATTCCCCTCAACTTAATGATAAATTAATTGTCTTAACTTCTGGAGGTATTGTGTATTTGACCTGTGCTTGGAATCCAAATGTATATATTCAGGAATATAGTGGAATTTTATCATACTACAAACTTCCCTTGTTCTGAATCTATGTGTAAAATGGTTCCTTGTGGACCTTGTACAAAGAAGTTGATAGGAATAAAATAGCGGAAGGACCAGCTTCCTTTTATTTATAGCGTGGACCCCAAGAATATTTTGAATTACTGTCCCCATTTTATAAATGAGAACATTGGTCTCAGAGTCTGGAGTAAGAAACCTAATAAGTTCTAGACCGAGCACAATCAATAAGTTAATTTGTGATCTTGGATAAGTCACTGTTTTACTCTGGGATCTGAATCTTCTCATTTTCAGATACAATTCTGTTACTTACAACCTTTGCATTATAAGCCTAATGAGTAACATCTGACTTTTTGACTCTTTCTTTTTTCATTATGTTTTGCTGGTTTACAAATTTTTCTTTAGTTATTTCTTGGTAATATAAAGGCCAAGATGGATTCATAGACCCTGTATTTTAATTCTAAAATTTCTAATTTGCATATATCTGTACAGTTTAATAGTATCTCAACTTGTGATTTTCAATTTCATAAATATTTTTGAGGATTTACCATATACTTAGCTGTGAAAACAATGCAGTGACATGGAACACTAAGCCTGCTTTTCATAGTTTATGGCTTTACCTCTTTGGGCCTCAATTTCCTCAGTAAGAAAATTAAATTAGATAATCTGTAATGTCTGTTTTGACTTTAAAATGTGTTGATTCTTAGAAATGTAAGAAGACATAGATAGTGGTTTCTTTTTAAAAGATTTTATTTATTTACTTATTTATTTAGAGTGTGCATGCACGTGTGAGCAGGGGGAAGGGTAGAGGGAGAAGGAGAGAATCCCAAGCAGATTCCCTGCTGAGCATGGACCTCAATGCAGGCTCAATCCCATGACCCTGAGACCATGACCTGAGCCAAAAACAAAAGTTGGGCATTTAACCTACTGAGCCACCAGAGTGCCCCAGGAGACATAGATACAGTTTTTAAGGTTTGATCTATGCTTAATGGTAAGGGCCAGTGAGAAAGTTTCTTCTAGTAGATTAAATGGTATTTGTGAGAAATAAATTTTTTTAACACTGTATTTTATTTGATAGGGATGAATAGATTTTAATACAATAGAAAATAAAGCAAAACACCTCAGTAGCACAGATAAGTAGTTTTCGGACAAAGAGAACTTTTGGAAGAGGGTGGAGATTTCCATTTGTAATATGTGATCAGACGGGCAAGATTTGAAGAAAAGATAATGCCCCTTGCCTGGTAAGGAAGAAATGAGAATTTATGAGATCCTATCATTCTACAGTAGTGGAATACTTAGATCAGCTTTCTATGGTTAAGATCTACTTTTTTCTTCTTGGAACTTAAGTAGGAAAAAATTGAATAGCAAGTTTAAATTGCTTTATTGGCACAGCTCTATCTTTAACTGCACTTCCAAATGTTTCATCACCTCACTGTTACTATGCATGTTAACATTTAAAAATATATTCTTATAGTTTTCTAATTCATTGACACTACATGCTATATTAGCTTGTGCCCATCATTATTTAAAAACATTTCTATTTTTTAATAAATTTTATTTCATTGAGCTTACAAAAATGTCTCAGAATTTTTTTATTTTAAGCCTATGCTTAGAGTATGGTTGAAATTAGTACTATATTTTTCGTGTTCATATAGTTCCTACTCTTCATAATTTTTCTTTTTTTACAGATATTGATGATGCTCAAATACTTCCCCGCCCAACTAGAGTCAGACATTTTTCACAAAGTGAAGACACTGGAAATGAAGTTTTTGGTGCTTTGAATGAGGAGCAGCCATTGCCTCGAAGTAGCAGTACTTCTGACATCTTGGAACCATTCACTGTTGAACGAGCCAAAGGTGCAGTTCCTGTCATTGACAGTTCATCCCGTCATGCGCCAAGCTTGCAGAGTTCCACAGAGGCTTCTTCAATAACTAGATCCACTGAAAGCCACATCACTGATACTCACAGTAGAGAGTCTTCTCTGGAAGTTGGTGATAGCATATATGACCATCTTTGTCACTTAATAGATCCAGTAGAACTTGCAGATTCAGCTTTTGAACAAATCCAGTACATTGACCTTGAAGGAGATGACGATCTTCTTACCTCCTTGAAAGAATATTTTAAGGAAAACCAGGAAAATCATAGTAAAAATGAGTTAGGTAAAGATGCAGCTTCTGAGGAAGTAATTATTGCAGTAAATAGGGATGAACGATCATCTTTAGATAAATTAGAATATGTAGACCAGGAAAGTAAATCAGAAAATATCACCTCTTTTGTTGGGACTCCTGAAAACACTCAGTTTCAAAAAGAACCAGACTCAGCTGCCTTCGTGAGTAGTGTTGCGCCTAACCAGTTAGACAGTTTTATGAGAACCAAAACTTACGAAAAACCCGAGGAACTAAAAAATGATAAACAATCATCAGAACCTAGCTCAGGTAGCCCTTGTGATAAAGAAAAAAGGAAACACCTGTATAGACAAAGAGCCACAGAATTAGATGCCTGTGTAGATGTAACAGTAGTCGAAAAGGTTAAGGGTGTGCAAATTAATGAAAAAATCACTGTCCCACATGTTATGCATACCAAGAAAACTACACTAAAAACACCTGTTAACCATAGACTGCCTCCTGTTACAAACACTAGCAAACTTTCTCCAACTAAAAGGAGCTTGTCTGAAACAGTAACTCATAGAGCCAAAATCATGAAAATTACTACTAAAAAACGAAATACTGTTCATGTTACTTTTAGACCATCTACTGAATCAGTTCAGTTTTATAATCCTCTGGAAAACAAAGAGGCTCCATGGAAGATGAGACTGCGGAAGCTTGGTGGCTTCAGTAGTAGTAGTGGCAGTAGCACCAGCAGCGCCAGCAACCTCCATACCAGCTCAAATAGTTTTACAGAGTTAGTAAAACCTGGTGTGTACAGGCCTCTAGATACACTTGGTACAGCATCAGTAAGTAAAACAACTAAGGAATCTACAGAGATTCCCACCACTGTATTACAAAAAGAAGGAGTTGCAAGTAATCAGTTAGGTAGTCGTAGTACTCTTAGGTCATCAAGTCATGAGGCAGGACTACAGCAGGGCTCCCTGGGTGGCGTTTATAAAACTGTTGTACATGCTCTTTCGAAGCCGAAGGCAAATGTTTCCCCACAGAGGCAGAACAGAATGCCACCAGAGGCTCCACTGAGGGATCTGTACAGTCATGTAATGGGCTATTTTGGAAGGAAAGCTGCAGGTGAGCACTAACAGTGTGCAGAGCGCAAAAGGAGAAAGACAGCACCAGTTTGGCTTAATGCAACTGAAGCGAGCTATAAGCAATCAAAAAGCTTTGGGATGGTCACTGCTTTCTCTCTGTTTGGTTATGCATGCGCCTTTTCCCAGCTGTATTTTTCCCAGCATAAAATGTTTATTTAAATTACTAATTTCCCTTATAAGGCATTTAGTTAAACCTCTTTGCTGCTGAACAAGATAGGAAAGAGGAAGATACAGGAAAATTTTAATGACCTTTCAGAGGCTATCTAAATCAAATATTTTTCTGAGTATGTACTACATGAGCCGTGAAATTAAGTTTACTAAGTCGTTGGAATACTTTCCCCTGCCCCCTTATAGTTTATATTTAAAAGGGCACTGGCTATATCTAATTGAGTTCATTATTTTTATTGATGAGTTACATGCTTTTAGATATTTTCTTGGAATAAAATTACTTTGGCATTATGTAACATAATGGAAATCAAGGTCTGACAACCAGCATCAACATTTTTAGTTATCCTTGAAGGAGAAATTCTTTCTTAAATCTCAAAGTGGATTTAGTTACTTTTCAAAGAAGCCATTTCAAAATAAGCTGTAGGCTTTTTAGTTTTGCATTCATTTGTATAGAATGCAAGTCCTTAAAACACTTACCATACTTTTCTTTTTTCTGAGATTTTAGATGTACATAAAGGTTTCATGATAGCCAATCATGATTTAAATATGGAACCTCTATGGACAGATTACAGAAAGCAAGATTATGGTAACTCTCTTCTCTTATCTTGATTCAAATTTAAAATAACTTTACAGATATAGAAAATTAACTTTCAGCAGTAAGGTAGGTTTTGATTTTGTTTGTTTAACATGGTTTTGTTAGCATGATTAACAGAATGCTGTATAATGCATCTTGCATTGAGCCATTAATGCCACTTGAGGGCAGTATTTGACAGCTTAGCAAAGCCTGGCCAGTAATATAAAGATAATGGTATTTCACAGTGAACTCTTGACCAGTGTATTTTCTTGACCTGAAATGCTTTTTACTTCGTTAGGAGTATAAGCAATACTGGTTTTCTTTTAGTTGCAGAGAAATTAATTTTTCAACAGCATAATAGTGAAATAAATATTTATTTCTGTAAGTTTTTTCCCAAGGTTGAAACTTTGTTAATGTAGTCATAACAAAATCAAAATAACTTTTGTGGGTTTTCTTTTTACAGAAAAACCTTTGTGAAAATAAACCTCTTTTTTCTTAAAGCAGTAATGTTAGACTTTGTAGTGAATATAAATGATATTATGTCACAATTATGGATTTTTTTATTTATCTAAACTGAAATGCATTTATATCCCACTGAGATGTACATAGATTCAAGGGATAGATTCCTTGCAGATATTTTTTGAGAAGAATGGAATTCTAAGTTATTAAGGCTCGAAATAGAAGCATAGAGGCAGGAAGAAAGATAAATATACCAGTTTCTTTATAGGCAATATTAACCTAACTCCAACTAGTGCTTATCTATAAGCTTTCTTGCTGTTTAAGGTTATACTGAAGATTGACTAACATCTGCTTAGTTAAATAAAGTAAATATCAATTTACTAATTCTTAAAATTAAATCTACAGGGAGAGAAATTATTCGTAAATGCATGTTTGGCAAATAATTGATATGGCATAGGTGATTTGTTTTGGATTGCTTTTGTTTGTTTCAGATTAGGAAACGCAGTTAAGTCTTTTCTCACTATATATAGTTATTTATTTATTTTTAGTCAATAAAGAGGACATGAGCCCAAAACTGCCTCCTCTTAATAGTGATATTGGCAGCAGCAATGTTAATGTTCCTGATCTGATGGATGAGTTTATAGCAGAACGACTTCGAAGTGGTAATGCCTCAGTAAGTGTTGTTTTATTTCATTTATTTGGTTTAGCAAGGAGAGTAGAGAAACTAAAGGATACTTACTTTTGTGTGTATGTGTGTTTGTAAATTTTTATTCAAAATAATCTTCCGGGCAGCCCTGGTGGCTCAGTGGTTTAGTGCCGCCTTCAGCCCGGGGTAGGATCCTGGAGACGGGGGATCGAGTCCCACATCAGGCTTCTTATATGGAGCTTGCTTCTCCCTCTACCTGTGTCTCTGCCTCTCTCTCTCTCTGTCTGTCATGAATGAATAAATAAAATCTTTAAATAATAATAATAATAATTTCCTCTAAATTTAACCCTTTTTTGAATTAAGATTTTTAAATTATACTTTTATAATATTTTTTATTTAGAGACATAAAACAAATAGGCTTATAGTTTTGACCAGGGTAAAATATGAGAATACCTATTTGCTTACCTACTTAGATATAAGCCCCTACCTTCCTAGTCTTCCCTATGTTTTTCATATTTGCTCATAGGTTACCTTCTTACCCACTGCTGACCCTTAGCAAAAAAGATAACAATGGAGGTCTTCTGATCCAATTCCCATAAATTTGATAGCATAAATATTGATGTTTAATCATTGCAGCTAACTTCAGAATAGACTTTTAAAGTTATCTTTGTTTTACTAGAATTACAGCAAAATGAAAATAGAACAATTTTATCCCAATAATGCTTAATTGTTAAGGAAAGATAAATATATGTGGAATTGCTTTTTTTAAATAGTCATATTCCAATTGGATTTTTTTTAAGTGTTTTTTGAGACAGAGAGTAAGGGACAGGACATAGAGAATCTGAAGCAGGATCCCTGCTGACCATGGAGTCTGACATGGGCTCAATTCCAGGACCCTGAGATCATTATCTGAGCCAAAATCAAGTCAGATGCTCAAGCAACTGAGCCATGCAGGACGTCTCCATTGGGATTTGAACTTGTCTTTAGTGAATGTCTATAGCTCCATTACATTTCCCTTTTATTTTTAGTTTAGTTTTTTTTTTTCTTGAATGGGAAAAAATAATAGAATCATTATATATAATCATTATAGAGTAATCTCTTTGCTGTCATTTTTTCTCCCTCCACTAGCTCTTCTGTTTGCTGCTCATTTTTCCATTTGAATACTTTACTCTTTCTACTGTCCTTACTTCACTGCATGGATCCTTTTGAGGCTTAGAGTCTTAGGCCCAACACCATATGATAATTGGGTCTCTACTTTAGACAAACCAACAGTACTTCAGGTTATGGCTCCATGCAGTTACATAAATTGTTCAGTTAGTGTGTTTTCCCCCTCCTATGTTAGGCCCGAAGTCTGAACATTTATTTGATGATTGTCCTGGAAATTCAAGATTTCAGATGTTTAATGAGAATAAAATTTTTTTAATGGTAAGCTGTTTCTTGAATTTTTAGAGTATGACAAGAAGAGGAAGTAGTCCAGGCAGTCTTGAAATTCCCAAAGACCTCCCTGATATTCTAAATAAGCAAAACCAGATGCGCCCAATTGATGACCCAGGTGTGCCCTCAGAATGGACTTCTCCTGCCAGTGCAGGGAGCAGTGATCTTATCAGCTCAGATAGTCATTCGGATTCATTCAGCGCTTTCCAATATGATGGCCGAAAATTTGACAGCAAGTATCTTTTTCTGTTTGAGCAATATGTTTTTTTGTTGATTGTTTTCTGTTTGAAACTGACTTATGGATTATGTAACCATTAACTTTCTCTCTAACGTTATTTAGACAAGAGTTCCTACATATTTTGATTTCATTATTCAGTGAAATTCCAAAGGAAGTTTTAGGGAATTACTTCAAGTTTATTTTATTTCACCAAACTTAAAGCCCTTGAAAAACAAAAAAATCACTCTCATTTCCTAAAACAAATATTTTAAGACCATGTAGAAAGGAAAAATAAATTAGAGTGGACTGGACATTAGAATAAAGGACAGTCATGGTTATGAGTTGGTACTACTTCATGCACTTATATTTGGGAACCACTGTTAATAAGTTCAGTGCTTCAGTAGTATGTTCAGTACAGTTTTATTCAGTGTTCCATTACCCAGAGCCTCTCTTGAATAATCACTTCATGTTAAAAGACAGCATTGATATTATTTGGTGCTGTATCATTACCACATAGCTTTTCTGCTATAATTATGTATTCCGCATGCAGTGAAGACTACCAAAATTTAAACAAAAGAACATGAAAACCTTGGGAACTAAGTTAGTGAAGAGCTAAGAGATGCATTAGAGAAACATGTTTTCTGTTTTCATGGATTGTATACTACCCTGATCTCAGAATGGAATATATGATTTAAGACAAAAATGTCTTTTACCATACCAGATTATAAAGTTCTTCAAAAGCATACTACCAGCTCTGAGAAAACCTGGATAAGAATATTGATGATACATCATATGTGTCTGTTTTTTGTCCTTATTGTTGTTAGTAATAAACTGTGAGAACCTTTAAAAATTTGTTTCTCATTATAAACTTCCTACTGTTAACATTATTTGCATTTACCTGAGTGGTATGTAAATAGAATAGATTTAAGAGGAATGTTAATGTTTAATCATTTTGCTGAAGTAGCTGTGTTTCTTTTGTAAATATTTTTGTTTTGTATTTGAGACTTCTATGTCCTAGCATTTCTTCTTCCTTTAGATTTTGGCTTTGGAGCTGATACTGGGATTATATCTTCTGCTGATGTGGATTCAGGTTCTGGCCATCATCAGAGTGCTGAAGAGCAAGAAGTGGCTAGTCTAACTACACTTCAGATAGATTCTGAAACAAGCAGTCTTAATCAACAAGCTTTCTCTGCTGAAGTTGCAACGGTTACTGGTAAAGTTACTAAAGGGGAATATCTTCCTTAAGTGCATTTTTTAAGCCACCAAAGAATCTGTTTAAGATTTTATTTGATAGATTTTAAGTATTTCTTACTACAGTTTAAGCATTGTTTTTTTCATTCATCTTTATGTAACAATGGAGGAAAAAAAATACATTGATATAAGAGTTTCTTGACCTGGAGTCTACATGCTAAGTTTCAAGGGGCTAGGTGAATTAATATTGTATATAAAATTTTAAATATTTTTGCATCACTGCATTTCCTGCAGCAGTTTTTAAATCGATAAAACATAGTTGAGAAGTACTTCCTTCTTTTCATTGTCTTTCAGAGTTAGCCCAGATTTTTATAGATTTTTTTGGCAAAGTATTATAGAAACTGTAGAGAATACTGCCTAATAGAAGACCTATATATCAATATACTAATATTTTATATTTATACAGTAAGTTATGCTTTTCAGCAGGTTTTTAATGTGGTCAAATATATGATGGGTAGGATCCAAGAAATTCAGTCATGAAATGGAGGGTCACATTATTGCAAAGTTAGTGCAGTGACCAGAGGGATCCTGAGCAGCTAGTAACCCATAGTTTAGTGGTTCCACAGTGTGATCCAAAATTCACTTTGGTTTTCACTGTAACTTGATTCTCTTTGATGGGTGATTATCCATTCCCATTTAGAGATTAGTAGTTTGCATCCTGTGTTTGCAGAAACTTGTAAGACTGGACATGATTTCTGCATGTCTGAATTAGGCACATTTCCTCAGCCAAATCAAACAGATGAAATTTGACCAGTGGAATCTTTGATGGGCAGGAACCCATCCTTTGTTTTCACATTCTACCTCTTCTTTTCCACCTCTCTTCTCTTAGAGGATAAGTAAGAACTATAGCCTAACCCCTTGCAAAATAGGGGCTCAGTGGACAGGAGCCAATTGGGTGAGATCACAGTTCTGTTATTACAGAATTTAAATTACTCAAACAGAAATACTAGAGAAAATCTTATTTCATAATAAATACCTTTTATTGTAGCTGTTCTTAAAATAAATGTAGATGAGAATATACTCAGCATTACTAATTATCAGAGAATGTTGATAACCATGAGATACCGCTACACACATATTTAACTCAAGGTAAAAATACTGACAATACCAAGTATTGAAGAATGTGGAACAGTTGGAAATATCATAATATCAGTAATGGGAATACAGAATGGCAAGGTCACTGTGCCAAAATATGGCAGTATCTTTTAGAAGTAAACATGCATTTACCTCTTGACCATCACTAGGTATTTATTTATCTCAAGCAGCTGTATGTGAAAGTTCATGACAGTATTGTTCACGTAGCTAAAAATTGAGAACAACCCAGGTGTGTCTACCAACTAGTGATGAATAATCAAATTGTAATGGAGTCTTTCATTGAATATTTATTTATTGGAATGTACTCAACAAAATATATATTTTAGTATATGTAAAACCATAGCTGATTCTCAAAAACATACTAGATGAAAGAAGTCAAATACAAAAGACTACATACCATACTTTATTATTCCATGTAAAGGAAATTCTAGAGAATACAAAACTGTAGTGGTAAAGCAGATCAGTGCTTACTTGGGGCCAGGAGCCAGTGGAGGATCAACTGCAATTGGGCACAAGAAAGCTTTTAATGTTGATGGACAGTTCTCTATTTTGATTGTGTTATTGATTACTGGACTACGTACAAATTGCCAAATTAATGTAATAGTATACTTAAAATGATTGACTTAAAAGGGGTTTGTTTTCTACTGTAAAACAAATTTTAATACTATCAAAACTCTAAATTTTTGAACAGTGTAGAGAATTTAATGAACCTTGAAAAGGGTGGAATTTCAAAGTAGAAATAATAAAAAGGCTGAGAAGTTTTCTAACTGGTTTAGGGATCTACTGCGTAACCCTTCCAGGCTGTGAGTCCAAAAAATCCCACCAATATGTGTCTTTGTCTTAATCTGGGTACCAACTATTCTGAAGGAATGAAGAGTTTGTAAACATTATTTCTAGTAAACTACATGGGTTTCTTCTAGTTTCCTTAAAGCCCTCAGATTATTAATTAGACTATGATGTTTTCAAAAGACAGTAATAGGTAAAAGAAGTATGATCACTTTTTATTTCTCTTTAGTCGTCAAAAATGGAATTCTAGACAAAAATTCTAAAAATAAAACTTAATATTCAGAGAGAATTTGTTTTAGGGCTTTTGCCTCTATGATTTTTATTAAGTGATTGAACTTCTAAGAATTTTTAATGTATATGTAACCTATGTTTACCACACATAGTAACTATTTCTAAACTCTACTAGGAAATTTTATAAGGAATTGTAATCTTGATCACTGTCATTTGTATTGGTGTAGGGGTGTTTATCTAAAAAACTAAAGCAGTTCATGGATTGATTTCTATTTAAAAGACAAAATTCAGCAAAGCGTACAACTCTATATAATCAATATGCAAACTATTCAACACACCTTGATTATTTTCTCAAAGTATATTTGCATATATTCTTACATTGTTAACTTTTTTAAGAATAGCTGTGTTCTATCAAAGGGATGTTAATAGTTCTGAAATCTTTCATTTTCCTGTAATATTGTCAGAAACTATAACAGAAATTTAATATAGGAAATGAGAGCAAAAATTTAATGGATAGTCTCTGCACATGAATATCACCATAGCAATACTTTGATTTTAAAAATATATTCTTTAAGAAGAGAAAGCCTGTAAGTCAGCTGTTCTAGATGGTTATTAATAAAATTAAAGACAGTAATGATTCTAGAATACCAGATCTTAATAAAAATCACTTAAAGTTTTAATTCTGAAAAATGAATCAGATTTTTATGGATGAAGATAATACATGGAGATAAGAGAAATAGATTTGTTTTACAAAGCATTTGACTAAAACTGATGATTTTTTGGTCATATACTTAAAGTTTTTGATAAGTATTGAGATTATTTTCATTATGACCTCAGCAGTTTGTGTTTATGCTAAAGAATGGAATTCTTAAGTTTCTGAAGCTATCTTTTAACATAGGATTAGTTTCAGATGTACAACATAATGATTTGACAAAAGTTAATACAGTGTTACGATTTTCCTCATTCTGTACATTACATCCCCATGACTACTTACTTATTTTTTAACTAGAAGCTTTTACCTTTTTTTTTTTTTTTTTAAAGATTTTATTCATGGAGAGAGAGAGAGAGACAACGCAAGCAGTGGGGAGGGGCAGAGGGAGAAAGGCAGAGACTCCCTGCTGATCTGGGAGCCTGACTCAGGACCTGATCCCAGGACCCTGAGATCATGACCTGAGCCAAAGGTAGATATTTAACTGACTGAGGCACCCAGGTGATCCTAGTTTTTACTTGTTAATTCTCCTCCCATTCCATACTGCTCTCCCCTTTGGCATGGCAAACACCAGTCATTCTTTGTGTCTGTGAGTCTAGGTTTTATTTTGTTTCGGTTTTTAGATTCCAAATATAAATGAAATCATATGGTATTTGCCTCTTTCTCTAACTTACTTCACTTAACGTAATACCTTCAAGGTCCAGCCATGTTGTTTCAATTGGCAAGATTTCATTCTTTTTGTGACTGAGTAGTATTCCGTTGTATATAAAAACCATACCTTCTTTATCCATTCATCCGTTGATGGACACTTAGGTTGCTTCCATACCTTGGCTATTGTAAATAATGCTGCAGAGAACTATTTTTTTCTAAGATTTTATTTATTTATTCATGAGAGACACAGAGAGAGAGGCAGAGACACAGGCAGAGGGAGAAGCAGGCTCCATGCAGGGAGCCCGATGTGGGACCTGATCCCGGGTCCTCAGGATCACACCCCGGGCCAAAGGCGCCACTAAACTGCTGAGCCACCAGGGCTGCCCATGCAGAGAACTATTTGAATTAGTGTTTTGTTTTCTTTAGATAGATACCCAGCAGTAGAATTGCTAGACCATATGGTAGCTCTACTTTTAATTTTTTGAGGAACCTCTGTACAGTTTTCCAGAGTGGCTGCACCAAGTTACATTCCCACCAACAGTGCACAAAGGTTTCTTTCTCTCCACTTCCTTGCCAGTACTTGTTATTTTTTGGTCTTTCTGATTATAGTCATTTTGACAGGTGTAAGGTGATATCTTATTGTGGTTTTGATTTACATTTCGTTAATGTTTAGTGATATTGAGCATCTTTTCATTTCATTTCATTTCTGTTGACCATCTGTATGTCTTCTTTTCAAAAATATTCAGGGACACCTGGGTGGCTCAGTGGTTGAGCGTCTGCCTTCAGCTCAGGGCATGATCCCAGAGTCCTGGGATCAAGTCTTGCATCTAAATTTTATCTATTTATTCACGAGAGATGCAGAGAGAGAGAGAGAGACATAGGCCGAGGAAGAAGCAGGCTCCCTGTGCAGAGCCTGATATAAGACTCCATCCCAGCATCCCATGATCATGACCTGATCCAAAGGCAGATAGATGCTCAACCACTGAGTCACCCAGGCATCCTCCCCCCCCCCCCTTTTTTTTAGTCTTGTTGAATTTTTTGAGACTTGTTGTGTGACTTATATTTGATCTTTCTTGGAGGATGTTTCATGTGTACTTGAGAAGAATATGTATTCTGCTTTGGATGGATTGTATTGTGCATATCAATTAAGTCCATCTGGTCTAATGTATCATTTAGGGCTCATCCTTCTTTATTGATTTTCTGTTGAAAAGACATAATATTTTACTGGCTTAGTTAGTCCTAGTAGCACTCCCATACAACCACCACAAATGGTGGTTCACTGTAGTATTAGTTTATGCTATACGTAAATTAAATTATCAAAAATTCCTGCTATGTGCCAGACATTGTACTAGGCACTGGCGATAATACTTCAGTATGTAACACGACTACAATCCCTGTTCTCACAAAATATATGCACTAGTGAAGATATTTAAAACTATCTCCAAAACTAAAAGGTTTCAGGTCAGTGCAATATAAGTAGTATAATGGGGAGGTATGAGTGCAAATAGCAGAGACTACTTATTCACCCTGAATACTTATTCAACCTGGAAACATCAGCACTGGGTAGGCTTCTCTGGAAGAGGTGTCGAAGATGAGACCTGAAAAATAAGTTAACCAGATCTATAAGACCAGGATTAGGGCTCCATGCAGAGAAAAACATAGGGAAAAAGGCCAGAGGTATGCTACGTTCAGATAAATACCAGCAGTTTACTTTCTATGGCTAGAACTTAAAAGTACTAGGGGAATTATGGAGTGGTTAAGAAAGTTGCAGAAAGACTGAAAAACCACACACTAAGAAGTTTGGACTTGTGCTGTGGCCAGTAAAGAGCCATAAAATCCATAAAAGATTTTAAATGAGGGAGTACTATCGGATTAGTTTTTTTGTTTTTTTTGTTTTTGTTTTTGTTTTTTTTTTGCTGCCTTATGAAGAATGGACTGAGAAGGAATGTGGGGGGTGGGGACTGAAGGTGCAACCACCAAGGACCACAGTACACCAGGCTAGCAATGATAGTAGCATATAGGGCCGCAGTGAACAAGTTCCTCTTCTCTTAAATTGCCCCAAGTCTGAAGTAAGTGAAATAGAGTAGCAGTGGGTCCTAGAGTTTCTGTAGCTGGACCAGGAATGGGAGTAGCATTCTCTCACTGATGACTTCTGTCAACTGGTATTGGTATGTCCAGTTCTGATTCCATATGAATCCCATGGAAGAAATCAAATGATACTCCTAACTACAAAATCTTATACCATATTACGATTTTATTTACTACTTTGGCCAATTTATAACCTGTTTTATTGTTTGATGCTTTTCAGTTGTTTAATAGAGTTTTATTTATTTATTTTTAATAGAGTTTTAAGCATTACATTTTAGAGGATATTGAATATTCTCTTTATGGTAATTTTTATGAAATTGTCTTTATAGGTTCAGAAAGTGCTTCTCCAGTCCATTCAGCTTTGGGATCCAGGTCACAGACACCTTCTCCTTCCACACTGAATATAGATCATATGGAACAGAAAGATCTGCAGCTTGATGAGAAGCTCCACCATTCTGTTCTTCAGACTCCAGATGACCTAGGCAATATTTGGAAATTAGATATTTGCCATTTTTTTCTTTCAGGGCATTAGTGTTAGGAGATCTTACTATTTAAGTTATTTAAAATTTTATTTTTGAGAGGGATAAGTTAGTGACAAATCAGTTGATTTATTAAAATATTATGAATTGGGAGATGTTAACAATGAAGGTTAAAACTGCAGTATTTTTTGTTTTCTTTTATTTCAGTGGGCTTATACCAGACTCTTATTTTTTTATTTTTGTGAAAGACAATTGAGTATCTTTTTTATAATACAATCAGTTATTATAGACTTTAAGCACAAACAGGCTCGTGAAGACTTCCTGTAGGAACTGCCTTCAGCCTGAGATTTTCTGTTAATTGATGATACAACCTGAAGTAGCCATTTGATGAAAGAGAGAGTATATACTTACAAATATGATCTTTATATCAAGCACAAATTTCTCTCTCTGGTATCTACATCATTTTCTCCTTAGGTAAATCCTGGTACAGGTGGTATTGAATAAGTAAATATTGGTGTAATAAAGAATTATGAACTGGTGAGGTTTTGATCTTATCAGGAAAAAATAGCACTAATGTATGTTGATATTTTTAAAATTCACTTTTGTAGATATTTAAGATTGTTATTTTGACTCCTTTGTGTTTTTGTGATCTTTTCTTTAGAAGAATTACTGACACTCATGTATTTTTTTTCTATAGAAATCAGTGAATTTCCATCTGAATGTTGTAGTGTGATGGCAGGGGGTACACTCACAGGATGGCATGCTGATGTTGCTACTGTAATGTGGCGAAGAATGCTAGGTATTTTGGGAGATGTCAACGCTATTATGGATCCTGAAATACATGCTCAAGTTTTTGATTACCTCTGTGAACTTTGGCAAAATCTAGCTAAGGTAAAAAAACAAACAAAAAACCATACATACATATGAGGAGAAAGAAAAGTGTTAAGAAGTAGAAGCCTTAGATCTCATTGCCACCCATCACCCTCCTTACTATAAACTGGTACCTAGCAAAGTGAAGTCACTTAACCATGTTTAAATATATAATTAGTGATAGGAATTGGACTTGAACTCAAGTTAAAGGTAAAACAAATTGGAAGAACACTTTATAGGTTTGTTGCATTTTATTTGAAAATTACAGATTAGAGATAACCTCGGCATTTCAACTGATAACCTGACCTCCCCTTCACCTCCAGTTTTGATTCCTCCACTGAGAATTCTTACACCTTGGCTTTTCAAGGTAAGCTTAATATATAAAACATGAATTTAAAAGGTTCATTTAGTAAATACATATGTAATTGGTGTTAAACATTTGATAGATTCTTTAGCTTTTGTATAGTCTTCTAGAACACTTTAGTTTTTAACTAGTCATTGAGGGTCATATAAAGAGAATGGGTGTACCAAAATTGTACAGATGCATCATTTTTACTTATTTAATAAAACAAAAGTGAATGTAGAAAATTGTGTTTTATATTTAAGTGAAGTGTTAATCTCAAATTTAAGATTTCTTTTAAGTATTATTGAATATGTTTGGTGTGTTTTCCTAAACAAAACAATATGTGGTTATCCATACTCATGTTGTTTTGTTTTAATGTTAACAGTAGTTTCAGGAATCCTAATAATTGATTCATTAAGAAGTTGGGCCAACATAGAAATAAATGAAAACAAAAATATTACTTGCTGTATTCAATTTTACAGTATTTGTTTTTGAGTATTAAAATGAACACTTTTAAATTGTAGGCAACCATGTTGACTGATAAATATAAACAAGGTAAATTACATGCTTACAAACTTATTTGTAATACAATGAAAAGAAGACAAGATGTTTCTCCAAATAGAGATTTTCTAACACATTTCTACAATATAATGCATTGTGGATTACTTCATATTGATCAGGTAAATAAATATATACTCTCTAACCAATTGCTTTATAAGTTTATCTTTGATTCCTGATTTTTTAACTCTTAACTTTTAAGGTCTAAAATTAAAATAATCTTTTATGTAGTCATTTATTTACAAGTTTCTTCCATTTTATATAACTTCATTTGTTCTGGAACCCTGGTTGAAAAGCTATTATAGTTAGGGGGTCAACTTGTTTATTAAATGTATGTTTTCTCTAATGTTATAACAACTAGTTAGCTTTCTGAAGATATTAAACCATCTTTTGCTTAGACTGACTGCATTCCTTTAATGTAGTAATATACTTATTCCTTGCATGTTTTGTAATTGTTAAGTATTGACACTTGAGGCATATGGATTTGCTCCTCTAGTCGTGCAACAGTCAGATTTTTTCCAAACTAAGAGCACATCATATTCTCTTATTTCCATAGTTTGTATTAGCATAGTGACAATTCTATTGACTTTGCATTTGTATCAATACAGTCATTATATTCAACAGTCATAAATATGACTCTAGAACACTACTTTAGGGGTTCTTGATCCTGGCCAAAAAACTAAAAAAAATATCCATGTGAGATTGTAAGTCATATGTAAGTCAAATGTAATAAAACATTTTAATCATAATGTTAAATTTCACTTGCAGTTCATTTAAAGAACATTAAACTAATGTTTAAAGAGGTAATTATACTCTCTTCCTGAAAAATGAAAATACTTCTTGCATTTAATTTGAAATAGTTACTTTACAATGTCCTACGTTGGGATCCCTGGGTGGCGCAGCGGTTTGGCGCCTGCCTTTGGCCCAGGGCGCGATCCTGGAGACCCGGGATCGAATCCCACATCGGGCTCCTGGTGCATGGGGCCTGCTTCTCCCTCTGCCTGTGTCTCTGCCCCTCTCTCTCTCTCTCTCTCTCTCTCTCTCTCTCTCTCTGTGACTATCATAAATAAATTAAAAAATTAAAAAAAAAAAAAAAAAAAACAATGTCCTACGTTATAAACATTTCTCAAACAAAATGATACCCGGGATCCCTGGATGGCGCAGCGGTTTAGCGCCTGCCTTTGGCCCAGGGCGCGATCCTGGAGACCCGGGATCAAATCCCACGTCAGGCTCCCGGTGCATGGAGCCTGCTTCTCCCTCTGCCTATGTCTCTGCCTCTCTCTCTCTCTGTGTGACTATCATAAATAAATAAAAATTTTTAAAAAATGATACCCTTAATTACTGGACAAAGAGACCTTTCATTTAAGATAAATCAGATTGAGTAAAACAGCAAAACACTGCATCCTCATGTTGAATTCCAGAGGCAAAGTGAATGAATAACCAAATTAAGAATACTCCCTCAAAAATGCCTAGGTTTATATTTCTGAGGCTAGATATTTGTCATCAAAGGACTTCAGTTTATCCAGTAAAGGGAATCTCTCCAGCCACATGGTTGGTCATATAGCTTTAGAAATCAGCGATCTCACATGGAAGCAAGTAAATGAGAGAAGGAACCACACTGCAGTTCAGTTTTATGACACATGGAACTTATATTTTCAACCCTCTGAAGCAGAGAGCCTTCCAACTTGCTCTCTAATGTGGAAAAAAAAATGCTTTATTGACGTCAGTTAAACATGTGTTTTAAGTTTACCTTCCTTTGACAGAGTATGATACTAAACATGGATATTTAGAAGAATTAAAATTGGTCTTGCCAATTAGGCAGTTATTGCCTGTTATACTGTTCCATGTTACCTATTTGTAAGGATATTGATTAGCTAATGCTCAAGATTAATTTATGATACTCTTTCTCTTCTTTTCCTACATCTAAGGATATTGTCAATACAATCATCAAGCACTGCTCACCTCAGTTTTTTTCACTTGGTTTGCCTGGTGCCACAATGCTTATTATGGATTTTATTGTAGCAGCTGGTAGAGTGGCTTCTTCAGCTTTTCTCAATGTAAGTTTTTATTTCCTGCTCTTCATAATATAACAGACTATAGTTAAACAGGACTCAACAAAGTAACAAAGGAGGAGCCCTTGTTAATAAATTTAACAAGCCAATGTTCAGGAAAATTTACAGTTTAATTGAAATAGCTTTTTTTAGGGCAGCCCCGGTGGCGCAGCGGTTTAGCGCCGCCTGCAGCCCAGGGTGTGATCCTGGAGATTGGGGATCGAGTCCCACGTCGGGCTCCTTGCATGGAGCCTGCTTCTCCCCCTCTACCTGTGTCTCTGCCTCTGTGTGTGTGTGTGTGTGTGTGTGTGTGTGTGTGTGTTTCTCATGAATAAATAAATAAATCTTTTAAAAAAAAAGAAATAGCTTTTTTAAAAATTAAGTTTTGAAGTATAAGAAAGTACTACAATTAGTTGATAAATTGACATATGAACTATAAAAATTGATTAAGTCTGATTACAAAACAAAATTTAAAATTGAAGATATCTAAGGAAACAAGTAGAGGGAGGGAAGAAACTAAAGAAAGGTCAATGGGCCATAGCAAAAGAGAAGGCCCAGTGGTGAGATAATCCAGAAATATGCTCTAGAAGTAAACTCTAAAACAGCATGTGAGGATTTTTCTTAACATTTATGGGGCTATGAGACAATGCCAAGTAACTCATTATAGTTGGAAGATGCACACATTTAAGTAGCAGAGGTAAACTGAATAGGAAGACAGTAGCTGGTTTATAGTACTAAAAAGGTTAGATTTCATTCCAAGGAGAGAATGAGTAAGCATTGAGGGATTTTATATAAGGAGTGACATCAAATTTCTATTTGAGAAAGATCACTCAGGCAAATATAAATGAGAAATAGCAATCAATTGGAAGTCTACTAGAATAAACTAAGAGTATTTGGGAGAGAAAAATCAGCCATACTTGACCATTACTTTATAACTTAGAAAGCAGTTTAAAATACATTATTTCACTCATAAGCTGTGCAAAAGACCAACAGTGAATGAGAAAGAGTTCTATTCAGAGCATAGTAAGCTGCTTATTAGAGATCCGTGAGAAGATATCAGGAGAGCCATTGTATTGGGAGCTCAAAGGAGATGTCAGGACTGAAGTGGAAAGCTGGGAGACATTAGCTTATACATTACATGTTATTGAAGGCCATGAAACTAGATGCAGTCACCTAGAAGAAATGATCAGATAAGGGAAGAACTTGTATTTATAGCTAGTTATTAACTCTGTTTCTCCAGTTTCATAAGAACAGTGATCATGTCTTACTCATCTTGGTACCTCCAGGACCTAGGGCAGCACCATGCTCATATAGGTGTTTTTTAATTGCTAACAACCATAGAATGTAGGGCATAAATAAGTATCAATAGGAGGCACTTAATATAGTGGTTAAAAAGCATGGAATCTAGGGGCACCTGGGTCGCTCAGTGGGTTAAGCATGTGACTTCAGCTCAGGTCATGATCTCAGAGTCCTGGGATTGAGCCCCAGGTCAGACCCCATCCCCTGTTCCTCTCCCTCTGTTCCTCCTCCTGCTTGTGCACACGTGCACGTGCTCTCTCTCTCTCTCTCAAAATAAATAAATAAAATCTTAAAAAATCATGGAGTCTAGAGCTGGGCTAACCGGGTTCAAATCCCACCTCTGCCACTTAGTAGACGTGAGACTTTATGCAAATTACTAAATTTCTGTGTTTCTCAGTTTCTTCATCTATAAATTGTCCTCATAGGGTAATTTTATAAGGATTAAATTAACATTTGTAACATGGTTTGAATATTATTTGGACACCTTGTGTATGTGCAATATAAGAGTTTAATAAATTCAGTTGATAATTCAGACAAAAGACCTTGTGTAGGGATATCAGGAATATTTCATGGAAAAGATATTTGAATAGGCCCTTGAAAAATTATTAGTAATTTTAGAAGTGAAAATGTTGATGAGGGAAGGTATGCTAAGAGGAAAACAGGCATGAGTAAGCTGTGTTTTAGGAATGACAAATACCCCATCTTTTTTTGAAGTAGGTTAATCTATCTAGAGAGTAGTGGATAGAAAGAACAGAAGGGTAGTTTAGGTCCTAGCTACGAAAAGTGTGATCTGCACACCAGAAACATTTGGCATGTTCTAGGTGCTTGTTAGAAATTCAGAGTCTCGGGGCAGCCCGGGTGGCTCAGCGGTTTAGTGCCGCCTTCGGCCCAGGGCATGATTCTGGAGACCCGGAATCAATAGGCTCCCTGCATGGAGCCCGCTTCTCTCTCTGCCTGTGTCTCTGCCTCTCTCTCTCTGTGTGTCTCTCATGAATAAATAAAAAAATAAAATCTTTAAAAAAAAAAAAAAAGAAATTCAGAGTCTCAGACCTCATTCCATACCTACTGAAACAGAATGCATGTTTCAACTATATTCCAGATAATTGGTATGGACATTGAAGATTGAGAATCACTGCCTTAGACTACCTTTGGAAGGTCTTGAATGGGAGGGATCAGGTGATAATGCTATATTAGAGAAACAGTTAAATTTTTTAAAGTAAAGAGATGTTTGAATCTGTGCTTTGACAATATTAAAATAAGTGTATTAATCTAGGAGTAAATTAAATGGAAGGCAAATAAAGATGGTAAGTTACAAGGCTATTTTTGTATTAGTGTACACAGACTATCAGTCTTTTGGGTACTATCATAAATTGATAGAACTCAGAGGAGACTGATACATGAATTACTGTAATTTTTCATCAACTTACTGTGAAAATAATTACTATTCTGTAGGCCAGTTATTCTAGGTGACTGATCAGCACATTTCCTGCACTTTTTCAAGATTCTGCAGGAGAATTATTAAGCCCTGATGTCCTTGGGCATCCATTTTTTTTTAAAGATTTTATATATTTATTCATGATAGACATAGAGAGATAGAGAGAAGCAGAGAGAGAAGCAGGCTCCATGCCAGGAACCCGATGTGGGACTCAATCCCGGGACTCCAGGACCACGCCCTGGGCCAAAGGCAGGCGCCAAACCGCTGAGCCACCCAGGGATCCCCCGGGCATCCATTTTTTGTGACTAAATATACCTCCTATGCATCTAGAAGGATACTAGTTCTGTAACATCCTTGCAATAATTTTAAGAATAATCATTTCCGTGGTTTATATGAGGAACACTTGTTGAGAAAGACCGCATGGAAAAACAAATTATTCCAGAAATCAAACATGACACCTCATCTCTCTCCTATAAGGTTAAAGTTAATCTTTTCTCTGGATTATGTTGGAGATACACAATTCAAATCTTCCTCTTTGGATTCCATTTTAGATCCCACACACATCCATCTTCCTTTTGTTAACCAGTAGCCTCCTTTCTCCCCCTGCCAGACAGATCACAAAATAATTTATTAGATTTGCCTTTCCTTATTATAATCACTTTACAGTTATGCTCCCATTATATCCACATAGTTCTTAGTTACCTTTTCCAACTTTAAAGAAAAACCCTTAGCTAATCTCTTTCATTAAATACTGGGTGGTTTTTTTTTTTTTTTTCATCAGTTTCATTTTTATAGCTAGTTTTACTTACTTTCTTTATTTAAAGATTTTATTCTTCTAAATAATCTCAGTACCCATTGTGGAGCTTGAATTTACAACTCTGAGATCAAGAGTCACATGCTCTACGGACTTAGCCAGTCAGGCACCCCTGTCGCTTATTTTAAAGTGGGATAGTGTCTACAAGCTTACCTTCTCCCTTTATAGTGTTGTCTTTTATCTGCAGATCTAGATTACTTTTTAAATATGGAAATGAGTGGTTTTGTTGATAATCATAATAAAGTACTACTCCACATTTAGAAATGTAAGGAAAATTTTTTGGAGACAAATTCTTGTTTTATGTGAATAGGAGTATTATATTTCTAGCAGATTTGTTTTAGCATTTTTGTTAGAGATCATTAAATATAAAAATGAATATTATAGGTATTTTGGTAAATAGTGTATTAGTAGGGAGGTGTTGGTGTTTGGACATGCAAGAAGGTAGAAGAAGGAAAATACTCAGTGCTGATACTTCAGAAATGGCTTAATACAGCTGAGAAAGAAAGATGAAAAGTTACCTTCATCTGTAGGCCAAGCATAAAGTCTGTTTTTAGTAAGTAGTAGAGGCAATGCTTTTCTCATGTGCAAAATACCATAAACATCATCTAGACTAGTGCCTATTTCTTACAGTTAATGTTTTTATCCTTAATTACTTTTTTATCCTTAGATAGTAACAAATACAATCTAGTGACATAGAGTCATCTAGTCATAAGTACAATATGTTGTGGTGTGTGAGTTGTCTTTAAAATAAAGTATTAAAAAATAATAAAAGTATTTGTATTTATTCTCAAAATTAGGGTAATTTAATGCTGTTAGCTAAGCTATATTCCTATTTACAATCCCATTGTGGCTAATTTCTGCTTATTTGCTGCTTTTAAGGAGAGCTCTGCTCTTTGTTCATTATACTTATTGAGAATAGCAGTAGTTTATGTGGAAAGTAGAAGTGAAAACCTGAATCTTTAGGTTTCCTCTTTCCTTTTTAATTTTGTCTTTTGTTCTCACTTCTCTTTGTAATATGGTTAGGTAATAAAGTAACTTTTCTGGCAGTTTAAATGACATAATCAAATACATTTTAAAGACTTAAAAAATCTGATACATAGGCACCAAGAGTGGAAGCCCAAGTTCTTCTGGGATCTTTGGTTTGCTTTCCTAACTTATATTGTGAACTGCCTGCTCTCCATCCCAACATTCCTGATATTGCTGTGTCTCAGTTTACAGACGTTAAGGTAAGAAATCAGATGCTAATTTTTAGTGTTTAAATGGCCTTTTTAATAACCGTATATGTTCGATAAAACTTGTATTCTTTTCCTTTAGAAATTCACATAATTGTGAAAGAACGTTAACCAGTTGTACACCTCAGACATAAGACTAAAATGTCCAGTAGGAGCATAGTCTTTTTTGTGTTTATAACTTCTTTGGAAACATTTTCTCATTATTGAATTCATTCATGTGTCAGTATCTTAGGATTTTTTCATTCACTCACAGAACATTTATTGAAACATCTTATGAGGGATCCCTGGGTGGCGCAGCGGTTTGGCGCCTGCCTTTGGCCCAGGGCGCGATCCTGGAGACCCAGGATCGAATCCCACGTCGGGCTCCCGGTGCGTGGAGCCTGCTTCTCCCTCTGCCTATGTCTCTGCCTCTCTCTCTCTCTGTGTGACTATCATTAAAAAAAAAAAAAAAAAAAAAAAAAATGAAACATCTTATGAGGCAGATACTATGCTACTTCTAAGGCTTCTAAGACTGAGATGAAACTGAACCTACAAAAAATTTGTCTCTCTTTCCTAATTTCCCAATGTGATATATCAACCAATGTAATGGAATATTCCATTTTGCTGTAGGAAACTGTGAAATTGCGGTGGGGATCCTGTGTACCTGAATCATTATAACACCTCAAAAGTCATGCTGATAATTTTTTTTAGACTTTTGCCTTCTCTGAAAGAAATTTTTTCAATCCAGTTTTCTGGATTTCTGCATGTACCTTTCATACCAGCTATATTTCTCTTTACATTTGTAATTACTTGTTTAGTGTATGGATTTATACTTCAGACAAATAAACACCACAAGGTCTTATTTACTGCTATATCCTCAGAGCTTAACATGCTGCTTGGCATCTGGTACTCTAGAAACATTTGTTAAACAAGTGAATTTCACTGACACATAAAATTGTATAGGTCAATGCAAACTTGCAATGAGAGTTAATAAAAACTATACAAATTGAGTTTTGGTCTTCACAGATGTAATATCTTTGGGTTCTTCTATTTTCAGAAGATCCTGAAGGTCAGGGATAGGTAATAGTTTTAATTTGCTTAGGCAGTTTTGAATTTATTAGGGATTAGCCCGGTTTATTACTTATGATCTGCATTTCAGAGTAGCCTTATTATCTTCTGGCCATTGTATAGGTAGTAATGGCTGAAATGATTTAAAAAATCAAAAACTTTCGTAAAGGGGTATCTCCAAAATAAAAGGTAATTCTAATAATCAAGAAAGCAAAAAGCCTAAGAAAATGATGATTCTCTGTCAGGTAACTGAAGATTTAAGGGGAAATTACATGTCATAGTGGTCATATTTAATTTTTACATTTTCACTGAAACCAGTTCCCTGTGTACTCTAAACTGCAGCCACATAGCCACATGGACCGTACCATGCTGTTTTTCGATTTTGGGCTTTTGAAAATGCATTTCTTTCTGCCTGAAACATCCATTATATAGAGGTGTTTTCCTCTTTTTGTCTCTCTTAGTTACCAAACACAAAAAATTTTAGTCTTTGACCTTGATCATTTGTCAAAATCCTGTTTACCTAAGACCCCTTTGTGAAGTATCTATGACTTTCTGAAGTTTTATTTATTCACGTAGAACCTTGTATACGTCATCTTATTTTGTAATTGTTTACAAGTTTGCCTCCTTCCCTGGAATGTAAACTTCTTGAGGATAGGTACTGTATCTTAATCTATTTCTTTCCAGCGTTTAAGACAGGATCTCCTACATAGAAAGCTCTTGGGCTTAAACAATACCTGATTAATTGTCAGCCACTGGGCTAGATACTAGGTTTACAAAGATGTGTAGAAGGTTACTTCTTCTAAGGACCTTACAATCTATGTAGCTGATAAGTGCTTTTTGGATAAATGAATGAATGAGTGAATGAATGATTTTTAAAGAAAGGAACAAATAGATTCTTAATTATCAAGCCTAGTGGCATTCTTGTTTTCCTCTCCTTAATTAGCCACTATAGTATCTGTCTCATGTTGGTATTACAGACCATCCTAAATCTTTTCAACTTTGACTTACATTACACAGATCTAGCTTGATTTACTTCTTGCTTCTCAACATATTCTAGGACTCCCAAATACACTAGTGTTCTTTATCTGCCTAATAAACACAAACTTTAAGATCCTCTCTTTAGATAATTACTGTTTATTCTCCCTTTTGAATATTTTATTCATTTACATAATTTTAACTATTATTTAGCACTTATCCTCAAACTTACACATTATAATTTTTTACAAATTAAAATTATTCAAAAAAGGTTTGCTTTTAAATGAATATTTCTGAGTTTTGAAAAGATGCTCATACTTTTGAGCAATTAAATCTGTTTTAATTATCTTATAGTAAAAAAAATAATAATTATCTTATAGTGAGCTTTTTATTAATCTTTTAATCAGGAAAAATTCTTTTTTTTAATATATATATATTTGGTTATAAATTTCAGAAATTATTTATTTTTGTCTATTTGTGCTTTTATAAAGTACTACCAAAAGAAAATACTACCAACTAGGTAGCTTATAAATGACAGAAATTTATTTCTCACAGTTCTGGAGGCTGATAAGTCCAAGATCAAGGCTCCAATAGAGTTGAATTCTGGTGAGGACCCTCTCACTGATGCATAGCTGGCATCTTCTCACTGTGTCTTCACAGAGTGGAGGGAGCTAAGGAGTTCTATGGTAGTCTCTTTTATAAGAGCATTAATCTCATTCATAATGTCTCCATCCTCATGACCTAAGCACCAGCTACTACCATCCATTATATCTGTGGGTTCAACTTTAGTATAAGAATTTGAGTGGAATACAAATATTCATACCATGTTATTATTTATTTAGCTAATTTTATGAGTAATATTAGACTCTATTAATAAAGTCTGCAAGTTGAGAACAAAGATTCTTTAATTTCCCCATTGTATCCCTAGCACCTGGGGCAGCACATGGGCCCATAGTGGCTATTTATAAATATTTGTTGAATGAATGAATGAATGAAATCTTAATCATTACTGGTTTTTCCCCTTTATTTTAGGAACTTATAATCAAAACTGTATTAAGCTCAGCAAGAGATGAGCCTTCTGGTCCTGCACGGTAGGTCAGATGTTCTTTTTTTTTTTTTTTTTTTTTTTTAAGATTTTATTTGAGAGTGAGTGAGTGAGAGTGCTTGTGTGCACATGCACACAAGGTGGAGGGATAGAGGGAGAGGGAGAAGCAGGCTCCCTGCTGAGCAGGAAGCTGATGGCAGGGCTCAATCCCAGGACCCTGGGATCATGACCTGAGCCAAAGGCAGACGCTTAACCAACTGAGCTACACAGGCACCTGGGTAGTTCAGATGTTTTAAGATTTGACATGACATGACTATTATCTTTTTGGAATCTTATTGTAGAAGTTGATTGAATTATTTGGCAGTCCCCATCGTTTCAGATGTACAAAAGCTGTTCTGAATTATAAATTTAAATTATTAAGATCATTAAATATTTTTTCATGATTTTATAAACCTTCCTTCATTAAAAAAATAAAATCCTATTTAAAAATATAAAAATACCTTTTTAAGTATTTTTATTTTCTATATTTAAAATAATTTTGGGGGGAGGTGCCTGGGTGGCTCAGTCTGACTCTTGAGTTCAGCTCAGGTCATGATCTCAAGGTCATGGGATCAAGCCCCACATCAGCCCTGTGCTGGGCATGGAGCCTGCTTAAGATTCTTTCTCTTTATCTCCCTCTGCCCTTGCCCCCCCACTGCTCACTCACATGCAGTCTCTTTCTCTCTTTAAACAAATAAAAATTTTAAAACTAATAAAATGATTTCTTTTAATTTTAAGTATATTTTACTTTCCTTTCAGGTTATATTTGTCACTATCTGTTTTGCAATACCTTGACATGTAGTCAATGAATTTTTGTTCAATTGAATTAAAAGAAAAGATTTCTTTTGTAGAAAAAAATACTTGTAGGAGGATTTATAAATATTTTATCAGGATATTTTTTAAAAGTACAATATAAATAATAAGATTTTAGAATGTTTTCCCTTCTAAATGCCTTGTTAAGAAGTGAAAACTGTCATTTTCTATTTAAAATTTTCCAGAAAGGCTGAGATTTAAATCAACAGGTTGCCAGTAGCACACCATGTTCCTTTTTTTCCCGAAAATATCATTAATTTATATTTTATATTTCTTGAAGCTAATTCTAATATGTCAGCCTCAACGGTAGTCTATGTTACTACTTTTTTGACCTACATGTCTGGAAAGCTTCCTTTTTTCCTAACACCTGCACATTTTTTTATTCAAGTTTCATAAAAATACAGATTATGGCTTTGACTATTTGGATTCTAATTGTAATTTAAACCTTTTAACAGCAACTAGAATTAATGTAAAATGAGCAGTTTGCTTAAATGAAATAGCTCCAGCCTTTTAATTCACTTGGCATATTTTTCTCAGTAGCCAAGTTAACTAAAAACAAATCTCTGAGTAAATCCTTCTTTTACATTAGTTTTAATACTAGGCAGCTATTCCAGAAAACATTGTCTTTTCCATTATTCCCATATTTATATTTCTGGTAGCCTTAACTCCAAATTTGATGATTTTCAATATTATTTCTTTAACATTTTCTGTGTTAATGATTAATAATGATAATCTTTTAAGTTCACAAGGGTTTTCCTATCATTGTTCCCTTTAATCCTCATAACAATTCAGAAATTATTGGAATCATTTTTATTCTTCCAGCTTTGCTAGCAAAAAAACTGATGGCTTAGAAAACTAACATTTGTTATGTACCAGGCATTGTTCTGAACACTTTATTACCTCATTTAATCTTTGCAGCAGCTCCAGAATATAGGTATAATTTTTGTCTTCCTTTTTATAGATGGGAGCCCAGAGAATTTAAATAATCTGCCCTATCATCCAGAAATAGCAGAGCCATGATTAAAACCCTGGCAGTTTGTCTTCAGAGCCTTATTAGATGCATAAATAATAAGTGGCAGAACCAGATTTGAACCTAGAGCTTCAGAATCTAGATCTTCTGCCTTTTTTTTTTTTTTTTAAACACTATGTTGCCTCTGAAATGAAAGAACACTGAAGCCTAAAACATATAGCTGCCTGTAAGTAGACTTGGAAATCATTAACACAATAGCTTGCTTGAAAATGTAAGAAAATCCCAAAGTTGAACAGAAGCATTTTCTAAACTTGTTTTCCTTTCAGGAATGTAAGGTCTTAGAAGCTTATCCCCCAAAATTAGACCAGGAGAAGAGAGTTGAGCCATTCTAGAAATGATCTAGATTATTTTGCTATCTTGAGGAATGTAGGAAACACACACAAATTGATCTTACCCCTCTATTATAAAAACGTGTTAATAAGCATTCTACTCCCAGTCTGTGCTGGTTAGTTACGCCCATGGAGAGCTTTGCTTCACTTCAGAGTTCATAATTACTTTAGGATTATAGGTCTTTCCACTGCCAAACCTGAAACCTGGTTATTTAGATATGTAATATTAATGGGTAGGTAACAATAGGGAAGAAATAAAGTAGTAGAATTAGCCTAGAAGACCGGTAGTTTTGCTAGTAAATAATTTATTAGCATGAACACTGTGATAAACTGAAAGATGAGACTTACAAATTTCTGGTCCACTATGTTCAGGATGAAAGATACTTCTGCATTCAATTATTCTGGAATTTAACATTCTACAGAATTTAAGAATGTCGGTAAAACAAAACAAAACAAAAAACAAAAACAATGTTGGTATCAGGACATGCCAAAGTATACCAGGATACTACAAGGAGTTGACTTGTTTAGGAGTTGAGGGAAACCAGTATGTGCTTCATTAAAAGCTAATACTTGAACACACTGATGAAATTTTTAATGATTCTGATCATCAAATAATACCTTTCAAGCAAAAACTCGGTTGAAACAAGGAAATGAAGTTTCATAAGACATTAGGGAATAGAAGAAATTCTACCGGTTCTATTTCTGTTGGAAATCGTTTATAAAGTATATGAATTTTATTTGTATTGCCAATTTGTTTTACAAAGAATTTGTAATCAGCTTTGTTAAATTTAAGAGTTATGAAAATAATATTTAGGGGCACCTGGGTGACTCAGTCACTTAAGTGTCCAGCTATTGATTTTGGTCAGGTCATGATGGAGTCAGGCTATGTGCTGTGCACGGAGCCTGCTTAAAATTTTCTCTGCTTCCCTCCCTGCCCCCCACCTTATCTCAAAGGAAGAAAGATGGAGGGAGGGAGGGAGGAAGGAAGAAAATGATACGACATCCCATCAGCTTCATGTTTTTGCTAAAGTTCATTTTGTGCTATCAAAATCATTCTCTTTCCTTTTTTGAAAGTTACAATTTTTGTTTGGGAAGCTTTATGGCAATATCAGTTTGTTAATATGGGTTTGTTACAACGGTCCTGTGTGTTATCCCCACCTTAGTAATAAATTATAACTGAAAATTAATCTTTGAGTTTGTGGTCATGTGCTTTCCTCCTTCTTTCACTTGCTTAAGAAGAAATAATGTGCAGAATAAGAAATTGATTCACTTAAACAGTGCTTGTTCATTCTAGATTGGTTGTCGGTATTTTGGTTGTGGTGGTGGTTTCATTTTGTTTAAAGGCTCATCTATTTCTGTTTATATCATTGTTGGTTGCCTTTTTTGCAGATGTGTAGCACTGTGCAGTTTAGGTATTTGGATTTGTGAAGAACTGGTCCATGAGTCTCATCATCCTCAAATCAAGGAAGCTCTGAATGTAATTTGTGTCTCCTTAAAGGTAAAAAAAAATGTATTTAGTGGAAAATATTATTAGTGGAATATATTAATAAAGAATGCAGGACTATTTTTCTCCAAATGTTAATTATATCTTGTGTCCTTACAGATTAAAACATTTAATAAATGGTTTTATTAATTTGTCATTACATTATTTCTTTGATGCTGACTTTTTCCTTCAGAGTTGTTCTACTCTTGAATTTAGGATATCTTAGTATCACTAAGATATAAGGTTATCAACCTATTTTATCTCAACTTTTGGTGTCATTTAACAACATATATAGGGTTGTTTTTTTCCTAATCAGTATTTTTGTAACCTACTTTTCATTCCTTAATACTTCCTGAATTCTTGAGCTATTCAGTATTTTGGCTTTATTATTTCAAGTTAAGCGCTGTCCTTGTTACCAGAGTAAAATTTGTTAAAAAATAATAACCTGATTTTTTGGACAGTCTGAATGAGTAAATTTTTTGCTTGTGAAAGTATGCATATTAGTTTTGTTTTAAAACTTGTTTTAAAGTATCTATATAGAATTCTAAACACAAAAGGTACAAATATTCCTTACTTGACAAGTATTTCTGAATATGTACAATGTTTGAGGTGCTTTGCTAGTCACATTGAGGTATACCAGAATGAAAAATAATTGTAAATCCTAGACTCAAGAGATTAATAATATGATGGCTAAAAAGGATTAAATTAAATAAGAGTAATAATAAAACAAAGCTAAGAGAACCAAATGAGTGATGCATATAAAATGTTGATTGAGGTCAGAGGTAGCCGCGATTACTTTGATGTAGGTAATGGAGAAGACTTGGAAAGTGGAGACATTTGGTCAGGGCTTGAAGAGTTGGGGAGATTTGGTCATAGAGAGCTAAGCGTAACAAGTTTGAGTTTATGCCATAACAAGTTTGAGTTTATGCCACTGGGGAGTCATCCAAGAGCTTTAAGCATAGACAACGTCAGCATCAGAGCAGTTCTTTAGAAGATTAATTTGAAAGTGTTGTTTGTAGCAGATTGGAATGGGGAAACGATTGATAAGGAAATGAGCAGTTTGCAGGCTGTTGCAGAAATCCAGGTAAGAGAAAATGTAATAAACGTTAATTGAGGCAAACATTCAAAATTAAAAATAAACTTAATTGGGATCCCTGGGTGGCGCAAAAACTTAATTGTGTTTTTGGAATGTGTTGTCAATTTTTATTTTGCAGCTGTGTATTATTATTTTAATATTTTAATAAATATACAATGACAAAAATGTATAAAATTTAAAGGTTTTTAGCAGCTAATGCATTAATGAATATTTTTTAATTGTTTTTACTGTTACAGTTTACTAATAAAACAGTAGCCCATGTGGCTTGTAACATGCTTCACATGCTGGTTCATTATGTACCTAGACTTCAGGTTTATCAGCCTGATTCTCCCTTGAAGATTATTCAAGTGAGTATTTCTCATTTATTGTGGCCCTGTTAAAAATCTTTAGATTTGGATACCTTGAAATATAAAATTATTTAATGGTTTTCTTTAAATTTTGCATGGCTAAGTTATGGCAACCCGGGCAGCTTTTTTGAGATATCAAAGTTCATGATAATCTCCTTGTATTTTATGTTAGGAGACTGTGATCTTGGTTTTTTAAAAGCTACCTGCAAATTTATAATTGCCATTGTCTTTATTAATATATATTCTTTATTCAGCCTCTCTTAGGTGAGAAAATATACATCCCTCCAGTTACCAGAATCAGGATATTATTTTGATTCATCCCCTTTACTTTTCAGTTAATCATAGATGGAGTTTGCGTTTTAAATTTTTTTTTTTTTCATTTTAATTCTGTGTCTCCTATACAACACCTGACCTCTTTCATTCTTTCTTTCTTGTGATACTGTGGTAGCTTTCTGGTTGGTCTCTTGGCTTCTGAGGTCTTCTCCTTCAAATCATCCTTCACATTCATATGACTTATGTCAAAACCCAACAGTATAGCTGAGTGGTTTTCCTTTGCTTATAAAATAAGACCCATGTTGTTTATCTGGTTATTTGAAGCCTCTGGATGAGGACTCAGCCCATCTTTTCAAAATCATGTAGAGATTCCTTTGAAATATCCTGTTGTCCAGGTACCTGAGTCAGTTTACTATCTTCTGAACATACCTTCACTCAACCTCATAGAGTTGCTTTGAAGACTAAATGAGAAAATATACTTTAGAGTCCTTAGAACTTTTTGCCATAAAAATTACAGGACATAAATTTTAATAAATGTTGGCTGTAGCTATTATAATTATTATGTAGGATGTAAGTGTGAATGTACTATGTCAATATTAAAACTTGAAAATTTCTGAAATTTTAAATTTAAAAATTTTGAAAATTTTACCCTTTAAGATTGATTGTTTGAAAATTAAGATCATTCTTTAAGCAGATTTTTTTTTCATTTAGGAAAGCCTGAAAATCCTTTCCCTTGTTTTCTTTATCAGTTTATATATTAATACTCATCTAATTACTTCTTAAGTATGCAGATTTTTGTAGATTACTTCATTATATAGTGGTCAGTGGCTACAGATGAAGAGTTATTATATTATTCAACTTCTAGTTGAATGAAGAAATGAAATCCCAAAATTGTAGAGCATTTCACTAATGGTTTACCTATTTGCATAGTTAGGAAAGGAAGCCCAGTTCTACGACCAGTATTAAGCAGATGCATCTAATATACTAAGTTCTTTTTTTTTTTTTTTTTTTAAGATTTTATTTATTCATTCATGAGAGACACAGAGAGAGAGAGGCAGAGACACAGGCAGAGGGAAAAGCAGGCCCTATGCAGGGAGCCTGATGCAGGACTCGATCCCGGAACCCCATGATCACTCCCTAAGCCAAAGGCAGATGTTCAACCGCCGAGCCACCCAGGCATCCCTAATATACTAGATTCTGTTAGTGAATAAAGCCTTTTAATATGTAAAGTATATTCAGAGGAATTTTTCTACTTGATTCAATAACTTACAGAAATATAATAGCATACAATAAAAATATAATAAATTTACCTATGTATTTTTAGCATGCACATAAAAAATTTAATGAGATCAGGAAATTTCCAGAGTAACATTGTGTGCCTTTTTTGCCATCTTTTAATAATTTTTATTTCATATTTTTGTATCAAATTTATTCATGTACTATTCAATGTATAATATATGTTAATTTTAAAAACCACATAATAAAAATTAAAAAAAAAACATATTTACCCACAAATATGTACACACATACATGTCTGGAAAGATGAGAGTAGATTTCTTTTTCTTTTTCTTTTCTTTTCTTTTTTTTTTTTTTTAAGTAAACTCTATGCCCAACACCAGGCTTGAACTCACAACTTCAAGGTCAAGAGTCACATGCTGTACCAACTGAGCCAGCCAGGCACCCTGAGAGTCAATTTCCTTATTTCCCCCCCCAACTTAAATGAGAAATAGTTGACAAACATGATTGTTTAAAGTATACAATGTGATGATTTGATAATTGTGGAATGATTACCAAGGTCTAGATAATTAACACATCCATTACCTCACCTAGTTAACTGTTGTTTGTTTTTTTATGGTGAGAATGGTCTACTCTTAGCAACTTCCAGATATTCAGCATATGATTAACTATAGTCACCATGCTGTACATTAGATCTTACTATTTTTATAACTGAAAATTTATACCTTTTGACCTGCATCTCCCTGTTTCCCTCCTTTCCTCTGAGCCCCTGGTCACCACTATTCTATTCTCTTTCTATGAAATCAGGTTCTTTAAGATTCCACATATAAGTTATACCATACAATATTTGCCTATCTGTCTGCTTATTTCACTTACAGTAATGCCCTCCAGGTTGTCATAAATGGCAGGATTTCCTTTCTTACGGCTGAATAATAATATTCCATTGTGTGTGTGTGTGTATGTGTGTGTATACACACACACATACATATTTTTTGTATTCATTTATCCACAGATTTATATTGTTTCCATATCTTTGCTATTGTGAATAATGTGGCAGTGAACATGAGTGTACAAGTAGCTCTTTGAGATACTGATTTCATTTCCTTCAGAACTGGGTTGCTGAATCATATGATAGTTCTTTTTGGGGGGAGCTGGGGGGGAAGGGGGGAAATAGAGTGGGTGGGAATCATATGGTAGTTCTATTTTTAATATTTTGAGGAACCTCCATATTGTTTTCTGTAAAGGCTGTACCAGTTCACGTTCCCACCAACATTGTGTATCAGTTTTCTTTTCTCTACCCCCTTGCCAACATCTGTTATCTCTTGTCTTTTTGAAAATAGCCATTCTAACAGATGGAAGGTGATATCTCATCATGGTTTTGATTTGCATTTTCCTCATAATTAGTGATATGGAACACCTTTTCATATATCTATTAACAATTTGAATGTCTTCTTTGGAAAAATGTTTATTCAAGTTCTTTGCCCATTTTTAAATTGGATTATTTGCTTTTTTGCTATTGAGTTGCAGGAGTTCTTCATTTATTTTATGTATTAACCCCTAATGTAGATATATGGTTTGTAAATATTTTCTCCCATTTTCCATTAGCTGCCTTTTCAAGTCCTTTTTTTTTTTTTTTTACTTTTCCTTTGCTTCCTTTGCTGTGCAGGTGCTCTTGATATGGTCCCACTTATTTATTTTAGCTTTTGGTGTCTTATCCAAAAAATCAATGCCGAGAGCAATATCAAGAGTATTTTCCCTCTGTTTTCTTTTAGGAGTTGTATGGTTTCAGGTCTTAAATTTAAGTCTTTGATCCATTTCAAGTTAATTTTTGTCAGTGGTATAAAATAGGGGTCCAGTTTCATTCTTTTGCATTGGATATCCAGTTTTCTTAACACCACTTATTGAAAATACTGTACTTAATCTTTCTTAATTTCTTTTTCTTACATTTCATTGTTAATGTATAGAAATGCAATTGATTTTTAACCCTGAAACCTTACTGAATTCACTAGTTCTGACACTTTTTTGGTGAAATGTGTTGGGTTTCCTAAGTATAAGATGATGTTACCTGCAGACAAATAATCTTACTAATTCCTTTCAGATTTGGATGCCTTTTCATTCTTTTTCTTCCCTAATTGCTATGATAGGACTAAAGTACTATGCTGAATAGAAATGGCAATTGTGAGCATCCTTGACTTGCTCCTGACCTTAGAAGAAAAGCTTTTAACTTTTCACCATTGAGAATGATGTTAGCTGTTGGTTTGTCATATATGGCCTTTATTATGTTGAAGTACATTCCTTCTATAACTAATTTGTTGAGCAGAGTAGATTTCTTGAGTGATAGAATTGCAGATGATTTTTATAAATCTTTTGCTTATCTATATCCTCTAATTTTTCTGTGAACACATATTATATATGTTTATGTATATTGATTCCTGAATTGAATTTGTAAGAAATCTATAGTTGATAGAGTATATAATTTTGGTTCCATACACATGAGGATTATAAATGATTGAAAAGCTTACATATTAAAAGTTACTTTGCAAAAAAAAAAAGTCTTGCAATAACATTGATAATGTCTTTAGAATTAGAAAATGTATTTAGGATAAACTTTCATCAAATAGATTTTATGTCACTTTACCTAACATTTAATGGATGCATCATTAACATAGTTTGAACTTTTTTTCTTTGCTGACAGATTCTAATAGCCACCATCACCCATCTTTTGCCAAGTACAGAAGCTTCATCTTATGAAATGGATAAGAGGGTAATTAAAATTTTGTTTGATATTTAATATATGTTTAGTAAGGTATTTTTTTAATTTATTTTTTATTAGTAAGGTATTTATATTTTAAATTAGCAAAGCTAGATATTTACATGGCAAACATTAATTCATCTTGTGCTTAAAATCCACTTTACATTATTTAAGTGTAACCAAATTATATTTTAGTTCAGATTTCAAGTTAGTCATGGTTATTTGATAAAGTCTTTGAATCTCTTGGATGTGAGGAACCTTGGAGGATATTTTATTCATTTATAATTATTTCACTTTATCTTGCCAAATTATGGTCTTGTTTATGCCTGAAAATAAGTAATTCTGAGAAATTCATCAACTCGGAAGGCAACCATACATCTTTATATAGCTGTTACTGGTAGAAAATAACGAAATTTCCATTAAGGAGAGTATGTATAATAGAGATGGCATATAGAGGAAAATCTACCCCCTGGCCACAAAAAGTTTTACAGGATTGCAATCACCTTAGTAAATTCATTCTGAGATTCCTTTAATTATTTCAGGTACTGTATTTGTAAGTCTAAAGTTTCTATTTGGTTTCTTTTCATAGTTTTCCATATCTTTCTTGAAATCTGCATTTCTATATCAATTATATCTACTCTATTAGATTTTTAACAGTTTATCATAATTATTTTAAATTCCTTGTCGGCCAAATTCAATATTGGTGTTATTGCTAGGTATGTTTCTATTGAAATCTTTTCTTCTTGATTGTGGATTCCATTTTTCTGTTCATATATTTGTTAGTTTCTTAAAATATATTAGGCATAGTACATAACATGTTATAGAGATTCTAGTAGATCTGTGCTGCCCGGGATACTAACTACTACCCACACGTGACTTTAAATTTAAATAAAATTAAATTAAAAGTTTATATTAAAAATTTAATTCCTTATTTGTGCTAACCATATTTCAAGTGCTCAGTAGCCACATGGACAAATATATACCATTTCCATCATTGCACAAACCTCTATTAATCAAGGCTGCTCTAGATTCTTTTCCTCTGAAAATTATTCTGTTCCTTTCCATTTTCACATCCTAATCTTGCATTTTATTCTCCAGATCTCAGTGTCATCATCTCTTAATCATACAGGTTGAAATCTCAAAAGAGCAAAGTTGTTGGAGAAAGATGAATTTCAGTTTTCGTTATGTTTTATGTGAGGAATAATGCCAGCAAAACCATGAGCAAAGCAACTCTGTATTGCTAAAGTAGTAAGTTTGAAGCTCAAAACAAAATTACTGGTATCATCAACACATGAGTAGTATTAAACTCTGGGAATATATGTAATCACTTGAGAAGTTATAGAGTAAGAAGAGTTATTAACAAAATAGAACACTTCGAAGAAAAACAGAGCAGGGGGTCACCAAAATGGAGACATAGGAGGCTCCTGAATTTTCTTCCTCCCGTGGATGTGCCAAAGATACAGCTACACATGGAGCAGTTCTCTCTGAGAGAAATCCAGCAACTAGTTGAATGATCCTATGCATCAGGAAATACCCACATCAATACATAGGAAACATTGAGGCACACTCTTGAGATAAACCCATTGACACAGTCAGGAGAGAACTCCCAACTGCCAGGGTCTTTCAGAGGCTGCTAGCACCCCAGCTTTTAAGCTTTTTAAGCCTATCCCCAGGGATAGGCTTGTAAATCACCTGGCTCTGAAAGCCAACGGGGCTTGTATTCACAAGGCCCACAGAACTATAGGAAACAAAGGAGCACTTGTTAACAGGAGTGTGAGCACCTGCCATTGCTATTCCCCCAGTGTTCAGCACAGAGGTGACAGGCATTCTTTCTCTATGAAAGAGTTGACTGCATACTTTCCCAGCTGCTGCCTGAGAGTCCAGCTTCTAATCAGCCTTCATCCAGGTGCTGACTGGAGTCCTTCTGGAAGCTCTTAAGAACCAGTGGGCACTTCCCCTTGTATTCTCCCTCTGACTGGCTCCAGCAATAAAATCAGGTCTCTACCTTTCCCCTAGAAAGAGCTTGTCAACACTAAGTGAGTGGCTCCCAAATGACCTACTTCTGGGAGTGGACAGAACTTCGCATTCATGTATTCTCTGGAAACACACAAAACAGGGTGGTTCTGTTTGCACCAGCACTCCCAGCGACTGTTTCCCTGGCTTAGCACAGAATGAGTAAGCAAAAATAGCCAGCTCTCAATTTCTCTGTTAGGGGCTAGACTGCATATAGCTAATGTCCCAACCTTTCCAGCTGCTCCTGAAAGTCAGACTACCGATTAGCCTGCATCAGGAAGCTGAAGGAGTAGGCAATTAGTAGTCCTTCAGGAGCCTGATTAGGTATATTGGCATTTCCCACTCTTTTAGGACACAGTTTGGATAGTCACAGAAGTTTGATGAGCAGCTAAGAGCTTGAGCCAGGCTGCTAGTTTGCCTTTTCCAATTAATAAGTATCTTTTAGGAAGATACTTTGAGATTATATAAATAACCTGTTATTTCTTAAACCTTTTATTAAGTAGTTTTGCCAGCCATTTATAACTCTTACCAGAATTAGATGTTAGGATAGTTTCCTAATTCTGTCATTACTTTTACATTAATGTCATTAGTTAGTTTTCTATGATAAGGAAGAGCTTTCTCTTATTCCCTATCCATCTTACCAGTGTGGGATCATAATTCTTATTTTATGCAATGGATTGTAATCCTTAGTTTTTTTACTACCATTATTTATTTCAGAGCTCAAAATGTCCCAGACTTAGCCAGTGGGAATGCCCTTTAAAATGGCTTCTTTATCCTTTTGTCATATCCTCCTCATTATTCTTTCAGCATATCCTTAATTTCTGTCACCACAGAATTTTTCAGACTTATTTTGTATTTTTCCTGCCTCAGTACTGAAATTAGCCATTTCCCCAAGGAACTCTGGTTCTGTTGAGTGGGAATAGTGTTCTCAAATAAAGATCTGGGAGCTAAGTGTTTACATTGTCATTGGGTTGTGTGTGTGTGGTTTTTTCCCTTAGGCCCTCTCACGAGATAAAGCTAAAAAAAAGATAATATGTACACACATGTAAATAAATAGTATGTGTTTATGTATGTATTTCTTTGTGTGTATTAAAATACCATGAGTTTACCTTGACACCTCTGATTCTAATCCAACACAAGGGTCAGTCTGTCCTCTCCCTTTACATATTTGTAACCACCTGCCCCAATAATGAGAACCTAACTCCTTTATCCACATTTATTCACAGTATATTTACTTCTTTGTGCAGTTTTAGAAAAATAAAAGGAGTTTCAGAATATACTTATGCCTGTATATAGTTACCAAAAGAGTATATAGTTCAAAAGCTGTGTTTAAAAGTTACTTGAGTTACTTCTCCCTCCCCTTAGCCTCACTTTAGTATGATTATAGAATTCATTTGAATATAGTTCAGGTTATTTTTTCAGTTTGTATTCTATTTTAGTGTTTTCTCCCCATCCCTGTTGGTTTTGTTTTTTAGTTTATGTTTTATCCATTCTTTCTGCACAATGAACAGATACGATATTTTTTCCCCTCCTTGTTTGTTAAGAGATACATATTCTAGATATTCTTTGGTATTTAGATTTTTTTACTTGCAGGGTATCCTGGAAATTCACAATACATCAATTCATGAAGATGTTCTGTGTTCTTTTTTACAGCTGTATAGTATCATTACTACAGTGTGTGAATGTACTGTCATTTATTCAACTCACTCTCCTATGTATGGATATACAGGGTTTTTGGTTTTTTTTTTTTTCTTTTTCCAGTATTTTGCAATTGTAAAGAATGCTGCAGTGATTGTAGCAATTCAGTCACACCTGCACATTCCACTTCTAATTCTAGTTCTCTTGCTATTTCTATCAATTTTGCAGTTACTTCCTTAATTGAAATCTTCCAGCTCCTCAAAGTCATCCATGAGGTTTGGAATCACTTCTTCTAAACTCCTGTTAATGTTGACATTTTCACCTTTCCCATGAATCATGAATGTTCTTTATGACATCTAGAGTGGTGAATCCTTTCCAGAAGCTTTTCAGTTCACTTTACCCAGATTCTAAAGATAAATCACTATCTATGGGAGCTGTAGCTTTATGAAATGTATTTAAATACTACTTGAAATAAAAATTTCTCCTTAATCCTAATGAGCTACAGAATGGATAGCAGGCATAAAAACAACATTAATCTCATTGTGCATCTCCATCAGAGCTCTTGGACTTAAAATATTCAGTAAACTATGTTGTAAATAGATGTGGTATCATCCAGGCTTTGTTGTTCCATGTGTGGAACACAGGCAGAAGAGATTTAGCATAATTCTTAAGGGCCCTAGGATTTTTGGAATAGTAAATAAATGCTGGTTTCAACTCAAAGTTACTAGCTGCCTTAGCCCCTACCAAAAGAAGCAGCTTTGAAGCCAGGCATTGACTTCTCTCTAGCTACAAAAATCCTAGGTGGCATCTTTTACAAATACAAAGCTGTTTTGTCTACAATGAAAATCTGTTGTTTAGTGTAGCTAACCCTTTGGATAACTCGCCATACCCTCTGTATCAGCATCTGCTGCTTCATCTTCTACTTTCATGTTACACAGATGGTTCCTTTCCTTAAACCACACAAATCAATTTCTTCTAACTTCAAACTGCTCTTTTGTAGTTTCCTTACCTCTCTCAAGCTTCACAGAATTTAAGAGAGTTAGGGCCTTGCTCTAGTCTAGACTTTGACTTAAGCAGCTGGTTTGATCTTCCATCCAGACCATAAAACTTTCTCTATATCAGCTGTGCAGCTGTTTTGCTTTCTTAACATTCATGTGTTTCCTGGAGTAGTACTTTTACTTCCTTCAAAACTTTTCTTTTGTATTCACAGCTTGGCCATTTGGCAAAGAAACCTAGTTTTCAGCCTGTTTGGACTTTCGACATGCCTTTCTCATTAAATTTCTAGCTTTTTATTAAAGTGAGAGGGCAGCCCCAGTGGCTTAGCAGTTTAGCACTGCCTTCAGCCTGGGGCGTGACCCTGGAGACCTGGGATCGAGTCCCACGTCGGACTCCCTGCATGGAGCCTGCTTCTCCCTCTGCCGTGTGTCTCTGCCTCTCTCTCTCTCTCTCTCTCTCTCTCTCTCTCTTTGTGTGTGTGTGTCTCTCATGAATGAATGAATGAATGAATGAATGAATAAATAAATAAATAAATAAAGTGAGAGTCAGTGACTCTTCCTTTCACTTGAACACTTAGAGGCCATTGTAGGATTATTAATTGGCCTAATTTCAGTAGTGTGGTGTCTCAGGGAATGAAGAGGCATGAGGAGAGGAAAGACAGATGGGGGAATAGCTGGTTAGTGGAGCAGTCAAAACACATATGTTTACTGATTAAGTTTGCTGTCTTATATATGGACATTGTTTGTGGTACCCCCAAACAATTGCAGTAATAACATCAAAGATCACAGATCACCATAACATATAATAATAATGAAAAAGTTAGAAATATTGTGAGAATTACCAAAATGTGACATAGAGACATAAAGTGAACAAATGCTGTCAGAAAATGGTGCTCCATAGACTTGCTCAACACTGGATTGCTACAAACCTTCAATTTATCAGAAATGCAGTACCTGTAAAGCAAAGCACAATAAAATGATATAGAATCTTTAGATTCACATTTACTTTCCTTAAGCTATTTTCTTTTTAATGTTACCTTGCTTTGTGTATTATTTTTGGGAAGTCTGATGTCAGTTTTATTCTTTTGCCCTTATAAATTATTTCATCTTTTTTCCAGGAGGCCCTAAGGATATTTTTTCTTTATATTTGAAGTCTTACTTTTAAATCTTTATCAGAATATGTGTTAGAGTTGATTATTGCAGGTCAGTTTGTCCTGGCTTCTGGTGAATCTTTTTATTTTTTATTTTTTTTAAGATTTTATTTATTTATTTGACAGAGGGAGAGAGAACAAGTGGGAAGAGCAGCAGGCAGAGGGAGAGGGAGAAGCAGGCTCCCTGCTGATCAGGGACTTGATCCCAGGACCCTGAGATCATGACTTGAGCTGAAGGCATATCTTAATCATCTAAGCCACCCAGGTGCCCCCTGTGGACCTTTTTTAATGTGTATATTTCAGAGGTTCCAATTCTATATAAATTGTATATTCTTTTTCTTTTATTTCAGCCATATTCTCCCTGACACTTTTTATCATTTTAAAATTTCATTTTTAAATTGTTATCCACTGTTCTTCAATACCTGTATTATATTTTGTGGTTTTTTTCAAATATATTCTTCATTAGGCATTTATATTTAGGCTTCATTTCTAAATTTTGTCCTTTTGCTTCTTGTACTGACTTGATATAATTCTTCATTTCTTGATCTATTCTTAGTTTTTAATTTCTGATTTAAGATAGATTTTCTTTGTCCCTATATCTAAATGCTGTTTGATAATATCTAATTTAGGTTAGAATATTGTGTTATAGTGTTCTTCTGCTTCATAATTGAGGTTTTTGGGTGGGGGTTTCATCAGCCGAATTGCTTAGATTCTCATTTTTTTTGTTTTCTTTTCATAATAGTTTTATTTCTATGGACGAAGTTGGTGAGGGTGAGGGTGGTTTACAAGATTCCTACTTCAAGAGCTCCCCCTTCTGGTGTTTCAACAAAGTATAGTGTCTTTATTGTCTTTTTAAGGAGAGGAATTGTTAAGACCATAAATTTATTGGTTGATGCTTTTTAAGGAAGAGAGAGATTGCAGGTCCATCAGTTTTTAAAATTTAAGTCTTGCAAGATCCTAAGTTTCTCTTTTTACTACATGTTTTCCAGAGGTCATCTCCTCATATCTTCTTAACATTCTTTTTCCCCAAAGCATTACCTTCCCTCTGTGTACTTTTAAGTCCTTTTTTCCTACTCAGTATCTGTCTTCCAGTACATTTTTTTCAGTATTCTCACACTTAGGATGACTTTTTCTTTCTTGCTTGGTTTTTAGGTTTGTACCTTGTACTTTTCTGTCTTTTACAATTTTTCTCAAACTGCCCTTGCTCTTCATGAAAGTTTATAATAGGAGAATGGGGAAAAGCTTGCTGAGATTTGCTGCATACTTTATACTTACAGATAATTTAAAGTTTAGATGTTCTGTTTTTTGTGTTTATACTGAGGATGTTGGTTTTGTGATGTTTTATTGGTTCTTTTTGTTCCTTAAAAGGAATGTAGAAGGTGACTGTAATATATATGAACTTAATCTTGCATTTGTGTTCCATTCCTTAAAGAATTTTAAATAGTTGACTGATGTCTGTTCTCATTTAAGCTCAGTATTTTTATAGTAATTTAAAGTAATTCTGGCAGTCCTATTTTTATTATGTTTAAAGTTTCATTGTGTTGGCTCTAAAATACAAAGAAGAAACCCACAATAATACTCATATACAATATTTTAGAGTCACCTAGATCTAAGTAAATATTCATGGTAGAATTAGGGTTGATAGCTCCTGAAATAAATTTTGGAAGAAGGGATCCCTGGGTGGCGCAGCGGTTTGGCGCCTGCCTTTGGCCCAGGGCGCGATTCTGGAGACCCGGGATCGAATCCCACGTCGGGCTCCCGGTGCATGGAGCCTGCTTCTCCCTCTGCCTGTGTCTCTGCCTCTCTCTCTCTCTCTGTGTGTGACTATCATAAATAATAAGTAAAATTAAAAAAAAATTTTGGAAGAAATAAATAAGTTGGTGAATTTCTTTTAAAAGTATTAAGGTCAGGATGCCTGAGTGGCTCAGCAGTTGAACATCTGCCTTTGGCGCAGGGCGGGATCCTGGGGTCTAAGATGGAGTTCCGCATCAGGCTTCCTGCCTGGAGCCTGCTTCTTCCTCTCTCTGTGTCTCTGCCCCTCTCTCTCTCTCTGTGTCTCTCATAAATAAATACATAAAATCTTTTTTTAAAAAGGTATTAAGGTCTTATTTTATGAGTTTACAATAATAATCTTTTTTGTTGTTGTTTCAGTTGGTAGTATCCTTACTTCTGTGCCTTCTGGACTGGATCATGGCCTTACCTTTAAAGACACTGCTCCAACCAATCCATGCTACAGGAGCAGAAAATGATAAAATAGAAAAATCTGTCCTCAATTGCATTTATAAGGTAAATTTGTTTGCTTTATTTATTTTTTTTTTAATTTGTTTGCTTTAACCAACACTTTTTAAAACTGAAAAAAATAGCATTTCTTAGTATTACATTTTTAGTTTTTTAGAGCCAGGTATTTTCTAAGAACGTAGATTTATCTTACAGTGTCTAAGGCTAATTAAAATTTCTTCCTACAAGGTACAGTTGTTTCACTGCAGATTTTTGAAAGGAGTCAAATCTTTGTTGAATGTGAGAATGATTAGTTAAATTTTATTCATTCTTCTTTTTAAGAAGTATTAAGTTTTACCTTGATTGAAGAACTAAGTTTTAAAATACTTAAAAATTTTGTCAAGCTCTTATATTCCAGTTGGCATTTTTCTCTTTTTGTTTATCTTCACTGAAAAGGAAAACTATATTTTTCCCTCATACTTTCAGGTATTACATGGGTGTGTTTATGGAGCTCAGTGTTTTAGCAATCCAAGGTATTTTCCAATGAGCCTCTCCGACTTGGCATCTGTAGATTATGATCCTTTTATGCATTTGGAAAGTCTGAAAGAGCCTGAACCTCTGCACTCTCCAGATTCAGAACGATCCTCTAAACTTCAGCCAGTGACAGAAGGTAAAAAAAATTCCTAAAGGACCATATTATTTCTTGGGTTCTCTGAAAATATGATTTGAGGGTGTAGGTAGAAATAATGGAGATGAATATGTCTTACTTTGTAGCTCTTTACCTCACCATGTGTATTATAGCAAAGTTCATTTTTAGTTTAGGAAATAACTTCAGAAACACAGTTACTAAGATTACATGTGATGACATTCCCTTTATACTTCTAGTTAAGTTACTCTGATAAGTTCTTTTTGGTATTTTATTTTATACATCATAGAATTTATATAATCGAATAACAGATTTAGCTTTGGAGCCTAACAGATAGGGTACTGACTATTATTTACTAGCTGAGTGGCTCTTTCAGTTTCCTTATTTGTAAAATGGGGATAATAATATCCATTCCCTTATGGTTGTTTTGAGTACTGAATAAGATATGTGTAAAACCCTTTGCACATTTCTTGGTAGGCAGTGAACTCAGTAACATTTTTTTAAGCCACATTGTGTCTACATTCATAAAGTTTACTTTCTGATATAAGGAAAAAATGTAAATAAATAACTTCTAAATATGAGTATAAAAGTAAATGTACATTTAAGATAGAAGTAGCCTAGAGGAACCCAGCAATCATTGAAGGGTTTTAAGGAGGTTATATACATGATAAAATTAGTAGTAAGAGCAGTTTGGCAACAGTATTTTCTAGGTCAGAGGATTATGGCCCAAGGCCAACCCCTTGTTTCTGTAAGTAAAGTTCTTTTTGCATCCATGCTGTTCATTTACATATCATGATGGCTGCTTTTGTGCAATATCAGCAGTGTTTGTTGTACAGTTGCAAAGGAGATCATGTGGTCCATAAAACTGAAAATTTTTACTATCTGGCTCCTTTTATGCATTCTGTAGAAAGAGTTTGCTGATCTCTGTTATGTTAGAATGGTTTTAGGGAAGTTAACTCGGGATCAGAGAGACTAATCATGAGGCTGTTGCAAGGTCTTTGTTAGGAATATATATTTGTGTGTTTGTGCACATGCATACACACACCTGTGTGTGTGTGTTCTGAGAAAAGTTGGAAAGGAAGGAAAACTGGAAGAGTAATTTCTCTGAAATAAGACAGGAAAAAGATGGGGTAATGATTTTAAATGATAGGTCCAATACAGAAAGACTGAAAACTATGTCTACTTTAATTTCAGCAAAGATGTAGGAGGGAGAAGTGGATGGCTGTGGGTTGTAGAGTAAGGAAGAGTTAAAGAGCCATTTGTCAAAAGTACTCTTTAAAGAAGTTTGTTTAAAAAAAGAGAGAAAAAAAAGAGAAAAGCAGTAAGACAGTGGTGAGCTAGTGGATGATTCAGGGGTAAGGGAGTTCTAAGGATGAATAAAGTTGAACAAAATTATAAGTTGAGAAGGAAGATGGGAAGGGGATCATTTAGTAGGGTAAAGTTCCTGAACAGTAGCTAGAAAGTATTGGTGCTGATATTAGCCCTTATTCTGACCCAGACAGAAGCAAATGGAAGTAAATTAAGGGGATTGGCAGAAGTCACTCAGAGTCCAACGGAAAATGGAAACAACAAAGTTTTGGTTGCACCAGTCAGCATTAAGTAAGGTGGACGTGGCAGAAAAACACGGGAGCTATGGCTTTCAGAATATTGGTATATGGTTTAGCCATGGAATCTGGGCTTGGTGAAGATTGAACTGATCCTTGGGAATGGCTAATAAGTTAGAAGAAAATGGAGTGATCCAGTGAATCAGAAAGTAGATGTTGGCAATAAGAAGCTAAAGCAGTGATTCTCAGCTTTGGTTGCACATTAAATTACTGCTGTGCTACTCCCATCCATAGAGATTTTGATTTCTTCATTTGGGAGAGCTAGGATTTTTTAAAGCTTTATAGGTGATTAATATGCAGCCGAGGTTGACAATCATGGAGAGTGTCACTATGTTAAGACGATGGGTTTTTATTTGTTTGTTTGTTTATTTATTTAAATTCAATTTGCCCACATATAGTATAACACCCAGTGTTCATCCCATCAAGTGCCCTCCTCAGTGCCCGTCACCCAGTCACCCCATCCCCCCCACCTTCCTCCCCTTCCGCAACCCTTTAAGACAATGGCTTTTAAAATGAGTTTTTAAGCAGTAGAACCCCTTCAAATAAATTTCACAAGGAAACCCAATTTGTAAAACTTTCAAAAGTAGAGCTGCAACAGAGTAGAGGCCTGGGATCCTACTGACTTCTGTCCATCTCCAAGAGCGTTCTCCAAAGGCTCTAAGAAACAAGAGTGGGGAAAATCGCTAGACTAGGAGATTGTGGTCAAAGAGTAAGCTGTTAAGGAAGAGTTTGATTTTTTTTTTCTAAGATTTTATTTATTTAATCATGAGAGTCGCACAGGGAGAGGCAGAGACAGAGGGAAAGGTAGGCTCCTTGCAGGGAGCCTGATGTGGGACTTAATCCCTGGACCTGGGATAACACCCTGAGCCCAAGGCAGATGCTCAACCGCTGAGCTACCCAGGCATCCCAGGAAGAGTTTGATTTTTAAAGGTGGAATAGTTATAAATGATTAAGACATCTAAGATGTGGCCATGATAATAGATTGGTGATGTAGACTGCAAGTGAAATAGGAAGTTACACATCAAAGAAATAGGGCTAGGGTTTGGGGTTGACCACAAGTTACTAATAGTTTGTCTGAAACACAAATACAGTTGACCCTTGACCAACACAGGTTTGAACTGTGCAGGTCCACTTATACATGGGTTTCTTTAAGTTTTTTACTATAAATATATTTTCTCTTCCTTAGCATTTTCTTTTCTCTAGTTTATTTCATTGTAAGAATACAGTATATAATACATATAACATTTAAAATATGTGTTAATCAACTGCTATGTCATTGGTAAGACTTCCTGTCAACAGTAGGCTATTGGTAGTCAAGTTTTTGTGAAGTCAGAAGTTAAACATGGATTTTCAACTGCAAGGGGGTCAGCACCCCTAGCCCCCATATTGTTCAAGCGTCATCTATATACAAGTGAAATAGAAATGTAAGATTTAAATTAAAACTCACATATAGTAGAGATATACTGGGAAGTATGGTATAGCAAAATAATTTAGACCATAATTGATATATAGGTATTTTATATATTATTTCTTTAGATTTGGTATAGTAAACCAGAGTGTTTATTTTACTTTAAAAACAAAGTTATGTGAAAAGGTTAGTTGCTTTTTGCACTAATCTTTTAGGGTAAAAAAATGTAAAGTTTGATTCAGGGCATTATAACACACTTCATAAACAGTGAAATAAGTAGTTTACTTATGTAAAGAGAGGTTTTAATGTATTTCAGATAAAATTTACTATACAATTAACAGTCACTGTAGAAGATACAGAAGTAAAGATTTAAATAGATGAGTTTTATATTGATATCAAATGCTCTGTGGAGTATTCTCTAAATGTATTAAGTTGTTCCCTTTGGACTTTCTTAAAAATATAAAAGACCAGATAAATGCAGAACCTTTTAGGAACAGCTGTAAGCCAACAGCAGGTGATTCTGTGGTCTGTAGTGACTACATGCTGTGTTGTGTTTTTTTTTTTAATGTGGCAAAGTGACTAATCACTGTGCCCTTGTCTAAGGCATGCTTCATCATCTTCAAGTACTTTTTTGGCCCAAGATTTCTAAACATAGAGTGTCCCTAATAAGCTCAGTATTGGATTGAACAAGTCTGATTTGAGAACTATTGGCAGGAGTAGCCGTAATTATTAAATTTACTAAATAATAAAGCAAGGTAGTGAAGTTGGCTTTTTGTCAAATGGCAGTAGTCTTATTAGCAAAAAGTCATCATTTGCAGGGTCAGAGTGAAAGGAGGCTCTAAAGGACTCATTCTGTCCTAATTATAGTTTCACCTATACATATTATGCAAAGCTAATATTTAAAGCATTTGTCAAAATTAACTTCCTCTGCATGTTCTATTACAGTGCAATGAATTGCAGCAGCTTTTTATGTCTTGCTGCTTTTGTATGCCATAATAATCTGTAATTATGGGTTTGCTGCAAATGCTGTAGGGTTTGTTTAATCTGACAATCTGAAAAGACAACCTTGAATAGACTTATTTAAATGAATGCTAGTTACACAAAGCCTAGAAGCATCGATATCTTCATGTTGCATTTTCTTACAAGTCTAGTCATTTAGAGTTTCATTTTGAATATTCTAAATTAGAGAATTTCCTGTGTTTTCTTTGTATCTAAATAGATATGTAGAAGAGAGATATATATATTCTATAGCTTATAACCCAAAAAATCTAAATCAAATTGCCCAATTAACAAGTTGAGAGATTTTTATCCTCTCATATTTATAAATATCTTAAATCTAGAGAAGCAGCTTAGGGAAGAAAATTATATTACCTGCATTTAAAATCTAAATATATTCTTTAAGTGTACTCGTTGTTAAGAATTATGACAGATTTGTGAACAAGCTTATTTGAACTGCATTCTCACTATCTCTTCCTTTGAGAAGAGGATATATAGGATGGGCAGGGTACCTGGGTTTAGAGGTTTGTTTTAGGGAAAGAGCTCGGTCGCAGGTTATTTATAAATAAGTTTGAAAAAGGAATTCATAAAACCTGTTACTTATAATACTCTCAAAATCGAATGGTTTGTATTGCTTCTTTCATATCCAACTCTGTATATGAGTTTTTAATTCATCTTTATTAAAAACCTGTATTATTCTTAGAAAAAAATGGGGTTTAAGGTGTTTTATGTGATTTGTCCATGATCATAGGTCAGAGATGAAGTTAGGAATTTGTCTCTATTTTGTCATCTGCTTCTATTAAATTATATTCTTTCACATCTTCAGAAATGCCCTGCAAAAAGGATACACTGCTTAGAACAAGTCATTTATTTAAGCTTATCACTCAAAAGAAGAAGAAGAAAGAACAGAAATTTTTTTCATACATCAAAAAAATTTTAATGTCTAATTATATAATTTTTTATTACCATTTAAAATGTGATAAAGTCTTACTTAAATGAGCTTTTCAATTGATCTGGCCCTTTTATATAGCAATTTATGCCACGTAATACTATTTTGAAGTTACTGTACAAAGAAAAAAATAAATTTTGAATTCATTGTTGCCATATGTCACAGTGATTTGCCAAAACAAAAGAGCATTTTAACAAAAGAGAAAAATACGAAAACTAGAGTTGTGGTAAAGATGGAAATAACACTGAACTGGGAAAAGACTAGTCCTGTTCTTCTATGGCAGTTATATCCCTTAACACTTGTGTCCTCATGTTCAAAATGATAGGTATTGGCTAGATTGTCTGTAAGGCCCCTAACAGCGTGAACATTCATTAAATTGTAAGTTATAATAAGGGAAGGGAAAGCAGACACTAGATTTAAGCCACCCCTCTGTTTTTCATCATCCAGTGACATATCTTTTTACTTGGCTTGCATATGGTTTTAAAAATGTGGGATTGAATTAAGGTTAATCATTTAATGTTATCTAGTGTTGAATAGCTGATTTTCAGAACTAGCCATCTTTATAATTGAAAAACAACTCAGTGTAACTGGAACTTTTTAAGTAAATTGAAAAATATTCACATATATATGTATGTAGTCCTATAACTTGATTGATAATAGAAGATGAAAATTTTGATACTCTAACATTTCAAAATCAACCAAAGCCCAGAGAAAACTGGTTTTTTTTTTTAGAACTGTAATGATGGAAGATGATGTTTTTGCTATTAATGGTATAGCTGCTGGTTCTTGCTGATCTTTGCCTGTAGCCAGTGTGTTAGTTCTGAAACTTGAGGGCTGTGGGCTTGAAAATGTAACACTATTCTTTCCTCTTGCCTCTTTTTAAGTATGTTACAAGCTTTGCACAAGGTACTGTCTTTTTAAACTTTTCAAGTAGAGTTTATTGAGATATAATTTACGTAAAATAAAATTTATTCTTTTTTATTTGGGAATTTTACTATATATTATGTTGGTGGTTACACAATTCTATACAGTTACCAAAATACATCACAAACTTCACTTAAAACTAAGAAATTTATTATATGTAGATAATGCTTTGATCATCAGGACATTCTCAAATCTAAATTTATTATGGCAGGTAGGCCATTGTATTCCCAAATGATTAAAATCTTTGCAGAATATAAACCATACTAAGACAAGATCTTTGACTATGGAAGAACAATACAAAGACACAGTCATTCTGTAATCATGTCTGTAATTGTGTAAGACAAGAACACAGTAAACACAACTAAATACCCTAAGGTGAATGATGAATACTTTCTTACCAGTGACAACTCTTTCCCTGCCTCCTGGATGAAAAGTATCAAGATAATCCTCACCAAATTGTCCTCACTTCATGACCCCATTTACTTCAGAACTGGCTTCCACATCAACCCTGCTTTAGGACTACACTGGCAGTCTTTGGCTAGTGGGCTTTGACAAGTTATTGTCTATCTCCACTTCTTCCTTCCTCCTTTTATTCCCTCTCTGTTTTCTGCCTGCCTTCTCCTTTTTCCTCGTCCTTGAGGTCCTGACATTTCAGGCCCCTAAGTGCTATATTCTTTGAGTTTTCTTTTTTTACTGTTTGGTATGTTTTTTTTTTTTTTTTTAAGTTACTCATATGGAGATGTTTCTTATCTATTTGCTTTTCCTAACATTCTTTTTTAAAAATATTTTATTTATTTATTCATGGGAGACATAGAGAGAGGCAGAGACACAGGCAGAGGGAGAAGCAGGCTCCATGCAAGGAGCCCGATGTGGGACTCGATCCCGGGTCCCCAGGATCACACCCTGGGCTGCAGGCAGCGCTAAACCGCTGCGCCACCAGGGCTGCCCTGCTTTTCCTAACATGCTTAAGGAAGAATAGAAAAATGCTTCTTCCATACAAGTAAATGCTCAGACTAGGCCACAATGACCCAGAAGAATATCTTACAAAAGTATAATACATAAGCAGGCCCATAAGATATGTTTTCCCTTACAATAAAGTTTTTTTTGGTATACACTGGCCATATCGACTCACTGTTTAAATTGATCCTGATTCCTAAAGTTTAGTGAAAGATTACTTTTCTCTGAAACTTTTATATCATCCATAAAAGCCATAATTAAATGACATTTAAGGCATGCTTCTCTCTGAATCTACTCATGAGATAAACTTATCAGTTGGATTTCATTGGCTTTCTAATCCATATGCTAAGTGATTTATACTTGTGATCCTTCTTTGAAAATATGATTTACATTTAAAGGCTTAAGTTTAAATTATGCAATAAGCAAAACTTTGAAAAAGGGCTGTTTTATAAAATTAACAAAACTTCATCAAAGAGAGTTTACTTCTTTGCCATCATTCCTGTAGTACAGAATCTAAATTGGAAATATTCATATTTACTCTAATATTTGAATGTGATTTTGAAAATGTGAGGAAATCTCCTTTTGTTGTTTTACAGTATCATTGTTACCATGACTTCCTAGAAAGCAGCCGTATTCTCACTTACTTATATTTCTTATTTCTAGTGAAAACTCAAATGCAACAAGGATTAATCTCTATAGCTGCCCGCACTGTTATTACGCATCTGGTAAATCACTTGGGCCATTATCCAATGAGTGGTGGTCCTGCTATGTTAACAAGTCAGGTGTGTGAAAATCATGACAATCATTACAGTGAAAGTACTGAACTTTCTCCTGAACTCTTTGAGAGCCCAAATATCCAGTTCTTTGTATTGAACAATACAACCTTAGTGTCCTGTATCCAGATCAGATCAGAAGAGAGTATCCCCGGAGGAGGTTTATCTGCTGGCCTTGCGTCGGCCAATTCAAATGTCAGAATCATAGTACGTGATCTGTCCGGGAAATATTCATGGGATTCTGCCATCCTGTATGGACCACCTCCTGTGAGTGGCTTGTCAGAACCTACGTCTCTTATACTTTCATTGTCTCGCCAAGAGAAGCCAGAAGAGCCTCCTACATCTAATGAATGCTTAGAAGATATAACAGTAAATGATGGGATTTCCCTCCAGTTTAAAAGAGGTTTTAGAGAAACTGTACCAACTTGGGATACCATAAGAGATGAAGAGGATGTTCTTGACGAGCTTTTGCAGTATTTAGGTATAACTAGTCCTGAGTGCTTACAGAGAACTGGAATCTCACTTAATATTCCTGCTCCACAACCTGTGTGCATTTCTGAAAAACAGGAAAATGATGTTATTAATGCTATCCTTAAGCAGCATACAGAGGAAAAAGAATTTGTTGAGAAACACTTTAATGACTTAAACATGAAAGCTGTGGAACAAGATGAACCAACACCTCAAAAGCCTCAGTCAGCATTTTATTATTGCAGATTGCTGCTTAGTATATTGGGAATGAATTCCTGGGACAAAAGGTAAGAATAAAAGATAAATTTTTCTTTTACATTAGTCTTATTCATCTTTTGCTCAAGCATTTTAGTCTGTCTTCTCGTCTTTACTAATTAGTTCCTTGGCTTTGGACCAGATTTTTTTTTTTTCCCTTTTTGAGACTACTGAGTTTTATCAGGATTCAAGGGAATAAAAAGATAACTCAATAAATTAACTATTAACATTTTCATAATGACGAGTAGAACTCTTTGACTTAGAAATTATAGCTCATAAAATTGAAAAAAAAATCTTATTTTTCCAACCTTCATGTAAGCTAATAGGAAAAACTAGTTTTTCTTATAATACTTCTGACACCAAATATGTGGGTTTTCCACACCAGGCAGTTCCAGCATTAATTAGAGTTAGCACAAGCAGAGTAAAGGCTCAGACCCACAAGACTGCCCCCCCACTTCAGACACCAGTTGAAAGTCCATGCTTCTGACCAACTGTCTATAAATCAGATAACTATCTCCTCAGGTTTGATAATTAGCTATAATGGCTCACAAAACATTTACTTATGTTTAGCAGTTTATTATAAAAGGTAGTTAAAGGACCCCAGACTGATGAAGAAGTACGTAATATGAAGTCTGGAAGTCTCTCAAGCACAGGTGCTTCTGTTCCTGTGGAGTTGGGGTCTACCACCATGCCAGCATATTGAACTGAGTTGACTAACCAGGAAGCTCTTTGAACCTCATAGTTTAGGTATTATTATGGAAGCATTTTCTCGTAAGCATATAGGGATGGCTGAAAGTTCTAAACTTCTAACCGTGGTTTGTGCTTTCTGATGATTAATCCCCATCCTGAAGCTACTCAGGAGCCCACCAAGCATCACCTCATCAGAACAAAAGATTCTCCTTTTACCAAGGAAATTGCAAGGGATTTAGGAACTATATGTAAGATGTTCCTGTTATGTTCATCACTCAAGAAGTTACAAGGGTTTCAGGAGTTCTGTGTCAGGAACTGAGGCAGAGCCCAAATATATATTTCTTATTATATCACATAAGCATAACCGATTTTTTAGCCATATAGCAATATGATCTCTTCTTGTTTGTATCAGAGAAGTTAACTCAAGATTTATCATCTAATCAAGAAAGGAATCTGTATCTCATGTTCTAAAATTTTGTTTTTTACACATGTTGCAAAAGCCTCATTGAAAGTTTGCAGTAAGCACAAATTTATTCATGTAAGTTGGGTAAGAATTAAACCAAAAGGCTTTATTTAGATTTAAATCAGAAATACTAGGTTAGAGTCATTTATTCTTGTTCAGTTTGTAGTAGGAGGGGAGCTCAGGTATCAGTGGACAAATAAATCTTTAAGAATTTAAAAGCAGGTGAAGCACTGAAATGGAGTCTACTTGCTTGACTAGTGTTTAAATCTTATTTAATTTAAACCCTTCCATTTATTAGAAGGGAGTATTCTTTGCTTTATGAGGAAGACGTGTTATGTCAGGAACACAATTTGCCTTATGGTACGTCCAAATGTAGGTAATTGCCACTCATGTAAGTGCATTCTACTCTCTCTTGATGTAGGATGGCCCATATATTGTCTTGAGAAAAATTAAAGGTGGGAAGCTATGTTTTACCACAACAAGCATTGATTTCATGAATATAATTAGTACATATTTAGCACGTATTGAATGTTTTTGGTAAAAGTTTTACATTGCTTCATAGCATAAAAAATTGCCTCTAAGGTAAAACAAGGAAGAGAGCAAATTCCATCTGGATTACATATGCTTACTCAGTAATTATTTAAATTTTGTGAGTATTTTATTTCTCATTAGGAGCAACTTTCTTAAATATTTTTAGGAAACTCTTGAAAAGGAACCTGCGGATACTTCTATTTTCCTGGTTGTGAGTTTCAGAAGCTCACAGCATCTGCAGGGAAAAATTGGAAGTGACTAGTGGATCATAATCCACTAACAGAAATCTATTTAGAAATTGGTAGACAGGGATCCCTGGGTGGCGCAGCGGTTTGGCGCCTGCCTTTGGCCCAGGGCGCGATCCTGGAGACCCGGGATCGGATCCCACGTCGGGCTCCCGGTGCATGGAGCCTGCTTCTCCCTCTGCCTGTGTCTCTGCCTCTCTCTCTCTCTCTCTCTCTCTCTGTGACTATCATGAATAAATAAATAAAATCTTTAAAAAAAAAAAAAAAGAAAAGAAATTGGTAGACATAATGATAGATTCTTTACATATTTTTTTAACGGCCTGTTCTCCTTTGTGTTACAAGTATGAAAAAGCAAGAAAAGTGTTTAAGGGTTGCATGAGTAGAGTGGAAAATATTTCTGGTACCATCATGTCATTCACTGCAAAGGTGATGAAAATCTTTTTTTAGGAGGAGCTTTCATCTCCTGAAGAAAAATGAGAAACTACTTAGAGAACTTAGGAACTTGGATTCAAGACAGTGGTAAGTTGTTGGGGAACCTTCAGATTTATAACTAGCAACTGACAGCTATTTCTATTTATGTGTAAATAATACTGTATTGTTAACTTTCTGAGCAGAAACTATATTTCATTTCCATATACCTTTAAATAACAAACTTTTTGAAAAAACACAGGGCTACACTAAAATGGTATCTTTGAATTGTTTATACTTTTTTATGCATTTCAGAATTCTTTTGATTGTAGAAATCTAGTTGAACTTATAAAATGTTCTTTGGTTTACCCATACTAAGATGTTCCAAATATACTCTTTTTGATTAGTGTCAGAGGTCTCAAGTGAAATGACTGGTGAATATAAACTAGTACTTACAAAAAATATTAATGTAACAAAGAAGATAGATTTAGGTTATTATATTACTATAAACCTGATTTCTCATTAAGCTTTTGGGTGTGTATCTATTTACATGTGGCTTTTTATGTGTAAAATCTTATTATATCATAATTTTAATGATATCTAGTTCTTGATGTACATGAACAAGACTTCTGGGAAACCAGTACTAGATACTGCAAAATATTACTTCACCAGGGATCCCTGGGTGGTGCAGCGGTTTAGTCCTGCCTTTGGCCCAGGGCGCGATCCTGGAGACCTGGGATCAAATCCCACGTCGGGCTCCCGGTGCACAGAGCCTGCTTCTCCCTCTGCCTATGTCTCTGCCTCTCTCTCTCTCTCTCTCTCTCTCTCTGTGTGACTATCATAAAAAAAAAAAAAAAATATTACTTCACTGGAATTTGTGTAAGGTTGACATGTATATTTGCTACTTTCTTGTCTAGTCTCTAAATAAAATTTATGGATAAGTACTTTTTTGGCAGTCTAACTAGAAACACGTTAATAAAGCAATGCTTTTAATGTTACCATTATGAAGAATGTCTGTATTTCTGAGATTTCAAATCCACAACCTACTTAATATCCATATCTCATGCTCTCACATCTTAGTTGATGTTTCATACTTTTATGTTTCCAGTTTTTTGCTTTTTCCATTCTCACAGTCAATCTGCCACTTATCTCTGCTTTCACTAGTCCTGTCAGAAACTTCCATATTGTCAACTATAAAAATACCATTTCTGGCATCTTCAAAATGATTCTTCCACTAAAGTTTTTATATGTACATATGTATGTATATATATATATGGCTGGAATCAATTCTCTTCAGAATCTTTTTTTTTTTTTTTTAGATTTTATGCATTAGGGAAAAAAAGATTTTATTCATTAGAGAGTGTGCACACATATGAGTGGAGGAGTGAGGAGCAGAGGGAGAGAATCTCAAGCAGACTTTCTGCTCAGTATGGAGCCTGATGTGGAGCTCCATCTCATGCTTGAGATCATGACCTGAGCCAAAACCAAGAGTCAGGGGCTTAACTAATTGAGCCATGCAAGCAGCCTTGATCTGAATCATTGACATCTACTTTATCCACTCCTAGGCAGTAGTGTATTACTAGAGAAAATGATCAAACCAGCGTGGTGTAGGGAGTGACTGTAGATTCATGCTCCTTTACTTCAGCAGTACCTTCTCTACTGTCTGACAGATTTCTTATCCCTTTTTCACTTCTTACTTTGCTGCTTAGAGTAATTATTGTAAACCACTTCTTTGCTCTCCAAGCCCTTCATTATAGTCAAAAGATGATCTCTACACTAACCTCACTGAGGATTCAATTCAAATGTTTGACCTCCTATATGAAAGCCAATCTGGTAGACGACTAGTTCCTAACCTCTCTTCCTCCACACATCAATCAAAAAAAGCAAAGCATCTTGCCAGCACTATTGTATAGGATTGCAAAGTAAACAAGATCATTCATTCCTTTCCCACATCAAACAGCTCCACCTTATAACTCTTTAAAATTTCTATATTGAGACATCTTTTCTTGCTTACCTACAGTTTCAGAAATCACCTGCCCCCAACCTGTACTACTTCCTCCGTTCTCTGCTTCTCTAGGATCTTCAAAAAGCTAATCATTCTTTATCTTGTATTTCTACTTACCCCTTTACCATAAGCACACTTGTTACCTTCCTTTAAACAAAACAAAATTATCCTCAGTTACTGTCCTTTCAAGGTATCCCTTTCATGCATTTTTACTACCAAAATTTATGAGAAAATAGAATCTTTACTCACTTCTTTGGTTTAGTGGGTTTTAGCTTTTCTCAGAATAATCTTTTAAAAATAATGTTTAATTTCTCTAGTTATAATAGAAAATATACAATATAAAAATAAACCATATACTTCTAACACTATTCTTAACATTTGTTTATGTATTTTCAGCCTTTTCTTTTTTGATATGCATATGATTTGTTTTACAAAACTGGAATCATAGTAATATATGTATACAGTAAGTTGTTATCTTTTAAAAAGGACTTTATCATATTGTGAGCATTTTTCTCAGGCATTTTGATACTTTCCAAAAATAATTTTTATGGCGCCAAGTTTCATGATTATTGGACATTCATTTTTAATATCTTGCACTAGGTTAGATTCCTAGAAATAGAATTATTACATCAAAGCATAAGAACTTATTTCAGGCCATACATATTACAAAATTACTTTTCACTAACTACTAATTTCTAATCCTACCAACATTATGTAAGAATACTTGTATAACTTCAGCCTGGCCAATGTAAGGTATTAGTCACATTTTCTAAACCTTTCCTAGCTTGAGAGGCAGATCATGTTCTCTTTAATTTATACTTCTTTACCACTAGTGAAGTTAGTATTTTTCATGTATTTATAAGAAATTTTAATCTTTTTCAAATACTTTCTTAGTGTCCTTTTTCTGTTTAAAAGGAAATTTTTCGGGATCCCTGGGTGGCGCAGCGGTTTGGCGCCTGCCTTTGGCCCAGGGCGCGATCCTGGAGACCCGAGATCGAATCCCACATCAGGCTCCCGGTGCATGGAGCCTGCTTCTCCCTCTGCCTATGTCTCTGCCTCTCTCTCTCTCTCTCTCTGTGTGACTATCATAAATAAATAAAAATTTAAAAAAAAAAATAAAAAAAAAAATAAAAGGAAATTTTTCTTAATTGCAAGAGCTCTCCTATATATGTCTGTCTATCTAAGGATTAACTTTTATACTTATTGTGAGAGTTTTCCCAATTAGTTGTTTGGCTTTCGGTTTTCAACAACTTCACATTGTTCATTTTTATGTAAGTATATTTCTCAATCTTTTTTCTTTGGCTTTTTTTCAGTTGCTTAGTGTGCTTTTTTGAATTAATTCTGTCTTGAAATCAATTAAATGTTCTATATTTTCTTCAAGATCCATAATTACTTGGTTGAAATGATAATTTTATATTTCTTTTTTCTGGAATACATTTTAGTTTATGGAATAAGAAATGGAACTAGCTTGAATATTGAAGAATAGTCTTTCTATAATTATTGAATAATCCATACTTTTCTCATTGAATTGATGTGTTTCCTTTATCAAATATTAACCTGTTTATGTTCATTTCTTTTTTCTTTTTTAAGATTTTTTATTTATTCATGAGAGACAGAGAGAGGGAGGCAGAGACGTAAGCAGAGGGAGAAGCAGGCTCCATGCAGGGAGCCCAATGTGGGACTCAATCCTGGGTCCCCCAGATCATGTCCTGGGCTGAAGGCGGCGCTAACCTGCTGAGCCACCTAGGCTGCCCCCTGTTCATTTCTGTTGAATTGTTTATCAATTTTATGCAGATGTTAGTGTTTAATTTATTATGGCTTTACAAGTAATATCTGATAGACCCAGTCTTCTTCACACTATTCAGACATATAGCTTCTTTTCTTAGATATTCTCACCTGTTTATTCTTCTAGATACGTTAGAATTATGCTATTGTTTTCCAGAAAAAAAAATCCCATTGATAATTTGGTCTGATTTGCAATAAAACTTTCATGTGGAAAATTTTCACACTTGCTATCATCATTCTTCCCCTTCATAATCATGGCATGTTTTTCATTTATTCTGGCATCCGGACATTACTTTTTGAGGTATTGTTGTGATGCTATTCTAAATAGAGTTTTCTTCCCATTATATTTTGCTATCTAAGTTCTTTAGTGAATTCTCTTATTTATTTTAAGCATTTTATAGTTGTCTATTAGGATCTTTTTAGGTATAAATTTTTTTTTGGTATAAAATTATCTTACTGATAATCTCTTTTCTAAAACTCATGCCTATTTTATATCCTGTTTAATTGCATTGACTAGAACTTGGACTACAGTGTTAGTTATTGTAAGAGTGGACACCTTGTTATTGTAATCTTTTTCATCATCTATTCAACTTTTCATATAGTTTTGCTTTTTTAACCACTTGATGTATTTTGTACTTAATATCACTAGATTGCTAATATTAAATAATTCTTGCATCCTTGGAATTAACCTACTGAGCCATTTGACTTCCTATTGTGTTTAACTTGCTAGACTTGAATTTTGAATTAGGATATACTCCATTTCTAAGCATATTCTATGTTTATTTAATTTTTTATTTGTTCTTACTGTGTGCTTAGAATTAAGGTTTATACCAGCTTCATGAAATGAATATTTTCTGTTGTTTAAAAATTTGGAACAACTGGCAAAATTTCTAATTCTTTCAGTTTGTTCCATTGTTATTAGGCTCTGGGTTTTCTTTAAGTTCTTGAGTCAGTCTCAGCGTTTTTTGGTTTTTGTTTTTTTACAAAACTCCTTTTATTGACATTTTCAAAATGCATACTATTAGATTCATTCGTACATACATACATTTCATAATTCTGTTATATTCCTTTTCTCATTTTAGTTTTTTTGGGATTTTTTTTTGGCTCTTTAAAAATTAATTTATGTATTCCCATATCATCCCTTTAGAGTTTTTTTACCTTAGTTTTATTGAGATAGAATTGGCATGCAACATTGTGATAGTTTATGGTTTAAACATAATAATTTATAGATACATATATATATATTGCAAAATGATTACCACAGTAAGGTTAACACATTCATCACCTCACATAGTTAATATTATTGTGATGAGAACTTTAAAAATCTGCTCTTTTAGCAACTTTTAAATATATAATATGTTAACTGTAGTTACCATGCTGTACTTTACTTCCTCAGAACTTATTCATCTCACAACTGGAAGTTTATACCCTTTGACCACCTTCACCCATTTTGCCCATTCCCCTCACTCCTGGAAATAGTCTGTTCTCTGTTCCTCTGAGTTCACTTTTTTCAGACTCAATATGTAAGTAAGAACGTAACAGTTATTTATTTTTTTCTGTCTGACATCATTTAGCATAATGCCCTCAAGGGCATCCAAGTTGTCACAAATGGCAGGATTTCCTTCTTTTGTCATGGCTGAATTCTATTGTATAGTTGGCTCTTGAACAACACAGGAATTAGGAACACCAGCCCCACAACAAACATCCCCACTCAGTTCAGTATCTGCATATAACTCTTGACTCTCTAAAAACTTAACTACTAATAGTCTACTGTTGACTAGAAGCCTTTCTTCAACATAAAGTCAATTAACATATATTTTGTATGTTATATGTGTTATATGTTGTATTCTTAAAGTAAGCATAGAAAAATATTAGAAAATACATTTACAGTACTGTACTGAATTTATTGAAAAAAAATTGGTTTATAAGTAGACCCATGCAGACCCTGTTATTCAAGGGTCAACTATACATGTATACCATATTTTCTTGATTCATTCATCTGTTGTTGTTGGATGCAGGTTGTTTTCATACCTTGGCTATTATAAATAATGCTGCAGTAAATATAGGGATGCAGATATCTTTTCAAGATAGTAATTTTGTTTCCTTTGGATATATGTCCAGAATTGGGATTGCTGGATCATGTAGTAATTATATTTTTAATTTTTTGTTTTCCATAAAGGCTGCATCAATTTACATTCCCACCAGCAGTTTACAACAAAGGTTGTCTTTTCTGTATATCCTCACCAACACTTGTTATCTCTTGTCTTTTTGATAATAGCCATTCTAACAGGTGTGAGGTAGTATTTCATTGTGGTTTTGATTTTTCATTTCTCCAATGATTAGTGATGATGAGCACCTTTTCATGTATCTTGGTCATTTGAATATCCTCTTTGGAAAAATGTGTCTTTGGGTCCTTATCCTTTTTTTTAGGCCCCCATTTCTTTTTTTGCCCATTTTAATTGGATCATTTGTTTTATTGCTGTTGAGTTGTATGAGTTCCTTAATATTTTGGATACTAACCCATTATCAGATACATATATATATAGTTGGCAAATATTTTCTTCCATTTCATAGATTGCCTTTTCACTTTATCATTGTTTTGCCATGCAGGAGCATTTTAGTTTGTTGTAGTCCCACTTGTTTTAAGTTTTGGTTTTGTTGCTTGTGCTTTCATATCTAAAAAATCATTGCCAAGACCAGTGTCAAAGAGCTTACCCTCTCTTTTTCCTCTAGGAGTTTTACAATATTAGGTCTTTAATATGTTTCAGGTTAGTTTTTGTGAGTGATATAAGGTAGGGGTCCAGTTTCATTCTTTTGCATATGAATATCTAGTTTTCCCCATACCATGTATTGAAGAGACCATCTTTCCTCAATTGATAATCTTGGCTCCCTTGTCAAATATTAGATGACTATATATGCATGGGTTTATCTCTGGACTTTCAGTTCTGTTCCATCTGTCTTTGTGTCTATCTTTATTTCAGTGTGATTTTGATAACTAGAGCTTTGTGGTATAGGTTAAAATCAGTAAGTGTGTTGCCTCTAGTTTTGTTATTCTTCTTCAGAATTGCTTTGGTTTCTTGAGGTCTTTTGTGGTTCCATATGAATTTTTGTATAGTTTTTCTCTTTCTGAAAAAAAAAATGCCATTGGAATCTTGATAGGGATTGCAATGAATCAATGCATTACTTTGGATAGTGTGAACATTTTAATATTCATGAACCACAGATTATCTTCTCTAATTTGTATCTTCATCAATGTCTCATAGTTTTCATTGTGGAGGTCCTTCATCTTGGTTAAATTTATTCCTAAGCAATTTTTTTGGATGCTATTATAAATGAGATTGTTTTCTTTTTCAGATAATTCATTGTTAGTGTATAGGAAAACAACTAATTTTTGTGTATTTTGCATTCTACAACTTTACTGAATTTCTTTACTAGTTCTAGCAGTTTTTTGATGGAATCTTTTGGATTTTCTTTGTATAAGATCATGTCATGTGCAAAAAGAGATAGTCCTACTACTTCTTTTCCCAATTCAGATGCTTTCTGTTTCTTGCTTGATTCCTCTGCTAGGACTTCCAATACAATGTTGAATAGGAGTGATGAGAGTGGATGCTCTCATCTTAGAAAAAAAAGTCTTTCAGCTTTTCACCATAGAGAATGATATTAGTTGTGCGCTATAAGATATGGCCTTAATTATGTTGAGGTTTATTCCTTCTATGTCCACTTTGTTGAGAGTGTTTATCGTGAATGAATATTGAATTTTGTCATATTAACATGTAATTTTCTTTTCTTGTAGTATTTTTACCTAGCTTTGGTATCAAGGTAATGCTCTCCTGGTAAAATGAGTTTGGAAGTATTCCTACCTTTTCACTTTCTGGAAGAGTTTGAGAAGAGTTGGTATTAATTCTTTGAGTATTGGGTAGAAATCTCAGTGAAACCATCTGGTACTGGGCTTTTCTTTGTTGGGAAGTTTTTGATTACTGCGTCCATCTACTTACGTGTTTCTGGTCTGTTTAGATTTTCAGTAGGTTGTAAATTCCTAGGAGCCTATCCATTTCTTTTAGGTTGTCCAGTTTTTGGCAAATAGCTTTATTGTAGTCTCTTATTTGCATTTCTATAGTATCATTTGTAACATCTTTCATTTATAGTAATATTTATTTGGGTCCTTTTTTTTTTGTCTAGCTAAAAGCTTGTTAAAATTGTTTATTTTCAAAGACTCAGCTCTTGGTTTTGTTTGTGTCTTCTTTATTTCATTTTTTTCTTCTCTAATTTTTATTATTTCCTTTCTTCAGTTTTTGGGCTTAAGTTCTTTTTCTAGTTCCTTTAGGTGTAAAATTAGTGGTTTATTTGCGATACTTCTTTTTTTCTTGATGTGTGCATTTATCACTATGAGCTCTCCTCTTGGAACTGCTTTTGTTGCATTCCTAAGTTATGGTTTGTTGCATTTCCTCTTTTGTTTATTTCAAGATGGTTTGAATTTCTCTGTTGATTTCTTCTTTGATCCATTGGTTGTTCAGGAGTGTGTCATTTAGTTTCCATGTATTTGTGAATTTTTCAGTTTTCTTCCTGTTTATTGATTTCTAGTTTAATTCGTTTGTGTTGGAAAAGATATGTGATACAATTTCTTTCTTCCTGAATTTGTAGAGACTTGTGTGTTTTAGTATATGATCTATCCTAGAAAATGTTCCATGTGCACTTGAGAAGAATGTGTATTCTGCTGCTGTTGGGCAGAATGTTCTGTATATGTCTGTTAAGTCCAGTTAGTCTGAGGTATTGTTTAAATTCATTTATTTGATTTCCTATCTGGATGATCTGTCAGTTGAGAGTGGGGTATTAAAGTTCCCAACTGTTATTGTATTACTATTTTCCTTTTCCTCTAGTATTTTGTTTATATATTTAGGTGCTGTAATGTTGGGTGCATAATTATTTATAATTGTTATATTTTTGATGGATTGACCCCTTTAACTTTATGGTAGTGACTTTATTTTACCATTTTTAACTCACAGTCTATTTTGTCTGATATAAATATAGCTACCTTTGCTTTCTTTTGATTACCATTTGCTTAAAATATTGTTTTCTGTCCCTTAGATTTCTCATTCTCTATATGTCCTTAAAGCTAAAATGAGTCTCTTGTAAGCAGTATATCATTTGGATCTCATGGTTTTGTCCCTTCAGCCATTCTGTGTCTTTTGATTGAAAAATATAATCTATTTACATTTAAAGTAATGTTGAGAGGTTGTTGAGAGGTAAAAATACCATTTTTCATTGTTTTCTTATTTGTAGATCCTTTGTGTTTTGTTTTCCCTCTTGGCGTCTTCATTTGTGATTTAAAGACTTTTTGTAGTAGTATGTTTGAGTCCTTTATCATAGCCTTTTGTGTATCTACTACAGATTTTTCCTTTGTGGTTACCATGCAAGGCTTACATAACATTTTATGTAAACATTTTAAGCTGACTTTACAACTTGATAGATGGCATACAGGAAATTTATACTTCTTCCTCACATTTTTGGTTATTAATGTTATATCTTTTTAATATTTTTATATTATATATCCAAACAAATTATTATGCTTATGGTTATTTTTTTAAGATTTTACTTATTTATTCATGAGAAATAGAGAGAGGCAGACACATAGGCAGAGGGGGAAGCAGGCTCCCTGCAGTGAGCCTGATGTGGAACTCGATCCCAGGGACACGCCCTGAGCCAAAGGCAGTCGCTCAACCACTGAGCCACCCAGGCGTCCCTATGTTCTGTTTTCTAACTCATTAATTTTTGTCTTTTGTTTTTATTTATAAGCTTATCTTTTTCTTCTAGAATTGAATGTTTTTATCTTAGTTTTAGTCTTTATTTTTTAACAATAAAATGGTCTTAGGCTTTAAAATTTTTCAGAGTGTAATTCCTGTCCATTTTTTTAGTCTCAGCTTAAACATCATTTTTCTGAAATCCTTTCTCTAAACTACCTGTAACATTTTACCTTCCTCCCCAGTCTATGTTTGGATCATCCATGTGCTGTCACAGAGCCCTGTAACGCACTTCCCTGTCATAACATTTATCACACTATTAGTATTACTATTAGTATTCTTAGATATTCTTATTCTTTCTAAAACAATTATAATAATTCTCTAAATAGGGCAGCCCAGGTGGCTCAGTGGTTTAGCACCGCCTTCAGCCCAGGGTATGATCCTGGAGAGACCTGGGATTGAGTCCCACATCAGGCTCCCAGCATGGAGCCTGCTTCTCCCTCTGCCAGTGTCTCTGCCCCCTCTCTATGTCTCTCATGAATAAATAAATAAAATCTTTAAAAAAAAAAAAAAAACTTAAAAAAATAATTTTCTAAATAATATGTGAGTTCTCATATCCTAACTCTTCCCCATAATAATTTATCTTTGGTACTAGATGGTAAAGTCCATGAGGGCAGGAATCATAACTCTTGCTGTCTTATTCACCATGCGTTCTTGGACCTCAAGGCTCTACTGAAACTATCCTTCTGACAGTATCTTGACCATCAGGTCTAAAATTTTCTCAGTCCTCACCAGGCCTTTTGATTTATCTAATTAACTAAATTTAATTTAATAAGCATTTTAAAAGATTATAGCAATTTTAGATTTACAGAACAATTGATTGCAAAGTAGAGAGTTCCCACATATCCTTTTTACCCTACACAGTTTTTCTAGCTGTTATACTAGTGTGGTAACATTTGTTAAAATTGATGAAACAGTATTGCTATATTAACTGAAGTCCATAGTTTACATTAGAATTCATTCTCTGTGTTGTACATTGTATGCATTTTGACAAATGTATAGAAATAGGTATCCACTGTGATAGTATCCTATGAAACAGTTTCACTGCCCAAAAAAAAAACCCCTGAATATTACATCCCCAAATTTTAGTACTATTGTCTTGTCTTTAAAATGTTCTTCTCCCCTGTAACACTGTAGTTACTGTATTCAACTCCTAATTCTCTAATTATTCCAAGTTTATCTTCACTGGCTCATCTTTTATCTCCTAACACCCTAACATAGTTATCCCTCTCATTGGGATATCTCTCCCTATCTTATCAACCATTCTTTCCATGTACTTTTGTCTCTCAATTCTCAGCATGATTTTGCAGCTACTTATTGCAAATTTTTAACCTGCCTCCGTATTACCATTTCCAGGTCACCATTTCATTCCCGAGTCAGATCCTCATAATTTTCTTGATTATGTTTAGAAATATTTCAGTCACCCAAGCTTGACCATTTCCTTTCTCTTGCCCTTAGATTTTTATAACCATTGTACCAGTTCTTATTATCTCTTCCTCTCTCTTTTCTTTGGTTTCCTTCCCACAACCCCTTGATTCATGTCATTACTTTAAAGAGATTGTTAGAAAGTGGGGGAAATAAAGTCTATCAGCACCATTTTTCCAACAGTATTTGCTTACTTTGGGTGTCTGTCACATTTTGGTATTTCTCGCAATATTTCAAACTTTTTTATTGTATTTGGGGTTTTCGGGGGGTTTATTTTAATGAAAAAAATTTAGATTTATAGCTGGCTGGACTCAGTTTAGATGATCCCAATTTTGTTGGCAACATCCAAAGCATCATAGTCAGGAGCTGGTTGAACATATGCTTTCTTCTCTCCATCAGGCCTGATCAAGGTGTTGACCTTGGCCACATCAGTGTCATAGAGCTTCTTCACAGCCTGTTTGATAGGGTGCTTATTGGCCTTGATATCCACAATGAACACAAGTGTGTTGTCTTCTGTTTTCTTCATGGCTGACTCAGTAGTCAGGGGGAACTTGATGATGGCATAGTGATCAAGCTTGTCTCTCCTGGGGATGCTCTTTTGAGGATATTTAGGCTGCCTTCAGAAATGCAGGATCTTGGGTTGTCAGAATGTAGGTGATGTACAGATCTTTTTTTTTTTTTTTTTTTTTGGTGACTGCACGCCTTTCAGCACCGCTTTCTTAGCTTTCAGAGCCTTTGCTTTGGCTTCAACTTTGGGAGGGGCAGGGGCTTCCTTCTTTGCCTTCAGCGCCATCTTTGTGAAAGGGCCATTGTATTTGTTATGGTGATCTATTATCAGTGGTTATGACTTGCTGAAAGCTCAGATGATGACTAACATTTTTTAGCAAAAAAAAGGTTTGTTTTTTTTTTTTTTTAGACATAATGCCATTGCACACCTAATAAACTACAGTACAATGTAAACATAACTTTTATATACACTAGGGGAAAAAACTCATTTGATTTTATTGCTATATTCGCTTTACTGTAGCCTAGAACTAAACCTGCAATATCTCTGTGGTATGCCTGTACTTACTTGTCTGATGGGCTAGGGAGGAAAAATGAAAAGTTACATTGTTTATACTCTTTTCTCCCTGTACCATTTATAGATCCTTTATTTTCTTTGACTAGATTAACTGATTGCTGTTGCTTGTGGTTGAACCACCAGATATTTTTATTTCAAATCTCAAAATTTGTATTACCATTTCTATTGCTGACTTCACTTGGAATTTTCCAATAGTGTAAGCTCATAATATTTTGTCAGTTCTATACATATTCTTATATGGTTGCATATAAGTTGCAAGTTCATTAATGTTCTGGGGTTTTTTCTGGTATCTTTCCCTTGGTATTCATTATTGCACATATTAAGCTAATAGCAGTATACCAAACATTTTAGCAGCTGTAACTAGGTAAGTAGAAAAATATAAAGGAATGGTAAAGGATTAAAATTTGACATGAAGGGCAGCTGAGCTCTGCTTTTACAAATAGTAGGAAGGTCACAGATAATATAAAGAAGATTTCTCTTTTATTTTTGCATTGTAAAGATTTATGTTCTATTTTTTCCTACATGGCACATTTTTCTCCCAGCTTTTAAATTTATATAGTATTAGGTGAACATTTTTGTCTTTTCAATTTTAAAAATTGTGATTCAGGAGTTCTAATTGATAGCCCTTTACCTGAAAAAAATGAAAAAGTTTGAAATATTGCAAGAATTACCAAAATGTGATAGAGACACAAGGTAAGAACATTGAGAAGTTCCCTTTCTGTTAGGATCAGGATTTACATATAGTGGATCATGCTTCCAAGTTAAAATCTTAACAGCTTTCTTGAGATATACTTCTTACACCATATAATTTACTCCTTTTTAAAGTGTACATGTTTTTAGTATATTCACAGAGTTGTTCAACTGTCACAACAACCTGATTTTAGAATATTTTAGTCCCTTCAAAAGGAATCCCCAGTAACTCCTCATTACCACCACTCCTCCTCCCCCACTCCCCAGCTCTAGACAACCCTAATCTACTTTCTATTTCTATAGATGTGCCTATACTGGACATTTCATATAAAAGGAGTTAAATAACATATGGTCTTTTGTGGCAGGCTGCTTAGCATAGTGTTTTCAAAGTTCATCCATATTGCAGTGTTCTCAGCACTTCATTTCTTGTTGCAGAATAATATTACACTGTATGGATATGCTACATTTTGTTTATCCAGTCATCAGTTGATGGACATTTGGGTTGGTTTCACTTTTTGGATATTATGGATAATAACTGCTTTTGAACATTCATGTGCAGTTTTTTGCCCTGGATGCTAGTTTTATAAACTTTTTGAAAGATTTTTATAGATTTAGACCTTATATTAAGATAGATGATGCATTTTGTTTGTCATTGCTGGTGTGAGGTAAGAAGTGGCAAGGTAAGAATCTACCTTATTCTTTTGCTTGTACATATCCAGTTGCCCCGGCACTATTTCTTGAAAAGACTCTTCCAATGAAATTGTCTTGGTATCTTTGTCAAAAAAGCAATGATGATAAATATAAGGTTTTATTTCTAAATCAAAGATTCTGTTCCATACAGATCTATTTGTCTCTTCTTATGACACTACTGCAGTACATTGATTGCCACCACTTTGTAGCAAGTCTTAAAATTGGGAATTATGAATCCTACAGTTTTGTCTTCTTTTTTAAGATAGTTATGGCTATTCTGGATCTTTTGTATCCAGATAGATGAATTTTAAGATGAGCCTGATAATTTCTACCAAAATAGGAGCTGGGATTTTGGTAGGGATTCCATTAAGTTTGTAGATCAGTTTAGGGGTATTATCTTAACAATATTAAGTCTTTTGGTCCATGAATGGGATTTTTTTAAGATCTTTAATCTCTTTTGACAATGTTTTATAATTTTCAGAGTATAAGTTTTGTACTTTAGTTTTTACAGTATAAGTTTTATACTTTTTATTAAATGCTTTTGTACTTGTTTAAACAATTTATTATTTTTGGGTGGTATGGTATTATAAAAATAATTTTCTTAATTTTGCTTTGTTCATTGTTGGTATATAGAAATACAATTCATTTTTACATGTGGATATTGTATCCTGAACCCTGCTGAACTCATTTAATAGCTCTAAAAACTTTTCAGTGGGTTCCTTAGGATTTTCTGTATACAAAATTATCTCATCTGCAAGTGGAGGTGGTTTTACTTATTCCTTTTTAATCACATTACTAATTCAGTCTCTTTGTAATTGATCTACTCAGGAGTTCTTTCTCCTCTTGAGTTGGATTTAGTAATTTGTGTCTCTCTAGATATTTTTCCATTTAATCTGTGTTATCTGATTTGTTGGCATATAGTTGTTCATGGTTTTCCCTTATAGTCCTTTTTATTTCTGTACCATATGTATAGTGATGTCTCTTCGTTAGTTTCTGATTTTAGGAATTGGGCTCATCTCTTTTTCTTGTTGAGTCTAACTATAAGGTTATCAATTTTGTTTATCATCTCAACCAATTTTTAGTTTCATTTATTTTTCTCTCTTGTTTTCTGTTCTTTTTGTTGTTGTTTCCTGTTCTTTTTTATTTTATTTCCACTCTAGTCTTTATTATTTCCTTCTTCTGCTTGCTTTGATTTTAGTTGCTATTTTTCTAGTTTCTTAAGGTGGAAGGCTTAGTTATTGATACAAGATCTTTTCATCTCTTTTTAACATAGGCATTTATATCTATAAATTTACCAGTCAGCACTGCTTTGCATGCATGCCATCAATTTTGGTATGTTATGTTTTCATTTTCATCATCTCTGGGAGTTTTCTTATAACCCTTGACATTTATTCTTTCAGTTATTCAGGAATATATTGTTTCATATCTACATATATGTGAAATTCCCAGAATTTTTTTTATTGATTTTAATTTCATTGCATTGTGATTAGAAAATAACTTTTGCATAATTTCAGTCCTTTCAAGTTTATTGAGGCTTGTTTTCTGACCTACCATATGGTCCATCCTGTAGGATGTTCCTGTATTCTATAGAAGAATATGTGTTCTGCTACTGTTTTGTGGAGTGTTGTATAAATGTCTTTTAGGTCTAGTTCCATTTACAGTCTTACTGAAGTCTTTTGTTTCCCTGTTGATATTCTCTTAATTGTTTTGTCCATTATTGAAAGTGGGGTATTGAAGTTGTCAACTATGATTGTAGAAATGTCTGTTTCTGCCTCCAGTTCTATTTTTGCTTCATGTATTTTGAAGCTTTCTGTTAAGTGCATGTGTATTTTTAATTTTCATATCTTCCTAGTAGGTTGACCTTTTAACATTATGAAATGTCTCTTTATCACTAATGTTTTTCATTTTAAAGTTTAATATTAATATAGCCACTCCAGGTTTCTTGGTTACTGTTTGCATGGTGTCTTTTTCCATTTATTTTACTTTCAGTGTTATTTGTGTCTTTGACTCGAAAGTGCATTGCTTGCATTTGTTTGTCTTTTAGTGATTTAGCTGAACTAATCCTGCAAAGTCTATTTCCTTACAATATGTGCAGCCTTGGCTCTCCCTGCTCAAAAATTGTAAAATGTTTTTTATCTTTTAGCAGGGCTGCCACAGGTTCTCCTTGGGGTTGGCATAATCTATCATTAATCAAAGTTTGTACTTTGGCCCCCTTAACCAGTTAAGTTTTTGGTTTTGGATGTATGTGTGGCTTAGAGGCCACTGTCATATTCAGAGTGGTTTTTTTTGTTGGTTTTTTTTTTTTTTTTTTTTTTTTTTTGTCCCATGTTTACCCAGAGACTAGTGGTTAGAGGTTTGCTCTCTGGTTGTTCCAAAAAGGGTACAATATTGGATATACACAGTCTTCTAGACTGCCATGGTTGACTGGATGTTGTTTTTAAGTTGTGGCTTCCTGGGAGTTAACCCTGAGTTCAGGTAGAATATCTGTGAGACTTTACCTTGTGTTGATAGGTCTACATGCTTTCATGTCTGTCCTGTATCTTACTCTGATAGCTCTCATGTGGGTACAAGGTAGTACCTGTGCATATGCTTCTTGACCCATAGATTTCACTGTGTTCCCAAGAGGACCCTTCTTGGCTATCTCTTCCTACTTCTCTCCATTAAAACTTCAGGCCACTCTGCTGTTTTACTTGTGTCTGGAAGTGCTAATTTCTCTTAATGGCTTTCCACCATGCTCTTTCTTGTTTTTGACAAACCCATAGGCACGGAGTTGTCCAAGCTCTGTTTCAAAATCAAATCATTCCCCTCGGGCAGAGCTGCTGCTGAATTCTTTGTCTTTATGACCTGTTTCACCCTAAGCAGAACACAAGTAGTGGCCAAACTCTGCCACTATACCTCACCTGGGGTCAAGGACCAACTTCTCTTGGAGTATAACACTCTCACTCTATAAGTGAACAGTTAGAGAGGGATTGGCAGTTCTTCATCTTCTTAGCTTTCCCCTACTGGTGTGAAACCTCTGGCCTACTGGTAAGCTAGCATGGGCAAGATTGGGACAAACTCAGCCTTTTGCACCTAGAGCTTCCATTGTAAGAGAGGAAGCTGGATGAGTTAAGGGAGACATGGTTCTCTTAGCCACAGCTGCCTGGAATAGATCTTATGCAGCATGGAGCTGAGGAAGATGAGAAACACAGCCAGCAGCCTGTGTCTGCCAGGGTGAAACCATATTCCCAGTCTGGGAACTGGAGGGGAGAGGGAACCCTTATCTTGGCCTGAGTTGAATGCCCAGGGTAAAGGTATAATGTGGAAGTAAAGAGGTAGGGTGAGCAGTTGTGGCTCAGATACCAACGACTCACTCTGTTCTTAGTAGATTGGTAGATTTTCTTGAATGAATGTTTTTCCATTTGCTATATGTCCTAAGGATGATATGCAGAGACTTAAAATGATTTTTTTAAAAATCATTTTCACTACTTAAATTGATATTTTGCTTGGGAAAGGGTCCACCAAGATATTTAATCTGTAATTCTGGAAGTTTCCCTTGCCCCCCAAATTATATTTTATTACTTAGATTATCCTAACAATACATTGAATATACCAAAAGTTACCCAAGTTTTCACCACATAAAGTGAAATATTGCTATTAGTGAAAGCAGCTAAAATATCTTTGTTCCTGATTTTAAGTTGCTGAAATTGAAAACCACAACCATGACCTTACAACTTCCTCAAGATATGTGGGAAAAAATCTGGTTATCTGACTAACTTTTTAAAATAATTTCAATTCTTACTTACTTGTTGTTGGATATGGTTTGTTTGCTTACTTTTTAATTTATACATACTATAGTAGTGAAAACATTACCTCTGATCATAAAATTTATTAGCCCATGCTTTGTTAAATCAATCACTTGGACCAAATGTAGTGTGCCCTAGTTAACTTGGAAAGCCAAATGGCATACAAAAAAAATTTGTTTTTATGAACATTTTTAATTTGAGGGAGATCTAAAAAGAAAGTATCTGAGGGATCCCTGGGTGGCGCAGCGGTTTGGCGCCTGCCTTTGGCCCAGGGCGCGATCCTGGAGACCCGGGATCGAATCCCACATCAGGCTCCCGGTGCATGGAGCCTGCTTCTCCCTCTGCCTCTCTCTCTCTCTCTCTCTCTCTCTCTGTGACTATCATAAATAAATAAAAATTAAAAAAAAAAAAAAAGTATCTGAGAACTTGTCACTTATTCCATCCAGTTCTATAATATTTGTGTATAAATTTCTTACTCTGTACTTTGAAGAAAGGGATCGTTTCTCAGTCATCTCTGTACTTCTACTTAGTTTTATTTCTAAAACACATCTGTTTATCTCTGAGATTTGACCACATTGCACAACAGATAACTCCTCAGATGCTTCATGCATTCACTCATCTTTCCTGATACTCTTACTCCTCTTCATTTGTCAGATCTCACTTTCCTTTACCCAATTCATTTGTTACTTTCTCTCCTTTAAGTGTCTCTCTGTTTCTCCAGTCAGAAGTAATCACACCTTTCTTTTGTTCCACTGGCAAGTTTTAACTTTTTTAATTTTTTACTTATAATTGCATATCTTTCTCTAGATTATAAGATTTAATGCATCTTCATCTTTTAATTGCCTCATACTTTGTACATTGAACTTAATTGGATTAATGAATAGATAAATTAATGATTAAGTGAATGGTGTAACCTTTTGTTTTACAGTCGAGAGACTCACAAGATCGCAGTATTTTATGTTGCTGAAGGACAAGAAGATAAACATTCCATTCTCACCAATACAGGAGGAAGTCAAGCATATGAAGATTTTGTAGCTGGTCTTGGTTGGGAGGTTCGTTTTTAAATTATATCAGATATCATTGTATTTTTATTTAGAAGCAATGGTTTTCTATTTCTTTCTAGCTTATTTTAGAAGAATTACTTTAAGATACTCAACACCTTAATGCCAGGTTTGTTATTGTTTCTGCTTTATATTTCATCCTCATAATTTTTTAATTTTATTTATTTATTCATGAGAGACACAGAGAGAGAGAGGCAGAGACACAACACAGGCAGAGGGAGAAGCAGGCTCCATGCAGGAAGCCCAATGTGGGACTAGATCCCCGGTCTCCAGGATCATGCCCTGGGCTGAAGGCGGCGCTAAACCGCTGAGCCACCTGGGCTGCCCTATATTTCATCTTCAAAGACTGGAACAGGTCAGAGTTCGAAAGGAAAGTTGTTAACTTTTTTTTTATAAGTGAGTATATTGTTAAAGAGTATTAAACTTATTAACTCATAGGTTTAGGAGATCTGGATTTTCCTCACAACTGTGAACACTAGACAAGGGGTCTTCACACTAAGATATGAACATCTTTAATACTATACCAAGGCTTTTAAGGGTCACATTGGCTTGGTTAGTTTTGAGGAGATTAATTTCCAGATCCTAAATTTAAAGCCTAAGAACGCTTTTTCAGTCTCTTGCCTCATCTTTTCTGTTCTTCAACTCTGTAAAAGAAAGGCATACCACATACCCACCCAAGTCCTACATTACCCCCAGAAAGGTTTGTCACCCAAAAATAAAGTTCATTTAAGAAGGCATGTTCTGAGAGGGTCTCTGACAGCAAATCAAGAAATATTCAAAGGCACTGCACTTTATGTCATCCTGATAACCAGCTCATGTCAAGGTTCCTGTACCAAATATGTGTATCTTAGTATCGTAATTCAGAAGGGAGGTATTTGTCATAGAGACTTGTGTTAATATGTTTACTTAAATTGACACATGAAGTGTCAGACATTTTCTAACAAAGTGAATTTGATGACAGCTGATTGATACATCATTAAGTTAATAGCAGACATTTTATATATATTGTATCAGCCAAATCTGTAGCTCTACAATTTTGATGAATCTATATTTAAAGCACATATACATGTAACATACAGTATACTAGAAATTATAATTTTTGCAACAGTTTAAACTTGTGATGAAATTTTTCATTATAGTTGTCAATTTAATACACAGTTTCTTAAAATTCTTGTAGAGAGTACATGAGCAAAATTGTTGAAGACCACTGTACTAGACTAGACTATAAGACCTTCCTAGAGGGCAGGCACTTTTATCTCATCGATTTTTTTTTAATTTTTATTTATTTATGATAGTCACACAGAGAGAAAGAGAGAGGCAGAGACATAGAGGGAGAAGCAGGCTCCATGCTCCGGGAGCCTGATGTGGGATTTGATCCCGGGTCCCCAGGATCGTGCCCTGGGCCAAAGGCAGGCGCTAAACCGCTGCGCTACCCGGGGATCCATCTTTTTAAAAGATATCTAGATGCCTTGTACAGTGTTTAGTACATAAGCTTCTAGCATTCAGTATATATATCTTTATGGCTTATCCAACATGCTATTTCCCTTTAAGTGAGTTTCTTGGGGTCTCTGTTGCTATTTGCGTATTTGTCAAATGTAATATATTTTTTACACAGCAGATACAATGTGATGCTCAATTGAAATTAGGTATGTGAAACTGCTTTAGAAATACTAAAGAAAAATTATGAATAGATTTTCTGCTTAAAAAAAACTATTACTAAAAGCAAGAAACATTTGAAAAAGAAAAAAGTAGTAGTACTTACGCTTCCATGTTTTACAACTTAGTACAAGACAATAATAAACAGTATGGCACTTGCACCAAGGATAGACATATTGATCAGTGGAATAGAATTGAGATTCTAGAAATAAACCCATACTTCTGTGGTCAACTAATTTTTGACAAGTGCCAAGACCACCCAGTAGAGAAAGAATAGTCTTTTCAATAAATGGTGCCAGAACAACTGGATAGCCACATGCAAAAGAATGAAGTTGGACTTTTGCTTCACGCTGTATACAAAAATTAACTCAAAATAGATCAGGGGTACCTGGGTGGCTCAGTGGTTGAGTGTCTGCCTTTGGTTCAGGTCGTGATCCTGGGTCCTGAAATGGAGTCTCACATCATACTTCCTGCATGGAGCCGCCTTCTTTCTCTACCTGTGTCTCTGCCTCTCTGTGTCTCTCATGAATAAATAAAATCTTAAAAAAAAAAAAAAAAAAGAATTCATACAAATCATTAATTAGAAACAATTGAATTTTTAAAAATTAGTACCTGAATGAACATTTCTCTTAATAAGATATGCAGGTAACCAATAAGCTCATGAAAAGTCACTTGACATCGTTATCAGTGAAATGTAAATCAAAGCCACAGAGAGATACTACTTCATACTCATTAGATTGGCTGGAATCAAAAGGTCAGGTAATTAATAACTATAGGCTAGAATTCAGAGCAATCTGAATGAACCCTCTTAAACTCCAGTAGGAATGTGAAATCGTGCAACTTCAGTGGAAAGCAATCTGGAAGCTCATCAAATAGTAAAACACTGGGGGCACCTGGGTGGCTCAGTTAAGCATCTGTCTTCAGCTCAGATCATGATCCCAGGGTCCTGGGATTGTGCCCCACTACATAGCAGGGAACCTGCTTCTCCTTCTCCCTCTGCCTGCCACTCCCCCTGGTTGTGCTCTCTCTGTGTTAAATAAATAAATAAAATCTTTGGAAAAAAAAAGTAAAACACTGAATTATTATATGATCAGAAATTCCACGCTTAGGTAGATATCCAAGAGAAATTAAACTGTATACCCGGACAAAAACTTAAGCATGGGTGTTTATAGCATCATTATTCATAATAGCCAAAAAGGCGGAAGCAACCCAAATGTCTATCAATGGATGAATGGATAAAATGTGATATATTCATATAATGGGGTATTATTTGGGCATGAAAAGGAATGAAGTATTTACATGCTCCAATGTGGATGTACCTTGAAATCATTATGTTAGATGAAAGAAATCAGTCACAAAGAGACGTGTTATGATCCATTTATATGAAATAACCCCACATATACACAAACACACAGACACACATACAGAAAGTAGTTTAGAGGTTGCTTAGGACTAGTTGGAGGGATGAGGGAAGATCAGGGTGATCGTTAAAGGGTACAGGGTTTCTTTTTGATGTAAATGTTCTAAAATTGACTGCGATGATGATTCTACTTACACGTGAATATAGTGAAGTCCATTAAGTTGTACAGTGGGAGCTTTCACTTTGAGGAACATCAAAGAGACATACTCTCCTTATTCTTCACACTAAGTACAACAAAAACTCTGGACATTACATATAAAAACATAAAAAAAACTCCGAAAGGTAGAGAGGAAGAGAGGCCAATTCAGGACCATGGAATGACATGATGATGGGTTCTCAAGGTTTTGTCTCCTGTATCAACTTGGATCTAAAATAGTAACCTAGAAACATTAACAAGCACTGACCAAAAGAACCCCAACAAAAAGCCCACTTTTTCTAGCCAAAGGACCAGGAAAGGAATGACCTAGAAAGACAGAAAACATTTAGATAATAACTGCTCTGCTCCAGCCAAACACAAAAGACTCCCATCCCCATCCCTGACAACAAAGGTCAATTAGGGAGCCGCCTCGCCTGCCACCCTCATGAGACTATAATGAGACATCCCCAACACCACGCAGGAATAGTATCAAATAATGTTAGAGAAGGGCAACCAGAAAGCCAAGACTTTCATCTCTGTCAGCTGGTCAAGTCCCCCATCCACACCTCACACCACAGTGTCAGTGGAGACTACATGAGGAACCTGGAATTCTGTCCCTACCTACTATAATGAGGTGCCCCTCTATCCTCCACTGGGATAGATCAGAGGAGGCCTAGTGGAGAAGTAGTTCTTTTACCATCACCCAGCAGTAATGAGACTAACCTTACCAGTAATGACACCTTTCCTTAATGGACACCACGTAGGAAGTCAGAACTCCTTCCTCCACCTAACAGTAATGAAGATCTCCCCTCTGCAGTTGTCAGCGGAGGTTAAGTGGGGAACCTATACTTTGCTGTCCACCTGGCTAGAGTGAGGCAGTATCCACCTTGCTTCTTTGACAGAGCAGTGTGACAAAACAGCCTGCTGAAGGTTTAAATAAGATTCATAGTCTTTTAACATAATCCAAAAATATCCAAGCTTTGATCAAAAATCATACCAAGACCCAGTAAGGTCTCAAACTGAATGAAAAGATGACAAAACATACTAACACCAAATAACAAAGATTCTGAGATAACCATAATAGAAATGCTATGACTAGCAATTAGGAACATAGTTGACATAAATGAAAAATAGAAAGTTTCAGTTAAAAAAAAAAGGGAGGATACAAGAAGAACTAAATGGAAATTTGGAACTGAAGATTTAATTGCTGAAATAAAAAATACAGTAAATGTGCCCAGCAAGAGAGTCAGGTAGAGATGGGGGTACAAAAGAATCAATAAACTGGAAGATAAAACAATAAAGAACGTAAACAACAGAGAGAGAAAAGACTTAAGGACAATGAAATTTTTTTTGATGCTTTGAAATGTTTTATTGAAGTTTTTTTTTTTTTTTAAAGAACAGTAAATTATGCAGTCTTCCAACCCCGCCCATCATCCCCAGGGATGACCTACTGACATGTTTCATGGTCCACCTGGGAAAGGGACAGCAGGGCCTGGGCTAGGACCCTAGCAGGAGGCCTATGCTGCTAGGGCAGCCACTGCAAGTGGCTGAGAGCCCTGGGGTTTCTTCCTGGCAGTTAGGAAGGGGACCTGACAAACCAGCCCCTGGGGACCCAGCAGAGACTATGACAAAAGATTTAACATTCCTGTTATCTGAGTCCCAGCAGAAAAGGCGAAATGAGTTGGGTCTGAAAATTACTTGAAGAAATAATGTTGAAATTTTCCCAAATTTGTCAAGAGAAATAACCTTAATAAAGCTACAGATTGAAGAACAGGGTGAAACTGAAACAGGATTAATTGAAAGAAATCCATATAAGACACAATCGTAATTAAGCTTTTGAAAAATAAGTCTCAAAAAATTTTTAAAGCACATGGACAAAAATTGTTCTTTATCTTATTAAGGGGAAAACAATTAGAATGATAGTGAATTTCTCATCAAATCTATAGTAGCCAGGGACACCTGGGTGTCTCAGCCAGTTAAGCATCTAACTCTTGGTCTCCACTTAGGTTTTGATCTCAGGGCTATGAGTTCAAGCCCCACACTGGGCTCCAAGCTGAGCATGGATCCTACTTAAAACAAAAAACAAACTATAATAGCCAGAGAAAGAGGCAATATTTTACAAGTGCTAAAGAAAAATTAACGTCAGCCAGAATCCTATAGCTAGTAAAGGAATGAAGCAAAACATTTTCAGATGAAGGAAAACTTAGAGAACCTGTTGCCAGCAAACCTACCCTAAAAGAACTACTAAAATAAGTTAGACTAACAGAAAAGAAATGTTAGAAAGGACCTTGGAACACTAGAAAGAACATGACAAAGAATATGGGTAAGTATATTAGGCATTACCTCTCCTTTTGGGTTTTCTTAATTATGTTTGCTGGTTGATGCAAAAATTATTTCTGATGTATTTCTAAATGTAATGCCATGAAAATATTCATGGCAATTATATTACAAACAAATGAAGGTAAAGGGGCATAAAGTGAGGCAGGATATAGACAAATCCACACTATGGATGGAGACTTCACCTCTTTCTCAACTAAGAGAAGAGCCAGACAGAAAATCAACAGTACTATATAGAAGGACTCAAAAGTACTATAAACTGACAGGATCTAACTGACATTTACAGAACACTCTACCCAATATCATCAGAATACATGTTCAAGTGTCCATAGAACATATACCAAGATAGACATATTGGGCCATAAAAAAAACCTACAGCAAACTTAAAATAATTGAAATCGTACAGTGTATTCTCTAACTACAGTGGGATAAAATTTTAAATCATTAATAGATAACAGGAAAATCTTCAAATTCTTGGGAAGGTTACATACTGTGTAATTCTATTTATACAACCTTGAAATGACCCATCTTCGTGGTGAAGAACAGATTACCCATTGCTAGGGTTTAAGGGGGTAGACTAAGAGGGAAGTGGTATAGCTCATGTAACAGGATAACATAGGGGACCTTTACGGTGATGAAAATGTTGTTTCTTGAGCATATTAATGCCAGTATCCTGAGGGATTTTTTGTTTGTTTTGCATTTTTGAGAGAATACAGGCAAGGAGCAGGGAGAGGCAGAGGGAGAGAGAGAATCTCTCATGAAGTAGACTCCATGCTGAGGCTTAATCTCATGACCCTGAGGTCATGACCTGAGCTGAAATCAAGACTCTAATGCCCAACCAACTGAGCCACCCAGGAACCTCATCCAGTATCCTGATTTTAATATAGTTTTGCACTGGAGAAATCTGGGTACAGAATACATTGGATCTCTTTTTATTGGATCTCTTTTTATTATTTTTTAAAACTTCTTATGGATCTCCAGTTAAAAAATTGAATAAAAAGGATCACCAAGTATTGCAGAAGTGTTTAGAGCAAAGGAACACTGGAATGAGACTTGTTCTCCATTACATGATCAGAGAGTTGACCTGAAAATAAATAACCTATTCACTAAAACAAAACAAAAGGTCTATACTTAGATACCATTTTTCACCTATTATATTAGCAAAGATCATAAAATTTGATAATATATTTGAAAGCTATGAGGGAAACAGGCATTCTTAAACACTGTTGTTGCTATCTATAGAGAGCCATTTTACTGAGTTTCAAAATTAGAAGAGTACATCCCCTTTGACTTACAGTTCCACTTTTAACTATTCTATAGATCTCCTTTTACAAATGCAGCATGACATGTATTCTGTTATTCACTGCAGCATTGACTATAATAACAAAAGATTGGAAACAGCCTAAATACCCTTTAAGTAGGGAACTAGTTAATTATTGTACATCAAGAAAATGAACTTCTCTGAAGCCATGAAAACAACAAATGAAGAAGCTCTTTACTTATTAATGAGTACTTTTCAAGGTATTTTAAGTGCAAATCAAAGTGCAAAACATTGTATGTGTACACACATACATAAAAGAATTTAATTGGATATATAGAGAACATTTTTGGAAGGATAGTTAAGAAATTGCTTTCAGGGGGCACCTGGGTGGCTCATTTGATTAAGCAGCCAGCTCTTGATTTCAGCTCAGATTATGATCTGAGAGTCCTGGGATTGAGCGCCAGCCACATAGGGTTCTGCACTCAGTGGGGAGTCTGCTTGAGGATTCTTTCTATCTCTCTCCCCCCTCTTTTTGCTTGCTCCCTCTGTCTTTCTCTGAAATAAGTAAATTTTTATAAAGGAAAGAAGAGGAGTGCCTGGATGTCTCAGTCAGTTAAGAGTCTGCCTTCAGGGTCTCAGAGTCCTGGGATAGAGCTGCAGGTCAGGATCCTGGTTCAGTGGGGAGTCTGCTTCTCCCTCCCTCTGTTCCCCCAATGTGTGTTCTCTCTCCCCCCCTCCCCCAACCCCTGTCAAATAAAATCTGTAAAAAAAAAAAGGAAATTGCTTTCTGGAAGGGGCACTAAGTACTAGAGATGAGAGATGGAAGTAAGAATTTTGGTGAGCTTTTGAAAAAAAATTTTTTTTAAGATTTTATTTATTTATTCATGAGAGATAGAGGCAGAGGGAGAAGCAGACTCCATGCAGGGAGCCTGTTGTGGGACTTTATCCCAGGACTCCAGGATCACGCCCTGGGCTAAAGGCAGGTGCTAAACTGCTGAGCCACCCGGGAATCCCCAGCTTTAAAATTTTAAATACATGAGTATATTACTGAGTCAAGTTTTAAAAAAATAAATGATTGAGGCAATCTTATAGTAATGTTGTAAAAACTAATTTGTTATTCAGATGTTTAGCCATTATAACTGATACTGATAGTTGAGACATGTTCAAGGTCACATGGTGCAAAAATTGGTTTTTATAATTCACTTTATCAGTTATTCAGATTTTTAAATTTTTTAATTGAAGTATTAACACATGGTGTTATATTACTTTCAAGAGTACACTATAATGACTTAAAAATTCTATACATTACTCAGTGCTCATCATAAGTGTACTCAATCACCTTTAGCTATTTTACCCACGCCCCCACCTACCTTCCCTCTGGCAACCACCAGTTCTCTGTGTTTAAGAGTATACTTTTTTATTTTTTTTCTTTTGTTCATATATTCTGTCTTTTAAATTCCACATATGAGTGAAATCATATGGTATTTGTCTTTCTCTGACTTATTTTATCTAGCATTAATTATACCCTCTAGGTCCATCCATATTTCAGATTTCATTTTTAAAAACATATGTATAAAGTGGTTTTTCTGAGTAAAGAGATACAGTCTTTAAGTATCTTTCTTCTTTTGTGTTTCTTTTTGCTTTCTAGTATTTTCTTTAATTTCAACAGTGAAGTCAGGTCGCTTTGTGTATTGCACAAGTTCAGGGAATATGACCCAATGCAGTGACCCTGATATTAATTAGTATGTATGTGTTTTAATTATAATCAGGAAAAGTATGTGTAAAAACCTTAGCACAGATTAATTTGTAGTTTTTTAATGCATTAGAAGTTCAGTTCTGCATTTTTGTATTTCTGTTCTGAGCTATGTGATAGGTACTAAAAATTAAGACAATTTCCATGAGTAAATCTAACACACCTGATTAATCATCTTATCAAAGTGACATTACTGTTTAAACTTTCCCCCACATCACTTCCAGTCTTGATTTTTGCTACTTGATTTTTCACTCTGGCTTTGGTGTCCTCCCATAGCCTTTATGATTTAGTATTAACACCTAGTAGCCTAACAAAAGATGCATAGTGTACAGCAGTGATTTCTTTCCTAATTAACTCCTACTAATTAGAGATCACAAATACTTAAGAAAAAGTTCCAGTATTAACAGAACAGGTCTAACTAATAATTCTGAATCAAGCATTGGTTGATAACATGACTTTCTTCTCTGTGTTTTTTGCAAATTGAGAAATTTGAGTCTATTTCAATAGTAAGTTGTTGAGTTTTGTTTAGTTGATTAATATGTGTATCATTGCTCCCAGGTCAATCTTACAAACCACTGCGGTTTCATGGGAGGACTACAAAAAAACAAAAGCACAGGATTGACCACACCATATTTTGCTACCTCTACAGTAGAAGTGATATTTCATGTATCAACAAGAATGCCTTCTGATACTGATGACTCTTTGACCAAAAAAGTAAGTGCTGAGAAAAAAAATGTTGAGTTAAAATCCTAGTAATTAAGAAAATAAATACATAAAATACGTAAGTAATCTGATCAAAAAGCACTATTTCTGAATATTCCACTCTTCATCTAATACTGTCTTGAGAAACAGGATTATTGTAGAGCAAATGCTGTTTTCCTTAATAATAATATTGAAGGTTATTGTCTTAACAAAGGATTTGCCTTCAAAGAAATGGAGGTATGACTAATTGAAAAACATCTGTGTATGTTCAAATTGGTGAGACTATATTTCAAGTCTCTTTACATATGAATAGACGTAATGGTTATATAGATTGAGGGAGAGCAAAATATATATTAATCATTACAAAGCATTTAAAATATAACATGCTTTATCATAAATTTTAACTAAAACTAATTGAGCAGATAAAATAAGCCTTAATTAATGAAAAAAATTTTACTCCGAATTTATGAGAGATGTGGTTTTGATGGCCCTGGTCCTTTAAAACCTACACCACCATTTTTCTGTAGGCAGCACTAGTATTCAGGAGTCATTCTAAAAAAAAAGAAAAAAAAAAAAAAAGGAGTCATTCTAGTGACTATAAAGATACCTCAGGGTACAGTTGTATGTATTCAGTCCACTTTTGGTTTTCTTAGGGAGAAATATTTTTAAGAGTAAAACTTTGTCCAGCATTTCTTTACCTTCTCTTTCTCCTCCTTCCTCAATTTATTCAAAACCACTAAATGTAACCAACTTAATATCATTGGTCATTTTACTTGATAATCTTTTGCCTGATATCAAAACTCTTTATAATTTATTAAGCTATGAAAACAGTGTATTCTCTCACTCTTGTAAAAGAACTTTAGAACTCCTCTCAATATATTTGATAAGATTGAGTTAATAACCCTTGATGCCTTTTGTCTACAATTTAAAATACTGTTGGAACTTGCCTACTAAATGAGTAATACTTGATAAAACTAATATGTGGATGATAATGAGGTTGGAATGAGTAGTAAAAGTGGAGGTAATTGATAAATGTAAGAAAGTATATTCAGGGATCCCTGGGTGGCGCAGCGGTTTAGCGCCTGCCTTTGGCCCAGGGCGCGATCCTGGAGACCCGGGATCGAATCCCACGTCGGGCTCCCGGTGCATGGAGCTTGCTTCTCCCTCTGCCTATGTCTCTGCCTCTCTCTCTCTCTCTCTCTCTCTCTGTGTGTGACTATCATAAATAAATAAAAATTAAAAAAAAAAAAAGAAATCTCTTTCAAAAAAAAAAAGTATATTCAGTACAGATTTGCTATAGAATTCCTTGTCAGGGATCCCTGGGTGGCACAGCAGTTTAGCGCCTGCCTTTGGCCCAGGGCACGATCCTAGAGACCAGGGATCAAATCCCACGTTGGGCTCCTGGTGAATGGAGCCTGCTTCTCCCTCTGTCTATGTCTCTGCCTCTCTCTCTCTCTCTCATTCTGTGACTATCATAAATAAATTTTAAAAAATAAAATTAACAACAACAAAAAAAAGAATTCCTTGTCATGTAGTTTTTAGAAGTAAAAAAATGATCTATGAATACTGACAAGATGATGATGAAGAGGTGAATTGGAGTAAAACTTCATTTAAACTTCAACTAAGCACTTTCTTCCATCAATTCATTTTAAAACTCTATGAAATAAGACATACCTAAATTAGAGACAATTATAAGTATAGTGCAAAAAGATAATTTAAGGGGTGCCTAGGTGGCTCAGTCTGTTAAGCCTTTGATTCTTGATTTCAGCTCAGGACATGATCTCAGGGTCATGAGGTTGAGCCCCATGTGGGGCTCTGTGCTGGGGATGGAGCCTGCTTTGGATGCTCCCTCTGTCCCTCCCCCACTCTGTCTTGAGCTTGTGCATGCATGCTCTCTCTCAAAAAAAGAAATTAAAATTAATTTTTGAAAAGATCATTTAATCATTAAGAACTTAGCTGTGACTCATATTTATCATTATCATTTTCATGGCTCCATAGATACAAACAACTTTTTAACCCCAGAACAGAGTCTAAAATTAATGATATCTCATATTACAAAGAGAAGAGAACAAAGTACATGATTTTTTGTTTAAAAATTTTTTTTGTTTTTTTAAAGAAAACTATGCCAGGATATTTTTACTTCACTATATTAAACATGATGATTATATGGTACTTGAAATTTTATTCCTGTGACCTTTGTAGAAATGTCAAGTAAGATTTCTTATTTTTTTCAAAACATTCATGAGGGTTTGTCCTTAATTTCTTAAGAAGTTTCTGAAATGGATATTTAACAATTAATTATCATAAAAAAATTAATTTTGGAGAGGATACCATCATTTAAGAATTGTTAAATGGTTGAATTCTAATTAAAATTAAATTGTTAAATGGTAAAAATTTTAAGTACTCGATTTATTAGAGAATTTTGAGGGATTAAACATTGAACAAGTTTTTTCATCTATACATATAGGAATTTTTTTCCTATGGTAAAAATTACATATATTACATATATTACATATTTACCATTTTCACCTTTTTAAAAAATTTTTTATTTTTTTAGAATTTGGAAATTGTTTTTCATTTATGTGTAATTAATATACAGTCATATTAGTTTCAAATGTGCACTGTTGTAATGACTGAATAGTTCTATACATTACTCAGTGCTCATGATTATTAATAAGTGTGCTCTTACCACCTTTGTCTATTTCATCCACCCCGCAACCCTTCTCACCTCTGTCAACCACCAGTTTTGTTTTTTTGTTGTTTAAAAGTCTAATTTTCTGTTTGCCCATTTTTTCTTTGTTTGTTCATTTGTTCTGTTTCTTACATTCCACATGAGTGAAAGAAATCCTATAGCATTTGTCTTTCTCAGACTGACATTTCACTTAGCATTACTTTATACCCTCTGGGTCCATCCATGATATCACAGATGGCAAGATTTCATTCTTTTTTATGGCTGAGTAATTTTGTATTGTAGGCAATATATATACACACACACATATAATACAATATTACTTTATCCATTCCTCTGTGATGGACATTTGGGTTGCTTCTGTATCTTGGCTGTTAAATAATGTTGCAGTAAACATAGAGGTGCGTATGTCATTTCAAATTAGCATTTTATTTTCTTTGGATAAAAACTCAGTAATGGAATTACTGGATCATATGGTAATTCTGTTTTCCTTACTGTTTTCCACAGTGGCTGCATCAGTTTGCATTTATACCAGTAGTGCACAAGGGTTCCTATTTCTCTACATCCTTGCCATTACTTGTTATTTCTTGATAAGTTTTTTTTTTTTTTAATTGATTCTAGCCATTGGTGTAAGGTGATATCTCATTGTGGTTTTGATTGGTCTTTCCTTCATGATTAGTGATGTTGAGCATCTTTTCATGTGTCTGTTGGTTATCTCTGTCTTCTTTGGAAAAATGTGTGTTCAGGTCCTCTGCCCATTTTTTAATTAGATTATTATTTTGGTGTTAAGTTGTATGTTTTAGGTATTAATTCATTAGATATATCATTTGTGATTGTTTTCTCTAATTCAGTAGGTTGCCTTGTCCTTTTGTTAATGACTTTCTTTGTTATGCAAATGCTTTTTATTTTGGTATAGTCCCAATAGCTTAATTTTAGTTTTGTTTTACTTGCCTGAGGAGGCATAGTTACAAAAATGTTTCTATATGACTGACGTCCAAGAAATTACTGCCTGTATTTTCTTCTAGGAGTTTTATGGTTTCAGGTCTCACATTTTGATCTTTAATCCATTTTTAGTTTATTTTTGTATATGGTGTAGGAAAGTGGTCCAGTTTTAATTTTTGTATGCAGCTGTCCAGTTTTTCCAGCACTATTTTTTGAAGAGATTGTCTTTTCTCCAGTGTATCTTTTTGTCTCCTGTGTTGTAGATTAATTGACCATGTAAGCATGAGTTTATTTCTAATCTTTTCTGGATTATTCCACTGATCTATGTGTCTTTTTATGTCAGTACTGTATGATTACTACAGCTTTATAATATATCTTGAAATCTGGAATTATGATACCTCCAAGCTTTATTTTTTCTCAAGATTGCTTTGACTATTTGGGGTCTTTAATGGTTCCAAACAAATTTTAGGATTATTCTAGATTTGTAAAAATTGCTGTTAGTATTTTGGTAGGGGTTGCATTGAATTCATAGATTGCTTTGGGTGTATGGACGTTTTAACACTGTTGGTTTTTGCAGTCCATGAACATGGAATACCTTTCCAGTTGTATCATCTTCAGTTTCTTTCATGAGTGTTTTATAGTTTTCAGAATGCAGTTTATTCTTAGGCATTTTATTCTTTTTGGTGCAATTGTTAAATGGAATTGTTTTGTTAATTTGTTTTTCCTTTTTTATTATCAGTATAAAGAAATTCAGGTGATTACTGTATATGGACTTTGTATCTTGCAACGTTACTGAATGCATTTATCAATTCAAGTAGTTTTTTTGGTGGAATCTTTAGGGTTCTCTATGTATAGCATAATATCATCTGCTAATAGTGACAGGTTTACTTCTTCCCTATGAATTTGGATGCCTTTTATTGTCTGATTGCTGTGGCTAATACTATGTTGAATAGAAGTGATGAGAGTGGATATCTTTGTCATGTTTTTTATCTTAGAGGAAAAGCCCTGCTTTTCAACATTGAATATGATGTTAGCTGTGGGTTTTTTATGTATACAGCCTTTGTTATGTTGAGGTATGTTCCCTCTAAATCTACTTAAGAGATTTTATCATGAATGGATGTTGTACTTTGTCAAATGCTTTTTCTCCATCTCTAGTGAGATGATCATAGTTTTTATTCTTTTTTCTTGTTAATGCAGTTATGTTGATTGATTTGTGGACATCAAACCACCCTTGCATGCCAAGGATAAATCCTGCTTGATCACGATGAAAGATTTTTTTAAATGTATTGTTGAACTCGGTTCACTAATATTTTGTTGTGGATTTTGCACCAGTTTTCATCAGATATTGGCCTGTAGTTTCCTTTTATGTTTTGTTGGGTTTTTTTGTAGTTTATTTCTCTCTGGTTTTGGTATCAGGGCAATGCTAGCCTTGTGGAATGAATTTGGCAGCTTTCCTTTCTCTTCTATTTTCTGGAGTAGTTTGATAAGAAGGATCATAACTCTTCTTTATATATGTGGTAGAAATCACCTGTGAAGCCTCTGGTTCTGTTTTGTTTTTTTTTTTGTTTGTTTGATTTTTTAAGATTTTACTTATTTATTAGAATAAGCGCAGAGGGGGAGAGGTTAAAGCAGACTCCATACTGGGATCATGATCTGAGCTGGAGGCAGATTGTTAACCAGCTGCGCCACCCAAATGCCCCTCTGGACTTTTGTTGGGAGTTTTTTGATTGCTGATTCAAGTTTCATTACTAGTAATTGGTCCATTGAAATTTTCTATTTCTTCCTGATTCCATTTTGGAGGGTTGCCTGTTTCTGCCAGTTCATTTCTTTTAGGTTGCCCAATTTGTGGGGAAATAATTTTTCATAATCTCTTATAATCCTTTATATATCTGTGGTGTTGGTTATTTTTGCTCTTTCACTTCTAATTGTATTTATTTGGGTTCTCTTTTTTTTGTTTGTTTGGAGTCTGGCTAAAGGTTTCTCAATTTTCTTGATCTTTTCAAACAACCAGCTCCTGGTTTTATCCATCTTTTCTGTTGTTTTTTAGTTTCTATTTCATTTATTTCTGCTCTAATCTTAATTATTTCTAATACTGGCTTTGGGTTTGTTGGTTCCTTTAGATATAAGGTTAGGTTGCTTATTTGGGATTTTTCTTATGTTTTTGAGGTAGGCCTGTATTGCCTATAAATTTTCCTCTTAGAACAGCTTTTACAGAATCCCAAAGATTGTGGACCCTTGTGTTTTTATTTTTGTTGCCATGTATTTTTTATTTCCTCTTTGATTTCTTGGTTGACCCATTTATTGTTTAGTAGCATGTATTTTAGTCTGTTTTTTGGCCTAATGTGATTTATTCTAAGGAGTATTCCATGTGCAATATTTATTCCATTGTTTATGGTTTATTTTTGTTTGAGAAAGAGGAATGGAGACTGCACATGCACATGCATACAGGGGGAAGACGGGCAGAGGAAGAGGGAGAGAAAGAATCCCAAGTAGGCTCCATGTTCAGTGCAGAGCCCAACATGGGGCTTGACCCCACCACCCCAAGATCACAACCCGAGTTGAAATCAAGAGTCTGACACTCAACCAACTGAACCACCCAGACTCCCCTGTATTTCACTGTTTGGTGATGGAATGTCTGAATATATCTGTCCATCTGGTCTAAAACCACTGTTTCCTTATTGATTTTCTATATGGACAGTCTGTCCATTGATACACATAGGGTGTTAAAGTCCCTTACTGTCATTGTATTACTGTCAGTTTCCTCCTTACATCTGTTAATAGTTGCTTTATGTATCTGAGGGCTCCCATTTTGAGCACATAGATATTTAAAATTGCAACTTCTTGTTGGATTGTTCCCTTTATAATTATTTTCCTTCTTTGTTTCTTGGTACGGTCCTTGTTTTAAAGTCTATTTTGTTTGATATAGGTGTTGCAACCCCAGCTTTCTTTTTGCTTCCATTTGCATGGTAAACATTTTTCCATCCCTTCACTTTAGATCTGCATGTGTCTTTTGGTCTGAAATGAATCTCTTGTAGGCAAGTTATAAGTGTGGATTTTTTTATTCATTTATTTATCCTGTGTCTTTTCATTGGATCATTTAATCCATTTACATTTAAATTCATTGACAGGTGCATACTTCCATTTCCATTTTTGTTACTGGTTTTGCAGTTGTTTTTTTTTTTTTTTTACTCTTTTCTAGTCATTCTTCTCTTGCTCTCTTCCATCATGGGTTGATGGCTGTCTTTAGTTGTATGCTTGGATTTTTTTCTCTTTATTTTTTGTGTAACTATTACAGGTTTTTGACTTGTGGTTATCATTAGGTTCATATATAACATTTTATGTATATAGCAGTCTATTTTAGGTTGATGTCACCAAAATAGAATCTATTACTCTTTGCCCCATGTTTTATATCCTTTTGTGAATCCCTTGACTGATTTTTATAGATATAATTGAGTTTACTGCTTTTGTGTTTTAACTTTCATACTTGTTTTATAAGTGAGTGATCTATTACTTCTATTATATGTTTGCATTTACCAGTGAAATTTTTTCTTTTCTTAATTTTCTTACAACTATTTTGACCTTTTCTTTCCAAAGAATTCCCTTTAATATTTCTTGTAAGACTGGTTCAGTGGTGATGATTTTGGGAATGCTCTGGGGAACTCTTTACCTCTCTTCTGTGCTGAATGATAATCTTGATAGGTAGAGCATTCTTGGTTGCAGGTTTTTTCTTTCAGAGATTGAATATATCATTCCACTCCCTTTTAGCCTGCAAAGTTTCTGCTGAAAAATCAGTTGACAGCCTTATGGGATTTTCTTTGTATGTAACCATTTTCTCTTGTTGCTTTTAAAATTCTCTTTTTCTCACAATGTTTGCCATTTTAATGATTTTTGTTTTGGTTTGAACCTCCTTGGGTTAACTTTTGGAGGGTTTCTGTGCTTCCTGGATCTAGATTTCTGTTATCTTGCCCAGATTAGGGAAGTGTTCATCTCTTATTTCGTGAGTCAGTTGCTCACTTCTCTCTCTCCTCCCTCTGGGATCTCTAATGCAAATGTTATTATGCTTGGTGATGTCACAGAGTTGCCTTCACCGATTCTCATTTTTCTTACTTTTTTCTTTTCTCTATTCAGTTTAGTTGTTTTTTTTTTTTTTATTACCCTGCCTTCCAGATCACTAATCCATTCTTCTGCTTTTTCTAAACTGCTGTTGATTCCCTCTTGTGAATTTTTTATGTCAGTTTTGTGTTCTTCATCTCTGACTGGTTCTTTTTTATATTTTCTTTCTCCTTTTTGAAGGTCTTACTGGGATCCTTTACTCTTTTCTCAAATCCAGTGAGGATATTTACAGCCATTACTTTGAATTCTTTATCAGGGCTATTGCCTTATCTCTGTTTCATGTAGCCCTTTTGCTGTGGTTTTGTCCTGTTCTTTATTCAGGACCTAATTTCTTTGTTTCCTCATTTTGTCTGACTCTCTGTGTTTATTTCTATGTATTAGGAAGGTCAGCTATGTCTCCTGCTCTTGAAAGTAGTGGCTTTATGAAGAGGTTCTATGGTGCCCTGTAGCACAATGTCCCCTCTTCGCCAGAACCAGACATTTCAGCAGTGTCTTCTCTGTGGACTGTGTGTTCCTTACTGTTGTGGCTGAGCTGCATTTGCATTTAGTCCAGTCAACTACAATGTGGCCCACTATGCCTACAGTTGTGAGCACACTAGGCAAGGGTTTGGTCCCTGTTAAGGGGCCTGTCTGGGGCCACCACAGGCTTTTAGTTGACTGGTGTCAGCAGTCAGCCCAAGTACTGCATGGCTCTCTCCCCATTCTGCCTCTAGAGGTTTCCGTTGGTGAGTAGGGCCTGTAGTCAGACCGGATACCTCCCATCTGGGGCTGCAGTGACACTGATCAGCAGTGCATTGCCAGCTATATGGTTTAGCTGCTTGAACTGTAGACACACTGGTGTGTGTGGTTATACTCCCCTGTCACCAGGGCACAAATCACTCTGGAGTGATGCAGGGTTTTTCAGGGCAGGAGCCACATAATAGAGGTAAATAAATGCCTGGAGGCATTTATGTGGAGTAGGGCAGGTTGGATGAGGTGGGGACCGTGGTGCCAACAAGATAGATGGAAAATCTTCACTCTGCTTCCCACAGGTATCTGACTTTATAGGCTGCAAGGGAGGCAGGCAAGGAATGGTCAGCCAGCCAGCACTTTTGTTCTTAGAGAATTCTCCTAAAGACTCCTGCCCCTCCAGTGCACATTTTGAGATTAGTAAATAAATCTACTTCTCATACCCAGTTTGTCCTCAAACTGCTGATTCTATGCTGTCTCTCCTGGGTTATTTGTTATGCTGGCTTTTTAAGGGTGGAACTCAGTTTTAAGGTACCCAGAGTAAAACCCTTTTGACTGTAAAAACTCTCAAAGTTAAGCCCTACTGGTCTCCAAAGCCAAAGTGTTACGGGTATTCCCATGCCTGGGATGCCTGATGTGAGATCTGATCCTCTTGCTCTTCTTCATGCTTATAGTGTCCCTCTCATTGATGATTAGTCTCATGTGGAATGGGGAGGTTGCTGAAAGGGGGAGTTCCCAGCCATATTTCTACTCCTACCTTTTTTGATGGGGTCTCCTCTGTGCTGTTAACTGTGGAAAATCTGTTCTGCCAGTCTTCAAGTTATGAGTCATTTTCAGAGTTGGTTTCACTGATATGGCTACTGTCTCAGTGTGTCTGTGGAATGAGGTAAGTTTAGGATACTTTAACTCCACCACCACTCAGGAGTCGTATCTTAACCATTATTAAATGTGCATTGACATAGACGTGCAATATATAACCATCACGAGTATCCATTTTCAGAACATTTTCATTTTCATTTAATTCAAAATATGTTTTATTTTTTTCTTGAGAATTCTTCCCATTTGTTATTTAGGAGTGTGTTTAATCTCCAAGTATTTGGGGGTTTTCCAGCTGTCTTTATGTTGTTGACTTCTAGTTTAATTCCATTGTGTCCTAAAAACAGACATTGTGTGATTTCTATTCTTTTAAATTTGTTAAGATGTGTTTTATGGCCCAAATGTAGTCTATCTAGTGAATGTTCTATGTGAATCTGGGAAGAATGTGTAATCTGCTGTTGTTGGAGGAAGTAGTCTATAAATGTCAATTATATCCAGTTGATTGATGGAGCTGTTGAGTTCAACTATATCCTTACCAATTTTCTGCCTGCTGGATCTCTCCATTTCTGATAAAGGAGTATTAAAGTTTCCTGCTATAATAGTGGATTCTTCTACATGCACTTCTATCAGTTTTTGCTTCATGTATTTTGACACTGTTGTTAGGTACATAACGTTAAGGATTGGTTATGCCTTCTTGGAGTACCAACGTCTTTATCATTAGATAATGTCTCTCTATCCCTGATAACTTTCCTTGCCCTGAAGTCTGCTCTGTCTGAAATTAATATAGGCACTCCCACTTTTTTTATTGGTGTTCTCATGGTATATCTTTCTCCATCCCTTTACTTTTAATCTGTATGTGTCTTAATATTTTAAGTGGGTTTCTTATAGCAACATATAGGTGAGTCTTACTTTTTTGATCCACTCTAACAATCCTTGTCTTTTAATGTGTAGTTAGATCATTGACATTTAAAATGATCATTGATACAGTTGGATTAACATTTACCACATTTGTTACTTTTTTCTATTTGTTACCCTGTTCTTGTTTCTGTGTTCCACACTCTTGCTGCCTTCTGCAGTTATAAATGAGCATTTTATATGATTCTATTTTCTCTCCCTTCTTAGTGTATCAGTTCACTACTTTTCTTTTTTAACTTTTTTTAGTCACAGCCCTGGAGTTTGTACTATACGTTTAGAACTAATCCAAGTCCACTTTCAAATAATACTATACTGCTTCATGGATACTGCAAGTACCTAATAAATCACATGGTATATTTAATCTTTCCCTTTGATCCCTGTTTTACTTATAGATAAGCATATATATACCTAAATATACATGATCAGATGCATTGTTGCTATTATTACTTTGAACAAACTGATCTGTTAAATCAGGTAAAAATAAGAAAAATAGAAGTTTTTCTTTTCCCTTCAGTTATTGATTATTTGATGCTTTTCTTTATGTAGATCTGCATTTCTAACCTGCATCATTTTCCCTCCTCTGAAGAACTTCTTTTACCATTTCTTGTAAGTAGGTCTACTGGAAACTAATTCCTTCAATTTTTGTTTGAGAAAGTATTTATTCTTCTTTACTTTTGAAGGATAATTTTACAGAGTACAGAATTCTAAGTGTTGGTATTTTCCCTCAACACTTTAAATATTTCATTCCATTCTCTTCTTGCTTGCATGGTTTCAGGGGAGAAGTCAAATGTTATTCTTTATCCGTGATTTTCTGAAGTTTGATGATTTGTCTAAGTGTAGGTTTTTGGGCATATATCTTGCTTTTAGTATTCTCTGAGCTTCTTGGATCTGTGATTTGGTGTCTGACCTTAATTGGGGGCAATTCTCAGTCAATATTGCTTCAAATCTTCTGTTTTTTCTTTCTTTCTTCTCCTTTTATGTATGCTACAGTATTTGTGGTTGTCCCATAGTTCTAGGATATTGTTTTGGTTTTTTCCACTCTTTTCTCGTTGCTTTTCAGTTTTAGAAGTTTCTATTGTTATATCATCAGGCTCAGAGATTCTTTCCTTAACCATTTCTGGTTTACTGATGATATCATCAAAGACATTCTTCAAATTAGTTACATTGTTTTTTATCTCTGACATTTCTTTTTTTTTTTTTTTAAGATTTAATTTATTTATTTGTTCATGATAGGGAGGCAGAGACACAGGCAGAAGGAGAAGCAGGCTTCACGCTGGGAGCCCGATGTGGGACATGATCCCGGGACTCCAGGATCACGCCCTGGGCCAAAGGCAGGCGCTAAACCACTGAGCCACCCAGGGATCCCCTCTGATGTTTCTTTTTGATTCTTTGTGAGAATTTCTATCTTTCTGCTTACATTATTCATGTGTTCTTGCACCTTGTCAACTCTTTCCATTAGAAATTAGAACCCATAGTGTGTTAATCATAGTTGTAATTCTGTCATCCCTGCCATTTCCAACTCCAGTTTTAATGCATCTTCTGTGCCTCCAGCTGTCCACACTAAGTCTCCAGGGATTTGCAATTACAATTTATGTTTTCCTACCTTACAACAAGTTCCTACAGAGGTTTCTGCTTCTTTGTCATCCTCCATTTTTGCCTGTCTGTCCAATTTGGGGGCAACAGTTTACCTGTAACCTAACTCTTCTGACCTAAGATGAGTATTTGGTTCTTCAATTTGTTTAGCCTTTTACTTGTTGTTAGGAGAGAGTGGCAACTTCTAAGCTGCTTATGTACTAGATTGTAACTGGAAATCCCAGAACTTTATCTTCCCAAATGCAAACTCTGTACCCATTAACAATAACTCTATTCCCCACTCCACCCAGCCATTGGTAACCTTTAATATACTTTGTCTCCATGAATTTGCCATTACTAGGTACCTCATTTAAGTGGAATCATACAGTATTTGTCCTTTTGTGTCTGTCTTATTTCATATAAGGTTTTTAAGGTTCATCAATGTTGTATCAGGTGTCAAAATTTCACTCCTTCCTGTGGTTGAATAATATCCCATTATGTGGATATACCACATTTTGTTTATTCATCTGACATTGTGTTGTTTTTACTTTCTGGCTATTGCTGCAGTGAACATTGTCATGTATTTGTTTGAATCCCTGTTTTCAGTTCTTTTAGATATATACCTATGAGTGAAATTCCTGGGTAATAATGGAAATCATATGTTTAGCTTTCTGAGGAACTGTCAAACTATTTTCCACAGTTACTGTGCCAGTTTTACATTTCTGCCATGAATGCACAAGGGTTCCAATTTTTGCATATCCTTGCCAACACTTGTTATTTTCCATTAAAAACAAATGTAGCTATTCTAATAGATGCATAATGGTATTTCATTGTGGTTTTGAATTAGAAATGCAAATGACTAGTGATGTGTATCTTTTCACTGCTTATTGGCATTGGTATATCTTCTTTGGAGAAATGTCTGTTCCATCTTTAACTCATTTTTAATTAGGTTGTTTACATCTTTGTTATTGAAGTATAGTTCTTTGTATATTGTAGATGTTAATCCCTTATCTAATATACGACTTGCAAATATTTTCTCCCATTTTGTGGCTTGTCTTCACTCTCTTGATAGTGTCCTTTGATGCACAAAAGTTTTAATTTTGATGGAGTCCAATTTATTTTTTATTTTGTTGCCTCTGCTTTTGGTGTCCATTCTATAAATCACTGCCAAATCTGATGTCATAAAGATTTTCTCATATGTTTTCCTCTAAGATTTTATAGTTTTAGCTTTTACATTTAATTTCTGAATCCATTTTCTTTCTGTATCAGATTGGGACAGTAATGTTTGTATATAGTGTGAGATAAAGATCTGACTTCATTCTTTTGCATGTGATAATCTAGTTTTCCAGTCACTATTTGTTAAAAAGATTGCACTTTCTCTCATTGAATGATCTTGGCACTCTTGTCAAAAATCAGTTGGCTTTCTATGCAAGGGTTTTTTTTTCTGGACTCTATATTATAATTTTCCTTTGGTCTAAATGCCTAGTGGGTTTTTTACTTTAATTAAATGCTTTTATTACTATAGCTTTATAGTACGTTTTGAACTCAAGTAATGTGAGTCCTACAACGTTATTCTGGGTTTTGTTTTGTTTTGTTTTTTTCTGTGTCATTTTTACTATTCAAGTTCTTTTGAGAGTTCGGATGAACTTTAGGATGAGTTTTCTATTTCTGCCAAGAAACTTTTTGGGATTTTGATAGAGATTGCATTGAATTTTTATATCAGTTTGGGTAATATCGTCATCTTAACAATATTAAGTTTTCCATTCCATGAACATGGGATATCTTTCCATTCTCTTCTATAATCTTTAAAATTCTTTCAGCTCTGTTTCATAGTTTTCAGTACATGAGTCTTTTTCCTCCTCAGTTAAGTTTTCCATTGTTTTATTTTTTTATGCAATTGTAAATGGAATTATTGTAATCTCCTTTTGTTTTGTTCACTGTTAGTATATAGAAATGCAACTGATTTTCAGGTGTTAATTCTGTATCTTGCAACTTTATTGAATTCACGTATTAGCTCTAACAGTGTTTCTGTGGAATCAGAGGTTTCTGTATATAAGATCATGTTTTTTCAGTGTTTCTGTGGAGGACTAAAAGCTTGGAGCTTCCTTGGTGCACCAGTTTGGTGACATCACACCCTAAGAAAACTTTTGACTTTTTTTTCTTTTAAGCTAATTCTAAATTTAAAATTTTTGGTAATTTACCAACTGGAAAAGTGCTGGTATTTTTTCCAATTATTTAGTAAGGAGAAAGGACACAGTTACATGGCATAATATTCCAATTGTTTAATATTGAGACGCCAGGAGTATTGTGACTTTTTCAAATGTAAGCATGTTTGTAATTTTTAAAATTTTTGTAATGCAAGCATGCATATTATTTCAGTTATAATAATTATACCTGTTGGGTTTTCTTTTTTTGGGGGGGGGTGTTTCTTTTTCATGCCTGTTTTATTGAAGAAAATTGCCATAATTAAATGGACTCTTTTACTTAAAGCAATATAAAGGCTTGATTTGTTTTAATTTTTTTTTTTTTTTTTTTTTTTTAATGATAGTCACAGAGAGAGAGAGAGAGGCAGAGACATAGGCAGAGGGAGAAGCAGGCTCCATGCACCGGGAGCCCGATGTGGGATTCGATCCTGGGTCTCCAGAATCGCGCCCTGGGCCAAAGGCAGGCGCCAAACCGCTGTGCCACCCAGGGATCCCGGTTTGTTTTAGCAAGAAAGCAATGTCATTGCTTTCACATGTATAGGACCTACCTTATGAAAGTGAAGTCCATCAAAATTATAAACAATTTGTAATAAAGCAACATCATTTTGGAAGGTATAGTTCTCAAGTAGTTTAAATCAGTTTAAATAATACCTGTATCAGATTGGGACTAAATGAGGCAACATATCTTTTAATCCAGTAGAAAGGGAAAATATACCTGGTCTCATAATTCAGTATAACTATTCTAAACCCTCTTTTTATAGGAGGAAAAAAAGAAACCCTTATCATTTACTTTTCTCTTTATACTGAGTTTTTCATTTCCCAATTCACTATGAATGTTGCCCTTAATCTGCTCTTCAGAGTCCTAGTTACGTAAGATTTTTCTAACGGGCTTACATTTTAGCTCTATTATAGTATCAATTTCTTTTTAATAAAAGGTTAAATATTTAAACGTAATCGTGGAAACCAGTTGTCTTATACCAGTTCTCCTTAATAAAAAAATCACTTTCTGTATTGGTATTTTTTCTCCTGAATTTAATAAATTCCACATTAGTGGTAATAAGTTGAGGCCTAGAACATGTGTCCTATTACAAATGAACAATTGGATATCATTAGGTTGTCCCCTTTCCTCTGTAGATATATCTTTAGGTGTGTTAATCCATTCAGTAGACACATTAATGAGCACTGGTTGAAGTGTAATATTGGAGGAAGTAAGGCTCGTTGACCTCAACATGGAGTTTAATACCTCTAATTAAATTAGGTAGTCCACAGTCAGTATAAAGAAATAGCCGTGCCTCTGGCAAGCTAGAATTATTTATGACTCTGATTCTTTGTTTTAAACTTGATAGAAGAAAATCATTTATATCTATTTTATAGAAACTAATTTTAGTTCTCACTTTTTATTTAAAATATGGTGATTTTGTAAATTATTTTTAAGCATTTTATTTTCTCAGAATGAGAGGTAAATATCCTTGAACCTGTTTAAGTATAGTGTTTTATTTCTTGTGAAGAGAAGCTTTTTCAGGCTCAAGACAATAGCAGCAGAATTTTTAGAACATAGAATCTACTTTTTGAACAAAAGAATCAAACATTCAGTTGAACAAAGAACTCTCTTAGAAATATTATACTACCATATCAAAAATCCTCATATAACCCTAGACAAAGCTATCTGTTCTATAAATTATCTGCGGAAGATTGATGGGAAAAAAAAATCACTTAACTGAGTTTATTTTATTTACTCTTAAATATCAAACATACTGCAAGCATTAGTATAAAGTGTTCAGAGGAGCTTGTCTCGTTTCTTTGGTCTCCTTGTTCTGGCCACTTAGTGATACTCTGCTTCATAAGTAGCTGAATCACCCTTTTAGAACTTTTATGAAGATCAAGTTGAGATTATTGTAATCCACTTAGAGTCTCCAGTCTATCATTTCCTTCACCCCCCCAAAAGAAGAGAAAGAGGCACTTAAGTCAGTTTCCTCTGAAATATTGTTAGTGTAATAGCACTTCATTTTCTGTTTTGTAATTTGGTCACAATAGTTTCCCAAATACACGAGCTTTAATTGACCTAATTGGTCTGATTTTAATTTTAAATCTATTTTTATTTTGTCTATAAATAAAATTGAAATATATTCTACTTTCCAAAGAACTTTTATGCTAAATATAGTCTGGAAAATGAATTCAAAAACAAATTTAAGAAATAATAATAAAATTTTCATTATTTTAGTAAAAGTGTAGTTAGTATAATTGATTAATAAATGGAATTATAGTTTTAATCCCAAAGTAACAGCCTTACATAATATAATTCTATTTTAATATCTTAGACTCTGTCCTTAACCCCAATTTCTGTAAATATACTTTTATGATAAGAATAGAGGATAGGAGCACCTGGGTGGCTGAGTGGTTGAGCATTTGTCTTTGGCTCAGGTCGTGATCCCCGGGTCCTGGGATCGAGTTCCTCATTAGGTTTCCCACAGGGAGCCTACTTCTCCCTCTGCTTATGTCTCTGCCTCTCTTTCTGTGTCTCTCATGAATAAATAAATAAAATCTTAAAAAAAATTAAAAAGAATAGAGGATAAAGAAACTGGAAAATAAGTGGTTCAGAGTAAATTTATCTCACCATTGCAAATGGTATGATTTGGATGCTATAGCAGTAGGTTTCTATTGTATGTGGAATAAAGTTCTAATTCTTCACTATAGCCTTCAATGCCCTATAATTTGGCCACCTGCCTGCCTATCTCTCTGATCTCATCTCATCTGTTACTTTTCATTTAGCACAATCTAGCCTCACTGGCTATCATCCTAACCTGCCAGCTTGTCAAGCTTATTCCCATCTCAGAGGCTGTACACTTACTGTTCTTTCCATTTGAAATGCTCTTTCTCTACATCATCAGGCTTTTTCATTCTCATTGTTCTGTTCTCAGATTCACATGACAGTTTCTCAGACCTTTCCAAACCATCCTAGCTAAAAGAATCCCCTTCACCCAGCAACACTACCACATTACCCTATTTTATACTCTTTATAGCACTTATACCTCTGGTCACCATCGAAGTGGAATCTTTAAATGGATACCGTAATTGCAGATAATTCTTTTTTCATGCTGTGTGCTATGTAATAACAAAAAAGTTACCTGGATAAGTACTGCGATACTATAACTAGACTTAACCTGATCATGTCTTACTCTAGTTCTTTCTCTGAGCCCTTTCTTAAGTCTCTTTCTTCTGTCATCCTTTTTCTTTCCCATCTGTGTTTCTCCATTTCTTCAACACAACAAGCATACAGACTTGAACCCCCTCTGGTGTTCTTCCAAGAACTGTTAAAGTTCTCATTTAGGTCTAAGTCTAACCAAAAAAGAAGTCATCCCACATGTCTAAAAACTGTTGCTTCTCCTTCTCTAAAACTTCAGATTCCAAAAATTTCCCAATATAATAGCTTTGTTTTTTTGAGTTTCTGTGATGGAAAATATTTTAAAGGAAAATTTCATACCAGGCTTTTGATTATACTAGAAGTCAAGTCCAGTAGGGATTTTCCCTTTTTTTCAGTTGGTTGGTGAAACATTTTAAACCAGTTTTCAAGCTACGGTCTTCTCAAACACATCTTCTACACATAAATCACACAATTCAATAGCATTTTCAAGCTATCTTTTTAATACTTAGCAGTTTGTATTGAGTGCCCACCCCGTTAAGGTAATTATATCCTAAACACCATGCCTATTTAAGAAGCTTTAGTTAATTACTAAAAATGAATGATCCAGACAGCAAGTGGACATATGAAAATATGCATAATCCTAAACCTATGAACCTAAAATCAATAACATGATTGAAGAGTATTTGATAGTTTCTCTTTTGCTACATGTGGGTGTTTGGAAGATGAGGGAAAGAATGAGTGCTTGAGGCAGTATTACTTAGTTTCAGTTTCTACAGGTATACCACTATCTCATAAATTGCCTAACTTAATTAACTTCTCTGCATTCTTCAAGTACCATTATACATCACTTTTCTTTGTTATTTGCATCCAGAGAAGTATATTTAGAGGATTATCTGTCTCATTAATTATTTATTAATTATTTTACTCCGTCTCCTCCACTGGACTTGAAGCTTTGTGAGAGCAGAGACTATGTCTGGTTTGTTTGGGGTTTTTTTCACCATCGTATCTACACTCTAGGCAGCACAACACATTTAGTCAGGTTTCAGTATTTGCTAATGTATGGAGAAAAGTGGATAGGAGGGGGAAAGGCTTTTTAAGAACTCATGAACTACTTCAGGTATGTAGGAGGACTAACATGACCTAAGGCAACAGGAGAGGGAATAGGAAGGAAAGAAAAGAAACAAATGTTCTTTTTTTTTTTTTTTTTTTTTTTTTTTAAGTGAAGACCTCCTTAGAAGATATTGTAAGGACAACAGAAATTGAAGACTTCCAGATTTTGACCCTCAGTAATTATAATTAGTCATTTGGTCCTTTTAACAGAAATGGGGAAGTCAGAGAGTAAGCTGATGGTGGTGTAGTTACTAAATATGAAATCTAGTCTCCAGCTCCAGATCAATGATATTTTGAGGCATTGAGGAAATCTAGAATTGAATGTAATCTCTGATAATCATGGAAAATGAAAACACAGTCTTAAGATAGACAAACATCTGATTTTCATGAAAGAGTGTGGAACAGTTACTAACTACAAAAATTACTAATATTCATGAGCTCCATGTCAATACTTGACAAAATAGGATTATTCAACAGATGGTTTCTGAGCACTTAGGTAATGAAGTAGTGATCACTAGGAACCACCATGAGTTCACCATAACAAATCACATCAAAGTAACTTAATTTGTTTTAATAGGATTGCTAGATCAGGGAAGGCCATAGACAGTATAAAGCATTTAGCTAAGTTGTTTGTTGTGAACAAGTTGAAGAAATGTGGTCTTAAAAATAGTTCAGTAAGTATATTCATGACTGGTTATATAATCTTACCTAGAGACATAAATTAATTATTAAAGAGACATATAGGAAGGTGGTTAAAGTATGGTTTCTGAAATTAGACTGCCTCGGCTTCATTTCTAACTCTGCCACTTACTAGTCATGTGACATTAGGCAAGTTAATTTATCTTTTTAAGCTTCAATTCCTCACCTGTAAAAACAGGGGTAATAATAATTGTACTTACTCTGTAACATTGTTGTTAAAACTAAATTATGCCAAGGCACTTAGAAGAGTAAGAATTTAATAAATGTTGGCTATTATTCCAACTAGGAGGAACATTCATGATGACTTGCTGTATAAGGCTCTTTGTTACCCAGACTTGTCCCACTTGACATTTTAATCCAAAATCTAATGAAGACACATAAGAAATTGAATATAAGGGTAACCCAAATCTGGGAAAAGATACTGCCAACACATTGAATAGCAGAGTCAGGCTAACAGAAGACTTTGATAGGTTTAAAGATAATCTGAAACTGGCAAGGTGAAATTTGATAAGAATAAATATGAAAATCTCCCTTTAGTTCCAGCAGTCAGTTTTACTTGCTTAGAACTTTGTAATAACAAGACTTAAGAGTTTGAATTGACTACAACTTCTATTTGAGCCAACTCTATAAAAATGTAAAAAATAATTTAGTTAACAGAACAAGGAAGTGATCCTTTGTTGACTGATTGTATTAGAGCATATATTAATAATATGTTCAATTCCGGATACCACAATTTAATAGAAACATCAGTAAACTGAGGTAATAATACAGGATAATGAACAGATTTGTAAGCTAAAGAGTAGGAACTAAGGACACATTTAACATGGAAAAGAAATAATTGAGATGTATATTAGGCCATTCTTCAAATATCTGGAAACATAATATATAGAATATAGACTGGATTTACTTGGTCATATTAGAAGAACTAGCTTTCGGAAGCAAATTTTAGCTCAGTATAAAGAATATTTTGATTGTAGCTCTTTAAAAATGAATGAGCTGGTTCATGAAGGTGTAAATTCCCAACTAGAAGTATTCAGACAGAAGCAGGATTACTTGTCAGGGATACTGCAGTGGGAAATCAGAGCTTTAGGGTCTCTTCCAATGCTGATATTCTATAGTGTATTGAGGACTTCAGTTTTACACATGTTGAATTTCATTTAAGTACTTTATCTTTATGAACTGATTATGGATAATCTCAGCCTATATTATATACCCTGAAATAAAATTATTTCAGCAGCATTTGAAGAGTTGGAAGAATCGTTTGGTTGCCAATCATTTTAACAGATTTATCCCAAAGTCTTGTACTCCATTTCAGAAGTGACTGGCATCTGGGTACAAAAACATATAGGTAGGAATTCTTTGAGAGTCCTCAGAGTATAGAAAAACCTGGAGAGTTATACACAGTACACTTGTAAGTCCATAAAAGATAAACATGAAATAATAAACATGAAATATTATATATATTTATGTTAAATATGTTAAACATACTACTGAAATTTTTCTTAATTTCTGTTACTACTCAAAATTCATTCTTACAGTAATCTTTCAAAAATTCCTAAGATAATGCATAGCAGTGATTAGCAGTTTCTCACTTTGTGTTTATTATATAGCAGGTTTTAAAGACCTAAGGTTACAAAAACATGCCTAATCAGAACAACATAATTACTCTTTCAAAAATGATAAGGATGTTCTTGAAGCTTTCCCTTCAGAATGCTTGAACATATTTAGAATGACTTTGTTATATGTGTGGTTCTTTGCCACAAGTATCTGTATTACAGCATCTTAGTAAAAATATATTGTTTTTTTCCATTAAACTTCTATAACAGACTTTTAATACTCTGTGGTAGATATTTGAAGACAAGCTGGGTTATAAGATAAAACTTTAGTTGCCCTTTTCTCTCATTTCTTTAGATAAGTGGACACTAGAAATTATAGATAGCTTTGGCAAGAGTTCAAGGGTTAATGTAGCAGATAAATAAAAGGAATTTTCTGTAAATTGAGACCTGCATTATTTCAGTTGTCTTGTCTTTCCTAACCTAACTCATTTAATTTTAAAAAGTAAATACTTAAATTCTTCCTGACAGTGTGCTCAGCTTTTACTATCGTTTATTACTTCAATTATACTTGATATCACTTAGAACAATCTGCCATTTGGAAATCTCAGTATAGCCTGGAGCTTAGTATTAGATCTGGCTGCTATTGTAACATGTACAGCATATGACATTAATGTATCAAAATTAGATTGGATCATCCCTCCTGGTTAAATTTATTTCACATTTCTTTTGTATTCAGTTAACATAAACCTATTAGGGAAGCTGACACATGGGGATGGTTGTATAGGAAGGATATTTTTAAAGTATTTTGATTAAAAAATGAAATTATAGAGCCATGGCTCTTCTAAGTTGTGTAATCCATTTGGTTTTTAAAAATGTCCCAGAGCTCAAGTACTAAATTTTAAATGTATATCATTCAAGGGGTGTGTGTATCTACACATGTGTGTGGTTTGGTGTAAATAATGACAATTAAAATTTATTTTTTTTTTTGACAATTAAAATTTAAACAATATTTTGATAGTTAGGCCTAACATCATACAGTAGGAACAATAAGTATGGTTTCCAAAAAAGAAAAAAAAATTAATATGCTTAAAACTGAAAAAAAGTCTCCTTAAAAGAAAATAAATATTTGTATACTGTATTTCTAAAATAATAGATTCTATTCCCTAGATTTAACCTGAGTCCTGTCTTACAAAACTTTGAAGTGTCTGAGGGGGCATTTCTTGCTTAGGAATATAATGTTAAAGTTCAGGAATTTGCCTCGTGTTTTCAGATACTTTAATGACATTCATTGTGATTAAGATTTTCTAGATAGACTGCCATGAGGGACATTAGCACACTGGTTCTTGGCTTTCTTTGTTATGTATTCCTATTTGATAGACTCTCTCCTCTGAAAAATACACAAATAAAATTTTACACATAATTTTCAATATTCACACCCCATGAGCCCAAGTTAAGAACTCCAGGGTAATGGGGTACCTGGCTGGCTCATTTGGTAGAGTGTGCAACTCTTGATCTCTGGCTCATAAATTCGAGCCCCACATTGGGTGTAAAGCTTACTTTAAAAATTTTTTAAAACAATTTCAGGGTTAAGGATAACAGAAGAGAGCCTTTCATTAATTAGACTTCTTGTTTATTGGTTGAAATGACACATTTAACTTTTTTCCTACTCTGTGGTCTTAAAGCCAAGTAGATTACATACTTTAAAAATTGCTTGTATGTTAGCTCATACAGAAAATATTGATGGCATTTATCCTAGTTCTCTCCTCCAAAGCTTCTAAACCTTCAATGTGTCACACATACAGTATGTCAATTTATCTGAAAGTAGTAAAGAAACCCATGTGAGATAAGCACCAAAAATGGACTCGAGTGTTTGTAGTGACAGAATCAATTAATCTACTAAGATAACCAAATTTTATATTAAAATACATGTTTATATGATAATTTCTGTGAAGAAAACTTTACAATTTATTGAAACTCATTACTAATGGGTAATGTATTCATTTTTTAGTAACTTAGAAATCCAACTTTTGGATGTTTTAAATTTTTATAATTTTAATTATCATAATGTTAACTCTTTCTGATTGCCAGAAGCACCTTTGTAAGCAGCACAAAATATATTTAAACAATATCTTGAGAGTCTAACACATTTTAAGAAGTCTGTTTGCCAGAATTTTATACACAACATTTCATAGGCAAACCCTGGAAAAAAACCTGTTGAACCATATACAATCAACTTCCTCTTACTTAATAGATTATTTACCCAGTTTATGAATTATCTATTTCTTTTTCCCTTCTCTTCCTGTTGCCTTCTTTAGGCAATTTTACTGCTCATTAGCCCTTTGAAAGAGTGGTTAGAAAAAAGAAGAATCTTGTATTGCTCATTTTTTTTTAAACATTTAAACAATCTTTTAAAAGGTTTGGTAGTGGGAAACTAGTATGGTTACTAGTTGAGTGTCTATGCTGTATGTGAATATTTTTTATTCTCTGCTTCTCATTGACAGGAGACAGCTGAAAATTTTCTCCTGCAGTGTCTCCAAATATTTTGAATGTTTGTGTTGCATGTGAAAAATGATCAAAGGAAATTCATGAGTTTTTTTAATTTCTTTACTTTTTAATCTTTTTATAGTATGTTGTCAGTAACTGTATGAAAAGCTATATCTTTTTTCTAAAGCACTATCAACTATTTTCTTGGTTTTCCAGTTGAGACATTTGGGAAATGATGAAGTACACATTGTTTGGTCAGAGCATACTAGAGACTACAGGAGAGGAATTATTCCTACAGAATTTGGTGATGTCCTTATTATAATATATCCAATGAAAAATCATATGTTCAGTATTCAAATAATGAAAAAACCAGAGGTAAGAACTCCTTATCCTACACTTCATATATTTTGAGCTCTTTATGGGTTTGTGAGTTTCTCCTTTCAGAAGAATTAAACTAGGCATATCAGGTTGTAAAAACAGAAATGAGACACAGACTCTGGAAACTATGTAAATTGTCTAAGTCTAGTTCAGAAGGAGCTAAAACTGGAAAAATAGCAAAGAAACTGTGTTCAAATGGGAGAAGGCTAAGGTGATACCAGAATAGAAATTCCTCTCTACTATGCTCACAAAAGGATTACCTTTTATTAAGAGGATGATAATAGTTTCCTAAAATATGCAATAAGAAGAAATCACTCCCTTTAGGATAGGAATGTAAGATTCCTGTGTTTTTAGTTGATATATCTTACTAAGGATGTCATGATTATTTAGTCATGTTCCTTAATAAATGAAAGTTCTACAAAGTCAAAAAAAAAAAAGTTGTTCTAGTTGGATCTCTTATAGCATAGGGTTGAAACACAGTTGCAGAAGTCTTTTCTTTCAAAATAATATTAAAAAAGTATGGTAGTGTTTTGGGGTCTTTCTTTTTTTAATTGAATACTTTTTGAATTTTTGGAAAACGTATTTTTTGACAGTTGATCATGAATCTTTAGAATTTCTTGAATTGTACTAAGTTTCCCATATGTGAATTTAAATTTATAGTCAGATTGTTTAGGGTTTATCTAAACCAGAGGTCAGCAAACTATGGCCCACTTCTATTTTTGTATAGCCTACAGGCCAATAATGGATTTTACATTTTTAATGAGTTTTTTTCTCCTTGTTCTTTTGTTTTTGTTTTTGTTTTGTTTTCAGTGATCTCCCCCCCCCTCCCCGCCCCCAGTTTTTCTTTTTTAAAAATCAAAGAAGATGGGTTGCCTAGGTGGCTCATTCAGTTAGGCATCTGCCTGCAACTCAGATCATGATCTCAGGGTCCTGGGATCAAGACCAATGTTAGGTTCCCTGCTCAGCAGGGGGAAGGGTAGAGGGGGAGGAGTCTGCTTCTCCTCTCCCTCTGCCACTCCCCCTGCTGGTGCGCTTTCTTTCTCTCAATCTGTGTCAAATAAATAAATAAAATCTTTCTTAAAAATTTAAAAAATACATATCAGGGACAATATATGGCCACAAAGCCTGAAATATTTACTGTATTCTATATTATCCACAGCTCCCATCCTTGCCTTCAGCTGTCATTTGTCCCAACCATATGCAAATAGAATAACTTTGAAACTGTCAGTCATCTGGTAGAAATGACAAATATCAAAGCATAGATATTTTCTAATAAATGTCTCTTAGGTTCTGAAGTAGAACTGGCATCACACAAAAATAATGAAAAACTAACTTGCTGCCTATAAGAATGTATTATCTTTACTAAATTTATGCAGTGGAGGAGAAGGAATTTATTTCCAGTGTTAGATTTTTGTGTACAATTGAGGCTACGAAAATTTGAAAACTGTCAGAGAATATGAATTATTTAGTCAATTAAATGAAGCAAAGTTCTTTTGAATGGGAAACTCTATAGACCTTCAGCATTTTTTGTTTTTTAAGTGTGAATCATGGAGAAGAAATTAGTTTGAATACTATTTCTCCTGAAGGAAAAACTAAAGAGGAAGTAAAACCATTTTTGTGTACAGTGTCTTGATTATTTTAATTTTTAATCTTTCTCCAATATGAATATAAAATTATGTTCTAAATTCTCAACCAGGTTCCTTTCTTTGGTCCACTTTTTGATGGCGCTATTGTGAATGGAAAGGTCCTACCCATTATGGTTCGAGCAACAGCTATAAATGCAAGCCGTGCTCTGAAATCTCTGATTCCATTGTATCAAAACTTGTATCCTTTTCAACATTATGGTTTCTTCTCTAATACATGTCTACTTTCCAAGGTAGGTATTTCTTATGTGTTAGGTGAATTTGTGTTTATTGATATATAGATGATAGAGTTCCTCCCTAGTATTTGAGCAGTTATATTTGAGTGATGTATTTTCTTTTATACACTACTAATGAGTGCTTATCTTTTGGTTAATTATTAGGGCCCCATCAGGGGTACTTTAATACTCTAGAGTACTGCGAGGTACTATACTCTAAATGTATAGAAATAACCAGTCATCATAAAGTATTCAATCTAGTTGAGGAAATATACTGTTTTTAGTGTATATGTGGTAACAGAGTTATGTACAGTGTTCCGGATGTATAATGACAAGCAGCCTCTCAGCTGGAAGAGGGATAGTGGTGTCAGGAAATACTTAGGAGAAATATGAGGATTAAATACTGAAGGATGATGAATAAAGAGTTAATTGGGTGGATGAAATTGAGAGGAGCATTCCAGGCAAAGGGAACAAGATAAAGACATGGAAGTAGGAGAGGATATGGAGTGTTTAAGGACATGGCTTCTGGAGCCAGATTTCTGGACTCAAATGCTGGCCATTACTTCTTTAGCTGTCTAGCCTTGAGCAAATTATTTAACCTCTCTGAGTCTCAGTTTCCATATCTATAAAATGAGAATGATAACATCTAATTCATTGTGTTATGAGAACTGAATGAATCAATACGTATAAAGCTCAGAGCAATGCCTGGGACATAATATGTATACAATTTTAAATTATTTTCTGATATTCCTTTCTAAAACGAATTTGTGTTTCCATGTATCTTTTCTATATGATTAAAAGCATTTCAGTTATTTTTCTTTTACTTAATAAATTGTTAAGCTTTATAGGGAAGGTTTTTTAAAGTATCCTATGTTCTGTTCCACATGAAATGGATTTATTGTAAGTCTGCCACATATATTCTCTTTTGATGATGAAAATTTACTTAAGCAGTCTGATTCCTATGTAATTTCTCCTGTATTCTGACACTGTGAAATGGAATTATAGGTGGACCGTGGCATTATTATACATTGATTAAGCTTAAGGACATGGATATAGCATTTATTAGTGACAGTTATATCTTCACTTTAAGTTGAAAGCTCAGATTTGAAGTGTCATTGTTGTAAAATGTAATGATTCTATTTATTATTCCATAATATCTCTAGAGAGTTATATACAGATTATATAGATACATACAGATATATACAAGGAATATACAGATTATTACCCATAAACTAATTTTATCCACATTGTCAACTCCTCTGAGGTTGTCTTCTTTCAGATTTTTGCCTCCTTACAGTTTGCCTCATCCTGATGTTCACTTAAGGTTAGTGTCCTCCACCATTTCATTTAAGACACAGTTGAAAGAATGCCTTAAATCTTTTGGGAAAATGGGCAATCCCGGTGGCGCAGTGGTTTAGTGCCGCCTGCAGCCCGGGGTGTGATCCTGGAGACCTAGGATCAAGTCCCGCGTCGGGCTCCCTGCATGGAGCCTGCTTCTCCGTCTGCCTGTGACTCTGCCTCTCTCTCTCTCTCTCTCTCTCTCTCTCTCTCTCTCTCTCTCTCTTTCTGAATAAATAAATAAAATCTTTAAAAAAAAATCTTTTGGGAAAGTGATGAGAGAGATTAGATTGTAGGACAAGCTGAGTGAAGTAAGCCAGTCGGAGAAGGACAAACATTATATGTTCTCATTCATTTGGGGAATATAAATAATAGTGAAAGGGAATATAAGGGAAGGGGGAAGAAATGTGTGGGAAATATCAGAAAGGGAGACAGAACGTAAAGACTGCTAACTCTGGGAAACGAACTAGGGGTGGTAGAAGGGGAGGAGGGCGGGGGGTGGGAGTGAATGGGTGACGGGCACTGGGGGTTATTCTGTATGTTAGTAAATTGAACACCAATAAAAAATAAATTAAAAAAAAAAAGATTGTAGGACAAAGCTGTATTTGCCTCTTGTGTCATAAAACAGGAACTAATTTTTTTTTAGCAAACACAAGCTATTTCTGGTCCAAGGTACAAACATTTAAGATGCATACCTTACCAAGTAGCAGAATTAAAAGTATTGGGGCTATGGCTTAATTTCTTTTTCCTGCACCTAAGTTCATACTCTTGAGAACTACTTCGGATTTGCATGTTATACTAGAGGTATGGTGGCTGGATTTGCAGTTAGAAAATAATTGATTTTAACTCAAGCTCTGCCTTGTGATCTTAGGCTAGTCACAAATTTCTAAACTTCACTTTCTTTATAAAAAAGATAATACCCATCTCAAAATTATTCTGAAGATTAAATGAAGTAATGAATTTAGATGTGCTTAGTAAATGAAATAAGGTACATTATTTTGTGGAGAGATTAATTCTGTTATGTGTAAAGATTACAGTCAGTATTAAAACAACTCTACCCAAAACCAAGGAATTTTTTAATTGAGTTTTTATGTTTGGTTGGTTGGTAGGTTAATTGATTGAATTGGATTTTCAGGCCTGTTTCTTGAAGTTTTTTAATAGTTAATCTTTCTGAGACATTAATACATACCACATTGGAAAAAATTTCTAAGATGAAGAGAGATAATTTCAGATGAAAAGAATAAACATGAACACTTCATTTACACAGCAAATACGAGCAATTTCCTTCAGTGAGACCATTTCTGGAACACTCAGAATAAAAACATAAAATCAGACAGATCAAAGAAATTTTTCTTGACTCAGAAGCTTGAATTTAGAAGGTATATGGAAATTATTTCTCCATACTATTTAAAGATATAATAAAGGTGCTCCTAGCCTTTACTAATCTGAGAAATACATAGTCACCTTTTACAAGGATTCACAAAGTTCTATATTGATTCTAAATGTCAGGGGAAATGATCTCATACAGGTAGATTACTTGATTTTTAAATGCAACCTTATATACTAAATTACAACTAGGTGTTTTTAAGATTTTGAAATATAAATGTCTTTAACTTTTAAATAAAAAATACATATCAGAAATACCTTAAAATGTATGTTTTTGAGGAATCAGGTAGGTTTCCATTAAGGAAAAAAATCATGTGTTCTAAAACAGATCAATAGAACTTAACAGAAATTACGACAGAAATTGAAATAGAAGTAGGCTTTGAAAACCACCAGTTACTACTTTAATCCTCATAAGAGAAATAAAGGGATAAAAGAATATATAATAAACTCACTTATATTTAGATAATTGTACTGCTGTGTTAGTTATTTTATGCCCAATAAAAGTACCCACTAAGATTCCACAGCATAAATTGTGCTATTTATGATCATTAAATACAGTTTAAATTTTATCCTGGGAACATCTTCTGTAACTATGAATCTAATGTTGTTCACTAAATGAGGACAATATTGATTGTCATATGCTGTCCAAATCGATCATGCTGGCAGCCAGAATTACAGTAATCTGTCAGTATTGATGACTGTCTTTCAAGCTTTGAAACCTCTCCTTCACTTCACTTGTCATTTCTTGCATTACTTGTACTTGAAAAGCATTTTCTTGCAACCTCGGTCTTTGTCAGCTGGGTGATTTTTTTTTTTTTTTTTTTTTGTCTCGAGCCCAATTTGTTGGTTTGATCATGCAATTAGAATTGAAATGCAATGCCTGGGAGGAAGAATAGGCAGGTTCTAGGCAGGTTCTGGGTAACCAGTGGACCTGAGGGGTATTTCAGGTTGATCTTAGACATCATTTGTTAGTTACCTGTTGAGTGTGTGTGTGTGTGTGTGTGTGTGTGTGTGTGTGTGTGTGTGTTGGGGTTGGGTTGTTGGTTTTGGATTGGGGGGGCTTTTTTTGCAATGAGAATAACAATTTCATAATATTAATTTCATGATCTTAGCTATCATAACTCTAAACCTTAAATAAAAATTTTAAGCAATTTTTTTGTTACACTCCTAGAGACATTTCAACTGTACAAATGTTAAATATGATGCTTCATGTGTGTACTGTTTCTATTTTTTAACAGATTCATTACACAAAGAAATTTTCAGAAGTTACAGTATATAATCATGTTGAGAAACAGAATCATAGGATGTAGATATATACATACATAAAGAGAAAAAGATTAATTTTAAGGAATTAGCTCACATACTTGTGGGGACTGGCAAGTCTGAAATCTGCAGGAGTTCTTAGGTAGAGTTGATATTATAATCTGAGTCAGAAAGCATCTGGAGGTAGAATTCCTTGCTTCCGTGGGGACCTCAGTTTTTTCTCTTAGGGCCTTTAACTGATTGGTTGAGGCCTGCCTACCCACATATATTATGGAGGATAATCTGCTTTACTCAAAGTCTCTTGGTTTTAAATGGTAATCATGTCTGAAGAAATACCTTCACAGCAACACAAAGTCTGGTGTTTAAGAACTGGATACCATGGGGATCCCTGGGTGGCGCAGCGGTTTAGCGCCTGCCTTTGGCCCAGGGCGCGATCCTGGAGACTCAGGATCGAATCCCACGTCGGACTCCCGGTGCATGGAGCCTGCTTCTCCCTCTGCCTGTGTCTCTGCCTCTCTCTCTCTGTGTGTGACTATCATAAATAAATAAAAATTAAAAAAAAAAAATAAAAAAGAACTGGATACCATGACCTAGCCAAGTTGACATAAAATTAACTGTCTCACATATCCCATTTTTCTTCATTTTTTCTTTTTAACCTTTTGTACTGTAAAATATAATTTGAAATAAGTATATTATTCTAAATGTAGTATATGGTGAATAATTACAATTTAACCACCACCATCTCAAGAAATAAAACTGTACTATTCTCTATCAAAAATATTTACTGATCACTTTTATGATAGTGGTAAAAATTTGAGAAACACGTAGAGACAAATCATAATTGACCCTTGAACAACATAGGTTTGAACTGCTCAGGTCCACTTATTTATGGCTTTTTTTTTTTTATAAAATACTGTATAGTATTGTAAATGTATTTTTTTCCTCCTTATGATTTTAATAGTTTCTTTTTTCTAGTTTATTTTAAGAATACAGTATGAGGGGATCCTCTGGGTGGCTCAGTGGTTTAGCACCTGCCTTCGGCCCAGGGTGTGATCCTGGAGTCCTGGGATCAATTCCCGCATCAGCCTCCCTGCGTGGAGCCTGCTTCTCCCTCTGCCTGTGTCTCTGCCTCTCTCTCTCTCTCTCTCTCTCTCTCTCTCTCCCCCCCTCATGAATAAATAAATAAAATCTAAAAAAAACTACATTATGAAATGCATGTAACATTCAAAATATGTGTTAATAAACTGTCATCAGTAAGGCTCTGATCAGCAGTAAGCTATTAGTAGTTAAGTTTTGGGGAGTTAAAAGATTTGGGGGATGCATGGGGTATTGGCCCCCCAACCTGCATGTTCAACAGACAGCTGTAGATGGTAATTTTTTTCTCCAATAAGCTTATAATTTAATAGTGGGGAAAATAATATGCAAATTAATAATTATAACACAAGATAAAATGTGACATGGTAGGGTTATAGATAAAATGCTCTGGGAGTTCTAAGGAAGAAGTTATTACTTTCGGAGTAAAAAATAAAGGAAGAATGCATAGAAAATCTGGTCCTCAGAGGGTGAGATTTTAGTAGATGGAATGCAATATGTCTATTATAATTCTTGTAATTTATATCTAGGGGCTTTGTATGTATACATATAATATATACATGATATTATGAAATATACAGTATGGGGGATATTACAAAATTCAATGGCATCTTTAAAAAACACGTTCTTCCTAGGTTTAATATTCTTTCCTACCCATCCAATATTATTTGATTTGTTCTAATCTGTTTAGATTTGACCTTTTTATAAATGCCAGAATTGGGTTTCTGTTTAACTTTATCAGACAAATTACCAGAAGTCAATGATCATTCTTCAATTAGTCACAGTTTGTTATCCCTACAGTTCTACTACTCACATGTAAGGAACTTGTTGCAAAAGTATGAGAGCCAAAATGAAATGAAATGTAATTGATTGGCTCCACTAATGTAGTTTGCCATTCATTATGATAGAACATTATAAAACCTCTTAGGGAGGCCCATCAATATTGCTGCCATTTCGTGTTAGAAGAAAGTGAGTTTATTGAGAAACTACATAATTTTATGTATATTGTCTTTTGAAGATTATTTCTTCAGAAGATCATATTCATAAATATGGACTGCCCTTAATTTATCAATTATATTTTAAAATGTGGAAGCAGGGGCACCTGGGTGACTCAGTTGGTTAAGCGGTCTTGCCTTCAGTTCAGGTCATGATCTCAGGGTCCTAGATCCAGCCCCACATACAGCTCCCTGCTCTCCTCCTCACTTGTGCTCTCTGTTGCTCAGTCCTCTTTCTTAAATAAATAAAAATCTTAAAAAAAATAATAAAATGTGGAAGCTGATTGTTGGCAAATCAGCCTGGGTTTCAAAGTCCAGAACCACTTATTGTGTCACTCTTTGTCTAATTTTATTTTAATCTGTAAAAAGAGCACCAAATTTAAGACTGTTTAAGGATTAAATGAAATTATCTACATGAAGCACTAAGCAGCCTGTTATGTAGCAAGAGCTCAAAAATTGGTAGTTACCTGATAGTTGATGATATTTATTACGCTCTGCATTGGAAGTATTCCTCTAAAATAAAACGTAAGTATGCTAAAAGACTTGTGATAACTCTTGACTGTGTATTGAAATTCTTATGTGAATTCTTTTTTTTTTTTTAATTTTTATTTATTTATGATAGTCACAGAGAGAGAGAGAGAGAGGCAGAGACACAGGCAGAGGGAGAAGCAGGCTCCATGCACCGGGAGCCTGATGTGGGATTCGATCCCGGGTCTCCAGGATCGCGCCCTGGGCCAAAGGCAGGCGCCAAACCGCTGCGCCACCCAGGGATCCCCTTATGTGAATTCTTTAACTACATGCAAGCAGTTCTTATTAGCTTAACCCTCCAAACCTCCTATTTCTTATTGCATTTGTCAAACATACCTGTACTCCTTCCAGCTCTGCCCCTCATCCTTGCTCTCATCTCCCATCACACTGACACCCTTTATGTGTCTAGCTAGACCATATTTATCATCCCTGAATGCCTGTCTCTTTTTGTTTTTGCCCCAAGAATGCCCTTCTACTATCTTTCACCTAACATACTCGTTCTGCATGACCCAAACTTTGTATTAAAAAAAAAAAAGTTTCCTTCACTAAGCAACACACTGCCTTATAATATACAGTTATATTTTTGTATATAATATACAAAATATACCTATATTAAGTAGGTATATTTTGATATCTACAAAGTAGGTATATTTTGCTATAGGGCTTATTGTGTGCGCACATATTAATAAGCCTTATCCTGGTTGTAGTAACTTCTAGCACAGCGATAAGTGGCTAGCAATTTGTTGTAAGTAGTACAGGACAGGGTAGATGGATTCATGGGTAGATGGATTAACCATTTTTCATTTTTCTTTTTTAACAAAATTTCTGTTCATTTCCCAATATACTTTTAAAAATAAGTTGCTTGTTGTTATAATTGGTAGTTTGTATTAGTCTAGGCTACAAATATAAGAGCATGCTGGATAGAAAGAAAAGGAAACCTAAGAACAGTAGAAACTGCCTCTGATACATGAATAAGCCAGAATAGCATACACACAAAGGTGTATTTTGACTGATTCATCATTATATTTTTATTAAGAGGTCATTACAGTTTAATGAAAATAATTTTCAGAGATCAATAGTCGATGAGGTTTTTCCCTCCACTTCTTGGGGAGTGGGGGGAGGTGGAGGGGAGGGGACAGGCAGGCTCTGTCAAGGAGAAAAATGAGCCAAGACACCTGTGTCTTCATGAAGTGACAGATGTTGTCTTAGGAAGAGTACAATTTAGTGTCCCTGGCCTCCACTCCCTAAGGACAGAGGCAGCAGTGGCTATAGTCCTGAAGGCTTACACTTCCTGCTGAATGGCAAGGAAGGCCTTAGGAGAGCTGGGAGGGGCAGCTATGGGAGTCTACATACTGCTGAGGTCCTCAGTTTTACTTCTTGAACCTTTGCACCCCCTACATCAGTGATTCCCATTAGGAGCTCTCAATATCTTAAGTGCCATTCTTTCTACATACTTTCTAAGTGAAAGTCTTTTTTTTTTTTTTTTCTAAGTGAAAGTCTTAAACTTCATGGACAAATTGATTATTTGTTACAAACTCTAAGATTTACAATTATAGTCATTCATACTTCAAAAGAAGAATTCTTTACATAAAATGTCTTATCAACTAAGTTATCCAGGCTTTGTGACTTTTGAAATGCTTGCAGCCCTTGTGCCTTTGATATTAACCATTGTGGTGGGACCTCTCTAAGATCACACAAACGTTCTTATTTACTGAACAATGTGCTCTGTAATGGGAGCATTTCAGTCTCCTGTGTTAAAGAGGCGGACATCACTATTTAAAGTTTTGTTGTTGTTGTTTTGAAAAGCTTGTGATTAAACATCCCCCTCCCCTGGCCTAAACCTTACAGTCTGTGCACACAGAGTAATTATTTAAACAGGGACCCTGGATATGTAAAACACTTCTGTTATGACTCTAATATATTCTTTTATTCAGCTGTTCTTTTTTAAAAATGGCAATATATGCCAATTGATGATGTTATTGGTATTTTGAGAGATTTCCTTAAAATGATTGTGGGAATATTTTATTGCATACCTTTCAAGATGTTAGTTTTGGTCTAGCAAATCCGCCTTTGCCTTTAAAAAGGATATAAAGGGGGCAGCCCAGGTGGCTCAGCGGTTTAGCGCTGCCTTCAGCCCAGGGTGTGATCCTGGAGACCCACGTCAGGCTTCCTGCATGGAGCCTGTTTCTCCCTCTGGCTGTGTCTCTGCCTCTCTCTCTGTGTCTCTCATGAATAAATAAATAAAATCTTTAAAAAAAAGATATAAAGGCAATAAATATAAGTCTCTCTGATATGTAATAAAGTTTTGATAATAATGAAGTTTATTCTATAGAATTATACCAATGAAAATGGCATCTTCTAATATTCTCTAGAGATGATCACTTTACTAATATAGACCAATAATAATTACTTTTGCTATATTTAAATAATGGGAGCTCACAAAAATGACTTCAGGATATGACCAGCTTCTTTTTCTATTTCATTATATTAATTCTAGAGATATTTTCAATTTTTATTCTCTTATAGAACACATAATGCACCAATGACAGATTTAAGTATTTAAGTATTTTTAAAAGCTATATTGAACAACATCAAAATGACCTTAAAATAAGGCCAAAATCCTAAAATAAGTATGTTTAAGATCCTCTCAGAAATAAAGGAATAAAATCTATAAAATAAGTCTATATAAAAGGGACAAAGTGGCTATCTCAATAGAAGTTGAGTGGCATTCAAACTTGTTCATGTAAAAATAAATAAAAGTCTATTATTTATTTCTTCACCCAAAACAAAGGTCACTAAGCACTTTGGGATCTTTCAATTATTCACAAATATTTCTTGACTACCTGCTATATAGGAGACACTGTGGAAGAAAAACTAGGGATAGAAAGATAGTCACTACTTTCATGGGGCTTATACTCTGGATGGGTATGGGTGAATGTGTGAATGAGTGAGTATTGAGTAAATGAAGTGCCCTCTGGTGAAGAGTCCAGCAGTGGTGATATCTACAAAGTAGGATGGTAAACGTGATTAATTTTATTACAGTGAGAGAGGATAGTGGGGAGGAGGAAATTAGGAATAGTTTTACCAAGGAAGCATGAAAAGATGAAAGTGTAATGTGACTAAAAAATACAAGGAGGAAAAAAACAAAAGAAATACAAGGAGGTCCTCAGTATTGGGTGGTATAAAGCAAAGGGAAGAGTAATAGCAGATGAAGTCCAAACCAGATAACGCAGTGAAGCAGGAAAACAAAACATAAACTTGGTTTTCTAATGTTACTACCAATAATATAACAGCCAGTGTCTAAGGTGACAGTTCCTCCTGCTTTTATATAATTTTTGCTTCTTGAATAGCAGAGCACAGCTTGAACGTATTTTCCTTTTCTAAAATGAGTTGGTTTATAGATTAAATAAAATATTTTAATGCTTAGTCATAGAGTAATTTCCAAGCTAATTACAGTAATAGCTAGTTGTATTTTTCTTAATAAGACTTAGAAGTTTTTTAAGTGTTTGATAATATTTACATATATTTGCCAGAGCATTTGAGATTTTCATAATCTCAAGTCTTATGATAGACTCACATTCTTGCATACAAACCTTTACACTTTTCCTGTAAAGTACTTTTATATCATATTGTGCTTTTACACATTATTATGCTTTTTTATGTTACTGATAAATGAGGATTTTTTTAATTCTATTTGTATAGTATATTGTCTTCATGGCAAAAATAGCAAAGGAAAAGAAAGCACTACCACCATCTTAACCTGTTGTGTCAAGTCCAATGTGGCAGTATGGTCCACATATACCAGTCTTAACAGTTGGATCATATCATAGTGCATACTGTACAAGGAAGTAGAGAACTCTATCAGGTGTTGGGCAAACTGTCTTTAAAAATTACAAAATGAAGTTTCTCTGCTTCCATCTTTATTAAATTTTCACCTGTGATAGAACAGGGACTTTTTTTTCCTCTGTTAAACCCTTACTTTTTTAATATTAGTGATGAAGGTGCACTGGTATGTTCACATTATCCTTCCCTACACCTAGTACATACTGTACAAGTTTTATTCTAGTCTTTGTTTAAATATAAAAACAGCAGTAGATTTAGATGCTATTTGCGGATTTCAGAGTGCAAAGAATGAAGGATAGAAAGCTGAAATTAGTCTCTAACCTTGTTTGACATAGGAATTGCAGTGCTTTTAATCCTTTCTTTCCCTTTTACTAAACATAAGGTGTTTGCCATTGAATTTTTAATAACTCAATAATGGAATTAAAATTAAACTATGGGTCACAAATCTCTCCCCCATTTTCTTCTAACTGCTTTTCCTCTCAAACACTAGAATACAGCCTATTTAAATCTTAACTTTTGCTTGCCAAACCACTGTTACCGTCCATCTGTTCATGCCAATTGTAAAGAAGGTTCGGTTTTTAGTGAAGCTTTGCATTTCACATAAGGTATGTGAAGTGAAATTTCACAAGGGACATGATGGATCCTGATTCATAGTGATAAACCTTTGGGGCCATCAGGGTTGGCATATGGTCCAGTATGATATGAAGGCTTGGGTTCCCTGGCTTCACTTCTTTGGCGTGAAGCTGATAAAACCTGGCTCTTGAGTATTATTTCACTGGACACCAATCATGGGCAGCAGGAACTGCCCATTTAACTCTCTGTGGGAAGGAAGCCCAGAGAGCATTCACAATGGTACCATTGTTGAGTTGCAAACTGCTCTGAACAGCTTGACAGCACTAGGGAGGAGGGGAAGGGGTTGCTTTACTAATTGCTGTTCAGAATAGAGAAGGAGCAAAAATAGCTGTTGTAGAACTGATGTTTGTACATTTACTTACTCTTTTGATAGGAGTGTTGACTTTTATTTAGCACATACCTACTATAAAAAAAAAAAGCAAATATATTTAAGCAACCACCTGTAGTAATTCCTTGTTAACATGGCCATTATCTATTTTAAACCCACAAGATTAAAATAAAGGAAAAGTCAGTTTTGCTTTATATTTTTTATATTTAGATGAAAATATATTTTTTAATCTTAACCAAAATTCTTTAAGATAAGGAAAAATGGATTAAAACCACCACAATCCATATCTCAGATAAAAGACAAATTTGGCCTATTTCCTTTATACCATGTTTTTTTAGAATTCCCAAATATCTGAATACCTACAAGTTATATTAATATAGAAATGCAAATTAATATTATGCATAACAATTCCAAGTTCTAAAATAATCCCCTATAGATAAACTAGCAAATCTTAAGGTTAAATCCTGGATTTATCATTCAAATGAGTAACTCATAACTATTTCAGTCATTCCTGATTTTCTCTCCGTCTCCTTGAAGTCTATTTCAGGTATATTTAAAAATGTGAGGGTTGCTTCCCTTTTTATGAAGCATTGTATGCAGTGGTATTTGTATTAACTGCTGGCCTTCCCATTTCTTTTTCTGCTCAGTCTAATCAAGCATTTGGTGGTTCTGATGCAAAGAAACACTGATCTACTTCAGCTTACTTCAGCCCCCAGGAGCCTGACCCTACAGCATATTTCCATGGATGGTTCTTTCAGCTGAACCTAAGTTGACTAAATTATATTGCAACATTATAATTTCTGCAACATGTCCTTTTATTTATAATTTTTTTAAATGGGATAGTCTTGCTAAGTTAGTGAAAAATCAAATGCATGTTTGTTAAATAGTAACAGTCTGTAAAATTTACTAGTCGTCCATCTCCTCATGTCCCCTTAAATGCTTTTAGTAAATGGGCACCAGTGCAGTATTTCAAAAACAGTAATTCATTGAATGCCCATTCTTCCTTTTACTGCAGAATAGATTATATTTAAGTCAAGATTAATGGGTAGATTTTGTTGTTAAAGTCCAGTCTCTAAGCCCATCATTCCCTAGGGGCATATAGTGCATTAGTTTAAGCCAATATACTGTTTATCATAGATTCTATGACACAGTCTTAAATGACAGTTTGTTGTACTTTGTAACTACATACCATGATAATAAATCACTTTTTCTGTACTCCTGATAATTATAGCATTTAAACAAAATCTTAATTAAGTTAGTACACATTTAGGTAGAGATAACACATAAGTAATTGTACACTGTAAAATTTCACTTATTTTTTTCCTTTTTTGCAGTCTTCTAACAAGAATCCAAGTTCAGTGTTTAGTTCAAACACATGCATTCATTTCCTCAACTTTAATGTACTGAAATTTTCGTTCCCAGAAGAAACAATACAAAATGTTTCTAGTCATCCTCCAATGTTTTTTAAACTCTTAATCTAATACATGTGATTCTGAAGCAGTTCTCTGTTGATGGTTAAAGTCTTGTTATTACTTAATATTTTCAAGTACATCTTACCAAGAATTAGAATCTATAATTTTAATGTCATTAAATTTGAAATCTAGGTAACTCAGTTTTTCTTTTAGATATTTTACTCATAGAACTTTCATGAAAGTGGAATATACATATTTCATAATCATGTTAGTCCTTTTTAGAAACCACCAGTGATTATTGGATTATTAAATCAGGAAAGATTTTCAGAACCTTTAGGGAGGTTTAAATTTTTAATCCTATTTATTTAAGGTTAATCTTTTTAAATGTATTTACATGAACTTTGGTAGAATTGGGCTTATCAACTTTTTACTTAATGTTTTCATTTAGTAATTGACTGATTTATGAGCAATTATATATGGTCCAAATTTTATTCAACTCCAGCTTTCAATAATACGACTATCCTCACACTGCCTTAGCACCTGTTATGGATTTTGAGTCATCTGGCAGCCCATGGGACTTAGATAAAGAAGTACCAGGTGTCCTGCCTGTCTCCTAATTGAGACGCAGTGAAAACAATATAGACTTGGCAGTATGGTTAAAAGGATGGATTAAAGCCCAGCTTTGTCTACTCTGACAAATCACAGCTTTTCCTTCATTGCGTAGATAGTAGCAACTACTAAAGAATTTCATTAGTATAATACATCATAAAAATCATACACAATTTGTTAGAACCTGTTGCAGACTTTCAGAAGAATTTCTATTAACATAATAAAAATAAACAATGTTAATACCTAGATTCATTCCATTTACTTGGGGGGAATTTTCACTGAGCTACACTGCATGTGTCTTGAAGAAAAGAAGTGATGGAGTATTAATTTACCAGATCTTGTTAATGTAAGCAAGTATAGTTTACTTTCATCTTATGGTTAAACAGTGCCTATTAGTCCATGGGGTATTTAATTGTCCTGGATATTTCAAGAAAATATGACCATTAATAGCCATGTAATTCTAGAGATGTAATTGGAAAATATATTTACATATATCCTATATCTCAATAAGTTTTTATTTTCAATTATTTCTCCAAGACCCTGTGTAATGACATTGCTTCAGAATATTTGAAGATATGTCAAGGCCTTTTAGAACTAAAAAGCCAAAGGTAATTTATTTTCTCATTTTCATTAGAGCATGCCAAGGGTTTTTTCTGTATTATATATGATATTCTGGTATAGAAACAAACATTTTTCAAAAATGGCAATCTTCAAATTTAAGCTAATCATCATTGTGTTGGCCATCCTAGAACTAACTAAAATGCCTCTTAGGCCTTTTCTTTTCTCCACACAAAACTCAAATCATTGAGATTGGATATAGAAAGAGCACTGGACTATTAAATGACCAATGTTCTAGTGCCAACTCTACAGATCAGCTTTGTTTTTCTGAACAAATCTCTGTATTCTCCATCCAGGCAAGACTTATTGCCGAATAAACATTTTGCTGATTTTGCTAAGTTTCCTGAAAGTAATGTTGGTAAGATGATTGTTATATCCTTCCTTTAGTTCAGACTGTCCTAAAATATTCTCAGTAAATGATGCCCTGGGATAAACCCTCTCAAGATAGTCTTTTTAAAAACCTTAATAAATTTCTGAGTATTATTTTTCAAGAGTATTGCTACATCTATTCTTATAGTGTACCAGAGCAGTTTTGGAGATCTGCCTAAAATAGTTTTGAAATTAAACTTCATCTGATTTTTATCTACAGAGAATTTCTTGACATTATTTTCCCTTTCTTTCTTTATAGATGGCCATTTAAATATGAATAGAATTAGTTTATTAACTAAATTTCTTGCTTCATACCGCTGTAGAATTTATGAAAACTTCAAAGATTTCTTTAAATTTAAAAAATTGTCCCAACCAGTGAGGCAAAATATTTCCATGCTAAATTGTAATCAGTTGTAATTACTTTGAAGATTTATAGAATTTCTTCTTTAGGCAATTACGATTTTTTTTTGAAAAGTTATTAGTTTTCTTTTTTCTTATTATTACACCTTACGTATAAATACATTGTGTTTCGTTCACTCTTTCTTCTTCCAAAGGTGAGCAAGATCAAGGGTAGGGATGGAACCAAACTCACAGGAGGATTCAAACTCTGTCTCTAAATCCAATCTTTAAAAAAATAAATAAATAAATAAATCCAATCTTAGAAAAGTCCCAACTATATTGGCCCCAAAGGGTTTTTGCTTTCTGGAGAGCCAAATTGGGATTACAGGAAGGGGGTTATCTGCATATACCAGTGTATCAAATATCAGACCAGCTTTATTTATTCTATAATTTTGTAAACAGTCATTGAGTACTTCTGGGCCTTGTGTTAGGTGCAGGATATGTAAAAATAAGAAGGACATGGTCTCTGCCCCTGTAACATTAGTCTCCCCACTAGTTTATTAGGAGAACAAACACAAAGAAAAAGACACAACACACTTGGTATTTAACAATTGGCGCTGAGGGCAGGGGGAGGCCCTGATTTGTGGCATTTGTTGAGTTCTATGATGTGAAAACTCTCACCAACTATCTTACAAACTTGATATATATTGTAAGTAGTGCTTTCCAAATTTTAAGTCAGTAGGCAGAACTCTCCTCCCTCTTCCTACAGTTACTGTTCTTGGAATTTTCTGTACAGAGAAGGGAGATAAAATCCCTAAGTATTAAAACAGCAAAGAAGCCACAGAAAATCTGAGTGCAGGCAAGTGCTTACTAATTTAGGAATTTCAGAATGGGCCTAAAAATCTCTGAGGCTATGATAATGAGCATAGATATAAACATTTCATACTTCGCCTTTACTTTAAAAAGCCAATATTTTTTTCTTATTGAGGAAAGAAAACATTAAATCTGAACTCGAGGAAATTAAGCAGTGATAGGTAAAATTAAAATTACAATTTCCATAATTCCTTTTTGTGAAAAGTACTTCATACTCATTCTTGCTGTGTACATTTTACACACACACACACTCACACTCACACTCCTGCATTTTTTTTTTTTTTTTTTTGAGACTAGTTACAAATTACAGCTGAGCTAAATGTTTAAAGAACCTACTGGGCATGCCATGGAATTAGTGATCACAGAACTGAAAGTTTTGCCTTTTCTAATTTCAAGCAAAAGCAGTTCAAAATCACATTCAGTTGTTAAGAAAATTATTGTAGAAAATGAAAGGTAGTTGCTTCTTTAAAACCAAATCTACCTTGTATATATCTTCCCTACGCATTAGTAAAATTGAAAAGTGTACTAAATAATCCTTCTGTAGTAGCTTTTCTTCATACTGTCTTTTTCTCACGAGAAATCCTTTTCCTCTCATTGGAATAAGTCAAAAGTCCCTCTGTACACATCACAAACAAGAAATATTACCAGAGTTCTTGGGCATGAATAAAGGTATATTACTTAATCAGACATTGAAAATTGCCCTCAGGGAGACAGCACCTGCAATTTACAAAGACTTGAACCAAAAGTCAGAAAAACTATGTTTAACACAGATGTAGGCAGACTTTTGGGTTACCCTATATTTATATCCTTTATCTTCAGCATCCCTATTACCCATTTAACATACAGATAAACTGCAGCAGAGAGAATTCATGCTTCTCTTTCCAGGACTAGGTTGAAATTGAACCCCAGTTTCTTGACATCTGGTCTTGACACAGTGACAGAGCGCCATAAGTAATTTCATATAAGTTTTTTTTTTTTAAGATTTTATGTATGTATTCATGAGAGACACACAGAGAGGCAGAGGGAGAAGCAGGCTCCATGCAGGGAGCCTGACATGGGACTCGATCCTGGATCTCCAGGATCACACCCTGGACTGAAGGCGGGCGCTAAACTGCTGAGCCACCTAGGCTGCCCTTCATATAAGTTTAAAATCAAAAGTAGTTACTTAAAATGAATAGTAATATTAATGAAGCACCAATTAGATTTAAAGTATTTATACTACAGAAAATGTTTAGTTCCCTTTATTATTTTTGGAATAGCAATATTCCTTCCCTCCTTTTCTGCTTTTGCAGAAAGTAGAAGGAAGGAGGATTAGTGGATAATTATATTGCTATGATTGCAGCACCTGTGTGTTATTTCTTTTGATTGGCTAGTTCTGTATTAAAGATTCCTACCAGCTAAAAGTCTCCCTCATCAAATAGTGTTTTATTAGCTAGTTTTGGCTTGAGTTGTTTTAAATTTACAACAAAAACTGTATTTCAACTTAGACTTGTACTTTAAATTTTGCTTTGAATTCGTTTACCATTCCCTTTCTATTATCTCACCCATTTCAGTTTTTTTTTTTTAATTTCAATGCCAATGGCAACATGCACTCACAGTAGGAATATAGCTTGAGCTATCCTGTTGTTGCTAGCGATCAAGTTTGTGTATGCCACTCAATTTATAGGTACTAATAACTCTTCCCTAGAGAGTTGCCTTTTAAGGAATAAGTGTCTCATCTATTATGAGGAGATAAACGAAATAACCATTTTGGATTATGGTTACCATTGCAGATGCTGACAGCACTGTTTTTAACTAACTTTATCATCATCTCAATCACAGAACATCCTGTTATGGACTCAGCTGTGGCTTAAATAGAGCTCCTTATATCTCTTTAATGTATGTTTCCTAAAAGGGGTGAGAAATGTAAGTACTATAAATTAGGTTGGTTTGTTTCGATGTTTGGCTACATCAAACTTGAAAAATTATAAAGAATATTTAGCTTTTAGAAGGTGAGTTACCATAGACTATAATTATTTACTAAGCTAACAGTGTTTTCTGAAGATAACCCCCCCAAAAGGAAGCTTTCAGACATTAACTTGCCTAATTTGTGATAAGTGCTAGTTTTTCATTTAAATTCAACCATTCACTGACTCTGCCACGTAAACTTGAACTCTTAAAAATTGTTTTAGAGCATTTTACTTAATAAAATTTTTTGTAATTAAATACATCGTGTGTTTTTACACAAAATTAATACATTATAGCTGGATAATTTTATTTTGTATAGCTCTGTATTTGAGTTTCTTCAGAGTTTTGTAAGAGTGAAATAGAATTATACTCCAGATGTATTTTATGTAGATATTCATTCCGTTATTAAATTTTACTACATTGGAAATATCCTCCTGGCTTTAGAAATATTAACATTTTCTTTCTGTCTGCCTAATTTTTGTGTAAACTCTAAATATAATAAGATAAAGTAAAATATTTCATTTATAGGCCTTCTGAAAGTAGAGCATTTTGAAAGCAGGTAGGTGTCTCCACCCTACTTTTCATGAAGCATTTTACCCATTCAAGCAGACTTTTAAAAACAGCTTGTTTTGATAGCAGACTGTTCTCCTGTGGGCCTTCAGCCTTTGCTTCCTGGCAGCACCTTTGGTGCGAAAAGAGAGTGATCAATTGGGAGACTATCAGTGCCAGCATGCATAGAGTGATAAGTTAACACACCACTGGGAATTTCTAGGGCCCACCAAGATACTTCACTTCTAATGTGCTAACAAGCTCATTTTTCTACCTCTTGCCTCTTCAGTTATTTTTTTTCTCAGAAGAGCTTAGAAGTTGAGTGCATCAGGCATAATGAAAAGCTCTGTAGGAGGGAGAAGCAATAACCCCATTTTTCCCTTTTCAGCCAAATAGAAAATTAGTTTCTGGTAATACACAAAGGCCAGTATTTTTTGTACAAGGGGCACTGCTGTGAATCAAAGGACTCTATTAACTGCAGAAAATTCGGCAGCTGTGAATCTCCCCCAATGAAAAAAGTACTTTCCAACAAGTTGTGAGATATGTGGTATTATTTAGATTGAACCATCAGTTTCATCCTCTTCCACTTATAACCATATACCTCCTTTTAAAAGTGTGCTATATTACTTTTCTAAGGTAACATTCAAAAATATGTTTCTTCCATAAAATCCTTTCCACTGATCACTTTAATATAGCATCTTCTCCTGAGAAGTAGAATTCTTCAAAGTTCAGTCCCAGTGTACAGAATTGAAAATAATGGATTGTAAGAAATTGGAATTCAGATTTAAATATTTCATGCATAAAATAAATTGTAATACAAGAAGAGAGTACTCAAGTCATTTAGAGGGCAAAAGACCTCACAGTCTAAGTAACTAGTGACTGTAGTCTTACCTTTAACTCTTAGCTTTTGTCCTCTTAGTCAATAACCTTTTGTAAGTGTAACTATGGCTGTGTTAGCTCCGATTGAATTAATCACTTTCAATTATCTTCCTTACAAATTTTTTTTCTTGGTCTTGGTTGTAGGCTTGGTCTACAATTTCTAGAATTGTAGAACTATAGTAATTGAATTGCAGTTTTAAAAAAATAAAGAATTTTGAGGAAAACATAATGGGTTTTGGAAAAAAAAAATCAGTGAAGAAAGAAAAACCAATAAGGCAAATCTTTATTAGCCTTCATAGTTCTATAAATGTCTTATGGAAAGCCAGCAACATAGCACACTGATACAGCAGGAAAACTTTTAAAAGTTGTAGAAGAAAGGTTAACTGATTTCTCAGTTCAGGAACTATACGACATGAAGTCAGCATGTGAGTTTTTCCTGATAATTGTATGTTGCTGCCTGCTGCTCTACATTTTGACAGCCATTTCCATAGTTGCTTTCGTGAACAACAGAAATATTCTCTCTCTTTCTCGCCCTCTCTGTGCTAACAGCACAATCAGGCCTGCTGAAACAGGAAGCCTGGAGTGGGTTGTTCAAAAGCAACAACACTTCAAGGTACTGGTTGCTTGTCAATAATATCAGAGAAGAAAATGTGGTGAAAGAGAAGTACAGTATTTTTCTGTCAGTGTCAGTGCCCTGTAGATGCTTTGTTACACAGTATTTAGGAGTCCTGTGGACTCTCTGCAAATGTTCCTGCTTGTTTCAGTGTTATAATTGACTAGATATTTTTTCCTGACATACAGATTCAACTATGTATTTTTCTTAACCGCATGGAGTTATTCGCGGATTACAGCAACAGTAGTCTTCCATTCAAAATGAGAACAATTGTTGGGAAAATACAAGGATTTTAGAAAAAGAAGATATGCAGGAATTTCTCACAATAAGTCTTTACAAATGAAAAATATACAATTTCAGACCGTTTTTAAGCAGGATTCTAGTATTTATTGTGTGGCTTTTCAGAGTGAATCTGCAGATTGAAGCCAATTTAACAAGATAAAAATGAGCCTAGGCTGACCTGATAGCAGTTGAACCTTTTCTCAAGTAAATGGTTACCTTTCTTTCTTTCAACAGTTTAGTATTATCATTGTTTTCTAATAAATGTCTCTCTTAAGCTGCCATGTATAGTGGTATCACCTGAAGAGTAAACTTATGTTAAAAATGTAGGAGTTTTATTACTCTTAAAAAGCCATACTTTTAAATGATATGCAAGAGTAGTGAATAATTACATTTATTAAGAAGTAATAGCTTAGCAATCAGAGTAGTCCTTTTTGATAAGATCTGTTCTTTTCCACTGTAAGCTGCATTTAACTACGTCCTTAACTGAAGGTAAATCAGCTATGAAGAGAGAGCACGATACCTGCAAACAATTGTCCAGCACCATTTAGAACCAACGACATTTGAAGATTTTGCAGCACAGGTTTTTTCTCCAGCTCCCTACCATCATTTACCATCTGATGCCGGTAAGATTAAAAACAAGTATTAGTTACTTGTCATTACTGGAACTTGAAATGCAATACCCTTTTGTTTCAAACTCTTAAAATAATAGAAAACTTGCTTGAGTAAAAGATTCCAGTCATTGAAATACATTTTTCATTATTTAAGAGTTGAATTTGGCCTATAAATTTAGTTTATACTTTCTTTTACCTAAAAGCAGTTCCTTTAGAAGTCAACAATCTTCGTAAAAGTACATGCACCACATTTTATCCGAGCTACTGGCCAATAACTGTTGTGTTTCATGGGATCATTACTAAAGTATCGACAAAAGAAACACAAGTTGAACATGCATTCCCTCTCACCTTTAGAGGATCAAATGTTATGGCTAAGAATATTGCCTTATCTCTCAGTTTACAAATAAAGTTAAATAACTGTCTAGATTGAGAAGTACTTGGCACAGTAAATTATTTTATAATATTTAAAGACTGTAAGAGGGTACTGCATTTTTACAATTAAACTAATTTTGAAAAAATCAGTAAGAAAATAAATGACTCATGGCCTTCCTATTCTGTAATACTTTGCACTCCTTATGATTGTTTCATTTATTTTATTTTCCCTCTTTAGATCATTAAATATCAGTTCTGTTTATCTGAAGGTAAGACAAAGTGTCAACCAAAACACCCTTTGTTCTTCCCCCATTTCCTTTTTTTAAAAAAACTAGCAAGCACTAAGCTTGTAACTCAGACAATAAGCAAATTTAACACTGCCCTCATTCATACTAAACATTTCAGAAATTGTCACTAAATTTCTTCCGGAATTATACTTACTAACCCAGGTCTGCATGAAACACTAACACTGGTTCTGGGATCAAAATAACTAATAATAGAAGCAACCCTTGATTGAAATTAGTTACACCTATTGTATTGACCTTTTTTGTTTCTCAGCATGAAAAAAAAATAGTGCTACTGAGCTGAAATGGTGTGTCTTTGTATTTTGTAATGTGTTGCATTGTTATTGGATATCTTAACTCATCAGATACTTCCTCTGCTGTGTGCCTTGCACTGTACTAGGCACCTGAAATACAAAGATGACTATTTTAATTGTGTTCAAAAGAACAAGAAAAAAATAAGATACTTGAAATTCATCATAAGAAACCTTCAAATTCTCTTTATGATATGTAGGTTTTCTTTATTATATTAAATAAATTTAAAAGGCATAGTAGCCCTTTTCTGGCCTAGTTTATTCGGAAGGGAAAAAAGACTAATTCTCAATTGAGATTTCAGTTGATAAAATTTTCCATTCCTGTAATCATTTAATTAGCCATTATAAAAATTCTTTCCAAAAAAACTTAGAGCCCTTTCATAATATAAAAGACCTAGCAAAGAGGAAAATTGTCTAGACTAGGTTGAATCTTTTGAAAGAGATTAAAAAGTCTTAAGATTTACATCAAGGGGTCAACCCTATCTAAAGTAAGTTTGGCATTAAGAATGATGGTAAAAAAAAGAAAAAGATACTAAAACCAAAATAATGAACAAAATAAAAACTAGTTAAGTACAACTGGGAATTTCATTTTTCAGTAAAAAGTATCTGAAAAACAGCAGACTACATTATTAAAATAGATATGAATAATACTTTCATGTATCACACAGTTGAATCGTAAGTTCCACACACTAACTTGCCCCCTGAGATTTATAAAAGCCATCAATTTTCATTTTGTAGTTGTTTACCAACTGGAGTCCTTCTTAATGTTCTCATATTGTGCATACTATCCTGCACATTTGGCCAGATATTTAATATGGGAAGTAGTATTCTCACTTTCTGAGACATAGCAACCAAGTCAGGGTTCTTTTGGCTTCATTTTTTTATGTATTTTACTACTTTATTAAATTTTTGTTATCTCAATTGTAATAAGGATGTGAATTTTAACATAATACTATTTTACAAAAACAAAAAAAATACTATTCTACAAATTATTTTCAGTTAATTTTTTTACGTTGTCTTTGCCTGTAGGAGTCATCCTTATAAAAACATGCATTCTAAGTTTTAAAAGAGTATTTTTATCTGTAAATAACTTGTTTTAGTATTACTGACTACATTTTTGGTGGGTTTTTTGCAGACATTAATTTTTATCAGAGTGGTTCTCAATACAATACTATAAAAGCGAAATATTTGCTCCTTCTATAGTAGCAAAAACATGATATCTGAAGAATGATTCTCTTTTTCTTTCGGTCATCTCAGATTTTTATTTTCCTACCATAAACCACTCCATACAGATAGAATTCCCTTTAAAGTTATAAGTCAAAGTGGGAGAAAGAAGAAATGAAAGAACCATATCATAGCAATAGGGATATTACTGATGGTTTGCAAAAATTACCTAATACTGTGAAGTTTTTTAGATTCATTTTTACTTTTTTAGCATAATGATAAAATGTAATTGTCACGCTGAAGAAATGCATTCATAATTGCAATTGAGAATCAACTTTAGATTCTCCTGTGCATAGTCCATGTATATAAAATAGTGCTAATCAATAACATGCAATAATTTGAAAGTAAATTTTAAAGAAATGCCGGTATGATAATCATATAATGAATATAACCTGTTCTTTCTATCCCTATAATTCTATTCAGTGGACTAGGGTGGAAAAATACTATTTTTTAACTTTATTTAACTTGGTTCAGGATTATCTAAAACCTGCTTTCTGGTTAACACTAATGTACCAACTGTTTGAACTGAAGTCCAAAAAAAAAAATTTCTTTTCCGGATGATTTTTAATATTATTTAAATAAATATGAAAAAACATTTTTTGTGTATCATAGTTGATCCATAAATTTCATAACTGTATTTTCTCAAAATGGGCTCTGTGACAGTAGACTGATACTTAAGGGAAATTATTTTTATCCCTAAGGTCATTGAAGGAGATATTGTGATGTCACACTTTGTTGATCTTCCATAACTACATTAAACTATTATTAGATTTTTCTTGTCCTTTATTTTAAAAAAAAATTACAGGAAAAAAATCCCTTTATCTTTGTCAGGCATGTGTGTGGAAAATATCAAAAGTTTTGCAGTGACCTCCTTTTTAAGTTTTTTTATATTCATGGACAGCTTTCCTTTGACTTTAAACTTTAAGATTCAATTACTCCTTTTCTTGACCAGGTTACAAAGGTAGTTCAAAAATCTAGATATTTTCCCCTAACATCACATTCTTTTCTTTTTTCTTTAATAAATTTGAGAGGGTTGGTGTTCTTCTCTATTATGCATATAGGCACATATACACATAAATATACATATATCTCTGCATACATACCCATTACCTATAGGTTCCTTTCAATTTATATAGGTTCCTATTTAAATAATGAAAATTAGTAATAAGATTCAAATATTTTTATGCCATCAAAATAAGAGATAATCTAGGTAAAGTGATGCTGCTGCATCTAATCTTCATTCTAATTCCACTTTTGCTCTTAATTCACAAAATCTGTTTCGCCACATATAAATGGGATAGTATTTTGATGGTCAAATCTATTTCATTGAATCTTCAAATGGGATAAATTATCAAAATTTAACCATTGTTTTAGGTAACCCCTTGAACTTGGTGTCCCTCTTTAAAAGTTATTTTAAACTTTGCTCCCCTTCCCAGGCTTTGAAATGATCTGAAAGAACACGTTATAGCTCCTCAGAAGATAGTTGTTTTATACATAACCTAAATATTATGTGTAAGTGCCAAGAGGAAGTCCGTTTCCTTCAACATACAACAGAAGCTATATATTTGTTTGCTATGTTTTTAAAACAGATTCTTAATCGTATTTATATATCACTAGGCTAGCCTGAAATTATAAGCAGCCAAATTATATCCTGTTTTTAGTATTTTGAACTTGAAAATGTGGCGGGTGTATGTGGTGTTGTCCAAGAGGCAAATAATACTGGTCTTAAAGTCCTATTAACCTTTTGTGACAATAATTACTAGGTTCAGTTTCCACATAGGATATTCATTCAGATGTAAGACTTTTGTAATGAAAATAATAAAAGAATAATTGAACAATTACTGAGTGCTAGGCACTGTGCTAAGAACTATACCTATATTCTCTCATTTAATCTTCATGGCAGTTCTATGGCGGTGGCGGGGGGGGGGGGGGGGGGTGGTGAAGGGGCTTACCCCAGAGTCACTTGATACTTGGTAAAGCCAGAGTCTGACTTTAGAGTCCGTGATCTTAACTGTTATAATTACTTATGTAATCTAAATATTTTCAGTCCTTTCTTGCTGTTGAGAGAGAGAAATCATCCTACAACCTGTCATTTTTATAAATCAAATTGCTAAAGATTCTTATTTTGAAGACTCTACTTTTCCATCTACTGAAAAAAAAAATTGTTAATAGCTAACGTTGCCATGGGAGAAGTATGGGCTTTGGAATCAGACTGAACTGGATTTAAATCCTAGTTCTGTTATTTATTATCCACAAAACCCAGTTTCTCTATTTGTAAGGAGATAAAATATGACAAGCCTTAGACTGATACATTCTAGGTCTGCAATAATGGCAGTTTTTGAATATTTTCAAGATGAAACCACTTCGTTTGCCTGTATTTCTGTACTATTTAATTTTAGAGGTGCCTCACTGGTTTAGTCAGTAGGGCATGTGACTCTTGATCGTGAGTTCAAGCCCCATGTTGGGCATAGAGATTACTTTAAAAAAAAAAAAAGATATATATGTTATTTGCTTTATGACATCCAGTGGTGGTGCATACATGCTAATCTTAATCACTGATCAACTCCTTTTTAACAATATTAAGGCAGTAAGATTATTAGGTAGTCTATAAACTTTAACAAGTAAGGTTATATATATTGTAGGAATATCAGCATAAGAGTGGATAAATTCTTTAATGTTCTCAAAACTAAACAGTATATTGTGTTCTCCACGTTTCAGTGGTTATATTTTGTAAGTGGTCATTTTCTTCAAAAATATTTCTTCTGTCTCTTTTAATCCTCATCTGTTCTGATTCAAATTCTATTAAATTTTATTCTTACCTGCTTAGTAGCTCTATTATATAGCTACACTTACTTATGGACCTGCTGTGTGCCAGGATCTTTATATATGTAGTTATTCATCCCTAACAACTTGCAAAAAACTACTATTGTCTCCATTTTACAAAAACAAAACAAAACCTCTTAGGTCAGTTTGCCCAAGATCCAACAGCTAGTAACATGCCAGATTTGGCATTTAACCTGGGCCTGTCTAACCCATGCCCACTTCTTCCTAACACATCACAGTGCCTCTTAGGTCAATATTCAATGGAACTACTTTCAAAATCACAATATTTTCTAGAGGCTATCATTTATCCAATAACTTTAGCAGTTTTAAACCGGTCATACCTGTCAGCAAGCAGTACAAAGCCACAATAAATAACAATCCACTGATAATCTGTATAGACTCCCAAAGTCCTATTCAGCATGTTATTTTTAATAATTCATAGTAACCACTGCACAATATATGAATCTGTTACACCATCAAGATAAGGTGTGTATTGAGTACTGTAATAATATTAGAGATAAAGTATGCGTAAACATAGGAGCCCATAGATACTTTTCACTTGAGGGTATATTAATAATAGAAGTGATTAAATCAACATTCTTTATGACTCAAGTGATAGAAATGAATACTTGGGCAGAATAGAGTATGAAATGAAGAGTAGGGATCACTGTATTCTTTACATCTAAAACTGTAAAGTATTTATAGCATTTGAGTATACTGAGTATATTCCACAAATATGATTTGCCAAAACGTGAGGAGGTACTGATAAGCTAAATACCACACACACTAAAAAGCCTGATTTGACTCTCCGTTTATTGAAGGGGGATTTCACACTGCAGGCACTAAGGAAAACAGAGAAATTGCTGTTTTTGAGGAAAATATATATATATATATTCTTTGATTCTGGCATATTCTAAAGCAATATTCTCCAATAAAACTTTCTATGATGATGGAAATACTCTATGTCCACAGGGTCCATTTTGGTTGCCACTAATCACATGTGGCTGCCTAACACTTAAAATGTGGCTAGTACACGAAGGACCCACATTTTTATTTTTTATTTTTAATGTTAACTTTTAATAAATTTTAATATGGCTGTGCCTACTGTCTTGCACAGTACAGCTCTGGAGGTTTTATGACTTAGTGATTAGGATAGCCTGCCACCAGTACAATGAACACTTTAAAAGGTAGATGTTTATAGAATCTCTTATAGACTTTTTTTCTTTTCTTTCTTCCCTATTTGAACTTGTTAGTTGGTAAGTATAACATTTGAATTTACAAAGCATTGTCCATTGTGAAACACCATCACCCTAATGCATTGCATGCCCAATTCCATAATAAAACTTGATTACTCTCTTCTCTGCTCCTCGGTTAACACCTGTAAAATTCTGCACTATGTCTCTCATATCTGTTACCTGTCTTCTCTTTTGTTTTCTCACTTCTGCTCGCTACTCCATTTCTTCATTCACAACAAAGAAAGAAATGCAGTGATAGTTCTCTTCCTCCCAAAACCTCCGCTAGAAAACATTGGCCATCTCAAGGTAAACAGCCATGGGAAGGCCTCTCATGATTGGCTGGGAATAAAATGCATTACCAGAAAAGCATGAGCTACCGCTCTTCACCTTCCTTCTGCCATCCATCTGCAGCGCTTCCCTAAAAAGGGCCTTGGATTCATATTCTCCTCTAGGTTTTCCAGTATGGGTCCAGTATGAACCAATTCAGATCTTCAGGAAGAGTAAAGGTGAACAGAAATATATTTCCTTCTCCTTGTATTTTGAAGGCCAACCTCATTTCAGTTAGAAAAGAGAGAATGTTGGAGAAATTACTTTGAAAAGAAAGGCAATTAACCTGGATTCCAAGTAGTGAGAAAATATTTCTTCCTAGACAATGTATGTGTATTCTTAAGTATAATTATAGATTTCACTTTAAAAACACTTTGAAGAGTTCTACCAAGATAGATTAATATATCTCTATAAGCTCAGTACCCCTTATGGAACAATATTGATTGTTCAATATTCATAACTTTAGTATAGGCACAAATGTCTCATTAATTGGAAGTGTTAGTATGGTTATTTCCATGCTTGAAATTTCTGTGAGGCGCTACATTGGCTAACAGACATGCCAAAAGTTTTCCTGCAGAGTGAGGAGATGTATAATAAGCCTGCAAACTGTGTGATGTGTGTGCTGACAGACATAAAGAAAATGTTCACATATATAAGGCCAGAAAATCTAGATTAAAGTACCTTAAAATACACAGAATTTTAAAAATTGTATTGTTCTGTTTGCAGATTTTTTTTTGTTTTTTTGAAGGGCTTTTATTTTTAATGTAATTTTTATACTACATATTTGAGAGCCTACAAGTGTGCCATTCTGTAGCATTACTATATATTAGAGAATCATAATTCATAGAAACAGTGCAGAGGTAAAGAACTACTTCGTAAATGACACCAAAAAAAATCCAATTTGATTTTGTGTTTGCTTCTTTTAAATTTTTATATCTATTCTACTGGTTACCTACTTGCTGTGACTAGATAGAGCTAGCTGCAAAAATTTAAGGAAAACAAAAGCATTGCTTATCTCTTCTAATTGGAGACATTTTGAGAGATCAATTTGTCTTTTTTTATTAAATTTCAGATCAGAGTTCTTGTCCTGCTCCTTCAGTCCTAGGAATTTATCTTGCTCCTTTCTAGAAGCATATTTAAATACCCAGCTATGGGATGGTCTCATAGTGTTGAATTCCTTTTTGGAACCATTTGGTATTGTTATTTTCAAGTTTGAGCAATGAAGGTATACCGTGTACCCCAGAGATAGGAATTGGTCCTTCTCACCTGCTTCTTAAGCCCTTCCTTGCATGCTAATGATGCTTTGGATCCCTGTCCTGTCTGGCCCAAAGATTTTGCTTCCCATTGCTTTTTCCAGGGACCTCTCTGGTTAGTTCTGGCTCTGGAAATAATGATTGGTTCTTTCTTGCTAATATGATTACATGAGCCACTAGATTACTGGGTTTTAAATAAAATATTAGTAGGCTGTTTTAACAGGCAAGTTTTGGTCTTGCTTTTTCCCCTCAAAAGACTTCAATAAGGGTTGGGATCCATGCTACAGATCAGTAGCAGAAAGATTATTTCTTATATGATGAGAAGCCAGACGGCTTGTACTAATGCTTTTGCTATTTCCCACAGGCTCCTACCCAGAGATTCTATCCAGTGAAACTCCCACAGCAACGCAGGTAGATGGGGCTGACCTGGCCTCTCCAATGTCTCCTCGAACTAGCAAAAGCCGCATGTCCATGAAACTGCGTCGATCCTCTGGTTCAGCCAATAAATCCTAAGGAGACAAGCAGCCCAGCAGTGTGATCAGCAGTAACAACCTTAGCATGAACATAGTGTTAACCCTTTCAGGCCTTCATGTTTACCATAGCATGCATGTTTCTTCCTGAACATTAATTTTAGAAAACACTGGATTTAAATAATTTGTAACTTAATATTTTAGATTTGGGTTGTTTATTCAGTTGGTTCCCCCCCACACACACACACAACACTCTAAGCTGCCATATTTTTTGGGGGGTGGAGCTTTATTCTAGACCCTTACCTTCCTGGATAATTAAGTCTTAAGCAGTTTCACTTTTAATTTTGTGATTAACTTTGAGCCAAAATATAATTGGACAAATAGTCTCAGTATTTTATTTATCGTGCCCCATTGCAACTTTATGGCTCAGTAAATATATCATTTTTTACAAATGTAAATTTTTAAATTTAAGCATTTGTAAAATTATAGCAAAATTTGCAAATCTTAATACACAGGTTGTGTATTGATTGCTTATGTTATGAAAATAAAACACTTTAAATGGTCTTTTAGCATCTCAAGTTCCCACTGACATAATTTTAGCATTAACTTTTTCTTCCCAAAGCAATGCCTCATTTTGTGGCTGTGCAGATGATGCCATGATATATTTAATACCCAGAAAAATCACTGTGCTGAACTTTGATTTATGTTTAGCTTCCAAATATTTTTCTAATGTTTTGTTTTTTTAAATGGTATCACTGTTAAATGCCATTTTTGTTTTAAGATTGTGGCCCTGTATTATTGGCTGCTAGATCCTGGTATATCCATGTTCTTTCCTAAATAGCAAAAAGAGGGTAATTGGGGGGATGGAGAGAAAGAAAAAAAGAAAAAGAAAAACTTTTCTAATATAAATGTGTTGCTTAAATTATGTATATTTTAAAAGAAAAAGGAACATGACCCAGGAGTCTAAATTAAATCTAATATTATTAATACTGAACTTGCTGATGGAGGTTGGTATTCATTCCACCCTGCAGAAATATTTTCCTACAGTAAATAAGCTGCTCACATTTTGTTCATATTTTGTTTTGAACGGGCATCTCCTAAGGAAATGTAGCATGACATCAGTACTAACTGCATGTGTAAATACATCATACGGGCAAACTATAAAATATAAATTATGTATCATCATTCATTCATGTAGTATCTACAAATTTGTAACAGTGAAAGAAAAAGATATGGTATTTAATAATACAATAAAAATATTCTTATCACTTATGTCCATGAGCATTGTTTTGTCTTTTATATTTCTCTTGTCTATTTGTCTTTAATATATTTTCAGGCTTAATAAGCAGAACTATATGATAATGGAGAGATATAAAGCATAAACCTAGGTTGACATAGCAAATCTTAAAAAATAAATTTGAATTCCCTTGTTAGGATACATCCCAACTTCTCAGAGACTCTACCACAGTCACTAAAAATGCAGGCAAATTTTACACCTTCCTAACGGCTGGGCAGAAACTTTACCCAATGCACTTGGTTAAAGCATCAATTAATCTTAGCCTCATGCTTAAATTTTCACTTTGTTTTATGATACACATTTGGGGGAAGGGGGAAACTTTTTGCAGACAGTTTCTAAAGCAGTCTTTCAGAGTTCTGTGCACTTAAGTTTTTGTTTTCTTAAAAAATAGATTCCTATGAAACTAGAAAATAAAGCTAATGTAGAAGATAGAGTCCCTGAGAACAAGGTTAAACAATATAGACAGTTTCCCACAACCAAGGTGAAGAATTCGAAAAGGAAAATCAAAGTAACCTTACACATTTCTATGGTGCTTTCATTTCTTAAAAATGAACAGCTAATGGACTGATGACATGTAACAAAATGGAGCAAAAATACCAACTTGGAAATAGTAAAGTTAATTTGCACAGCTAACGTGATTTTTTTTTTCATCTTCAAATAAAACTGCTTTTTTTTTTTTTAAGAAATATTTTCTGTTGACATTTTTAGGTAGTATAGTATCTTTAGATTTAAAGCCTTTTGGAGCTCAGTCTGTGCAAGGCATATTTCAAAACAAATTTTCCCATTGCATTTCTGCACCATTATATTCATTTACAAAATACAATTTTTCCCGTCTGTACTCTGTCTAAATGGGTCACTAAGATTCTAAAGTAGGATACTGGCTTTAAGGAGGTAAGAAATGTGACTCTGAAAAATAGCCTGTGTTCAATGAAATTCTCAGGACAAACACAGAACACAACAAAGCACCAGCTATGTACATTTATTTGGTGGTAAGCATCTTACAAATAATGGGCTATCTGTCAAGTGATACTCAGCCAGTGTCCCAAACTCTGGCTATTAGAGCATGGGTACAGAGTGTACACTGAATATGGTTTACAAAAATTCAAAAACATGTTGCTGCTGAAAAATTGAGTCGCCATTCAGTTCCATAGTGAATTATAGGTATTCACATCTTCCTTAAACTGAACATAGTTTCATACGTAACACTGTATGAGATTTACAACAGAAGGAAAACAGTCAAACTTCTGGAAATGGGTTGTGTTTCCAAAAAGCTGTTATTCACAGTTTTAAAGTATCTTCCTGAAAACACACCAAAAAAAGCTAAAGGTGAGAATTTTGGGGGTGTCTCAACTCCCTCCAAGTAAAGTAGCACCCTCCCCACCTCCAAGCACTAACTTAAGAATGAACTAATACTTGAGAGAAGGAACGTTGACCCCCCCCACACACACACCCCCAAAGCGCAAACATCCTCTCATATTTCTGCCCTCAGGCACAGGTCTTGAGTGTTTCCCCACCCCCCTGTAAGTTTGGCACCAATCACATAACTTTCAATTCACAGAATATACAATGCAAGGTATCTGACCCTATTGAGACAGAAACTACATAGGCGCCCGCGATGGCAAGAGAAAAAGAAAAATTAACGACTACCACTTTTGGTAGCTAGAATCCTTTGTAGATACTGAGACATGCACGCATTCACTACGACTTTCCATAGGAATTACAAGTCATATAGGATTCGTTAGGGTCTCCAGAGTGAGGGGGGAAATCCTATTTTCGTGGGGAAAGCAAGAAGGCTTTTTAAAAGTGACAGTCTTTGACCGCGAATGTTTATACCAGATACATACCTACCTGCTCTAGAGAGGGATTTTACATTTTGCTGTCCGCTTCTCTGGCGGAACATTGACTACCGGGAGTTTTAGGAGAGAAAAAACATAAGCAGGAAAGAGGGTAAACTTGCAAATTTCAAGAAATCCCCACAGAAATTCCCATGATCTGTTTCCTCCAAGGCCAACCGCACAATCTTCCTCATCTCTTTCCTCAACAGCCAGGCCGCAACGGCATCTGCAGCAGCAGTACCTGCCGACTTTCTGAGGGGTGACACTTATTTATGTGCCGGGTCAGCCCCGGGGAGCTAAAAAAGGTGGAAGGGCAGTGCTTGCACGAGAAAATTTGCTGAGCACTCCCGTCGGACGCTCCGCCTGGGCTCGGCGCTTCAGGGGGCGCCCCGGCCAGAGCAGGCAGGAGCAGCTCCTCGCGGAGCGCGTGCCACAGCCGGTGCTTGTCCCTGATGTCTGCGGACGGGAAGTGCGCCCCGCACAGTGGGCAAGCGAAGGCCGGTGGGGCACCGTGTTCGGAGCCAAAGCCCGGGGCAAGCGCACGAGCGGAGCCTGCCTCGTGAGTGCCTAGGTGCTTGCGCAGATAGGCTTGGCGACGGAACTTTTTGTGGCAATATGGGCACATGAAGACCTCGGGTCCCCCGACACCACTGGCACTACCTGACCCAGGCACCCGGCGCCCTAACACCCCCTCCGTGCAGGGGACCTGAGGCAGGGCCGGCTCGGGATGGGACAGCACCTGGAGGCCCTGGTGTGGGGCGCTGTCCTGGTGCTGCGCCTCCCTGGAGCTGTCCCTCGCCGGCAGGTGCTGATCTGCCGCTCGCTCTGCCCGGCTGTCCTCCTTCCCCTCCGCCAAGAAAGATGCAACAGCCCCAGAGTCTGGGGAGGTCGAGGAAGACGAGGGAGGCGGCTTCCCGTCGGCTGAAGAGACCGTGGCAGCATTTGCCGCTGCGGGACGCGGTTTGTGCCAGCGGCGATGGGAGGCGAGGTTCGCCGGGCAGCTGAAGACCTTGTCGCACTCGGGACAGCGGTACTCGACGCGTACGATGCGGGAGCAGCGGTGCTGAGCCAGAGCGAAGGGGTCTGCGTACTGCTCCTTGCATAGCTGGCAGATAAACTCCCCCAGCGGCGTGCGGCTGCCCCCGGGGCCCCGGGACGGCGCTCCGGGCTCCTCCTCCTTGATCTTCAGGCCCAGGACAGGGGACGTGGTCACTTCATCGGCGAAGCTCAACTTCCTCATGGCCTTCGGCTTCTTGACTCCGGCGGCCGCAGGTCCAGACGTGCAGCCCGGAGGTGCCTTGGCACGGCGCTCGTTGCCAGCTGCCCGCTTCAGGCCGTGCAGGGCGGCCGCGAGGGGCGCAGGGTCTGGATGGAGCTCCGGCTCTGGGAACGGTGCCCGGATCGGCAGCAGGAACTGCTCCCCCGAGGTCGGTGCAGCTGCTGGCGCCGCCGAGCAGGAGAAAGCAGCCACCGCGGCGGCACCCCCGGGGAAGGACTCTGCAGAGACGGGTGAGCTGAGGCAGCGCTCCAGGAATGCCCGGCGCAGCTCCGCGCCCGCCGGCTTCGTGGGGCTGGGGCTGGGCCCGGGACCCCCGCTGCCATCCGCCCTCCACGCCGCATCACCTTCCTGCCCGCCCTCCCCCGGGCTCACCCTAGCCGCCCGACAGGGCGACCCCGACAGGTCACGGGCCGCCGCCGCCTGCTCCAAGGTGGGGGCTGCCACCTGCTGCGCACCGGGCTGGGGGGCACTGGAAGCCTCCTCGGGGAAGGGCGGCGCCCCCTGGGGCCCCAGCAGGGGCAAGACCCGCTCAGCTGGGCGCACTCGGTAGGAGCCGCCCGTCCGTTTAGTTCGCTTTACCAGGAAGCCCCTCGGCATGGTGGAGTCGGGAGTGCTCAGGGGGGCAAAGAGCAAAGGGGGCGCCGCGGGGGCTGCGAGCGGGCAGGCGCCGCAGCTACCCGAGCTTCGCCAGAGCCGTCATGCGTGGGCTGCCTTTATAGCTGAGACTCGGGCCGGGGGACCCCCGGTCGCCTTCAGGCTGGGCCGGCCAATCAGGAGTGGGAGCGGGCGCCAGGGGCGGGGTTTCGCCCGGCTGGGCTCGCAGGGGCCCGAGAGGCAGGCTGCGCCCCGCGCCCCGCGCCCCGCGCCCCCGCCCGACCTCCAAGCGGCCTCGGCGCGGCCCGGCAGCGCCGCCTCCCCCGCCGCCCACCGCGCGGACCGAGATGCGGGAAGGTAAGGTCAGAGTGCGAGGACGCTCGGCGGGGCCTGCCTCGGCTGCCTCCGGGGACGGTCCGGGGAGCCAGGCGGAGCGGCCGCCTCCCTGCCGCCCCAACGCGAGGGGCTCGGGGCTCGGATGCCAGCCGGGAGGGGGAAGCCGAGGGGAAGGGTCCCCGGGCGGCGGGGGGACGGGTGAACGTGCCCTGCCCTTCGTGGGCTGATGAGAAGCGCGGCAGAGCGGCGGGGCGGCTAAATCCACCGCCCTGTGCCTGCCCTTGACGGCGGCAGCTCGTCCGCCGGCCCGTATCGATCGACACTGCGCGCGTCTGTGACACTATGAGAATTCATCTGGGAAGAAGGGCTCTCAGGGCCGGAGGGCGTGCGTGCTGCCGAGCCCCTGGAGCTCAGGACGCCGGCCGGCTTCTGGACCCTGGTCCTCAGGGCTTATACATGTCCCCTCCCCGACGGGAAAAAGGAGTAGGGAGGGGGAAAGTAGGATCTAATTTTCGACCGTCCTCAGATAAAGTGGTTTCTCCGTTCACACCTTCCACTTGTACTACCCAGAGACATGACTTAGTGCCTAACTGACCTGTTTAGCATGGAGCAGATTGAGTGAGAAACACTGGCAGAATCAGGATTACATCTGCTTCCCCCTGCACAAGTAATACTTTACAGAAGGTGTGCTGGGGCCCGGATTTAAGAGATTTTCATCCAGGACTCTGTAATGTGCCCAGCACTGTTTTAAGCGCTGGAACAGATTTGAAAGTTTGCAATAATAGCTGAACTATGAAATAATTAGAAAATATGACAGATGTATAATAAAGTGCCAAGAGTCTGTAATACAACGTGAGGATAGGAAAGGGAAAGAACTCGAGTCTCCTTACTAGATCAAACTGGAGAAAAAGACTAAATCTGTTTTTAAAGTAGACTACAGTATAACAGATGTAGTCGCCAGTACTACACATTCTCTTCAAAGGGAATGAAGTGTTTTTACACGGAGTGCATTATTCTGGAGAAGACCTGGCTGTAATTAGGTATTTGTTCATCATTAACAAGTTTTAGGCATTCTACTTAAGTAATCTCTAATCTTTTCATACATCACATCAAACAAAAGAGATACTGTTACTCACCTTTTTTTTTTTTTTTTTTTTTTTGATGAGGGGATTGAGCCATAGAAGTCAGAGAAGTAACTTGCAAAAGTCACCTAGAGCTCAGATTCAAACTGAGTTCTGACTAATCCCAAAGCTCAGACTCTTTCCACCATACCAGTGGCTTCAAACGATTTTTTTTTTTTCTGGTCGCATCCCACAATGAGAAATATATTTTATGGTACACACATGGAACTGAAACAGAAATTTCATGGAGTAGTATTTAGTTTAACTAGGTACAATGCATTCTTATATTTTCTATGCAATTATATTTTCTTTTGAAAAATGCTGATCATAGCAAATTGATAACTTACTCATGGATTAGGACCCACGGTTTGAAAAACACTTTCATTATGGTGCTTCCCTTTAAAAAGCATGACATCATACAAAACCAAGTTAAACTTGATACTTTATAATCAAAATTAACATTCTGGATCACAAAAAAAATCATTCTGGATCACTATGTAAAATATTTGAGTCCTTTAATAGTGTTCACAAATTTACTTTCCCCAATTGATCATTTCTGACACATCAGTTTATGTATGACTTCTACCTCAACTTCTCAACTCCTCCTTTCCTCTTTCTCTTAATGGCCAGGACATATTGTGTGGTGTCGAAAATTTTAGGTAAGATTTTAATACTTTAAGATAGCCCCTTTCCAAGAGAGGCTTTTCCTCAGGTGTATGTAGTACTTTGGAAGAATTGCCATAATTGCAACCATATGACCTAGCATTTCTACATGTAGGTAATACACACAAAAAAAATTGAAAACAGGAACTGAAGCACACACTTGTATACCAATGTCCATCATAGCATCATTCAGAAAAGCCCAAAGACGGAAACAACCCACTGTCCCCCCAAAAATAGGTGTATAAACAAAATGATGTATATACAAATGACAGGGTATTATTCAGCCGTAAAAAAAAGGAAGTGCTGATCCATACAATATAGGGGAATCTTGAAAACATTATGCTAAGTGAAATGAGCCAGACACAAAGGACAAATATTATAAGGTTTCACTTATATTGAAATATCTAGAATAGGCAAATTCATAGAGACAAAGTAGATTATTGGTTATCAGGGGTTGGGGAAATGGGAACTTACAGTGGAATGGTTACATAATTTCACTTTGGAGTGATGAAAAAGTTTTACTAATCAATAATGGCTAAAAAAATAATGGTAATTGATTTTATTTTATTTTAATTATTTATTATGAACATTGTCAATGCCACTGACTTGCAAACTCAAAAATTGCTAAAAGGGGCATTTTTGTTGCAGATATTTTACAATAAAGACTTTTCACACACAAAGCAGAAGGCAAAATCATGGCATATCAGACTGTGAAAAGAATGTAAATGACCAGGTCACTTAATTTGGACCTTATGACACAGGATAGGCACAGAGAGTCATTTAAAGTTGTTGTGGGTTGTTTTGGTTATTTTTTTTTTTTAAGATTTATTTACTTGAGAGAAAGAGAGCACGCTCAGAAGGGGAGAGGGAGAGAAGAAAAGATTCCTCAAGCAACTCCCCACAGAGCCCAAGGCAGGACTCAATCCCATGACCATGAGATCATGACCTGAGGTAAAATCAAAAGTTGGAGACCTAACCGACTGAACCACCCAGGCATCCCCACACCCCGTCTTTTTGAGAATCATTCAAAATTTAAAAGTGAGGGAGTAACATTTGCTTTTGAAATCACATGAGGAAAAGTATCTTTGGCTTAACTTTCTGCTAGAGAGAGAAAGGGAAACATAGATAGAAGACTCTCCTCTCAGTTCTTCTCCTTCTAACCAACTGAGAATGTGGGTCTGTTTCTAGAAAAAATCAAATGAAGGAAACTTACAAAGTCAAAAGGGCAGTTATAATGGGTGAATATTTAATGAAGTGATTGTCAGAGATCTGATATTCAATACATGGATTTTTTTTAATAAATAGTGCTAGATGGACAGCAAATGTGTCATCCAACTATCCTTCTGTCTTCCATTGTACATCTATTCAATCACCCATCAAATAATTGCTGTGTATTCTTTCGGTGAAAGTTCAGAAACATAGCGTTCAAGAAGTATCTCCCCTCTGTTATTTTCAGGAAAACAAACTTGTATAGGGGAGGGCCTGGCCCACCTGGAGCTGTTATTTTTCCTGATCACCATTTTACAGAAATTTACCCCCAACATCTCTGGTTGACCTGAAGGACATCAACATCACCCCAAATGCGAAAGGGTCCACTTCTAATGCTGTCCTTTACCAGCTCTGCTTCATTCCTGTATAAGGAAAGGCAAGCTGTCTGGTGCTGCTGTGCTCTCGTCCTACAACTTCCTCTCCTCCAGAGGCATTGTTACCCCCTTCTTACTCCTCCTCCTTCCTGGCAATGTGTTCTCTGACCTCTCCTCTCTATTCCCCTGTTCTCTCAATATCCAGTGACGGTCTAACCTCCATCAAAGGAGTTTCCTGATTTTCACTGCACAAATGTAGCTGCTATTCTCCATACTCTGTAACACTGGCCATCACATAGGCTAATACTTATCTAATATTGAGTTAGTACTATGTTATCACTATGAAACAGGGCAACTAATGGCTAGTCTATAACAACACACAGCCATTTCTCCTCTGTGTGTTCAAAATAAAATGCATAATTTTTTTCAAAAATAAAAAGAATTGCTGTCAAGTATTTTCTAAGAAATCCAGTAATTCCAGAAGTTCTCCCTCTCCACACACCTCTCTCACCCTGAGTATAGTTTGGTAACAACCTTTCTGGAAATCAGGTGTATATCAGAAGTTTTTGAAAATATGTATACCCTTTAATTCACCAATTGCTTTTTTAGTAAATTATTTAAAGGAAGGACAAAGATTTATGCACAAGACTATTTATCACGTCATTTATAATTATAAATAATTAGAAACTACCTTGAGTAAATCTTGGTCAGCTATGCTATAGATGAGTAGGTAGCCATAGAAATGCAATGATGGACAAATACGTATGCCATAACGGTAAGCAAAAACACCAAGGTGCAAAGGTGCAGGTACAATAAATAACTCAATTATGAAACAACAAAATGAATAAAACAAAGCAATATGCCAAAATGTTGTTGGACTTGCCTCTCGTTAATAGGAATTTTAGTCTTTTGTTATTTTTTTAAACTTTGTAAAAATGTTGACAGTAAGCATATATCACTCTGATAATCAGAAAAAAAAATATTATGAAAGCTACCTTAAGTCCTTTCTGGTGTTAGATGCAGTACCCCGCCCCTAGGACACTGTCTGAGGTGACAGTGCAACATGAAATGGGAATTGCACAGAAAAGTAGACTTCTCCAGAGCCACCTGTTTGAGCTCTGGCCCCAGAAAAGAAGATAGAAAAATGGCTAAAAGGTAGGAAAGACAAAGAACTTAAGTAGGTATTCTCCAGTTAGGTATAAATTTAAGTAAATCCTTCAAGGTCTGAACACTCTCCATTTTTTCACTTAGAAATTATGATAAAAGAATATGGTCCCTAGCAAGATTGTGAGTGAAATCTTTGCTTTCTTTATCTGTACCTTCTCTCTTGACAGTTACATCCTTTCCCCCCACCCCACCCCCTTTTTTTTTAGATTTTATTTATTTATTCATGAGAGACACAGAGAGAAAGAGAGAGAAGCAGAGACACAGGCAGAGGGAGAAGCAGGCTCCATGCAGGGAGTCTGATGTGGGACTCTATCCTGGTACCCCACGATCACCAGGATCACTCTCTGAGACAAAAGCAGATGCACTTAACCTCTGAGCCACCCAGGTATCCCCATCCTTTCCCCCTTCTTAACACTCAGGAACTTCATCTGCACTAATTTGATAAAAACTTATAAATACTGAATTCTCTCTCAAGCTATTTGCATTTTAAGCTTACTTTTTTTGTTTATTTGGCTTTTGTTTTTGTTTTTCTGTTAGCAGGCTCCATGCTCAGCCCAAAACAGGGCTTGAACTCACAACCCTGAGATCAAGACCTGAGCTGAGATCAAGAGTCAGATGCTTAATTGACTCCCAGGCACCCTGCTTACTATTTCGAGTTGAAATAAATTACTTTGATTTAAATTCAGAAATTTTAAGACAATATGAATCAGTAAGTTTTTGAAGAGAGAAACTTCTTGCTCTGAAATCATAGCATAAGTATAAACTCAGATGACTGACCTACTTTTTGGTCACTTGAATATCAAAGGATTACTCAGAAGGAACTTTATGTCTTCTATTTCTCTGCTTCTTTACCTTCATGTAGACATGCTTCTATAAAAGGTTAACATTAGTGGCATCTACTAGAGGCCTAATCTCCCCCCAAGAACTTGGAAGTCAAATGGTCTCTCGTGAGACTAAAACAAATTTTTTTATATTTCTCTATATATTTTTTAAAGATTTATTTATTTATTTATTCATGAGAAACACAGAGAGAGAGAGGCAGAGACACAGGCAGAGGGAGAAGCAGGCTCCATGCAAGGAGCCTGATGTGGGACTCGATCCCGGGTCTCCAGGATCACACCCTGGGCTGCAGGCGGCACTAAACCGCTGCACCACCGGGGCTGCCCTATTTCTCTTTATATTTTTTAAACATTTTATTTATTTGAGAGAAAGAGCACACAGAGAGAGGGAGAAGCAGGCTCCCTGCTGAGCAGAGAGCCCAGTGCAGGTCCATCCCAGGACCCCAGGGATCGTGACCTGAGCTAAAAGCAGATGCTTAACCAACTGAGCCACCAGGCACCCCTCTTGTTGAATTTTTTATTGCTGTAACCTACGGACCTAGAACCCACTTTTCCTGAACACAGTAGAGGGAAGATAAAATCATAAGCAGCTCAATTCTAGGCATTTGGGATTCTTGGTACAGAAAAAAATAATAATAATAATGAGAAATAGAAAGGTCTTCCTTGCATGGTGTACCCTTGAAAAGTCTTTTCTTCCCCACCTCAGCCACTTGACCCATGGCTTAGATCACTCCCATTCCCTTCCTCCAAAGCCATTCCCCTACAGCGAGAACAATAAAGCCCTGCTCATAAGCCATAGTTGCTACTAATCTAAGGCCCTCAGTGCCCAAGAAAGTAGAAGAATGAAAACAAAGAAGCCTGTTGCTAGATGGGAAGACAAGACTTGCAAGACTACATGTCTGGCATGGTGCATGGAGGGTGGAATCTAAGTTATTGAGGAATTCAGTCTAGGTGTTTTAAAGGCACAGGACATGGTGTAGTGGTCAAGGGCACAGACTGCCAAGTGAGATAGTCTTGAGTTCAGTTCTAGCTCTACTACTAGCTGTTCAATCTTAAGCAACTTATTTAGCCTCAGTCTCCTCATCACAAAATGGGAAGAGTACCAGTTGTCTCAGAGCGCTTCAATCACTAAGTATTGCTATGTATGTAAAGTGCTTAGCACCATGTTTGGCACACAGTGAGCTCTAAATGAACGGAAGGCATTATTATTACTATCTAAGTGTCTGGGGTGAAGGAAAACTCGTGACACTAATGGCAACTATCAATTCTACAGAAATAATAGAATACTTATATGACTGACTTATATTTTATGCTCAATTTAGGATATAAGACAGCATGGATTATGCATAGTATTAAGTATGCTCAAAATTGATTGTTTCCTATGGTTAAAAAAAATTCACACAAAAAAAGAACAGAAGACAATGTAGTTTATAGGATTAAGGAGTCAGGCCTGAGTTTGAATCCTGACGGTGCCACTAACTTGCAATTGGATGAGGATAGGTTATTTAACCCCTTTGGCCCCAGTTTCTTGTTATATAGGCACCACAACATATTCTCCATAAATGGGTCATAGGTCTGTTGTTGCTTATTGTAAGGGGCTATGATAGGGGGTAGAGGAGCTGAGGCTGGAAAGATAAATTGGGGCAACATGGCAAACGTTATATACCATACTAAATTGAGCATGGGTATGATCCAGAGAAAGCCATTGGTTTTTTTCTAAAGCATTTAAGTTATAGAATCAAATCTTTGTTTTGGAAAAATAACACTAATGGCTGTGTTGGAGTAAAGCTCTGGGGTTGAGGTGGAGGAGGTTAGGACAATCAAGCTGAGACAAATATAGGCAGTTCAGCTGGATTTGTGTGTGTGTGCATGTGTGTGTGTGTAGTTAAATATTAAAATAGTTGATAAAACATTATGTGGCCCTAATTATTCAAATATTGAATGGATTGAAATAATTGACGAACTACATTAAACTATCTCTGTGAGTGCTTTTCTCCCTATGCTAAGCAGTGAAACAGATGATTTATACTTTCTGAAACTTGACAGTAGAGGGAACTTACAACTTGACTTTTACACGGTCATAAAAGATATCCTTTTGCAACCAGGATTCACTTCAGAAACTGCAAGCAATTGGAAGAATGAAATGGAGCCAGAGAAAAGGACTTTCAATGCCTGAGAAGCTATAGCAGAGAGGCATTTTAATTTCTGTGATTCCAGGCACATGCTGGTTCCCCCTCAGATGCCTGTACCTTCCTAATCACGAGTGCTGGCCATCTTCTAAGATGACTCTCTCATCAAACTATATGAGCCAATGCTTTAGCTCGATATATAACTCTCTTATACTGCAGACTCTTTACTATCTGTCAATGCCACACAAGATGTCATTTTCCTAATTTTTAGAGATTCTGTAAGAATGCTTTCCCCCTTACTTCCAGTCTTAAGCATTAACTATTTTCTGGGGCTGGTTCATTGCTCATTAGAAAAAAATTGAATTTGAGCACTGTCATTTACTGAGGAGGTGATCTTAGGAAATTTACCTAATCCCCAGGAGTCTCAGTTCTTTATCTCTTAATTAGGCTTAACAATACCTTCATCATAGAATGAGAATTAAATTGAATGAAATAAACTAATATCCTCTACAGAACTCCTTCATACTAGCGCTCAATATCAGTAGGTCTATTTGGCATTACTTATAAACTCATAAGGGATAAGGATAAAGACTATCTAACCCGCTTTTTACCATACAGAATAATGTGCACGCCTGTTCCAAATGAACATTCTGGGATAATGAAGGTCATCTATGTGGCTTGGAGAGAAAAAGCTTATCAATCTTTATATGTATATATTTAATAGATAAATTCCATCAATATGCTTGAAAAGAATGCATATTTTGCAGTTGTACATACCAAGTATTAAATATATATATATACATTTATGTCAATATATAAGTATGCCCTCCCAATATAGATGTGGTGAATTATATTATTTGTGTAGTCTCTCAATTTTTGCTTTCTATGTTTTGAGACTGGGTCATAGGTAACTATGAATTAAAAGCATTATCTGTGGGACGCCTGGGTGGCTCAGCAGTTGAGCGGCTGCCTTTGGCTCAGGGCATGACCCTGGAGTTCCAGGATCGAGTCCCACATCAGGGTCTCCGCAGGGAGCCTGCTTCTCCCTCTGCCTGTGTCTCTGCATCTCTCTCTGTGTCTCTCACAAATAAATACATTAAATCTTAAAAAAAAAAAAAGCACTGTTTAGTTGAATGTCTCATCAGTATAAAGCATCTCTCTTTATCCGTAGTAATGCTTTTTGATGAAACTGTTTGGTCTGATGATTTTCTCTACACACGTCAGCTATCTTTAGGCTGGTGCTTGCAAGGTATGTATTTTTCTTTTAATTTCAACCTTTATCATTATATTTTAAAATGTGTCTCCATGGGGCACCTGCATGGCTCAGTGGTTGAGTGTCTGCTTTTGGCTCAGGTCCTGGGATCGAGTCCCACATCAGGCTTCCTGCAGGAGCCTGCTTCTCCCTCTGCCTATGTCTCTGGTGCTCTCTCCATGTTTCTCATAAATAAATAAAATCTGTTTTTAAAAATGTGTCACCTGTTAATAATAGTTTGTTTTTTTTTAACTAATATTTGACTTTTAACTGGAGCATTCAGTCCTTTGCATTTGTATAATTGCTACTATATTTGGAATTAAATCTAACCAACTTTGAAAGTATTTTCTGGGGCACCTGGCTGGCTTAGTCGTAGAGCACATGACTCTTGATCTGGGGGTGGTGGGTTTGAGCCCCACATTGGGCATAAGGATTACTTTTTTAAAACAAGTGTTTTCCATTTGCCTGATCTGTTACAATTCTTTTTCTCTCTTTCAGATTTCTGATTTTTATGTATCAACTTCCCCTCTTTACCAGTTTAAAATTATACACTTTGTATCCTTTTATTAATTTAAAATTACACCAGATATTTTTACTTTATCAGAGTTATTTTTGACAATATAAGGAAGTTAGAGTACTTTAAATGCATTTACTCTTTCTTGGCATATGCTATTATTGTTGTGTACTTCAATTCTGTATTTTAAGAAATCCATAGGACATAATTATTATTTTACACAATTTAAATTCATTAGATATACCCATGTTTTCCATTTCTTTGCTCTTTATACTTTCTCATATTTCAGACTTTCCATGTGGGATCATTTCTTTCCTGCCTGCAACACATGCTTTGAAATTTCCTTCATTGTAGATTTGCAGTGTGTCTAAAATGTCTTTATCTACTATAAAACTCAAGGTTGGTAATTATTTTCTCTCAACATTCAAAATAATATTCCACTGTCTTCTCCTTCCCATTTTTGCTAGTGAAAAGTCAGCTGTCTATATATTGCTGCTTTTTTAAAGGAATTTATCTTTTTCTCTGACTGCTTTTAATATTTGTTCTTTGTCTTTGGTTTTAAGAAATTTTATTTTAATGTGCTTAGGTATAGTTTTCTTTTCATTTATCATGCCTTTGGTTCATCAGACTTAAAATTAGTGCCTTGAAGTCTTGTCAATTTGGAAATTCCTCAGCAGTTAACTCTTCAAATAATTGCTTCTTCTCATTCTCTCTTTCTTTTCCTTCTCCAGAACCCTGACAAACTATGTTAGACATCTTCACTATATCTCCATGTCTTTTACCCTCATATATATATCCCCCTGCCTTTTTTATCCTTTTGCCTCTCCATCCTGCATTCTGGAACATTTCTCTTGATATATCTTCAGGTTCACTAAGTCTTAAAAGTATAGCTAATCTACACTTAATATCTTGTTGGATTTTAAATTTTTATAAATTTCATTTATAATTTTATTTACAAAATATAGATATACTTGTAAAATTTTATTTATAAATGTTATTTTAATTTTTTTTTTTTTATGATAGTCACAGAGAGATTGAGAGAGAGGCAGAGACACAGGTAGAGGGAGAAGCAGGCTCCATGCACCGGGAGCCCAATGCGGGATTCGATCCCAGGTCTCCAGGATCGCGCCCCGGGCCAAAGGCAGGCGCCAAACCGCTGCGCCTGAGTACAAATACTCAGGGGCTTTGGTGTCCCAGTATCTTGTGGGGCAGGATCTCCCATTAGACTTCTTATTATGTACAGGGTTTTGCTGTCCATCCCCCTTGCACTACATGTCTATCAAAATGAGGATTCTGGGGGTGCCTGGGTACTCAGTTGGGTAGGCATCTGCCTTTGGTTCAGGGGCTGATCTACAGATCCTGGGATGGAGCCCTAGGTCAGGCTCCCTACTCAGCAGGGAGTTTGATTCTCCCTCTGCTCCTCCCCTACAGCTTATGTGCTCCCAAGCATGCACGTGCTCTCTCTCTCTCCAAATAAATAAAAAAATTTTTTTGAAAAAAAGATGAAGATTCTGACTTTTTACCAATTGGCAATTTCCTTCAGAGCAGAGCAGCTTCCATATTTCAATTTCCTTTTTCTTTGACTGTTAGTCTGGTAATTCCATACTACTTTTTGACATCCTTTTATGCTTTTAGAATATTTTTAAGACCCAGATCTATTAGTTATTTTCACTGGGAGGAATGATCTAATTTATCCTAACACTGCTAGAACCATTAAGACAGACTAGCATTTTAAATATTTTTGATAAATATTGAGGAACTGTCCTTCAGAACGTTTGTGCCTATTTATACTTCTACCTACAGCTTTAAAAATGCCACTTTCCATTTTCCCTTGACCAGGTTCTATCACTTGTAAGAAAAAGAATTTGCCAGTTAGATAAGTAAAAAATATGGTTTTGTTAAAATAAATATGTGGGGATGCCTGGGTGGCTCAGTGGTTTAGTATCTGCCTTTGGCTCAGGGAGTGATCCTGGAACCCTGAGATTGAGTCTGTGCACCACAACCCCCCCATCGGGTTGCCTGTGGGGGGCCTCTTTCTCCCTCTACCTATGTCTCTGCTCTGTCTCTCTGTATCTCTCCTGAATAAATAAATACAATCTTTAAAAAAATAAATATGTGCTTATTTAATTCCTAATGAAGTTTCAATAAAAGTAACATGTTTATTGAAATTACATTTCACTTCTGTAATTTAACCTGTTCAAAATTTATGTTTTCTTAGATCCTTAGGCTCTCATAAAGCTGTTACCTATCAGAAAAGCTACTCAGTTGTAAAAATATTAAAATATTTCCATATCAATTAGCAAATAGCCACTTCCTTCCCAAATGATCACACCTGGACTCCCCTGGTCACTCCAGCCTCTCCCAATCACCACCTATCTTCTCCCCATTATCCATCAAGTATAAAGTCAGTATCTACCAGACCAGTTGTCTTCAGGGCACTACTGTAGCCCTATGGCCAAAGTCAGTTCTTATTGGTTAGTAACCATTTCACAAATACTATTAAATATTTTAATGTAACCCATATGCATATATATTGAAAGTATTTTTCCCATTTGACAATAAAACTTTAAAACACACCATACTAGGGGCAGCTGGCTGGCTCAGTTGGTAGAGCATATGACTCTTGATCTCGGAGTTGTAGGTTTGAGTCCCACGCTGAGTGTAAACGTTACTTAAAAATAAAATCTTTAAAAAATAGTAACAATAAAATACACCATACTGTATTCTTTTTTCCTTACATATCCTTTTTCCATAACTTTTCTTTATAATTAGTTGCTGTTTCTCTCAAAATTATTAGTATTACTATAGCTATTTTCCTTCAAATTCTCTCAGCTCTTAAAAATCTATAAAGGAATTTATTCACAATATGACATAAGATTTTCATTGAATTTTACTGTTTTCTGGAACCCTATCAAACTTATGGTTATCCATTTTATGCTTTTGGCAGGCACCACAAATTTCAATTTTGTAAATGCCAGTAGAAGCCAAAATAAAGTAATAGTTCGTTCTGGACAAGCAAGAAAGTATTTTGAGCTAATTTTTATTTATGATATGTTACCTACTGAAGAAGGAGAAAACTAATTTTTGTGGATTAAATCATTTCATACTTGTCCACGATATTGATCTATAAAGATACTAGCTCTTTTATGGTCTTCTGCCAAATATATCAGCTAGATATTATGATCTCTTTTTTATGATTACTGTGTTTTAAATCTGATAACCACACTATTGCATTGTTATCCAGGCAACATCTTCCGAGCATTTCAATTATCTCAATCTCATGCAGACCCACATCAAAAGCTTTTACAAACATTTAGATATATTGTTTGTCCATGGAGTTTTCTTTATCCACAAACTTGTTGAGTAATTTTATAAGACCAAATAAATCAGATTTGCCTGGCATAATCTGTCTTCATAAACAAATGCTGTCCGCTGCCCATCACATTGTTATCTAAATGATTTCAGATCAATTTGGTTCACTCTAACTTGGGCAATTGCATTCTGTCAGCCCCAAACTCCCTCTGTTTTTCAATTGGAGACATTATTCTTCCTTTCACTTAACAAAGTGTTCTGTAAAGCAAGCAGGCAAGTATCTGAACCAATAAAGCCTAGTTTCCTGAAGATTTGTGTCTGATAGGCTAACTGAAACTATGTATTATATCCATGTCATAGCTGTAACTGGTGACATTACCTAAATCATTGTACTAGATGTCATAAGTAATATTTTGTGTTACATCAATAGGAAATGTAGCAAAACAAGGAATGTCTTCCTTCCATGTGTACTTACAGTACATATAACACTAGATTCCTTGCTACATAATTAGAGTTAGCGGAAATTGAGTTTTATATCAGAGGTTAATAATGACATACAATGGATATGAGATGATTTCATTGGAAAATTTGTTACATGTTATACTAAGGCAGAAAGATCACTGGGCTTTAAAAAACTTATAGTTCTATATTGCTAGGTAAAGGAACAAAGAATTCATTATTTACTATGCCATTATGTAAAACATAAATTGATTCATCTATTTCTCTTACTCACATGTATATGATGTACTTTGAAATCTGTGGCTTATCTCCATTAAGTGAAACTTGCCTAAAACTGTTTGTTAATTTGGAAACAATCAAAAGCAGCACTGGGCAAGCTAACACACTGCGTTTGCAGCAGGTTTCCAGAAAGAGGACAGATGAACAACCTTCCACTTCCCTTTGGGGTTCCTGTATTTTAACTTCAAACAAGTTTAGCTTGAACTCACATGTTGTCTTTTGTTTAAAACAAACAAACCTACCCAGATTCCAATATTCAGTCATAACTCGCAGGGAATAATTAACCCATCCAAAGAAGGGAGATCTAGATTTTTACTCGGAAGCTATTTTGCTCAGCATTGATAGCACCAAATCCACATAGCTCATGAAACAGTGGTTCAGAAGAAGACACTTCAAGGCAGCATAGATAGAATAAATAGGAAAATTATCATTATTTACTCACTAAAAGTATCTCTTTTACTAAGAGTATAGTTAAAGTTTCACTATCCAGTAACGAATTGATCAAAACCCAGGAGAAACATGCATAAAGACTAAATATTCACAACATGAAATAATTATATTCTCTAATCTTCATTGTTCTTATTGGTACGTTGATTTTATTTTTTAACTTAATAGCAGGATGGCACATGAGATCAATTATAATAACATCTTTCTTGGGGTTTTTTTTATAATTTTTTATGGCCTAAATATCAACCATGCTTGTTTAGTGGAAGACATTAAATATTCTGTGTAGGTTTTTTTTTTTTTTTTTTTTTTTGGTTGGGGGGGAGGGTTGGGAATGTTTATTAAAGAAGACAGTATTATTGTGAGAGAATAGAATAAAATGTCTCAGGGTTAGCTACATTACCTTTACTTACTTGACATTCCCCTAGGGAATTAACATAGAGATAATTAGAACATTGGCTTGGCTACTATTGTCTAACAGAGTTGTCTGTCATTAATAAAACCTTTACCTACCTTGGTACATCTTAACTACCGTGCTCATATGTAAGGAGTGTTATTCTCTCCAATTTCACCAAAGACTTACGCATTGTTAATGTTTTGCCGGGGTGGGGGGTGGGGTGCTTGTTAAGAGAGGGTGGAAATGCAGAGACTGAACCCAGAGAACGTTAACATTTGCACTTAAGATTCCTCATCTGAGTTATAGTATGCAGTATATTATTTGACTGTTTTCTCAATTCTACCAAGGATGGTACATAACTAATGCCATTCTAAATGTGCAAGAGAAAAGTTCATTTGTTACATACAATGGATGCCTTAGGGCATCTCCCCTAAACCAGTTAAGACTTACAGCTATGTTTAAATATAATTCCTTAAATAGTACATTGTAACTTCAAAATAAAGCTGAAACTCAGATGTAAGCAGCTTTAATAATTTCAAATCTATTATGAATAAAGAGATTCCCAAAATCTCCCCCAAAAGGTTCATTGTGATTAAACCTTTGAAACCAGCTTAACAATGAAAGTGGCATTGTTACCTGAAATCTTTTATGGAACAAGAAATAGGGGTGCTGGTTAATCTTTAAAAAGAACCACATAGCTCCCTGTATGGAGCCTGCTTCTCTCTCTGCCTGTGTCTCTGCCTCTCTCTCTCTGTGTCTCTCATGTATAAATAAATAAAATCTTTTTTTTTTTTTTTTAAAGAGCCACATAGTATATTCATTAGCACTAACTGCTTGAAAAGTCCTAACTTGGTGTTAAGATCAATAGGTTTTATTTCTCGTATGGTGAGAAACTTATTGACAGACAACCTAACTTTCTAAATGTTTCAACTTTAAACACTCCATTGAAAAATATAAAACCAAGGGGCACCTGGGTGGCTCAGGTCATGATCCTGGGGTGGAGTCCTGGGATGGGGCTCCCCACAGGGGAGCCTGCTTCTTCCTCTGCCTATGTCTCTGCCTCTCTCTCTCATTGTCTCTCATGATAAATAAATAAAATTTTTAAAATATATATATAAGCAATATATACATATAAACAGTATATATATATATAACTAAATAACTGTAAACACCCGTTTTTCTCACAGGAATGTTGAGACTCCATGTTTTTACATTAAGGGAATTAATATGTATTTATCTTTTATATATTTTTTTATAAAGAAGAAGGTAGGACTGCAATATTTATTCTTACTGAACTATGGCATCTGTCTTCCCTGGGCGGAACTCCTTAAAAGAAGTTCCAAAATGAAAGAGAATACAAGCAAGGAGGGGAAGAAAAAACAATATTTGTGTAAATAACAGAGTGGAGACGAAACATACTGGATATCCATTAGTATATTTTAAGAGGCTACACCCATAAATATGTAATCTTTCAACTGAGAACGTTTGTATAGATACACTCTGTAGAGATATATGTAGCATCCAACTGCGAATGTTTTTTGGACAATTATGTGTGAAATCCTCATCATGACCATTCTCACTGAACAACTCTACTATGAGTGGAGGATTTTCTGAAACTGAAATTGCTATTTGCACGATGTGGTGCATTGAAGCAATTCAAGGCTTTCATTCCACTTCACTGGAAATGAAGATTCACTATATTAACGTTCTCTAGACACTTATGTGGTAGGAAATTATGCCCCTCAATTACAAATTCTTCCAGCCTTCTCTCTCTTTGCTTCTCTGTTTTCAAGTCTCATTTCAAATACTCCACAAAATATTTGGCCTCACTTGGCATAAAAGAAGCAAACCCCCGTGCCTTTTTCCCCCACCTTTATGTGGAGATAACAACACTTGCCTCTTCTCGTAAAAGTATTGTGAGGCATAATATTTTGTAAAGCACTTTAGAAACCTTAGATATGAGAGCTAATGGAAATAAAAATTGTATTGCCATCTATTCTCCCGGTTCCTCTTAAGTTGGCCATTTTCTTTTTTGTTTATTTTTTTTTTCGTTTGGATGTTAGGAAGAAATATTGTTTTGCCAGTGAATATGGAAGCTTACTGAGATTACCTTCAACTTTCTTCCATCTTCTATTTCTTTCCTAGTGAAACCTCTCCTGGTTTCACAGATTGCTTCTAAGAATCTACCCAGAACTGATTCAGATATGACCTGCTTTATTGCTAGAGCACCTATACATGGCCTAATCTTAACAACTAAGCACCCTCTGGAGTACTAATTCATAACTTAAGTCTTCATGATGGCATTACTGGACACCATCACCACTACATGCCGCCACATGACCTTCCATTCATGCTCTCTATCCCCAAGTCCTGTGTTTGTACTAATTGACTGTATTATCTCCCTCATTACATTGTGAACACCCTTGAGGGAACTGACTGGGTCTATCTACAAAATACCTAGCACAGTGTTTTACTCATAGTAGGTATTCAATAAATGATTTAAGGTAATTAAATAGAGATTTTACGTTTCTTGAGCTAGCCGCACTGCAGAAGTCTTTAGAGTGAAACTGGACTAGCCTAAAGGTGCTGCTGTCCATTATTTCCAAACTTGAAGTAATCCACATGTAGAGACCTGCCTGATAAGGCTCTAGGAGTTAATCTGGATTGTTTTTTACGTATCTGCTAGCCAAATCCCAACTGAGGTCTTCTCTTTGGAACTGCTGATAAGACTCCATTGTAGGATTTAAAGGCATGAGCCCCTTTTCTATCTACTATACAACCATTTCTTTGGAAAAGTACTCTTAGAATGCATCAAAGTACACAATGGAAGAACACGATAAGAAGTGAATTGAGGAGCACATAAAGTACACAATGGAAAGATGATATTGAGTAAATTAGTTAGCCAGAGAGGCCTTCGGCTGGAGAGACTTGATTTCCTGTCCTGGCTGAGCACCTTGATAGCTGTGCTATACTGAATGACTTACTTACCCTCTCTGAACCTGTTTCCTCATCCTTAAAATAATATTTTCCTTGAAGAATTGTGAAGACAGTTTTACTATAAATAATACCAACGTATGCCTGATCTAAGTGGAATATTAGTAAATGGCATTATCATCATTTTTAGAAAATACACCATGGGAAATTATGAAAATGAACAACTAGAGTCACTTAACCAATGTAACAATGAAACACTGACTCCTGAAAATCACCCTAGAGAAAGCCCCAGAGACTGAACAACAAAGGATCTTTATCAGTGATTATGCAGGAAATCACAACTTTCTCTCTGTCCCATCTCACCCTTTGTTGGGTTCAGAGAATGAAACACTATTTTTAAAGATTTACTTATTTATTTAAGAGAGAGCAAGTGTGGGAGTAGGGGCAGAGGAAGAGGAAAGAGAAAATCTCAAGCAGACTCCTTGCTGAATGTGGAGCCAAACAGGGGGGCTCGATCCCACAATCCCAAAATCATGACTGGAACTGAAACCAAGAGTCCACTGCTTAACCAACTAAGCCACTCAGGCATCCCCAGTATGAAAACTTTGATGGAAGAATTACAAATCAAGAATATAAAACCAAAAAAAAAAAAAAGAATATAAAACCACTGGGTTTGAATAAAATACTTTCCAATTTTCTCATAGGGTTGCTCCCTCAGAAGGAGGAACTCTAGATATCACAAGCCTTTTGGTCATCTAGCCAGTTTTCATACAAGAGGAAAGAAGGAACGCAATAAGACAAGCAATTGATCTAATTATAGAATTCCCATGTCCTATTCCTATAGGTTCTGAGTAGGAATTAGGACTGAGTACTAATTCTAAATTAGAGTAACATTTTCTTCCAGAATGCTGGAGGAAAGGGCATTTCTCAGACACAGTTCAAAGGATGCATAGTAACTCTGCGTCCTCCATCCCCTGCATTGGCTTTGTTTTTTTTTTTTTTGTTTTTTTTTTTTTTTTAGAGAGTGTGCATGCAAATGGGTTGGGGGGGAGCAGAGGGAGTGAGAGGATCTTAAGCAGGCTTGGCACTGGGCATGGACCCTGATGTGGAGCTGATCTCACAACCCTGGGATCATGACCCCAGTGGAAACTAAGAGTCGATCACTCAACCAACTGAGCCACCCAGGTGCCCTACCTCCAGGTTCTTTATAAGAAAATTAATAAAGAAGGGGAGGAGGGGCACCTGGGTGACTCAGTGAGTTAAGCATCCTACTCTTGGTTTTGGCTGGGATCATGATCTCAGAGTGGTGAGATCGATCCCTGTATAGGGCTCTGCACTCAGCAAGGAACCTGCTAGAGATTCTCTCACCCTCTTTCTCTGCCCTTCCCCCTGCTTATGTGTGCACATGCTCTCTTTCTCTAAAATAAATAAATAAATCTTTTAAAAATTATTTGGAGGAATATCAAAGGATACATTTTAGATGCAAACAGTTTTTCAGGCATCTCAGAAATATATGATCACAAATGTTGGGAAAATATGACCACAAATCACAATAGCAGTAGATCGTGTAGCTGCTTTATTTGTCCCCTCAAAACTGCCTGAAGAACAAAGTCACAGAAGACACTTTAGAACAATTGAAGACACAGACAGATAGATAGCTGGATATATAGGTAGTAATAGACTGACAGATAGGAATTATTAGTGAAATCCCATCATAGGAGGGTTCTCTAGGGTGACGGATGTCAAACTTAATGCTTCAGAAGAGATTAAAAACATATTTGAAGTGACAGTTCCTGATCAGTCAAATAAATAGGTGAAGATTTGCCAGTGGGGAGAAACAAAGTCTTTTAGTTTGTCTCAACCTACCTGAGCTAATACAAATCATTATTACATTTTCCAAACAGAAGCACTGACAACTTAGAGCTCTAAGATTACATGACCCTTCATAGTAAGAGACTGGGTAAATAAATGGTGCAAAGCATATAGTTCAGAACACAATGCCATTTTTTATTACATGGAGGTTAAGTAGCTGGCAATGTGGACATTTTGAAATAACTGACGTGAGCTAAATATTTTGGAAAGTCTTAAGACAGTAAGCTTTCCTTCTAGTTATATTCTTAGTATGTTGCTAAAATTCAAGAGGTCATAGGTAGAAAAATAATAATTTGGCTGGTAGATATAAATGCTGATTATATTCTGGGCCAACCAGTTCCTTTCTCCCTTTTCATGAATGTGTACGTGATGGGAGAAAATTAAGAAGAGGAGGAATTTCTAGCCTGCCATAAAAACAATCAACCCATCAAGTCTAAAAATTTGTTGTGCAATTTGATATTTGAAAAGTATCTGGAGAGTTTCTTGAGTCTCTGTAAAAAAGCAAAACAGTATTCATAGATTTTTCTGTAATGCTTAATTGTGGATTCATGTAGTTCTCTTAAATTATATCTCTTCTCAAGTGAATGAGGCAATTTTAACGCAAACTTCCTGTTTGTGTTAGAATTAGCTCTCTCTGATTTTCTACAAAATTTATAAATCTGTACCTTACCTTCTGCTGGAATATATTCTGGATTGTGTTGTTCTCATTTGTTATTGCTATTGCTCTAGGGTTTTTTGTTTTTTTTTTTTTTTTTTGCATCTTTTTGTGGATAGATTAATTTAATTCCTTGTGGCTGTGATGACCCATATCTTTCACATCTTGACGTAACCCACAGAATCTAAAACAGTGTAGTATTTACTACGCATTCAATGGCTTGAACTGAATAAAATGTTTATAAAGAACTTTAAAGGTCCTATGTCTATTTCTGTCTTCAGGATCACACATCAGTCTAGAGAGACACAATGAGTCCTTTTGTTAAGTGCCAGAAAGAAGTGGTTTCTACCACCTCTAAAGGCAGTCCTGTCTAATATTAAAAGTACTCACCCACAGGAAAATTCTTTATAGAGGTGTACATATATAAATACAAAAATCCTTCATCTTTGTTGATTTTATCCAAAAAACTGCAAGTGGCATTTGCTACATTAATATTGTGTAGGAAATATACCTTATAAGGTTTCATTTTGCAAAGTATCAGGGAAAAAATCAATGAGACAATTCGTGAAGAGAAGGGGGCAGATATTCATGATTCTAGAAGGCGGGAACAACTATTAAGGATAGCATTTTAATTTCTGGCATGAGATTTTTTTAAAGGCCAACATATGAAGTTGACCTTTGACTACAATGTTTTTAGTTTAGCAACACCTCCTCCCTCAAGAACTGTGCGCCTCAGAGTAGGCATTAAATATTCTCACTACACACACACACACACACACACAAAGTACCTCCATGAGGAGATGGATGTATTGCCTAACCTTGCTAGGTTATTCATTTCACAATGTATACATCTATTGATCATGCTCTGCACCTCAAACTCACATGGTATTATGTGTCAATTATATCTCAATAAAGCCAGGGGAAAACTGTACCTCAAAGTGAATGAAATTGGGGTTCAAGGAGACTTCAGGTTGCTCAAACCATGAAGATGCCCAATAACCATAAAATTACTAAACTTCCAGCAATCTCTTTTCCTGACATCTGATTAAAGTGTTATCTTATATTAATTATTGTCTCGAGTGAAGGCCCCGAATTTCACTGAGTTCACCAGCTCTAGACGCCTACAAATATGTTTTGCTATAAATTACTGGCACTGTTTCTGTTGATATTCAGCATAATCAAACATTTGTAAGCATGCTGTCTTTTCAATCTGTTCAGCTGATGCACTTTACCTGATCTTTTATTAAAGTAATCAAAACACTTGCTGTGTCGCATCTAATGAATGTTGCATGTATGATTAAGTGCTTTCATTCATATTGCAAGTTTGATTTAATGTAATCTGCCTTTCAGACAGCCATTAGCCTAGCTCCTACATGAATTCGATTAATTGGCTGAATTCTTCCAGATGTCCATTAAGCATTACAGGAATTTCTATGTAGAAACAGCAGGGACTGTCTAGCACAGAACCAAACAATGAAATGTTATATTGCTGCCATGACTTACAAAAAGCTAGATTCATTTTCATTAATAAAACATCTGTACTCCTGCACAGCTATGCATTGAGATGCATTTATTTTATATGTTTATTTCTCTTATGACTGTAAATAGAGAGTTAAATAGAAGCACATTTACTGATATTATGTAAGCCCAGGGTTTAGCGGATGCTGATTGACAAAATGGCTCAATTCTGAAAGTTTACAGAAGGTCCTAAACAGAAAAAAATACACGAACAGACACCTGTTTGAAATAGAATTAGAGAATGTCTGGGATTACAGCAATAGAATGACATTAGAGACTTATTTTGAAATGGCTTGATCGTCCCACATGCTCCCACGTTCTCTTAAGAGAAAGTGGCAAACATGGCTCTTGCCAGGATAGTGGGAGGGTGTGTACCACTGTTTGGAGTAGCTTTCTTTTCTTGGGAGTTTTGCCTTGTTAAGGCTTAAACAGCAGGGAGAGTTTTAGTCTTGAACCATACTAGCTCAGCATATTTTACCACTTACTGAGTGCTATTTACCAATCAGTTGGGAGGCTTACCACAACTAATAATTGAAACAAAAACTAAGTGTCAGATGAAACCAGAGTTAGAACAGGTGACAGATTTTCTAATAGCAAATATTCATCTTGAAATTAAGATGGTACCCCAAAAATAACATTTTGTTTCTCTTTTACGAGTATCTACAAATTGATTTTACATATTGAAGGTGGAAATCTTATATCTGTAACTTTATGAAATTATTGTTTTGTAACCATATACCATCCCTGCTATAAAGACATACAGTGTTTGAACTTTCAGACCAAAATACCTTTTATCCTTTCTTTGCACAATTGGACAAAATATGTAAATATGGAGAGAAGGAAAAAAGTAATTTTCTCATAATATACCTGCAAATCACTAATTGTAATATAAATACTCTAAAATAACTGACTTTTGAAATTTCAAGTTTTACCTGAACTAACTACTCTATTAGTAGTTTCTACTTCATGGGCGCTTTTATTTTAAAAAAAAAGGAATTCTTGGGGATGCCTGGGTAGCTCAGCAGCTGAGTGTCTGCTTTCAGCTCAGGGTGTGATCCTGGGTCCAGGGATCAAGTCCCACATCGGGCTTCCTGCGAAGAGCCTGCTTCTCCCTCTGCCTGTGTCTCTGCCTCTCTCTCTCTCTCTGTGTCTCTCATGAATAAATAAATAAAATCTTTTTTAAATGGGGGGTGAAAATTCTTGGGGCACCTGGGGGCTTAGTCACTTAAGCGACGGACTCTTGATTTTGGTACAGGATATGCTTTCAGGGTCCTGAGATGGAGTTCCACTTCGAGCTCTGCACTCAGCAGGGAGTCTGCTTGAGGATTCTCTTTCTCCTTCTGCTCCTCCCCCTGCTCATGCTTTCTCTCTCTCTCAAATAAATAAATCTTAAAAAATAAAAAATAAAAGGGATTCTTTATTACCTAGTAGTTTATTTTAATTGTGAGCTGGTGCTATTACAGTAACTAGAAGAGGACATCTTTTAGGATCGGATTATCAGTCATATGGACCATTATAATAAGATGATGCCAACAGGGGGCACCTGGGTAGCTCAGTGGTTGAGCCTCTGCCTTTGGCTCAGGTCATGATCCTGGGGTCCTGGGATCGAGTTCTACATCAGGCTCCCCGCAGGGAGCCTGCTTCTCTCTCTGCCTATGTCTCTGTCTCTCTCTGTGTGTCTTTCATAAATAATTAGTAAAATAAAATCTCTAAAAAAAAAAAGATGATGCCAACAGAATTTCAAAGATCAGGTTTGAACAGATAGTATCTTCCTTTAAAAAAAAAAAAAGATTTATTTACTTATCTTTTTAGAGAGAGAGCATGAACTGGAGGGCCAGAGGAGCAGTACGAGAGAGAATCTCAAGCAGGCTCCACACTGAGCATGGAGCCCAATGCGGGGCTCAATCATAGGACCCTGAGATTATGACCTGAGCCAAAACCAAGAGTCACTTGCTTAACCAACCAACTGTGCCACCCAGGAGCCCCCAGACAGTATCTTCCTTGACCAGAAGTTTGTGAAGAAATTATTGGAAGATAGATAAATCCTATAAAGGAAAATAATTGATAGTCTTCATATTGATCTTGGTGCTAACATACAGATTTAAAAATAATAGTTTACAAATATTGAGAAATATTTGAGTTTTACAATCAGTCAGCAAAAACTCACACCTACTATAAATACCTACTATGGAAATACAAAGACCTATAAACCACAGTGGCTGAACTCACAAGGGAAAGAAAACATTACAAGTACCATTAATAAAAGTTGTTCAAAGTCCCATAAAATGGGAATGTTCCCCTCGATTCCCTCAAGCTTCACAGAGGAGCTGTATCTTGAAAGATGAGTAAGAGTAGGCATTCAAAAAAAAAAAAAAAGAGTAGGCATTCAAAATGGGGGGAGGACATTGGGGAGCACAGGATATCCCAGGCACTAAGAACAGTGCATGGTGTCAGAGGAGCATTTGCCCCAAGCCTTGTTCCTGATGTTTCTCTTCATGTCAAGGAATATCTGTTAGAGTACCATTCCTGGATTCCTTCCTTCCCCTCCTTCACTCATTCCTCAGCAGGGGAAAAGGTATGACTTAACATGATTACTGAGGGACCAAGAACTTGATGTGCTTAGCTCAGCCACCTTCTTCCTCCCTCCTCTTTCTGATCCCCGTAGTCTGCTCTTGGCCTCAAGCAAGCTTAGGAGATATTGGCTGGCCTTGAGAGAAGAGGCCAGTAGTTATCCCATTCTTCCTGCGACAAGATGAGTCAGCGTGTTACTTCTAGAATTCAGAATTAAGAAGCCCCTTATTTTCCATACCTAAGCCACATTCTTCAATCTAGCCATCATTAGTAATAAAAGTAATATTTTGCTCTTAAACCACCTCCTTTATGTTTATCTTTATCCTTTGGCATGGGACTCAGGGGTTTGGGATGCTATTTATCTTCTTCCCCACAAAAACCCCAACTTGAATGTACAAGCATAGAGCCATGAGAGTCACTTAGAGTGTTGAAGCTTCAAATGATTCAGAGGAGAGGTGAGCAATGAGCCTGGGAGACAAAGGAGGCCACATTGTGAAAGTCACCAAGCCTTGATAAGAATTCGCTAAAATACTTTGTAGCAATTATAAAGATGAAGATGTTATCTAGGAAACTGGCTAGATGCCCTAATAGAGCTTTATTGGCGGTGATCCCGGCTCCTCAGGCTCTGACTCTAAAGCTTTATTATGCATTAGAATCATTTGGAGACCTCAGTAAAATGCAGATCTCGAGCTCCACCCTCAGAGATTCCGAATCAGCATGAATACAGCGTGAGTCCAGGAATCTGTATGGCTAACAAGCCCCTTAGGTGATTCTCATGCCAGAAATTTTAAAACCACCCTTGGAGAAATGCTACTCGTGAATATGAGTTTCTGCTTCAAGAAATCCAACTTTGTAAGAATACCAAAAGATGTTCAGATTCATGATAACCCAATTCCCAAAATATCTAAACATAAACCAGAATACTGATTTATTTACAGTGAGAGCTATAACTCTAAAAGGACTGGAGTTCTTGAAGCTGTAGAGTGCGCGTGTTCTCCATGTAGGAAAACCCAAATGGGAAGCCACATTATAAAAGAAAGTTGCTTGATCACCTTGGAATCAAGCCGTGGACATACCTGGATGACCTGATGGCATCAAGTTAGTCTGCTGCATCCATCTCAACTGTGGAGGTAGACTTGCCAAGGGTGCTGGAAGCTGCTGGTTAGAGCCCCTTGCCCAATGCTGTAACGAAATCAAGAGGATGATTTCTCCTTTTTTTTTAAAGGCTTCTTTAGGTAAGATTAAATATAACTGATAAGATTACAGATTTAGATATACAGTCACATTTCCTTGCAAATACAGTTATCACCTTGGATAGCATAGCATTTGAGAGCTCCCAGAATTCACCTACCCATTTACAGAGTGGTATGTAGGGCTGAATATTTCTACAAATGAATGTGAGCTTTATGATATCAGGGATCTTGCCCTTCTGTTCACCACTTTATCCCAGGTACTTAAGATAGTGCCAGACATAAAAGAGTAATCAATAAATATATTGTGAATGAACAGGATCAGTGATTAGTCTCATGTAGCACATGACCATTCTCTGAGGGAAACCCTAATTCCAAAATCTGGTCTACATTGCTGTTGCCCCCCATGGATTCGCCACCCGCCTCAAGCAAAATCAGTTGCTTTTGTTACCTGTTTGTGATGGGCATGTTACTGTTGTCAGAATTTGTTTTGATTTTTAGCACCAATCTCTGAAGAGTTTATATTTTGTGAGTTCCCAACAGGTTAAAAGGAATAGGAAATTCCTATTGCTTGCTCAAAATAAAAGAGAAGAGAGAGGGAGCTGACCAAATACCATTTCTTTTCGTATTCGTGTTCTGTTCGTATTTGTGATGGATAGCTAATTCTAAGGACTTTTTCCTTGGTGTGTAAGTGAATGCCACCCAACACTCTCTGTAACCTCTTCACAACAAATGTAAGGAGGAAGTTCCTTAGCTTCTGAGCTTAAGAAATGTTGATAAATATTATGAAGCTCCAACTAATTAAAAATGAAATGCAGCCAGCTAAGCTCCAGCCATTTTTAATTTACAATATTGCTTTGCTTCCGAAGCAAATGTGGACAAGTCGCAACTTCTTTTGATGCCTGAGGGACTGAAAAAATTAAATCAGCAGGATTGGCTATTGATGTTTTCTAGCAAATGTTTTGAAATCTCTGCCTTTCATCCATCTTGCAGGAAAACAGGATTGCTTTGTGAGCCTTCAAAGATATTAATTCCTTTAATAAATCCTGATTTGTATGTTGAAAACTTCCAACGGTTAGGTTTCTGTAGCAATCTCAACATCAGGGGTAAATGTTGCCCGCAGGCAGACTCCCAATTTTTTTTCCAAGTATCATCGCTCTTAGTCTGAAACTGGAGCTACACGACAACAGATTAAACACACCTTCTGTTCGGCCTCTTTTCGTAAGATTTCTTTGTTATATTGTTTGCAAGGCAAATTTCATGACAGGCTGTTTGCTTTCCTGGTGATCAGCACTTAATGAGATAAAGCACAAACATAAGCAGTGACTGCCCCAGTTCTGTGCTTTGATCCCTGCCCCTCTAACCGACGTGAAAAAAAAGGGGGAGAAAACTTGAGCTTCTAAAAATATAGTGAATATTTGTCATATAGTAAGCCAATCAGAGCTCCACCCAATAAACAGAACAATAAATCAGGTAGAGAAAGTTAAAACACAAACACGCACAGAGAATATCACTGAGTACTGGCATGAAAGGTGGGCTTGAGGCAAGCTGACCCCAGTACAGAGATTCTGTGTACAGCACTAATTTCTCCAATGATTTCCACCACAGTGATAATACAAAGATATTAGAAATAAGAGAACAGCAACAAAACTATTAGATGACCCTTTAGAGGACAGCATTATTTCAGGTTTCTTTTACTTAAAGGAAGCATTTATGACACTGGTTTAAACTGCCCTGGGGCATTTCTCTTTGAAATTCTTCCTGAAGGAAAGATATAGCAATGTGTCTGGGTTGAAAAACTAGTGTAAAGTTTTCTCATTTCTGTCCAAGCCATTAAAAAAGAATAGACTTTTTTTATTTTTTATTTTTTTTGGTGGGAGAGAGAGAAGCTTAATAGTCTTAATAAATGAGCCAACACTTTTCCCTTGGAGACTAAACTAAGGAGGGAGGGTCTGAAGAGCTCTTGATTTTAGCAAAGGAGATGAGAGGGGCACCTGGGTGGCTCAGTGGTTGAGTGTCTGCTTTTGGCTTAGGTCGTGATCCCAGGGTTCTGGGATCGAGTCCTCAATCAGGCTCCCTGCTAGGAGGAGCCTGCTTCTCCCTCTGCCTACGTCCCTGCCTCTCTCTCTGTGTCTGTCATGAATAAGTAAATAAAATCTTTTTAAGGGGGGGGGGGCAAAGAAATAAAAAAAAACAGTGCAGAGAGCAATATTAGGAAGGTTTGGAGGGATGGTTTGAGAGCTTGTGACTAATGTCTCTTTTCTCTGAAAAATCTTCATCATTCTGGAATGAATGATCCCTTCTAGACTGATATTTTCTGAAAGTTAAAAGTCCTAAACAGATTAAGTCTCTGTACATAAATAATACTACTGGTTGTGGAACCATATATTTAAAGATAGGGTTTATTGTTCCTTTTTACTTATTAAGGTATAATTATGAAAAGTTAAACATTACAATAAATTCTTTAAAGATTCTATTTTTCAGAATAACTACCTGATTATGTATAGTACAGAAATAAATATATATGCATATACGTAATAGGTACACAATTACAAAAACTAATTCAGGTGTGTATATTATTATTGTTAAAATTAATCATTTGTTAACTTTAAATAGGATATTCTGCCTTTATGGAAGCAAAATACTTGAGATTAAAAATATTAGAATTTCTTCAGGCATCTGGGTGGCTTAGTCAGTTGAGTGTCCAACTCTTGATTTTGGCTCAGGTCATGCTCTTCTGGGATCGAGCCCTGAGTTGGGCTCTGCCCCCAGCGGGAGTCTGTTTCAGGGTTCTCTCTCTCCCTCTGCTCTCCCCCTGCTCACTTGCACTCTCTCTCTCTCTCAAATAAGTAAATAAATCTTTTTAAAAATGTTGGAATTTCCATAAGTAAATTTTAATTTCATTACTGAATGAGTTATATTATACTTTTTAAAAAAGATTTTATTTATTTATTTGAGAGAGAGCAGCAGAGATAGCACAAGTAGGGAGGAGAAGGAGAAGTGGGCTCCCTGCTGAGAGCAAGGAGCCCAAGATGGACTCTATCCCAGGACCCTCGGGACCATGGCCTGAGCTGAAGGCAGATACTTAACTGACTGAGCCACCCAGTCACCCTTATATTACACTTTAGTATAATGATGTTCAGGTGCTTTACTAAATGTCAAAAATATATTATTATCCTTCGTAAGAGAATTCTAAAGACAACTCTAGTTGCATTTGTTCACTTTGCAACTCACGCTCAGAGTTTCTGCTTCTCTAAGTTTGAAGAGGAACCTGTTTTCTAAAAAACTCCATAGGTCAGTGTGATGTGCAGCCAGGATAGAAAACTGTGAATTTAGGGGAGCCCGAATGTAGAGATTATGGTCATAATTGGGAACAACATCTTTCATTAAGAGCAGAAATAAATGGGACATATAAGTAGGCCTCAAACTACTCCAGCAACAGAGTCAGTACAGAAATTAGAGGTGCTTTGTAAATAAAAGTTCTAGTGTATTAAATGATAATGGCAATGATGTCAGTAAAATGATGGAGTAGACAGTTCCAAGCTCTTGTTCCCTGACAGAAACACTGAAAAACAAGCAAATATTGTCAGAACCAACTTTGTTAGAACTCTGGAAAACACAGGTTTATAGCAACCAAGTAAACAACCCAGAAAAAAAGATAACTTGAAAATGGCAGGAAAGCTATGTGGCATTTTTACTTGCTCTTATCTCACCTCCACCCTGTCATGGTGGCCATAGTAAAGCAGCAGCAGCCAGTGTTCCCAGTGTAGACCCTGGTCCTTGATTCCAAGGGGAAGGAGCAGACTTTATTTGCAAATTATTGTATATGTCTATTCTAACCTGTGTAGGGTTACCTGAAGGACTGGCTCAAGTACTTGTCTCTGTTTAGACCAACTCAGTAGTACTCAGGCCAGAAAAGCTGAATGCATTGTTCAAAAAAGATGCAAAGCAAGCAAACTAACAACCCACAGATGCCTGGACAAGAGATTAAGACCCAGACATATAATAGACCACCTGAGGCCTGGGAAACTGAGGAAAAACTGAGGGAGATTATTTGGGAAGTTAGAAGATTCAAAAGTACCCATGCAGACAAGGAATAAGGAATATTCAGGGGAATTTAAAATATGCACAAGGGTTTTTTTTGTTTTGTTTTTTTTTGTTTTGTTTTGTTTTGTTTTTGTCCAGGGCGAGACATATGCTCAAGAAAGATGTGAGAGGATCTCAAGTTTGCATCTCAGGATGACTCATTGGCTTAATGTGAGCCCATTTAAGTGTTGGAGCACACCAGAATGAAGTCAATCCACAAAGACTGGGACAGGTGTTTGATGGGTGGGGTTTTTTTTCTTGTCTGCTTTTTCCTTTTTTACTGGGGGACCAATGTCACTTTTAAGTCATTTTCCTTCTTTTATCATCTGGCCTTCAAGGAAACCTCTAAAGGAATAGCAACTTCAAGAACCACAGATGATAAGATATACAGTCTTTGCAAAAATAGTTTGGAAAAGTCACTAAATGACAGATTGCTACAGCCTTCAACAATCAAAAAATAAAACAAACCCTAGAGAAGGGGAAGGATCCAATTTCCAGAGTTCCCATGTTATAATATTTAAATGCCCAGTTTTTTTTTAAATGCCCAGTTTTTAACAAACATCACAAAGCATAAAAAAAAACAGGAAAGTATGGCCCAAATAAAGAAACAAAATAAATTGGCCAAAACCATCCTTGAGGAAGTATAGACACTGGACTTCCTAGACGAAGACTTTAAACAACTATCTTAAATATCAAATTGCTAAAGGGAAACATGAACAAAGAACAAAAGGAAATCAGGAAAACAATGTAGGAACGACAATATCAATAAAGGGACAGAAATTATAAAAAAGAAATGAAAGATAAATTTTGGATCTGAAAAGTACAATAAAGTGAAAAATTCACTAGAGGTGTTCAATATCAGACCTAAGCATGCAAAAGAAAAAAGTCAGTGACCTTGAAGATAGAATAACTCAGCTTATCAAGCTTAAGAAACAGAAAAAGAAAAAAAGAAGAAAACTGAACAGAGTCTAAGGGACATGTGGGGCACCAACAAGTGGGCCAACATGTATTATGGAAGTTCCAGAGGAAGAAAAGAGATAGAAAGGGGTAGAAAGATTATTTGAAGAAACAATGACAGAAAACTTCCCAAATACAACAAAGACAAAAGCAAGTTCAGAGCCAGATGGCTTTGCTGGTAATTACAAAAACATTTAAACACCAAGAATTCTTTTCAAACTCTTTCAAAAAACTGAAGAGGAGGAAACACTTTCAGACTCATTCTATGAGGCCAACATTCTCCTGATACCAATGCTACATAAAGACATAAACAAGGAAAGGATAAACAAAGAAAGGTCCAAAATTCCTTATGAATGTAGATGCTAAAGTACTCAACAAAAGAAAAGAAACCTAATCCAACAGCATATTATAATGAAAATACATTATGACCAAGTGGGACTTAACCTAAGAATGCAATAGCAATTGCTAAGAAAACCAACCAATGTAATAAATCACATTAATAGGATGAAGGGAAAAAAACACACATGACCATCTTAATTGATGCAGAAAAGGCATTTGAAACCTTTTGTGATAAAATCCAACACTCTTTCATGATAAAAAAAAAATTAGAAAACTAGGAATAGAAGGGAATTTCCTCAACATGATAAAGGTCATTTATGATAACATCATACTCAATGGTAAAGGAACTTAAGGCCTTCTCCTTAAGATCAGGAACAAGACAGGGATGCCCACTTTTATCACTTATTCAACATTGTACAGGAAGTTCCAGCCAAAGTAGTTAGAGAAGAAAAGAAAAGACACCTAGGTTGGAGAGGAAAAAGTAAAACTATCTCTATTTGCAGGTAACATGGTCCAATATAAAGAAAATTCCAAAGAATCCACAAGGAAGCTACTAAAGCTAATAAAAGAATTCAACAAATTTACAGGGTATGTCAATACACAAAGATCAGTTATGTTTCTATATACCTGTAATGAACAATCCAAAAAAAAAAAAAAAAGAAAATTAAAAAAGCAATTACACTGCCAATAGCACCCACTGGAATAAATGCCTAGGAATAAGTTTAACCAATGAGATCATAAAAATCTGAGAAATATAAAACATTGTGAAGAAAATTAAAGAAGACCCAAATAAAGAGAAATACATCATGTGGTCTTGGGTAAGAATACTTATTATTATTAAAATGTCAATACCACCCAAAGTGATCTACAGATTTAGTGTTATCAGCATCAAAATTTCAACAGCCTTTTTTGCAGATAAGGAAAGATTTATCTTTAAATTTATGTGGAATTGAAAGGAACACTGAATAGCCTAAGCAATCTTGAAAAAGAAGAACAAAATTGGAAGACTCACACATCCCAATTTTAAAACTCACTACAAAGCACAATAATCAAAATAATGTGATACTGGCATAAGGCCAGATACATAAACCAATGGAATAGATTTGAATATCCAGAGATAAACTCATACAATTTATAGCCAAATGAATTATTACAAGGGTGCCAAGCCCATTCAATGGGGGAAACCATAGTCTTTTCAACAAATAGTGTTAAGACAACTGGATTTCTACATGCAAAAGAGTGAAGACAGACTGTTATCTTGCACCATGTGCAAAAATTAACTCAAAGTGGATCAATGACCTAAAATAAATATAAGAGCTAAAACCATAAAACTCTTACATCAAAACATAGGCGTTAATTCTCATGATCTTGGATTTGGCAATGACATCAAAATTTTTAAAATATATAGGACTACATCAAAATTTTTGTGCATCAAAAGACATTATCAAAGAAGTGAAAAATCCTACAGCATGGTAGAATTATTTGCAAGTCATCTATCTGATAAGGATTTATTATCCAGAAAATATAAAGAGCTTCTACAACTCAACAACATAAAGAAAACATAATTCATGGGATCCCTGGGTGGTGCAGCGGTTTAGCGCCTGCCTTTGGCCCAGGGCGCGATCCTGGAGACCCGGGATCGAATCCCACGTCGGGCTCCCGGTGCATGGAGCCTGCTTCTCCCTCTGCCTATGTCTCTGCCTCTCTCTCTCTCTCTCTCTCTCTCTCTCTGTGTGACTATCATAAATAAATAAATAAATAAAATTAAAAAAAAAAAGAAAACACAATTCAAAAATGGGCAAAGGACTTGAATAGATATTTCTCCAAAGAAGATAGATAAATGGCCAATAAGTGCATGAAAAGATGCTCAACATCATTAGTCATTAGAGAAATGCGTATCAAAACTATAGTGAAATAACATTTCATGCCTACTAGAATAGCTGTAATTTTTTTCATGGAAAATAGGCATTATTAAGGATGTGAAAATTTCAGAACCCTTGCACCTTGCTGGTGGGAATATAAAATGGTACAGCTGCTATGGAAAACAGTTTGACAGTTCCTCAGAAAGCTAAAATACAATTACCAAATGACCCAGCAATTGCATTCTAGACATATATCCCCAAAGAATTGAAACAGATATTTACACACCAATATTGATTTGATTGTAGTATTATTCACAATAGTCAAAAGATGGCAACAACCTAAGTTCCATCAATAGATGAGTGGATAAACAAAATGTATTATATACATACAATGCGATGTTTTTTAGCCTTAAAAAGGAATTAAATTCTGAAACATGCTGCAACATGGATAAAACTTGAAAACATTAAGTAAAATAAGCCAGACACAAAAAGACAAAATGTTTTTCCACCTATATAAAAGATTTAGTATTTTTTTTATATAAAACATTTAAATGGCCAACAGGTACTTGAAAAACTGCTCAACATCACTAACCATCAGGGAAATGCAAATAAAAACCACAATGACATATTACTCATACATGTTAGATGGCAATCATCAAAAAGACAAGAGATACCAATTGTTGGGTAGGATGTGAATAAAGGGAACGCTTGTGCACTGCTGGTGGAAATGTAAATTGATGCAGCCGCTATAGAAAACAATATGGAGGTTCCTCAAAATATTAAAAATAGAACTATCACGTGAACCAGTGATCCCATTTTTGCATATATATCCAAGAAAATTAAATCACTATCTCGAAGAAATATCTGCACCACAATGTTAATTGTGGCATTATTTACAATAGCCAAGACGTGGATACTGCTTAAGTGTCCACAAATGGATGAATGGGTAAAGAAGGTGTGGTCTACATATACAATAGAATATTATTCAGCCATTAAAATACGAGAAAAGCCTGCCATTTGTGACAACTAGATGGACTTCAAGGACATTATGCTAAGTTTAATAGTCAAACAGAAAAAGGTAAATACTGTATGATCTGACTTATATGTGGAATCTAAAAAACAAAAAACAAAGAAACAAAATGAACTCCTAGAAAAAGGGATCAGATTTGTGGTTACCAGAAGTAGAGGGTAGGGGAGGTAGGAACTGGAGCAAGGTGGTCAAAAGGTACAAACTTCCAGTTATAAGATAAACAAGTATAAGGGATGTAATATAACATGATGACTGTAGCTAACACCACTGTAGGATATACAGGAAAGTTGTTAAGGGAGTAAATCCTAAAAATTCTCACCCCAAGGAAAATGGCTTTTTTTTTTTCTTTTTCCTTTTCTATTTTATTTTATCTGTAGGAGATGATGGATTTCAGCTGAATCAATTGTGGTAATTATTTCACAATACATGTAAATCAAACTATCATGCTATATGCCTGAAATTAATAGTGATGTATGTTAATTATTTCTCAATAAAACCAGAGGAAAAGGAAAGAAAATGTGGTATATATACACAATGGAATATTATTCAGCTCTAAAAAAAAAAAGGGGGGAATTCTGCCATCTACAATAGCATGCCTGAACCTTGGGGCACTATGTTAAGTGAAGTAAGTCAGACAAAGAAAGACAAACACTGTATCATCTCACTTACATATGGACTCTAAAAAACCCAAACTCACAGGAACAGAGGTAAGATTTGTAGTTGCCAGGCCATAATGGGTGAAGGTGGCCATAAGGTACAAACTTCTAGTTATAAGATAAATAAATTCTGGGGATGTGATGTACAGCATCGCTACTATAGTTGACATTACTGTCTTGGATTACTTGAAAGTTGCTAAAAGAATAGATCTTAAAAGTTCTCATCACAAGAAAAAAACGTGTGCCTGTGAGGTGATGGATGTTGTAATCATTTCACAACATATACATATATCAAATCATTACTTTATACACTTTAATACAATGTAATGTGTCAATTATTCTCAATAAAACTGAAAAAAAAAGATGATCCTTTCCAAATGTTATCTAGTTGACCCAGCCCTATTTTTTAAAAAAATATTTTATTTATTTATTCATAAGGGACACAGAGAGAGGCTGAGACATAGGCAGAGGGAGAAGCAGGCTCCCTGACGGGAGCCCCAGGCAGGATTCGATCCCAGGACCCCAGGATCACGCCCTGAGCCAAAGGCAGATTCTCCACCACTAAGCCACTCAAGTGCCCCGTCAGCCCTATTTTTTTATCCAGTGTGTGTAGGTGGTTGTCTAAAATGACCAAATTCGTAGAAACAGAAAGTAGATTCTAGAACAGAATCTAGAATAGATTCTAATAGATTTCTATTCTAGAAATAGAATAGAAAGTAGAAGTATTCTTGAATACCAGGAACTGGGTGTGTGTGGGGGGGCAGTGGATAGGGAGTTATCTCTTAATGGTTACAGAGTTTTGTTTTAAGATTTTATTTATTTACTCATGAGACACACAGAGAGAGAAAGAGAGAGAGAGAGAGAGAGAGAGAGGCAGAGACACAGGCAGAGGGAGAAGCAGGCTCCACACAGGGAGCCTGACGTGGGACTCGATCCTTGGTCTCCAGGATCATGCCCTGGGCTGAAGGTGGCGCTAAACCGCTGAGCCACCTGGGCTGCCCCGTTACAGTGTTTCTGTGGTGATAGTTTTAGAGACTAGATAGTGGTGATAGTTGCACAACATTATAATCTTGCATATTATAATAAAAGCAGGGTATTTCAGAAGCACACAGAAATATACTTAAACCCAAGGAGATGGTCAGATATGGATTCCCAGTGCATCCTACACACAACATACGACACCATACAAGTTCCAAAAGGTTAAAAACTGTATACAATTTACCCACTATCCTATCCCCAATATCTGGCACATGAGAGGTGCTTGATATTAGCTGACTTTTTAAAAACTCATGGCTTTCGGGGCACCTGAGTGGCTCAGTTGGTTGAACATAATCCAACTCTTGGTTTCAGCTCAGGTCATGATCTCAAGATTGTGAGATCAAGGCCCACATAAGGCTCTATGCTCAGTGGAGAGTCTACTTGAGATTTCTCTCTCCCTCTCCCAATGCCCCACCTCCCTCATCCTTGGCCCCGCCCTCTCTCTCTCTGATAAATAAATATATCTTAAAAAAAAAAAAAAAAACTCAGGCTGGGGGTGCCTGGGTGGCTCAGCCAATAAAGTGTCTGCCTTTGGCTCAGGTCATCATCTGAGGGTCCTGGGATCAAGACCCACATTGGGCTCCCAGCTCCACGGGGAGCCTGCTTCACCCTCTGCCTCTTCCTGCCACTGTCCCTGCTTGTGCTCTTTATCTCTGTCAAATAAATAAAATCTTAAAAAAAAAAAAAAAGAACTCATGGCTATCATCATAAGAAAATTTAATGTCTAAGAAAACCTGATTTCAGATAAATAAATCTGGGAGGTGATATTTACCTTATAACAGATTTTACAATAGAATTCTTACACAGGGCAGTCCGGGTGGCTCAGCAGTTTAGCGCCACCTTCAGCCGAGGGTGTGATCCTGGAGACCCGGAATCAAGTCCCACGTCGGGCTCCCTGCATGGAGCCTGCTTCTCCCTCTGCTTGTGTCTCTGCCTCTCTCTCTCGTACTCTTTGTCTCTCATGAATAAATAAATAAAATCTTTAAAAAAAAAAAAAAGAATTCTTATACAAAAGAAGCTCTTTTGGTGAATGTAAGTTATTTTTTTTTTAATTTTTATTTATTTATGATAGTCACACACACACAGAGAGAGAGAGAGGCAGAGACACAGGCAGAGGGAGAATCAGGCTCCATGCACCGGGAGCCCGACGTGGGATTCGATCCCAGGTCTCCAGGATCGCGCCCTGGGCCAAAGGCAGGCGCCAAACCACTGCGCCACCCAGGGATCCCTGAATTTAAGTTATTATATGGTATTTAAAAATGTGATTTCCTTACAACTTTGAATAATAAACCTATATCAAAGAATAAAATATAGGATGCCCATTCAAGGTCCAAACTTTGGTAGATCCACAGCTGTACCACTGATTTCCAGTCCTGCTACTCAGGAGTTATTTGATCTTGGACAAATCCTTGACCTCTCTTGGTTTGCTTATATGTAAAGTAGGGATAATAGTACATATCTCACTGAGTTGTCATGAGGATTAAACACGCAAAGCCACCATTCTTGCACTCAGTAAGTGGTTTCTCTAAAAAGGCAAAAAACATAATATGACCAAAGGAGTAATAAGTCTTACCACTCATTTCTCAACTCATTCACTCTCCTTATATGATACATCATGTGACCTGTAGTACACATTTAAGAAATGGTTGGCTATGGGTGCCTGGGTGGCTCAGTGGTTAAGCATCTGCCTTTGGCTCAGAGCGCGATCCAGGGTTCTGGGATTGAGTCCCACATTAGGCTCCCCGCAGAGATCCTGCCTCTCCCTCTGCCTGTATCTCTGCCTCTCTCTCTCTGTGTCTCTCATGAATAAGTAAATAATCTTTAAGAAGAAGGAAGGAAGGAAGGGAGGGAGGGAGGGAGGGAGGGAGGGAGGGAGGGAGGGAGGAGAGAGAGAGGGAGGGAGGGTTAGCTAGAATTAATTCTACAATCTATAATGGATAGTCAGACAAGTTAACTAACCATGTCCAGAAGGCTACCCTGACAACCCATCTGGGCTTCCTCCAAATTTTTTTTTTTTTTTTATGATAGTCACAGAGAGAGAGAGAGAGAGAGAGAGAGAGGCAGAGACACAGGCAGAGGGAGAAGCAGGCTCCATGCACCGGGAGCCTGATGTGGGATTCGATCCCGGGTCTCCAGGATCGCGCCCCGGGCCAAAGGCAGGCACCAAACCGCTGCGCCACCCAGGGATCCCTCCAAATTTTGAATTGGCTCCCTGTTCTGACTTCAGAGAAAAAGATTGCTCTATGACTTTGAGAATTCATCAGGCTCTGCTCTCGAGTTTTTTTAAGTTAAAAGTGAGCAAGACCCAGGGCCCAGAAATGGGATCAGCCAGCCCTAAAAGTAGTTGTCAATGCCCACCAGAGTTTAAAAAGAGGGTTTTAAGAGGAGAAAATCTGTTGGTATGTTGAGTCAGTATGGATCACCAATACAATCTTAGATATATTTCATTCATCTTCTTTAAATCCCTAAAAGGCAAAGTCTCTTATCATGCAGAATGAAACCCGTGGCACTAAATGAAGTCCCTTGGTGTGACGTGCAAGACAGTAAGGTAGAGTGTCACGTAATCAGGTTTCTCAGTCCAGGACTTTTCCTGGCACTTCCTAACCAGGCCTTCTGAAAATTCCCTCGGTCTTCCCAACTCAATAAATGAAGATCGTAATGCTCCAGGATCCTTAGAACTAACAAAATGTTCCATTTGATGATTTGACCCCTGAGAAGCGAAACAGGCTAGAAATACCATGAGCAACCCTGGGCTGAGAAAAAATGTAACAGACCACATAGTCCTAGTCAGAATGTTTTGCTTCTTTTTCCCTGCGGTTTGGTGGTATATCCCCATGGGAAGGTTAATTGTTGTAATAGTGGTTATAACCACAAGGGAAAACCGAGTTGAATGGCGCGCATCCAGATAACCTTTGCACGAGGCAGACAGAGAGGGCTGCAGCCTCTCAGGAGCGCGACAGCCGGGGTGCCACAGTCTTATCTCCCAGGACACACCGGCTCTCCAGATGCTCCGAGGGTTGCTGCCGCTTACAGCCCAGTGCGTGCGAAGCTGACAAACCGGCTGGGCGTGCGCTGCTCTGGTGAACAAAGGGAGACAAGACGCTAAAACCTAAGAGCGAAGAGTGACCCATCCTAGGAGACCGATTAGGACGCGAGGCCGTTATCAGCCCGATCATTCCCACACACATGATAAAATTCACTATTGTACTCTGGTGGTGGGATTTTATTCGATCCTCACAGAGTAGTGAGGAAAATACATTTCCTTTTGTTTTCCTCCCGGACCCGTCATCATCTTTGCAAAATACTTGTCTCTGCGAGTTGTGCCAGCAGGGCCGTTGGAACCCGCAGGGCCACTGGAATACTAATCTCGCCCTTTCTGGCACCGGAAGCAGCTGCTGTATTCATGCAGAATAGGTGGAAACCTCTGGAAAAGAGCACGAGGAAAGAACAGAGTTTTACTTACTTGCCAAGGACGAATATAACAACAATAACAAAAATTAAAATCTGTATCGCATTTTACAATTTTCAAAGCATTTTCTTAAACGTTAAACATTATTTCATCTGATCATCAAGCTACTTCTTTCCTGTGTAGCCTGGGCCAAGCTGCAGAACTCTCCCAAGTTTAGTCCCCTTAACGGTCAAACAGGGATCAAACAGGGATCGTACCACTTACTTTACAGAATTGTTGTGAGGATAAAAAGGAAGCGTGTGTCAAGTGATTGGCACCATGCCCGGGGTGAAGGGACGCTGACAGTAGCTCCCAGCTCCTTGCTGTGCCAGCCTTCATCAGGTCACTCAGCTCATACGGGCCAGATCTGCGTCCAGAACCCAGGTTGTCTGACTGCCCTACTGTGCAAAGGCAGTAGGGAAGAGAGTATCCTGCTTTACACCTGCTGTGTACTTCCGTCTGTTGTCATCTCCATGTCTCATTGGACCGAACTAGTCAAAGGGTAGTGAGGATAGACACAACTTAAAGACAAAGTTCATTTTCTTTTTTTTTCCCCCCCCTGAAGATTTTATTTATTCATTCATGAGAAACAGAGAGAGAAGCAGAGACGTAGTCAGAGGGAGAAGCAGGCTCCGCACAGGGAGCCCAATGTAGGACTCGATCCCAGGACCCCGGGATCATGCCCTAAGCCGAAGGCAGCCACTCAACCACTGAGCCACCCAGGTGCCCCATCAGTTCTTCTTTCTTTATGCTTCCAGGCTTGTCTTTAAGTTTCCTTTATTCTCTTTTTGTTTCTGAAACATTATATGATATGAAAAAAATAGCTCTGCACTAAACCCTCAACCAGAGAGAAGTTATCTTTAAAGCATTCACACAAAGAAAGGGACCAGGAAATAGCCTAATCCACAACTGAAATTAGAACAGATCACAGTAAAACAGAAGTTATTACTATTGACCAGATTTTATTTTTAACATCAGCTAAGTAATTATGTGCAAAGTGCAAAACCTTCATTTGTCGATTTCTAAGATTAAATTCAATAAAATTGTCTATAATCTATCATTTTCTCAGGTTTGCCTCTCCATAGTAGATCAAACATAAGTAATTAGATTTCTGCCTGACTAGCAAGGAGAGAAAACAGTTTCATTTTGGATAAATATCTTCCTAGTGGATTGAATTACATGTTCTTTCCTTTACCTATCACCATGTAACAATTGCTTCTGTGTTTTGTTTCCTTCAAAGTGTCGAAATGTTATCCCATAATTTCAGCAGAAAGATGCCACAGTTGAAGTTTGATTCTAATTCTAGATGGAAGGCTTATTCTTCCCAAAGCTCACTGCTCACCATCAGTCATCATTTTAATTTTGATAATAATCTATCTTCCGCATTGTTGATGCCACTTTTCCTTATTTTAATAAACATGATTATAGGAATAGCAACTACACTTGCATTTCAGAGTTTAGAAAATGTTTTCATACACATCATCTCTTGATCCTTACAATTCTGCAAAACAGAAAGTGAAGATATTTTTACAGAAGAAGCTGAGACTCGGAGCCTAACTAACTTGCCTACGATTTCCCAGCCAGAGAGACCTAGAACTGACACTACTGCATCATTTCATTTTATGGTAATAAAACTCCAAGAGGGATGCCTGCATGGCTCAGTGGTTGAGTGTTTGCCTTTGGCTCAGGACATGATCCCGGGGTCCTGGGATCCAGTCCCACATTGGGCTCCCCACGGGGAGCTGGCTTCTCTGCCTATGTCTCTGCTTCTCTGTGTGTGTCTCTTATGAATAAATAAATAAAATCTTAAAAAAAAAAAACAAACTCCAACAAGAGTACTTCAGGGCAACATTCCCGGGTCATCTGGTCATGAAACTAGTACCACACAAAGCAGTGCCTGAGCATACACCAAAGTGCTTGTGTATTATTTAGCTGACCAAAAGATGGCATCAGTTGTTGCCCTGCATAGGCATTGATGCAATTTGTATAGAGTAGTATGTACTGAGAACAATTTTGAGATGTTCTTTAATGATGGCTGCAGTTGAGACTTAATGAAAATAGCTTTTTTCCGATTCTAAAAATGATACATATTCTCACTCTAATTGTACAGAAAACAATAAAGAACAAAGTATATACCTGCAATCCCAGCACCTGGAGTAAACCTCTGCTCCTTTTAGAATCTCTCAAAGCGCATGCGTGTGCACACACACAGAACTCTATATACACAGCATTATAAAAAAAAGCTACCTGGCATTCTTTATTCAACATCTTAAATGTTTTTTCATGTCAGTACATGAGATCCTTAACTATTTTAACTGTTGAGAGTATATAGTGTATGGACGTACCTTTTTTTTTTTTTTTCATTTAATCCTCTATTGATGAACTTCTAAGCTATATCCACTTCTTATTTTTCTACTGTAAACTACATTATGATGAAAATTTGGGATACATTTCTGAGAATATTACTGATTCAGAGGGTATTCCAATTTAAAGTAATATATATATTGCTATAGCACCCTCGTGGAGTGCTCTGATCTGTACTCATGTTGACAGTAATTAAGGGTACATTTCCCCATACTCTCGGTGACAGGTTTGTCAAACGACTTTTATCTTTTCCATTCTGAAAGATGAAAAATACCTTATTTTTTATTTGCATAATTTTGATAACTAGTGAAATTAAACATATTTTATTATGTTTTGGCCTATTTAATTTCTTCATTTTTTATTTCCCCTTATATGGTTCTCAAATTTTTTCAGAGATATATTCTTTTTTATCAATTTATAGAAATGTTTTATGGTTTTCTTTTACACATGTTGCAGATATTTTCACCTTCTTTATGTGTATTTGGCCTTGTTCAAGATGGTTTTTACTTCTCAGAAGAATTTTTTACTTTTAATAATCAAATTTATGAGTCTTTTCTTCTGTACTTTTCTGTCATGCTTAGAAAGGCCTTCCCCACCCCTAGATTATAAAAATATTCAACCAGGGACACTTGGGTAGCTCAGTGGTTGAGCATCTGCCTTTGGCTCAGATCATGATCCCAGAATCTTAGGATCGAGTCCTGCATCAGATTCCCCATAGGGAGGCTGCTTCTCCCTCTGCCTATGTCTCTGCCCTCTCTCTGTGTCTCTTACGAATAAATAAAATCTTTAAAAAAAATTCATCCAAGTTTTTTCTTTTTTTTTTTTTTTTTTTTTTAATTTTTTTTTTTTTTTTTTTTTTTATTTATGATAGTCACATCAGAGAGAGAGAGAGAGAGAGAGAGGCAGAGACACAGGCAGAGGGAGAAGCAGGCTCCATGCACCGGGAGCCCAACGTGGGATTCGATCCCGGGTCTCCAGGATCGCGCCCTGGGCCAAAGGCAGGCACTAAACCGCTGCGCCACCCAGGGATCCCCATCCAAGTTTTTTCTGTGAGACCTCTATGGTCTCTTTTTTAAGATTTGCTCCTTTGACAATCTGGAATTTGGTTTATTATCATTATTATTTTTAACAATCAGAAATCAAGTTATTATTTTTTGCCTCAGTCGCTCACTTGGAAAATGTTGCCATAAGGCCATTAATTAAATAGGCCATTTTTATCACATACTGAATTTTCATATATGCTTTCATCTATTTCTGCATTTTCTCATCTCAATTACTCATCTGTCTATACCTATATCAATATCACACTACTGTAATTTTTATAGTACTTTTATGTTTACTATTTGGCAGTTAAGTACTCCCTTATCACTTTTCTTTTATGTAAATTTCCATTATTAAATTCACATTGTCAACTCATACAGATACTACTGGAGTTCTGAATTGTTAGGGAGAATTAGCTTCTATAATACTGAACCTAGAAAACACATATTTACAAGTAGTGGTTATATAAATTACATTAATCTATACTTACAGAAACCATAAACAATCATAAACAGTTACATGGAAGAATGGATAAGATATGGTTCAGTTTTTCCAAAACAAGTCTCAGGAATTTTGCTTTGATAAGATGGAATAGTCATACTTATCCCTCTCCCCACCTCTAAGTATAACTGGAGACCCAGGACATTAAATATTAAACAAACGTAAGAAGTCAGAAAGGTGCACAGAGGTAAACTGACTTGGGATCTTGACATGATGAGTTCCATGGATATTCTTTTGCTTCATATATCCCAGAGATGAAGCTGAAGAAGTTGGCAGTCTGAAAATGCCAACAGCTGCAAACAAACAAACAAACAAAAAAAACAACAAAAGCTTTCCTGTAGTTAGGGCATCAAAACCATAGAAGTTTAGTAAGATAGAAAACGTGTAGACAAGGGACGCCTGGGTGGCTCAGCAGTTGAGCATTTGCCTTTGGCTCAGGGTGTGATCCCGGAGTCCCAGGATCGAGTCCCACATTGGGCTTCCTGCATGGAGCCTGCTTCTCCCTCTGCCTGTGTCTCTGCCTCTGTCTCTCTCATGAATAAATAAATAAAATCCTTAAAAAAAAAAAAAGGAAAAAGAAAAAGAAAACGTGTAGACAATAATGCTGTACTCCAGCCAAACACTGCAGGAAAATCTGCGATCCCCACCTGCACTAATGCCAAAAAAAAAAAAAAAAAAAGTCCTAGTAGAAAGACTAGACTTCCACGTGGTCTCAGTAAGCTTCAATGATGTGACCCAATATCTTCTCCAGGGTGGTATCAGAGAAGGCCTAGTGGAGGGTCAGGACTTTCACCATTGCCCAGTAGTAAAGATGCCACCTCCATCACAGTGTCAGTGGAGACTGCAAGGACCAGAACTTCCACTTCTACCTAGCAGTACAAGGAGCAACCCCTCAGGTTTCAGTGGAGACCAACCTGGGGAACTAGGACTTGTACATTCATCTGGCAGTAACAAGGCAGTGCCCTTACCCCACCTTCCATGGCTAGAGAGGTATCGGAGAAAGCCAGTTTAAATAGAGGTTTAAATAAGAACTAGAGTCTTATAATTTAGGACAAAAATGTCCAGGTTTCAATTTAAAAAATCATTCATCATATCAAGAACTGGAAGATCTCAAAATGGATGACAAAAAAAAAAAAAAAAAAAAAGACAACCAAAAGAGGCAAAAGAGGCTAATACTGATATGATAGAGATATTAGAATTATCCACAATTTTAAAGCAACCATGATAAAAATGCTTCAGTGGGCAATTATGAACTTACTTGAAACAAACGAAAAAACAAGAAGCCTCAGCAAAGAAATAGAAAGTCTCATCAAAGAAACAGAAAATATAAGAGCCAAATGGAAATTTTAGAACTGAAAATGCAATAACTGAAATAAAAAGCTCAGTGGGTGGGCTCCACAACAGAATAGAGGGGACAGGGCACCTGAGTGACTCAGTGGTTGAGTGTCTGCCTTTGGCTCAGATTGTGATCCTGGAGTCCTGGGATCGAGTTCCGCATCAGACTCCCCTTGGGGAGCCTGCTTCTCCCTCTGCCTATGTCTCTGTCTCTCTCTCTCTGTCTCTCATGAATAAATAAAATAAAATCTAAAAAAAGAAAAAATAGAGGGGACAGAGGAAAGAACCAATGAACTGGAAGACAGAACTAGAAATTAATATGAAGAAAAGAGAGAAAATACTTAGGAAAAAAGTTACAGAGTAAAACATATGATACAACTCTATTTGTGAAAACAAAATGTGTGCACGCAATCATACACACACTTACTTGTAAGTAAACTCATAGAAAAGGGCCTAGAGGTTTTACATTTAGGGAGAGAGAATGGAGTTGAAGGTTGATAAGGGGGAGATTTTATCTTTTGCTGTGTTTTTTTTTTAATTTATTTATTTTTTATTTTTTTAATTTTTATTTATTTATGATAGTCACAGAGAGAGAGAGAGAGAGAGAGAGAGAGGCAGAGACACAGGCAGAGGGAGAAGCAGGCTCCATGCACCGGGAGCCCGACATGGGATTCGATCCCGGGTCTCCAGGATCGCGCCCTGGGCCAAAGGCAGGCGCCAAACTGCTGCGCCACCCAGGGATCCCTCTTTTGCTGTGTTTATCTGTATTATTTGAATCTGTTGCACCAGGACATTCATGTTACTTGCATAATATAAAATATTCCTATATTAAAGAAAGATTGCCTTTTTGTTTATTCTAAGACTTCTTCTATGCCCCAGAGTAGAGTTTTATAGATTTCTTTATACAGGTACTGAAAACATTGTTAGACTTTCCCTCAAGTATCTTACATTCTTTTGTTGCTCTTATGAATGATATTTTTCCCATTATATTTTCTAATTTTTGTTGGTATACAAGAAAGCTATTGATTCTAATAAATTTATTTTCAACCTACTCTGATTACTAAAACTTATCACTTATAGATTTTAGATGATGTATTTGATACAATTATATAGAGTCTGTTTGTTTTGTTTTTTAAAGTAGGCTCTATACCCAGCATGGGGCTTGAATGCAGAACCCTAAAATCAAGAGTTACATGCTCTACCAACTAAGTGAGCCAGGTGCCTTGATGCAATTATATACAGAACCACCAACTGTAAATAATTATATCTTCTCCTACTTTCTCATATTTTTCCTATTTTCTTCTCTTGTTTAATGGCATCACTTCCAACTCATTGAATAGTATTAACCAATAGTAAATACTTATTTATAACATTAATAGAAATCCTTTTAGTGTTTTACCCTTAATTGATCCTTGATTGACTGATTCATTTATTCTGCTCATTAACTGTCTACCATGTGCAAGGCATTGTGCTACTCTAAAGATCTGATGATAAGCTAAACCAAACATGTCCCTGTAGTCACAGAGCTCTTAGTCTAGTGGGAAAGACTGACATGTTGAAGTCATGATACTCATCAATATCTAATTACAAATTGAGATAATTGCTAAGAAGAAAAGGAAACACATCTATGAGAATGTGGAACAGAGGAATGTAAAGGAAGAAGAGGTACTCTTTCATGCAGTAACTAAAGAAGAATTCCGTCAAGTTCATTTTAAGTCTCCAACCTTTTCTCTTAAGAGAATATAGAGGAATTGAGTCTCAGATACCCAAATCCTTATGACTGTTCAGTGGTGCAAATACCACTTGCTCTTTGATTTTGTTTCAGGATATATTTCATATCAACCCATAAAAGCTATTATTTATCAAGTGTTTAACTCTGTGCTACTTTGCACCTTATCAAGCCCCCCATACCATTTAATACAGGTATTATTGTTCCTATTTTACACTCAAGAGAGTTCAAGTGGGCAAGCTGGGCAAGTTTTAGGGCACATATGGTTATCAGGTGGTGTCCTGATTGTTATTGATTGATGACTTTTACCATACAACAGGGAATCTAGTAAGACTAGGCATTGACTTAGACTTTTTATATCATTAGACTGTATACTTCTTGAGTGTAGAAATTATGTTTTAGTTGTATTTATATCTCCAGTAATAAGCACAGGGCCAAACATCTAGGAAGTGTTCATTAAACTGTTCACTGGACATTGAATGAATGGCTTAATCATGGATTGCTATGCCCACATAGACTATGAGCCTCAAAAGCCTTCACATTCCCATTTTGTCTAGATTAATAACTAAATCCAGTTTTTATCAAGTTGTATGACTAGGAATGTTTTCATATTTGGTTATTTACATATTAAATTCTAATCTAGTTTCAAAGTATTATAATACTATCTAATTAAAATACAATCAAGAAGTATAAAAATTCTAAAGTAAAATGTACAGAATGTTTAGGTAAATAAAAAGTAACTTCTGAAAACTAGAATGGAGATATATGAGAAGATGCTGATGACATTGAAATTCTAAATTCTCTCTCTCTCTCTCACTGTGTGCCTATCATAAATAAATAAAAAACTTAAAAAAAAAATTTAAAAAAAAGGGGATCCCTGGGTGGCGCAGCTGTTTGGCGCCTGCCTTTGGCCCAGGGCGCGATCCTGGAGACCCGGGATCGAATCCCACGTCGGGCTCCCAGTGCATGGAGCCTGCTTCTCCCTCTGCCTGTGTCTCTGCCTCTCTCTCTCTCACTGTGTGCCTATCATAAATAAATAAAAAACTTAAAAAAAAATTTGAAATTCTAAATTCTGCTTAGTTTCTTTCCCAGTATAAACAGGCCTTCCATCCCTGTCTGAGGAAGCTAACCCTGCTTTTCCTGAAGAATCTGTAATGGCCATCCCTTCAGTAGTTGCCTTAAAAGACACCACTGAGTTTCCTCAGAACCTACTCTCTTTGTTTCCAGATCTAGATTCAAGTCCCATACAAAGCATGACCCGTGAGTAGATATACTATACAAAAGGACTGCATACTTTTTTAAATTTATGCATGCAGAAATATGGAGAATATATGTGGGAATGGATATTAAAAGTGTTGATAGGGCAGCCCGGGTGGCTCAGCGGTTTAGCACCGCCTTCAGCTCAGGGTGTGATCCTGGAGACCTGGGATCGAGTCCACGTCGGGCTCCCTCTATGGAGCCTACTTCTCCCTCTGCCTGTATCTCTGCCTCTCTCTCTCTCTCTCTCTCTCTGTCTCTCATGAATAAATACAATCTAAAAAAAATAAAAATAAAAATAAAATAAAAGTGTTGATAATGATAGAATACAAAATTCGAGCAGGTCAAGTTTATTGATATGAGGCCACTAAACTGAAATTCTAGATTCAGTGTTTTAACCCAAAGGATTAGAAAGAACTATAATAGTTTATCTAGTTGGTTGGCTAAAACATAGATCAATAAGTTACCTACAATAAATTAATAGAAATTCCAGAACTGCATTGGTATACTATACAGAAAGATACCCAAAGGCTTAGAGAGATTAAAATGTTAGAGTTATTGTGTAAGACCTGGTCACTCACCCCAGAAGGCTTTAGACCACACACCTTTCACCATGATTATGAGAAACAAATTTATAAAAGGAGCCCCAGCATCCTGTAATGCTCTAACTTGAATCATCAAAACAGAGTCATCTTTCCTCAATCAATTCCCATACCTGAGGAGCCAGATTATACACTCATAAATACTAGCTATGACCACATGACCAGTCCCAGAGGACTGAAATTGTTATGAATACTTCTTTTGTTATAAATATGTATGTGTATATATACACAGTTAACATGTTTTTCTTCCTACTCTTAACCCCTTATCATGTAACATGTAAGATGTATTAATAATAGTTTACTTTATAGTATTTAAGTTGTAGGTTATTCCAGGAGAAAAGTAAACATCACCTAAGAACTTCTGGGGAAAGGGTTACTGTCTTTCAGCTATACGCAAGAAAATTGTATCATGTCAGACAGAAATTTAACTTCATTATTGTGGTCTATATTTGGTTAAATACAATTTTTCCTTGGACAAATTTATAATATACAATAATTCCTGTAACATATTTATAACTGCTCTGAAGACTTTGCTAAATCCAACATCTGGGACTATTCAGAGGCAGTTTCCATTGACTATATTCCCCCCCCCCCCCAGTATGTATCATCTTTTCTTTTTTTTCTTTTCTTTTGCATGCCTTGTAACTTTTTTAGAAAATCTGAACACTTTAGGTAATATTTTGTAGCAGTTCTGGATTCTGAATTTCTTTTTCCTTCCTAGGATTTTTGCTATTGCTGGCTTTATGTCGTCGTTGTTGTTGCTGTTGTTGTTTTCAGTAACTTGCCTGGAGTTAAACTGAAGAATATCTTACCCCCAGTGTATGTGGTCACTGATGTCACTGCTCAGAATTTTTTAATTCTCACTTTTATATTTTAGCCCGACTTCCTAGCAATTATCTCTGTGGTTATATAGCTTGGTGGTGAGGCAATGATTAGTCAGAGATATTCAAACACTTCTAACTCAAAACTTCCATTCTTTGATGGTAGATCTGCACTTGCTTTAGTGATGCACTTAAAGTTTTAGCAGTTTTCAAGTGTGCCCACACTTTCACTTTCTGTGGAGGCCCTCTTGGTCTTCACAGCATATGCTCTCAGGCTCCTAGACAGCCAGAGATGTTTGGCATTCTAATCAAGATTTATCTCATTGCCATTATGTGTAACAGTTGAGACATGGAAACAACCTAAGTGCCCATTGACAGATGAATGGATAAATAAGTTGTGGTATATACACATATATCTATTATATATGTGATATATAATATTGTATATAATGAGATATTATTCAGTCATGAAAAATGAGGAAATCTTGCCATTTTCAACAACATGGATGGACCATGACATCATGATGCAATTAAAATAATTCTGACAGAGAAATATAAATACTGTATGATTTCACTTTTATGTAGAATATTAGAAAACAAAACAAATCAAACTCATAAAAAAAGAGATCAGACATGTGGTTACCGAAGACAGGGGTTTAGGGGAGGAGAAGTTGAAAAAAGAAAGTAAAAAATACAGACTTCTGCATGTAAAATAAACAAGAACTAGAGATGTAATGGACAACATGATCATAGTTAACACTGCTATATGATCTATAGGAAAGTTGTCAAAAGAGTAAATCCTAAGAGTTCTCAACACAAGGAAAAAAATTTTGTTTTTTGTTTTTTTTTATTATATCTATATCAATAATGGATGCTAACTAAACTTATTGTTGTGATCATTTCACAATGTATATAAGTCAAACCATTATGCTATATACTTTAAACTTACACAGTGATGTATGTCAATTATATCTCAGTAAAAATGGACTTGAAAAGAGTTATCTTATTGCTAAGGTCTCTCTGTTAAATTTCTGGATGGTCCTTCTACCTGCCTTTTGCTTCAACCAAGACCTAAGGACCAAGAGAGAGCTGCATGATTTTCCTGTTTGCCAAATGTAGGTCTTCCACCCTCAACTCCAAATCAGGTTAGCCTCTTCCAGCTACCGGTTTTCAGAGTCAGTACCAGCCCCAACACACTAGGATAGCATATGAGATGGCCCCTGGCAAGGACACTTACTCTTCTAGTGAAGCCTCCTATTCTTCAGCAGTTTTTATTTTTATTATTTTTTCATTTGACAGAGAGAGTACATGCACAAGTAGGCAGAGTGGCAGGGAGAGGGAGAGGGAGAAGCAGACTCCGAGCAGAGAAGATGCTGGGCTCAATCCTAGGACCCTGGGATCATGACCTGAGCCAAAGGCAGATGCTTAACTGAACTACACAGGCACCCCTCTTCAGCAGTTTTTAATGAATATATGGTTTTCAATTTGTTGTTTGCCTGAACACTGCAGCTTTCCTGAGCCCTATATATGATTGATTTTGAAAATTCTGTACAATTTTATAGTTGATTTAGGGGCAGAGGATTTGTCAACTTCTTCACTTACCAATAACTAGAAATCTATCTCCATATAATTTTATGCCTGTCTGAACTTAAAATAATTTTATAACAGTCTGAACTTTTCTGCCCTTTTTAGGGATACTTTAATGATGTTTTTCCAATCCCATACCCTTACATTGCTTCATTCACTGTAGCTATAAAATATTGAATTTATTCAATCATTTTTTTACTCTAACATTGCTCATAATATGGTTCCCAATCTTCCAGAGAATACAATAATGTACAAACTACTATTTATCTAATATAAAAACTTAATGAAAAGTATAAGGCTTACTGTGTTGCATTCAAGTCACCAATGAAGAAAAGAAGAAATTGGAGGAAAGGAAATTTCTATCTAGGAATAAAGAAAACCTTCACACATTCATTAAGTAAGCAATTAAATGTCCCCATATGTGTAGAAGTAACATTCAAGTTACTCTAAGAAGAAAGAGAGAGGGTGTGTAAAGTTGTATTTGTTGAGGGTCTACTCTCTGCCAGCCTCTAGCCCTTTACCTGTGATATTTCATTTAATTATTTCAATAACCCTAGGAGCTAAGTTTTGCTATCTACGTTTTATAGAGGAAAAAGCCAAAACTCAGAGAAATCAGGTCAATTGCCCAAGGACAGTGAGTTAGTAAGTAAGAGTGGTGAGGGCACCCAGATGGCTCAGTTGATGGAGCATGAGATTCTTGATCTCGAGGTTGCGAGTTCGAGCCCCTCACTGGTAAAGAGATTACTTTAAAAAATAAATGTAAATACATATATACATACCTACATACATATAAAACTATCCTATCTGACTCCAGAGTCACACACTGATTCTCAAAGGATATCTTGGATTGTTTTTCTATATGTTAGTTAGGAAGAACATTGAAATTAGTGGAAGTAGAAACTTCAAACAAGTCTCGCTTGACTCTGGGAAAATAGACAATATTCAACTGTATCTCAATGAAACTGAAGTAATAATATTATTTAAATTTTTTTGTAACTCTACTTCTCCCAAGGTGACTGGAAGGAAGAAACGTAGTTTGTTAGCATTATTACTGCTTCCTGTTTGGTTGTATAAAGTTACTAGTAGTTTAAAAAAAAAAAAAAAGAAAAGAGAAAAGATTTGGGATGCCTGGATGGCTCAGCGGTTGAGCGCATCTGCCTTCAGCTCAGGGCTCAGGGCATCATCTGGGGGTCCCGGGATCAGATCCCGCATTGTGTTCCCTTCAAGGAGCCTGCTTCTCCCTCTGCCTGTGTCTCTGCCTCTCTCTGTGTCTCTCATGAATAAATAAATAAAATCTTTAAAAAATATATTTTTAAAAAACAATTTTTAAAACTTAAAAATAAAAAGGAATTTGTATGTTTAAATACAATGTATGTTTAAAATAGTCCAGTGGAGGAAAATTTAGTAAATTTTATCCTGCTTCATAGCCTTCCTGATAGGAAGAATTCTTCTGGACTTATATGTGGCAAAATTTAGAAACCAGACCACTTCAAAGGACTATGTAAGAAAGAAGAGCTAAACACAAAATTGGCCTAGGACTCAGGAATGGCTCCTAGAATTTAACTGGAAGATGCCCCATGATTCTTCCCAGTGTTCCTAATGCTCTTATGATCTTGCCGGGGGGGGGGGGGGGGGAGGCAAAACTTCACATGTAAAATCAGATAGTAAACATAACTACACATACACACACACCCCAGAAAACTATGCAAAGCACTTAGGAAATGAGATGAGACGTGTCTTAAGCCCTTAAAAATAATCATGACTTGAAGAAAATAAACCAAGATTGTTATTATTATATTCTATATATAATATAGCATACTATTAATCTAGGAGTTGGTATTATGGATATTATGTTTTTATGTATTCTACAAATTTTCTCTAATAAATGTAGAACGTGTATTACATTTATAATAAAAACTATTTTAAAACATGTACAGAAGACATACAAGGAAATTCCACTGGAAATACAGTATGAGTACAGAAATAACAAAGAAAATTATCTGTGTAAGGAAGGTAGAAGACCAGCATAACTGAACTAGGAAGATGACATAACTGCAAAGTATCTGTAATAGAACCTAGTGAACTAATGTAGGTTCTTTAACAGGGAGGATTACAATGATGCTCCAGGAAAGATAGACCCCCTTCTGATTATGATTGTATATGAGGGGTTCAAGTAGACAGAAATAAAAACCAAAAGGAGTAGCCACTGAGTATACTGTAATAATACAGATATAAGAAGACCAAAGACGAAAACAATGGCTTGAGAATTGAAAAAGAAAAAGGGAAAAGAGAATAAAATGTGAGACGCAGAGAAAAAATAATCAGAACCTGATACATGATTGAATGTGAGGGGCTGAATTAAAGGATGAGTCAAAACAATTTCAGGACTATAATACTAGGCAGCCAGAAGAATGGTGAGACCAGGAAGGCTCTCAGGATGTAAGCAATAGATAAAAATTTAGTTTGGGACCAATAAACATTTTGGTGCTAGTATAATACACAAGCAACAATAAGGACAGCTAGTTGTCCAGAGATGTAGAACTCTTAAGGCACCAAAAAAAATGGCATTTGAAGCCATGAGAGTGTGTGAACCTTCCTAGAAATCAGCAGCCCTATGCAGACCAAAGTCTAAGCCTTGAAGGACTGCAGGTGCAGGTCACATAGCATCAGCTATGAGCATCAGCTATGAGCTAAAGAGAAACAGCTAACAAAAATAAGCATCCAAATGAGGGTCTTTTCTGGTTTTGTTTTGTAGTATGGTGAAGGGGATGGGGGGACAGGGTAACTGGGTGATGGACATTAAGGAGGGCATGTGATGTAATGAGCACTGGGTGTTACATAAGACTGATAAATCACTGACCTCTACCTCTGAAACTAATAATACATTATATGTTAATTGAATATAAATAAAAATATTAACCCCCCAACCAAAATAAATAAATAATAAAAATAAAATATTTCTCTACACTGTATTGCAAAAAAGGAAAGGAAAAGGAAAGGAAAGGAGGAAGGATGGATGAACGAACCCAGAACTCTGGATTGGAAGAAGAAAATGGGCAAATTATTTAATCTTTCTAGCTTCCAATTTTATCTTTATTAAAGATCTTCAACTAGATAAACCAAAGGAGGAGGAGGATGGCGAAAATAGAAGAATTCAAGATTTTTAAAAAGTATTTATCACAAAAAAATCTGTACATGAAAGCTGACACCAGCTTTATTCATAAAAGCCTAGAACTGAAAACAACCCAAATGTCCTTCACCTGCTACATGGCTAAACAAGCTGTGGTGCATTCATACCATGGAATATTACTCAGCAATAAAAAGGAATGAGCTAGTGATACATGCAAAGGCCTGGATAGATCTCAGAGAATTATCCTGGGTGACTAAATCCAATCTCGAAAGGTTACATATTTCTATTATTACATTTATATTATGTTCCCAAAATGATAAAATTATGGAGATGGTGAACATATTAGGGCTTACCAGGGGCTATGGAAAATGAAGGAAGTATAAATTACTATAAAGGGATAACATAAAGGATCTTTGTGATGATGGATTAGTTCTGTATCTTAACTGTGATCATAACACAAACGTACATATGTGATAAAATTGCATACAATTACACATATACATGTACACATACACAAATCACTGCATATAAAACTGGGAAAACCTCAATTTCATTACGCAGGATGATATAACATCATTATATAAAATGCTACTATTAGAGGAAAACTGGGTAAAAGGCACACAGGATCTCTCTCTACTAGTTTTTGCTACTAGTCCCATGAATCTATAATTATTTTGAAATAAAGTGGGGGATAAAAGCTGTGCCAAGGGACAAAAGAATGCTAGGTTTATCCAGGAGCAGCTAATTTATTTCTGGCTTTATTGAGGTATAATTAAATTAAATTTTAAGATATTTGAAGTATACAACATGATAATCCGATATACGTATAATGTGAAAAGATTCTCACCATCAAGTTAATTAACACATGCATCACCTCACACAGTTATCTTTTTTTTTTTCTGGTGAGAACATTTCAGTCTTACTCTCATAGAAAATTTCAATTAATACAGTGTTATCAACTATATTCACCATGTTATACATTAGATCCTCAGACCTTATTTATAGGTTTTTACGCTTTTCCCAACCATATCCCTATTTTCCCTAATTCTCAATCCCTGGCAACCACTTTTCTACTCTGTTTCTATGAGTTCAACTTCTTTTTAAAGATTCCACATATAATAGATACTATGTGATATTTGTCATCCTCTGACTTACTTCATTTGGCATAATGCTCTCCAGTTTCATCCATGTTGTTACAAATGATACTTTCCTTCTTTTCTTAGGCTGAGTAATATTCCATTGTGTATATGTACCACATTGTCTTAATTAATTAATCTGTTGATGGGCATTTAGGTTGTTGGCTATTGTGAACAATGCTGCTATGAACATGGGAATGCAGATATCTCTTTGGGAATAGTGATTTCATTTCCTTTGAATGTATATCCCGAAGAAGGATTGCTAGTTCATATGGTAGTTCTATTTTTATTTTTTATTTTTAAAAAGATTTTATTTATTTATTCATGAGAGACAGACGCGGGGGGAGAGAGAGGCAGAGACAAAGGCAGAGAGAGAACCAGGCTCCATGCAGGGAGCCCAATGTGGGACTCAATCCTGGGTCTCCAGGATCATGCCCTGGGCTGAAGTTGGCGCTAAACTGCTGAGCCACCCAGGCTGCCCAGTAGTTCTATTTTTAATTTCTTGAAGAACTTCCATACTGTTTTCCATAGTGGCTGCATGAATTTATGTTCTTATCAACAATGCACAAGGGTTCACTTTTGTTATCTTTTGTCTTTTTGATAGTAGTCATTCTAACATGTATGAAGTGAAATATCATTGTGGTTTTGATTTATATTTCCCTGATGAAGAGTGATGTTGAGCACCTGTTGGCCATTTGTATATCTTCTTTAGAAAAATGTCTGTACGGGTCTTTTACCCATTTTAAAATTGGGTTCTTTGCTTTTTTGCTATTAAGTGTGTGAGTTCCTGTATATTTTGGATATTAACTCCTTACAGAATATATGGTTTGCAATCCAGAAGCGGTTAATTTTAGAATATTTTCTGCAGAGTGGTGAAGACAAAAGCCAAAAAATAAGAGATTAAAGAAGGAAATGCTATACATACACAATGGAATATTTTTAAATCATAAAATAGAATGAAAACTAGTTATTTATGACCATATTGATGGACCATAAGGACATCATACTAAGTGAAATAAGTCAGAGAAAGACTTATTTCACTTACATGCAGAATCTTTTTTTTAAGATTTTATTTATTCATGAGAGACACAGAGAAGGCAGAGACATAGGCAGAGGGAGAAGCAGACTCCCGGCAGTGAGCTCGATGCAGGACTGGATCCCAGGACCCCAGAATCACGCCCTGAGCCAAAAGCAGATGCTCAACCACTGAGCTCAACCAGGTGCCCCTTATATGCAGAATCTTAAAAAAAATAAAACAAATGCCAAGCTGATTGGACACAGAGAAAAGATTGGTGGTTACCAGAGCGGGGAGGCTGGGGGGTAATAAAATGCATGAAGGGAATCAAAAGATACACATTTCCAGTTATAAAATAAGCAAGCCATGGGGGGTATAATGTACAGCTTGCTGACTATAGTTAATAATACTACATTGCATATTTAAAAGTTGCTAAGAAAGTAGTTCTTAAATGTTCTCATCACAAGAAAAAATTATAACTATATATGGTACAGGATGTTAACTAGACTTATTGTGGTAATCATTTTATAGTATATACTAATACCAAATCATTACATTGTACACTGAAACTAATACAATGTGATGTTTCAATCATATATCAACAAAGAAAAAAAGGAAGGAAATGCATGGTGATTAGAATCTTCTTCCAACTAAACCCAAATAATCCATAGTCGATTCCATATTATATTCCACAATGTTTCTTAACATTATAATCTATACCAATCAATATGGAAAAGGCTTTGGAATAAAGGAAGGTTTCTCTAAGCTGCAACAAACAAAAGCAAATACAGTTTGAAGAGATTTTGGAGGTACTATACCTTAATGTCTGATTTGTTGAAACTGATTGCAAGAGGAATATAAATGAAAGTTTCCCTGCCTTTTTCTAACTCATTGTCTTCTAGGAGAATTCATTTTTCAACCAGGAATGAATATCCTACAAATCCAGGATTGGGAGATATCAAGGACTTACTATCAAATGGATTATTACCACAAAGCCTTATAATTAATATACACAGCTACATTTTTGCTTTCTGGTCCCTTCATGTTGTACATGTTGGGTTAGTATAATAGGAAAGCAGGAGAATACTTTGCAGAATAACTTACAAGATAGGAAGTCACTAGTGTATTTGCAGCTCAGCATGTGGGATCGAAGAAGTTCAACTCATTGTCTGATCTGAAAATAATCACCCTTGAAGCAGAATCCTATTAGGTTCAGAAATTTAATATATAAGACAAAATGTTTCTACTTGTCTCAGACATCCCTATTACAAAAACTTACATCTGAAGACCTTACTGTCTAAAATCTGCTTCATCTCTCTCCAACTCTCTTTTCCAAGCCCTCCCTGAAGAATATATTTATATAAAATATGTATGTAAATATTTACATATATATATACAAAAAATATATATATGTATATATAGCTCCCATCAAGAATGGTTTGCTTCCAATTTCATGATGGAAAGCATTCCTTTGCCTTTTGATAACAGCTATAATATTTCATGAATAAATGCACTTTTATTACTAACTTGGGGAAAAAATTCTTGCTCATCTGTTTTGGTTTCATATAAATCAGGATTACTGTTTCAAAATAAAAATAGAATATTTTTTTAATTTTTTAAAAGATTTTATTTTTTAAGTAATCTCTACACTCAACATGGGGCTCAAACTCACAACCCTGAGCTCAAGAGTTGCATGCTTCTCCAACTGAGCTGGCCAGGTACCCATAAAAATAGAATCTTTAAACATTAGAACTGAAAGGAGCCTTAAAATGTTCTCTATCCAATTTCCTTTTTTTTTTTTTTACAGATAAAGAAACTGAGGCACAAAGAAATTAATTTCTATTTATTTTTTTAAAAATTTTATTTATTTATTCATGAGAGACAGAGAGAGAGGGAGAAAGAGAGGAAGAGAGAAAGAGAGAGAGAGTCAGAGACATAGGCAGAGGGAGAAGCAGGCTCCATGCAGGGAGCCTGACATGGGACTCGATCCCAGAACTCCAGGATCATGTCCTGGGCCGAAGGCAGGCACTAAACCACTGAGCCACCCAGGTGTCCCAGAAATTAATTTCTAAAGTATATGAAAACAATAAGTTTAGAGAGACAAGAAGCTTGTCTAATGTTTTTACTGTCCTTAAAAGCTGGAGTCTAGTCTCTCTAGTTTTGCCACACACAAAAATGCCAAACTACTACACTACTCCCACTGTGTTCTCTAAATAATGCTGCCATGAATATTCTTCTACAGGTCTCTTTGTACACATGTGCAAGAATATCTTTGGAATATAGCTCTAGAGTCAAATTGCTATAAATATTGACAAATTAAAAACTGAATTAGATATTGACAATTTGCTCTCTAAAGTGGTGGCCCGATTTTTATTCCCACCACAGTTTGAGTCCGTATTTGGTCTACTTGTGCATTTTAACTTCAGCCAATCTGTTGGGTATGGATGGGATCTTATTGTTTGGAGTCGAATTTCCTTGATTACTCTTTATATTGAGCACCTGTTCGTATGTTCATTGCCCATACTGGATTTCTTCTTCTTTGCCAATTTCTCTCAAAGGTTGATCACTAGTTCTTTATAGAGTCGGCATATACTGATCATTTGTTGCTGTTATGCATCATAAATATCTTTTCCTGTGTGAGACCTAGTCTTATCCATTTCCAGCCACCAGAATATTCTTTAGGAAAAATCTAAAATACAGAAAAAATGTGCAGTTTTTAAAGATAAAAAGGAAGATGAGAGAAGGAGGGAAAGAGTAAACACCTTGTTCTGACTGAGGTGTAGGCATTTGAAGAAGGTTCCACAACAGATTTGATAGGACTAATCATCAAACCATTTTAATTCAAAATATCTGATTAACTGATTTATTAATATCTTTCCAATCATAACTTCAGGGCATTTGGTGGTGGTGGTGGTGGTAATGATGGTAATGATGGTAATTATGATGGTGGCTTTTTATTTTATATATTGTCTTTTTGGTCCCTCTGGACAACTATTTTTAAACAAAAAATGATTTTTTAAATTTTTGTCACTTTTTAGCAAGTCACTTCAGTTGACAAAGGTTCATAAATAGGCTAGTAAATGTTAGCCTATAATCTCTTAAGATGATTTCATTAGTGTTTTTCTTTATCCCCACCCCCTCTGCCTTTTTTTTCTATAGAAGGCACAATTACATAAAAGATACATAGAGTCCACATTTGCTTTCCTCAGGCATAGGAATTATTCTGGGCTATTTCCATACGGGCAGTATTCTCCTAGACCTTCTCTATAGATGCCAATTAGAAGATTAGCGTCTTTTCTCTCTCCCTCTTTGCTATTAAATAGTCACACAAAAGCTGAGCTGACAAATTACTCTCTCCATGGTACTCGACAAAGACAGACAATAGATCATCATCATTTACTATACTCAAATCCTATTAATCACAGATTAATGAGAACATGTCTAGTGGGGAAGAAATTACCAGAATGTGGGCCTATTGGCTTGTTACTCATGTAACATCTGCTCTGGCTTTACCTTTAGTGTCATGTCATCTTTTATCACATTGAAATAATGTTTGCTCCAGAAACATAATTAAGATAATGGCACAGATTCAGAGCCCTTCCCTTTAAAAATTAAAGAACTGGGGTTATATTTCTTAGTCCGATGGCTTTTTAAAAACTAATTTCCCTCTGTTCTTGATTATTTCCTTTTTCTTTTGCTCATAATGATCTATCAAATCTTTGGGTTTTTTCCCCCATCTCTGCAAGCTATGTGATTAATACTCATTCCCAAAACTAGGACAAGTCAGAGTTTGGTTTCCTTTTTCTCTTGAGATAAAATTCACATAACACAAAAATTCATTGTAACCATATTGAAGCATACAATTCTGAGGAGTTCCTTTTTATACTTTGAAATATTCTAAATTCAAATTAATACATAGATGACTCTACCAAACTTGTGGTGAGCATCAAGTACTGTACTTGCTTTCCTTAATCCTTATCTGCAGTGTGATGTTTTATTTTTTAATAGTCAAATACTTTGATTTTTTAAACATGTGATTTACCAATGTGCCTTTTGTTCATAGGCCAAGTTTCTACTTTACTTTAAAGCACAGAAGTTGAATTTTGGGTTCAAATATTTAATATTCTTGGATGCCTATTGTCCTCTTTTCTCAACAAGGGGTAAAACTTGGGGAACAAATATAAAGTAAAAAAAAGTGCAATAGCATCTATAATCAGTTGATAAAGAGGAAAGAAGAATCACAATTTATAATTACAAAATTGGAGAAAGTAATTGCTCATGTTATTAAAATCTAGAAATGTACTTGTCACTCTTGGAAGGCAGTGGTGATTAGTTCTTATGGCTGGGTAAGCTGTGATCTAAGGCTTTGTGATTAAGTCGTGATTCAGCACCACAGGGATAAAAACAGCTCCACAACCAAGAGCTGGCAGGCACCCGTTGAGGGAGGGGGAAGGAGGACTGCAAAGAGCTTCTTAATTAAATTTTAATTATTGCTAATTAGAACTACTGTTTTTTATATCCCCAACAAGGAAGACAAGAGCTGATCTTGCCTTTTTATTATTCTGCTAATTAGTTTCCCAAAGAGAGGTTTGGAAGGGCAGACTGATTTGACAGTATCCAAATTGTTAGTTGAATTCAGATCTGAAGGTAGATCCCATCCTAGAACTTGAGCTTTACTATTTCCAGGTAGTTCCTTTCCAAAACTAAAATTTATTCCAGGGACCTCAGGAAATGAGCTATTCCTATCTACTATGTAAAAAAAATCCATGATTTAGTTTTCCTTTGATTTATTCTATCTTATCCTCATACAGGTCAAAGATTTTTAATTATTAAAATAGATGGCGACCCCTCTATACAAGTTAATGTATTCATGTAAACTTTATGTACTTGTGAATTGTTAGAGATGATCTCTACCAGATTTTTTTAAGTAATCAAATGTGCCCATAAGAAGTGACTACTAGTTTTCTCTAGCAGTGAACCTAGTGCTTTGCAATAGGCAATAACAACAAAATCCAAGTCTCTACCCTGAAGAGCTCCCAAGTTCTATTAAATACCATTTAAGATGAAATGCTCCAGGTAAACCACACTTCAGATTGCAAAACAGAAACCCTTATTGCAAGTTTGAAGACATAATCCCAGAAGGTTCCCAAGACCTATTAGCATTAAAAACCTTCTGCAAAATATGAATCCTATTTCATAAGTGCACACATTTCATAGTTCTTCTCCCAAGATAATAAAGTTAAGAGTTCTGAGTTAGTGCAACTCCCTATGTTAATTACAATAAAATCCATCAAATGAAATTACATTTCTGGAATCAACAGCACTTGGCCAAGCACACACACATGCCTTGACAGCCTTCCTTTACAGTTGGAATTACATTAACACATGTGTTTGTTTCCTCACCTTTTACAGACACAAGAGCCCTGTGATATGTTAATTCACACCAAATTCCAATCCTTGCCCTTGTCTTTATCTTCCCAACTCAATGATATGATGTGTCAACACCTTTCATATTGGGAAGAAAAATGCTTAGACAAGATTTTGTTTTTACTCACTTTAATTAAAATTACAGAAACTAGAAAACAAAGAGTAAATAAATTAAATCTGTCTTTCAGTGCCATTCACCATCTGCCCTGTCAATAGTCACTCTGATCTGAATTATTTTAAAAAGTCAGCTGGGTCTTTCTTTCTCTGATTAGTCAATTAGCCACATCTCACACTGGTTTAAAAGGTGTTTCTTTCAGGTCAGTGAGTTACCCTCACCATCTTAGAGTACTTGACATACCAATAAATAAAGACTTCTGAGATTTCCCATTAGTACTCAAAGATTTCTGCTGTTGCTTTATTTAGCTTATTCAATATTTGAAAGCTCCCTAACACATAACTATTCTCTTCAAAATCATAAACATTCCATGATCATGTTTTATTTTTCTTTATTGTATTCTTCTATGTTAGATATGGAGCAGGTTATGATTAACCTCATTTTTACAGATAAAGAAAGTCCACTAGATTATTATCCAATCCAGTTATGCTCCTTTTACAACTTGCTTGTTATAATGTTGTTGCTTGTTCCACTCCATTAGTCAATAGGAATTGGTTTTTACAGAGACACTTGGCCCATCCCAAACCATTATGGGTGACCATGGGAAAAGCCTCTAGATTGGATGCCTTTGAAGACAAGGGGGTTAAGATGGGGAATAAATGGGGAAAAATAACAAAACAGAATAGGAATGTGATTTTGCACTGAATAATAATTGTGTGCCAAGTACTGGGGAGTTTGAACTATTCTGTGTACCTGAGCCTTGATGCCAACAACCCCTACCAAAACCAAAACAAAATGAAATGAAATCCTATGGCCCAGTGGCATTCAAAGATTCAAGGAGACCTTAGTTCAAATAGTTCCACAAGGCTGGAACTAAACTCATGACTTCTTGAAGGTTGGAATTCTCTTTTATTTTAAATTTTGGTAGGTTTTGTGATGAGTTGTAAGGTATGAGTTATGAGAGATAATAAATAATGTATATCTAAATTAAAGTATATGTAGTAGGTATGATAAAAAAAAAAAAGTCCAGATAGTAAGGAATATCACTTTATTTTATGTAAACACCTAATTTCTGACTTCAGCCCCCTGATCTCCTGGATTAGTAGAAGAATTAAGATTAATTTTTAGAGACTTTCCCTCATCTCTACTGAGTTGTATCAAGATTCTGATCTTTTGCATTTGAGGTGGGGCAAATTGGGGTGCAACTGGTTCCAGCAATCAATCACCTTTGTACAGAAGTTGCCACTGGGTCTTCCACAGTCTTGTCTTAATGGTGCCTCCATTATCAGTGGTTCTCTTCTATTTCATGGATGTATTTAGGACTTGGAATCTTCCTCAAAACTCCCCTAAGCCTAGAGTTTGGGAGGAGCCCCATTTTCTCCATGACAGTTATCTCTACCAAAAATCTCCTTGTCCCTTGTTCCTTCTCCACAAACTAAATTTTCTGAAGAGCTTAGGCTTTGGGAAACAAAAACAAAAAATTCTTGCATAATACCCCTGCTTTCTGCCCTACAGAGACCCTAAACAGGGTATTTACTTAAAATGAGAGAAATAAAAAAAAATGCATCAATACAAAAACAAATTAACATCTCAAAATATTATCAATACGTCATACTGTATACTAGGAATATTCCAAGTACATTACAGATCTAAACGAAAGAGAGAAAAAGAGAGAGAGAGGCCAGCCATAGAAGTATGAAAAGAGAGGAGAATTTCTTTTTTTTTTTTCTTTATTTATTTATGATAGTCACACAGAGAGAGAGAGAGAGGCAGAGACACAGGCAGAGGGAGAAGCAGGTTCCATGCACCAGGAGCCCGACGTGGGATTCGATCCCAAGTCTCCAGGATCGCGCCCTGGGCCAAAGGCAGGCGCCAAACCACTGCGCCACCCAGGGATCCCCGAGAGGAGAATTTCTTTATAACCTTGGTGTAGGGAAAGATCTTTCTAACTGACTCGAAAGCCAGATGTCATTAAAGAAAATATAGAGGTAAAAAAAAAAAAAAAAGAAAGAAAATATAGAGGTATTTAACAACATAAAAAATTTTTTTTTAATTTGGCATGGCAAAAAACAAACCCACAACTATGTGTGATATCAAAAGAAAAATTACAAATTGGAGGAAAATGTTTGTAATTCTGTAATTCTGCGGATAAAATGCAAATTATCTAGAAGGAGCTCTTATAAACAAAAATAAGAAAAAGACCATCAACCCAATTCAACAGTAAAATGAGCTAAAGAACAGTTCACAGAAAAGGAAATTAAAACATTTTCTGAACACAGGAAAAGATACCTAACCTCACTTAAGAGAAATGCAAATTTAAACTATACTGAGATACCATTTCTCAGCTATTAAATTGGCAAAAATCCAAAAGTTTGAGAATACACATTGTTGGCAAAACTGAGGAAACAGCCTCTCTCTTATATTGCTGGTAGAAGTGTAAATTAATAAAACTCTTATGGAGGGATATTTGTAATATCTATCCAAATTACAAATGTGTATATCCTTCAACTTAGCAATTTGTGAGTTTATCTTACAGATATACTTGTATAAGTTATTCACTGAAACACTGACTGAAAAACAATCTACAGGGAATTAGCTAATTAAACCATGGTATATCTATATATTAGAATATTTTGCAGATATATAAAAGCAATGAGAAAGTTCTATACATCTATAAGGGAAAAAATCTTCAGGATACTAGGATTTTTTTAAAGCATAGAATAGTGCTATCTTTTGTGTAAAAAAGAAGAATGCATATTCATAACTACTTCTATATGTAGAAACTCTGGAAAGACTCAGAAGAAACTATCAACAGTGATTGTAGTGGGAAATGGGAACCAGGCAGATGGTTCCATATACAGGAGGTGTACTTCTATCTCTAAAATGTGACTCTTTAACGTGTACCTTTTATTTTATTTTTTTTAAGATTTTATTTATTTATTCATGGGAGACACAGAGAGAGAGGCAGAGATACAGGCAGAGGGAGAAGCAGGCTCCATGCAGGGAGCCCGATGCAGGACTTGATCCGGGACTTCAGGATCATGCCCTGGGCCGAAGGCAGGCGCCAAACTGCTGAGTCACCCAGGGATCCCTAACGTGTACCTTTTAATCTTCAGCCATATGTGCATATGTTCTCTGTGATCATTTCTACCACTTAACCATGGAGTTAGAAACATTAATAAACTCTGATGATCATTTTATCATCTATAAATCTTTAACTCTTAAAATTTAAATCCAAAATAATTGTTCATTTTTCAAATTTTTAAGGGGTCTAGGCTTAAAAGATTCATTTAAAAAATTTCCATTAGAGTAAATGCCATAATGCTGAATACTTTGGTCTTTAAAAAAAAAAAAAAGAATACAGATAATTTTACTATAATTAGATCTTTTTAAAAGTTTGTTATGTTACAGATAAGCTTTTTTTTTCTTTTTGTAAATAGTATTACAATGTAATTCATACAGCCAAATTCCATTATAGGAAATTCCAAGAGACATCTATTTTACTATATTTCCTATACCAGGCATATGTAATTAAAATTGCTCAAAATATTTTAGCCAACAACTGAAGCTTAAAGTAGGTGGCCAGAAGGAAATTTTTTATTTAATATTACTTGTGCTACTGGATTTGATCCATATTATTGATGTCGGCACAATGTGTTTTTCACCAGTCTTGGACCACCCAACCTAGCAGAGAGGTCAAAAGCACAGACTCTAGGCTCAGACTATCTGTGTTCATGTGGATTCACACACTAATTGTTTTTTTTTTTTTTTAAGATTTTATCTGTTTATTCATGATAGACACAGAGAGAGGCAGAGACACAGGCAGAGGGAGAAGCAGGTGCCTAACAGGGAACCTGATGTGGGACTCAATCCCAAACCCTGAAATCGCATCCTGAGCCAAAGGCAGACATGCAACCACTGAGCCACCCAGGCATCCTGATTCACACACTAATTATATGACCATAGGCAACTGATGTCACCTCTGAGTGCCTCTGTTTTTTCACCTTAAGATGCAGATAATAGGGTACCTGGTGGCTTAGTAGTTGCTTGTCTGCCTTTGGCTCAGGGCATGATCCCAGGGTCCTGTCTGCCTGTGTCTCTGCCTCTCTGCCTCTCTCTGCCTCTCTCTGTATGTCTCCGGAATAAATAAAGAAAATATTTTTTTAAAAAAAGATAAAGATAATAATAGTACCTACTACCTTATAGAATGGTTCTGAGGAAAAATCATTTAGAGCTGCACATAGAAAGTGTGGCCCAAGAGTATACACAGGGAAACAACAGTCTCTTCAACAAATGACTCTGGGGAAACTTGAAAGCTACATGCCAAAGAATGAAACTGGACCACTTTCTTACACCATACAGCAAAAAAACCCTCAAAATGGATTAAAGACTTGAACGTAAGACCTGAAACCTATAAAACTCCTGGAAGAAAACATAAGCTCCTTGACATCAGTCTTGGCGATGAGTTTTTGGATTTGACATCAAAGGCAAAGTCAACAAAAGCAAAAATAAACAAGCAGGACCACATCAAACTAAGAAGCTTCTGCACAGCAAAGGAAATCATCAAGAAAATAAAACAGCAATCTACCAAATGCAATGAAATATTTGCAAATCATATATCTGATAAGGGATAACATCCAAAATATATAAAGAACTCATACAACTCACTTTAACTCACTAAAAAATGAACAATCCAGTTAAAAAATTGGCAAAGGATCAGAATATTTTTCTAAAGGAGACAGAGAGCCAACAAGTACAGGCACATGAAAAGATGCTCAACATCAGTAATCACCAGGGAAATACAAATCAAAACCACAATAAGGTATCACCTCACACATGTTAGAATGGCTATTATTCCATTCTAACAAGCGTTGGGTGAAGATGTAAGGAAAAGAGAACCCTTGTGCACTGTTGGTAAGAATGTAAATTGGTGCAGTCACTGTGAAAAACAGTATGAAGATTCCTTATGAAATTAAAAATAGAACTACCATATAATCCAGCAATTCCACTTCCGGATATTTATCCAAATGATGTGAAAATACTAACCTGAAAAGATATCTGCCCCCCCATGCTTATTGCAGCATTATTTACAATAGTCAAGATATGGAAGCAATCAAAGTGTTCGTTGATGGATGAATGGATACAGAAGATGTGGGGTGTGTGTGTGTGTGTGTGTGTGTGTGTGTGTGTGTGTGTTTGTATAAAATGAAATACTACTCAGCCATATAAAAGAAGGAAACCTTGCCATTTGTGAGAACATGAAGGGAACTTGAGGACATTATGCTAAGTAAAATAAGTCAGAGAAAAAAAAAAGAGAGAAAGACAAATAGCATATGATCTCACTTATATGTGGAATCTAAAAAAGAAACAAACAAAAAACTGGACTCATGGTCACAGAGAACAGATTGGTGATTGCCAGAGGCAGAGGTGAGGGCAGGGGGAAAATGGGTGGAGAAGGTCAAAACGTACAAACTTCTAGTTATAAAATACTCAAGTCATGGGGATGTAACGTACAGCATGGTGACTCTAGTCAATAATACTGAATTGTATATTTCAAAGTCACGATGAGAGTCAATCTTTAAGATTTACAAGAAAGAAATTTGTAACCATGTGTGATGATCATTTCACAATATAGACAAACATTGAGCCATTATGTTTTACACCTGAAACAAAAGTTATATGTCAATTATATCTTGATTTTCATTTTAAAAAAAAGATTTTATTTATTTATTTGACAGAGAGAGAGAGAGAGAGAGAAAGCACAAGCAGGGTGAGTGGCAGGCAGAGGGAAAGAGAGAAGCAGACTCCCCGCTGTGCTGGGAGCCCATTGGTGCTGGGGGGGGGGGGGGGGGTTCCATCCCAGGACTCTGAGATCATGACCTGAGCTGAAGGCAGATGCTCAACCAACTGAGCCCCAGGCAACCCAGGTGCCCCTATATCTTGATTTTTAAAATTAAACGAAAACAAAAAGTATAAAAACAGAAACTTTGTCTACAAGCCATACACAAATAAATATACTGAAACAAAAGAAAAGTTTCTTTCAGGTCAGTATTTTTCTCTGAGAAGTATCATGAAGAGCCTATCTTCACTTTAGGGTGTGGAAGACTAGAAGGGAGAGAAACACATCAAATTTGGAAAACAATGGATCACCAATACCATAATATACTTTCATATCTGGGGGAAAAATACCTACTGTTCACATAATGCAAACAAAGAAAGTAAAGCTCAAGAAAAGTCTAAGGCCTCAGGGTGACAGGTTTCCCCACGAGGGATGTGCCCCCTTAATGAGTCCTATCAGAATCTGCAGAGGCCGGATGAGACAGGGACCTTTAACAAAGGAGCTTGAGTTGAACACGACAGAAAAATAGTGCTTTATAAGAAAGTAAAACTGGCCAAACTATCAGGAATGAGATCACTTACCAAAAACAAGGAAGTTTCAACTTAAAAAAGAAATCATTATTGGCCTTACCTCTCCACCACTCAGTTCCCTCTCATGCAGATGGATTTCCTTTGGCAGTTTGTTTTGAGAATGAGGAATAATGATTAATCAGAAGGGTAGGTATTTATCTTTCTTTCCCAAGGGGGTGAATCCGAACTGATCCTCTATCTTCCCAGGCTTCCTACTGCAATAATGAAATTCCATTACATTGAAAATGATGTAATTCCCCCCGGGGTTAGTTGTAATCAGACTTGACCTATATGGATATGGTGGGGATGAGGACTGAAAGATAGGGAAATTAACAGAAAGAAGAGGACAGCATGGAGATTTGCTCTGCTTGCTTCATTTTGCTTTAATTCGGTTATATAATGTCTATTAGAATTTGTTTCATTTCTGACAAGAAAAAAATAATGCAAAAATAATAGAGATAAATTGCCAGTTTCAGAATTCAGTGTTCTCTGAACAGTTATCCGGTCTGTTCTTCCTCCTTCCACCTCTAATCCCTCCCCACCCCCCACCAGCACCATTGATCAATTCTCATTATTAGCTCTTAGAAAAGCAGACAATCCCTGGGACAAGCCTGGCTTCAGATCAGAGAGTCAATATTCTACTGTAACAATCTGCCAAAAAATGCAATTCAGGCACATTTAAAGTGTGTCTCCCCAGAGGAAAGCAAGAAACAGAGGCCATTGAGAGGGGCCTCACTATTTAGTTTGATTCAACCACAGCTGCCTCTGACATTTCTAAGCCAGTCAGGGTTATCATCAGAAAATGCAAGTGAGCAAATGCAGAGTGACAGCAGACCATAGCACAAAGGCTGCCTGCTTCAGGAAGTTTATCCAACTCCCCCAACCATTCGCCCCTCCTCTCCACCAGCACCTCTTATGAAGAGCTAAGTTCATGATGAGGACTAAGAGAGAGTGCCAGAAGGGCAACATGTGAGAGGTGGTATAAAGGGTACATCAACCATGCAGTAGCATCACTTAAAAAAATAATTTGAGGCATGGGCTGACTAACAAATGAAAAATCCTTCTCTTAAAGAACCTTTGGAGCTGCAAGATGCAGAATAAACACTAAACAATTCTGTGTATATGCATACGAGGATGAAGTTGGCATTTTGTAGTCAAAGTTTATCAAGCATCACCATTTCATATCATTCAACCATATATACTTACATTTGACAAAGGTAAGAAAAACAGAATGGGATTGAAACAATTTGGAGAGATCAACTGTTGAGAGAGGAGAGGTGAAAAGAGAATAAATGGCTTATTCAGATACTGTTACATTGTTAAAAATCCATCTTTGATTTAGTACTTGACAAACCATAAGAGACTCTTAACTCTAGGGAACAAATGAGGGTTGCTAGAGGGGTCGTGGGTATTTGAGGGGATGGGGTAATTGGGTGATGGGCATTAAGGAGGGCACTTGATGTAATGAGCACTGGGTGTTATATGCAACTGATGAATCACTAGATTCTATCTCTAAAACTAATACTACACTATATGTTAACAAGCCTGAGTATAACTAAAATCCACAGTAAAAAATTATATTTAGTACTTAAATAATATATACATAAATTATGTTTACATTTTTAAAGATTACTTAATTTTAGTGACATAGTAGTAATAAAAAAGGATACAAACTATGTGATAAGAATACAATTCGACTTTTTTTTTCTTTTTTTAATTTTTATTTATTTATGATAGTCACAGAGAGAGAGAGAGAGAGGGGCAGAGACACAGGCAGAGGGAGAAACAGGCTCCATGCACCGGGAGCCTGACATGGGATTCGATCCAGGGTCTCCCGGATCGAACCCTGGGCCAAAGGCAGGCGCCAAACCACTGCGCCACCCAGGGATCCCATACAATTTGACTTTTTAAATGTATATAAGAAAAGACTGTGGAACATTAACTACATTTCTGGAATCTTGGACTAGATGCAGTATAAACTTTCCTATAGTTTGAAAATTTTGATCATTTACAGATTTTTCCTTCCTTTTCTTCTCCCTCACATCAAAACATTGACCACCAACCCTAATGAATATGCAATTATTTTATAATCAAAAATATTTTTTAAAACATGCATCACTTTATTTTTTTAATTAAATTCAACTAATTAACATATAATGTATTATTGGTGGAGGTAGAGGTCAGTGATTCATCAGTCATATAACACCCAGTGCTCATTACATCACATATCCTTCTTAATGCCCATCACCCAGTTACCCCATCCCCCTATCCCCCTCCCCTCCAGGGACCCTCAGTTTGTTTCCTCTGACTGAGGGTCTTTTATGGTTTCTCCCTCTCTGATTCCCTCTTTATTTTTTCGTCTCTTCCCCTGTGATCCTCTTTTTCTTTTTAAGATTTTATTTATTGGGGTACCTCTACCTCTGAAGGTAATAATAATACATTATATATGAATGAATTGAATTTAAATAAAATCTAAAAAATAAAAATAAAGATGTATATATAACCCAATGGAATACTACTCAGCCATCAAAGAAATGAAATCTTGCTATTTGCAATGACACAGATGGAATAGAGCATATTATGCTAAGCGAAATAAGTCAATTGGAGAAAGACAATTATCATGTCTCATTCATATATGGAATTTAAGAAACAGGAGTGCCTGAGTCACTCAGTCTGTCTTTAGCTCAGGTCATGATTCCAGGACCCTGGAATGAGGAGCCTGCTTCTTCCTCTCCCTCTGCCCATAGCATCCCCTGCTTGTGCTCTCTCTCTTTCTCTCTCTCTCTAAAAAAAAATCCCTATCCCCATCCCCTCCAGCAATCCTCTGTTTGTCCCAGTACCATACTGTCTTGACGATTACAGCTTTGTAATTGAGCTTGAAGTCCAGGATTATGATGCCTCCAGCTTTGGTTTTCTTTCTAAACATTTCTTTGGCTATTTGGAGTCTTTTCTGGTTCCATACACATTTTAGGATTATTTGTTGCAGCTCTGTGTAAAAAGCTGATGGTATTTTGAGCCCGAGTGTTAGGCTATAGTGTACTCTGCTGATCAGGAGTGCACACTAAATTCAGCATCAATATGGTGACCTTCCAGGAGTGGTGCAGGATGGGGGTGGGGGACCATCAGGTTGCCTAAAGACGGATGAACTGTTGGAAACAGAGCAGGTCAAAACTCCCGTGCTGATCATGCATCACTTATCTTATCTATACTCTTATTACAAGATAAAGTTTATGATTCTCTTGAGAGCTAGAATCAGAATTTTCTTTTCAAGACTTATTTATCTAATTTAAGAGAGAGAGAGGAGTGAGAGAGAGAGTGGGGGGAGGGCAGAAGGAGAGAGAGAATCCTAGGCAGACTCCCCACCGAGCAGGGAGCCCAAAGGGAGGCTCAATTCCATGACCCCAATCTCATGACCTGAGCCTAAATCAAGAGCCAGAGGCTCAACTGACAGACACCCACACTCTAGCAGTGTGGCAGTATTTTAGTATTTTAATTACTAGCAGTATTTTAATATTTTAAAATACAAACTTCCTTTGCAAAGTATTGGAAATAGAAGATGGGGCCTCATGGTATTAGATTGAGAAATTTTTTGTTCTAGAAAGAGAAAGTAAGGGGGTAAAAAGTAAAGAACTATTAAGCAGAAAACAGAACACATAAATACAAAGCTATTTATTTTTTTAATATTATTTATTTATTCATGAGAGACACACAGAGAGAGGCAGAGACATAGGCAGAGGGAGAAACAGAGGCTCCCTGCGGGACCTGGACCCTGGGATCATGAGACCTGAGCTGAAGGCAGATGCTCAACCACTGAACCACCCAGATGCCCCAATACAAAACTATTTATATTATCAATAACTGTTAATCCCATATGGGTACTTGTGTACATAAGAAAAAAAAGAGGTTGGAAGAAACAATAATAGATTACCTTTTCTGTGGAATATTTTATCATATTTTTCAAATTATCTACAGTAAACATGTATTAATTCTGCAATCAGAAAAAAAAAGTTTATTATGAAAACCAGAGGAGTTCAGATAGATTAAGAAGCAGGAAAGGGGCATTACAAGTGTATGGAATGCGTTGAGCAAAGTATAGGGTGAGGTCAGTAGCTGTAATACAGCATAACAAGCTAAATATAGTCTGGGTGCCATAACTGAGCCAGTCTGATATCAAGCGTTCTCATGAGAGATTGGTGGGAGAGAAACTTAAAAAGGTAAATTAGGATCTGATGAAAGCTTTGAATGTCAGTTTAACCCTCTAGGACCTGGCTTCCTGTGACTGGAATAGAATGGGAGAAAGCCTAGGATGCTGCTCTAGACAAGTTTGCTTGCGAGAGTAAATCATAGCAGGATTGTCAACCCCAAATTATGAAATATCAGAAAATCCCATGCAAGTCATAGTGGATGAAGGACATGAGTCAGAGAATCTATTCAATTCAGATGCCAGACTGCTAAAACATTGGGGAAATCAGACTGATCAAACTAGAGAATTATTATGGGACAGGCAGGGAAGGCTGAGTCTGTAGCCAGGTTATAATAAATCTTAAACCGAGGCCACAGATTCCTCTAAGCAAGAATTCTTTACCAGAACATCAAAATTACATGTGAAGTTTTTTGGATATCTATCTATATCTATATCTATAGAGAGAGAGACACACACACATACACCCCCCACACACACACACACACACACGCCCTGTACTGTCCCCTCTGGATGATATATTTACTCTCCACATCTGACCTTTTACAAAACCCTCAGCTGATACTACCCAGGGTTGTTCTTTCTGGGGATTACACACTTAAAGAAATGATTATAGGAGCCTACTGAGATCAAGCCCTTAGGGTTTATTGTCTCCTAACCCAAGAAGTTCAGATGATTGATCCCAACAAAAATCTCCACAGTCCTAATGTGGCATTCCTCTCCCCAAATATCAAGTATATTCCTTGGGTTCATTCCACATTTCATCAGTGTGATTACCCTGTGGATGAATCTATTCAAGGGGGACTATTATTCATTCAGTTCCTGCATGGATAAGTCCAAGTTATTCAGCAAATTAAAGAAACTCCACCTATGCTACAATGTTAACCTCCTTCAAACCCAAGATGCCCATTCCAACACTTCTGACCTCAGGGCTATTTTTTAACAAATGAACTTAATGCCAATTCTTTCCAAGGCACCCTGAGAAAGAATCTCAGATTCCTGGGCCCAAACCTAGATCAACAATTATAATTTCCAGGGAAGAGAAATCTACTCTAGACAAATGCTCTTACAGCTGAAAGGTACTTCTATAAATGCATTCCTCTGTCTAACCACTAAGTCCAACTCATTTGGGTGAAAGAGTTGCTACAGTGATGACTTCCTTTAATACTACCCAGGAAAGCCAGGGACATATCACATCTGAGACACTTCCAATGGCTGTGGGCTTCCTGTAAGTAGAGTCAGAAGAGACACAGTTGGCTCTGTTCTCCTGGTTATCCTAACTGATATAGTCTCAAATCTTTTTCTGAAGGAAGCACTCAGCTTGGCAAATGGGTCTTCCCCCAGAAGTGGATTAGAAAATAAAATCAAGGATCCCCACATCCAGAGATGTCACAGGAATGTGACATCTGATTCTGTGGCAATATGATTCTATGGGCTGCTAAGGCCTCTTGTAGCAGCAACATTGTTTTTTTTATTAAGCTGTTAAAGTTCAGACTACAGTCTGGACTGAGGTTATGGGGGCATACTTGGTCCACCAGTTCTCCTATTAACCCCTGTATTCCACAACATTCCACTAATTTCAGGGTCTTTACATGTGTGACCAGGTGAAATATAGACAGACAGGAATGGGTAGATCCCTGAGGGTAATGCCTTATGTATCTTCCTAATCCTTTGGCAGGCTTCCCTTAAAAGAACTTGGAGAAATCCAGAGTCTACCCCTATTCACAGAAAACACTAAAAGCAGAGAATGGCATGAGACCCCTAGAAGCAAAGAGCAAACAAAAACATGCTGCAGTTAGGACGTGGCATCCATTTCATACAGTCTTGTTCTCACGGATCACCCTCTTCTCAGCCTGCATCAAGCTTGATCCAATCAGCAAATAGCCTAATTGCTTTAGCATAAGGTGCTTTAACACCTTTGACATCTCCCACCAGTTCAATCTCCTAGGTCACAACGTGTCTTCCTGGCTCAGGATGTCTCAACCAACCACACAGAAATAGGCCTACTGCAGGACCTTTCTACCGGAAGTTGATTTTAGACATAAACCTAATGGACAGGATTCAGCACATTCAGAAGTCTCCATGTCTGGGAAGAGAACCTAAAGAAAGTCTTGGAAGATTTTGAGCAAAAGAGAGGTGTGATGAAGTTGTACACTGAGAAAGTTAATCTGACATCTGCAGGATGGATTTTAAAGAAGTTGAGGAAATCATGAGAAGGTTATAATCACCAAACAGGAGAGTCTAAAAGCCTAAACTTGGTGACATAAAGGAAGAATCATATTTTAGAGGCCCTGGAAAAGAAAAATAACAAATTCAGTGAGTAAAACTTTTGCCCAGAGAAGGCCTAAGGGAGCCTGTCAATGGGCCTGACATGATCTAAAATTAAGGCAGGGCATACGAAAATTAAATATTGGAAAAAGCTGGTATTCCTGAGAAATAAGCAATCTTAGGGATTACTCACAAACTACATAGAAAGCACCAAGCTCCATAAACCAATAAGGAAATAAAATTTTCTTTCCTTTGTGTCTATGTAAATATACTTACTGTTTTCTAAATTCAAGAATGGCTCAACCAAGAAAAAGAATCTGAACAGACAACTCACAGAGGAAGAAATCCAAGTGGCCAATAAGTATTTGAAAAGATGTTCAATAGTGGAACTATAGCTGATAACGATTGATTTCTAAAAATAGAATGTAAGCAAAAATCAAGTATAGTACATCCAATTACCTTGAAAACCTCTTAAACCTCCCATGAAATGCAGTACACAGGATTTCAAGGACAGAATGCTACATGTATGCATAAACATATAATGGATTGCATTGGGGGGAGTCCCCAAGACCACCTTCTGTTTCAGTGATTCCCTGGGACTCACAGAACTCAGAAAAACTGCTGTAATTGTGATGGTTTAATTACTGCAAGGGAAAATTTTCATAGAGTAGCATTGAATTGCCCTCTCTCAGCAAGGTCACATAGACAGTACTCTCCCAGTAACAATGTGTGACACCATGTAGGAAGTATGGTGAATCAGGGAAACTCACCGAGCCTTGGTGTCCAAGGTTTTTATAAGGACTCAACCACATAGGTGTGAAGCACCTATATAACTGACCTTAGCTAGTCAATCTCTAGACCCCCAAAGGGCTGATACCATATGGCCCAAGGCCCCATGTAAACTCAAACAGATGTTCACCAGAAATCACATTGCTAATGTAAGTTATCTGGCATGGCCTATGCTCACCATACACAGATTCCCTTAAAAGCAGGATATTCCAAGGGTTAACAGGCTGTCTCCCAAGAGCTTGTCAAAGGCCAATTCCAAAGACTGTTAGAATATACAGGATTTAAACACCTATGCCTGCTGAGTTAACCCTTTACTGCACACACACACATAAAAATATGGCCTACAGATTAGATTATGTATACAAAACATAACCACAGATCACTCTGTTTTAAAGACTAGAATCAGGGATCCCTGGGTGGCTCAGCGGTTTAGCACCTGCCTTTGGCCCAGGGCATGAGCCTGGAGTCCCAGGATTGAGTCCCGCATCGGGCTCGACATGGAGCCTGCTTTTCCCTCTGCCTGTGTCTCTGTCTCTCTCTCTCTCTCTCTATGTCTATCATGAATAAATAAATTTTAAAAATCTAAAATAAATAAATAAATGCAGACAGACAGACAGACAGACAGACTAGAATTGGGCAGCCTTGATGGCCCAGCGGTTTGGCGGGCCTTCAGTCTGGGGTATGGTCCTGGAGACTCGGAATCGAGTCCCACGTCAGGCTCCCTGCATAGAGCCTGCTTCTCCCTCTGCCTATGTCTCTGCCTCTCTCTCTCTCTCTGTGTGTCTGTCATGAATAAATAAATAAAATCTTTTAAAAATAATAATAAAGACTAGAATCACAATTCCTCTTACAGAAATATATACAATAACAGATGTGAATAAAGATCTACATTGAAGAATAAGAAAAAAAAAGAACAAAATTTTGAAAACGAACTAAATGTCCAAGACTAGAAAAATGGTCAAATCATGGTACATTCATATCTTGGACTACTATAGATCCATTGAAATCCAGATATTTTTAAGTGAATAAAACATGTTATGGGGCATCTGGGTGGCTCAGTCAGTTAAGCATCTGCCTTCACCTCAGGTCATGATCCTAGGGTCCTGGGATTGAGTCCCACATCCAGCTCCCTACTCTGTGGGGAGCCTGTTTCTCCTTCTCCCTCTGCCTGCTGCTCCACCTGCTTATCCTCTCTGTGCATGTCAAAAAAATAAATCTTTCTTTTTTTTTTAGAAATGTTACAATACGTAATCAACCCTTATTATTTGTGGATTCTGTGTTTGTGAATTCATCTATTCTCTGAAATTTATTTGTAATCCTCAAATCAATAATCTCCATGTTTTTGCAGTCATTTGTGGACTTCTACAAAGTGGCAAAAAATTTGAGTCTCCCAACAAGCACATTCTCAGCTGTGGTTGAGCAAGGCAATCCTGCTCCCTTGTTTCATGGGTTCTTTTCATAGTCTATTTACTGCTGTGTAGTTCACATTTCTGTGCTTTTTGTTGATTTCAAACCTAGTGTTGAAGTGTGGCCTAATGTTCCTACGTGCAAGGCTATGGTATGCTTCATGGAGAAAATACCTGTGTTGGATAAAGTGAATTTGGGCAGGAACTTTAGTGCTGTTGGCCATGAGTTCAACAGTAACTGATTAACAATACATATTAAATACACTGTCTTCAGGGACACCTGGGTGGCTCAGTGTTTGAGTGTCTGGTCATGATCCCAGAGTCCTGGAACCGAGTCCCACATCGGGCTCCCTGCATGGAGCCTGCTTCTCCCTCTGCTTGTGTCTCTGCCACTCTCTCTGTGTCTCTCATGAATGAATGAATGAATGAACAAATGAATGAATAAACTGTCTTCAAACTAAAACACACATAAAACAAAGTCATGTGTTGATCAATTGATAAAAATATTGTAATGAGAAGCTCATAGGAACCTAAGCCCCATACTTCTGGTTCAGGGCTCATGGTTTGGTATTCACAAATTCATTATTTGCTGTGACTTTATATAGAACATAATTTCCTGGGACGCCTGGTTGGCTCAGTGGTTGAGCATCCTGGAGCATCCAGGCGTAATCCTGGAGTCTGGGGATCAAGTCCCACATCGGTCTCCCTGTGAGGAGCCTGATTCTCTCTATGCCTATGTCTCTGCCTTCTCTCTGTGTTTCTTACAAATAAATAAAATCTTTTAAAAAAGAACATAATTTCCTCAAAAAATGAAAACTGTATGAGCATATGCAACATGGAAGGACATATATCAAGATATTAATAAGAAAAAATTTTAATAAGAATGTGGTTGATTTTAACTTTTTTTCACATTTTGCTATATTTGCCAAATTTTCTATCAGCAACATGTACTATATATATATATATATATATATATACACATATATATAATTAAGGAAATATACAAATATATACATATATAAATGAAGAAAAAATATATATGTGAAGGAAAAAATATATATAAATGAAGAAAAATTAATTGCATAATAAATAATAGTAAGACTCTTAGGTTCTACCGATTAAAGATCTTCATAACATTCAGGAAGCCATAAAGGGTGGGCACTAAGTGTTTCTAAAGGTACCAGTGGCATAAGTAACCATGTAAAAGAGCTACCTAGGTGAGTACAGGGGCTCTCCCTTTGGAATGGTGGTGGGTCAGGGGAGGTGACTGAATAATATCAGTACATACTCATAAAAACAAAACAGAACAAAACTTCATTCTATTCATTGTCAAAGGCATGGAAGGAAAAATTCTTGTTGGCTTGTCCCTCTCAGTCTATTGCTAAATAAAGCTTATTTATGGGCTGGGGGTAAAAAGGACTTAGAATCCGATTTGTTCCCACACTGATGCTTGGTGGGAGAGATGAGAAAGGTGCCATGAGCCTTGTATAACCAACTCATCCCACATCACACAGTGGTCAGGTTGGACTTTAAGTGAATGTGTCATTTGAAAATCAATGCTAAAACTATGAAAAAAAAAACACTGTGGTATTGTGACCATCTCACTCCCATGTTTTCTCTGGGGATCAGTGTGTTGTCAACACATCACCCTCACATTACTCACAGGCAATAGAGCAGCTGTGGCAGCATTTTTTCATCCTTGGTTTGTTCCCACTTCCCTGAGAACTGTATAGAACATACGTCCCATTTATCCCAACTCTTCCTTTGCAAAGGATCCCACAAAGTTTCATTAATTTCTCAAGCTAGCCCCAGAGGTCATTGCTGCTGCTTTGGGGCAAAGCCCCATCTGATAGCACATAGGAACCCAGGGTAGTCATTTAAATTAAAAAAAAAAAAAAAAAAGAAAAGCATTCCCACGATAGGAGAGCTCCATGAAATTGCCTATGACCACTTAACCTGGGATTTAGTCAGACATTCTCACCTTGACAAAGAAATAATGTCTATCGCCATTGGCTTTGAGGTGAGGACCTCACTCTGACAATCTAAAAAGCATTTAGAATAGGTAGACTCCAAAGACTAATGTGTAAGCCCTGGGGTAATCTTTGGTTGAGACAAAAAGTTGACACATCTTGAAAGAAATACTAATGCAATGGAGTTTCCTTATATAATGTCCTCAAAACTCCAAAGGAATTAATTTTCCTCTGATATAGTGCAGCTGGATATTAGCAAAAAGAACTACATGAAAAACTAAGGTCAAATGCATCAAGCATAGAGAACACAAACCAATTAATGTGAGAGAAAAAGAGGATGGTGGCTCTAAAGGAAACGGAAATAGGATATTAAGATCTTTCTGATGATCACAGACCAAGCCCTCTCTCTTCAGAGGAAAAGGTTACATTAACCAAATGGCCTGGTAGTTCTTAACACAGATGAGAGACACACAAAGAGAACATGTTTCCTGGGCAGGGAAGGAAAAAAGTTTACTCAAAATGAGAATGCAAGAAGTCTTTCAAAAAACTTTATTAATTATCTAAAAATCAATAGGAAAAAGAAAAACACTTCAATGTAACTGTGGGCAAATATCATGAACAGGCAAGTCACAAACACACAAAAAAATGGCTTCTAGCATTAAAAGATACTCAACTTCCCTTATAATTAACCAAACAAAAATTAAAACAATAACGTGATTATTTCTATCTATTGGATTGGAGAATATTTAAAGATTGGTGATATTCAGTGTTGGCAAGAGGGTAGGAAAATGTAATGGGGATATACTCTTGTTGGAATTGTTAATTAGTACAACTTTTTTGGAGGGAAATACAGAAATTTTTATTACATTTTTAATGTTACCTCCTTTAACTCAACATTTTTATTTCTTTGTTTTCCCAACATTGCTTTTTTTTTTTTTTTTTTTTTTTTTTGAGAGAGAGAAAGAGTGAGTGGGAGACAGAGGAAATCTGAGCACAGAGCTCAATGTGGGGATTGATCCCACAGCCATGAGATCATGACCAAGCCAAAACCAAGAGTCAGTCACTTTTTTTTTTTAAGATTTTATTTACTTATTTCAGAAAGGAGAGAGAGAGCAAGCAAGCATGCACACACAAACAAAGGGGAGGGACAGAGAGAGGGGGACAAGCAGACTCCCCGCTGAGCAGGGAGCCTGACACAGGGCTTGATCCCAGGACCCTGAGATCATGACCTGAGCTGAAGACAAATGCTTAACCAACTGAGCCACCCAGGTGCCCCTCAACAGTTCTATTTCTAATAATGTGTCTCACAGAAGTGTACAAGTATGCAAGGACATTCAGTATAGCACTGTTTGCAATATTTTAAAATTTAAAATTCCAAAATAACCTAACTATCCACTAATTGAGATTGATAAATAACTATGGTACTTACAGTGAAGTACTACAAAGTTATTAAAAAGAATGAGACAGGAGCACCTGGGTGGCTCAGTGGCTGAACGTTTGCCTTTGGCTCCGGACATGATCCCAGGGTCCTGGGATCAAGTCCAACATCAGGCTCCCCCTGGGGAGCCTGCTTCTTCCTCTGCCTATGTCTCTGCCTTTCTCTCTGTGTGTCTCAGAAATAAATAAATAAAATCTTAAAAAAAAAAAAAAAGAATGAGACATTTCTCTAAGTAGAAGCCTGCATTAAGTAAGAAAGCAAGTTGCAACCAGTGTGAATAGGGTACAAGGTTTCTTTATGGGGTGATGAAAATGTTGTATAGTTAGATAGTGGTGATGGTTACATAACACTTTGAATGTACTAAAAGCCACCAAACTGTACAATTTAAAATGGTTAATGGGGCGCTTGGGTGGCTCAGCTGGCTGAATGTCAGACTCTGGGTTGTGGCTCAGGTCATGATCTCAGGATGGGATTGAGTCCTCTATCAGGCTCCATGATCAGCAGGGAGTCTGCTTGAAGTTCTCTCTCTCTCCTCTCCCTCTGCCCCTCCCTGTCCCGCTATGTACACATGTTCTCTAAAATAAATAAAATCTTTTTTTTTCCTAATAAAATAAATAAAATCTTTAAAGCAAATAACAAAATAGTTAAAATGGTCAGTTTTGGGTTGTGAATTTTACCTCAATTAAAAAAAATAATGTGAATAACATGATCCCATTCTTTGTGGGGAAAACAATATCTATTCGGGTTTGCATTGAAAAAAATCTGGAGAGATATATACCAAATAATTGATAGTGATTATCTTTGACAGTGATAGATATGGTATACTATTTTTTTTTTAAGTAAACTCTACACACATGCGGGGCTCAAACTCACAACCCCAAGATCTGGAGTCATGCTCTACCAACTGAGCCAACCAGGCACCCCATATAATGGTATATATTAATATTCATGTTGCATAGGCCTCTAATGTTTGAATTTTTAGTAAAAGAACATTCATAACTTTCATATTCAGAAAAAAATATACTAAATCATTTAAAGTATATACCCTTTTTAGAGAACAAATGTCTGAGAACAAGTAATTTTAAAAATTCCTGAGACTCCTGGGTGGCTCAGTAGTTGAGAGTCAGGCTTCAGCTCAGCTTGTGACCCTGGAGTCCTGGGATCGAGTCCCACATCAGGCTCACTATAGGGAGCCTGCTTCTCCCTCTACCTAAGTCTCTGCCTCTCTCTGTGTGTCTCTCATGAATAAGTTTTCAAAATTTAAAAAAAATTTTTAAATTTCTTCTAAGATACTTCAAAACATCTATTTCAATGATGATGGGCTTAGGACATGCTACCCCCAAATATGGTAACTTGTCATTTTAAATATCTTAAGCTGAAGGAATTTTTAAACAGCAAAAGCAAGAAGATCACTCTGACCTCTGCCCCCCTCACCCTTCTCCCCTTGAAACAGGTCATAAAACTCCCTTGTGGAAAGAACCCTCCCTGTACCAGGAGGGAAGAAGACATTTTTATAACCAGATACAGGAAATTTGGAGCCAACCTTCCCAGTTTCTTTTTTTTTTTTTTTAAGATTTTTTTCATTTATTCATGAGAGACACAGAGTTGGGGGTGGGGCGGGGGAGGCAGGGACACAGGCAGAGGGAGAAGCAGGCTCCACGCAGGAAGCCTGATGTGGGAGTCAATCCCAGGACTCCAGGATCACACCCTGGGCCAAAGGCAGGTGCCAAACCACTGAGCCACCCGGGGATCCCTTCCTTCCTAGTTTCTACTTCACCATTTACTACCCCCTAACCCAAACTTCTTTGTCTTATCAGTTCTTCACAAATTTATTTTTTCTTCATCTAAAAAGCATAAAAACATCCTGTTCCAGTCTATTTTTTGGGTCTCCATTCTCTTGTGAAGGCTCCCATCTACATGAAAAAATTTAATAAAATTTTCTATGCTTTTCTCCTATTAATCTGTCTTTATCAGCTTAATTTTCAGACCCAGTCAGGGACCCTCAGAGGGTAGAAGAAAACTGCTTTCCTTCCCTATAATAGAATTGTATTATTTCAGAATTGTAAGATTGTAAATATTGTTTTTCTTGCATTTCCTAATAAAGAAAAAGAAATGTGTGCAAAACTCTTGTTCATGATAGTTAGATGCTACAATCTAACCTTCATTAGGACTGAAATGTAAACACTCATTTATCTAGAAGGAATTGGGTACCAAAGTCTATGTACCAAAGTGAATTATGCTTTGGTTTCCAAACCAAAGCCTCTGCCGACCTTCAGACAATGAAAGGAAATATAAGACTCAGGGTCAGAAGATTGGGATTCTGGTTTCAGATCAGCAAATCCGCCACTGATTTGCTGTGTGAATAAAGGCAAATCCTTTAACTACTCTAGAACTTCATTTTCTCACCTCTAAAAATGGGGAGAGAGCGCTAAATACTTAGAGTGGTAAAATTATGTGATTATATGAGACATCAAGAAGCCAAAAACAAATACTACCCTCAGAAAATCCCATTTAGGGCAATGCCTATTATTTTATATAATCTTAAGGGAGTCTGTCAAGGGAGGATGGCCAACAGACTGGAAGCTTCCATGACATCTTAAAAGCCTGGAAGCGAGGCACCTATCAGAGCAATTCCTATGAGCACCATGAAGTCCTTCTCTAAAGAAATATTTGAGCATTCCAAGAAGATGAGAAGTTCGCTCAATGAAGTGAATGTTTCTCCTAGTTCTAAAGATAAGTGATTTTACAGACAATAGGAAAAATTCTATTCCTTGCTGCCCCCTTGTGAGTTTTAGGGAAACTGTTACTTGGCTTATTAAATTCATTTTTTAACTCAGCAAACATTTATTATTGTTTATAGTGTGCCAGGCAGTCTATTGGTAAGGAGAATATACAAATAAGTCATGATGCCTACTCTTAAGGAACTCAGATTAATAAAGGCTAGCAATGGGGGTGCCGGGTGGCTCATGGCCGACTTTTGATTTCACTTCAGATCATGATCTCAGGGCCCTGTGATGGAGCTCTGTGTGCAACTCCACACCAAACAAGGAGGAGCCTGCTTAAGATTCTCTCCCTCCCTGTCTCTGTGCTCCACCCCCCTACCACATATACTCTCTTTCTCTCAATGAAATAAAAGTATAATAAAATACAAAAAAAAAAATAGTAGTAATGGCCAAACATTTACAATACAGTGTTATAGTGATAAGTTCTAGGACTTACTGGACCACCTAAATCAGCCAGTTGGTTCTTGGGAGATAGGGTGGGATACTCCAGGAAGTGCCCCCAAGGAAGAATGGGAGAGGTTAACTGTTTCAAAAAGACATTTAGGAAGTAAAATTTATGAGATTCCCTGACATGGTGATATAGGAGATGTGGTGATAGGGAGCAAGGAAACTGAGTATCAAGAACAATAAAGCCTATGTCTGTAATGGCCAAACCTGGGCAGAATACCACACAGAAATACAAGAGACTTTAAAATGGTCAGTCTTTACAGTTCTTTCAGCATAGTCTCTGTGAGCTATTTCCTTTCAGTATCTTAGCCAAATTTCATACTTAATTTATCTTACTTCTAATCTCAGCTATTATCAGTACTTTTAAGGATTTTATTTGGGTACAGTTATCATCACCTTATGTTTGATAGCTGTAGACAAAGACCAGGTAGTATTCAAATCATAATAACTCAAACACCAGTGTCATCGAAGAATTTTTAACAATAAATAAAAGCATAGGTGGTGTCAGGAAACAAGTTTAAAAAAATTTTCAACTTCTCATTGTTATTTCCAGGGCCAACTACAGGACCTAGCAGATGATTGGTTGGTTAAAACAATAAATTTGAATGAATGACTAAGGAGTGAATGAACTTGAACAATTGAATGGTTCTGGAACCAGCCTGTGAAGAAAGGGTAAGATATGGATTACTAGAAAGGATGGAGAAGAATATTTGAGAAAGGGAGAGCTACATAAAAGCTAATGCTGTTTACCAAAGGAAACATGATATCAAGTACATGGATTAATTATTAAGTAGTGCTGACTAATTTAGGGGACTACTTGAGGGCACAAGTATCCAAATATAGACAGAATCTGACTTGGGTCTTTTCCCTGACCCTCAAGGGATTATTTACTGTACATCTATTCTTTGGAATATGAAGAGATTAAAGCCAAAGTGGGGAGTAAGGGCGTAGGACCCAAAAGATCTCCCTCTACCTCTTCCTCCCAAAATGTTGGCTTGAGTTATCCATAGCTTTAACCACTTCTTTTCAAGACCTAGATATAAATCTTGTTCAATAAAAACAATTAGCAGAAGAGAGAACATTCAACAGTTGTAATTACCTAAATGTCCCACCATTAACCATTTGAATGACTAAATCTTCTACATTGATTGTTTTAATGAATGATCATTAAAACCAAATAACCTCTAGGCTCATTTGATTGCTACAGTGACAAAACTGAATCTCTTGGCATTATATTGCAAGGCCCTGAATTGAGCCAGGCAATGCAAAACAGATAAAGTACAATGAGAATTGGGTGGTGAGTGGAAGGTACTGGTGCACACCAAAGATGCCCATGGCTACCCTAGCAGACACATTTCAGTTACTAGTTGATGAGAGAGCCCTGCAACACCACTCCCCAGTCAGGAAAATTCTTCCAGGCTTGGGTGTTTTTGTTTGGTTTCATTTAAAGTCAAGTTAGTTCACATATAGTATATCATTTGTTTCAGGGGTAGAATGCAGTAATTCATGAGTTGTATATAATACCCAATGCTTACATCACGTGCCCTCCTTAATGTTCATCATTCAGTTACCCCATCCCCCCACCCACCTCCCCTCCAGTGACCCTCAGTTTGTTCCCTAGAGTTAAGTGTCTCTCATGGTTTGTCTCCCTCTCTGTTTTTAATCTATTTTATTTTTCCTTCCCTTCCCCTATGTTCATCTGTTTTGTTTCTTAAACTCCACATATGAATGCAGTCATATGGTATTTGTATTTTGCTGACTGACTTATTTCACTTAGCATAACATACTCTAGTTCCAACCGTGTTGTTGCAAATGGTAAGATTTCATTCTTTTGATGGCTGAGTAATATTCCATTGTGCATATATACCACATCTTCTGTATCCGTTCATCTGTCAATGGGCATCTGGGTTCTCTCCATATTTTAGCTATTGTGGACATTGCTGCTCTAAACACTGGGGTACACAGGTGCTCCTTTAAATCACTATTTTTGTATCCTTTGGATAAATACCTAGTAGTGCAATTGCTGGGTTGTAGGGTAGTTCTATTTTTAACTTTTTGAGGCACCTCCATATTATTTTTCAGGGAGGCTGTACTAGTTTGCATTCCCACCAACAGCGTAAGAAGGTTCCCCTTTCTCTGCATACTTGCCATCATCTACTATTTCCTGAGTTGTTAATTTTAGCCATTCTGATTGGTATGAGGTGGTATTTTGAATAAGTTAAGGAAGAAACTGTGCTATACTTATCATTAGACTCTGGTACAGCACCCAGTAAGTTCACAAAAATAGTTTTTTGAACTGAACATAATATAAAGAAATTTAAATTAATACCTAGGACAGAAAAAATAAATAAATAAATAAATAAATAAATAAATAAATAAATAAATAAATAAATAAATAAAACCTAGGACAGGTCTAACAATATGAATGTACAAATCATGCACTAATGAATCTTTCCAAAGCACCATATTTGTTGACATTTTTAAATACTTAAAATGGCAGGTGAGCAGTTTTCATAACTCATTGCTCTGCTAAGCTTTTCTTCTGCAGGGCAAGCACTTCTAGGTTTAACTTTGGATAGTTCAGCACTTTTTATAATCAACCAGTTAATCAACAGTTATACTTAACTGTGTACATGAGACAGTGTTCCAGGCACTAGGATTATAATGGAAATTCATCTCAGGTTGAAAAAATAATTTAAATACCTTCATTTTGACATTATTCTGTACTTTCTAACAGACTAAATTCTTCTTTCCAGCTCATCTCTTAACTCAGGCAAAAGACCCTGAGGAAAAGCAACCGGTGATGAGAACATAACTACCCCTGAAGCTATAACAACTGCCCCTCAGCCAGGAAGATCCCACTTGATTGACCCCATCACAATGACCTTTACTGCCCACCTGCACATACCCACTGACCATTGTCCCACATTTTCTTTACATAAATCTAGAAGTATTTTCAATGCTTTAGAGATAGTCTTTGAGATGTTAGTTCACTGTCTTCTAAGTGTTGGCCTCACTGAAATAAATTCCTTTCTTGTTTCCCCACCCCTTCTCTCTCTGCCTTTGGATTTTGTCAGCAGCCAGTGGCCAAACCTGGTCTACTTGGGACCCCTGGAGCCCAGTGCTCTGGCACCCCTGTGCTCTGGTTACAGGATCAGCTAAAAGTAGAGGAAGACTATTTCCCAATGAAATACAGATTATCCCCAAATCCTCTATTTGCTTTGAATTTTTAGTAAGAACTTCCTATCAAGAGAACTTGATCAAGTACATGAGTTGATTATTAATCCACACTAATTTAGGGGGCTAATTGAGGGCAAAATATCCAAATGTAGACATAAACCAATGTATTTTAATATAGTGCAATGTTCACAGCCTCTGTGTGTGTGTAATAGGACCCATGTGCAAAGGCATCTATGATGTACCAAATAACTAAGCTCACAAAATGCACTGCACTAGAAATAAAACAATCATAGAAAACACAGTGCCAACTTTATGAATAAAGTAATCTTAATCTGTATTAAGTAATCTTAAATACAGAAAAATCGGGATGCCTGGGTGGCTCAGCAGTTGAGCGTCTGCCTTCCACTCAGGGCGTGATCCCGGGGTCCTGGGATTAAGTCCCACGTCGGGCTACCTGCATGGAGCCTGCTTCTCCCTCTGCCTATGTCTCTGCCTCCCTCTCTCTCTCTCTCTCTCTCTCTCTCATGAATAAATAAAATCTTTAAAAAAAATAGATACAGATAAATCTGTGTTTTTCATTATGGTAAACACTTTGACTCTTAATTTTTTCTTTTTTTTCCCCCCTGAACATGTATTCTCTATTATCATCCTCCATCTACCCGCCTCCCACTAAATCTATACTTATAAGGATATTTTTATCTTTTAGAGAACTACCCAAGTTTTTAAAAGTTGACAAGAGCCCTATCTCTTCAGCAAGAGTAGATCAGAAAAAAGCACCACTATATTTGAATTAATTCCAAATGGTTTGAAGACCTAAATGGGAAAAGCAAAAGTCTTAAATGTTTAGAAGCCCATTAAGGAGACTCTGACATCCAGACATAAACAAGACCCAAAACACAACACATAGAGAAAACATTCATAGGGCCACCTGGGTGGCTCAGTGGTTGAGCATCTGTCTTCAGCTCACGTCGTGTTCCTGGGGGTCCTGGGATTGAGTTCTACATTGGGCTCACCGCAGGGAGCCTGCTTCTCCCTCTGCCTGTGTTTCTGCCTCTCTCTGTGTGTGTCTCTAATGAATAAATAAATAAAATCTTGGAGACAGAGAGAGAGAGAGGCAGAGACAGAGACAGAGTGAGAAGCAGGCTCCCTGTAGCGAGTCCAATGTGGGACCCAATCCCATATCTTGGGATCAGGCCCTGAGCCAAAGGCAGATGCTCAACCCCGGAGCCACCTAGGTGTCCCAAATAAACAAAATCTTAAAAAAAAAGAAAAGAAAAGAAAAAATATTCATAAATTCAACTACATTAACATATAAAGCTTCTAAATGACAATAGTTACTATTTTTAAAAGTTAAGAAAAAGCAGACTGAAATGATATTTAGGAATGTAAATTCACACAATTACTTTCAAGGCAGTTTGTCTACATCTCAAAGTTGGAAATACACATATTCTATAACCCAGTAATCCTAGTGTAAAATGCATAGCTGGAACAGTGATTCTCAAACTTCAGCTTGCATAAGAATCACTGGGGAACTTGTGAAAATAGTTTGTGAGGTCCCACCACCAGTTTGTGATTGAGTAAACTTAGATGGAAGTCCTAGAATTTGCATTTCTAACAATTTCCAGGTAATACTGCTGTTGCTGCTAATGATTCAGGCACTACATTTTGAGAATCACAGCCCCAAAGAAACCTCATACATGCACCTAAGGGGACACAGACAAGTTCACCATAGTTTCGTCTACAGTCCTGACAAACTGGAAACCAACAATAAGGAAATGGCTGAATAAACATATCAAGCAACACTGTTGAATGAACGACATATATCTATATGCATAATTCTCATACATCATGGTGAGTGCAAAAACAAGTTGTAAAAGAATATATTCAAGATACCAGTAAGGTAAATCTTAAACAACAGGGATGCCTGAGTAGCTCAGTGGTTGAGCATCTGCCTTCAGCTCAGGGCGTGATCCTGGGGTCCTGGGATCGAGTCCCACATCAAGCTCCCCACATGGAGCCTGCTTCTCCCTCTGCCTATGTTTCTGCCTCTCTCTGTGTGTCTCTCATGAATAAATAAAATCTTTTCAAAAATCTCTTAAACAACAGTCTATTGTTTATGTGTCTATTCACAGGCACCAAAAGTACAAAAGCGTGGATAAGAAGGATACATATCAGTGAGGGGTCAAGGAAATTAAGATTAGGAAGGGTTTTAAAAGGAGCTTCACTGTATCTATGATCTCTTGTTTCTTTTACCTGGAGCTCACCCCTTCCCAATTCCCTACTCCCTACCCCACGGAGGAGCAGGGGTGGCTGCTGAGAAACTGAGATCGGCCATCCTGTGTGGAGGAGAACTGCAAAGGTGGTTCAATGGGAGCATTCCTCCCTGCACAGCAAAACAAGGCTGGATTGAGAACCATCTATTTCACTAGTTTTCATCTCTTTTTTCCCGAAATTTCAAACAAACTTAGATATCAGTACCTGCCTGTATGGACAAAAAAAGAAAAAAAAAAAAAAAAGGAGGAAGAGGAAAGAAGAAAGAAAGGAAAAAAGAAGTCAGAATCACATTAGCACTTGTTAGAAGGATTATGCCTCTCTTTAGAGAATGAATATATTTTGGGCAGCCTGGGTGGCTCAGTGGTTTAGCGCCACCTTCGGTCCAGAGCCTGATCCTGGAGACCCGGGATCAAGTCCCATGTCAGGCTCCCTGCATGGAGCCTGCTTCTCCCTCTGTCTGTGTCTCTGCCTCTCTCTCTATCTCTCATGAATAAATAAATAAGATCTTTAAAAAAAAAAAAAGAAGAAGAAGAAGAATGGATATATTTTATCATCCTGGTGTGTGAGAGTCACAGTGAGAGGCACAAAATCAATAGTAACACCAACTTATGTTTCTATAGTACCCTTCCATTTTCAGACTTGTTTCACTGGGAGTAGAAAACAGAGAGTTATATAATAAAGAAAGAACAATGCAAGTTACCCTGATATGACTACCACAGGTTTGGGCTCTGACCCTCCTCCCCAAAATCTTCTTCTTCCCTTGAATGTGAAGGAGTTCAGAGCACGTTACCCCAAAATATGCTGCATGGCATACAGACTATTTTGCGTGAAAGATACTTGGAAAACAGCAAATACAAGAATACTCTGATCTTCCTTGTTCTTAAAAGCAGGAGATGAAATTCCTATGTGACAGATGATTTCTTAATGCCAAAAGGAAAGTAACATTCCCATCATCAAGGATGAGAAGCTGAGGTTGAGAGAGTTCTACACATGTAGGCCCTGTTAAAACCACTGTCTTCCTTCAGCCTCCTCACTCCTAGTCTAGTCACTTTTGCACACTTGCCTTTGTTCAACCTTATTTAGGTTTTGCCATTTTTTGACCCTTCATTCCTTATAAGGGCTCACATGTCATGTAAATCTTAATATAAATTATGTGTATGTTTTTCTCCTGTTAATCTTTTAAAAAATAGATTTTATCTATCTATTTATGCGAGACACACAGAGAGAAGCAGAGACAGAGGGAGAAGTAGACTCCCCGTGGAGAGCCCAATGCAGAACTTGATCCCAGGACTCCGGGAATATTACCTGAGCCAAAAGCAGACACTCAACCACTGTGCCACCCAGGTGTCCCTCCTGTTAATCTGTTTTATGTCAATTTAATTCTTAGGTCCAGCTAAAAAAAAACCCTAAGAGGGCAGAGGGAAGAATGTGCCTCTCCTCCAAGTGTATACAATGTCTCTGACAACTTCAATTTCTGAACCAAGTTGTAGCTCCAGTGTTACCTTCCTATGAGCTCGGCTCCCCAGAAACCTAAAAAGCTATTCCCTCTTTGAAGAAAACTTTCTTTTTTTTAATATTTTATTTATTTATTCATGAGAGACACAGAGAGAGAGAGAGAGGCAGAGACACAGGCAGAAGGAGAAGCAGGCTCCATGCAGGGAGCCCGACGTGGGACTCAGTCCTGGGTCTCCAGGATCACACCCTGGGCTGCAGGCAGCGCTAAACCGCTGTGCCACCGGGGCTGCCCTGAAGAAACCTTTCTGACTATTCATCCTAAAATAGCATCTTCAGTCTTTCCCCAGTTCCTTTCCCAGCATTACATTAATTTAGAACATTCATCACTACCCAAAGTCATCTTATGTGTTAATTTATTGTTTCCCACGCTCTCCAGCATAAAAGCTTCATAATGCAGGGGGCGGTCTTAGTAGTGAACATCACTGGGACACCCAGGGCCTAGGATGTCACACGACCAACAGCAAGGGCCAGTAAATATTTGTGGGACATGTGAGTGAATGAATCTACCTTTCTTATGGCCTCTGTTCATCTATTCTTCTTCCTATTAATATTCCCTATTAATATTAATTTTGATACACTCCAGATGCTAGTGCCCTGCCAATGTACCAAGACATTTCAATCTTTTGCTTTTAATTCAACCTCATGTGTCCACTACCCCAGAATCCCACACTCTCTGCTACCTAACAAACATCATTTTATTTTCTAAAAAAAAAAAAAAAAAAAGGGATCCCTGGGTGGCGCAGCGGTTTAGCGCCTGCCTTTGGCCCAGGGCACCATCCTGGAGACCCCGGATCGAATCCCATGTCGGGCTCCCAGCGCATGGAGCCTGCTTCTCCCTCTGCCTGTGTCTCTGCCTCTCTCTCTCTGACTACCATAAATAAAAAATAATAATAATTAAAAAAAAAACCTTCAAAACAGGATCCTCTTCACATCCTCTGCCACCAACTCTTACCACTTTTTCCCCTACAATTGTTTCAGCCTTTTGTCACTGTTTACCATTATTAAAATAACTCAGAATAACATAAATTTAAATTGAGCATTGCCATTTACAAAGTATTTTAACATTAATCCTACTTAACCCTTAAAATCTTATAAAACTGGGTATCTTAGAGAAGTGAAGCTTGTATTCATAAAAACCTCTATGCTCAGAAAACCATAAATGCTCAGAGCAGTTTTATTTGTAAGAGTCAAAGACTAGAAACAACTCAAGTGTCCCCCAGTAAACTGCGGTACATCCGTATAATGGAATACTACTCATTAATAAAAAGGAGAAAAACTATTAACACATTACAACAATCTGGATGGGTCCCAATAGCATTATACCTAGTGAAAAAGTCAATCTCAAAAGTTTACATATCGTAGAATTCCATTTATAGAACATTCGCAAAATGACAAAGTTATATTAATAAAGAACAGACCGGTCCCTGCCAGGGGTTGGTGGTAGGGAGGGGGTGTTGCTAAGGGGTAATACAAGGGAGTTTTTGTGTGGCAACAGAATAGTTCTATATCCTGATTGTGGCAGTAATTACACAAATCTATATATCTGATAAAATTTCATAGAACTATGTAGCACCCCCCCCAACAAAAATCAGTATATATAAAAACTGTAAAATCTGTAATTATTGCTAGTATTGTATCAATGTCAATTTACTAGTTTTGATAGTGCCACCATTGGAGGAAGCTGAGTAACAGATACACAGGAACTCTATACCGGTTTCACAACTTTTGTGAGTACAAAATTATTTCAAAATAAAAAGCATAAAAGCATGACTGCTTTTATTTCGGAGGACTATCAAATAGAAAATTTACTTTGGGAAGATTCTCACCTGCAAACATCAGGACCATATTTCATATTCTGTAGATCTACACATCCTGAAACACTTCAAAAACTTAATGAAACAATGACACTCTATATCGGTACCTTATAGTCATGATTGATAAGCAGCAAACTTAATTTTACTAACCTGGAGCTATAGTCACCATTCAGGTTTCCAGAATAACTGCCTCCATGGCGATGGTGTGTTTTTACCCTCCAGAGGGCTGGGCGCGCCATCTGCTGTGCAGGACCCACCTAGCCTGAAATATGGTTACAGGCAAGTGGGCTTAATTGAATGATCTGTTAAACTAAACCTTGTTATGTACAAAATTCTAATGTAATTTTAATCTATATTACTTCACACAAAAAGTGGATTTTAACTAAAGATGCATTGTAGAGGTAGATTTGTAAATATACACCTGATCACTAAAAAAAATAAATATACAAAAGCTGCAGCAGTAGTACAATAACAGTGTCAGCAGGAGCAACAGCACACATATATTAGGCCCACCCACTGCCTCATTTCATCCTCAAAACAGCCAGATAAGGAGGTAAAATTATTATTGCTTTTCATTGATGAAACTATTGAGACACAGAGAGGTTAAATAACTTGATCTGAGTCACACAAGGTAGTAATTGGCAAAACTGGGAACCTTGGCTGGTCTATTTCCTATGTCTGCTGCTTTTGCTCCTATATAACAGTGCCTTGATTGTACCTCCTCACTTCTGGTTTCTCTTCCTTTCAACCCATACATTACCTCTTCTACCACTGCCAGAACAGATCACCACAAATTCAGTGGTTTAAACAATACAAATGTATTATCTAACAGCTGTGGAAGCCAGAAATCCAAAATGAGTCTCACTGTGCAAAAATCCAGGTGTTGGCAGGGCTGCATTCTTCCTGGAGGCTCTCGAGGAGAATCCATTTCCTTGCCTCTTTCCAGCTTCTATAGGATGCCTGTATTTCTTGGCTTGTGGCCTCATCCCCCCATCTTCAAAGCCAGCAACATCAGGCTGAGTCCTTTTCAGATTACCACCTCTCTGCTTCTCTCTCTTCTGCCTCTCTCTTCCATTTATAAGGAACGCTGTGATTAGATTAAGTCCATCTAGATAACCTCCTTGTCTCAAGGTCATTTGATTAGCAAACTTCACCCCATTCACAACCTTAATTCCCTTTTACCATGTTACCTCACATTATCACAGGATCTGGGGATCAGGACATGGACATCCTAGGGGAGAAGAGGGCATTGGTCTACCTGCCAGAGCCATAATGCTGTAAGCCATATTCATAGACTTCCATTTTTTTATTTAGATGACATTTTCCTTTACTATTGATTCTAAACTTTTTCATTCATATGTTTATATTCCTGCCTTGTTCTTAACAGTTTGATTGGCTTAGGAATTGTATTACAATATAGAAAATTACAATTTTAAGAAAATCGGAGCTAGTCTTAGACAAGCTCCAGCCCTGTGCTATATATATGATAGCCACTATCACATGTGACCATATACATTAAAATTAAAATTAAATAAAATTTAAAATTCAGTTATTCAGTTAGACTAGCCATATTTCAACTGCTTTAAGGTCATGTGACTAGTGGCTAATATATTGTAGAGTGAGCATATAAAACATTTCTATCATTGTAGGAAATTCTACAGGACAGTGCTACCTGAGACTCAACTGGTATTCTTCCTTGGTCTGGCACTTTCAAGACTACTTCCTGGCAGGTGTCATCACTCTGATGCCTTTTCTCTCTGAGATTTTCCTATAACTTTGTCTTAGACTATCAATAGAAAGTCAACTAGCACCCAGAGGTGGGAGAGCTCTGGGATCATTTCCAGGTAAATAAATGGCTAACTTTTCATCTTTTTTAACAGTATTTTTCAGAGAGATGTCCTAGGATGATTGCTATTATAATCAACTAGGATAGTTATTTAAATTTGAGTTTCTTGGACTATATAGTTGACCTTTTGAATCTGCATTTTGAACCAGCCTTCTCAATCATTGTTATGGAATGCTCAAGTTTGAGAACCACTGTTGGGAGAAACAATCAATATTAGTATCCAATTACCCAAAACCTTATAGTGGGATGTTAATTTGCATAGGAATGGAGAGCAATACCAAATTTTGGTACCAAAGGAGATATTTTTGAAGAAGGATTATTTTTGTTGCTGTTCAAATTACACAGTAGAAGGCCATCTACACATAGGCTGACTGCCAACTCACTGATTATCATGATTCAATGTGATAAAGTTCACTTATGTAGTAAGACAATTAAAAAAAATTGTTCAGGACATGAGGTAATTTTTTTTACTAATGTTTTAGAATTATGCTTATTTTGTAGTGATTTTTATTATTATTTTTATTGAACTATAGTTGACAAAATTATAAAATATGTTAAGTGTACAGTGGAAAGAACAAATATTGTTAAAATGTCTATACTATCCAAAGCAATCTACATATTTAATGCAATCCCTATCAAAATACCAACAGCATTTTTCATAGAACTAGAACAAACAATCTTAAAGTTTGCATGGAACCACAAAAGACCCTGAATAGCCAAAGCAATCTTGAAAAAGAAAAACAGGGGTGCCTGGGTGGCTCAGTTGGTTAAGCATCTGTCTTGGGCTCAGGTCATGATCTCAGGGTCCTGGGATTGAGTCCTGCCCGACTGCATCAGGCTCCCTGCTCAGTGGGGAGTCTGCTCCTCCCTCTCCTTCTGCCTCTCACCCTACTTGTGCACTCTCTCTCTCTCTCTCTCTCTCTCAAATAAATAAATAAAATCTTAAAAAAAAAAAGAAAAGAAAAGAAAAAGAAACAACTGGAGGTATTGCAATTCCAGACTTCAAGTTATCTTACAAAGCTAGTAATCAAAACAGTGTGTTACTGGCACAAAAACGGACACATAGATCAACAGAATGGAATAGAAAGCTCAGAAATAAGCCAACAATTATATGATCAATTAATCTTTGACAAAGGAGGCAAGAATATGAGATTGGAGCAAGTCTTCAACAAATGGTGTTGGGAAAACTGGTCAGCTTCACACAAAAGAATGAAACTGGACCACTGTCTTACACCATACACAGAAACAAACTCAAAATGGATTAAGGACATAAGTGTGAGATAGGAATCCATCAAAATCCCAGAAGAGGACAAAGGCAGTAATTTCTCTGACATCAGTCATAGTAACAGATATGTCTCCTGAGGCAAGGGAAACAAAAGCAAACATCAACTATTGGGACCATATTGAAATAAAAAGCTTCTACACAATGAAGAAAACAATCAGCAAAACTAAAAGCCAACCCACAGAATGAGAGAAGACATTGGCAAATGACATATTGATAAAGGGTTAGTATCCGAAACTATAAAGAACTGATACAACTCAACACCAAAAAAAAACCAAATAATCCATTTTAAAAATGGGCAGAAAAGGGGCACCTGGGTGGCTCAGTCAGTTGAGCATCTGCCTTCAGCTCAGGTCATGATCCCAGGGTCCTGGGATCAAGACACACATTGGGGCTTCTCCCTCTCCCTTTTACTCATGTGTTCTCTCTCATTATCTGTCTCTCTCACATAAGAAAATAAAGTCTTTAAAAATAGTTTAAAAATGGGCAGAAGACATGAACATACATTTCTCCAAAGAAGACACACAGATGTCCAACAGACACAAGAAAAGATGTTCATCATCAGGGAAATGAAAATCAAATTTTTGACAAACTTTTAGCTAGATTGACTAGGACAAAAGAGATACAAATTACTTAAAAAACAAAATTAAAATAAGTGAAAGTGGGGACATTACTACTAAATCTACAGATATAAAAAGGATTATAAAAGAATAGTATGAACAATTGTATGGCAACAAATTGGATAACTTAAATGAAGTGGATAAATTCCTAGAAAACACAAAACCTGCCAAGTCAAAATAAGAAAAAAAGAAAATCTAAATAAACCTATAACAAGTGAGGAGATTGCATCAGTAATCAAAAACCTTCCCCTCAAACTAAGAGCCCTGGACCCGATTGCTCAGTGGTGAATTCTACCAAACACTTAAAGATCTAATACCAAACCTTCTCAAACTTCAAAAAACTGAAGAGGAGGGAATACTTCCAATCTCATTTTATGAGATCAGCATCTCTGTGATACCAAAGTGAGCCAATGACACTACAGAAAAAGAAAACTACAGACTGTTATCTTTTATGAACACTGATGCAAACATTTTCAAGAAATACTAGCAAACCAAATTCAACAACATATTAAAAGATTATACATCACTGCCAAGTGGAATTTAGTCCTGCAATGCAAGGATGGTTCAATATACAAAAATTGATCAGTGTAATACACCATATTAACAGAATGAAGGGAAAAAAACCCTTCAAGATAATCTCAACTGATGCAGCAAAAATACTTGATAAAAATTCCACACTCTTTTATGATAAAAAAAAAAACTAGGAATAGAAGGAAACTACCTCAATATAATAAAAGCCATATATGAAAAACCCAAGAGGACATCATATTCAATGGTGAAATGCTGAAAGCTTTTTCTCTAAGATAAGAACAAGGCAATGATGCATTCACCACTTCTACACAGCATAGTACTAGAAGCTCTAGCCAGAACAATTAGAAGAAAGAACAAAAGAACATCCAAATCAGAAAGAAAGAAATAAAATTATCTCTATTTACAGGTAATGTGATTTTATTTGTAGAAAACCATAAAGATTTCATACCAAAAAACCTATTAGTTTGACAAAAACTAATTCATTATATTAATAAATACAGCAAAACAACAGGATATAGAGTCAACATATAAAAATCAGTTGAGTTTCTATTTACTAATATTGAACAAACTGAAAAGGAAATTTTTAAAAACAGACTTACAATAGCATCAAAAAGAGTATAATAATCTTATCTAAGGAGGTAAAAGTCTTAAACAATGAAAACTAAAAAACACTGCTGAAAGATATTAAAGGTACAAATAAATTGAAACATAAATTGAAACATTTCAAACCTAAAGCCCATGTTCATGAATTAGATTTATTATTAAAATGTCCACACTACCCAAAATAATCTATAGATTCAATGCAATCTCTATCAAAATCCCAATGACATTTTTTGCAGAAATAGAAAAGATTGATCCTAAAATTCATATGGAATTGCAAGGGACACAGAATAACTAAAATAATCTTGAAAAGAACAGTTGTAGGTCTCCTACATCCTGATTTCAGAGCTTACTACAAAACTACAGTAATCAAAACAGCGTGGTACAAGCATAAAGGTAGACAAAGAGACCAATGGAATTGAATAGAGATCCCAGAAATACACCCTCTCCTATATGGTCAATTGATTCTTGACCAGAGTACCAAGGCCTTTTCCTCATTCAATGGGGGAAATGGTGATGGGAAAACTAGACCCTTACCCAACACTGTATACAAAATGGATCACCAACCTAAACTAAAGCCTAAAACAAAACTTTTAGGAGAGACCACAGAGCAAAAGCTTCATGACATTAGATTTGACAATGATTTCTAAATATGACACCAAAAGCCCAGGCAACAACAGACAAAACGAGACAAGTTGGACTTCATGAAAATGTAAAACTTTTGTGCATCCAAGGGTACTTTCAATGGTCTTCCCTGAGAGTTGCCATAGTTTCCTGCTTCAGCAGGGCATAGAGAGAACAGGCACTAACCCTTCACCCCCACTGGCTCCACAGAGCCAGCTCTCAGCACCTCCTCACAGGAAGGCCAGCACTCTACTTCAGCATGGGGCAGCTGCCTCGCTTCAGCTGCCCACCATGACTTCTGAGTCTCCCTTATTGGTGGGCTGGAAATACTACCAGCACTCAGAGGCCACTGTCAATTGCCAGATCAACCTGGGGCTCTACACCTCCTACATCTACCTATCCACATCTTACTACTTTGACTTTGATGCTGTGACTTTGAAGAACTTCATCAAATGTTTTCTTCACCAATCTCATGAGGAGAGACAACATGCTGAGAAACTGACAAAGCTGCAGGACCAATGACCAGATCTTCCTCAAGGATATCAAGAAACCGTACCGTGAGGACTGGGAAAACAGGCTGAATGCGATGGAGTATGCATTCTACTTGGAAAGTGTGAATCAGTCACTACTGGAATTGCCCAAACTAACCACTGGCAAAAAGCCCCACTTATGTGACTTCACTGAGAGTCATTACCCGAATTAGCAGGTAAAATCCATCAAAGAATTGGATGACCACAAAGCCAACTTACATAAGAATCTGGCATGGTAGAGTGTCTGGTATGACCAGGGAGTCACACATGGCGGTGAATTCCCTGGTCACCAAGGCAGTGCATGCATGTTGGGGTAACCTTTACCTTTTCTATAGGTCTTACCAAAATAAACACTTAAGTTCTTTCATTTGTACCATTCCTTCAAATAAAGCAATTTGTTATCCCCTCCACAAAAGAGATTTTTGTGACAGAATGAAAAGGCATCCATAGAATGGGAGAAAATATTTGCAAATTATGTATCTGATAAGGAACTAATACTCAAAATATATAGAGAACTCCTAAAACTAAACAACAAAGAAATAAGCTGATTCAAAAATGGGCAAAGGACTTAAACGTTTCTTCAAAGAAGATATTCAAATGGCCAATAAGCACATGAAAAGAGCATAACACTATTAATCATTGGGGAAATGCAAAGCAAAACCACAGTGAGATAGCACTTCATATTCATTAGGATAGCTACTATGAAAAAAATCCAAGGCGGGGGTACTTAGCTGGTTTAATTGGTAGAACATGGGATTCTTGGGCAGCCCCGGTGGTGCAGCGGTTTAGCGCCGCCTGCAGCCCAGGGCGTGATCCTGGAGACCCTGGATCGAGTCCCATGTTGGGCTCTCTGTATGATGCCTGCTTCTCCTTCTGCCTGTGTCTCTCTCTCTATGAATAAATAAATAAAATCTTTTTAAAAAAAAAAAGAACATGGGATTCTTGATCTCAGGGTTCATTGGGAGTGGAGCATACTTTAAAAAGGTTTTTTTTATTATTTGATATAAAAAATGTTGGCAGGTATGTGGAGAAATTGGGACCCTTGTGCACCGTTGGTATGAATGCAAAATGGTGCAGCCACTGTGGAAAACATTATGGCAGTTCCACAAAAGATTAAAAACAGATTTAGCATATGATTCCGCAATTCCACTTCTGAATGTATACCTAAAAGAATTGAAAGCAGATTCTCAAAGATATATTTGTGCACCCATGTTCATAGCAGCATAATTCACAATCACTGAATCATGGAAGCAACCCAAGGGCCCATGAGCAGATAAATAAGCAAAATGTGGTATACATATACAGTGGAATGTTCAGCTTTTAAAAAGAAGGAAATTCTGACATACGCTACACATGGATGAATCTTGAGAACATTATGCTGAGTGAAATAAGCCATCCACAAAAAGGCTAATATTATATGACTCCATTTACATGAGGTAGCTAGAGTAGTCTAAATCATAGGGACAAAGAGTAGAATGGTGGTTGCCAGGGACTGAGGGGAGGGGGACACAGTTTCAGTTTTGCAAAATAAAAAGAGTTCTGGAGATGGGACCGTGGTGATGGTTGCTTAACAGTATGAACATAATCAATACACTGAACTGTACACTTAAACGTGATTAAGATGAAAATTTTTATGTTTTGTGTATTTTATCAAAAAATTTTTGAAAAAGAAAGATCAAAGCTAATTTAGGCCAAATCCAGTATGCACACGTGTAAACTTTAGTCTTTATGTTTTTAAGTTTCTGTGTGGTGAATTAAGCAATTTGATTTGCCCTCCCTCTACTGCCTCTCACATTCCAGGGGCATATATTTTACAAATCAAGCTTCCCTAGTCATTCAACAAGTGAGAGGAAAGTATACTTTGTCTAGGCAAACTGTCTCAAGGACGAATGTGGAACAAAGGCATTGGTGCACATGCAAAGCCTCCAAAAGTTTACATCCTACGCATTTTATCTTAGGAGACTATTCTATGACAAAAGTCAGTCCACAAGTGCTGGTATATGGTCGCCTGTGTTTCTCTCTAATTCTCCATAGAACTGATTATAAACTCCCTGAGGGAGGGATCACAATTTATATTTCTATTACTTGGCAGGATTTTCAGACTGTGTTCATATTAGAGTAGAAATTCAGTAAATGTTATCTATTCTAGAGGTGTTACCAACAGTAAGTGAAGCTTCCATGAGCAGAACTGGGGATGGGGGTGGGGAGTGGGAAAGAAGTGACCTGGGACCCAGGGATTATTAGGACTCCTTTCTCTAGCCATACGTCAGCAGCAGGCCATTATCTGGTCCTGAGTCCGTCCAACTTTACCTCTAGTTCTTGTCAACATACACCCTCACAGCTGGAATCTTCTTGGTCTTTTCTTCCAGAAATGATCATTATTCATATACTCCATTGTCAAGAAACTTCTTGGGTTGGGAAAATAGAAACAAACGGCTGTGCCCCACTTCCAAGGAAAGACGGTCTCTGCAGTTCCACTAAGTTATCAGTAGGTGGCGGTGACACCGTATAAACCGGTTCCAGTTTGATCTCTGTTTATTGAAACAATCCATCTCCTTTTGCCATTGAGGTTACAATATCTATTTTTAGTGTGATTTGATGGGCCTTGTCTGTAATTTAACAATATTGGAATCAAACTCTGATACCTAATCACATGGATGTAAGCTCTATTAGATTTCAATTAGCATTCCCTCTGATTTGATTATTAAGCTTTAGCCATTCAAATGGCTAACAGGGAAACATTTAGATAATTGCAGCTGTCTGGGGTTATTACATTTGGTATCATTTTCACAGAGTGATTCATGTAAAGACTGGGCCATAAAATTTGTTTTTGTTGGTAGAGACAAGAAACTATGGCTTTTGGGGGTGTGGGGCACTGTTAAAGCATTAGTAGGATCTTGCGGTCAGACATTTGGGGTTGTTTTTTTCATCAGGAGGGAAAACGAATATAAGGTGCTTGCCATTTAGTTATTTTCCAAAAAGATATTCTTAATTCTCCATCGACAGTATTGTTTCATTTGGCAAAAGAAAAGAAGCATTAGTCAAGTTTCCTCTTCCTCTCGTTTAATTGAACTGAATTACATTTGAACTGGACAGATTAACCTGCATCAAAACTTATCTCCTACACAAAGGCCTTCCTGAGTAAATGAAATTGGGGTCTCATGCCTCACCTAATACGATTCCTAAGTACAAACCTAGAGTTGTTTTACCAAAGTTTCTAGACCACTTGGTAAGGATACTGAGGCATGCTTTAAGCACAGACGGGGTCGTTGGCAAAATGACCTTAAAGGACACTTCAGCCCCTACCATCTAAGATTCTAGGGATCAACAAAATAATTGTCCCTCCCCCAAAAGGCCCTCAGACCCTAGGAGCAGCCTATGTGCGGGCCCTGCTCTAGAGAAGCAGGGAACCTCACCTACAGAAGTCACCCCTCTACTCTGTGTGGGCCACTAAGAGCCAATTCAAACCTGGAAAGAAAAAAGTCATTGATGAAAACTATGTGTCTTTCAATCAAATACTTCATCCTTTTTTACCCACAGATAATTTGATCGTGAGTAAACATGGCTTCAAGACTATCTTCTGGGGGCATCTCAGTGGCTCAGTGGTTGTACATCTGCCTTTGGCTCAGGGCATGATCCCAGGGTCCTGAGATCAAGTCCCACATCGGGCTCCCCACAGGGAGCCTGCTTCTCCCTCTGCCTATGTCTCTGTCTCTCTCTGTGTCTCTCATCTCTCAGGCATAAATAAATAAAATCTTTTTTTAAAAAAAAAGACTTTTTTCTGCTTTCGGAAACAAATGTCGTCTCTGAAGATTCAAAACCAAATTGTGAGGGAAGCTCAGAATTTGCTTTTGTTCTGCTGGAAAATATTTCTCATGTGCTGATGTGAAAATGTGAATCCTCATAAACATCTCGTCTGTTCTCAGAGGCTTAGGACATACACCTCTTTGGGGCCAAGACCATAGTTTTTGTTTTTGTTTTTAGATTTTATTTATTTATTCATGAGAGACACACACAGAGAGAGGCAGAGACATAGGCAGAAGAAGAAGCGGTCTCCATGTAGGGAGCCCAATGTGGGACTCGATCCCCGGACTCCAGGATCATGCCCTGAGCCAAAGGCAGACACTCAACCACCGAGCCAACCAGGGGTCCCAGGACCACAGCTTTTCAGTCCTGGTATTTGCGCAGGATCCAGCTCCAGGCTCCGCAGACGACAGTCAGGTGCTTCACTGTGCCTCATATTCAATTCTATGCCAGGTCACATTGTTTTTGTGAGAACAAAAAAAATGCAAAACTTGGGGCACCTGAGTGCCTCAGTCAGTTAAGTGTCTGCTTTCAGCTCTTCAGCTTGGTTCACAATCCCAGGGTCCTGGGATCAAGTCCCACATCTGGATCCCTGCTCAGTGGGGAGCCTGCTTCTCCCTCTCCCTCTGCCTGCTGCTCTCCCTGCTTGTGCTCTCTCTCTCTCTCTGTCAAATAAATAAATACAATCTTTTTCTAAAAAATGCAAAACTTTTACAACAGTGATCCATCCAGCCTCATGGTTTGCCTTTAACTGTGGCAACTGTTACTTTTAGGATTTCGCTCTTTGAATATTAGTTCAGTAATCTGCCAGAAAGACAAACATGCTAGCCTGTCCTTTAATGTGTTAAGGAATAGTTTTCATCCAGTACAGGTGGTTGTGGGATGGGCCAGCCCCAAAAGGCTTGACCATAAAAAGAGTGGAGGCTGACAAACTAAAGGTCTGAGCCACCGCCCACGACTCATATGGGTGGGGTCAACTTTTCCCAGAAGTGCACACAATGTAGCATGTAATACAGAAAAAATGCAGAAGACATTGCCAGGGCAATTCTCTTGGAATTTAGTGAAGAGATAGGGGGTGGGGTGGAGTGGGGTGGGGTGGGGGTGGGCGGGGGGTGGTTTAGGGAGGGAGAGAATCGGGTAGTACACAGATATACATAAAAGATAACCAAAGAAACATATTTCCTTCTATACTGGTCTTTCCAGACTGGTCTGTATTCAATTGTTTTGGTAAAACAAGCAGCAGAGCAAACTCATTAGCCACTAATGAGATTTCACTAATGAGATCTCAGTACTGGGAGAGCCAGAGCTCAAGTTTGGGAGCCAGTGTTCCCTCAAAAGGAAATAGTATTTTAGTACAAGAGAAACAGAATGATACCTTATGGAGGAATTGCCTAAATGTTGTGGAAAAATCAATCCCTAAGACCCTAACATTTATCTCTGACTTCATTTCCTATTACTCTTCCCCTGACTCACTCTAGGTCACTCACACTGAGTCCCTGCTGCTCCTCAAAGGGTGTTCCCACCTCAGGGCCTTTGCACTCACTGAACACTATGCAGACCATTCTTCTCCTAAATACACCACTCATTCTTTCCCATCCTTCAGAGCTCCTGTCAATGTTATCCTTTCATCCTCCTATCCACCTTCTGGAAAATATTAACAAGTCCTCTTTTTTTTTTAATAATAATTTATTTTTTTGGCGCCTGGGTGGCTCAGTCAGTTAAGCATCTGCCTTCAGCTCAGGTCAAGATCCCAAGGTCCTGGGCTCAAGAGCCCCATATTGGGCTCCCTGCTCAGTGGGGAGCCTGCTTCTTCCTCTCCCACTGTCACTCCCCCTGCTTGTGCTTGCCCTCTCTCTGTGTCAAATAAATAAATAAATCTTAAAAAACAAACAAAAAACCAACATAAGCTTTTTCTTAGTAATCTCTACACCCAACATGGGGCTCAAACCCACAACCCAAAGATCAAGAGTCTCACATTCTTCAGACTGGTGCCCCCCCAATTTTAACATGTTCTGTTGCCCTGACATTTCTATCCTTTTTTCCTGAATTACTTTTTCTTTTCTTCACTCTCACTAACCAATTATATATTTCACTCATTGATCTAGTATATTCATGTATCCTACAACAAGGGACTCTCCCTGAGGGCAGAGTTCTGACTGTATCTCTGATGCCTACCAGAGTGTCTAGAACAGTGTGAGTGCTCAAAACAGAGTTTTGAGTAAAGTTCCATTCCATATTCAGACTTTCCACAAAGACACTCTGATTCACATAAAGAAAATATTCTTTATGAGCAAATTAATATTCTAAGGAGGGTTAAAGAATGATTAAGCAACCAACCCAGGAGACTTAATTTCTTTCTAGACTCCTCAAGCACTTGCTTTAGAGACAAAGATGTATATAGCACAGTCATTCTCAAAGTGGTCCCAGGCCAGAAGAAATAGACAACGTGGAACTTGTAGGAAATACATTCTTAAACACCACCCCAGACCTTCTGGATTAGAATCTTGGGGAGGCAGGGATGCCTGGGTGGCTCAGTGGTTGAGCATCTGCCTTTGGCTCAGGGTGTGATTCCAGGGTCCCAGGATCAGGTCCCATGTCAGGTTCCCTGCATGGAGCCTGCAGGATCACACCCTGGGCCAAAGGCAGATAGATGCTCAACTGCTAAGCCACCCAGGCTTCCCCATAAAACAGATTCTTAACAATAGAGAACAGACACCTGCTGGAGGGGAAGTGGGTGAGGGGAATGGACTAAATGGGTGATGGGCTGTGATAGGCATTGGGTGTTACATGTAAGTAATGAGTCACTAAATTCTACTCCTGAAACTAATATTACACTAAATATTAACTAACTAGAATTTAAATTAAAACTACAAACATACATAATAAAATTCATTCCTTATTTTCTGACACAGTCCATGTTTTAAAAGCCCTCCAGGTGACTCTAATGCAAGCTGACATTTGAGAACCCACCACTGATCTAAAGGAATTGCTGTGGGCTAAATATCTAGAGATCTGGATTCAAGTCCTGATTTAATTGGGTGACTGGTTCATTCCTTCACCTACTTCCATCTGTTCACCTACAAAATGAAAGAGATGCTAAATTTTTATTACATGCTTTCAATATCCTATTGATAATTCTTAAACTCACATCCCTGAAGTTCCCCTTAGCCTTGTAATTGTGTATTTGTAAGTAAGTAAACATCATACCTCAAGTGAAACTTTCCTTTCTTTCATCCTGGTTTTTTTCTTCTCAAAAAAGCCTGAATTAGTGAGCAATTCACACTCAACATTCTTTACAAGGACCATCTTCTTGTGCCAGCTGCCTTTCCCAGCATCTGGGACAGCCCTCTCTCCTTGTTTCCCCCTTTTTCTGCTGGATGTTCTTTCTCAGTTTCCTCTACTGGCTTCTTAGCCTCAGCCCACTCCTTATATGCTGGTGTTCCTGTCTTGGATCTTGAAATTACACACAATTCTTGGGTGGCTTTGTCTTTACCCTGACTTTATTTCTCGAATAAGCTGATGACTTTAAGATATTTCATTCTCTTAGAACTCCCCACACTAAATCATCTGTTCTGTTTCCAGCAGGCCCTCAACTCAACATGTCCAAGACAGAACTCATCCTCTTTCCCCCATCCCACTTTGCCTCCTGTCTCTCCACGAAGCAGCCCAGGTCAGAAACTGAGAGCTCCCAGAGGCTTTCTCTCTCCTTCCCTCACATCCAGTCACCATGACTGGCAGACCCTTGTTCTTATATCTCTCTTTACCCAACTCTCTTCTTCACTTTTCAATCAATGCCTTTAACTGGTCACTGGCTTCATGGTTCACACACTCCAGCCTGTCTGCCACACTGTCCTTCTGAAACTCACACTACTGATAGCTACCATATAAACTCCCTTAGCGGCTTCCAGGCTGCTGTTCCAGCTTCTCTGCTCAGTCACATGGCCACATACCATCTTCTTCCTGCCTAATCTTCTCATTTTTCTCTACCATACATCAAGCTGCACATATAACACCAAGGTGTTTCACACCTCCATGCTTTGCCACAGACTCAACTTTCTCTGGCATACCCTCGTACCCTCTCTAACTCACACTTGTCCCTCAAAAGCCATCTTTGACTAACTGTCCCAGTCTTCCCTGGTTTCCTCTGTTCCAGGATCCCAGAGCACATGTTCTTACCACAAACATAGCCCTTATCACTCTTTACTAGAATCACTCATTTACTTATTTCTCTATCAGCCCATAAACTCTTGAGAACAGGACCCCTATTTTATTTCCTCTGTAACTCCAGAGCCCCACACAGTACCTGACACAAATAAGTACTAAAAATGATTGACACATTGATTTTATATGTATATATAATATATATAACTATATATATGGATATATATATAGAACTATAATATATATATAATATATATATAGTACTTTTTTCTTTGGAGATTTCTTTCCTCATATTAGCCATGTGTGTCAGTGTTTCAGATTATTTTAATCAATTTGACTAAACGTGGCTCTGGGCAGTAAGAGACAGACATTTGTGTTTGATCCTAGAGCAGGAACTAAGAAAGTGAATTTACCCAAAGGGAAAGTCTCCAATCTGAGGGCTAGGGGTGAGGAGTAGGAGCCTCTCTGTAGGAGCTGTGACATTTTGAAAGTACCAAATTCACCATCACCTCGAGTCTTTTCTGTGGGGCAATAGGGGTGACAGAGGTGGGGGCTTTTGTCCTCTCTTGTGGGAAGTTTTCTTTGGTGAGTTTTCCTTTTGTGGTGCCTGTGGCCACAAAGGAGGCTGCCCCAGGAACCTCCACCTATTTTTAGCCTCAGTTCAACACCCTACAGTCAGCAACCCTCTCACACACCACTATGTCAACTTTCAATCTTGCTCTTGCCAGTATGAATCACCCAGGGTTGGCCTGACAAATTGAGAGAATAAGAAAGTGAGAATAAAAAAGACTTGCAGTGAAAAGGCAAAGTCCTGGACAGTGGAAAGTTGCAAAGACCCCTGACATCTAATATGTCTAGTAGCCCATCCCCCGACTCCATGCTACTTTTATCAAATGGTTTCATGTATGTTCATATGCAATGTGATACGAATGAAATTCGTGATCAGTCTGAGATGTGGAGCCTGCACTGGAAAACCTAGAGTCCTCCCTAGGATTCCTCTTTAAGGAAAATTTACCTGAGAAATGAATGGTTCTAGGTGTCACCTGAGTCAGACTGCACTGGGCTGTATTTTCCAATTAGATTAGCAGCTGTATGTTTTGTTATGCTAGGTCAAGCTTTTGAGGTACAATATTTGCTGTTGGAAATGCTACTGCTTCTGAAAGCCATCAGAGATCTTCATCTGAAAACCAGTTGCTGGGCTTTGACAGCTACACCTTCACTGGCTCCAGCCAGCCACACGTGTCTATGGCCCTTCAGCTTTGCAGTCCATTGATGAAAATCCTGATGATGCATCATCCTGCCTGGCAACCTTTCCATCAACCAGACTGATTCCCATTCAGCTCCCTTCCCTTCATTCTACGTCCCTAAAGGATTTTTGACACAGGGGATATTGTAGACAAGTGATCAATTATTCCTCTAAACTAGAGCTTCTGCCCTAGTTTTCTTTTTGGGGTCTTGTCCTGGGGAGCTGGGCGAAGCAGTAAGCAGGACTCAAAACCTTTGGTATGGAAATAGATGAGGTCCTTGAAGAGGGAGCTTCCGCCTTACTCTGGGGCCCACTAGAGGTTACTCTCGGGCATCAAGAGAGGAAAAAAAAGAGAAGGGGGAGCACTATCTAGGTCTATTTATAATCTCTTCACTCTTCTTCCAAATGTGCTAATCCCCAAAGGGCTGTGTTCCTTGGGGGCTCTGGTTGGACTTCCTGGCCTCCAAATAGCCTTTATTCCACAGCGCCTCCTCCCTTTCTAAAGTGGGAATAACACCTTACGCATTCCAAGGCAGAAGCTGGACCTGAGCAGTTCTTGAGATGATTTCCAGATAGAGGAGAAAAGTTGATTGGATGAGGAGGAAAGTATTAGCAGAGAAGAAGAGTCCAAAATCAATTATGATAGGTCTGAAGAAAAGAGGATACTCGGTGCCTTAAACAGGGGAGTGAACAAAGGAGACACAGAAGAGATGAATGTGTTCCTCCCCACTCAGCAAGTAACCATTACACTCCACATTCTTCCACATTCTTAAGTGTCTAACTGGAGTCAAAAGCAGGACATGAGCAATAATTATGCACTGCAGGGCAACACGTGACCACAAGCCCAGTATGTAAGACAGATGATAAGAATTAGGAGGGTTCAGAAGAGAACAGAGTTCTCTAGGGAAAGAAGGACAGGGAAGGACTCTTGGAAAGGGCAGGCCTTGGCAAGGAAGCAGAAAGAGGTTGATCCTTGGATTGTGTGTGGGAGCAAAGGACATAGCCCAGGGAAGCCCAGAGCAGCTGGAACAGTGTTGGTGCTGGGGAGAAATGGAGATCAGGAGTGACCAAGCTGGGCAGAGTCTGACTCTGGAGGGTTTTTAATTCAGGCTGAGGAATTCAGACTCCATGCTGCAGGCCATGGTAGGTTTCTAGAGGCTCTGTCACAGGAAATAATGTGATGAAAATGTGCATTAGAAACAGTAGCCAAGGGGTGCCTGAGTGGCTCAGTTGGTTAGAGCATCTGCCTTGGGTTCAGGACATGATTCCAGGAGCCCGGGATTGAACCCAGCATCCAGCTCTCTGCTCAGCAGGAAGCTTGCTTCTCCCTCTCCCTCTGCCATTCCCCTAACTTGTGCTCTCTGGATATCTCTCTGTCAAATAAACAAATAAAATCTTAAAGAAAAAAGAAATAGTGCTGAAAAAGGATGTAATTATATAATTGCAACCCTTTTATATTACTCAAATTTTTAGTCATGTGCAAGTGTTATGTTTCAATTTAAAAATTAATGTTAACACCATAGAAAAGTATGATTTATGTCAATAGCTTTGCAGATGTTTAAAATAGAAACAGGCAACATTTGTAGAGGGTGAAAAGCAAGAGTAGGAGGGGCAGTGTGGGGTGAGAGGTTTGCAACTGACTTCCGCCTTCTGAGTGAGTGAGTGGCTTACCCCTTCTAAGCCTCAAACTCCTTTGTTTTGTTTTTTTAGATTTTTAAAATTCATTTATTCATGAGAGACAGAGAGAGAGATGCAGAGACATAGGCAGAGGGAGAAGCAGGCTCCCTGTGGGGAGCCTGATGCGGGACTTGATCCCAGGACCCCGGGTTCATGACCTGAGCGGAAGGCAAGACACCCAACTACTGAGCGACCCAGGTGCCCCTCCAACTCCTTTTTCAAACAAAAATAATGACAGCCACCTAACAGAATGGTTGTGAAGATTAAACAGGATAAAGCACACCAAGAGCCGACCCTGTTAAGTGTTCAGCAAACGCCTACATAAACGAGAGGCTCCAGTGGTAAAACTGGGCCTCCGCTCATCCCGCTCATCCCGGAGGGCTGCGAACGGGAAGGGCAGGCTGGGGTCATTGCGAAAGCAGGATGAACGAACTGATCAGCCACAGGGGTTTCAGAAGGAACACTCGCAGCTCCCCTCGGGACTGCGATAAATGATGGACTATCGTCCCACCTAAATATCCAGTCTCGGTGCACGTCTTTAATCCCACTTTCCTAAAATCCCCTCAAGCAAATTGGGCTCCCGAGGGAGTAGTTATTCCACAGATGGCCTGAAGGTGTCGCTGGAGACAGTACCATCCACAGCACCTCTGCTGGGGGGGGGGGGTCAGGATGCTGCCTTTCCTGAAGGAAACCCCCCACCGTGGCTCCCTAACTCCCCTCCTCCACGCTCCTGACCTGTGACATAGCCCCCTCTTTCTCCTGTGCGTCCTTGTCCTTCCCGGTACCTCCCTGTCCCGATGCCCCCACCACGTGGGGGTGGATCCGGGTCCTTTAAGGCAGCAGGGCCATCGCTGTGATTGGCCTGAACTCGGCCTTCCCTGTTCGTTCCCCATCATTGTGTTCATGTGGATGATTAACCAAGTCCTGCAGTCGTGCTGTCACCCCCACCCACAGGCCCTAGCCTCCTGGGTTTTCATTAGTGAATTTCGGGGCACCCCTACTCTCTGTCTCCCTGCTATTTAACTGCTCCTCTAAATTGGCCCAATTTTCAGGTATTAACATTTAAAGATTCGGTGATGCATTAATCAACCTTGCTTTCTGAAAATACTAGTGTTCATGGTAAAATCATCCCTAAACTGTAGCCTACAAACAGCCCTAGGATATAGGAAATAATGAGCATTCCTGAGCCAAGCTAAGTGACTTATCCAGAGGGACATGTCACAGTCATGAGACTAGACCCTGACAGCGGGGACCTGGAGTAAAGGAAAAAAGGTTCCAGGCCAATTTCCCCCTCTCTCCCTTCTCACAGCTTCTGCTTGTGACCCTTCCTACTCTCTCATCTGCTTTGAGTACTTAAAAAATCAGCCTAAAAATAACTTTCAGAATCAGTATTTTTCTAGGTCTCCCCCATTAACAGCCTCAGAAATAAGCCTCCAAGACTCACCTCAATTTCTGATACTTAGCCACATAATCTGGGGCTCTGCTCTAAAAGGAGGCTTGGGAAAGATATTATCTCATGATTACGAGAAGGGGCTGAGGATAAAAGTTCTTAACTATTTGTAATCTGAAGCACATCTTTTAGCGACTACGGCTCTTGTTTACCTCTGTCCTAAACCATTTCCAAGACCTTAGACCACAGAGAGGGGAAAATGTGCACATATAGTTTCTGGTGGCAGATTTTAATTCTGATGCTGAGAGGGATCATGAGCCCTGCACCTGCTTCTAGAGCCTGAGAACAGGGAGCACCTAACATTCATGTCCCATGTCCTGCTAAGTACCAGGCTCTTCTATGGAACTGCCCTAGTGCTGAGCGTCCTCATACCCTGACTAAACTCAGAATGAATTTATACCCCAGACGAAATAGCAAATATACTGGCATGCCAAGGAGGCAGTGTGCTGTTAAGCTTCCACCCCCATCTCCCTGCTCCAACTACTCCGCCCTGAACACAGCAGAACACGAACAACCCCACACACCTATAGATATTGCTTGGTTACTGCCAACAAACAAAGGAAAAGGGAGAGCCAGGAATCTGGGCCAGAGTGACATGAGCAGGCCTCCCTCTGACAGCCAGTTACCCAACAGGCAGACTGGGCACGTGGTTGGGGCAGGAGTAGAGCAGGAATCCAGCAAAATGTTTATTAAAAGGAGTTTAAAATAAATAATTAAAAAAAAAAAACCTTAACAGTCTTTGTGGGAAAAATCAGAACTTTGTCAAATTGGTTATACTTGCTTGACAGTGTAATGCTTGAAAGTTCTTTTGAGGGGCAGAGAACTACTCTTTTCAGGGCTTAGAGCTTCTGATTGCAATCCTGCCTGCCAGGAGCAAGCCAAACCTTCTGGACAGACCACTTCGGTGCCCCCTCCAGTTCCACAGAGGAACAGAGACCCTGGAATACCAAGGGAGCCAAAGGCTGGGGCCTTGCCCCAAAGCACCAAAAAGACATCATATGTCAGCTGAAAGAGAGGTTGTAAACTCAAAGCCCGGGGGCTCAGTTTAGCCAGAAGATGCAGAACTGCACTTTGTTTGATTCTCATGTTTTACAATTTTCACATCAAAATCCACTTTCTGAATTTTTTTTTTTAACAGTGGACTATCAGTACCGAATTTCAAATGCTGCTTGACAACAATCGTTTGAGCTGAGTGTGAGGGACATGCTCGCCTGGGTCTAGTCTGTTAGAGAGGCCACCAACTCCCCTTGGACTCGTTCCTTTGGCTGGCCTCATTCCATTGTGGAGCCCGCCTGCCCCCTAAAAGGTAGATATTTGCGCTTAAGACCCTTTAAAGCTTTAATCCCCCGTTAAATTTGCAGAATTTGTAGCAAAAGAAACACATGAAGGCTTTGACAGTGTTCCTTTTAAGGCATGACAAATGAAAGTCCTAATGGTCTTTCTTCAGGAGAGATCCAGAGCTTGGGGGCTCCAAGTTCTGAAAGGGATGGATGGAGGTGCTTGCTAATAACCAGAGGAGGAAAAAAGACAGGGCCTGGGATCAAAAGCAGAATATAAATGCAGAATTTCACCGTGGGGCTGTCAGTGGTGTACTTGACTTCAGGACTGTGCCATGGCTCCCTTTTCCCCCGCCTGGCTTTATCAGGCAACAGGTAGCCCTTTCCAGGAGTTTAAGTTGCTGGGGCTAAAATAATGTTAGTTTAATTGGCCAGGACAACTGGCACAGGACACCCTGTCCATGATGTTAAGCCAAATATATTGGCCCATGTACCCTGCTGCTAGGCCGTTGGGCACTTCAGACAGTAGGTATAGTCCACACTGTGCATTTCCCTCTCAGGAGGGTTGTGTGAAGGGCCTGCATTCCCTCAGGCCTCTGATAATGCTCCTTCCCCGACAGGGGTGCTCCTGCCCAGAGTGAAGCCCACTGAGCATCACTGGCCATCCTGTCATTCCTTATGGCTACATCCTGAGCGAAAATATAAAACCCCTTTGAGGTTAATGTACTCTTTCTTCTGTCTCTTGCATGAAAAAGAAAAAAAGCCAAATGACATTTTAAAAATGAGTCATCTAAGATTTTAACAACTTCACAATGTCGGCGGGCAAACTCTAAATGTCCAAGAGTCCATAAATGTCTTTCTAAACCAATCATCAGTTTAGCTGCCTTCTTTTGCCCCAGCTGCTCATGTTTTCCAATTTCCAAGTATGTTCTTTATCATCCAAATTGTAACGTTTGTTGATTTAAACCACATAGAGCTCTATGTGGTAGTGAGGAAAACACGTTGGGTCACATTCAAAACTGCCTCCTAGGTGGCAGAAAATCATATGGTACCTCCTTGGGAATCCCTACCACAGGGACAGGTCATCAAGCCTCTCAGCGCCTCCCAAAATTTCCAAAAGCCTCATGACAAATCAGGAAATGCCTGGGCCTGACTCTTACCACTAGGTGTCACACTACACAATGAGGAATAAAGACCCATCAGGAACCTGAAGCAAAAAAAGGAAAAAAGCTATTGAAATAGATATTTTTATTCATGCATGATTTTCTTTCTTAATGGTCATTTTTAAACCTGCAGCTAAAAATCCTCTTCTAAGGTAGATAAGTGGGGCCTTTAAAATACAACTTTTCCTTCTTTCTTCTTCTCCCCCCCCCCCAGACACGAATATTCCCAGATAGGGGAACATCAACCCTCTATTTTACCTAATGCTTGGAGTAGAAAATATTTTGAGTATCGTCTTCAAAGATTACAGTGCATTCAGCCTCATTTCTACGATGTGTTTTCAAAAGTGTTAATACTACAACTGCTTTGGCCCAATGATTGATACGTTGGAATAGAAATTAGATAAACTGCCATCGGGTGCCTCGGTAAATTTCTTTGCATTTCAGTCTCTTTTGGGGAAAGTAGGAACTATACCTAACAAGAGGAGTTCTGAGAACTAACAGTGTATTGCAGTAAGTGTTGGGAATCCTTCTAAAAACATACTGTGATATTTCTAAGAGACATGGTCACCCTGAGGCAGTTATTATGTATCTGTGGACAAGTAATAAAATTTTTAAGCTGGAGAGAAACCTTAAATGACGTTAAATCCAATGTTATTATAAAAGCCGGTACACCACAGCAAAGTTAACTGATCTCTCCAAATTAATATGTAATTAATTAGAGGTAGAGCCTGCAATTGAGATTTATTTATAGCTGTTGTGCCCTGCCTCAATAATTGTATAGTTTGTATATTATATGCCTGCAGAGACAATGGAGTCTATCTTTGGAAGTTTTCATTATAACATGTGATCATTACTATCCTGAAGGTTGTTGTTGTTGTTTTTAAGATTATTTATTCATGAGAGACACAGACTGAGAGGGAGAGGCAGAGACACAGACAGAGGGAGAAGCAGGCTCCTTGCAAGGAGCCTGATGTGGGACTCGATCCCAGATCCCGGGATCACGACCTGAGCTGAAGGCAGGCATCCAACAGCTGAGCCACCCGGGCGTCCCTATCCTGAAGGTTTTATTTCTTGATTTTAGGGCTTTTATCCCCCCTTATATTTTTTTTATCTCACTCCCCCGACCCCGGTTCCCTAAATTCAGATAGTCGGGAGGAGTGGAGGGAGAAGAGATGAGCAAAGGGTTGGTTAGTATATGGCCAGTCAAGTTAAGATGATTGCAATATAATCACCAGAAATTTCTGCAAAATTATAAAGCCTCCTGGAGCTAGTTCTGAAAAACTCTGACCTGAGTTGCTTCATTTTGCCTGGACCAATTCTAGAGATAGAAAAATTCTGTTAGAGGCTGGTTGGCTAGGAGAATGGGGGTAGGGTGGGGAACGTAAGTTATATTTCTGCAGGTGAAACCAAAGGATGAGGAGCCCATAGGGGCTATACACAGCGCCTGGAGAGGTCCAACTGCTGCCCTCTCCAGGGCAGGAGAGCAGGGAGCCAGCAAGAGGGTAATGTTAGGTTGGCGGGAGGGTGGCCTTCTGTAGGATGCTTTGCAATCTAAACCATCCTTAAGGCCCAATCTTGGGTAAGGCACTTCTCAACCTATTCTTCAGCCTCTTCCAAATGCTTCTGGAAAGACACCGGCTGGGTACCCAGAAGTAGGCTCTGCAGCAGCACAGTGCAAATCAGGAAACATGACCTCAATAATTATTTTGTTCGTGCAGGGCAGCTAGCTACAACCTCTACTACAAAGATTAACACCTTGCTTTACCTGAAAAAAAGTATGGTCCTGTTCAGCGTTTTCGCTGAACACAGGGCAGAGTGCTTGCCTCTCCACCAGTCAACAGGAATGTTAATCCCGAGGAAATGATTTGAGGGTTCTCCAAGCATTTCAATGCCAAAAAATGCCAAAAGCTTTTTGGCTTTTAATGCCAAAGCATGCACAACTTTTACCTGGTTGGGGGGGGGGGGGGGCCTCGAGGGAGTGCTACGTGTGTCCCCGCGCCACAAAGAGCCTGGCATTGGCAGGGTGGCAGAGGCAGCCGGCGACCTTCTAACCCGCCAGTGCGTCCTTCCCCGCAGAAGTTTGGGGAAGCAAATCCCTACGTCCAGCCATCATTTCCACCCGAGTTTTCAAAAGATCAAGAAACGGAAAGGTTGGCAAACCCCAAGGAGGAACTGCCTGGCGGGTCTGCGTTCATTGGGATCTCAGCAGCCGACGACCCCAAGTCGAATCGATCGTGGGAAACCCCAGGGAAAGAAGGCCGCTTGCAGAGGGACAGGATTACCGAGTGCAAGCTGCAGGGAAGTACCGGGGGAGGGGGCCTCGGTCGGGAGGACTTTCCAGCCGCTCAGCGTTCATCAAAAAGTTCCCTGTACATGACCCCAGTGGCTCATCGCCGGGAGTTTCTCTGATGAACCCGGCTCAGGGTTTAGGCTTCTCCCCCTTCCTCCCCCTCCCGAGCAGAGGACGGGGCCAGTTCTCTTTTCTGGTCTGACTGGCTTGGAAATTCCCCGCGCCTGACCCCGCCCCGGAGAAATCCCCTGCCAGCGTTTATAGGGCGCCGCGGCGGCGCTGGCGAGCCCACAAGAGTCGCAGCCAGCGGTCCTGCGTCCGTGACCCTGCGAGGCGAGGCGAGGCGAGGCGGCGAGCGCGCAGCCCGCGGCCGAGCGCACCTGGGCAGCAGCGCCGAGCCTTCCCGCGCCATGCTGCAGCAAGCCGAGCACGCCCAGGACTGGGCCATGGAGGGTCCCCGGGACGCGCTCAAGAAGGAGCGGCTGCTGGACGACCGCCACGACAGCGGCCTGGACTCCATGAAGGACGAGGAGTACGAGCAGCTGGTGAAGGAGCTGCGGGAGATCCGTCTCGAGCCGCAGGAGGCGCCGCGCGGCGCCGAGCCCTGGAAGCAGCAGCTCACCGAGGACGGAGACTCGTAGGTGTCTCGGGGCGGGCGGGGACGCCGCGCCTGCAGCGCGAGGCCGAGGGGCGGCAGCCGACCGGGGTGTGGGCACCGATCCCCCGTACACCCCTGGCCCCGGGACCGCGCAAAGCTGCCGGCTGCGCTGCGGGCAGCAGAGGAGGGTCGGATCCCGGGCTGGCGGTGCAGCAGCCCTGCGCTGCAGCGCGCACCCCCACCCCCCAGCCCCGGTCCGGAGCCGGTCCTGCCGGCGGGGGCGGGGCGGCGGCGGGGACGCGAAGTCCCCGCTTGCACAAGGGGGGCGGGAGCTCCTGCCCCGCGGGCGGGCGCCGGGGGGCCGGGAGGGGAAGTACAGGGCGTTCCGGCCCGGCGGGAGGGCGGGGCGGTCTGGCCGGCGCCCGCCGAGGAGGGAGGGGGCCCGGAAAGTCCCTGGGCGCCTGCCAGGAACACTCAGCTCATAATAACCTCGCGGAAAACACCGCGGCCTCGGCCTCCAGAAACCCCGGCCTTGCGCAATCCCCCGCAGCCCGCGCCTCCCTGGGCCCCACGCGATGCACTCACCAGCCCTGGGGGTTTTTCCCTCTCTTCCCCTTAGGTTCCTGCACTTGGCCATCATCCATGAAGAGAAGGCCCTGACCATGGAAGTGGTCCGCCAAGTGAAGGGCGACCTGGCCTTCCTCAACTTCCAGAACAACCTGCAGCAGGTGCGCCGGCTCGCCCAGCCCTGTGCCTCTGACCCAGTGATGAAGTTGGATCTAGCTCAGTTGCTCCCAATCCTTTCTAAATTAATAATCACTGGGCATTATGTACCTTGACCTTTTTACATTGGAATCGGCCAACGTCCTAGAGAATAAAGAAAATTCTATTGATTTGGTGAGGCCTATGATGAAAGCCCACCTGCGGCCTCTGGCATTTATCTTGCCCTTCATACCTGTCTGGGAGGAGGAGCAGCACCCACAACCAGTAGATCTCCGGAGTTCAAGGGAAGACAGACTCTTGAGTTTGGGCCATGGCTTACCCTCTTTCTATTCCCTCTTGTGTTTGTAGACTCCACTCCACTTGGCTGTGATCACCAACCAACCAGAAATTGCTGAGGCACTTCTGGAAGCTGGCTGTGATCCTGAGCTCCGAGACTTTCGAGGAAATACCCCCCTACACCTTGCCTGTGAGCAAGGCTGCCTGGCCAGCGTGGGAGTCCTGACTCAGACTTGCAGGACCCAGCACCTCTACTCCATCCTCCAGGCCACCAACTACAATGGTATGTCTGCCTGCCCTACCCTGCCCATCAGAAGGCAGGTGACATGGAGAAGGGAGAGGTAGGCCAATGTTAGGAGTCCAGGCAAGAGCTGAAACTCTGAATACTTGAAAGGTTGAGAAAATATGCATGCAAAAGGTCTGTTTCATGCCTTGATAAAGTTCATTCAGAGCCCAGATTCTGGGTTCTCCAAATTCAGAATTTATTCCCTATAAGAATAGACAGAAAGTTCTGCTTGAGATCTGAGGGTTGAAGCAAGTGGTTATATTTGCTTCATTGTTCTTCTAGGTCACACATGTCTACATTTAGCTTCTATCCATGGCTATTTGGGCATTGTGGAGCTTCTGGTGTCTTTGGGTGCTGATGTCAATGCTCAGGTGAGTTCTTCATGTCTCCAGATGGAACGCATCAGGGCTCCAGGCCCTCCTCAATAAGACCTCACATGTTCTTGTTGCAAGTAGAAATTCCAAACTCAACCATAAACATCTCAAATTCCTTTTGGTTTCAGGAGCCCTGTAATGGCCGAACCGCCCTCCATCTTGCAGTGGACCTGCAGAATTCTGACCTTGTGTCGCTTTTGTTGAAGTGTGGGGCTGATGTCAACAGAGTTACCTACCAGGGCTACTCCCCGTACCAGCTCACGTGGGGCCGCCCAAGCACACGGATACAGCAGCAGCTGGGCCAGCTGACCCTAGAAAACCTTCAGATGCTGCCAGAGAGTGAGGATGAGGAGAGCTATGACACAGAGTCAGAGTTCACAGAGGACGAGGTGAGTGTCAACTCCATCGCTCTGCACAAAGCAGTACCCTCCCAGGTCTCTAGAGCTCCTCTTTATCCAAAGAGCTCAATGCAATGAAGTTCTCCCACTTTAGTGTTCATGACCAGGAGTCTCCCAAAAGTGTGTCTTTGTTTTTTGCTCTTTTTAAAGGAGAGGAGCATTAAAGAAAAACTTCCTTAGCCCCTGAGGTTAATTTATACTTGGGTTATGGAGAATGGAATCCAAGAGTACTTGATAATGGCCCTCACCCTTATCCCAGTACCTTTGACAAAACTGGAAGCTTAACATGGCTTTTTTTTCTCTTGTTTTTAGCTGCCCTATGATGACTGTGTGCTTGGAGGCCAGCGCTTGACGTTATGAGCTTCAAAACATATCTAAAAGAACACGGACTTGTATATTTGTACAAAAAGAGAGTTTTATTTTTCTAAAAAAAAGAAAAAAAAAGAAAAAAATCAAAAGGGGGTACTTAAAACCACACTTCACATTCCCTAGCCAGAAACATTTACTATGGTGGATCAGCCCTTGTTATTTTTTGTGAACTTTGGAAGGAGGACAAGATCAATGGAATTCAAAGAAAACCTTGTTCAGAAGTTGCCTTTGTGGGGTTTCTGAAGGAGGTTATGCAAAATGTGACAAAAGGACTACATCGCATTGTGCTTTTTGATTGAATCACCATAGATTCAGTGGCTGTGCCCAGTGTGGGATGCGTGACAACCAGGTGTAATGACCTGGTGTGTCATTAAACCTTGGGGGGGGGGGGCGGTGTGGGGTTAAAAGTCACTACCTGTCAAGGTTTGTGTTTACCCCCCTGTAAATGATGTACATTGTGTATTTTGTTGGTAATTATTTTGGTACTTCTAAGACATGTATTTATTAAACAGATTTTTACAAACAGAATTATCGTGATCATTCTCTTTGGGCTGCCATGGGGCTCCCAACCTGAGAGTCATCCGATCCTCTGGGGAGGTGTAGAGCTGTGTGGGAGTGCTTACCACAGCTAGCTACAAAGCCCTTTCAGAGAGCAGCTTCTCACGCTGTGTAAGCCAGCCTCCCCGCCAGGCTTCGCCGGCAGCCCCAGGGCCCTATGCGTGGGAGAGGAGGCTCTAGCAAGATGATAGGAAACCACCATTCTTAGGTGGTGGGGGTGGGGTAGGGGTGGGGGGCTTCTTGGCCTACAGCTGGAATCCTCCATTGTCATCTGCTTTCATCTTGGTTTAAGCATGCCAGGACTCTTCCACTTTAGGGAATTATTTTGATGAAGAGAAATATGCTTAAATCACATTTTATATTACTGGGAAAGTTCTTAACTATAATACTGGAAGTTCCTAAGGAATGAGCTCAGAAATGGAACACACTAACATTAGCAGGTACCCACCTTTGAGCCTTCATTTCTTAATTTATAAACTGGGCTGTTCTAAAGATTGTACAAGATAACACACGTCTAAAGCAGCATAGCAGAGTGCTAGGCACATGGTGCTAGAGAGAAATGCAAGCTACTGCACAACATCCTGTATTTCAAAGGGGAAGAAACCAGTCCAGAGAGAATGTCCAGTCTGGGGTCACCTTGCAGGAAAGGCAGGTGGTTAACTTCCAGCCCTTGTTTCCAGGTGATTAATATCTTTTAACTGCATTCCACCTCTAAATCAACCTATTGTTACCAGCTGTAGTGAGTGATACTAAAGGCCTAAAGAGTCTTTTCCCCAGCTCGGTCCATCTGCTAATTCTACTGAATCTAACAGAAGTCAAGAACTTGTGAAATTTGAGTTTAAATGCTCTGTATTGACGTTTTCATCCCTAAAAGACATTTCTTGCCTAGGTAGAAAGAGTAGTATAGCCAAGTTCATGGCATTATATAAAATACAGAATGGCATATAAATGCAATCCATGTACTTTGGCTTACACCTAAGAAAACATTGCCATTACATTATCCCTTTCCGGATCCATAAATGCTGTCAAAATCCAGTGAGCATGATGATCACCTTCCTCTCAGACCAAAGAGGAGCCAATACGTAGTGGCTCTTTTAATATATAAAGCGTATATTGATTGTAGATTGGAGTGACCCATCAAAGCCATCCCTGTCTTCCTCCTGCAGCCTCAGTCATTGGAGCCGAGCACTGTGGTGGCCCCGCTACCAGCTTTGTCTTCTCTCAAAGTGCTCCAGGCCCATCACAGAAATTCCCCGTGCACCCCAGAGCCCATGAACACAGGTGCTATGTGATCTAACACATGAATGTTGACCAGGTTCGGCTCTGTCAGCTGATGGGTAGAAGAGGTAGGTAAGAGGGGTGGTGGGGGGAAGAACCATCACCTCATATTCAAACGAACACAGGTTGGAAACTTGGCTTCCAAATTTGGAGTGATGCCCTTAGCACTTCACAGTCACACATATCTCTCTCTCCTCTATGGTACTGAATTTGTGCCAAGTTGTTTGTCACCCTTACTCCAGCTCTGTGAGAAGTTTGGAAAAATGGGGCAAAGGGATGTGGCCCACTGGTTTCCTCAGGCTCCTTGGCAACTGGCTTTGGTGTAGAGGTGACACCTTCCATGGTCATGGCAGGGAGGGGCCTCTTCTGACCCATTTGGGCCCAGCCTCTCCCACATTTCTAGGCCTCAGCTTTTCTGCTTATCAGGACCTCCACCTTAAGGGTGGATTCCATTATCACCATAAATCTCTCAAGAACGCTGGGCCCATTTTCTTACTCTTGGGGTCTTCCTGTTTCTTCACCTCCTTTCTTTCTTTCTTTCTTTCTCTTTTTTTTATCTGAAACCTATTTTCTTTCCTTCATGCCACTAGTTGGGTGACTGGAGCCTGGAATTCCCTAAAGAAAAATTTTAGAACCGAAACACTCTAATCTGCAGAGTCAGTCTTGGGAAGATTTCTAAGCAAACAAGAACAAACGTTTTCAAAGAAAACAGTGCAGCAGCCCGAGAGCCTTTTCTGCCCTCAGATTTCTTCCAAGAAGCCAAAGGTCCTGTCAGGACAGGTAGGAGTAAGGGAGCCTTGGGAAAGAGGGAAATGGCAGAAGGGGGGAAATAAAAAGTCACGTCAGCAACTTCCTCGAATTTAGTTCCTTGATTCCTTCTGCCTGCCTCATCCCCAGGACAAATTTCCTTTATAGGTCACATGTACCAAGTCCCTCCCATAAGGAAGGGTTTTTCTTTAAAGAGGGAAACAAACTCCAGTCTGAGCAACTGGAGGGCAGCCCTGTGGGGCCTGGAAGCGCGGGAGGCTGGGTGCTTGGAGGTATTTGCAGGGAAACCTCAGGTGCTACTGGAAGTGATTAAGTGCTGAGGGTGAGAACTGAGTCAGTGAGATGGGTTCTTCCTTCACACCCCCCTCCTTACTCCCCCCCTTTCATCCGCTTGCCTTAGGTGCAGTTGAAGTTTCCTTCAGCAAGAAGGGTCAGAGTGGAACGCCAGTCAGAAACAGGCCCAAGAAACATTCCCCAACCCTGGTCCTTGGACAAGAATATCCCAGGTCGGCTCCCCATTTAAAGGGAGCATTACATAGAGTAAACCCACACACCCCGTGTGTTTTCCTCCTAGAGAAGTGGAACTCTCAGACTCATTCATTCATTCCCGTTATGAAGCACCGTTATTCCCCAGGACCTGTGCCAGGGACCAGAGCCCCCAGAGGAGCCAGCCACAGCCTCTGCCTCCAAAAACACCTTGCTTAGGTTGGAAAGGGAACTGAATAAGCACATGTAAGACAGGAGGGCAAAATAAAGCATAGAGTGTGCTGTGAGCTCAGGTCAGGGGCCTCCAACACTGAGTGCAGGCAGATGAGATGATCTCAACTTCGCAGCTCTGCACAAAGCAGTACCCTCCTGGAGTCCTAGCACTACTCTTTACAAGGGATTACACCCCTGTTAGCTATTTGCCCCCCAGGCCAGTACTATCTATTCTCATTCCATTTCCCAAGTGACTGATGGCATCCTTTTGACAAGTATCAGGGAACACAGCCATACTCAGAACTTATGAACTGGGATAGGCTATTCATTTTTACATCTATGTGTCATCCTGGATTCCAAAGCTGAGCCTACAATTTGCTACCAGCCTTTGAATTGATGGCAAATGATGTGCATGCCTTAGACCAGAGCTTCTCTAACTGGGTGTGTTGGCCTAGAGATGGTGTAGAAATGCAATTTCTGATTCAGTCAGTCCCCAGCTGGTCCGACACTTACATTTTTAACAAGTTCCCAGACAAGGCCTGGGCTACTGATCCAGAATGATCTGAAGATCATTCTGAATAATATTTTGAATAAAATGTTATTTATTTAAGGTCCATGCTTGCTGGCACACACACACACACACACACACACACACACACACACACACACACACAGAGCCCCCGTCCCATACTGCTACAAATCAGGACAAGCGCCTCTGCAGTCACATATGAGGATGATCCAGCATCAGGCAACACGAGCCTTCTGGAAAGTAGGGCAGGATCCCGAGTGCTGTTGGCCAAGGCCAACAAATCTGCCAAAACAAGTAAATGTAATAAGGAAGGAGGGTGACACAATACAGGCTAAGAAAGGAAAAAAATCATGAGGGAAATGCATTTGAAGGATGACTTGGTTTTTGTTTTGTTTTGTTTTTTAAAGATTTTTTTATTTATTTATTCATGAGAGACACACAGAAAGGCAGAGACACAGGCAGAGGGAGAAGCAGGCTCCATGCAGGGAGCCTGGTGCGGGACTTGATGCCGGGACTTGATCCTGGGACTTGATCCTGGGACTTGATCCTGGGACTCCAGGACCACACCCTGGGCCAAAGGCAGGCGCTAAACCACTGAGCCACCCCAGCATCCCCAAGGGATGACTTGTTAATTAAGAAGTTGACAAGTTGGCTTTTAAAATGAGTTTTTTGTACCTTTGTATGGGGTTGGTATGGCATATAGGAGGGGCCCTGACCAGGCGTTAACCTGGAAAGAGGGGAGAGAGCTGCTTCCCTATGACAAAGTCCCTACTATCCTTATCAGAATATGAGAAGCCTTAGCCAGCAGTTTACTAAGCTATATTGGGGAAAATCTTAAGCAAAGAATAACTTCCCTTAAATGTTGCCATCATTTCATATTTCCTAATTTTAAAAATTTATTGAATCTATACAAAGCTGTAGTCATCAAAACTGTCTGGTACTGGCACAAAAACAAATACATAGATCAACAGAACAGAATACAGAGCCCAGATATAAACCCACAATTATATGGTCAATTAATCTTCAACAAAGGAGGCTAGAGTATGCAATGGGAAAAAGTCTCTTCAACGAATGGTGTTGGGAAAACTGGACAGCTACATGCAAAAGAATGAAACTGGACCACTTTCTAACACCATACACGAAAAGAAACTCAAAATGTATTGAAGACCTAAATGTGAGACCTGAAACCATAAAAATCCTAGAAGAGAGCACAGGCAGTAATTTCTCTGACATTGGCCATGACAACATCTTTCCAGATGTGTCTCCTGAGGCAAGGGAAACAAGCAAAAGTCAATTATTGGGACTGCATCAAAATAAAAACTTCTGCACAGTGAAGGAAACAAATAAAAAAACTAAAAGCCTAATGAATGGGAGAAGATATTTGCAAATGACATATATAATGAAGAGTTAATATCCAAAATATACAAAAAACTTAAATAACTCAACACCAAAAAATCCCAAATAAATCACTTAAAAAAAAAAAAAAAAGGGCAGAAGAGTCAGTTGAGCATCTGACTCTTGATTTTGGTTCAAGGCCCACATCAGAGTCCATGTGGATTGTGGAGCCTACTTAAGATTATTTTTCTCCCTCTTCCTCTGTCCTTCCCCCCTACTTGCACTCCTGCTCTCTCTCTTAAAAAAAAAAAAAAATGAGCAGAAAACATGAACAGATTTTTCCGAAGAAGACATAGAAATGGCCAACAGACACATGAAAAGATGCTCACATCACTCATCATCAGGGAAATGCAAATCAAAACAACAACAAGATATAAACTCACACCCGTCAGAATGGCTAAAAGCAAAAACACAAGAAAGAAGTATTGGTGAGGATGTAGAAAAAAAAGGAACTCATGTACTATTGGTGGGAATGCAAACTGGTGCAGCTACTGTGGAAGACACTATGGAAGTTTCTCAAAAAAAATCAAAGTAGAAAGATCCTAGGAGCCAATAATGGATGAATCTAGAGAGTATAAATGAAATAAGCCAGAAAAAGACAAATGTCATATGATTTCACTCATATGTGGAATTTAAGAAACAAAAAAAAAAAATGGACAAAGGGAAAAAGAGAGAGAGAGAGAAACCAAGAAACAGACTCTTACCTATAGAAAACAGTTACCAGAGAGGTGGTGGGAGGATGGGTAAAATAGATGAAGGGGATTAAGAGTACACCTATCTTTTTCTTTTTTCAAAAAAAAGACTTTATTTTTAAGCAATGTCTATAACCAACATGGAGCTTAAACTTACAACCCTGACATCAAGAGTTGCATGCTCCACAGACTGAGCCAGCCAGGTACCCCATGAGTATACTTACCTTGGTGAGCACTGAGTAATATAGGGAGTTATTGAATATTGTACACCTGAAACTAATACAATGCTGTACATTAATTATACTGGAATTAAAGTTTAAAAAATTTATGGAATATAGTCTATATGGAAAACATTCAACTATTTATTTATTTGTTTGTTTATGGAGGTAGGGTAGGGGCAGAGGGAGGGGGGAAGAGAGGATCTTACACAGGCTCCATATCCAGTGCAGAGCCCCATTTGGGGCTCAAACTCATGACCCTGAGATAATGACTTGAGCCAAAATTAATAATTAGACACTTAACCGACTGAGCCACCCAGGTGCCCAGAAAGCACTCAACTATTTAAAGATACATTTTTAAGGTCTTTTAAATTACCATATTTTCAGTTTATACAATACTTTTTTCAAAGTGTTACCTGATCTGATAAGATATACCATGGAATAAAATCATAAATTCACTTTTTATTTATTAAACATGTACATAGTGCTTCCTATGTGCCAGGCACTATTCTAAGTGGTTTGCAAGTATGAATTCCTGTAATCCTCAAACTACCCTGTGAGGAGGTACTATTATTATTTTCATATTTTTTATAAGGAAACTAAAGCACAGTCAATTTAAGAAACTCAGCCTGGTCACACAGTTAGTGGGTGGCAACGCCACGCTTGGGTGGGCTCCAGAGCCACATTACCAACCTCTAAATATAAAGCCACTTCAAAGCATGCATGGGATTCCCGCTAACTAAAATTATGGCAGCTCATCAATTCTGAATCTGGTTCTCACACATTCATTACTGATATGCTATCGAAATTGGATAAGTATTACTAAGGATGGTTTGATTTCCTGATGTGTCTTGTTAAAGGAAGAGTGTCTCACAGAAACTATGTAATAATGCAGAGGCTGCAAGACATAAGACCTCAGGGAACCTCAGTAAATTGAACAATAGTGTGGGACCAGTATTCAGCGCCTCTGAATGTTTAGTGTCAAGTTTCATGTGGTGCTAAATAAAAGGAAGTGAGGCACATACATCTCTCCTTCCAGGAGTTTCCAGTTGTGTGGTCTATGTTCACTTCTAATTGAGGCTACGTGTACCCAAAGTCACCACATTAAACATTTTGGTCAGACGTCTTAGACCTTTGCAGTATTTTAATATTCATCTCCAGGGAAGCCCAAAACAAACAAGCAAATGCAAGTTTTAAGGACTAATGAATGAGCTTCTTTCAGGTGAAATGTTCTAGTGTTGATTCAATTTTAGTTGTGTTTTAAAGTTCTCCTTTCACACCTTCACACCCCATCATTGGGAGGCCAGTTGCCAGGGCAGGACCTTGCCACCTGGCCCACAGTGTGCGGCCTGCAGGGGGGATGGGGGGTTGGGGTGGGAAGGAAGGACTGGGCTCCAAAAACTTTTCCGTGTATATACACTTAGCTCGGTTACTCTCCACAAAACACAGAGTAAGCCTCTGGTTTGAAGGGGAGGCCTAAACCATCAATATGTAAATATCCCATAACTTACAAGTCAAATGGAGTAGAAAGCTTTCACCTTTTTGAGGCTAGAACTGGGAATAACTGTACCACCAGCAGATTCACCACAGAGGAGTCTGTCTGGGGTGTATGCAGTACTTTCCAGGTCTGAAATATGTACGACAGGGATGGGCAAGAGGAGCTCTATGAACGAAGGCCTCCACCCATGGTCGCCAAAGCATCCGGGGGTGGTGTGGGGGGGTGGGGGGCAAGGTCAAATCTCCGTGAGAATCTGGAGTTTGGGTTAAGTGGGTCTTTCAGTGCGGGTAAGGCTTGACTAGCGAAATTTTACAATATAGCAGTTTTGGACTGGAAACAGCAAGGTGAGATTTTTAAGGAAAGGGGTTTCTCAGGCCTGAACTGTCTGTTGATGCTTCCTCTAAAGGGTTAATAGGTTTTTCAGGAAATTCCTGTAATGAATAATCAAGTTATTTGCCTAGGCAAGAGCAGCTTGGAATAGTGAAGTTAATGAGATGATGAAAAGTCACATTAATGTAGGCAGAAAACGAGGGGCAGGAGGGGGTAGATTTGTCCCCGGTCTGACTAGTCACTAGGCCTGGAGTAAGGGCCTGAGGAATATGAGGACACATGATAGAAACAGTTTGATCAATTAAACTGATTAAAAATTCAGGACATAAACCTACAAGCAATGAGGGGTGGGGGTAGGGGTAAGCAGAGGAAACTCTACAAAGGGAGCACGGAGCAAGTGAGGCAAGGATCAGAGAAGAAGTTTATGTGTTCTAGAATTTCACCTGTGATTGACGAGCCTTAGCTACAATTTCTGTCTTTTCAAAGCATTAATCCACATCACAAATTCACACCACCATGGACCCAGGTAATCCAGCTACTGGGGAATTATAACAGTAGGCATCCTTTCTCAGACAGTGGCTATATATCAGCCACTTTACAGCTGTGATCGCTACAAGGCAGAAGTGGCATCATGATCCCCATTTTACGGAGGTTCAGAGAGGTTTAGCAACTTGTCTGAGGTGATGCAGCCAGGGAAAGTGGAAGTGCTGGGATTGGAACCTGCCTCTTGGGCCCCCCTGCTCATCAGGCTGGCCCCGGGTGAGCCTCCTCATCTGCTGAAGAGGTTTGAAGCACCTCACAACTGTCTTTTTCCACTACTGCAGATGGTAACCTCCCATTGCTCTGGCTGCCACACAAACCCATTTTACTCTGAGAAGCCATTTACTACTAATTCTATTTTATAAAGTTTCCTCATCGGAAAAGTTGGAAAAGTACCTCACAGGAGTGTTTGAAGGGTAACTGATATAGGGGCGCCTGGCTGGCTCTGTCAGAAGAGCATGTGACTCTTCATCTTGGGGGTCGTGAGTATAAGCCCCATATTGGGAATAGAGATTACATACATACATTCTACGAACTTTAAAAAAAAAAAAAAAAGGAAGGTAACTCACGGAGTTGCTACAAGTGCTGGGGAAACTCACAGTTTCCTATGAACTCACTGCATAGCTGTGGAAACAGTCCCGGCCCCCAGGGCTTCAGTGAGAGGTCTCCGCTGCAGGCAGAGAGGCTCCAGAATTTCTGGTCTCAGGTCAGCAGGGTGTCGTGGGAGGGTTTTTCAGAGCAACTGGTAGGAACCCACCTGCAAAGGGGAGACAAAACTCACCTCCTCTGCGCCTGCTCGGAAACTCTGCCCAAGGTCATTTGTGATTAAGTTTAGACCACATTCAGCTGACCTTCTGAGGGGGTGACGGTACTGAGCAAAGGCTGTTTTAAGGGGCACCACCCCTGGTGACTATCATGACAGAAGCAACTTCCAGAAGGACTGTTCAGTTAATAGCGTGTGGGGGTGTCCTTTTGTAGGTATAAAGACCTCTTTCCTCCTTCATTTTCTCAAACACTATTAATTTGCTATAAGAATGAGGGTGCTCTCTTTCCCAGCCTTTCCCACGAGTGGGCTGGTGGAAGGAAAGGAAGGGTCTCCATAATAAAAGTTCACTCTCCTCCTAATGAGGCAGACCTAAGGGTATGCCAACCTGGGTCCCACTCTGGGCCCCAATCTGTGCCACTGTGTGACCCTGGGCTTCTCAGTTTCTCATCTGTAAAGCAAGATGGTACAGCTCTCTTGCCATTGCTGTGATGCTTAACTATCACTCATAGTTGGGGCTCTGGCAAAGTTTACCTCTGGCAAAGTGCCCACGCATGTAGAAGCTAAGTAGATGACAGCTCCTGCTGTTAGGATTATTCACATTAGTAAGGTTGAGGCAGGTGACAACCCTTCCTTTGGCATGCCATTCCTTCCAAGTAGCACTCCTTCTTCTGCCTCTCAGGGAAGCCCTCCAGGACCTGTGGAACCAGATTCTCTAAGTACAAACTGGGGCAAGGAGCTTACCTACAGCTTCCCTGACCTTGTGCTTTGCCCCAGGGCTCCACCTTCAACCAGGCCATTTTAGCCTCCATATGTGGTCTCCTGATGGGGGAGCCCTTTCGGCCTATACCTGACATCCAGGAGTTGCCACAGGGCTGGACTAAGAGATGGGATCAATGAGGTGCCTGACTAACGGTGGGAAACTGAAGGTTGCTGTGGGTCCGGGCCCCAGGGGTCAAGCCTGAAGGCTCATGACCCGTGACAGTCCTGTAAAGCCTTGGAAGGTGCACCCTCTGCTCTGGCGATTAGCAGCGGGCCGGGCTGCAGGCTGCTCAGGGGACGAGTCTCAGTGGAGAAGTACAAACTGCTTATGGACTATGATGCACATCCCTCTCCTGGGGCCTTGCTGGGAGCCCACTGTGAGGGGACAGCTGGTTGGGCATACCCTCAGGCCATTCAGGGTCCCCCACCCTGCCTCATCAGGAGAAAGTGAATTTTTATTATGGAGACCCTTCCTTTCCTTCTCCCAGCCCACTTGTGGGAAAGGCAGGGAAAGAGAGCACTCTCATTCTTGTAGGAGCATTAATAGCATTTGAACAGAAAAGAGGGAGAAGGTCTGTATGCCTTTAAAGATGCCTTCCTCGTGCTATGAAGTGGAAGAAAAAAAAGCACCTCACAGAGTGGTTTGCATAGTATTATCTTGTCAGTAAGGAAAAAACTATACTATGTTCTGCCGACTGGGACTTTAGTTTGAACAAAAGAAATTAATTCTGGATAATTTAAGCAGAAAAGATTTGTGAGAAGGATTTTGGGGAGCCCTCAGAATCTGCAGGAGGGCTGGAGAGCCAAAGAGAAGAGCTAGTGACCTCACCACTGCAGTCTAGGCTGCCACACTCTGGCCCACATTGGGTTGACCCAATGTGTCCTCCCATTATTAGCCTCTGATTCAAGGTGTAGGCAGAGGGTGTGATTGCTGAATCCTCCGTGATGTGCCTGAGAAGGGAGACTGGGAACGTGAGTGACTGGAGTTTTTGCTTTAAGTTAGGGCATCTCCTCCAAACAACATAGTAAGTGGCTTTGGATGACAAACTTGAGTGACAAATACCCAAGATGTTAACAGTGGTTATTTCTGGGTAATTGGACTAATTAATAAGGTATTGTTTTTTTTTAAAGATTTTATTTATCCATTCATGATAGTCACACACAGAGAGAGAGAAAGGCAGAGACACAGGCAGAGGGAGAAGCAGGCTCCATGCAGGGAGCCCGACGTGGGATTCGATCCCGGTTCTCCAGGATCGTGCCCTGGGCCAAACGCAGGCGCCAAACCGCTGCACCACCCAGGGATCCCTGTTTTTTATTTTTTTGTGACTTACTGTGGAGAATTTCAAACACACACATATGCAGAAAGAATATTAAAATGAGGGCAGCCCTGGTGGCTCGGTGGGTTTAGCGCCGCCTCCAGCCCAGGGCTTGATCCCGGAGATCCCACGTCAGGCTCCCTGCTTGGAGCCTGCTTCTCCCTCTGCCTGTGTCTCTGCCTCTCTCTCTCTCTGTGTCTCTATGAATAAATAAATAAAATGTTTAAAAAATTCTTAAAAAAAAAATAAAATGAACTGGCATCTCTAGCTTAGGACTCTCTCTCTCTCTCCCTCTCCCTCTGGCACATACCTCCTACTCTCTCCCTGCTCTCTCTCTCTCTCTCTGTATCTCTTAAATAAATTAATTAATATTTTATTAAGATTTTAAGTAATCTCTATACCCAACATGGGGCTCAAACCCACAACCCTGAGATCAAGATCTGAGCTGAGATCAAGAGTCAGACACTTAACCAACTGAGCCACCCAGGTGCCCTAGAACTATATTTTAAATGTGTAACTTTAATGCCATTATCATACCTAAAATAAAATAATAATTCAGAGAGATTTAAAAAATTATCTTCTTTCTGTATTTCTCTATTACTTTAATTATCAGGGGGGAAATAAAGCTATTCTCATATTTAATTTGTTCTAAAAAACATTAACTACAGTTGAGCATGCCTCACAAACCCAGTCTGAGAAAGGCCACAGTCAGGGATCCAGAAGCATAAGCCAAGGTGACAATGGTCATGGTTTGTGTCACAAGAAACGGATGCCCCTGGAGCCAGGGCTATGGAAGCTCACTGAAGTGGTGAAGCCATGAGAAATCACCTGGCCTCCACCTGCGCTCCTCTCCAAGCAGTAGCTCTGCCGGTTTTCTCTCTGTGTGTCCTGTCACATGTCAGAAGAGCCTGGCTGTGGCTGCCAAGCTCACTGGTGATTGGCATGGAATGGAGACAGGCCAACCCCTCAGTGAATCTTGCTCTTTTCTTACACACACATTTACACACATCCACACTCTTAGCATACACGTTCATACTTACACATTTACATACATATAGTCACACCCCTGCCCCACATACACTTCCAGGGAGACAACTCAGACTAATCATATCCCAAAAGTGGGGCATGTTTACACCTGTCAAATCTTGAGAGCAGGCACTGAATCCCTGAATGAATTTAGATAGATCAATGACCAGGAGGGCCACTGTGAGTTGGAGAGCCAGCCTAGTGGGTGCCTATCTCACAAGAGGTCTGTGCTGGCATTAAGCTTGGTTTCAGAGAGAAGTCCCAGTGCTGACACTGGTTAGAAAGCCATATGGAGCAGCATGACACAGGGCCGGGTGGTGGCCTAGGCAGCAGCACCCACAGGGGAGAGTCCTGTAGACAACATGACCAAATCCCAGACTGCACACCAGACAGGCTGTGGTCCACGCGACTGAGGCCAACAGTGAGCTCTGTGTCTTTGAGAGCCTGGGTTCAATATTGGTCTCCTTTTTTCTGGAGTGCAACAGTGCAGGGCCAACTGCACCCACCCAGATTGTAGGACTGTAATGATGAAGGATGGAGTCAGAAAAAGGGAGGCCTTTGGATGGTCCCTCCATGATCTCTCCTGGGCCTGGAGCCTCATGAAGGAAAGGGGTGAATAACAGTGTAGGGAGGGTGGCTTTGTATAGTATTGGTTCAGTTGGAAACTGTAAGGAACCTTCAGTGACCGACCATCTGACCTGTTCTCTACAGAGAACAGCAGCAGCTCCTAGGGAGGGTCAGTAACTGCCCCAACCCTAGACAAGTTCCTAGGAACACTGAGCCAGATTCAGAGAGCCAAATTCTTGCCACAGTTTGGACAAGAAAGGACAGGCTTACAAGCAGGGGAAGTGCCAAGGCAGGTGTCCACTTGGAGCCCCTGAAGGAGTACACAGGGCTTCTCTGGTCAGACAGCAGGGATGGCACCAGATAAAAAGAGGGTATGGATGTCTAGATTTGACCTACGGGCAACAAGGAGTCACATTAGGTTCCTGAGCAGGGAGGTCATAGAAGGGCTCCAGTGCTTAGGATGCAGAGTGAGCTGTAATGGAGACCAGCGGGCAAGAAGCTGCAGTTATCCAGGAGTGAGAAAACCAGATCTAGATGCAGGTCGGGGGGGATGAATTAGAAACAAGATATATTGTGAAGAGAAGAGTGTGGGATACTCTGACTCCCCATTGCCACCTGTCAGATGAGTGCTTGTCTCAGGCTGATGCATGTGTCCATGAGCCGTAAACCAGACACAGCTAATTTTAAGCAAAGGGGAAGTTGATAGAAACCCCTGGGGAGTGGAGAGCTCACAGAATAGACAAGAGATTGGGAAGACCGGGCTCAGGAGAGTCAAAAATTGAGGGCTCTAGAAAGCCAGAAAAAGGTCATGGCCAGTGCACCAAGACTGCAGCACCCCGCTGCACCTGCTTTTGTAAATGACCTCTAACCACTCACTGTCCTCAGCTCACTTGTTCAGCATCTGAAACCCTAGGCAAGAATATCCATTGGCCAGGTGGAGACCACATTCCTGTCCTGACTGGGCAAGGAAGGGGGTGGAGTGGAGAGGATCTGGCTCCCTCGGCTCTCTTTCACCCTCTTTGTTAAGGGAAGTAGAGATGATGCAATCTCCCCAAAGGTTAGAATGCTCATAATGGGTGTTGGGCACCCCAAAAATGACAACTAGCTACCACCTGGCCCTTGCTTCCATCCCGCTGATTCCCCAGGTTGCTGAGATCTCTGACCACAACTATTCCCCTCCGAAGCTGCTCTCCACCCTTGTAAGGGCCACTCAAATATCCTGTGTTCCTTGACTTTTGTGCTGCATTTGATGTTCCTGCAATGACAAACAGCGCCTGCCCATGGGTGAATGCGTGAGTGGTGGGGTGACCACTGGGCTTCCAGAACACCTCAGGATGGTCCCTGTCTTCTAGGGTAACTTCCTCCTCCAGTTCGCGTGGACACAGGCCTTCCAGCACCCCCAAGATGAAGCTAAGGTCCTTTGAGGGCGCTGAGGCCCCAAGGCCCTGGTAGTGCCCGCGCGGCCTCCCTATCAGCCACACACACTTGCCACATTCCGTATGTCCTCGCCTCCGCTGGTCGCCCTGCAGGAAGACCTCTGTTCCTCACCCCCAGCCCCAGGTCTGGCTGGCGCTGGCTGACTCTTCAGCCTGCAGAAGCCCTTCCCCGATCTCCCCAGCATTCCTAAACCCTCCTTCTTCCATCCTATCATGTTGGTACGGATCTCAACCAAAGCACTTCCCCACCCCAGCCCCTAGAATTACCACACTCCGTGATATTTACTTGCAATGCTTTTCCCACGTCACTAACAAAGGGGACTTGACATATCGTTTCTTTTAAGTCCTTTTTAAACTATCACGCCTGGCTCCATTCTCCGCCTTCCCCTCGCCTCTGACAGCCGCCGCGTAGCCTCCACATCCAGTTCAGCTACGTCTGGACACTTCTATTTATCCACCAGCGGCGCCTGTACGGGCGTCAGGCAGCGCTGATTTTACGCTCGTTTACGTCAGTGTCGTCACGCTCCAGGCGTCGCTCCGCGCCCTACTCGGCGTCGTCATGGCGCCGCCCGGGCTGTGACGCCGCCGTTTGGTTCTCGCTGTGTGTGTACCCTTGGAGGCCCGCCCTTTAGGTTTCCCCGTCTGTACTTCCAGTTAGGTGCTCAGTAAGTATTTTTAAATAGACAGATGAATGTGGATCTGGCTCAAGAGTTATTTTCAGTATTTCTACTGAGACCGTAAAGTCACGGCCGATGCGTCCTTTCCCATCTTGCCCGGCTCCCTCAGGTTCTCATTGCTCTCGGTTCTCGGTATTAGATCCACTTGGACCCTCCTCCTGCGCCCTCCCTGTAACCCCTTAATTCCCCCATATAACACCTTCAGTTCTCCTGATCTTGTGGAGAGCTTTTGAGTAGAAGTTTGAGAAATACAAAATCAAATGATTGTAAGTGTACCGCCCTCTCAGCCTGCGGGGATACATCAGATGCCGGAATCCCCGCTAACAGGGAGAGAGTTCTTTTTTTATTACAAAGGAAATGCATGCTTCTTAAAAGAAAAAAAATTCAACTAACTTAACGAGACCTTCCTTACCCAAATACAAACTCAGCTACCGAGTAGCTCTCAAAATTGCTATTTTGAAAGATTTCTTTAAAAAAATTTTTTTTAAAAAAGAAGATCTTATTTATTTATTCATGAGAGACACAGGCAGAGGGAGAAGCAGGCTCCATGCAGGGAGCCTGACGTGGGACTCGATCCCGGATCTCCAGGATCCTGCCCTGGGCTGAAGGCGCTAAACCGCTGGACCACCGGGGCTGCCCATAAAAGATTTCTTTCCTGACTCTATGCCATTTTTTCTTTATATACTTGTGTATATATACTTTTGTAATCTGTTTTAAAATGTAACATGCTGTAAGCAGTTTCCATATTATATGCTATTTAAACATTAAGTTTTAATGGTTGAATAATATCCAACAAGTAATTACTGTAATTTACCAAATCACTAATATTAGATTAATACCAAATCTCGAATATTAGATCTTTATTTCCATTTATTTATTTATTTATTTATTTATTTATTTATTTATACTGGAAAGAATGTTGACTACAGAGCTTCTTGAGTATTTAGGGTTTTATCTTTAGGATGGCATTTCCTAAGAGCATGTATTGGGCTAAAGGGCACGGGTTTACTCTGGCTCTTTACAGCATTGCTAAATCAGTGCACTTTGAAAGCAAGCCTTCCTCCTTCCAGCAGTGTGTAAGAATGTTATACATTTTATTTTATGTTTTTAAAGATTTTATTTATTTATTCATGAGAGACCCAGAGAGAGAGGCAGAGACACAGGCAGTGAGAGAAGCAGGCTCCATGCAGGGAGCCTGACATGGGACTTGATCCCAGGTCTCCAGGATCAGGCCCTGGGCTGAAGGCAGTGCTAAACCACTGAGCCACCAAGGCTGCCCCAATGTTATACATTTTAAAAGTCATCTAATTTGATAGATGGAAAAATATATCCTATTTTAAGTGTAAATATTTGATTATTACACCTTTTCAATTGGTTAATAATATTGTGCTTTTCTACTGTGATTTGTCTACTCATATGCTCTATCCTGGATAGTATTATTTTTCTTTCCCATTTGATATACTGTAAGAATTTTAACACATTGTCACCTTGCCTATCAATATCTTTTCTTAAAGATATTTATTTATTTATTTATTCATGAGAGACACAGAAAGAGAGAGGCAGAGACACAGGCAGAGGGAGAATCAGGCTCCCCACAGGGAGCCCAATGTGGAACTCAGCCCAGAACTCCAGGATCATGCCCTGAGCCGAAGGCAGACACGCTTAACCGCTGAGCCACCCAGGCGTCCTGCCTACCAGTATCTTTTACTAGACTTTCTTTTAATTTTTAAGAATTCTATAATATAGTATTGGCTGTGTGTTTTCTCATGCTGTTTTCCAAGCAATATATATTTTGTCCCACAAGGTACCTGCTACTTCTGTGCTATTTCTGGGAAAGGATTTCACTATCTACATTTTATTGGGTTGCAGAGACCATAGCCCTGCCTAGGGGTGTACTTCCCTCACTGCCACAGGAAATAGTCTTTACTCAGCTCAGTGTGGCTTAAAATGTTTTTGAATCAAACCTATCAGTCTTTTCTTGTATGATTATTTCTCTTTCAGGGATTTGTTTATTTTAGAGAGAGAGGTATTGTGTGTGTGTGAGGGAAGAGCGTAGAAAGAGAGGGAGAGAATCTCAAGCAGTCTCCACGCTAAGCAGAGTCCTTAGGCTTAGGACTAATGGGGCTTGAACAATGCAGGGCTTGTTCTTGTGACCCTGACAGAGAGTCAGATGCTCAACCCATTGCACCACCCAGGCTCTCCTGATTATTTCTCTTTTAAACTTAGAAAGTCCCATCTCCAATGATTATATTACTTACTTTCTTTTGTTTTCTTTTAGATTGGGGGAGGGGTTATTCATTTATTCTTTTAATATCTAACCTCAATCCATCTGGAATTTATTTTGGTGGGGTAAATCTAGGAACAATTGGACATAGACAGCAAAAGCTATTTATACTCTGTTACCCACTTTAGAGGTATACCTCCAAGGAAATAATTCAAAGTAAAAGATTTGCAAAGATGTTAATAGCAGCACTATTTATAATAGCAACAGTGTAGAACGCCCAGATATCTACTTGCAGAGGAAGAATTAAGCAAACCATGACATGGAATAGGAGAAGGAAAGGTATATATGATGAATTTTTAAAAGAATACAAAATGTACCTACTGTATGCTTACACTTACATATAATCATGCAAGAATAAGACCACAGTCTGGGAAAAAGACACAAGTGGTAGGGTTGTGAGTAAATTACTGATTGTGGATGGGCAGGGGGTGGCCCCTGGCTGTTTGTCCCTTTCTTGAAAGGTATTCAGAAAGTGGATCTGGAGATGGGAGGGGTGCCTCTGGGTGAATTATTTTTCCTTCATATTTAAATTCTATTAATGTCAGCAACAAAAGATTTATTACATTAATTAATATAGTAAGTAGCTCCTGACATTTGTAATGAATATATTTCAAAAACTTTGCTAATCCCCAAATATGTACATAAGGAAACATCCAGCTCCTTGCCTGCTGAATCATGTCTTCATAGAGTCCCTATGTATCTTTTACTTATTCTTGCATCTTTTCAACCACCACTAGTTATCTTCAGGTGATGTCCTTTTTGTTTCCACAAAGGAAAACTGTTGAATCCCCCTGCCCCCACCACACACTTTGCAAGAACTACCCTGTAGCCAAGATGAGTGGAGGCCATCTAAGCCTTGACAATTCAGGTGTTGAGACAGCCAGGCTCACTCAGAGGTAAGTGATTCTCACTTCAGCCCTGGCCTGGAGACACAACTCTAATGCGTCCTTGCAAAATCACAATCCTGACATCAGGTTTGCTCTCAAATAATTGAGCCTAAGAATGCCAAATCCCTAACTATTACTAGTATTCTGGAAAAGTAGGAATTGTGGCTGTTACATTGCAGTAGACTGTGCCCTCCCAGAAAGCAAGCTTCCTGGAATCCATGTCTTTGTGCACTCCCTCCCACTTCAGCCCTGGCCTTAGGCATGCGTCTGGGTTTGGTCAATGGGACTTGAAGGAGGCATGGGACAAGAACAGCCTTGATGAGTGCCTGTGCTTTAGGTCTGTCCTCTTGTACTATGCCCTCTTAGAACCCAGCTGCCATGCTTTAAGGAAGTCCTGGCTAGCCAGTGGGAGCATGGAGATGTCTGTGAGAATTGAGACAGCTCATGGAGAAGAGCAGAGATGCCCAGCTGAGCTCCCAGCTGAATGCGGCCCCCTGAGTAACACCATGTGGAGCAGAAGAACCTCCCAAACAACAAACAACCACAGGCTCATGAAAAGTAATAAGGTAGTTTTTAAGCCACTACATTCAGGGGTAGTTTGTTAAACAGTAAAAGATAATTGAATACATGGAAATATATATGCAGTATATACTGTAGGATGTTAGGTCAGAGTAAAATACAAAAGGAGACACACAGTCATCAAGTCTATGTAAAAATGTATGCCTATAATAAAACCAGTAGGGATCCCTCGGTGGCGCAGTGGTTTAGCGCCTGCCTTTGGCCCAGGGCGCGATCCTGGAGACCCGGGATCGAATCCCACGTCGGGCTCCCGGTGCATGGAACCTGCTTCTCCCTCTGCCTAGGTCTCTGCCTCTTTCTCTCTCTGTGTGACTATCATAAATAAATAAAAATTAAAAAAAATAAATTAAAACCAGTACTAAAAGCCACTTTAAAATTCCTAAAAGTGTTTGCTGCTTATTAGGTTCATTTTTTTAAGTTTTTTTTTCATTTTTTAAAAGTTTTTTATTTAAATTCCAGTTAGTTAACATACAGTGTAATATTAGTTTCAGGTGTACAATACAGCAATTCAGCACTTCCATACAACACCTGTTCCTCATCACAACACATGCACTCCTTAATCCCCATCGGCTATTTAACCCATTCCCTCACCCACCTCCCACATCAGTTTGTTCTCTGTAGTTGTCTGTTTCTTGGTTTGCCTTTCTCTTTTCTTCCCTTTCCTCATTTGTTTTTTTTTTTTTTCTTAAATTCCACATATGTGTGAAATCATAGGGTGTTTGTCTTTCTCTGACTTATTTTAGTTAGCATAATACTCTAGGTCCATCCAATGGCAAGATTTCATTCTTTTTCTATGGCTGAGTAATGAACACACACACACACACACACATACATATATATATTACATCTTTATCCATTCATTTTAATGCAATTGCTATCAAAATACTAACATCATTTTTGACAGAGCTACAACAAACAATCCTAAAGTTTGTATGGAAACACAGAAAACCCCAAATAGCCAAAGCAACCTTGAAAAAGAAAAGCAAAGCTGGAAGCATCACAATCTTGGACTTGAAATGATAGTACAAAGCTGTAGTCATCAAGACAGTATGGTACTGGCACAAAAATAGACACATAGATCAATGAAATGGAATAGAAAACCGAGAAATGCACTCACGACTCTAGAATATCCCATGGGAAAAAAGTCTCTTCAACAAATGGCGTTGGGAAAACTGGACAGCAACATGCAAAAGAATGAAACTAAGCTTGCTTACATCATACACAAAAATCAAAATGAGGTGGCTGGCTGGCTCAGTTGGTGGAATATGCAGCTCTTCTCAGGGTCATGAGTTTGAGCCCCACATTGGGTGTAGAGACTGCTAAAAAAAGTAAACTTAAAAAAAATAAATTCAAAATGGATTAAAGTTCTAAATGTGAGACCTGAAACCATAACAATCCTTGAAGAGAACAAAGGCAGTATCTTCTTTGACATTGACCATAGCAACTTCTTTCTAGATCTGTCTCCTGAGGCAAGGGAAATAAAAGCAAAAATAAACTATTGGGACTACCTCAAAATAAAAAACATAAGCACAGCAAAGGAAACAATCAACAAAACTAAAAGGCAATCTACAGAATAGAAAAAGATATTTGCAAATGATGTATCTGATAAAAGATTGGCATCCAAAATAGATAAAGACCTTATAAAATTCAATACTGGAAAAATGAATAATCCAATTAAAAAACAGGCAGAAGACATGAATGGACATTTTTCCAAAAAAAGATCTACAGATGGCCAAAAGACACCGAAAAGATGCTCAAAATCACTCATCATTGGGGAAATGCAAATCAAAACTACAATGAGATATAAACTCACACCTGTCAGAATGGCTAAACCCAACAACACAAGAAACAACAGGCGTTGGAGAGATGTGGAGAAAGAGGAATCCTCTTGCACTATTGATGGGAATGCAAACTGGTGCAGCCACTGTGGAAAACACTCTGGAGCCTCCTCAAAAAGTTAAAAATAGAATTACCCTACAATCCAGCAATTGCACTACTAGATATTTACTCAAAGAATACAAAAGTACTCATTCAAAGGGATATATGCACCCCAATGGTTAGAGCAACATTATCTACAGTGGCCAAATTATGGAAACAGCCCAAGTGTTCATTAGGTTATTTTTTAAGTGTATATCTCTTTGAAAGTGCTACAAGGAATTTCAAAAAGTCTATCATGGCTCCTGTTCTCAAGGACTAGAAGTTCTTGTAGTAGTGCCAGGCAGCTCTTGGGAACAATACTTGTGGCTCCCAGCCCAGAGAGAGACTGGCTGAATGGAAGAAGTTCTGGGGTCAGTAGAAGGCCAATAAGGCTCTCAGGAGAAGCAACTGACATCCACTTTTTGTGGAAAGGTAGCTCGGTAAGGAAGAAGTGCCACTATCAAAACAAAATGATTGTGTATGTGTGCATGTGAATGTGTGTGTGCATGTACACACAAGCAAAAAGTAATCTAGCCTCAGAACCTCCTCTGTCCCTGCCCCATCCTGAGGCGCTGTGGTTTTGGCAATGCAGGGCTCAGTCCCCAGGCTCAAGGACCTTCCTGGGACTCACTGACAAGTCTTGAACTCTCTCAACTCTTTCAGTCAGCTTCAGACCAAACCATGCTGTGGTTGCCATCAGCAAGCAGATGACACGACATGAGATGTTCTAAAGTCAACTGAATTCATGCAAAATTAGGAAAATTATAGTATTGGTAAGGAGGGCATGATATCTGGAAAAGTACTTTGTAAAAATAAACAAGTAACTTTGCAAAACAAGAAACTACCAAAACATAAAATTTTACCTCCATCCTTCTGATTTCTTGACTAATTACAGTAAATGTCCACATATATTTACAAAATACATTTATAAAAAATACATTTATAAGAGAAAATGGATATTAATGAAAAAATCAGAAACCACTGATCGTGCTGTTAGTGAAAGCTTTTTTTGGACACCTACTTTTGATTTCATGTCTCATTCATAGGCAAATTTTCTGTTGACAATGTTGCTTTTGGTTCATGAGATGGATTCTAGTTCGGTATTTCTCAGTGTTCCAGAAGGACACCCTGGCTTCCAGGGCTGAACCAGTCTGTGATGCTTTGCAGAAGCACAACTCATTTAGCCATTCGAGACTCAACCATTTCTGAAAAGGTGAGAGCGCTATTCCTGCCAAGCACAAATCTTGTAACTGAGCCCAGGGCCATCAGCAAAAAGTTTAGGAGTCAGGAAATCCTGGTTCAGACTACGTTAATGGGAACAACGTTGGTCTTGTGAAACTTCTGGTTCCCTTTGTGAAATAAAGAAGTACTGAGTCACCTTTATGAGGTATGCCTGCATTGAGCTTCCTAGATTTCCCAAGATTTTTTACTTTATTTTTCCTTGATTAAGAAATTAGTATAATGAGTAGCCTAGTAAATGTCACAGAAGGTAGAAAGACCCTGGTGTTAACAGCTAGGACTGCTTCAGGATCAGGAAACGGGAAGCCGGACATGCCTTTCTGTTTGCCGAGAGCTCCATTCACAGATGCAGGAAAGATTGCTGAGCCCCTATCCCGGGAAAGGAGTGGACTGGTTACACAGTGTTGGTTTTCCTCCCAAATGTCTCCTTCAATAACAGCTCTGTGTTCTAATTGGAACCTTTTGTTCCCAGTGCTCAGTCGACCAGGCCTCTGTGATCTTGATAAGGGGAGGCACCTTTCCTATTTTTTCTGGCTTCTTAGCCCAGCATCTTGGCTTGGTTTCTAACTGTATTGTTTCAGTTTGTTTGAATAACCAGGCTCTCTGGTGAGGGTTCCATGACCCACCCTCCAGCAGGCAGCACCAGAGGTGGGGCCAGGGTCAGGCTGGGCTTATTCCTCATGGGGTTCTTTCTGTGCCCACCCTTTGCCTGAGAGGCCCACTGGGCACCCAAGGGCAGGAGCTGGGCAAGGACATGTCACAGTTGAAAGGTCATGGAACTACTGGAGTCCTCGTGGTGACCTGGCAAAGAATGAGCTCCTTGATCTTGGAACCCACATTGCCTGAGCAGCCTCTGTGACTCTCTGCTCAGAGGACCCTTCAATGCCCCATCAAAGGCAAGGAGACCACCACCAAATCACTTCAGGGGGAGGGGACAGTAGAACATAGTGGTTAATGGTGGCCTCCTGGCCTCACCACTTCTCAGCCATGAGGTTTGGAGCTCATTTAACCTTTCTGTGCCTCAGTTTTCTCATATTTAAATTGGGGTTGTTCCTATCCATAGGGTTGAAAGGAATAACCCAAATGCCATGGTAAGCTCTCAAGAATACAACCATTACTGTTAGCTGTAAGGCAATGGGGAGAACTGTCTTTTTATCTGCTCTGGTCCAAAGAACAATCCCAATTGGTTCCTGTTAATCTGGCACCAACCCTCATCCCCACCCCTGCTTGTGCTACAGAAGGTCTTCTGCTAACTGGAACGTCCCAGCCATCAGCAATCAGACCTGCTTGAGTCTCAGTCCCTGGATTTCTGTGGCTTCTGTCCTTGGATGACTTGTTCACTCAAATTCAACACACACTGCTCAGGATGGGCATGAAGGGGGAGGTGTAAAATTGCCTAGGAATCTGTGTACTGTGCAGGAGAAAAAAGCATTGACATTACATAGAGATGAACGTTAATGTTCGCAGTCTACTTCGGGAGATTCTGAGAAACAGGATCTCAGGGAAAGGAACCATCACTCCAGGAGGGAATATGAAGAAAGGCTTCGGGAGGCAGCATTTACTTTCCTTAATTTGTCAGATCACCCTTCTCCCACTTCTGAACGACCAGGTTTCACGAAGCATCTTTGAGCTGAGCCTCTAGGCCTTTAGCAAAGGATTTAGAAAAATGGCTCAGAAGACAGCTCAGGGCCAGACGAGAGCAGGGTTGGCCGGAAGGGAGCTGTTCCAAGCTGGGATTCCTGGGTTCTGGCCCCCCTCTGCCACCCAGGCCCCTTCCTTGTCTGTGTAATTAGAGTGATTAGGAAGTGGGCCAGAAGCTCCACAACCTCTCTCCGGGCTTGCGGAGTCTAAGGGCCTTTGCGCTCCGGTCCCTGCCCCCCACTCCAGCCGTGCATCTGTGCACCTGGGGAAGAAGCCCCAGCAGGATTCAGCTGACTCATGTTACCGTAACAGGATGCGTTTCATGTTGCTCTCTGGACCTGGAAAAAACCGAGAGGGCCAAGGGTGGACCAGTTGTGAGCGTTTCCTGTTTCTCCGAAGGCTCACGGGCCCAGCATCCCGGGAGCAGCGCAGGCCAAAAAAAGAGCATCTCCTGAAGCGCCCGGCGCTGCGGCCCCCCCCCCCCCCCCCCGGCTGTCCCGGGAGCCCCGAGGCGGCCGCCTGTCCTCGCGGTGGCCCCGCCGGCTTCGCTCGGGCCCGGAGGCTCTGTCGGGGCGCGGCGCTGGCGGCACCGGAGGCCTCGCTCGGCCGCGTGGGGGTCGGACGGCCCGGCGCGGCCAGGCGCTGCAGGCCCGAGCACAGCCGGCTGCTGGTTCCCTGCGGGCCCTCCCTCCAGGATGTAGTCACCTTCCAGACGCCAAGCCCATCGGTGACTTTAACTACATCCAGCCAGGACCTTCCAGGCTCTGGGCGTCCCGCGTGGAGGGTGGCATTCACGGAGGTCATTTCGACGGGCTACAGTGGGAGGGAGGAGTGGATGCGGAGAGGGTCGAGATGTGTGTTGTGCACCTCACTGGTGGAAGCGTCACCGCACAGAGCTGAGGAAAGAGCTGTGGGGAAAGGCAGAGGCAGGGTGTGTGCCCTGGGGGGCGCAGGAGGCTGGGGGGGACGGTGTCCCTGGGGACCCCAGAGGCCTGGCGGGAAGAGGGCGGCGAGGCCGAGCCCTGAGAGAGGCCTCAGGGAGGTGGCGGGGGGGGGGGGGGGGGATGCGCCCAGCCTCCCCGCCCTCCTGCCGCTGCCAGGGGTGCTGAGCCCGGAGTGCGGAGTGCGAGCCCTGCGCGGGGCAGCGAGGGGGCCGGCGAGAGGAGCGGGGGTGGGGGTGGGGGGACAACTGTCTGGCACTGCGAGCTAATGTTTAAGTGGCTGTGTTTTGTCTTTGAAGTTTAGAGATAACCCTATAAAAATAGCTGCATACAGATGTCTCAAGACTCAAACTCAGACACCCCCCAAGGGACTGGTTTCAGGCTGGGTTTGTGTGCTGGGGCCCATTCAAGGAGGACAGACATCCTTGGGTGAGAGGGGTGAGCTCTCTGCGGCACTGGCCCCAGGCACGTGCTCTTCTGCCTGACAGTCACTGTCACCAGTAAGCTCAGGTCCCCTGTCCAGAAAAGTCCCTGCATCACATGGTGCACCCCAGAGACCACTTAGAAATTCCAGCAGCCCAGTTACTGTCCCTTCTCTGGGCCACTCTTGTGCAGAATCCCAGCTGAAGGAAAGCACCAGCGACTGCAAGTGACTTAAAAATGAAAATATGCTTCTTATCCCAACAACATAGAACATGAAGAGGAGTTTCATTTTTACAAAATACAATAAACTGCCCACACTTGTACGCACCAAGCAAAAGCATACCTTTGTAGGGGAAGTAGAGGAATGACAAATAGATTGGGGACACTTGATCTCATGTCCAGGGCACGGCTTTAGGTGCGGGTCTTGTTTAAAAATTCCAAAGAGTTGATGAAAAATGACATTTAATGGATACTTCCCAACTATGTAAACGTGGATAAGTTTCTTAACCCCTGTGTGTCCCCCAACTTTTTATCTGTAAAATGGGAATAATCGTATCACCTCTTAGGGTTTTGTGAGGATTAAATGAGTCCATCTTGGTAAAGTATATGGATGGTGTCTGGTGCACAGAAAAATGGTTGTTCAGTGTCATATCAGCTATGATCACGTCACATGCCAGACCAGAGGACAGATCCATTCTCTGTTTTTGAGACTACAGCTTCAGGGCTTCCTCAACACCCAGGGCCAGCCAGCCATTAAGTGGAGTCATGGCTCTCCTGACCTTCCTTCCCTGGGGAGAGAGGTCTCTAGAACTCTCTATCTAGGCGCAAAGCCCGGCACTTGGACCTATCCCTGGGGCACTTAGAGGAAAGTAGCCCTGAGTTAGGATTCAGAAGATACTCAGTGTAGCAGCTGAGTGACCTTAATCGCCGGGCCTCAGGGTTCCTGTCTGTTAGAGATAATAATTGCCCTCCTCACCTACCCACATGCAGGGTGGTTTTAAAGACCAAATGCAGAATAACTCTAAGTTCTTCCTAGATGTAACATCATGAGTCTCCACTGTGCCTTCAAACCCAAACAGCACTCTCTAAAGCTCAGCTGGGGGTGGAATGGATTAAAATAAGCCAACCTTGATACGTATGCCGAGGCCTCAGGGGAGTCCCTTAGCCACACAGGGGTTTCGGTCTGCCCCCACTCCCAGGCTGCTAGGGGGAGGAGGCCATTAGCCCAAGTGAGTCCTTGAAATGCTGTGGGCAGTTCCAGGAGGAAGCAGGGCTCTTGTCGCCGAGCAGCCCAGGCTGGAGCCTGGGGGATGAAGGTCCATCTTCTGGAGAAGGTGGCCCAAGCCTTGGGGCCAGCAGGGCTCAGAGAGGCGGGGGGACTGGATGTGAAGCAAACCTAAACAAACCCTTTGCAAACCTAAAGCTCTTAATTGCAGCTGAGGGTAATGGAAAGCACAGGGAAGCTCAGGGGCCCTGTGGTCAGAGCATCCTCCAATGGGGGAAATAAAAAGAGAGATAGGGCTTGCCTTATTGAGGAATGTCTGCATAAAAGCCACCCCGAACTCACACAGAAGCAACCACACAAATTACACCAATGAAAGGAGATGCCAGGAGTGCAGGGTGTGGCGCTGGCCCAGAGCTTCGCGGAGCCTCATGGGCACACAGTGAATTTGTTCCCCTCATGTACATGCACATTCATGCACAACTCCATTTGGCTTCACCACAAAACTTTCAGCAAATGTGTCTCCTACGTGGTGGGCACTGTGCAAGTTCAGGGGACCAGGCTCCAGGGCTGGCTTTGACCTAGGGGAGCTGCCAGTTTGGTGGTTGAGACATACTGAAGGCCAGGAGAGAATTGGAGCCCTAACAGGAGCCCTGGGTGGTGCTCCAGAGCTGGGAGTGCTAGAAGCTGGACCTCCAGGCTGAGGGGACAGCAGGCACAGCAGGCACAGCAGGATGTGGGGGACCGTGGAGCATGGGTTAGGCAGAGGGAAGGCCCTGGGCTGATATTTTCTTGTTACATACCTACTTGATTTATGCTTTGGTACTTCCTGGAGGGCAGGACCTTGGCTGCCCACCTTTACAGCCCTCTGCACAACTGGCACACAGTCATCCCAGCACGGGACCCCTGTCATAGAAGGGGATAGGAGTGCAGCCCTAGCCCCAGATGATGGCACAGGTAGACTGGAAGAGTCTACAACAGAGTCCTATCCTCTGGGTTCCAGGAGAATCCTACCCCGTCATAGTCCTCATGGAGCTGAAGGTCTTCCCAGAGGCGGTTCCTGGAACTAACTCCAGGTGCAAGGCCCGTGGGCCACCCATCACTTCCTCCCACCCACCCCTGACTTTGGGAGCAGGTAGCCAGTCCCCTCCCCTCCATATCTGGTTCCCTGGAGGGTGGTCCTGGGGTGTCAGATCCAAAGCTGGGAGGAGGAGGGTGAAAAAGAATCTTCTTCAAAGGTCTGCCCCTTGGGTGGGTATCTCAAGCTAGGCCCACCTTTCACACTGCCCGGAGAATCAACTCCTCAATTTCAATGACGATGGCAATGATGGTGACAGAGCTTGTCTCCTCCAGCCACACATTTGCATAAAAGTTGGGGATTGGATATGGGGGACAGAAAGGGATAACTGAGAGTTGAGCGCTGGGTGCTAGTTGGTACCAGTTTGAGCTGGGCCTCTGAGGAGGTTTAGAACAAGGAACTTGTACAGAGCAGCTACTATGGGCCAGGCCCTTTGCACGTATTCTCATGTCATTCTCACACAACTTTGAGAGGTAGGCGTTCCACACACGTTTCACAGAGGAGGTAACTGAGATAGAGCAAGTCGGATTTAGTTATCCAGAGTCACACACTATCTGAGGGGCGTGGCATCCGGTTCCACTGGAAGCACTGTCTGTTCAGACTGAGGGTCCCTCAGCAAGCTTCCAGGGCCAGTGCAGATTCTGGGTGAATGGCTGTGGCTCAAGTAGGCGCTGCAGCCTGGGGAACAGTGTGTGGAAGGCTAGCTCCGTGAGCACAGCAGCTCTGTCACCGATGGGTTAGGGATTTGGGTGCCCGGCCAGCCAAAGGGGAACCATACAAAGGATTTGCACCAGCCACCCTATTCCTGCAGTCACCAGGCCCAACCTGAAGCTAGCGAGGGTCCCCAAGTCAGGTCCCAGCGTGGGTGAAGGCTGCTTCCCAGTTGATGCACTTGGAAAAGCCCCTGCCTCTACTGTGGGCCACAGAGTGCTGTGTAATTTCCTTTGTGGGTCAGTCCTCCACCAAGGGCTGTGACGGGGCCATGAGTCAGGCCTCAGCCTGTCACTGATAAGCTGCAAGCTGCCAGCTGCCTGGCTTCCACCCTGCCTGGTGGACACTGGGACAGTTGCCCATTGCCTTCTCCCATCTCTGCTCTGTCCTGCAGCGGAGAGATGGGGCTGCTCCGGGGAGCGTCACATGAGCTTCCAGGGGCAGGAACCCAGGTGCCTGCCACCAGCAAGCTGTTTGAACTGGGCCTGATCACACCACTCAACTCCTAAGTAAGAGCATTCTCCACCCTCCCCTTAAGCTCAGGAGACCCACAGGGGAATCTGCTCTTCTCAGAAAAAGGCACTTAGCTTAGGTAATTTTTAAAAAAGAGAAAAAAAAATAGTGGTTACTTCAACTGCCTTCAAGGAATTCACCATGTACAGACAGGCTTTGAAACTCAACAGCTGGCTTTTAGAAAACAAGAAGGATTATCTTTGGATCGCTTGTTCTGAGCTGACAGTGGCTCATCCAGAACCCCTCCGGGTGGGGAGGCACAGCCTGAAGTGCCAGTCATACTTCTGGGCAATTTAAAGCCACGTGCTCTGTGTCACCAAGACTGTGACTCAGCCATGTGCTTGCCAAAGCTCCTTCACAGAGGGATGAAACTGCTCCGTAGGCACTTTTCAAGGAAGCCCCTCACCTCCTGGAGGGAGAATGGGGAGACACAGGAGGTGAGCTTTTCCAGCACGGGAGTGCCCCTCAGAGCCAGGACTGGTAGGTGCTCACTTCAGTTCCCTCAGCCCCTGGCTTTCCATTAATGTCTGTCAGATGACTCAGTGAACAGAAAAAATGATGTGAAGCTGGCACAAAACCCTAAAGCCCATGCTTTCCTACATATATATTCCCTGTTGCCTTGCTGCTTAGCAAGGAGGAGTGATGCCCACCTGATGCCCACAAGGGAGCCTGAAGCTCCAGAGTGAGCAGATGCCCAGCTGGGAGCAAAGAGATCCACATGCCCCGAGGGCTCACCCTTTCTCTGTATTCCTCCAAGGAGGCAGGGGTTGGCCCTAAACACCTTGAGGGAATAAGGCCACTCATATCTGGACTACTTCTGGAATTATAAAGAGTTTGTGTTGTCTGAGACCATCAAAAGAGGATTTAAAAAAAAAAAGTTATTTTGCTCCTTAAAAACAAAAACAAAGGCCTGGTGACAGGTGCTGAGAGTCCAGGCTAGACCAGCACGGGCAGGCTGGGAGGAGTGGGCTGCCACTGTGGGCCTGGTCAGGCTGCCATGCTGGTCTGGGCAGACAGGTCCTCACACTGCAGGCTCCATCAGCCCCGGGCATCTCCTCATGTCTTGAACTCTACCTTCAGTTGCACCTGTGAGTCGGAGGGCCATGTGTAGGGCGGCTGCCACCTAGCTAGTCCCCACTGCAGAGAGCCACCCAGGCATCTTGGCTTGGGTTGGCTAGGGTTTTTTCTTTCCTTTTCTATCCTTTTCTCTTCCTTTTTCTTTCTTTGCTGTCTCCTTACTTAGTCTAATTGTCAGCCTGGCTGGTGGAAACCAGAGACCAGAGAGGGTACGACACTGGACAGAAACTTACAGTGGAGATGAGAGCCCAGTGGCAAAGACAGGGTGACAGCAGCTCCTGGGCCTGCCCACAGGACAAGCATATCCAGCTGATCAACCTGGAGACATGGTTTCCAGATACCGCCCAGGAGATTCCTGTAGGGCCGGAGAGACCAGGGACAGGCGAGAGACACCAAGATTTGGGTCTCCCAGAGAAGAGGACAGCAAGAAGGACATTGACAAGTTTATTAGGCTGATCCCATTAATGGCCAAAACACCAGAGCTGAGTGGATCAGAAACACAGCAGGCATTGGTGGCTGGAGGATGCGAGTTTGCTCCACGCTTAGGGCCGTGCTGTCCCTGCAGAAGGATTTTCATTTGCTGGGGCCTTCCACAGAAGCACATTTCTATCATTCTTTGCACCAATGAAAGCTCTCGTGGCAAGTAATTTTCAACAGCCATTGTCTCTAAAAGGAAATTGGGACTGCATTTTCCCACAAGAACTTCAAGGAATTATGATTACTCAGAACTCCCTCTCAACATTCTTGCGAACATTTGAGAAATTCCCAGTGCCTTCTGCTGCCCTGAGTGCGGGAAGCCAGGGATGTGCCGACTCACACACAGCCCAAAGAACACTTTCAGGCTCATAATAACTGCATAAACCATTGCATAACTGCAATTGCGCTTTTTTTTTTCTAACTTTGATAATGAAAGGAAATGCAAATAAAAAAGTAATGACTTCTGGTAAAATTATGCTTAGAAGACGACTTCCTGCTCTCTATTCGTCCCATCCCCTCAAAAGTCCTCCTATCAAGATCTCTTCTCCAGGAGCTTATTTCCCACAGCAATTTTCCAGGATCACAAAGGGACATGAGACAGGCAAGGTAATTAATTCTGTGAGACTTCCTACTTTGGGACCCAAAGTTTCCCTCAGGCCCAGAGATGGATGCAGGGACTCTCCAGGCTAGAAGAGCCTCTGGCCACTAGCCAACTTCCAATGCAAAGTGCAATTTTGAAATTGCACAATTTTTGTCTTTTCTCCAATTATGAAAAGACATGGAGAGTCTTGCCAAATACTAAAGACTGCCAGAAAAGAATAAAGGGCCTGCATGAGCCTGCCCCCATCGCTCTGTGCAGAGACATAGCTCACCGTTGTTACCTACAACCTTGGACGATGGGGGTGTAGGGGCTGGGGAGTCTACCTGAGAGCTGCCAGAAAACCCAAAGAAGGTACCCAGTCACATGCATCCTGCAAGGATTCAAGAGTTTTTCCTCCCAGGGGCCACTAGACAGAAGATAATTCCAGAAAATAAGGTTTCCTAGAAATATCTGCCTGGAGAATGCCGTAGGCAGGTAGACATACGTCTCTAACATATGTTTCTTTTCTTTTTTTTAAAAGATCTTATTTATTTATTCATGAGAGACATGGAGACATAGGCAAAGGGAGAAGCAGGCTCCCTGCAGGAAGCCCAGTGCAGGACTCAATCCTAGGACCCCGGGATCATGCCCTCACTCAAAGGCAGGTGTTCAACCACTGAGCCACCCAGGCATCCCTCTAACATATGTTTCTAAAGAATAATTTGTTTTTCTAAGAAAGAGAAGAAACGAAGAACCCCCCCCCCCAAAAAAAAAAGAACGGAGAGAGAAGGAGGGAAGGAGGAAAGGGGAGAAGGAAGGAGGGAAGGAGGGAGGGGAAGGAAAGGGAATAGAAATGGAAAGGAGAAGATAAAAGTTCTAGAGCTATATTCTTCAGTATGGTGGCTTCTGCTCACATAGGACTATGGAACCCTTGAAATACAGCTGATCGGAATTGAGATATGCTGGAAGTATAAAACACACACTGGATTTTAGATTTAGTATGTAGAAAGGCATGTCAAATAGGTAACAAGAATTGTTATCAATTACATGTTGAAATGATAGCACTTTGGAGATTTGGAATTAAACAAAATTTATTAAAACAAATGTCACCTATTTTTTTACCCCTTTTAAAAACGTGGCTCCTAGAGCATTTACAGTTACATCTGGGGCACACTCCATTTCTCTTGCAGCGCTGCTCCGGATAGTTGCCCTGGTGGCCCACGGGCACCAGCCCCATGTCTAGTGCCCACCAAAGCGTAGAGGTCCTCTGCTCTGCCCCTTTCCCTGGACTGAGAGTCAACCAGCCCAGATGTGAGATGTTTTGATTCTTAGATTCACCAGATAAGAGCCAAGCAGAGTTTCAAGCAGTCATTTTTGACCTTTTAAAATCCTCTGCTTCGAAGGGAGGGCACACAGGGGCTTTCTTGGGCTGGGCTGAGAGAGCCAGTAGGTGGCTGTGTGATAGCAATGGAAACTTTGAATAGGATGTGGGAGTCGTGGGAGGTTTTGGTCAGGCCTCAAGTGGGGACTAGGCATTGACAGGCACTGTTCTAGTTTGAATCCAGGTTCACCAGTTAGCCTTTAGAAATTTTAAAGCGGCACCCCAGAACATCGTGGCAACACTACCAAAACATTCCTTCCAGAAATATGTGTTGAGCACCCTCTCTGTGCCTGGAGTACACAGGCCAAGAGTGCAGCTGGCTGCCATGGAACCCTGAAGGACAGAGAGGAGGGGTGGGTGTGGGACAAGGGAGGGTAAGGGTCCAGGTGCCAACAGTCCAGCTGCTCAGTTCCCCGGGTCTCAAGCCCCTGCGTGTGCACTTTTATAAAGTTGGAATTACAGTATACTTGCATGTTTTGCTTCATGCCACTTTCTCATAAATGTTCATAAGCATTTTCCATGTTCCTACATAGTCCTCATATCATTCTTTTTGGTAATCAACTAATACTCCTCCAAGTGACTGTATCATTTTGTTTACCTTCTGTGGGACATTTAGTTTCCAGTTTTGTTCATTTAAATGTGATAGCCACAAATTGCAAAAGTGCAGTTTGCTTTCTTTGCTGTCTTTCCCTTCGGATTTAAATTTGCTTATAATTAATTCCCAGGAAAGAGAGAAATACCACGTTTAGGGGTTTGAATTCTTTTCTAGTTCTTAACAGGTAATTGCCAAGGTGTTGTCCAAAAGGCATGTGTGAACTTAACATTGCTTGCGGCAGTGGATGCGAATACTAAGTTTCTTGCAACTTTGCCAGAATTGAGGTGTTACAGCATATGTATATGTATATGTGTATACATATATTTTTACAGCATTTAAACTTGTAAATGTATATATATGTATGTCATAAATACATATATGTATACATTTGCAAATTGTATTGCAGATTTTTTGAAGCCTGAGGTTCAAATATTAAGCAAAATATTTATAAACAGGTAATACAAGTTGTATACTTTTTTTCCCCTGAAAATGCCAAGACACTGTCTTGAGCATTTCTGGACTTAGGCATGCATTTCTGTTTTTAAATAACTCTGCACAGAAGACACATCTCCCTTCATATATTAATTTATTTAATCATTTCTTTATGTCAATATGGACTCATTTTATATTTTGGGTTATATTACCCTTAATTGTATTGCTCAAAATCTTCCCACTTAGGCCATTGAGAACTCTTTCATTTGGTTGTACGGCCCTTTGACACACACTTGTCAATGTGTTTGTAAGTGCTTCCTTACTTTCTAGTACTCCAAGATGCTCCAGGCTCACCTTCCTCAGTTCTCGACTCTGTTCTCCAAGGAGCCCTGTTATTGGATAATGGTTCCAGAAATCAAGATTTGGGTGCTCGGTGTGCTTATTCCTATGAGGGTGTCTTTCCTCAGGCTCTCAGGAGAGACAAAAAAAAAAAAAAGACATATGTGTGGTTACTAGCCTGCACCGGGGGTGGATTTCCATAAATGAAATTTCTGGATCAGAGTGAATCCACATTAAACCTATTGTTACTGCCTAACTGTCCTCCAAAAAGACTGGATGGTGCTTAAAAGCACCTGTTTCCCCACAGTCTCACCAATACTGAATAGAAGCAATCCTTAACATCTTTACTAATCTGATGAGTGGAAAATGGGTTCTCCCTGTCTGAATTTGAATGGACTTTTTTTGAATTGATGTTCCTAGTTTTCCCATTGTCCATCTGTTACTAGACTTTGAATTTCTTCTTTTATCTTGTGCAAGCATTTGCATGCTTCCTAATAATCTAAAATGACTTTTTACAACTCTTCGCTGATCTCACCTTTGAGCTTAGGTAGATTTTGCTGAGAAACAGGCGCTCTGGTGGCGGAGTGACAACAGCCCAGCTGGGGACAAGCAGACTCATTTTCTTTTTTATTTTTTTTATTTTTATTTTTTATTTATTTATGATAGTCACAGAGAGAGAAAGAGAGAAGCAGAGACACAGGCAGAGGGAGAAGCAGGCTCCATGCACCGGGAGCCCGACGTGGGATTCGATCCCGGGTCTCCAGGATCGCGCCCTGGGCCAAAGGCAGGCGCCAAACCGCTGCGCCACCCAGGGATCCCAAGCAGACTCATTTTCCACCTCTCCTCACAGACACCTTCCCGGCCCCTCCAGCGCTCCTTCCTTGAGGATAAACTGTTCTAGAACTCGTCAGCAAAGCCTGCCTGTCATGGACTTTTGTCACAGTTTCCACGGTGGCTGTGACTCAGCTCCAGTCCCTGACATCAGAGGCTGTCCACCTGGAAAGCACTCATTCTCTGGCACAAACCTGCCCTCCTCAGCCTGGGGCCCGCAGAAGTCTGGCTGAGCCTTCGCCCCACTGCTCCTCTGCTCCTGCTCACCCCTCTAACTCAATGCTATTATACAAGTGAAACATCCACAGACACAAACTATTCCAACAGTACAAAATGACCCTGTGAAAATACATGGATATTTGTTTAGCTTCTGCGCATCTTTTGAAATACCCACGCATAAATATGCATCTATTTGCATATAGATTCTTTGTTTAAAAATTGAAACTGGCAGACAACTATACACAGCGTTCTGCACCTTGCTTTTATTTTTAATTAGCAATGTATTTTCAAGATCTTTCCATATGAGCACATACAGATCTATTTCATTTTGGATGGCCACATAGTATTCCATTGATGTGTTATTATTTATTTATCTATCCAGTCCCCTATCAATAGACATTTGGGTTGTTTTTTTTTTTTCTTTTTCTTGTTCTTGCCACTACAAACAACAATACAACGAACATCCTTAAATAAACATCCTTGTGGATCCGTGGGGATATGCAACTGTAAATTCCTAGAACTGGAATTGCAGGTCAAAGAAAATATGTACTTTAACTCTGATAGATATTGCCAACTTGCTCTCTTGAAGGGGCTGTGCCAATTTACCCTCCTGTCAGCACTCACTGAAAGAGGGTATATTTCTCTGTCCTCTCTCACCAACATCCAGCTTTGTTACACATATAAAGCTCCTCACACCTGAGAGGTGAAAATGGCATCTCATTGTAATTTTAATTTTCATTTCTCTCATTATGGTCTAGGGAGATGTATTTCACATGTTAGCAAGACATTAATATTTTTCTGTGAACTATTTAGATCCTTTATGAACTATCCTATTGTTTGCCAGTCTTTATCTTACTGATAAAGTAATAGTTCTTCACATATGAAGGAAATTGGTACTTCTGTTATGTATGGTATAATAATATCCCCCAGTTTGTGGTATCTTTTGTTTGTGGGCTTTTATTATATACGTATTGCCCTTACAGATTCTGTCCTATAGAAGGTTAGAATTTCAATACACACATTTGGGTGTGCAAGAATTGATTTTTTATATCTCATCATCATTTCTATATTTCAGCTCCCATTCCTCTAAGGTGACAGACACTTTGTCTCCTCAATTCAGAGGTCAGCCGGTCCCTCCCAAAGTTCCTGGAATGATCCTGAGTTCAGGTGAGCTGACTCAGTACATGAGTGGACATTGGAGCCCCTTCAGTCCTTCAGGCCAGCTGTCCATCTGGCGTCTACTGAAATTTTCTGTCTGGTCACTTTGGGCTGTCACTTCTTGTCCACAAGATCCCTCCATGGCTGTTCTCTCCTCCATGCCCCTGCACTACCAAGTACACAGGACTCTTTCTGCTGACCACAGTGATGCAGAGGCCCATTGGCCTAACACACCATGGCCATTTCTAATCTAGACCTTTGCCAGTTTCTCTTGAGTTCATCCTAGGAAACTCGGGCAGAGCTTCTTTCTCAGGACCCCACCAACATCCACATACATCTAAAGACACCCTCACCTCTGCCCTCTTCCAAAGCCCAGGGACTCCATCTGGTTGGAGAGACTGACAAACCTCGTTCCCCCTTGTCAGGGAGCTCTCACCTCTATTCCTATGTCTTCCATTTTTCGGAGGAGTTGTAATTCTGTTGCTCAGAGGTCAGGAAGACTTTCTTTCTATACTTTTTTTCTCTTTCTGTGCTCACATCCCTTCCCTGAGGCAGTGCACATAGAATGGCCAGATATGGGTGTGTGTGTGTGTGTGTGTGTGTGTGTGTGTAGTTCTTGGGGAGGGAGAGGCCAAAGTTTCTCAGGAACCCCAGGAGGAAAGCAGCCAGGCGTTAAACTCTGTGAACTTCCCAAGCCTCTCCCAGCAATTTTCAGTCACACTCCTCACTACTGGGGGCCTGTCCCCTCTCAGGCCCTCCTGATACCATCTGAGGCTGTTATGGGTTGAGTATGTGCCTGTGCCCCCTTTGTGGCTGGAGGCTGGCCCATCTCGCCCTCCTCTGTGGCATCTAGACCCCTGGGCCTTGCATATCTGGGCACTTCGTCAGGATGTATGGCAGGGAAGCACCTGCTGGTTTTAAGAAGCCAGCCTGTCCTTGTCCTTGGTGCTCTCCAAGAAGGCCAGGAAGGTGGGGCATCAGTGAGGGGCTTTCTTCGGGTGCCCCCCAGATGGCCTCCTCAGCTTCTGCTTTCTCCTGAAAGCTTTCCTCAGCCGACCCCAAGAAGCCAAGGAAAGAAAGGTTTTCTCCAGAGAGCACTGTCTGCAGGTGAGGCCCCCCACCCAAGTCTGTCTTCCCTAGCTTCCATCCTTGCTTTGCTGGCTCTCCCTCAGGCTCGGGGGCTGGATAGGGTGACATGACCACAGACCTCGGGCCCTCAGGAAGGGATGCTGGAGGGAAGAGCTGGAGCAGAGGTGCCATTGTGCGCCTCAGTGAACACAATGAACTCATTCCTCATGCTGTTTTCATCCCATCCCTACTGCACCCCCGGTTCCATCTTTACTTTGCCTCCAGCTAAATAAAAGCTCCATCTCTAAGGCTTCTGTTCACAGGGAAAAGGTCCTTTCTGTGAGGTCCTCCCAGCTCAGAACACCCTCACTCTGCTCCTCCTTCTCTTTCTCTTTCCTGGGTAGAGCCAGCTCTCTGGTCTTCCAGCCTTCCAGCCATTTTAATTGTCCCCTCCTACATCCTCCAGCCTGCAATCTGACCTAGTTTTGCTGACCCTGTTACCCCACATCTGTGCCCGTTACCGCCGGGGCCTCACTGCCTCTGGCTCTTTTGTGGTAATTAATCTTCTCCTCAGTGGCTTCTCTGAGCAACACTATCCACCTGCAAGCTTACCTCGGGACGACAGGCCGAATTATGGGAAATGTACACAGTAATGGAGATTTGGGGTTGGGAGGAGGGTCCAGCCCCACCTCTGATATCTACTGGCTGGTCCCTTGACTTCCCTGAGCCTCCTTCATCAGAAAAATGGTGGAAAACAAAACGGTACTTACATCACAGGGTGGTGAGGGCTCCACAGACATCAGTGTATATTTCTAAAACGTGTGCTGTTAGTAGGGTAACGTGCAAAGCATTTTTCGTGATTGACCCAGGCCCATCTAGCGTAAATCTTGAGTCTTGTATTTTTTTGGAGGAGGATGTGTTTCTCTACCATTTTCTTTTTCCTTTTGCTACAGTTCCTTTTTTAACTAGAAGGTGGAGGCAGAGGTGGCAGTGGCAGCGCCAGGGAGGAAAAGCAGAACTGGGTGTAGGTGGAAAGATAAATAGGCTCTCAGCGGCCACGTCCCCAAGAGTAGGTGCCAGCAAATTCAGCTGGGATGGATTCAAGTTTGGAAACCTAGTGCTGAGCTCCTCACCTCTGCAGGTGCCAGTGAGGCCCCTCGGCCCTGCAGGTGCAATGTGGGTGCTCCCCACGGGTCTGTGTTAGGAAAGCAACCCCACCCATGGATGCCATGGGGCCACTGACGGCCTCTTCCATCACTTTGTGACACATCTGGAACAGAGGCCACCAGGGAGGGTGCTGGGCCCAGAGACACGGGCCGGGGTCCCTGCAGGGCCAGAGGTGAAGGAACATGGTCTCATGGGAAGGGACGGCAAGTTGGGAACCCAGAGGACTGGCAGGCCCTGAAGTCACAGTGGTGGTTGGTCTCCCTTGTAGGGATGCAGAGATGGAGATGCAGGGGAGTGAGCCAAGAAGGGAGACAGGAGGCTAGAAGAAACCGTAGCTATCTGGCCAGCAAAACACTGAACACACCCACAGTTTCCATCAACGTGGGAAGGCTGGGAATATCCAAACCAGGGAATATAGGAAAGGCTGAACAGAAGGATGAGAATTGCATTATTTCCTGACACAAAATGGTATCCAAGATCTATTTCTAGGTGAAAAAAGCAAGATCCAAACAGTGTACAAAATAAGCTTATCATTTGTGTTTTTATTTATATGTATTTGCTTGAATATGTATAAAATGTCTCTGGAGAAATTCACCAAAAACAAAAACAAAAACATTTCAAGGAGTTCATGTTGTTGTTTTTTAAGATTTTTTATTTCTTTATTTATGAGAGACAAAGAGAGAGAGAGACAGAGACATAGGCAAAGGGAGAAGCAGGCTCCATGCAGGGAGCCCAATGTGGGGCTCCATCCTGGGACCCTGGGATCACACTCTGAGCCAAAGGCAGAGGCTCAACCACTGAGCCACCCAGGTGCCCCTCAAGGACCTCATGTTTAATGGGTACAGAGTTTCAGTCCAGATAGATGAAAAAAGCTCTGGAGATGGATGGTGGTGATAGCTGCACAAAATCTGAATGTACTTAATGCCACAGAACTGTACACTTAAAAATGATTAAAGGGGTAAATCTCATATTATGCATCTTTAACCACAATAAAAACACCCCCAAACATTTCATGAATTGCCTGTGGGGAGAGCAAGGTTTTTGAGAGAGAGAGGAAGGGGAACTTTTTGCTAGACATCCTTTTGTACCCATTTATATTTTTTCAAAAAATAAGAAAAATAAAGAATAAAAGCAGCAGCAGCAGCAGACTAAAAAGGCCCAAAGACAAGCTAAGCCTCGCTGGATGGATGGATACTCGTGAGGCAGTGCAGGGTCGTGGGTGATTCGTTTCCAGAAGGAACAACCTACACAGATGTAAAGGGGGAAAGGAGAGCAGAGGGACAGTGCAGCGGCTCGGGTCCAGAGAACCGCACTCGTCCCGCTTCCTGGAATCGGAAGCAGAGACCCACTGAGGAGACCGCCTGGAGTTAGCGGACTTCCACCTTTCCCCTCCCTCCCTCCCTTTATCATCTATCTATCTGTCATCTATCTATCATCTAGATTTTACTTATTTACTCAGGAGAGACACACACAGAGAGGCAGAGACACAGGCCGAGGGAGAGGCAGGCTCCGCAGGGAGCCCGACGCGGGACTCGATCCCCGGACCCCGGGGTCACGCCCTGGGCCGAAGGCGGCGCTAAACCGCTGAGCAACCCGGGCTGCCCTTTTCCCTCCCTTTCATCCCTCCTGGGCTCCCCCCTGGAGGCAGGAGCAGTCGCGTGGGTCCGCCTCCCCTGGACACAGTGCAGGGGGCGACGGGTGAGGGGACCGTCTGGTGAGATCAGGGGCCGTCGCTGCAGGCTGCTGGCGGCGGGCGCCCAGCTCGAGCCCCTACCACCGGGGCGTCCTCAGGTGTGCGGGCCTGGAACACGGGTGGCCACCGTAGCTCCCCTAGACCTGTCAGGATTCAGTTTGCTGACTTCTCCCGAAAGCGCTCAGGAGAGCGCGGCGCCCGCGGTGGGCCCGGGCCTCGTGCCTCGCGCGGTTCTTCGGGCTCGGGGCAGCCTCCCCGCGACGCGCAAAGCTTGCCTGGGAGCCTCCCGCGGCCCCACGCGACTGCGCAGGCGCGTTCTGAGGGGCGGCCGCGGGGAGGCCGGCGCCTGCGAGCAGCTCTCAGGCGCCCTGAGGCGGCGTCTCGCGGCCGCGGCCCTGGGCTGGGCCCGCCGCGTCCTTTGTCGTGGGAGCCTCGGCTCACCGGGCAGCTGGGTGGAATCTTCCCGCCTTAGAGCCCAGGGAAGCCTGCAGCTCCGGAGGGGAAGCCCCCGTGCAAGGCCACACAGCTACGGACGGTGACTCCGAGCCGGCAGCCACCGCCACGGGCTTCCCAGCTGCCGAGTGTTCCGCGGAGGCTCAGCCCAGGATTCAGAGTGCAGCACAGAAAGATCAGAATTAAAAATAACCCCTCTTTACGGAATCTCTCTGAGCGTCTCAGCACTTACACAGAGGGCAAAATCTCGTTGAAAAGTAGTTGGGGCAGGATCCGGGGGTGGCGCAGCGGTTTGGCGCCTGCCTTCGGCCCAGGGCGCGACCCATCGAGTCCCACGTCGGGCTCCCGGTGCATGGAGCCTCTCTCTGTGTGACTATCATGAATAAAAAAATAAAATTAAAAAAAAAAAAAAGTAGTAGAGGCAGTGGAGAAGAGTCAAGAGTGCAAAAAGTGTCAAATTTATTGACTTTAAAAAGCAACTTTTCAAAGGGATTGCAGGCAACTTTTTTTTTTTTTAATTTATTTATGAGAGACACTGAGAGAGAGAGAGAGAGAGGCAGAGACACAGGCAGAGGGAGAAGCAAACTCAATGCAGGGAGCCCGACATGGGACTCGACCCCGGGTCTCCGGGATCCCACCCTGGACCGAAGGCGGCGCTAAACCGGGGCTGCCCGATTGCAGGCAATTTTATGAGAAATAAAAAATAAGGCTGGGTTGAAAGCACTGCGTTTCTTTCTGAAAAAATATCAATGGTATGATATTTAGAGACAGATTCGGGTAAGAAAGTGATTGAGGTACAAGAGCAATGAAGTGATTATAGTACCAAGAATAATATGGGTTTTTTTTTTTGTTTTTTGTTTTTGTTTCTTATTTTTAAATATTGGGATAATTAATATAAATAAGTTTCGTATTTGCTCTGATGTACATGTTATCTTTTAAAATAATTTTATTTTTGAAAATAGTTTTTAAGTGCATTATTATTTTTTTTAATTTTTATTTATTTATGATAGTCACACAGAGAGAAAGAGAGAGAGGCAGAGACACAGGCAGAGGGAGAAGCAGGCTCCATGCACCGGGAGCCCGACGTGGGATTCGATCCCGGGTCTCCGGGATCGCGCCCTGGGCCAAAGGCAGGCGCCAAACCGCTGTGCCAACCAGGGATCCCTAAGTGCATTATTTTGTAAGTGTACAAATAAATTTGTCAAACAATACTTAAAAGAATTTAAAAGTCCAAGGCCACCCCACATGTTAGCATCTGGATCACCTCCTTGCTCCCTGTCCCTTCACAAAATGAAAGATGATTTTTATCCCTATCAGTAAATATCAGTAAATTTATTCATGGAAAACATAAATGAATGAATGCATTGATGGGCAAATGGTACATTTGAAGGACAAACAGACCAATGAAAAGAGGTGCTGGTGATGAGCTTGGGAAGCCAGTTTGCCACAAGGCTGAAAAAAAGATTTTACCCAAGAGGCGGTACAGTGCCATTGAGGCTTGAGGCAGGAAAGTGATGGGACTCGGGCTTTAAGGAGAATTATCTCACCAAGGAGTAAGGGGAGGTTAGAGAAGCGACTAATGTCAGTCAGGGTCACCATTTGGGGGCTCAAGGTGACAGCATCTTTGGGAGGATCTGGTGGGTGCCCAGACTGAGTGCCAGGACAAGGAGGGGTGGAGAGAAGCTGGATCCTTCGGTACCACCAGAGAAGTCAAGCAGTGGGGAGGAAGGCTTTTGTCTCTGCATTATAGTTATACCACCTGCCTCCCACGAGCAGGGGTGATATTGAGACTCATTTTTAAATCAAGACTTGTGTCAGAGGCTTAACATCTTCCTCATGCCCAGTATGGAGGACACCAAGGCCACAGTACCACACCAACTCTGATCCTCTGATTCTGGCCCTGGTTTTGTGTTTTTTTTTTTTTTTTTTAAGATTGATTGATTGATTTGAGAGACAGGGTTCATATGCACACATGGGGGTGGAGGGAAGGGGCAGAGGGAGAGGGAGAGAGAGAGAGAATCTTAAGCAGACTCTGTGCTGAGTGCAGAGCCTGACTCGGGTCTCAATCTCACGACCCTGAGATCATGACCTGAGCTGAAACCCAGACTCCGAAACTTAATCAACTGGGTCACCCAGGTGCCCTGGGCCCTGTTTCTGAGACGAGGTTCTGACCTCTACTTGAGTGGCTAATGGGAAGCATTGGATCCTTCATCATAGTCTTTGAGACTTCTCCCTTGTGGGCAGACCCTGGCCAGAATATTCATCCAGACGTGCTTATATATGCCTCAGTGTATGTTCAGGATACCCAGTGGATGACTTCTCAACCACCTGAGACCGTCTGTCTGTGCTGAGAACACAAGAACAGATGATTCTAGACGATCTCTCCCATGCTTTTTCTAGTCCTGCCTTGAATATCAAAGTTCAGACTGAACTGGACATAAGGGAGAAGACAAAAAAAGGAAGTGGCGGCCCCTCCCATTCATGTACGCAGAAAGGCATCCTGGTGAGGAGGCCAAGGCACCACAGACCGGAAGTTTCTGATTCTTGTCTGCAAGGCCAGTGCTGGGCAGATGGGATCTTTATCAATAAGAATGTAGATCCAGTAGTGAGCGGCCTCTTGTAATGTCACATGGATGACTTATGATGCCTAGAGGCCCCAGGCTGCTCCTCACGCCAGGGTAAGAGGAGGGATAGGGGTCAAACCCCGAAACATCCTCGGTGGTAAAAGACCCTCTCTGGAGTCAAATGGTCATTTTCAAATTTTCAAATGAAACTCCTCTGAGTGATCCATGCCTCTCCCTGGTGGAGAGGACAGGGCTAGGCCATTGACTCAAAGACACGTTGGCACCTCTGGCATTTCCTTCATTCAACACATATTTATGGAGCACATCCTGGTTCTGTCTGCCTTCCAGAGTTCCAGCAGAGCCTGGAATCAGTCCAGGGGCAAGGCTGATGTATTTTCAAATGTCTGCCCTACTCTCTTTGGCCCCAGGAGCCCAAGACCAGCAGCAAATAGATGGAAGCCAGGCGGGTGGCGGGGAATGGGGCTATGGCCAGTGGAGGCCTTGGGACAGGCATGGGGCAGTAGGTTCCTCAAAAGCAAAACCACTTGAAACACATCGTGTGGGACAGCTGAGGCCCCTGTGGCCAGCCCCCAACAGCTCAGGAGGTTTGTGTTGTGGAAAGCCCCAGCCAGCAAGGGCAGCTGCTGAGTGGAGATGCCCAGAGAGGCCTCTCCTGCCACACCCCTGCACAGAGCCCAGGATGGCTGAGGGCAAGGAGCTTAGTGGCCAAGGGACAAGGAGGCGCCTCTGGGGAGACAGCACTCCAAGGCCCCCCTGTGCTCTGGGACCCAGCCTCCCCATCTTGGCTCTATTCCCCTCCTCTCCCGTCTGCAGCTCTGGCCTTTCCCCCAGTGAAGGCAGGGCTGGGAGGCTCGACTGCCCCGAGGAGCTGCCAACAAGCTGCAGAAGGCAGGGGCTTGGCAGGCACACAGTGTCGCCTCTGTGGGAGCAGCGGGGCTAATTATCCTCAGCTGGCGGCAGCAGCGGCTGGGAGTTTCCCGGCTTGCTTGCCTCGCCTCCTTCTGTGTGGTAAACACTGCAGGGAGGTGTGGGGACAGAGGGCGGGAGGTGTGGGCAGGAGCCCAAGTCAGGCCTTGAAGGGGAGCCAGGTGGGCCAGCCCAGCCAATGCTGGCTCCAGCTGGGAACCTGACTTAGAATCCCCGGATGTGGGGCCAGCTCGGAGCCCCCAGGGTCCAGGGGCCTAGGGAGGGAGTCTAAGTTTTGCCCAGCTGGGACATGGTAGAACGAAAAGGGGATGGAATGCTTGGGGAAGGCCCAGAGAAGGGGTCTGGTGGAGAATGTACTGTGTCTGCCTTTCCTTTTCCTACAAATCTTGGGGACTTTCCTAGGGTCAGGGCTACTTTGCACAAGCGTGCAGGTGTGGGCTGAGGCATGGGTGGGGGCTAACCCAGATGGTGCTGGGTTGTGTCCATCTGATTGCTGGGTCACCCTTTTCCACATCAACTGAGGCCCTATGTGGACTGGTATCTGGTGCTCACCAGGCCAGGGTCAGAAAGGAGCTGTTTATGAGAGATTAGTCCTGTGTACACTGGGGATAGCTGCTAGCTTTGTGAGCCCTTCCCCAGAGGAGGGGTGCCACTTTCAGGCCAGCACATCTGACCTGGTACATCAGTGCTTCAGGCTCCTGGGGGAGCTCTCAGCCCAGGAGGTGACCCGAGGTCTGCAGAGTAGCCTGAGGCTCCTGACTGACAAAGACCAGACCCCTTCCTTCCTCCCCAGACTCTCTGCTTCCACATCCTCCCCTAGGTCCTAACTTTTGCCACTGTGGCAGAGTCACCCCTGAACCAAATTTCATCACCAGTGGCTTGAGTCATGCAGGAGCAGAATGAGGAGTGACCCCATGGAAGCGGAGGCCAGGAATCAGCGTGGTACTTGCATTTGATCTGAAAAACATAGACCACAAGACTAAATTACCTGTCAAGTGAGTACCTTGGGGCAGGACCAACGATTTAGCTTCATATCTATTACATCATTCACAGGAATGTTCAGATTTGCAAAAACGAATCTCAAAGCCCTATTCACTCGATCAGGAAACATTAATCGAACACCTCCTGGGTCTCCCTCAGCATTGTTTCTGAAGACTCAGTAAGGAAGCAGTTGCACATTGGCACTCACATTCTAGCGGGTAAGATAGCCCCCCAAAAAGCAAGAACATAACGAACAAAATAATTGCAAATTGCAACAAGCACTAGGGAACAAACAGCACGCTAACACGGAGAGCGACAGGCCTCCATGAGTGTTGAAAGTGTAACGGAGCTGGTCTTGCTTCACTTCTGAAAGACCATAGAAAACCCACCCAAATCACTGTCCAGGGAAAACAAACCCTGAAGGACCATCAGACCACAGAGCCAGGGACGCCTGGGTGGCTCAGTGGTTGAGCATCTGCCTTTGGCTCAGGGCATGATCCTGGAGTCCCAGGATCAAGCCCCACTTTGGGCCCCCTGCATGGAGCCTGCTTCTTCCTCTGCCTGTCTCTGCCTCTCTGTGTGTCTCTCATGAATAAATAAATAAAATCTTAAAAAAAAAAAAAAAAAAAAGACCACAGAGCCAAGCTGGAAGAACCGACTTCCCTGAACACCTAGTCCACCCTGCAGCCGTTCACAGAGGAGAGGCCTGCAGGGAGCCTGTGCGTGCTGACAGGAGGGCTCACAGACAGGAGGGACGTGACCACAGACGTGAGAGATGTGCCGCCCCGCAGGCACCACGGGAGAGGGAGGGATGGGGCTCTGTCACGGTGGTGGGAAGGATTCATAGAAAAGGTGGGGGAGATGAGGTGGGTTTTGAAAGATGAATTCAAATTTGCAGGCTGGTGTGGGAGATGCAGAGGAGGGAAGGGGAGGAGGTGGGTGCAGTGGAGTGCAGTGGGCACCCCCCGGGGGGTCAGATAGCACCCAGGGAAAGGACGCATCCCCAGGCCTCTATGGTACCTCCCCCTCCTGCCGCCTCAGCAGTGGCTCCCATGGGGTTTTCCCAGGCTGTCAGCCTGGCCAGAGTCCCATAGGGCAAAGTCCGGGAGGGGTGAAATGGGGGGGGACCCTAGGGAGGGGCCTCTCTGGGAGGCCCCAGCCCCCGCCCCCCCCTTCCCTACCCCGCCCCTCAGGACAGGCTGCTTCTCCTCAGGCCTGGCCACTCATTCCTCTGCAGAGAGCACCAGGATATGGAGAAATGCTGCCTTTACTGAGTTCCTGACTGTTAACACAAATTGAGGGAGGAAGGAGCTGGTGAGGGAAGAGGAAACAGGCTTCATTTAGAGGTGCTACAGGCCTGTGTCTGGTCTGAGGATGCAGGGCAGTGGTTCTCCAACCTGAGGGTACAAAAGTAGCCTGGGGGGCAGAGGGTCCTGTTGGCATGAAGACTCCCATCCTTCTTCCTCTCCTTTGAGATCAGAATGTCTAGGAGGGTACCCATGAACATGCAATTTGAAGAAGTATCCAGGCAATTCTGATGCAGGCAGCCAGTGGGTCCGGAGCCCTGGAAACTGGGTCTATATGGCACAGAAGCCACCAGGAAGGCTGGGAATCAGTGGCTCACTATGGGGCGTGGCAGCTCCAGAGACCCCAGGATGTTTCCTTTGGTCTGTTCCAGTCCCTCCACCCCATTCCACCACTAGGTCTCAGAAGGGGGTCTTCTCACTGGCATTCCCACCTGCTCCATCTGTGCGCCACCAAAGCCACACTAGAGGCTCCAGGGCCCCCTCCCCCATATTTTCAATAATGTCTTTCCCACCAGAAAAACAGCTTGGACAAAGCAAACGTGAGGATTTGTGGTGGCCCCGGTCTGGGACTCCAAACCTGAGATGCATTTTGCCTTCACTAAGTCCTCAGCTCACAGTCCAGCACTCACAGTGGATGGTGATGTTGTCCACAAGATAAATAGTCCACAAGAAAGGCTTGAAACCACCAAGCAACAAAGAGCTCACAGCTGCTAAGAACCCAGAGGCATCAAGGCATTACTTCGCTGCCCAACCCCACGCTGGTAGGTTACAGACGCCGCAGGCAGGTGTGAGCATCCTGGCTGGTGGGAAGGTCAGAGGGGATGAGGAGACCCCAGGAGGACCTCAGGCGGGTCAAGGATGTTGCTCTCAACTTGCCACCCTGTCCAGGGGCAGAGGCTGAGGAGGCAGAGGCATGTGGTGCTTGCTGGGGAGCAGATGGGCCTCATTGCATAAACTTTAGGGCCTCAATTAAGATTCTTAGTCACCTGCAACTCATTGTTTTCTAAGTCCTGAACTGCAAACCTGGGAGGGGGGCGGTGCCTGGACTGGGGAGCTGCCCTGAAGGCCCTTGCTGGGAGGCCGGGAAGAATGAGGTCTATGTTAGGACTTACCAAACTGTATCAGTGTTTCAGTATCCTTTGTGGGAGGCAGAGCTTTTGTCCTAATAATTCTCTCCCCTTCCCAGCCCCAGTCCTGGCCTGTGGCTTTTCATCCCATGAGAGCTGCCAAGTAGGGGATTGAGAGGGGCTGCCCTGCCCAAATAGGAGATAGGCCCACAGGCTCAGCCCCAGAATCCCAAAGTCCTCCCTGGCTTCTGCCTGGTGAGATCCAGATCGCTGTCCACAGTGAATAATAGAGCTGCCGACTACCATCCAACAAGAGCAAATTCCACTTTGCAATCACAAGGCAAGCTTTTTTTTTTTTTTAATTTTAATTTATTTATGAGAGATACAGAGAGAGGCAGAGGGAGAAGCAGACTCCACACAGGGAGCCCGACATAGGACTCGATCCTGGGTCTCCAGGATCAGGCCCTGGGCTGAAGGCGGCGCTAAACCGCTGAGCCACCGAGGCTGCCGGCAAGCTTACTTTGACTTGCTTCTTACTAGGTCTTCTACCTCATTTAGTCTACATCCTAATTTGGAGGGCTCAGAGTGAAAATGGGAAAGCTTTTCCTGCCTTATTCTTCACTGTTTGCTTGCTCCCACCTGGCAATCCCAGGCCATTCCAGAAAGCCGAGCCAATTCATACCCATGTCTTCTATGGGCCTCGGGGGAGGTTCAGGGCTCCCTTTTGCAGGTGCCTGGTGCTGTGAGACTTGAAGTTGGGAGCTGAGTGAGAACAGGATGAACTGTGCTGGTTTTCACAAGACAAGGCTGGGACGCCTGGGAGGCTCAGTGGTTGAGTGTCACCTGCAACCAGTTGGCTCAGGACGTGATCTCAGAGTCCTGGAACCAAGTCCCGCATCGGGTTACCCACAGGGCTCCTGCTTCTCCCTCTGCCTGTGTCTCTGTCTCTCTCTGTGTCTCTCATAAATAAATAAATAAATAAATAAATAAACAAATAAATAAATAAATATTAAAAACAAAACAAGATAAGGCTGCATGTTCTGAGCAGCAGCTCCCTGTGTAACCAGGAAAGACTCCATGGCCTTTGAATTCTAAACAGACCTGGCTTTGAATCATCGCCTACTACCTCTGTGACCCTGAGCAAGTCACAAATCCTTGTGAGCCTCAGAATCCCATCTGTCAAATAGGCATGATCACATCTACCTCGTAGGATTGGTCTCGAGACCGTCAGTCAGTGGAGTTAGTGTTCACTCTAAGCGCTCATCTAAGAGCCCAGTTCTCAGGAATTAGTCAGTGGGTGTTCCTGCCACCTTGCCTTAATTAGGAGTGAGTGCCCCTAGGACTCCATTCCTCTCCTGAGCACTCATGACCTGATCTTGAGAGGTGGCAGCAGCAAGAGCAGAAGAGTTGGCCTCTTTGACTGTGCAGCCCACACAAGGGCCTGGCCCTGGCCCGCAGACAGCCATACAGCCAGCCCTCCTGTGTGTCCCTGCATTAGTTACTACCTGTCTGCACACAGGTCTTTACTTTCTGCTCTGGATGGGGCGAGTTTAAATTAAACAGAGATAAAGGCTAAACATGAACACAAACTTAATGCAAACCATGTTTCTATATTAAACAGAAATGACCTCAGAACATCTGAGGGTTTTGTGTGGCCCTTCTCTGGTTCAGGCTGTGTCCCTTTAGCAGAGCCAAGCTTTGTCTGGCCCCCATGTGACCCTGCTGAGAGTTGCTGGCCCTGTGGGGGTGGCTCAGAGGGGAGAGACACAGGCCTGTCCCCTCCTCCTTTCCCAGGTCTCTTGGAGACAGACATTGCAGTTGCCTGAGCAATCCCGGGAACACATTTGCATTATTTTGTGGCAACAAGCAAATTTCCTGGAGGGGGTTTTTAGAAGAGCTGGGAGCCTTCCAGAGAGAAAGCTGAAGGAAACAGGAGAGCGAGAGGCCAGAGAGAAACAGGCCTGGGCAGAGGCAGAGGCTGCAGGCAGTCAGGGGGAAATGCAGCTTGGCCTGAGCACGGGGCTGAGGGATGGATGGCTGGGGCCCTGAACCCCTCCTCCACTCTTCTGAGCCACAGAGGGAGATGCCAGCCAGCTCCTGAGCAGGCCCAGGCGCTGCCTCTACCAGCCATGCTGACCTGTAGGAAAGCTGGCCCAACCCAGGCCTATGTCAGTAGCAGGTGATGATCTATCTGAAGAGGAGTCAGTCAGGCTGTAGGATGGAAAATCCCCACAGTGCTCCTGCACAGGAGGTGGCAGCCAGGGTGGGGAGAGTGAGTGTCATGTCCACCCCCTCTCCCCCTGGCTCTCACTGCAAGGGGAAGGAGCCCAACCTTGGGGTGAGCAGGGTGGCCCCGGGTGCAGCAGCTGCTGAACAACTATAAGGGGAAGGGAAGAGAGACCTGGCCCTAGACCTTCCTCTTTGTTCCTGTGTCCTGGGAACTGGCCTGACTCTGGCCTTGTCGTTTGTGTGTGCCAGTAGGAAGGGGAGGCCATTAGGAAATGATAGAAGACACATCTTGTTTTCTGAATAGAAAGAAGGTCCAGCAATGGTCCAACATAGGCTGAGAATCTGAAAACAAAACAAAACAAAACGCCCAGGCCATATGGGTTTAAAAAAATGGATCGATCAGGATTCCACAAGCATATAAATCACTACTTAAGGTCAGATGCAGACACTCTAAGGTTCAGCCCATAGTGATAAATATCAGGCTTTTCTGGGCCTTGGGCCTTGAGGAAAAACAGCCACGGGACACCTGCTGTGTGGTGACACGTTCACGTAGTCTCTCATTCGGTGGTCCTTGGTAGTTAAGGGCCCCGTAAGCAGGAGGATATGCTTGATGCAGTACAGAGCCACATAGAAATGCTCCTGACCAGTGCGCTGTTTCCCCCAAGAAACCAGGCTAGAGCAGGCTATTCCAAGGCCCTGGGTGTGAGGGGTTTTCTGTCCAGTCCCCCAAGTGGGCGCCTCGTGTCCTCTGTACTCCAGGAAGATGAGAAGGATCTAGGTGACAGGGGGTGTGTCCCCACTGTGGGGAGGCTACTTGAGACCCAGCCAAGGGAAGAAGGAAGGAAGCCATGCAAGATAGGACTTCCCCACCTCAAGGTCTACAATCTGGCTCCAATCACCTGATAAGCAAGTTGGTTTGTGGGCTAACCTGTAGTTTTCTATAGGTGATAAAGCCCCTAGGAGGTTGCAAAATCCCTCCCACACATGCAGGCTTCAAGAGGCCATGCTTTTTCCACAAGGATATGAAGAGAAGTGGAAGCACCCTGGTTCTTTAGGGGCTGGCTCGCATCAGGAGCCCCTAGCATGGCCCAAAGCTACAGGGAGAACTTGGTAGCATAGGAGGATTTCTGTTTTCCCTTCCCCCTCTTCTGGCCTCCTAGGGCTCCTTCATCTCTGCCTCTCCCTCCCTAACTGGCCTTGACTCACACACTCCCTGGGTGAGGCACCTGCCCTCTGGCCTCCCTCCATGTGTTTTGCTGTCATCCTCAGGCTACCTGGGGTGAGGAGCCCCTGGGAAGGCAGGCTCTGGGTACAGGCCAAGGTCTCTACAGCTTTTGTGCTGGGGTTCAGCTAAACCAGGACCATCAGGGTTCTGGAGGATTCTGCAGGCCTCAGAGGGGGTGGATGGGAGGAGATCCAAGCCCAGGTTCCCCTCAGAGGGAGGAGAGCTGCTTGCTTCCTGATGCCATCTTGTGTGCTCTTCCAGGACGAGAAGGCTCTAGCCTGGCCCCAAAGGCTAGGGACCCCCATGGGGAATATTTACAGCCGGTGGATGTCATAAGCAAGTGAGCAATGGAAGTCCCCCGGAAGGAACCTCTTCACCCAGAAAGAAGTGGGAAGTTGGCTCTCAGGCTGAACCATGAGCCTTTGCAAGTTACATAAGCCACACCCGCTGGGCTCTGGCTGAGGAGAGAGGCTTTTTAACTACGGGCTGGCTTCTGCCCTGCCCACCCCACTACTTGGGTGAAAACATTCCCAGGAAATCATGTTTTGGAAGGCCAGGATGCCTCAGAAACTTGAAAGCATTTAAGAGCCATTCTGGAAGAACTACACCATACTCTGTTGATTGATAGCACCTACTGTTCTTTTCAGCACTTTAAATGCATGATGTCGTTTATTCTCACAGGTCCCTTTTGAATGGATCCCATGATAACATCATTTTACCAAAGAGAAAATAGGCTGTAAGTTACTCAGCTGTGGGCCAAGAATTCAATGAACCTAATGAACCTGTCTGTTGGCAAGTTGAAGTCCCTGGCACTTGAATCCAACAGAGAGAAGCCCTCTCCCCCCAGCTCTCTAGTCTGCCTCTGTCACCTGGGTCCTTGTCTTGGTTCCCAGTCTGAAATGGAGCAAATGCAGAGCTGGGACTTCCACGCTGGGTGTGTAGCCATCAGGCACTCCTGGCCACGGTGTTTTCAGTGGAATCCTCCCCACACCCAGTTTTGCTTTGCTGTCTGGTGTCGGGTTCAGGTGACCCCCTCCATGGAAAGCACCCCCTTTTAAGGCCGTCAGCTCCCCCTACTTTGTGTAAGGGAGGCCTGGGACTGGGGTTTTTCAGAAATGTGAAATCAGCCTTGAGCACCTGCACCCCTTCCTGCTTTAGAAGAAAACTGCACAATGCTCTGTTTTACAATGATGTTTTGTTTTTTGAGAACACAGAGAAAAAGAAAAGAAAAAAAAAAGAAAAACCCAGAAGGGATCTCCACGTAGTTTGTGGCAAGAAAGGAGCACACTAAGCTTATGACAAATGAGAGTTTTCAGATGCATCTTCTCACCCATCATGGGCAAGTTGCTGCTGGTCCTGGGGGGTAGGGTGGGGGGGGTGGCCTCAACAAAGCCCATCTGGAAGGGGGCCCAGAGGCTGGCTTGGCACAAGATGCCTTCGTGCCCGATCTGCCTCTGTGAAGGGGCAAACCCGTACCCTGCTGGATGGAGACAGGATGTGAAGCTGCCACAAATATCTCAGCCAGAGCTCCCTTGCAGGAGCAGCCCTGTGAGAGAAGCAAGGGCCCATACCCTTGGCCCCTGGAGAGAGAGTTAGCCCAGGTTGCCTTGTTCATCTCTGTGTCCCCAGGCCTGAAAGCTGGGTCTGCCTTGTAGAAGGGGTCAAAAATATTTGCTGATAAATAAGAACTAAGACAACTTTTCCTGCATTGCCAGGAGACGGTGCAATGTCACGAGCCCTGTGCAGCGGTTCTCCCCGAGGCCTCCTGGAGCATGGTTCTCAGGTGCTGGACGCAGAGGCACAGAAAAGCTGGCAGGCTGCTCTCAGTCACTCTGCAAGTCTCTACAGTCCTTCTAGTAGCATCAGTGAGCTATTTTTGGAGGGGGTAATTTTGATTTTGTCCCATTGTGTCCATCCAAAACACATGGTGGTTAGAGCTTAACCACCATCACCTAAGAAACGCCAGCATGGCCTTCCATACAGAAGCTTTTCTGCCTTCCCTCTTGGTGAGAATTTACATAAGTTCCCAGAAACCTGTGTCCACCGGACCCCTGGAGATAGCCCAGGCAGGATGGCTCTGGTTACACCGACCCAGGCAAACACAGCTCTGATAGTGGTTATCAGCTGGAGAGCTATGGCCAGTTGATAACCAAGGCTCTGCTCTATCCCTGGAAAACCCCAGCCAGGCGGGCACCCTGTGGCTGTTAGCCGGGGCTCCCCCCAATTCATCCCTACTCTGCCCAGGGAAACCAGCTCTTTCCTGTTCTTCTTCTGCTTCTCCTTTTCATCTTCATTCCAGTCTCGAGTGGAGGCTTAATCTCTGTAGCTCTGGGTAAAACTTACGTGATCGGGTTCCTTCTGAGGTTTGCAGATCAAGCAGGCCAGATGCTGCTTTCTGTGTGGAAGCCATTGAACGCAGACAGTCTTCTGGTGGTAGCTTCTCCAGAGGGGCATCCAGAGCATCAGCAGAGCTTCTGCAGCAACAAGGAACAAGGACACATTCTCTCCTCCTAAATGGGTATTTCCATGTATTCCCTTCATATCCCTGTGGATCTGGAGCCCTTGCCAGTGGAGCCCCAGGATGTGGTTGCTGCAAGCTGGGCAGCCGAAAAGGGTTCATTATTGTTAGACATTTGCATTTTTTGTACCCTTCACTGGCTTTAGGACCCAAGGATGAGGTCAGCAAAGGCACAAATGACATGAACCTAAGGCACAGGGGGAACTTTCTGGACACCCTCTTGACTCCTCAGCACACTCGTAAGTGGCCCACTGACCAAAAAAAAAAAAAAAAAAAAAAAAAGGTAGAGGGGAGATGAGCCCCAAATACACTTGCCCACAATCATGCCACCTACAATATATAGATGTACCACAGTAATGCAACAACCTACAGCTGCTGCTTGACTGGCGGCAGACACCGGGCCTATAGGGGAGCACCTCAAAATCCACACGTCCAGAGCAGAATCCTGGGAACCTCGGATTTGATTGACCAAGGTTGCGGGCCCAGCCTGTGTTCTTTTTTTTTTTTTTTTTTTTTCCCAGCCTGTGTTCTTTGACAAAGTTCCCCTGGTGGTTCTGATGTGAAACCCTGGCTAAGAATGGCTAATTCAGACATTTCAGTTTAAAAATATTGCTGCTACCCTCATGAGATGTGGGCATAGAAAAGTGGTAATACAGAGAATTTGAAACCACACTGAGCTCAGCGATTTCCTTCTTGGTGGAGAGGTCAGTGGGCAAATTGTGCTTTTCGTTACCCAGGAGGCTCTTCTTTAGACAGAAGCCTGCACCAGCCCCCGGTGCTTCATCTAAAGCTAAGGTGAGGCACATTCGGAGGGCTGGAGGTGAGGTCAGATGGATAACATGTGAGCAGGGTGAGACTGTGCACCAGGGAACTTGGGAGGTTGCTTTCCCCCACGTGTGCTGTGTGCAGCAGTGATGACTTTGCCCAGGAAAGATAAACATACTTCACGCATGCTCAGGGTTTGCGCCACCTGGGCTGGACTGTGTCTGTGGCCCTGAACTGAGGAAAGCAAGTGCACCACATAGAGTTTGAACAAGGGATCTTGACCAGCACATGACTAGCTGGGCAACACCCCTCTCCGGGTAATGATACGTATGCTGTGCAAATGCTTCAAAAATGGGTAAGACCACACATGTACCTTCACTTTGGGTATTTTATTGGGAAGATTTGGGCCTATTTATTCATTAAAAAACTGAAAACTGTAATGAGGTTAAAAAAAAAATCCATGCTTTCCAGGATAGGTTTTTAAAATTCAGAGCTTGGGCACCTGGGTGGCTCAGTGGTTGAATGTCTGCCTTCAGCTCAGGTCATGATCCTGGGGTCCTGGGATCGAGTTCTGCATCAGGCTCCCCACAGGGAGTCTGTTTCTCTCTCTGTGTCTCTCATGAGTAAATAAATAAAATCTTAAAAAAGAATTCAGAACTTAATTTTTTTCTGGTTCCATAAGTAATACATAATTCATCCAAAAAATTTGGAAAATACATTGAAATATAAGAAATGAGAAAAATTATTTATATCCAGTATGAACATTTTGGATCATTTCTTGAAATTTTCCGCATGCATTTTAAAAAAATTTTTATTTATTTATGATAGTCACATCAGAGAGAGAGAGAGACAGGCAGAGACACAGGCAGAGGGAGAAGCAGGTTCCATGCACCAGGAGCCCAACGTGGGATTCGATTCCAGGTCTCCAGGATCGCGCCCTGGGCCAAAGGCAGGCGCTAAACCGCTGCGCCACCCAGGGATCCCACCCCACGCATTTTTGAGAACAGTTTTAGACTTACAGAAAGAAGGAGTGGATTTTACTGAGAATTCCCGTATAATCCCCTTTCCACCTACACACATACCTGCTTTCCCTATTATGAATATCTTTGCATTAGTGTGGTAAATTTATTACAATTAATGAACTAATATTGATACATTATTACGAACTAAAGTCCATGGTTAATATAGAGATTCACCCTTTATGTTGCACAATTCTAGGGGTTTTGACAAATGCAGAATGTCATGCACCCGCCATTACCATATCAAACAACAGCTTGACCACCCTAAACCTGTGCTGCTCTAGTCATTGATCCCTACCCTCCTCCACTCTCTCACCCCCATTCCAAATTCCCAGTAACCACTGATCTTTTTACAGTCTCCATAGTTTTGCCTTTTCCAGAATGTCTTAGTCTTTCCAAATTGGCTTCTTTCACTTAGAATATGCATTTAAGGTTCCTCCATGTCTTTCCAAACTCCATAGCTCATTTCTTTTTAGAGCTGAATAATATTCCATTGTCTGGATGTACCACAGTTTATTTTCCATTCACTTATTGAAGGGCATCTTGCTTCCAGTTTTGGGCAATTATGAATGAAGCTGCTAAAAACATTCATGTGTAGCTTTTTGTGTGGGCATAAGCTGGATCTTACAGTAAGATGGCATTTACTTTTATAAGAAACTGCCAAACTGTCTTCCAAAGTCATTCTCACAGTTTCTGCTTCTCTGCATCCTCACCAGCATTTTGTATTGTCAATTTGTTTTAAACCATTCTAATAGATGTGTAGTGGTATCACATTGTTGTTTTAATTTGCAACTCCTGATGATAGAGGATATTGGACAACTTTTCATATGCTTATTTGCTATCTGTATATCTCTTCTTTGGTGAGGTGTCTATTAAGATCTTTTGCAGATTTTTAAACTGTTTTCTTATTGTTGAGTTGTTGCATTTTGTGTTTTTTTAGGGGGAGAGCAGAGGAGCATGGAGCATGATTTGGGGCTTGATCTCACAACCCTGAGATCATGACCTGAGCCAAAAACAAGAATCTGATGCTTAACTGGCTGAGCTACCCAGGTGCCCTTCTTCCTGTTGAGTTTTAAGAATTTAAGCCAATTAGCTTGGCTTTGCTAATGCCAAGCAGGGAGCCCAATATGAGACTCGATCCCAGGACCCCAGGACCATGACCTGAGCCAAAGGCAGACACTTAACTGACTGAGCCACACAGGCACCCCTGGATACCAGTTCTTTACCATCTATGAGTGGGCAAATATTTCCCCCAGTCTGTGGCTTGTCTTTTCATTCTCTGAAGTGTCTTCACAGAGCAGAAGTTTTCAATTGTAATGAAGTTTGGTTTATCAATGTTTTCTTCAGTGAATTATGCTTTTGGTGTCGTATCCAAAAGTTGTAACCCAAGATCACTTGGATTTTGTCTTATGTTATTATCTAAAAGTTTTATATTTTGATGTTTCACATCAAGTCTATGATCTATTTGGATTTACTTTTTGTGATAGGTGAAGATCTGTGTCTAGATTCATGTTTTGCATGTGAATGTCCAGTTATTACAGCACCATTTACCAAAAAACCTATTTTTTCTCCATCAAATTGCTTTTCCTTTTCTCAAAGATCAGTTGATTATATGTATGGGAGTCCATTTCTGGGATTTCCATTCTGTTCTATTAATCAGTATATCCATTCTTTCACCAATACCATACTGTCTTCACTACTTTAGGTAGTTAAGTCTTGAAGTCAGATAGTATCAGTCCTTTGACTTTGTTCTTCTTTGGTATTGTTGGCTATTCTGGGTCTTTTGCCCTTCCATATAAGCTTTAGAATTAGTGTCAATATCCATAAAATTACTTGCTGGGGTTTTGATTGGAATTATGTGCAATCTATAGATTAAGTTGGGAAGAATTGACATTTTGACAATATTGACTCTTCCTTTCCATTTATTTAAATCTTCCCAGAGTTTTATAGTTATGGCTCTAGAACACATTTTGTTAGATTTCTGTCTAAGTATTTCATTTTTGAGGGTGTTAATGTAAATGGTACTGTTGTAGTGTTATGTGTGTGTGTGGTGTTTTAAGTAGGTTCCACGTCCAATGTGGAGTCCAACTCAGGATTTGAACTCAAACCCTGAGATTGAGGCCTGAGCTGAAATCATGAGTCAGACAGTTAACTAACAGAGTCATACAGGCACCCGTTGTGTTTTTAATTTCAAATTCCAATTGTTCATTGCTGGTGTATAGGAAGGCAACTGACTTTTGTATATTAAACCATATCTGCAACCTTCCTATAAACACATATTAATTCCAGAAGTTTTTTCTTCATTCATTGTTTATATTGCTGAGGTCACAGATTTTGTAAACAATCTTATATCCTGTTTTTTTCCCTCAGCTATGTCATAAGCATTTTTCAGTGTCATTTAAAATTTTTAAAACACTTTTAATGGCAGCAAAACATTTTAGGAGCTATGATTAGCTAATACATTAGTTAACACATTAAAATACAGAAGAGGGATCCCTGGGTGGCACAGCGGTTTGGCGCCTGCCTTTGGCCCGGGGCGCGATCCTGGAGACCCGGGATCGAATCCCATGTCGGGCTCCCTGCATGGAGCCTGCTTCTCCCTCTGCCTGTGTCTCTGCCTCTCTGTCTCTCTCTGTGTGGCTATCATGAATAAATAAATAAAATCTTTAAAAAAAATAAAAATAAAATAAAATAAAATACAGAAGAGTATAAAGACAAAAATGAAATGTGCTCATAATTCTACCATAAATAACCAGGTTAATTTCCACCAGAAATAACTACAGTTCACATTCTATTGTTTTCTTTCTACTATTTTTTTCTGCCAGTGGTTCTCTTTTCTTGGGCAATAGCTTTCTTTGAATATCTGATGAAAGCTGTGGGTCTATCCCAGGAAATTAAGACATGCACTAAATTTTGCATAGTTTCAGAGTTCTAGAGGGCTCTATGGCCCATCCTAGAAATGTCCCACAAGAGGCTGGAACAGGGCCACACTTATGGCTGCCCTCGGGGAGGAGGTGTTGGATGGTTACATGTACATGTACCAAGTGTGCATCCCCTTCTGGCACCCTACCCCAACCTCCTTGCCTGCCTCCAGTGACGCCAGGGTGAGGGCTATCCTCCCGCTTCCTCCTACTCATCCTTTTCTTCTGGGGCAGCCTCCTCATCTATCCTGAGCTACAGGCTCTTTGACTACCAGGTTACCAGCACAGGTGCAGCTCATTGACCTCCTGTTGTAGGTGAGCAGGGACCTTGTCCCTGATTCAGGCCCTGCAATTAACAACAAAAAGGCTGGGACATTTATCAACCAGCTTCAGTTGGCATGATTTATGCCACACTTTCGGATTGTGTTAGGCCTGCACAGGCTGAGCAGGCTTTCCTGACTTTGCAGAAGGCCTAAGGCTTCAGAGAAGCTCCTGAGACAGAGGGAGAAGCAGTGAGGGGGGGTATTGTTGGCAGGAGTCATAACACTCCTTCTTGTTTTGGGTACAAGAAGTGTCTGCTGCAGGGATCACATTGGATAGTTTGTGTCCTGTTTCTTACATAATATTACTTTGTAAATGTTTTCCATATCATTACTCTTCAAGACAGGGATTTTAATGGCTGCACAATATTCCACAATACTAGATGCAATGTAATTTATTGCTGTAACATAATTCTGCATCTCTAAAAAGGCCCCAGGATAAATTCTTACAAGTATATATTTTTTTTGTTCTTGATGCATATTCGAAGTAGCCCTCCAGAAAGATTCAATGTTTAATCCTTCCATCAGCAGAATGAGTAACAAACTTTTAACATACTATCATCATTCCTTCATGCAACAAAAAGTTTTTGAGTACTTGAAATGTACCAAGTACATTATGTATTATAGTGAATGTAGACGGTTTACTAATTTGATAGAAAATATGGTTATCTTTTGCATTTTAAAATTTAACCATTTTTTTTAGTCTATTGACTAGAACATTTTTATGACCTGTTGTTACTATTTTTATATTTTTCTTGGTATCTTACTATTTGAACTTTATGGTGGATGTTTTGTTGTTAGTAAAACTTTAAATTTGTATGTAGCAAAATATACAGATTTTTTTCCCTTCGTGATTTTATCTATTATTTCTGCTTAGAAAGTATTTTACCATCTGGAGATCCTTTTTAACCTACACTTTTTCCTTCTTTTCTCTTTAAAAGATTAAAAAAAAATGATCTCTAGTCATCTTGCCAGCTCAGTCATAGAATATGCAACTTTTGATCTTGGGGTCATGTATTCAAGCCCCATGCTGGGTGTAGTTGGCTAAATATATATATATATACATATTTTTTTTCCCTGTGTGTATGTAAATTCTCTAAATCACTCCGATTTTATTCTGATGTAAGATGAGGAACATTTTTTCCCCAATATAGTCATTCCTCATCTTCACACCCCCACTGTTTCCTCATCAGCGTGTGGTGCTAATTTTATCATATATTAGATTCTCATATATGCTAAAATCTGTTTCTAGGCAATTACAAGTTTCAGGAAACTTTCCTTTAGCATTTTGACTCAAATTACTTAAAACCTGTATGTTACTTTGGAAAAAGAATTGACTTCTTAATACCCAGTACTCCCATTCAGGAATAGGATGTCCCTCAGTCAAGTTTAGTTGCATCATATAGGTTCAGTATTCCCAATTAGAATTATTCCTAGGGATTTTAATTTTTTTGTTGCTGTTGTGACAACTATTTCTGAGAAAGCTATAGTCACAACAGCAGCAGCAACAAAAAAATAGAGAATATTCCCTCTGTTGATCTGCATATATTCTATTATATATATTATAGAGAGGGTATATAAAGAACATATATATATATATTCTATTTTTGAAGCAGTTATTCTTGGCATAGAATATTTTTTAGAATTCTGAATCTAGCTACCTTACCATTGGTGAGGAGGGGAGAACTTGACAAAAGTGATTGTAGGTTTCATCTAATGCCCTGACAAACATGTCTTGGGTTCAGAGCTGTAGGTCTACTGTCATCAATGTTTTTGTGATCCTGGACAAATTAATTTACTGAGCTTAGTTTTTGCACTTGCAGTAGGGGACTATAATAGTATAGGTCTGTGATTCTTTATCCAGAAGCCTTGGGACATTCAATTTGGAGTTTATTGTTTGGGATTTTAGGAAGGTAATATGGTACTATATTACATAACTCTCCCACTGGAGTCTAGTAGTACCTTATAATTTAAACATATTAAAATTTCTACAGAGATATCTCTGCAGTGTGAGTATAAATGGCCTCACAATAGTTTGGGCCAAATTTTGAGCTAAATGAGTTTTAACAAGTTCCTAAATTTGTGGGCACACGAGAGGCCTCAACTCAGGGATATTATATGGAAGATAGGACCTGCTTCAATACAGGCTAATACTTCATTAGGCAATTCTCTTGCCTTCTTTTTGGGTGAACAGTCTAAATAGCAAATTATAATTCTATCTCCTTTCTGGTAACTTTTAATTCATTTGTGTTAGCTGAATTTTCTGAAATGTAAAATAAATGGAAAAAAAAAAGTCATTCTTGGATCACATCTGATTTCAGTGTAAGTGCCTAACCGTAATTCACCATTATATTGGCTGTTAAGGTTTTCTTGTTTTGGAAATGCATTAGCAGATCAGAACATATTAACTCTGCGCATTTCTTTTTAAGGGAGATCCTGAATATCCTTAATGTGGTAATTTGGTTGTGGCACAAATCTGAATCTTAGGTTTGCGATCTAATGAAGGCGATAAGTACCTCGTTTGTTGTTCCCTTATAACCTAAATGGTTCAAAGCTGCTTCTTCATTGAAAATGGGTACCAAGAGGGATCCCTGGGTGGCGCAGCGGTTTGGCGCCTGCCTTTGGCCCAGGGCGTGATCCTGGAGATGCGGGATCGAATCCCACGTCGGGCTACCGGTGCATGGAGCCTGCTTCTCCCTCTGCCTGTGTCTCTGCCTCTCTCTCTCTCACTGTGTGCCTATCATAAATAAATAAAAATTAAAAAAAAAAAAAAAGAAAATGGGTACCAAGAGAAAGTGGGTATCTATCCAAATAGCTTCACATTCATGAATGTCGCACCATATCCCTTTAAATATCAATATTCACCGGTGTTCATTTACTAGTTTCCAAAATGCCTTTTAACATATTTTAATTAGCATTTGTGCAAGATTTCTGCATTAACTCTTACCTATCCTAGACTGTGTTAAAACACACACACACAAAGGGGCACCTGGGTGGCTCAGTGGTTGAACATCTGCCTTTGGCTTGGTCATGATCCTGGGGTCTTGAGAGCCCTGCATAGGGCCCTCTGCAGGAAGCCTGCTTCTCCCTCTGCCTATGTCTCTGTCTCTCCTGAATAAATAAAATCTTAAAAACACAACAAAACCACACACACACAAACAGTATTGGTGACCTAAGTCATACTTAAATTATTTCCATTTTTTCCAGTACTTTTAAGCATACTTAACCAATCTAACAAACTTACTTAGAACTATTTTATATTTGGGGCCCTTCGCTGACTCAGTCGGTAACAGCATGTGACTCTTGGGGTTGTGAGTTTGAGCTCCACGTTGGGTAGAGATTACTTAAAAATAAAATTCCTTGAACTATTCATCTAGATTTTGCATAATGTAAAAAGTTATTTTTCTAACAAATGAGGCAATTTTCATTTTTTCACTAGAAGGCATTTGTTTGCAGAAAAACCAAGTTATTTGGTAACCTGTCATCCATGATTCCAGAAGAGCTAAGTGTCAACGCTCCAAGGTATAGTTGTCTATTCAGGGGAGTAGGCCTGGAATCTACAGACTCCACTTTCAAAATGGCAGTAACTTTACAGAACCTAGTGGATATGGATGGGTAATCTGACCCACAGACGGATTGGAAGAACCTTGCTTCCCCTTTAAGACACTTTACTACAATTAATGACTCAGCTCTGAAGAGGATGTGGTTGGTGAAGTTTCCTGCTTTTCGTGGTCACAAGTTCACATGGCCTCCCTTTTTGTGGGGCTAGTGGCTATAGAAACAGGAGCAACTGGCTCCAGGGATTTCTATTAGACCACCAGCCACATTCACCTGTGTGAGGTGATAGCCCATCTCACCCAGAACAAATGATGACGTGAAATGTTATCAACCTTAGAAATCACAAGATTTTTGGATCATCTTACAACAATTAGTATTTCAGGTCACAAGAATCACCATGGGGATTAAAAAAAAAAATTAATTCAGGGGCACCTGGCTGTTTCAGCTGGTTAAGTATCTCTAAGTTTTGGCTTAGGTCATAATCTCATGGGCCTTGAGATCAAGCCAACATGAGGCTCAGAGGAGGGGGTGCTTTAAGAGTCTTTCCCTCTACCCCTCCTCCCATGCACCCTTTAAAATAACAAAATCTTTTAAAAATATTTAAAAACCTTAATCCCATCCATTAATAATTATTCTGAATATAATTTACTCTCCTTTTCCCCTTAATATTGTTTATACTGGTATCTCTGTCATAGAACAATTCCTTAAAGTCGGCTTTAAGTAATTTTAAGGCAGCATAGAAAACACACATATTCTACTTTTATAGCCCTATTGTTTCTCAGAGAGAACTGCGATTTTTGTTCTTAAAAATACTGGATCTTACGTAGTAGAGATTAAATATGTATCTCAAAACCACTGAATAATAATGCCAATCTTTTCACTATAGTTAAAACCTCCGACAGAACTTGGGAATCTAGGTTCAGAAATATCCCACTTAAATGAAAAACTGCAAAATAAAGGCCTTGCCTTATTACATACCAGCTTAGAGTCAGAGCAAGTTTTGAAACCAGAGTTTTTAGTATGCCATTTATTAGTTAGGCCATATAGCTATAGTTAAACTGTTAAGCTCCTGAGGCCAAAGAAACTTGGATCTCCATCAACAAAATGAGTAAAGGTACAATGTGGGGATGGTGAACTTTTAACAGTCTGCATGCACCAGAAGCTTACTACTTAAAGCTAGAGATGAAAGTAAAACAGGATGCGATTATTTTCCAAAAGCACTGTTTTTATTTATACAGAGTCCTAACCACTTCACAGTGGCAGGAGGAGTGGGAGAGGTTCCTTTTTCAATCCAGGGGCCTCCATGATGTTGGTCTGTTGCTACCAGACACAGGCAAGTGGCGTCATGGATTTGGTAAACTAACTACAATGTTTAGTCTCTCTCTGCTAGGGCAACAAGGTGAGCGTCAATCTCTGCTTCTGAAAGAATCCTAGAAGGCAAGGGAGAAAAAATCCACAACCATTTTACTTTTTGAAAACTTTTTATTATGTAAAATTCCAAATACACATTAAAGAAAATAGAATAGATAGTGATGAATTCCTGAGTACCTAAACACCCAACTTCAACAATTATCAATAATTTATAGCTAATATTTTAAAAATCTGTATATCCACCACTCATCCCTTCAGATTATTTTGAAATAATTCCCAAATATTCTATCAACTTCACCTATACACAAAAGCATCTACTTTTTTGACATCAGATCAAGAAATCTGGTCTTCTGAAGACAAGTCCTTTCAATTGCAGCTATAATAGTGCTTAAATTAAATATAAAGCTAACTATATTTTAGCTCCTATGTCAAAATACCTTTACACCTAGTATAACTCAAGTTTGTATCAGCTAAAAGATATAAGGCACTTCCTGATGAACACATGGTATTTTCTCCAAAGAAATCAACTGGTTGGCAACCTTAATAGGACCTATTACTGCTTGATTTCTAAACGGTGAAATTTGTCAAAGTGACATTTTTTAGTGTAGACTGGGGCAATATAAGTAGTTTATATGTGGTTGTTGATGCTTATGTTATATATTGTAGTAGCATACTTACTATCACTAAATTTATAAATCATACCAGAACTTTTTGAAGATACAGGTTCTTTGGTTTCTTAATAGAAATAAAAATGTTAAAAGCTGTAAGAGGGTCTCAGAAAAGAAAAAAGAACTTGCAGGCTCTTTAAGATTTATAAATTGCTCCTGCTAAAATAGTACTGCTAAAATAAAATAAGACCACAACTTTTTCCTAAGGGGGAGAGGGGGAGAGGATTCAAAAATTTTCTATGAATTTTTCTTAAATCATTCATGTTTAAATCACTTACCTGTAGGCAACAAAAAGTAAATTAGGGGGAAAAAAGGATAGTAACAAGAAACTCTTCAAGGCCCAGTTAAGCTTAATTTACCACCTTAATACCCCACCTCTAACCATGACATGTGTCCGTATAACTGTGACCTAAGAGTAGATACAAATAATAGTTAACGTGCCTCCCAGCACTTCCTTGTATCTGTGGATTTACCTGAGGTATTTTTACAAGCACATCCAGGTTCATGGTAAGTAAACCACCTCACAGTGTTCTGGGAGGATTAAATGAGTAACATATATGTTAAGCACCCAGTATAGATTTGACTCATGGAAGCCATAAGGTTGATTTGCGGAGTTAGTCACTTAGTAAGAACAGACAAGCATCCAGCATCTGCAATTCAATTAGCTGTATTCAAAATTTGGGGTTTCCAAAGATCTCCAGATAGGCTCTGATGTAGATGAGAATTTTATACTGCTTTTCAAAGCTCCACTTAACTAACCGAAATAATCAAAGCTCCACCTGAAAAAACTAAAAAATACTACTCTGGGAAATGAATTTCTATTGGCCTTAGGCTGAAAAAGAGAAAACATCTATGCTTACTTTACTTCTAATATAGAGAAGGTTATTTTATGTTGCCTCTGATATAGATATAAAATCACTCTGAAATGAGAAGAAAAGCAGTTATGTCTGGCTTTTTAAAGGGAATTCCAGGGATCCCTGGGTGGCGCAGCGGCTTGGCGCCTGCCTTTGGCCCAGGGCCCGATCCTGGAGACCCGGGATCGAATCCCACATTGGGCTTCCGGTGCATGAAGCCTGCTTCTCCCTCTGCCTATGTCTCTGCCTCTCTCTCTTTCTCTCTCTGTGACTATCATAAATAAATAAAAATTAAAAAAAAAATAAAAATAAAGGGAATTCCAGTAAGTTTTAAAATAGATCTCTCAGGAAAAAACTATAAATGTAGTTAAAAAAAAAAAAAATCCAGTAAGTTGTAGGACAAATGGACCCACACACCTTTACCTTTCTAGACTGCAATTTATCTCTTGGCAAACTTCTTTAAGCACATGGCTGGCAATATAACTCACCTGAATTTAGGATTTTCAACTGTAACTACTCCAACTTCTATTTCTGAAGGTTTGAAATCAATCGATAGAACAGTTGATAGGCAAGTAATTGCAGTCTGAAAAAAGTAGCAACAGTAAAATAGTATTTTTCAGCGATCCCACGATTTTCTAATTCCAAGCTTATTCAAATCATGACTTAACCACAAGCTAGCTATTCATTTTTGCTTCATGTTTCAGTGATGCAGCTCTATAGCCATGTGTTACTAGTGGATTGCTTAATTCTAATGTGTTGCCTACCAACGAGAAGAAACTTGCTTATACAAATTCAAGTCATAAAAAAAAAAAAAACAAATTCAAGTCATAAATGAAAGGGGTCCATCAAACAGAACAGGTAATAAACACACAACAGTCTGTTTGATGACTACTACATGCTGGGGACTATGCTTAGCACTTGGGGTGAGAAGGAAGAAGAGGATAAACATGAATGATACAGTCTTCCTTCAAGGAAAATCTGCAGTAATAACAATTTAAGAATATATATTTTTTATTTTTATTTGTTTATACATTTTTAAGAATATATATTTTTTAAAGATTTTATTTAATTATTATTTGACAGAGCGAGTGAGCAATAAGAGCGCACAAGCAGTTAGAACAGCAGTCAGAGGGAGAGGGAGAAGCAGGCTCCCCTGAGCAGGGAGCCTGATGCGGGCCTCAATCCTAGGACCCTAGGATCATAACCTGAGTCAAAGGCAGACACTTAACCAACTGAGCCACCCAGGTGCCCTAAGAATGTATTTAAGTGGCTTTGTATCTGACATAATGAATTACTTAACGTTAATTATGAACTGCAAGTGAAGACTTTTTGGAAACATCAAATAGGGCACAGTACCTCCCAGATGAGAACTAGCTTATATCTCTTGCATAAATAATACTGCCAACCAAACATGAAAGTATTAGATGGCATTTTTCATTTGTCATTTCTCAGAATCACAGTGTTAGTCTTTAGAATGGCTATATCTCAGACTCTCCTTTCCAAAATCTATTAAACTTTTTGTTTTTAACTTCTTAGCAGTAGTAAATAAGAGGCTTCCTTAGACTAAGGTTACTAAATATTTGTATAAGAATTTTAGCTTATTGTGTCAAAATGTCCCAATCATACTGAAAAATTTTCTTAATATCTCTGCATTAAGCTAGCTTTACTTTTGCATCCTGGATAGCAAAATTTCTCTGCCAAGTTATCCTATGAGCATATATTCTTTTACCAAGATGTTTGTTTCCCGAGAATTTGGTATGTAGCTGTTTTTCCTTTAGGGCTTTAAGAGTAACATTACTGACCATATTTTTTCACTTTTGTTACCAGGAAGCTTAGCCTAATTTGAGTCACAACCATGTAGGTCCCTTAGACCCTAGTCTTGATTCTTATTTTTAGTTACATCTTGTCATTCTCTATGTGTTTTGTTGAAAGCAGTCTTAAATACATTATGAAATGAGACAGGTAATGAAGTGAATAAAAGCAGTCCTCAGGGGCACCTGGGCGGCTCAGGTCATGATCCCAGGGTTCTGGGATAGAGTCCCACATTGGGCTCCCTACTCAGCGGGGAGCTGACTTCTCCTTCTTCCTTTACCCCTCCTTGCATTTGTGCTTGCACGCTCTCTCTCATAAGTAAGATCTTTAGAATAATAATAAATAAAAGCAGTCCTCATTCTTCCCGTGTCAGCTGAATGACACCACTTTTACCAGCTGACAAACCTGGTTCTTGTGATAAACCTGAGGAAGAGCCTTTATAAACTGCCAATTATACAATGATCTTCACTATTCTACATAGCATTAAAAAAAAAAAAAAAGCTCCTTTTGGCCAACTTACTTCCACTGTCTGTTCAAATGTCCAATCAAATTTCTTCTTCACTTTTTTTTCAAGGAAGCTGGTTGACTCCGTTTGTTTAACTCCTGCTGCAGTGGCTTTAAACCCACAGTAGTAACCTGCAGGATCACACTTGTACACCTGAGGGCCTTGTTCTTCATCTATACCAATTAAAATCATACCTAGAAAGACATTAAATATTAATTATTAAATTTATTTAAATATGTATTGTATGGAATTATATAATATATAATCATATACATTAAATATTAACATTAATATATATTTAAATATCTTAAAATAAATATTTTATACCTTTGTACAACACAATTTCTTTTCTCTTAGTATCGTCAAAAAGCCGTTGTTAATCATTATTCTGTCCATGTATTTTAGGGTATGTATTTTGCTTTAAGAAACTGATTATTAGGTTTTACTCATACAAGGAATTTAAGAAATAGTGAAAGGGATTATAAGGGAAAGGAGGGAAAATGAGTGGGAAAAATTAGGGAGAGTGACAAAATATGAGAGTCTAACTCTGGGAAACGAACAAAGGGTAGTGAAAGGGGAGGCGGGCAGGGGGATGGGGTAACTGGGTGACCGGCACTGAGGAGGGCATTTGATGGGATGAGCACTGGGTGTTATACTATATGCTGGCAAATCGAACTTCAATAAGAACAAACAAAAATACCCTCCCACCCCACCCCCCAAAAGAAACTGGTTATTAGGTTACTACTTCAGATAAATTAGGTAATCAAGAAATTTCCATTTCATGGGGCAGCCAGGTGGCTCAGCGGTTTAGCGCCACATTCGGCCGAGGGTGTGATCCTGGAAACCCGGGATCGAGTCCCACGTTGGGCTCCCTGCTTGGAGCCTGCTTCTCCCTGTGTCTGTGCCCCTCTCTCTGTGTGTCTCTCATGAATAAATAAATAAAATCTTTTTTTTTATTAAAAAGAAAAATTCCATTTCACCAAAGGTTTATCACAGATGTTTTTAAAATTTGAATTATCAAAAAGTGTAACTTAACAAGCAATTTTCTAATCCTTGCTACTATCCAAAACATGTTCCTTTGAGATGGTACTGGCAAATAAATTTGTAAAGTATATTTTTCATATATTTTCTTTTAGAGAAAATAATATACAATAGCATGTTAACTATTCTCCTGAACCTGCAATATCTCCAAAGGTGTGCTTCTACTGTCCTCTCTTTTAAGTTTCAGTATTAAGAAATTACTTTATTCACATTTATAGATGTTTTACAGTCTATTAATGAGAAATTTTCAACTTTATTTGATAAACACTATGATAGTGATCAGGTATCTGTTTTATTCAAAAGTTATGTCACCCCATAATTTTCTTTACATGTTTTACTTGATATACACAAAGTACACGACCACACAAGAGAGGTATCCACTTACTGCTTGGGGGGACACAACTCTTCTCTACTTCAGAATCTTGCAAGATGAACAGGGTTTAACAGGTCATAAGGACATGAAGGGCAATCATCAAGGCAAAAGGAACAACATGCACAAAGGTATAAAGACATGAAAGGTAATGGTATACCAGGTGATGACAAAAGACCCAAGTACTACTGGGACTTCTGGTGAGGAAGGAAAGAAAGCAGTACATGAAAGAGGTTGCTTGGGAATAAACTATCAGGGACTTGCACATCATACTAAGGAGTTTAGAATTTTACACCAGATCTGAAGAGGAATCAGTTTTTCTAGGGAGCAAAAATCAAAATTTGATTTTAAAATGGTAACTCACATAGTAACAGAAGACAGATGAGGAAAGAATGAGAAGAGAAGACACAAGTAAACTAGGTGGCAAAGCAAGAGATGATGAAGAAGGAACACATATCTGAGGTGAGGTGCAATGACTAACCAGATGACCCGGGAAAGTGAGGTGAGTGTAGGAAAGAGAGGCTGAGGATTAAAGTAGGAAAACAGCAATGATTTCAAGCCTGAAGTATCTGTGGGGCATGGAGTAAGGGACAGGGCTAATACTAATGTAACAATGACTGACTATATACACATAGTAAATGAAAGCATGAACCTGAGGGTGAGATTACCTAGACAGAACCAAAGGGGAGAGAATGACCACAGAGAAAACCCAGTGAGCAAAAATATTTAAAGGAAAAGTGGAAGAGGATGAGCTAAGGAAAGTTAGGAAGAGTACCACTGAAGAAACTGAGGGAATATTCTTTTTTTTTAAAAATAAATTTATTTTTTTATTGGTGTTCAATTTACCAACATACAGAATAACATCCAGTGCTCATCCCGTCAAGTGGCCCCCTCAGTGCCCGTCACCCATTCACCCCCACCCCCCGCCCTCCTCCCCTTCCACCACCCCTAGTTCGTTTCCCAGAGTTAGGAGTCTTTATGTTCTGTCTGAGGGAACATTCTTAAATGAGAGTTCAAAAACAGGGTCAGATGAAGAAAAATCATTACACTGATTGCTTTAATTCTCATAAATGACACAATATCAGAAAGAGATGTGAATTTTTTAGACTAATATGTTACATTAAATCTAAAATCAGTAAACTCATCTCTCTGAGAGAATCTTACTTATTTTTAAAAAATGTAATGTATTCTAAAAATATAGGGCAGCCCAGGTGGCTCAGTGGTTTAGCGCTGCCTTCAGCCCAGGCTGTGATCCTGGAGACCCAGGATATCAAGTCCCACATATCAGGTTCCCTGCACAGAGCCTGCTTCTCCCTCTGCCCGTGTCTCTGCCTCTCGTGGATAAATAAATAAAATCTTAAAAAAAAAAAAAAAAATAATAATTTAAAACATAATGCCTAAAATACTGCTGTGAAACTTACCCTTCATTGCTGATTTATTATGAAGGGTTCCTCACCTTATATAATTTCCAAACCACATGTTCAGAACCCAAATGTGACTGCAATAACTTTATTCATATTCTCTAAAATAAAACATGTAATTCATCAATTCTTTGGGAGACTTCTTAGTATACTTACAACAACCGAGAGGCCTCATTTCAGCATTCTGTGTGTAGACCTGAGAAATATCAGCAATTCTTTTGCACAGCATGTCCACAGGAATCTCATACCCATACTTGTATTTCCAATTAGCTGCCTCATAGCGTGCCCTCTGTACCTGGGATCTGCTGTCAGCTTAGAGCATAAAAAACATAAGTTTACTTCTTTATAGGAAAGAGTGAACCTGAAAATCAATTTTCAATATATATAATATGTGTATATATATATATATATGTGTGTGTGTATGTGTGTGTAGAAAATTCATGTGTGTGTGTTTGTGTATGTATATATTTATGTGTGTGTGTGTGTGTGTGTGTATATATATATATATATAAATTCACATGTGTGTGTTTTATATATATATAAAATCTCCACTACAACTTAACAAAAGTAGAAGTGGTCCACTATGGCTTTTTCTACCACTCATGAACAGTCAAGGACTCAGCAACAAGGACATGACAAAAAAAAGGAAAAAAAATTAAAAGATAGAAGTTCTACACACAGCACTGTATTTTCATGCTGAGCCCTCACCAGCTGTCAAAATAGTTTCTACAGGTGTCTAATAATTCCCAAAAGAACAAGTTTTAAGGAGAGAGAATGTTTCTCTTAATCTTTTCTTTAGGCTTGAATTTTCCCTTGATTTCAGAAAATAGAAACCTGAAGTAATTTTTATAATTCTCACTTGTTTCTAATAGGGTCATTGTTACCAGGTTTCAAATATACTGACTTGTATCTCCTTAAACTATTACCTATATATGAAACAAGTCTTCTATGAGAGGAGCCTCAGCTCAGTTTCCTGACAGCAACAGCATAGAGATCTAATTCTATTAGACTTACTATTTCAAAAAAGCTAAAAATACTCTGAATATACTGATATTAACTTTGGAAGACTGCAAATGTATTCCAATCACTTGCAAATGCGCTAAAAAGAGCCTTTTAAAATACAAAACTCAAAAATAATTTGAATAACAAATCTAAGTAGACATCAAGCCAATTACCTGTCATTCCTGTCATCACACAGCCAATGTTTTCAGTTATCTTGAATAAGTGAGTCACTGTGCTGGAATCCAATAATTTGTCCTAATGAACAAAATAAATCAAGATAATTTCGTAATAATCAGAGGTTTCTGTGCAGCAATAAAAAATACTATAAAATTATAGTGATAAACTATGTAAAAAATGTTTTCTGTTCATTTTATAGTTAAAACCAGTTTTTAAAAAAGGCGGGAAGGAGATTCAGTCTTCCTTTTTCAGATGACAAGTTTCTTGTGGGTAAGAACTATAGCTCACAAAAAGCTGTTTCAAGGCTCCTAAAGATGAAAGACCTAGAATTCCCATTGTGCTTATAATCATACCACAAAGTCCAATACATTAATTCTGTCTTCTCAGCTAAACCATTCATACCTGCTCAGTAAATACTTCTTGAATGAAACTGGAAAGCAGAGGCAAAGCAAGAATAATGTCAATGTATATAAGTAGTAATATACCTTTGTACCAACTTGTAAAGACTTCTTACATTATGTTCCGTAACAATTGGCTATCCAGGCAGCATTATTTCCCGCCCCCAGGCAGTATTACTTACAGGTACTTTCTTCTGTGTGACAATTACTGCACAGTCTTTCCCTCTGACAGCTACCGATGTAAGGCCACCCTGGTTAATAGCCTTAAAAGCATATTCTGGAAAACAGAATAGTGTTTTTAAAAGGTAGAATAAATTATTAGATTCATGCAATAGCATAAAAGCAGTCTTTAAAAAGAATGAGCTAGAGCTCTATGAACTAACATGAAATGTTGCCCAAGATATGCAAAGTCAAAATAATAATAATTACAAATCATTGTTAAACCAACTCCATTTCATTCCATCTTAGTTTCCTGTAATTATTTTCATTAGGCTCAAGTACCAAATTTCCAATAAAGATTTAATGAATTTGTCGTATAAGTCATTATCAATCACATCTTTCAAAAGTTTGTTTTGTGGCCATTATTTTTACCATGTCCAGTTTTCCTGAGTCAAATTTAGTTCCTCTAAATTTTCTCAAGATTTACTACTTCTGTTAATTTTGGCCAGTAACTAGTTTGACTATATGCAATTTTAATTGCTGTTAGATTATTCTCCATTGTTTTCTTTCTCCCCGCTAAGTTGAAATTTTCTGGATCACGGTTTTTCCAATTTTCATACCTAAAACAAGGATTCTTTAGTTTGTCTAAAACCATTTTCGGCTTGTGCACTTCCAGCTGCTGTCAAACCATCCCCTAGACTGGAATATAAAAAATAGTGAAAGGGAATAAAGGGGAAAGGAGAAAAAAGTGAGTGGGAAATATCAGAAAGAGAGACAGAACATGAGAAACTCCTAACTCTGGGAAACGAACTAGGGGTGGTAGAAAGGGAGGTGGGTGGGCGGTGGGAGTGACTGGGTGATGGGCACTGAGGGGGACACTTGATGGGATGAGCACTGGGTGTTATTCTATATGTTGGCAAATTGAACACCAATAAAAAATAAATTTATATATTAAAAAAAAAACATCCCCTAGATTAAAACAGATGAATCAAAGTGGTAGCATGAAAACAAACTACTTGGGCACCCTGCAGTTTAGTTGACAATGACTGCCTCTGCAGAAATAATTACAGATAAGACTACTCCTTTCAATGGTATGGTATTTCTACAACATTTAAATCTAATATAAATATATATTTTGTAATTACAAAAACAGTAACAATATATGTTCACTGTAGAAAATATGGGGAATACAGAAGATAACGTAAAAGAAAAAAATTACTTCTAACTCCAATCATCTACATTTTGACATATGAACGTTTTAAAAATTCTGTCAAGTACAACTTTGCGCAATGGGTCTGAAGCCTGGCCTCATCTCTTTAAAAAGCCAAATGGTAATGAGGACCAGCTGAAAAAGATACTACTTGTGCCACAGAATTTCCTTTAATAGGAACTATAATAAAGACCTCTTATCAAATATTTCTAAGTGGCTATATATTGAAGACAGGAAAGTAGAGTAAAACGACTCTACCTTTAGGGGAAATCCTCAATCTAACCTAGATTTAATTATATTACAAGTTTATTTTTATCATCCCATTACACCACAAATAACTTCTAAAGTACAGTGTTTCAAAATGCTTCTCAGTGCTATTTCTCATATGGCCAAAAAGCTTCTACCAGATCAAACTTCCACAGCTAAACATTATAAACTCTACACAGAACAATCACTTGAAAGACACCAGAAAGTGGCCCAAAGTAGGCAGATTCTAGGTGGGGAGACAATGCTTGGAAGAAAGGAATGGCATAAAGTGAGTTTCCCGTTTTCATGGCTTACAAACTGAGTGCAGGCTCTGGTCAGGGCTAAACACCTATAGAAAATTCAGTCTTTTTGGCATGAAGATCTAGAGAACAATTTGAAGGTAACTACAGCTGCTGGAAAATAAGGGAAAGAAGGGTGAGAGCCGGAGAGGGAAAGCCCCAACCACAAACGCGTAAGACAGACTCCAGGCAGCTTAGCTAAGGGTAAAAGAAAGTGAGATTTGAGCTGCCACCCAAAGTAACTGCCTGCTAGAATGAATCAACATTCTTTGGAGGAATACAGCAGAATCATGTCAACAACTTATTAAACATATATGTAATGGACAAAACACTCCAATTAAAAGCAGAAACTGTCGGAATGGATAAAAAAGCAAGACAAACATATGCTTCATTTTGTAATGCCACCTAATATTATCCTCTCTACAACCATGATCTGGGGGTGCCTGGGTGGCTCAGTAGGTTAAATGTTTGACTCTTTGTTTCAGCTCAGGACATGATCTAAGGGTTGTGAGATGGAGTCCCACAACAGGCCCCATGCTCTGCATCATGTCTGCTTGAGATTTTCTGTCTATGTCCCTGCCTCTGCTCACATGCCTGAGCACATGCACCACCCCCCAACACACACACACACTCTCTCTCAAATAAATAAAATCTTAAAAAAAACACAAAAAACAAAAAACAAACCCTAAGCCCCATCATGATCTTTTAGCAGGTGGGATATTCAGAAATCTTGGCACCAGCATGGGACAGGGGTGGGGGGTGAATATGAGGTTTGAAAACATAGCAGTGTTTGATCTCATTACTTTTTTGAGTAGTTATGTATGTATTGGGGCACCTGGGTGGCTCAGTTGGTTAAGCAGTCTGTTAAGCATCTGCTTTCAGCTAAGGTCACGATCTCAGGGTCCTGGGATCCAGCCCTGCATTGGGCTCTCTGCTCAGTGGGGAGTCTGCTTCTCCCTCTCCCTCTGTGCTTTCTCTCTCTCTTAAATAAAATCTTTAAAAAATCATACATATGTATTTATATATACACATATGTTTACTTGCAAATCTAACTCAAGGAAGGCATGAGAAGTCTGGGTTCAGAAATACTACTTTAAAACGAGTATCTTTTTAATAGCAAAAGATGCAAACAGTTAAGTACTTCTCAGTCCATTTATTTATAAAACTCTTGATTCTCAGCCACTGAGCACTTACTATGTGACAGATACTGTTCTAAGTACATTACATGTATTAAGTCCCCCTTAGAGCTTAGATCCTTAGAGCTCGGGGATCCCTGGGTGGCTCAGCGGTTTGGCGCCTGCCTTCAGCCCAGAGCATGATCCTGGAGACCTGGGATCGAGTCCCACGTTGGGCTCCCTGCATGGAGCCTGCTTCTCCCTCTGCCTGTGTCTCTGCCTCTCTCTCATGAATAAACAAAATGTTAAAAAAAAAATCCTTAGAGCTCTGTAAGCCCTTTATTTCTATTTTACAAATGAAGAAAGTTCTCATAGTTGGTGTGGAGCAGGGACTTGAACCCAGGAATCTTGGCTTCTATGCCAAGACCAGATCGGTATTTCTAGATTAGAAAACTGTTGTCTTCAATCTATTTCTACCAGTCCATTTTTTCCCCCTGTTCCTCATCAGTATGCTCCCTTAGATGCAACTAAGCAATGCTCATATTCACCTACTGGGCAAATTCAAGTGATACTCCTCTCCTCCCTTGCCAGACCCATCCAGCAAAGGATCAGCAACCAGAAGAGAAGAGCCCGAAAGTAATCAGGTTTATTTTGTCCCACCTGGGCCTTAGTTTCCCCACTGATAACTTGGGTAATTTCTGAAATTAGATTTCAAAGCTAGATGCTCCGTGTATAGCTCTACAGTTTTTCTACACACACACACACCCACACACCCACCCCTTGAATACATTCATTAAAATAAATCTGTCCATAGTTACTAAAGAGTACAAATGCACAAATGACAATCAAAATTCTTTCTCTTATTCCCTGGGAGCAAGCACTGTCAACAGTTTGCTTATAATTAAGGTTAGCATTGTAACTTTAAATTTAGACCTCTATCTTATGATTTATCAACTTTAGATTACATTTATCTTTTGAGTACCAACTATGGAAGATGAGGAGCATACACTCACCTTTCCATTAATCTTTCTTTCCTGTTATCTCTCCATTTTTGCTATATTATTTTTCCATTATCAAGGTTAACAATTTGCACTCATAATTTTTTTAAAGACTTTATTTATTTATTCATAGAGACAGAGAGAGAGAGAGAGAGAGAGAGAGAGAGAGAGAGAGAGAGAGAGATGCAGACACAGGCAGAGAGAGAAGCAGGCACTATGCAGAGAGCCTGACATGGGACTCGATCCAGGGTCTCCAGGATCACGACCTGGGCTGCAGGCGGCGCTAAACCGCTGCGCGACCGGAGCTGCCCTGCACTCTTAATTCTTGTATGCTTTGTCTCTGGTGGATTCTGAAGTTTATAAACTCATAAATAGCATTTACAATGTTATCATGATGTATAAATCACTAGAGAACCAAGCATGGATGGACCATAATAAAGAAAATACTCCATGTCTACAGAGCTACTAATCTAATAGACAAAAAAAAAAAAAAAAGCAAAAGAATCAAATAGGTATCTAATAACACTTATTGAACACTTAATATTATGCTAAGCAGCCTACATATATCATTTTATTTAATCCTCAAAACAACCACACAAGAAGCAATTATTAACTCAACTTTGCAAAAAAGAAACTAAAGCTAACATTGTGTATCACTTGCCCACCTTGGCTAGTATGGAGCACCCAGGGATCTGAATCCAGGTATGGCTCCAGGGCCTGAACTCTTCACCACTATACTGCTTGATCATACTATTCTTTCACTTTCCTTCTCCTAGCAATGTCTTATTAGCACCCTGAATAGTAGAGACAATATGTTATTCAACAAGGCAGAACTTCAAGTCATCCTGTCTATATATTAAGCTTGTTTTTGACTACATGTTTTATTCCAAATTTTAAAAAATTATTTAACTGACACAATATCTAGCCTTTCTACTCACCAAATCTGGGAAGCATTAAAGACTATGTTTTATGGCTGGATTTCAAAACATAGTATGGGAAAGCAAAGTGTAGTTCTGACTTTTCCTGTTCACATATTAAGAATGACAGAACATTTAAAGCAGTGGTCCAACATAGAAAAATTCTTTAAAACTCGGGAAAGAAACTATAGATGAAACCTTCTTAAGGATACAGTTATCTCTCTTCTTTGATCTTATTTTTCAATCGGGGGGATAAGTTAAAAGGGTTACTGAATTACCTTGGTTTCTTGCTACATTATATACAGTATGCAGCCATATACTGGGTAAATTTCATTCCCAGTTATTTTTTAATCCGATTTCTAAAATACACAGGTGAAGAGAATCTCATTTATAGGCCAATTCTCTCCTTATGATTTCTAAGTACAGATATTACTTTCCTCCCCCCAAATCAAAGGATCACAGGACCAGATGTAAATCACATTCTCCAGATCTCCTATGGCAGGAGGTTAAGGATCCGGGTTGTAATTATAACCTAAGCCCTGACACCACTTCGATCCAACAAAATACATTGTTACACTGAGTGAATAACTAATTTTGGGCTTATTTCCACTAAAGCTGTTCTTTCAGGAAACAGCTAGTTCACCGTACCTCACCTACAAGTCAGAACCAGCTTTTGAACTATTTAGAAACGGTCAGATGTGGGTTAAAAGGGCATGCTAGTTTCAACAACACCTCTAGAATTGACAACCACTCATTCACTGTCAATTTTCCAAAGACGTAGATACTTGTAATTTGACATCTTTTCTTTTCATCCGTTTACATATCTATCACTCCCTGTAAGCTGTGTGCTACAGTACAGGAGAGTGTGTGACATCTTTGCACGCCGCAGGACCAGCAGTGTCTGGCACATAAAAGTGTGGAATTAACTACGATAAGGAAGTGCATGCTGCAAACAAAGGAAAACGGAGAGAAGCGTTTCAATGGCAAGGTTAAGGAGCCAATTATCCTCTAGAGAAGTACAGACGTTGGGCCCACCCAGGCCAAAATGTAACAAGCGAAGAGGCATCTGGAAGCCACAGTCAGGAATTGCAGTCCTACCTACCTTTACTCTTTATTGTGTCTAGGCGTTGCGGCCGCTAGCCCCGAAGAGCCCGAGGCCTTCTGCCAACGGGCCGCCAGTCCCCGCCTCCCGAGAGGGGTGGGAACACCGTGAGGCTGGACCCTGCCTCGGCCTTTCTCCCGTCCCAGCTCCGGCCATGCCTCGTTCGCGGACTACACTCCGGCCGCGTCTCCCTGCTCCAGGCCATACCATGACAGAGCAATTCCTGTGGACCAAAGGCGGACTCGGTTCACTCACCTACTTGGTAGAGCCGGCCCTCGGGTGAAAAAATGGTAATGTGACGGTCAAACCCAGCGCTGGAACCACGGGACATGTTGGCGAACCCACTACTTCAAGCACTGTCTCTGAGCCCCGTAGCTCCCACACCAGGCGTACAAATCCCCCCGGAAGTTTCAACGACTGCTTCCGGGGCACCGGCGAGCTGCATCCGCTCCTGCGCGCCGAACTCCGGGCTCCAGCGTCAGGCGGGCGCGGAGAGCTCTCCGAGGCCCCGCCCCTCGTTGGGGGTGGGGAGGGCCGGGAGGCCTTCGGTGTGCGCTTGCGCCGGCCCCTGGGCTGAGCGCTGTGCAGAAGCCCCGTGGAACTGGCGTTGAGGCAGTTTAGAGCTTTCATCTGGCGAGTGAATTGCCCGAGGCGAGGACTAAGACCCTTTCTGGGCGCCCAGACTAGTGATCGGCCTACCGGTGGGACTTAAATGGATGGCGTATTTAAGTCTGTCGTTAGTTTTGGGACGTGTAAATCCAGCTTGGGTCTAGATTGCTGGCGTCGTTCCTAATCTGCTCTGTACTCACCCACTTTTCCTTCCTACCACAGGGGAAAAGGAGTTGCAGCGACTGCGGCAGTAACCGCTCATTTTAGGTACGGAAGGGAGCGGGTTCTGGTAGGCACTGCAAAGAGCAGGGTTGTCTGGCCAGGCAAGACCCTTTTGGCCAGCAGCCCCAACAGTTTGTCTTAGAAATGGAACAGGAAATATGGGTGTAATGGAGGAATAGGAGGTTAAGTTGCCTTGATCGATAATGAACAGAAGGGACGGGGCGTATAGGAGGCTGTTGTTGAATGAATTGATGGGAGTAATTCCAAGCGAACTGGGTAGCCCCGGGAGCACAGCAGGTGGCTTTTCAAATTGTAAAATTGCCTATTTTGACTTTTCCCCAAGGCACACTTCTATTTAACCAATAAAAAATGCAAAACATGACTGTAGGCCGGTGTCATTCCCCCCTTCCCCCCTTAGAGTTTGTGCACTAGGAGGGCCAGTTATGCCAATGTTTCTGGCACTTCAGTGCCTGCTGTAAGTAATATCGAAGTAGGGATTCTTACCTTTTCAACATACTTTTTCCTAAACTCATTTTGCATATAGAGGGGGGAAAATGTGTAAGAACCTCTTGAGTTTAAGGAAGCTCCAATTTTCAAGAATGTTTTTTTAAAAATAAACTTCTATTTTATCAACCTGAAAAAAAAATCCAGAACTTAAAGAAAATGCTAAATGCAAACAGCATCTCTGGCACACCGGGTACCTTCCAGCTCTAGCTAATTTCCAAGCGTACTGATAAAAGTTGTCCCTTGCTTCTGATTCAGATCCCTACCCTCAGGACCACCTCCTCCTGACATTTTCAGTGCTTTTTTCCCCTCTCACACTCTGACTTACCCTGGTATATTGTAATTTCCAGACGTTGCCTGAATAATAATAAAGAGTTCTCTGTAAGGCTGCTAAGGAGGATGGACTGCCTCAACAGCCCCCCCTATGCTGGTGTGTCCCAAACCTAGGTCTCTAACTGGATCCTTCTCTGGAGCATTCTCTCTTTTTATTTTTTATTTTTATTTATTTGCTTTTAAAGATTTTATTTATCTATTCATGAGAGACACACAGAGAATGAGGCAGAGACATAGGCAGAGGGAGAAGCAGGCTTCATGCAGGGAGCCCGATGTGGGACTTGATCCCAGGACTCTGGGATTATGACCTGAGCCAAAGGCAAATGCTCAACCACTGAGCCACTCAGGTGTCCCGCACGTTCTCTTTTTAAAAGATTGATTGATTGATTGATTGATTGGAGAGAGTGTGAAGGAGGGGCAGAGGGAGAGGGAGAATCCCAAGCAGACTCCTTGCTGAGGGTGGAGCCGGATGCAAGACTCAATCCTAACACCCAGAGACCCCGGGGATCATGACCCAAGGCTAAATCTGATCCCCAAGGCTAAATCAAGTCAGACGCTCCACTGATTGAGCCACCCAGGTGCCCCATGGAGCACAGTCTTATCTAGTTGTCTGTTTTTTTTTTACATTGAGACACATGGTACCTTAAAACCCATTGTGTTTAAAACAGAGCTCATCAGTTAGTTGATGTGTGGCTCAGTTGGTTAAGTGTCTGCCTTCTCCTTGGTCATGATCTCAGGGTCTTAGGATTGAGCCCTGCCTTGGGCTCTCTGCTGTGGGGAGTCTGCTGCTTTTTCTCATCCCTACGCATGCTTTCTCACTTTCAAAAAAATAAAATTGTTGAAACACAAGAACCAAGCTCACCATTTCATCTCTTTCACACCAAGCCAGTTCCTGTCCCATGTACCAACTTAAGTCCTCAGAGCCAAAACCTTGATGCAGTCTTCAATTCTCCAAAACTTATTCTGTCCCTGTATAATACTGATCTTTCTTATTTATTTATTTTTAGTTTTTATTTATTTATGATAGTCACACACAGAGAGAGAGAGAGAGAGAGGCAGAGACAGAGGCAGAGGGAGAAGCAGGCTCCATGCACCAGGGAGCCCGACGTGGGACTCGATCCCGGGACTCCAGGATTGCGCCCTGGGCCAAAGGCAGGCGCTAAACCGCTGAGCCACTAAACCGCTGAGTCACCCAGGGATCCCCCTCCCTATCCCCTCTTTTAAGAAGTTTAAGTCCACCAATTGATCTCTTCCTCTCTATATGTCCAATGCACATAATTTGAATCTTTTATTAGCCTGAACCAAATGGAACAGCCATGTTTATAGGTCAAAATGGTCAAATATTGGTAATTATATGATTTAACTTAAAGAGTTGTGTGTCTAGACTTCACCAAAGATTAGCAGAACAGAGGCTGGGTACTTTTCATCTCTGTATCTTCTAACACCTCTGGTAAGAGGCTTGGCTCATTCAAGTTCAGTAAATGACTGTTAAATTGAACAGAAAACTGTAAAAAGAAAGGGAATAACAGAAATGTTTTCATAGCCACAATACTTTCCTTCCCATGTAGATATGACTGCCATAGGCACCTCTCAGTATTCACTGCCATGCAGTGATGGGATATTTAAAATCATACACATTGTAGGCCATGAGAATTTCACATGTTCAGAGAAATCCTGATCCCCTTTTGAGGTTGCATTTAAACTGGGCCCCAAAGAGTCATTGGGCTTTGGATGGTATATGCATTTTAATACTCTTAAGGATATTTGCTGGAAAGAATCAGCCTCATTTTTCAAACAAACTGGAAAACAATGATAACATCAGACTCCTTGAGGGCAGTAGTCACATCTGTGTTGCTCTCCCGTGTGTCCTCAATGCCAAACAATGTCTAGCAGCACTCAGTGAATATGCAGGCTCATGACTTGAGTTTTCTGTTATGCTTATCTTTCTTTATTTGAAGAGATTTGTGAATAAATGAGAAATCCAAATTTCAAAAACCTAAAAGTCCAGAGATTTTATATTAGAATTTGATATTTTTCCATATAGGCATATGAATTCCTCTGGGAAATCTTTCAGAAAGACAAACCCCTTGCTGATGCCACTGCTGAGGGAAATCCCCTGGAAGCAGACTGAATATGTGCCACTGGGTAGGAAGCAGCAGCTAACCTACTCACCAGGTGGACTTCCCCCTGGGTTGGGGAGCTTTCACCAGAGTCGTCAATGCTCTTGCAGCTTTAATACAGGCCTATGGGGGCAGACTTGCTGTGTCTGTGTGGAAAGTTTCATCTTCCTCTCTGTGGGGCCACCAAGGTAGACTTTTTGAAATGACTTTCTGGTTTTTTGAAAAATTTTAGAGATGACTTGACATCTTGTGAGTCTTGGAAAATCTCCTGGGGGCCTCCATTTGGCAAGGCCCACATTCTCCCCTGGGGGTGGAGGTAGGTGGAAGGTTGGGGTTACCCACAAGGCAAAGGTAAAAAGTGGCAGCGTAGATTCCCAGTGACTGCAGGCATGCTGAATCACATGGTGTTTGAAGGCAAGATAAGAATTTAGCCCTAAGCTTAAATTGCTCTGCTGGCAGTTCAGTGAGCCAAGGAATATAAAAAATGAAGCTTGTCTGTGTTTCCATGTGGTATTAGTGGATGTTGAAACACAATGCCCTGAGTTAGCCATAAACACTGGTAATATAGTACTTTAGGAGAGTTAGGATTTCTTGACCCCAGGGGTCAACAGTGGCCAGGATGGGGCTAGGGATATAACAGCTTGGGTGAACAGTAGGAGGGAAGTAGATCTCTGCCCAGCTCCCTGGCCACATTTACCAGTCAAGTGCTCCTCAGGGGGCTGAGGGAAAGAACCTGGCTGAATTTGTAGCTTTACCTATTTGTACCTTTCTCACAGTATTCTCAGTGCTGCAGCTTTTCCTGCACCCCAGTAGCTATGGCTGTCTGTCTGGGAATGGTCATTCTGGCTGAGGCTCTGAGGAAGAGAAGAGTGATTTCTCTGTACCCCAGTTCTATACTTTATGGGCAAAAGAGGACAAATACAGCATCAAACATGGGGTGAAGTGTGCTTCTGTTACTTACATGAAGCATGTGTGAAAGCCCTTCAAATCCTTTACCTGATCAGATGCCAACAAAGCAACACTCCCCTGCCTCCTTGCCCATAACATCTAGTGTGGTTCTCTCTTCTTTAGTACCAGTGGTGGGTACAACATGATGTCTGTCAACAGAGCAGAGCAATGACACAACTGTCATTTCCCTTATGCTCCCTTCTTTCCTTACCAGTCAGTATAATTCTGTGCCTGGATTCCATTAAATCATCACCAGTAATGAGAATACTGTCCTTTGATTTGAAAGGGAATTAACTTGAATCCGCCTAACCCAAAGGACATTTAATTAAAACTACCCAGGAACCCCCCCCCCCCCCGCAATTCTGTAGAGCAAATCCTTTTTTTTTTAGAGCCAGAATCTTTAGTTTTCAGTTCACCCTTGATTTTTAGCTATAACAACCTCAGTAGTACCCTCTTATAATATTTCATGTTTCTCTTGTTTTCCCAAACTCCACTGAAATGAAGACCGAGCGCTCAACTGATCTCTTGTTTCTGGAACCCTAGGATCTTGAGAAACATCAAGAGTTCTCATGGGTCTCCTCAGAATACTGGAAGAAGCAATGGAAGACCCCAGCTGGCTTGGGCTTAACCGTTGGTGGTTTTTAACATACAACTTCCCCTTAGGCATGATAACACAGGAAGCCCTTCATAGCTTGAGAGAACTGCAATGTTCCAGTGAAAAATCAGAAGGGGAAGGGAGGGGTTGGAGTCTTAAACATGGTTAGGCTCTGCTCTGAGTGTCAGAAACACTGAATTACAATCTGAGCCTTGCCACAGACTGTCTGATGACCATGACCTTGGTTTCTTTTCTCAATCAGGTAAGCATGGTGTACCCACCTTTAAGGCACAGAGAAAAAAATATTAACCACTACAGTGAAAATAAGCTACCTAGTAGACTTGAACTCAGCTTCTCTCTCTGTGAAGGTGGGGGCCACTGGTGAGTTAGGATTGGCTGTTGGCTATTTTGCTTCAATCTTTCCCTAGTACAGAAGGAAACCAAGTATTACACCAAGCTGCACTGCACTCCGCTATTGTTCAGAAGTGAAAGTCTATTTTCTTAACTTGGAGAGCAGCCAGTTCTTACCCACCTTGTCCCACACACACTCAGTCTCACCCACAGCTGTGGACAGGGGGATGGCAACTGTAAGCAACAATCAGTTCATTGGTAAAATTTTCATGCCTATCATATTGGGGTCCTTATGAATGTTATTTAATTTTTCACTCTGCTCATCACCCTCCCCCTTACCCTTATTCCAGCCCCCTGCTCAGGTGGGGAAAGGGAGTTATAGAAGTTGGCTAAGCACCAAGACAGTGAGTTAAGAACAGAGAGGAAATAAGACTCAACAGCCTTCCCTTTAGCCTAGAGACACTTCCTCTTCCTTGAGGTTTCCTAATTGGCTTCCACTAATTCCTATTTTCTTACCACAAAAGTAAGTCATCTCTGATGCTCAGAATGAACCAGGCTCTCGTGGGGTAATGGGGAAGAGAACAAACGAATGAGATTTCTGATCATTATAAGCAATATCTTCAGTCACTAATTTAGGAACTAGTTCTTGAGAAGCCAGTTATCAATGGGAAAGCAAGAGAGTGCTCCAGTCTGATTTTCTCCTTTGAAATGACATGACGGACCTTAGCTGAGATCCCCAAACTTCACCCAGAGTGCAATTGTCCACAGTGATGAAACAAAGGCAACTTTCAAAAATCAACCAGACAACAGATCTAAAACATTTTCAAGATTAACATTTCTGGGGCAGCCTGGGTGGCTCAGCGGTTTAGCGCCACCTTTGGCCCAGGGCCTGATTCTGGAGACCTGGGATCGAGTCCCCTGTCGTGCTCCCTGCATGGGGTCTGCTTCTCCTTCTGCCTGTGTCTCTGCCTCTCTCTCTCTCTCTCTCTCTGTGTCTCATGAATAAATAAAATCTTAAAAAAAAAAAGATTAAAAATTCTGGAATGATGTCCTACAGGGGTATAGCAAATTTCATTCTAGTCATCACAGTTCATAGAACAATACATGCCTAATACATAAATATTTTAGACACAGGGGGGTCTAAATAGTAATGATTACAGAGGGTGGCATTGAGAAATTATTATTTCTTGAGAATCAAAGCATCAGACACCAAAGACTATATTCTTGAGCTAGCCAGCTCAAATTACCAGGGAGCCTGAGGGGAATTCACTCAAAGAAGTGGGAATCACTCATTCATTTGGGGAATATAAGTAATAGTGAAAGGGAATAGAAGGGAAGGGAGAAGAAATGGGTAGGAAATATCAGAAAGGGAGACAGAACATAAAGACTCCTAACTCTGGGAAACGAACTAGGGGTGGTGGAAGGGGAGGAGGGCGGGGGGAGGGGGTGGGGGTGAATGGATGACGGGCACTGAGGGGGGCACTTGACGGGATGAGCACTGGGTGTTATTCTGTATGTTGGCAAATTGAACACCAATAAAAAATAAATTTATTATTTAAAATAAAGGAAATAAATAATTAAAGTTTAAATACAAAAAAAAAAAGTGGGAATCAGAGGTAAAAATCAGGAAGACATTTTCAAACAACTTCTCCAAAGTCATTCAACAAACATGTATTGAGCCCCTTCTATGGGTAAGAAGATGTCTGGCTGCTCTAGGACACACACAGATGAACCAGATAGGGGTCCCACCACAGTGGGGAAGATGAAACATGAATAAAACCAATACTAACAGGAGCACCTGGGTGGCTCAGTCGGTTAAACGTCTGCCTTAGGCTCAGGTCGTGATCACAGGGTCCTGGGATTGAGCTTGGCATCGGGCTCTCTGCTCAGCAGGGATCCAGATTCTCCCTCTCCCTCTGCTGCTACCCCTGCTTGTGCTCTCTCTTTCTCAAAATCTTTAAAAAAAAAAAAAAAAAAAAGCCATACTAACATGAGGCAGTTCATGATACATAAGGTAGAGTCCAACAGACCACTGTAAATGGGAAATTACCTTGGGTCATAGGAAAGGTAAGCTGCCTGCTGGAAGAAGTCTATCTGTGCTCAGCTTAGGAGGGCAAGAACTCTGAGAGGCATGTTAGTTATGAGCAGCGTGAGTGGTACCACGATGCAACATGGAGTGGGAGTGGCATGAAAAGAAGCAGGGGAAATAAAAAAAAAGAGCCTGTCTTTAGGACATGGCAATGGCCTAGCTTGACTAAGACTCACAAATATTCTAGATTAGGATACAAATGCAGGGAGGAGGCCTTGAATGCCAAAGCTAAGGAACTTAGGCTCTGGTTGAAAGGCAATGGGGAGATATACAATGTTTTTGAGTTAGGGAAGCAGCATGATTAGAATTATGTTCTGGAACTATAAACCTGGTGGCAGTGTTTATGATGAACTACACATGGGGATATCAATCAGGAGGCTGTTGCTAATAGTCCAAGAAGACGTTTCTGAAATCCTGAACTGGGGTGGTAGTAATGAGAATTGAAGAGAAAGAATATTTGCAAGAGATTTTTTTAATCACTCTCCCTCAATTGTTGAAAGTAATATACTATTCAAAGCAGTGCTACTTGTAATAGGCAAAAACTGGAAGCTATTTAAATGCCTGTCAACAGTACAATCAATAATTTGTGGCATATTAACACTACAGAACATCGTATAATAATGAAAATGAATGAACTACAATTACATGCAACACTATGCATGGACCTCACCTACTACCGAAAGGAAGAAGCCAGGCAGAAAAGAGTACAACTTGAATGATTCTATTTTTATAAGGTATAAAACCAGGCAAAATGGATCTATACTGCTAGAAGATTAGATAGTGGTTACCTTTGTGGGGGCAAAAAATGATGGAAGCAGGCATCTGGGTTCTGGTAACAGGCATGATGAACAGATTGTGGTAAAACTACAATATGATTCTTCCTCTCCCACTATTTCTTGCCCCTACTTGAAAATTCTGACAGGTCTTATTGCTTCTCTGTTCCTTAGATGATATGCACTGCTATGGTCACTTTAAATAACAAATGCATTCTCACTCCAGAAATTAGAATATCCAGTTCTAAAACGATAAAAATTCCAAACAGCACTGAACCATTTCTAATCACTGCATCACTTCTAATCCGCCAAGCTTAAGCTGGTTTCAGGTTAAAGCCTCTAGTGGAAAGGGGTTGGGAGCATGGTTGGCTTTTCCTCCTAATCACTCCTCGCTCAAAATTGTCCCTAGCCAAGGTGGAGGATGGGCAGTGGAGGGCTAGAATAGAGAGGGTAGGTAAAAATGAGTGGCTTAATACTTTGTAGGCCTAGCAGATGTTTAAAGCTGGTGTTTCTGGCGAGCCTGACAGATGGTTAAAGCTGATGCTGCTTCTCTTGGCCACTCTTCAGGGTCCATCAATGGTTCTCTGCTGGGTCCATTTATCTTTATATGTAGGTGGCCAATTGCAGCTCCTTCTTGAACCTCCTAGACATCCAGAAGTTCCCCTCTAGTCCAAAACAACCCTCTCTTTCCCATATCTGGCCCCCATCAGATCTTCCAAGCCAGAATCCTCTCCGGTTTCCTTTCCAATGCCCCTTGTCAACCCTTCTGTCATCTATATTTGCAGGCAGACTCAAGCTTCAGCTTTCCCAGGCACCAGCACTCTGGGTCAGCCATACTGCAGGAGGATCTTCCAAGTCCTTCTACTAAGGCATCATTCTTGGGGTTCTGGGGTCAGAGGACACCCAAGGAACTCAGAGCACAGGTACTCTCCAAAGAAACTTCTTTATCTTTTTCCCTCCTCTGACTCTTTTATATCTTTGGCCTGGCTAAGGGGCCTGAGGTTGTGAGGCAGATTCTCCTTCATTCTCTTTGTAAAATCTGCCTATGTGGTATGTGCCTCACCCTCATCTGGGAATCTTTATATCTAGTACATTTGTGCTTCTGTGGAATGTGGCACATACATTGTAACAGTTTCAGACTATGTAGAAGATGAAAAGAAGAAAGTAAAAATCATCCACAATTCTAACACCCAGAAATATCTACTGACATTTTGGATTCAGCAAAATGTTATATCTTTAAAATAGAAATTTAACATTCTGTAACATTTAAAATTACACCTACTTCTTCATTTCCTTGTTTTGAGCATTTATTTACAATTTTGTTATTATTATCAATAGCACTGTTATGAATATCTTCAGTACAAAGCTTTTTTAAAAAAGAACTTTTCCTTTGGAAAGGCAGTCAAGAATGGGCTAACCCAAATAGATATTTTGAAGGTAAAAATCAACACAATTTGCTAATTGTATACGTATGCAAGTAAGAGGGGGGAAGGAATAAGAAAAAATAACAAAGTATGGTGAGAATTTGCTCTGTTGGGGTGAAGATGAGTGGTTTCTAAAGTGCTTGGGTTTGAGGGTCTGCCAGCCACCCAGGTAGAAATGCCAGCTACATATATGGAATTGGAAAGAAACCAAGGGTAGAGATGGCACCTTCCTTTGAGATACTTGTCTGTTAAACTAACCCCAACAAGGCATGGTTTTGTCAGGCTACCAGCCTAAAAGTATTTGCAGTCAGATGGGAAAAGAGCCAGTGGAGAGGGATTAATTAACTGAAGAGAACAAGGTCTCAAGTCACCAAGAAGGGATAGAATGACAGAATAGAGGCAAGTAGAAAAAGAACCTAGAAAAGAAAAGAGAGAAAGGGTCAGGACAGAAAAGTTACTGGAAAGGGCAAAAATTGAGGAAGAGGCTCATTACAGATGGCTTGTAGATCCTGGTTAAGTCATCTGCTGACAGTGAGAATGGCGAAGTTATGACTCAGGATTAAGACTCATGAGGGTTGTTGTATTATTTTTTTAAAGTAAGCTTCAGCTCATTTGCTGCTACTTAAAATACTATTCAAAATATGGTCTGCAGCATTGCATCACTAGATACACCAGACCCAATGAGAATCTACATTTTAAACAACATCACAGATGATTCTATACCTATTAAAGTTTGAGAAGTACTGCTGTAGCCCATCTTCCTCACTTAACAGAAAAGGAAATGGAAGTTCCAAGAGATAAACTATTTTTCAAGTTCAGATTGCAAACGTTGAGAGAAGTCCTTCAGGAAATTAATGGGAATTCAATGAAAGATGAAATCATGAATCTTCAATTGAAGTTCTAGCTGTAAAATTTCATGACTTTTCTAGCAATACTTGTGTGTTGGAATGAAGTGGAATAGTTTGGGGCTATTCAAAATGAGGTTTATATGAGGCACTGCAGGAGATGAAAGGAAAGAAAGAATCTGCAGTGTTATTGAAACCCATCTCTAAGATGAATGCTTTAAGAGTGGGATGGAGGGATGTAGCACCTGAGTGGTTCAGGAAATGAAGTATCTAACTCTTGATTTCGATCTCAGGGTCGTGAGATTGAGCCTGACATTGGGCTCCTTGCTCAATGCAGAGTCTGTTTGAGATCCTCTCTCTCTGCCCCTCCCCCTGCTCTCTCTCTTTCTTTCTCTCTCAAATAAATAAATAAAATAGATCTTTAAAAAAAAAAAAAAGAGTGGGATGGGGAGGAAGGTAAGCAAACCCAGATGAGGATGAGGAATAGAGGCCTTTAGGTGAATAAGGGATGGGTCTAAGAACACACCAAGGAGCTGGTAGTTGGGATGAAAGAGTGGGGCAGGTAAAGAGTTGTGATCAAAATGAAGAACTTGAAAGTTTGCAATCCTGAAGGTGGAACACTTTTAGTAATTTAAAAGGCCTAGGTTGGCCATCTCACAGGGGGCGAAAAAGATCCAAGTTTAAGAGGTTAAGAGGGCCAGCCCCGATGGCCCAGCGGTTTGGCACCGCCTTCAGCCCGGGGTATGATCCTGGGAACCTGGGATAGTCCCACGTCAGGCTCCCTGCATGGAGCCTGCTTCTCCCTCTGGCTGTGTCTCTGCCTTTCTCTCTCTCTGTCTGTCATGAATAAATAAATAAAATCTTAAAAAAAAAAAAAGAGGTTTAGAAACGAAACCAAAACATGCATGGTGTTGGACACTCTGGGGACAATGGCAGTGGGTGGGAATAAAAAGTCTACTGACAGCTTAAAAAGCACCAACTGTTTGACACTCATATCCTCATATAAACTTCCCCTGGTGTGTCAACGAACAAAAGGAGTCATGTGATTTGCTTTAAAAGATAAAAAGCTCTTTATCTGTGTAAAGCAGCAATCCTTCCTGAGACTCTCTTCAAAAACTTGGTCTGACTACAGTTTATTTCTTTAGTAGTTGGGTATTAGAGGGCCTAACTTGGAAAAGACCCACTTCTTCAAAGATCTGATCATGCCAGCCAAAACAAGACTAAATGCCAAAGGACATAACCACTAATTTGAGCCAATAGATATTATCAGAGTGACAGCTTCCTGGAACACAAATTTCCTTCTGAACACAAGGAAGCCTGGAGGAGTTCATGAGTATACAGCTCTGCAAGTAGTATTTTATGGTATACAACCATGCTGTAGCTTAACTTGGCTACCTCTCTTTATGAATTTACATTATTATGATTTAGAGTACACCAGGAAGATGTAGAAGACCACACAAAGAAGTTTTCATTTTCTGTCAGGTGAAAAAAGTTACAAAAGAGCTTGCAGAGAATGATACTTTAAAAAAATTGTATATAAAAATATTTATCTATGTAATAGGCATATATATATGAATAAAAACATAATAGCAATTGACAGCTCAGGTCTGGAGCAGAGGATAGAAAAAAATGCAGCTTTGGATTTGAAGATAAGGTCACTGAAAACAGGAAGAAACTATAAGAATAATTTACCTTTAAAGACCTAGTAAAAGGGGTGCTTAGCCGGCTCAGTTGGTAAAGCATGCATCTTGATCTTGGGGTTTAAAAAAAAAAAAGACTAATACAGTACATCTTAAGCAACAAGTCTGGGCAGGGGACTTACCTTTGGGAAGACCTGCCATCACCACTTGCAAAGGAACCTATTTCATGGAGGTGGAGGCCCATTCTATTCCCCCAGGCTGGGACGCCACTCTGCCCCAGCCAGTCATATGAACAGCAGAATTGTCAGAGAATTCCACTGGCACCTAACAATGACATTCTCTGTTCTGATGCAGTCATAGAAAGCAAAAGAAATCTGTTTTAATAATCAATTTTAAGTATTTTGAATATGAACTAAACTTGATACCAAGTAATGTTTTAGTCCAGCCGACCTGGTCTCTTACAAATGAATTAATGTCTCTACTGTATTAGAAATTAAAGTCCTTAGTGATTTCTCAAGTATTTGCTCTTTGAGCTGTATTTTAACTTAAGAGCAGACAGGGGTAATTATTTTTATGTGGTTGAATTTTACATCACATTTCTTGTCAGAAACTACTGAAAACCCTTCATATGATACTGTTATCTACAAATTATCATGGTTACCTTAATAACAATTCATTTGATAAGAGTGTACTGACAATACTCTGATAGCAACACAAACTATTTTTAGCTGCCATCAGTGACTAGATAATTGTCTTCCTGTTTATATCAATTCCTGGTTGAATGCAAGTTGTGAATGTGGGATCTCTGGAAGCACCCATCAGATGGAAAATTGCCAACAAAGAACAAACCTCAGGAGAGAGAGCTTTAGGGAATTTTGAAATACCATGAAATAGATATGATAAGAGGAAATTCAAGATTTTTCTCAAGATTTACTGCATTTACTCATTGGTATTCTCCTGTATTTTTTCATTTCACTGTTTTCTATGGCTTTCTTTAGATCTCTAAATGGAAGTCCCTTTGCTTCTATAGAATATATCTTCAAGCAGACTGCTTGTCACCGGCTGGGACAAAGCAAGGAAAAGCTGGTCTTCTCATCTTTCTTTCCCCACCCAGGTGCCTCTTACTCATCCCTTCCTGCCTCCTGTAGGACTGCTGGACTATCAGATGCTTCATTCCCCACTATCGCTCACACTCCCATGTAATTCTCACCTAGGATTGTCAGATGTAGCAAATAAAAATACAGAGTGACCTGTTAAATGTGAATTTCAGATAGCTCATACTTTTAGTGTAAGTCTGTCCCTGCAATACTTGAGATATATTTTTACTTAAAAAAAAATGTTATTTATCTGGAATTCAAATTTAACTTGTAGTCCCGTTTTACCTGGAGACACTCCTCTCAACGCTGTGGGTTACCAGGGGCCCTAATAGCTGCCTGGTCCCTCTTATTGAGAACTCTATCTGCTTAGGTCCCAGCCTGAAAGAATACCTAAATCTAAGTTCATTTCATCATAGTTGTCTTTGTTCCTGTACTCTGTCATTCCCACAAGGGCTCCCTTAGATGTTTTTCACTCTAAGAATTCCAAATTACTGAAGGATGGCCAAAATACCAGATCTGAACTTTGCCCTCAATTACCCTGATAATATTAATTTTTAGCAAATGAATATAAAACTCACCATGATGGACCAGAATTCAGGTGCCCACATAACACACTCTTTCCATTCCTGCTTTATTTTTTTTAAGATTTTATTTATTTATTCATGAGAGACACACAGAGAGAGGCAGAGACGTAGACAGAGGGAGAAGCAGGCTCCATGCAGGGAACCCGACGTGGGACCCGACCCGGAACTCGAGGATCACGCCCTGGGCCGAAGGCAGGCGCTAAACCACTGAACCACCCAGGGATGCCCCAGAGCACGACTTTTTATTTATTTATTTATTTATAAGATTTATTTATTTATTTATGATAGACATTGAGAGAGAGAGGCAGAGACCCTGGAGGAGGGAGAAGCAGGCTCCATGCGGGGAGTCCCACGCGGGACTAGATCCGGGGACTCCAGGGCCGCGCCCCGGGCCAAGGGCAGGCGCCAAACCGCTGAGCCACCCAGGGATCCCCCTGAGTACGACTTTTAAAAGAATTCCTCTTCTCACTGTCTTGGACCTTGCTTGACAGGTAGTTTTTTTCTTCCACTCAGGTGATCAGAATACAAAAGGGCAGTCTATGTGTTTGGGGCAAGCCGCCTTCCTTCAGAAGATCTCTGCATTCCCCAGGGTCCTGTGTCACTGTGATTTACCTAAGCAGCCCTAGATTTCCCCAACTCCTGGACAAAGAACAGATGTACTTCAATTCCTGTCAAGTAGAAATTGGTATTTTATTTAATTCTAATTTTTTAGTTATCTCTACACCCAATGTGGGGCTTGAACTCACAACCCTGAGATTTAGTCTCATGTTCTTCTGACTGAGCCAGCCAGTTGTCCCAGGGTTTTATGTATCTATGCATTTATTTGAGAGAAAGAGCATGAATGGAAGGGGCAGAGGAAGAGGAAGAGAGAATCTTCAAGCAGACTCCTTGATGCAGGGCTCCATTCCACCACCTAGGAGATCATGACCTGAGCCAAAACCAGGAGCCAGACGTTCAACTGACCAAGCCACCCAGGCACCCCTAAATAATTATCTTTTTGATGTTAACATTTTTGGATACGTTGTTATAAATGCATCTATTTTAAAGTGTTTAGTGTGATAAATTTTGACTAATATACACATACACCTAAGTTGGCATCACCCATATCAATACATAGAACTTTCTATCACCCTCCAGAAAGTTCTCTTGTGCCCTTGCCTCAGGCACTACTATTGTGATTTTTATTATCATAGATTGACTTGGCCTATTCTTGAATATTAAATCATACAGTATGTACAAATAAGTAAAGAACATTAAGTATTGGAACATGAATATTTCCAGCTAAAATTAAGGTCCAGTGAGGTGTAAGTTGGCTGGAAGGCAGGTAAAACAGAGGCAAATATGAAAAGTTAATCACTTTGTTAAACTAAGTCAAACTTGATTAAATGGAAAAAAAATTGTATCCTTCAAAAAGCCCTCATATACTAAGGGATGGAATTAATAGTGTTCATAAAATTTTGAATCAATCTGAATAAAGGCATTGTAGAATGAAGAACAAATGACCAGAGGCTAAAGAGAATGCACTGCTCCTTTCTCTTCAACCCAAATCATTGGGTGGTTAAGTAAAAGTAGCTAATAGCTTTTTTTTAAATTTTAAATTTTAAATTTTTTTATTTATTATTTTTAGAGTAATTATTTTTAAGATTTTATTTATTATTCATGAGAGACACAGAAAGAGAGGCAGAGACACAGGCAGAGGGAGGAGAAGCAGGCTCCATGCAAGGAGCCCGATGTGGGACTCAATCCCAGGAATCCAGGATCACATCCTGAGCCAAAGGCAGATGCTCAACCGCTGAGCCACCCAGGCATTCCAGCTTTTTTTCTTGTTTTTTAAAGATTTTATCTATTTATTCATGAAAGACAGAGAGAGTGAGAGAGAGGCAGAGCCATAGGCAGAGGGAGAAGCAGGCTCCATGCAGGGAGCCTGATGTGAGACTCAATCCCAGAACTCCAGGATCACGCCCTGAACTGAAGACAGATGTTCAACTGCTGAACCACCCAGGCATCCTCTAAGAAGCTTCTGATATCTTGGCCCATTTATCAGAGGTCATTAAGTGATTTAGTGTGAGTGGGAGATAATCTTTACAGGATGAGAAGATACCGGAAATGGGAGAAGGCGTTTAGATACAACATGAGCGGCCTAGGCCTAGATGCATTGGTTCCACTATTGCAGGACCTGAAAGGTGAGGTCAGGAGTAGCAAAATGGATATCAGAGCACTTATTGCCCAAGTAAGTGGGATATCTGGCCCAACAGGAGAAACAGGCTTCATTCTACCTTGAGTTCCCCAACTCTGGGTAAGTCTCCGGAAACAAATGCAACTTGTTATGAAAAGATTTTATATTTTATTTAATTTAAAAAAATCAATTTGTTGACATGCAAACCAACTGGACCAAACAGGACAAACTTGATCACACAGGAGCAATGCTCTAAACAAGCATTGACTGAAGAGCTCTGATGCCAACCAGAAGGGCCCCCAAACACAAGTTTGGCATGGGGCAGAGTAGAATCCTTATGTCTTTCGGTGAAGACAAAGCCATTTGGTTGGCACTTCATAGGAATATCTTTCCACCATGTCGTCATCATATGGTATGTGCCATGAGTCTCCAGTTGTTTGCACCACTGTGTCATAACTGGGAATATTCTGTTGAATTAAAAAGGGAACCAAACATTGAGAACACTAAGGGGTTACCTGGCCATTTCCCTTTCTTTTCTGACAACTTCTCAGTTTGCTTCAGGAGTATTCTCTTTGACTTAATGAATTTTCAAAGAGCAGCTAGCTCTGTGAAGATAAACCCTAGTATTAGGGGTTCCTTTTTTTGGGGGGGGGTTTCATTTTTAAGGTTAAACGCTCTCTATAGGAACATCACATTTATAGGCTATAGTATCCCTTTTCTTGCCTTTATCAGTGAGACAAAAATTTCATATATATATAAAAGTAGAGAAATAGTAAAATGAACTCCCAGCCACCCGCCCCAGCTTCAACCATTATCAACACGTGGCTAATTTTGTTTCATCCATACCACCCCTCAAGATTATTGTGAAACAAATCTCAGACATTATATTACTTCTGTAATATTCAGTATGTACCCTTAATTTTTTTTTTCATTTATTTATGATAGTCACACAGAGAGAGAGAGAGAGGCAGAGACATAGGCAGAGGGAGAAGCAGGCTCCATGCACCGGGAGCCTGATGTGGGATTCGATCCCGGGTCTCCAGGATCGCGCCCTGGGCCAAAGGCAGGCGCTAAACCGCTGCGCCACCCAGGGATCCCTAGTATGTACCCTTAAAAGATAAGGGTCTATTTTGTGAATATAAGTTCAATACTATTATTACACTTAAGAGTTAATAATTCCTTATCATGTCTACTGTTCATATTCTCCAATTGTTACATGTGCATGCATATATTTTACAGTTGATTTCTTTGAATAGGCATTGAAATTAGGTTGTTACATCATGACTGAATTATTTCTTAATTTTAATTAGACCTTTACTTCTCATCTCTATTTTTCTTGTAATTTTTTGTTGTTGAGAAAACCAAGTCAGTTGTTCTGTATCATTTCCCAAAGTCTTGATTTTTCATACAGACTTGTTTTGTATGTTTTTTGACCATTGAGCCATATTTACTACTGGCTAATGTATTTTTCTATAATAACTCTCCTTTGGATTTTCTCCCTTTGCTTTCACACAAGAGACATTCCTTGTATTTGTAGGAATATAAACTGGAATCAAAGGAGAACTCAGTTGAGTCTGTGCTGCTGAAGTGGATTAACAGGAAAAAGGAATTCCTTAGCAGAGGTATTCATGGACCACAAGGGATAAGGAATTTTCAGCTATTGCAAATAAATAGGAAAATTAAAAAATATGTATGAGGAGTTATAATTGGTAACATAATTGAAGTCACAACTGATGACATCTCAGATGTTTTCAATGTATCAATTAATGTGGGGCTGGTCTATGAAAACTTTTGCCCTGGCTGACTTTCTGTTTCCAGGAACTGGCTAATTCCAAATACCAAACTGCAGCTGAGAAAAATAAAGCATTCAGAACCTTCAACTAATTGCAACATTCTTTTACTATGCCACATTTTTATTATATTCTGGATTCTGTTGACATTAAGTAGAGAACAAATAACATACCTGAAAGATTATTTTTGATCCTGGAAGCCTATTAAGAATTGCTAGCTGATGTCCCCGCTGCCACTTAAAGAAGAGGTGCTGGGTCTTGGCATTGTGTAGACAGGCCTTGTGGTCCCGCATCAGATCTTTGGTGATAAACTTGCAGTGGTTCCCCGAGTGCAGCGTGGCATAGAGAAGGAATGGATCGTCCTCTGAGCTGAGCCAGGCATAAGAAAGAATACAATCAAACATAACCCCAAGGAAGCAGAGTACAGAATTCTTTACCATGCTTTTTACTTCTTATTCTACTTTCTTTAGAGGTGCTCCGCATTCTTTTCTTTTCTTTCCCTTTTTTTTTTTTAAAAGATTTTATTTACTTACTTAAGAGACAGAAAGAGAGAACACCAGCTGGGGGAGGGGCAAAAGGAGAAGCAGCAGCAGACTCCCCACTGAGCAGGGAGCCCAATGCAGGAATTGATCCCAGGACCCTAAAATCATGACCCGAGCTGAAGGCAGACGTTTAACTGACTGAGCCACCCAGGCAGGCACCCTGATGCTCTGCATTCTTAACTGACATGATTTCAGTGATGCTTATAAACTAACCACCTCCAAGTCCTTTGCTATTTGACAGCACTATCTAGAATACAGAATGAAAGCTAAAGGGAAGGGAATGCAAATATTCACCTTGGCTCAATTGGGCTCTTCCACTAAAATGGAGAATTCTAACAATTATCCTCTCTTCTCATTCAAAAGTTGGTCTCTGTGTGCCCCAGATGCTGTTCCTATTTGCCTTATCCACCACAGAGCACACCCTTCCCCCGCTTTCCTCACTCAAACTAAAAAAATGTTCATAATAGTAACAGGGCAGGATGACACTTGCTTGCAAGTTACCAAAAATAATGGGCTGCCCTCAAAGCTAAAATTGGTATCTCAAAGTAGCTTCTGGGAAGTCACCCAGATCAGCACCCGAAGGCATCTCCTGCTTTGAGAAGAGTCAGTGACTCAGAGTCTCCAATGGACCCTCAACTTCGGCACTTACCACTGGAGTACTGTGTGCTGTAAGAACAGTAGTAGCTGCCTTGACTCAGATTAGGACTTCAGCATGTGATAGGTCTTTTGCCTTGATCCAAATGACCCAAAGTAGGACATTTTAGTGTTTATTTATTTATTTATTTTAAAAAAATTTTTATTTACTTATGATAGTCACACAGAGAGAGAGAGAGAGAGAGAGGCAGAGACACAGGCAGAGAGAGAAGCAGGCTCCATGCACTGGGAGCCCGACGTGGGATTCGATCCCGGGTCTCCAGGATCGCGCCCTGGGTCAAAGGCAGGTGCCAAACCGCTGCGCCACCCAGGGATCCCTAGTGTTTATTTTATACTAAACTATTTGGAATGAAATGATAAATGACTGGAATCTGTCTGCCTTAAAAATCTCCAGGAAAGGGGATCCCTGGGTGGCTCAGCGGTTTAGTGCCTGCCTTTGGCCCAGGGCGCGATCCTGGGGTCCCGGGTTTGAGTCCCACGTCGGGCTCCTGGCGTGGAGCCTGCTTCTCCCTCCTCCTGTGTCTCTGCCTCTTTCTCTCTCTGTGTCTATCATAAATAAATAAATAAATCTTTAAAAAAAAAATCTCCAGGAAAAAGAGAGAGGGAAAGAAAAAAAGAAAAAAACATAGGGGATTAAATGGAACAAGATTAGAAAAATGATGGTAATTGTTGGAGCTGGGTGACAGTTACATGGGGATTCACTATACTATTCTCTGTAATGTACGTCTGAAAAGACTTCTTTGGCACGTTGGTGGAAAATAGAATTAATGTTAAAACTTAAGTATTCAAATCTGAAGCCATAGAAGGTCACTTTAATGGACGCAATAAGTACAAGTCTCAAACCAAGTATGAGACCAATTTCCAACAGGCTTTTTGGTTTTATTGCTGCATTTATCCAATTCTTCTACCTAAGAAATATAATAGTGATGATGAGAGCACTACATATATACTTTCTATGTACTTGGTGCCCTGATACATATAAAACTGTGGCAGGGCACCAAATACATAGAAAGCATATGTGCTATTCCTGACCACCAAATCCTACCCCTTCCCTTATCCTTTTTTACCTATTTATTCTGCTTTATTGTCTTTAGCCTTGATCACTGCCTAGAATTACATTACTTTTTAATTTGTTTACCTGTTTAAATCCCATGAAGGCAGGGACTTGGTGAACTGTTGTTTTCCAAGAACACAGAAGGTTTTCATCTTTATATAATATTTGCTTAATGATTTAGGTAGGACCTAAATGGCATGCATTCTGTGTACTCATCTCACTTCTGACTTTATCTTCATCCTACTTCTCCTTTCTCCTGATTTCATCTATTTAAATTTATCCTGTGTAGGAAATATATTTTTATAAGCTGCCTCAAATCTTTTTTTGGATTCATTACACATACACTTTAAAAATGGTGAATATAGGTAACTAACAAGCAGATGACTTAGGCCTAGTGTAATTCACCTAGAACTTTCAGTACTTACATGTTGTCAGCAAAGAAGCAGCTGGCTTGTTTTTGCACCATTTTCATCTCATCCTTTCTCCACCTGGAGTGCTGTGTTAGCATGTGCTTTCGGCCCAGGACCAGCAGTTCCAGATTCTGCTTGGCTAGTTGAGAGACCACATCCAAGAGCTAAAAAACACAAAACCAGTGCCCAAGAAGGCCAAGGGAAGAATCTCAAGTAAGTGGAGTGATTCTTCCAGCTAGTAGATTCAATGGTAAAATACTCTTTCCTGGTAAGGGGTGAGAAAACATTCCTTAAAATAATTTTCCATCTTTGTAAGCCTGAAGAAAATGCTTCCTTATTACAAATTAAAGTCTAACTAATACCTGCCTACTGGTCAGGCTACTTTTCAATCGGTCTAGGGAGGGGTTCTCTAAGCCCAGACAAGATGAGTTGTTTTTAATGTCTATTTCACAGAGCACACTGGGATAGATATAGGAAGGTTCAAGGATGGGTTTTAGTCCCCAACCTGTTTCAACCAAAACAGCTCAGCTTTTATATACTTACATATCAGTACTCTGCATAAGTTTCCATTTGAATAAAGGGTTCTACTTCTTTTTTTTTAAATTTGTATATGACTAGTCTATAAAGCGTCTTTTCAGCCAACTTTTCTGTGTCATGATTTTGTTAAGACTGCTACCTTTCACTGAAATCTTTTTTTCCACTCAAAGCTCTGTCAGTTTCTATTCTCTAGTCTCCTTTTCAGTGAATTTACTCCCATTTTCTCTACTTCCCACTCATCTTGTGTGCACATGACCACTTCTCAAAAGTCTGGATTTTTAGCAAATCTGGTACTTTGGTAAGCTTGCCTACATTCAACCTTTCCTAAGAAGTCTATAGATTACTTTTGTTTACAATGTACTAAACTAAGTTATCAATGGATATTACTAAAAAAAGAAGTTAATGAAAAATTGTAAATTGTTATACAATATCAGAAATATAAAAGTTATTTATAATAATTGCTGAGCCTATGAAAATCATGCGTTAAAAGTCACGAAGAAATTAATTTTCTTGAGTCATGGTTGGAAAGGGCACTGATTTTATTTTATTTTTATTATTTATTTATTTATTTATTTATTTATTTATTTATTTATTTATGATAGTCACACAGAGAGAGAGAGAGGCAGAGACACAGGCAGAAGGAGAAGCAGGCTCCATGCACCGGGAACCCGACGTGGGATTCGATCCTGGGTCTCCAGGATCGTGCCCTGGGCCAAAGGCAGGTGCCAAATCGCTGCGCCACCCAGAGATCCCAAGGGCACTGATTTTAATCTAGCTTCTCTTCACTCATAATTTCTTCCCCTGTAGATTTTTAGAATATTATTTAAAATTCCTTAATCAATAAAACTTCATTTGTTTATTTGGTCAGTTGTCAAATATAGTTTTAGCACTGTTAGTATAATATCTATGTAGATTCTCTAACAGTTTAAGAATAAATTTAGCAAGGGCCAAATTTTTAGTATTACTGCTTAATGCTTTGGATTTACATTGTCCATCCTACTCCATTACTAATCTTATTTTAGGAAATTGCAGATGGCTTTATTATCTCTAATTAGTAGTTCTAGAATTAAGACAGAATGGACACAACTTGCCCACTGAATGTGTGCTAATACTTAAGCAGAAAAGTATACCAAGACCAGTCAGTGTAAAGCCTCTAAACCCAAAGCTTAAAACTAGTAAAATATGATTCTTTCCTTCAAAGCTAGGGATAGTGGCTTCTGTGTTCATTCAACAGTTATTTCCCAGATTTCTCTAATTATAAGGCACATGGTAGGTATCTCAACCTACAAAATTTTAAGATACTTGGTCTCTGGGGTACCTGGGTGGCTCAGTGGGTTAAGCGGGCTCCCTGCTCAGCAGGGAGCCTGCTTCTCCCTTTCCCTCTGCCTACCCTGTTCTCTTTTTCTCTCCTATAAATAAAATCTCTCTCTCTTTAAAATCTTACCACCCAAAGACTGTTAACATGTATTTAACAGTGGTTTTATTCCGTACATTTTTATATAATCTTATAAGCTTATAAGCCATCATTTAATTTAATTTAATTTTTAATATTTTATTTATTTATTCATGAGAGACACAGAGAGAGAGGCAAAGACACAGGCAGAGGGAGAAGCAGGCTCCATGCATGGAGCCCAACGTGGGACTCGATCCCAGGTCTCCAGGATCACACCCTGGGGCTGAAGGCAGCGCTAAACCACTAAGCCACCCAGGAAGCCCTGCCATCATTTTATTTATTTATTTTTTTAAGCCAGCATTTTAAAAGTTAAGGCTAGCAATCAAAAACAAACATCTACACTATAAGAAAGTTTGGCTCATCGATCCAAATACCTCAAAAGATACTCAGAGGTGCATCTCCTTCAGAAAGTACTTGTAACATTCTTTTCTTCCTTTTTCTTTCTATCTACTTACTTTATTATGTATTTTTAAAGATTTTATTTATTCGAGAGAGGGAAAGCATGAGCAGGGGGGAGGGACAAGCAGACTCCCTGCTGAGCACGAGGCAGGACCCAATGCATGGCTCAATTCCAGGACACTGAGATCATGACCTGAGCCCAAGTCAGACACTTAACTGCTTAGCAGATGGAGCCACCCAGGCACCTCTATAACGGTCCTTTCCTAAAGCTATGTTGAAATTACAGATTATTTTCAGTGAGCCCAATTACAAAATAGCAACTGGATTCTTGAAGATAAATTACAATTACTTTTAAAATTTTCCATATGAATTCCTACCAAATTAAAAGATGCCCCCCCTAATCAAACAAAAACATTTTGATATTGATTGCTTAAATTTCCACGCAACTGGCTTCCGTACATGGCTTAAAGAAAAATACAACTGAGTCTTCAGAGCTATACTCTGGTTTAGATAAATGGCCTTAAGTTTACTAATACCATGTTAAAAACAGGGGCCCAGAGAACAGAAAAGGATTAACTTGAACTGCTCTGGGGCACCATCTTGTGGCTTAGAGGTGTCGACTAGCAGCAGCTCTCTCTCTGAAACAATGCAAACAAAGGAGAATAAATGAAAGACACAGGAAAGAAAGAAGAGTATACAGAAAAAAGCACTGGCCTGAAACTATTGACAGTCTAGCTATGAGTCAACTTCCTTTGAGGTAAATTCCAAGGCTGGATCCAGTGGGCTAGGTCAGAGTCATAGGTATACTCAGAACAGTAAAGAAAAAGAAAATTTACATTAATTCTATATTAGAACAAAAATAAAAATGGGAGGGATTTCCACTTCTGGGAAGATGGGAGTAAATCTACATTTTCCTATCTCTGCCACTAAGTACAACTAAAACCCCCAGATATTATACAAAACAAACCCAGAAAGACTTTGAAAGTTTGATGTTTCCAAAAATCAAACACGTTTAAGATATAAACTACAGTATAGGGACACCTGGCTGGCTCAGTCGTGGAACATGAGACTCTTGATCTTGAGGTTTTAAGTTTAAGCCCCATGTTGGTTGTGGATATTGCTTTAAAAAATATGGCATAAAAAAAAACAAAAAACAAAACAAAACAAAAATATGGCATAAAATGAAATTTATGCCTATTTTCCAAATAAAGAAAAAAAATCAGAAATTAAGAAAAAGAAGACCATGAAAGGTAAAGAGAAAAAACCAGACTGGCTAGAGTACTGGGGGCATGAAGAATGACATGGCAGTGAGTTCCCTAGATTTCCATTTTGCCTCATATATCCTAGACTTGGAGCCAGAAACCCCAAAATGCCGATGGGTACAGACAACTACTTATGTTTATTCTTAATAGCCAATATCTGGAAACAATCCAGATGTCCTTTAATAGGTGAATAGTTAAACAAACTGGTACATCTAGATCATGGAATATTAATTGACAATAAAAAGGAACAAAGTATTGATACTGCAACAACCTGGATTGATCTTCACAGAATTATGTTGTGTGAAAAAAGCCAAACAGGGTTATGTACTTGCGATTCCCCTTATATAACATTTCTGAAATGAGAAAATCCTAAAAATTGAGAATAGATTAGTGGCAACTGGAGGCTAAGTTGGAGGTGAGGTCAGGCAGGAAGTAGGTGTGGCTATAACAGGGCAACAGGAGGGATCCTTGTGGTGATGGAAATTTTTCTATCTTGACTCTATCAAGGTCAATATCCTGATTGTGATAATACAGTTTGGCAAGATACTACCATTGGAGGAAAGTGGGTAAAAGATACATGGGATCCCTGTGCATTATGTCTTATATCTGCATATGAATCTACGATGACCTCAAAATAAAAAGTAAACAAAAAAGCCAAAACAAAACAAAAAACAAAACCTCTAAGCCAAACAAACTGGAGGTTCTAAGGACAAAGGGGTCTGTGACAAATATCCAATCCATGCTGGATGGTTAATATAAGATATAAAAGGCAATCTTCTCCTGAGACTATAAGCAGGAAATAGGTTTAGATGAGAAAGATGAAGAATTTTCTTGAGCTCAGGGCAGTCCTGACCATAAAAGCCACAATCCACTCTGGACTGTTTTGTTTTATTTTATTATTTATTATTTACTTATTTAATTTCTGTTTTTTAAAGATTTTGTTTATTTATTCATGAAAGAGAGAGAGAGAGAGAGAGGCAGATATATAGGCAGAGGGAGAAGCAAGCTCCATGCAGGAAGCCCAATGTGGGATTTGATCCTGGGACTCCGGGATCATGCCCTGAGCCAAAGGCAGATGCTCAACCGCTGAGCCACCCAGGCATCCCCACTCTGGACTGTTCTTACTTGGGAAACCATGAATGGGTTTATGGGCTTATAGGAACAGTTCTGGGCTTATGTAAGGAGTCTAGAATCTGAGCCACATAGTGGAACACACTAAATAGTTTGGCTCCTTTTAAGAGAATATCTAAAATTCCAAATTGATTCCGGAACTTCTCTGGGTACCTAAAGGTTAACTGCCCCCTCCTCACCCCCCTACTGCTCCTTAATATGTCTAAAGGATAATTTTCCAAAAACCAGAAGAGTAAGAACAGATTTCAGACTAATATTTAATGCAAACATTTTCTGGTTTAAGCTTCCATTCTAATTTGCTTTATCTCCTGCAGGAACAGATAAAAGGTTTTTGTTTTGTTTTGTTTTTACTTGTAAGTGACACACTTATTTTTTTTTAAAGATTTTTTATTTTTATTTATTCATGAGAGACAGAGAGAGAGAGAGAGAGAGAGAGGGAGAGGCAGAGACACAGGCAGAGGGAGAAGCAGGCTCCATGAAGAGAGCCCGACGTGGGACTTGATCTCATGTCTCCAGGATCACACCCTGGGCTGAAGGCGGCGCTAAGCCACTGAGCCACCCAGGCTGCCCGACACACTTATTTTTGGCATAAAAATGCTGAAAGGTAGTTCCTGAGCTTAGGGTAAAAATACATTTGGCATGGCTACATGTGTTATAAATAACTGCGTAGGGATACTCAGGCAGTAGAAAAGCTGCCCAGGAGGTGGTAGAGGCCAATGAGAGCAAGAGCTTTTCTGAGTAATCCTAAACAGCAAGTGTAACTTCCTTTCCCTATTCTTAACTTGTTACCCCACTGCCTGCAGTGTCTGGCACTTCCTGGGTTGTGTGGACTGTAGATCTTCAAAAGCCTTTGGGATCTGATGTCTATAGAAATTAGTTTCATGCCAGTTCTTCAGCAGGATACCTATAATTAGTATACCCTATATTAAAATACTCATTATCAGATACAGTCTGGAAAAAGTTTTGGAAGCAACCCAAATGTCTAACAACAGCTGGACAACAAAATGTGTAAAGGCATAAAGCAGAATATTATTCAGCCTTAAAAAGGAATAACATTCTGATACATGCTACAACATGGATAAACCTAGAAGACATTTATGTTAACATTATGTTAAGGCATTAAACCAGACACAAAAGAACCAATATTGTATGATTCCACTTATATGATGTACCTAGAGTAGTCAAATTCATAGAGAAAGAAAATATAATAATTGCAAGGGGTAGGAGTGGGAGGAATGAGGAGATATTATTTAATGGATACAGAATTTCAGTTTGGGAAGGTGAAAAGGTTCTAGAGATGAATGGTGATGACAGCTGTACAACAATGTGAAGTACTTAATGCCATTGAACTGTATACTTAAAAGCAGTTAAAACAGTGGGTTATAATGTAAGTGATGAATTATTAACTTCTACTCCTGAAACTAATATTATACTATTTGTTAACTGGAATTTAAATAAAAACTAGAAACTACAAAAAAATGGTTAAAATAAATTTTACATTATGTATATTTCAATAAAACAATTAAAGTTTTATTATTGAAATCTAAAAATATAAACAAAAGTAGGTAAAATAGCATAATAAACTGCTGTGTGTCTGTCATCAGCTTCAATAATTATCACCTGATGGCCAATTCAATTTCATCTATATCCCCACCCAGATTATTCTCCCTCTCAGATTATCTTGAAACAAATCCAACATCAGATCATTTCGTCTGTAAATATGTCAGTACGTACATCTAGACATAAGGAATCTTTTAAAAAAAAAGCACAACGCTATTATCAGGTCTAAAAATTTAACACTTCCATAATATCAAATATACAGTGTTCCTTGAGTCATGGTTTTTTTAAACAGTTTTCAAAAAAATCAGGATCTAAAAAAGCTTCATATATTGCAATTGCTTGATTGCAGTTAAAGAAACATAGCTGTTTGTCTGACAGAATTTCCCACACTTAGATTTTGCTGACTGCATCCCCATATAACATACTCTCCAGTTGTCTGTTTTTCTTATAAATTGGTAGCTGCATCTAAACACTTGATCAGATTCAAGGATTTCTTGGATGTGCACTTATGTATGTATATGTGCATGTGTGTACATGTGTGTACTCAAAACCGTGGCTCTGATTAGGTGAAAACTCCATTCATCAAGTATTTTTTTTTAATTTATGATAGTCACACAGAGAGAGAGAGAGAGAGAGAGAGGCAGAGACACAGGCAGAGGGAGAAGCAGGCTCCATGCACCGGGAGCCCGACGTGGGATTCGATCCCGGGTCTCCAGGATCGCGCCCTGGGCCAAAGGCAGGCGCCAAACCGCTGCGCCACCCAGGGATCCCCATTCATCAAGTATTAATGAGCACTTCTCTGTCAGTCAATAAGGAGAGGTTCCTGGAGATATAGATCTAAAGATACAGTTATCCCTAACCTCCAGGTATTTGCGGTCAAATGATTATAATTTATTAACTGCTGAGAGGGAGCACAAAGGATGGACACTTAAATCAAACTGGAGGTGGGGAGGGTGGTCATGAAAGTCTCCACTGAGGAAGCAAACACCTGAAGTTTCAGATGAATTATCCAGGCAAGGAATGGGAGTTTCCAAGGACAAGGAATAGCATGTTGAAGGTGGAAGCTCTCTATTAAGTACACTGAATTCGAGAAACTGCAAGCTGTCAAATGTGTTTCAAGCCAAAGTGTGGGACGACAGTGATGAATGCCAGAAATGATGCTGGAAATGAATGTAGAGGTCAGATCACAAAGGTCCTTGTGTAAGCTGTGATATGGAATCTTTCCCCACCTCAAAGCAATGGGGGGAAAACAAAGGATTGAAAACAGGAGCATGACATGACTACCAATTTAGAGACCAAAATTGTAAACTGCAAGAAAGCTAGACAAGGAGATCAAGTAGGGGGCTTCTGTGGTAATCCAAGTAAGAGATGAGACCTGGTAGTAAAGATGGAGAGAAGAGAGCCCTCTGAGAGTCAGGAGAAAAGCAGAACTGATCGGGCTTAATCATTGATCACATGTGGGATATGAAGAGAGGGAAAATCCAGGAAGACTGGGACAACTGGACAAATGATGCTACCAAGACAAGATCTATGAGAAGAAAAGCTCATGATATCCCCAGGTGGGAGATTTCCAATGGGCAGCCAGTTTTTTGACTCCACTATTTAGCAGAGGAGTCTGGGCCAGAGATAAAGATTTGGAGCCATCAGGGAGTAGATGAGGTATCACAGGAAGGATACAGACTTAGAAAGGAATAAAGCTGAGGATGAAACACGAGGAATACTACTTTTTGAAGACAAGAATAAGAAAAGAATTTAATATAAACTTGGGGAATGGCCAGAGATGAAAGCAAAACCAAGAGACAGAAGTCTCTCAGAAAGACTATAAAAGCATTTCTAGAAGAAAGGAGAGGTTAAGTATCAGTGCTTAGAGACACCAAAGTGCGGCCTGCAACTTGGAGGAGTCACTTTGACAATACCATGGTGACAAGAGTGAGATTTCAGTCAGTTTCCTAAACTACATATGGTTACAGTTTGCTTTATCTGGAGAGACTGTGTCTTACGAGCATAGCTCTATTTTGCTCACCAAAGATATCAATCAATTCCGCTTTTTCGTTTCAGAAACTGTGTCGTATGTCCTCTTCAAAACTTCCAACCTCCAGAAGCTTCGTTATGAAGGGAGTAGGTGGTTGATTTTTTTTTTTTTAAAGATGGAAGAAACCTGACAGTATTCATATTCTGATCAGATAAAGTGGCTGAAGGTACAGGCATAGAGGGGATGATTGCTGGAACTGGTTTTGGGAGAAAGCAGCAAGAGACTCTAGAGAAGAGGTGGGAGAGAGAACTCTAGCACAGAGGCGGATTTGAGCAGAGATAAACTAGTTTGACTGTGGTGTGTGTGTGTGGTGTGTTATGTCGAAACAAGAGGTGGCTCCTCCTAACAGCTTCTATTTTCTGTGTGAGTCACTGGCAAAGGGGTGGTGGTGGCGAGGAGCTGGAGGCTCAAGGGCAGAGGCAGGGAGGAGATGCAGCTGGTGTACGGCTGGAAGTGGAAGCCGGTTGTAGATGCACAGATCAGGCCAATCAGTGTAAAGACCCAGAAGACGGTGGAAGCCAGGAGTGCCTAGAGGCAGCAGCAGTCTGCACAGTAGGGAGATTTTCAGCACTCAGCGTCCTGGCTGAGTAAGAAGGCCAGTGTGAGTAATGATCATTCCTTGTTCCACACTAACATTTGGTCAAAAGGCACTTTCAGGTGGAACCATAATCAAAACATCACTCATCTAATATCACTCTCCCTATATCCTACTGAAGATACCATTCCAAATTTAGATCAATATAGGATCTGTGGTTTGGATCTAAGTCAGGATCCAGGTCTTTGTCAGGAATTCCAAATTCCTATTTTATTTATTTGCTCAGATTGCTTTACGTTTTAAATGTGAAATAAGGTACCCTCCCCCTCTCCTCTTTCCTCTCCCCGACTATCCTTAACAGTATTATGAACATTTATCTGTCAAGTCATCAACAAAAATGTAAAATGACATCACAGCCACATACAATTCCTATATGAAAAGCTCATTGGAGAAAGTATCTCAAAACCATGTGGCTTTCAGGGCATGCTCTCTCTGGCAATGTCTCCCTTTTCTAATGACTTCTGGAACCAACCAATTGGTAAGGTGGCCCTGGGAGGCTGCAGGTTAGTGTTGAAGTATGTTCTCTTCCTCAACCTACCTCTCTACCTTCTTCGGTCCAATCTCTCTCCTTTTAATGCATCAGTCGAACAGTGAGGAGAAGCTGTATTTACTTATCTTAGCCTTATCTCTGGGCAGTTCCTTCCCCAATTCTATCCAGCTAGTCAGAGCCCACAGTACCCAGTGAATAAGGCATCCTGTGTCATTCTCTGGCAGCTTCTGATGCTGGTATTCGAGGTGTGAAATGGGAAGGCCAAAGATTCCTACATTTAGCTGTGGACAGTTTTCTTTAAAGGACCTGATGCAGAAGAGGAGCTTGATTAAAGTAGCAATTGTTCTCTCTGAAAACGGTCAGTAGCTGTTATAGGTGCAAACAGTGATCAGATGGGGTGTTTGAGGAACAAGGCATTGTGTACTTGAGTGGTCTAAGTTTTTGGAGGCCTCATTTTTCTCAGATGAAACCATGTAAATAGTGCTCACACTGAGGAAGATGTGAAGTGATTTTGTCCTTGACCTGTCTCCTCTTTATACATATACACAGCTATTAAGTTCAGCACCTGAGCTGCAAAAGGAAAGCAGGTTAATTTTAAATAGAATGTTGAGGAGTGCCTGGGTGGCTTAATATCTTAAGGCTCAAGTCATGATCTTAGGGTCCTGGGATCGAACCCTGCGTTGGGCTCCCTGTTCAGTGGGTAGTCTTCTTCTCCCTCTCTCTCTACCCCTCCTCCCAACTCATGCCTGCTCTCTCTCTCTCTCAAATAAACAAATAAAATCTTTAAAAAGAGAATGTTGATGTTAAAGAGATTATTTTCCATTATTTCTAAGTGGAGAGACTTAAAATTCCATAAGAAACAGAAATTCTTAAAATAATCACAAACTGCCTACATCTGGCTTCAACATAAAAGAATACCAATTTCTAAGATCAGTTACATAGTTTTTTTTTTTTTTTTTTTGGACACTAAAGCCAGGAAATACACATCTACTTTTTATGCTATTGCTTCACTCAAGACAACCTCATGGTAACTCCAGGCTTGAACTAGGATGGATGGGAGGTGGAGGGTTCCTATTTGAATTTGGCTGGGTTTTAGGATACAATGGGTTTATGTTAAAGGCAGACAAGAGAAAGCAAGAAAAGTGAATAAAGATTCTTTGGATCCTTTTCTTTCATGTGCATTAATTAATTTTGACAATTATTTCCCATGTTCCCAAGAGAACATGAAGTAACTTTAGAGATATAATGATTGATGAACTCTATAGAGACAATGTTCTCAGACTCAGAAGACTACACAGTGTTATAAATTGACACACTGTGCTCTCCACAAAGTTTGCAGCAGAAAAAAACAAGGCAAGTCATAACTTACACTAGAGCAATGGAGTTTTCTACTTGTTTCTGTGTTCCTACTAGCTGTGGGTAAGCTCATACCCAGTTTCATTCTCTTCTTTGTCTTTGTAACTCTCATTATTCTCTCAAGCTAAGTATAGGGAAGAGAATTCCTGCCCTAGAGACAGTCCTCAGGTGACTGCTAGATTCAGTATTTTTCTGTGCACCTCTGAAAATGCCACCAAGGAAGGAGTGCAGGAAATCCATCAAAGTTGTGGCTCAAGGCTTCTCATCACGTTTTCATTTGCCAACTACTTACTGGTGTGGTCTTAGCCTTAGTTCTACCTAGAATAGCTGTTGCTGCTTACACAGAATGAGAGAGAGAGAGAGAGAGAGAGATCATTCTTTACTTAAATAAGATTAATGACATTTTATTGCTAGAACTGTTCAGGAACCAAATACCACATATGACACAGATTAACACTTGATGAAAATGAATTGGAAGAAGATGAAAAAAGGAAATGTTTTAGAGAAGCAGCAGAAGCTGGGGTGAGGAGGGGGAGGGAAACTTCACTGGGTGGTACTCAAGAAGTGGAAGCTTCAAAAGCCTGGTAGTGGAGTTCCAGGGAGGAGATGCTGAGACTGAAGCAGAGTCCTACTCCTATCCTTGGGACCATGTACTCTGAACACCGAAGATTTAAAAATCTGATGACTGACTGACTCTATAAAGCTCTTTAAGTCTCTTGGAAGAAAGCAGATACATAAAATACTATCAACTTTATTATGATGTCGTAAATGATCCCACTGGTTTACATTAGACTCACCATGTCCTATATCCTGCTTTCGTCAGTCTTTGGTATTTTGGGGAGATTTCAATGATCTCATGTTGTCTTTAGTCAATGAAACAGTCTACGGAGGAAGAGAAATGCCCTTCCTGACTTGGGAACATCCTGTCAAGTGTGGGATGTTTTTCCTGCGTACCATGTCTCTCCAATGCCATTAGCACCCACACAGTTGTCCAGCCTTTTAGAGAATGATTAAAATTGGCCAAGATGGATTTCCCCATCTAGCTGACAATCAGCACTGTCTAGAAGACAGAAGATTGGCTCCTGACTCATAGTATGACTTTTCTCCAAACATTTACATGCATTCTTTGGTCTTTTTAATTTCTCTATATTTGTGTTTCCTTTATCACTGTGAGGTAAAAAAGGACAGTATTTTGAAGATTGAAAACTAATTTCAGGAAGATTAAATTAACTTACTCTGATGCATTTTAATTTCCATTTTCAAAAATTTATTAAAAATTTCCACCAGGGTTCCAGTTCATGTACAGGGAATAATCTGCTCACACTGGGAAAGTATGTAAATACTTTCAGGATCATAGACACTCTTTAATAACTAGAAGAGAAAGAATAAGATGAGGGGGCTGTGGAGGCTTGAAAATTTGTGTAGCCTTTCCATGGCCGCACTGATTCATATAGCTTCTGTTTTAGTACGAGCCACATACAACTGTACACTTTGGCTATTGATTTTGTTTTCTGGAGTAATCCTGTCAGTTCAAAATATACAAAAGACCTAAGAATATAAAAAGACCCCTTGTATAGATGCTTCATGTCAGTTATACACTTCTGCAGTAAGAGAGGCTTATATAGTAAATGAAACTGAACATAAAAGAAACTAAACATAAAAGGCATAAAAGAGACTTTTCCAATTTATACCTAGTATTTGATAGTATAGTAATTAAAGCAACAAGCTTTGATATCAGGCTACCTGGATTCAAATTCTGGTTCCACTATGTCAGAACTGTGTGACTTTGGGAAGTTTACATTTCCTCTTTGGGCCTCTGTTTCATCATTGGTAGAATGGAGATACAAACTGGATTATTATGAGGATTAACGTAGCTACAAAGTATATGGAAAAGAACTGAATAATACTAGATATTATTAGACAGTACAGGCTGGATTAGTACATTTAGACCTCCCAAACCTCACTGTATCCATCCACCACCACCCCATCTCCCCGAAAAAAACTAAAAAGGAAAGAGAATCAAAACTGAAAAAAAAAAATGGGGCAGCCCGGGTGGCTCAGCGGTTTAGCGCTGCCTCAGTCCAGGGCATGATCCTGGAGACTCAGGATCGAGTCCCACGTCAGGCTCTCTGCACGGAGCCTGCTTCTCCCTCTGCCTATGTCTCTGCCTTTCTCTCTCTCTGTGTCTCTCATGAATAAATAAATAAAATCTTAAAAAAAAAACTGAAAAAAAAAAAAGAAAGAGATTCTTTTGGTATTATCACAGACTTGGGTGATTTTTATGTTAATCTCTCTGTCAGCACTTGTTAAGAGCAGAACATAAGCTTTCAGGTTAAGAAGACAAAAGGAATACATGCATCTGATATTAATCCCACTTGAAATCCCAGTAAAACTGTAATATACAACCTTCTAAAATGACAAACCCACAAGAACTTGGAGAACAAGAGAGGAGATAACAGAAATAAAATTTGGAAGGTGGAAAGAGATGGACAGGTGGCAACTAACCTTGCAGATCCAACAAAGTCAAACTTAAAGAGGGATAAGCTAAGAACCAACCTAATTTCTCCAGAACTAAAAGCAAAGGTGGCAGGCTAAATGGAAGTATATGTTCTAACTCAGGAGAACTGGTAAAAGCTGTTAAAGCAGCATCAGATTCTTAAATTTTCCCTCTCACCCCACATCCATATTGCTTCTGCTGAGGTGGGGATAGGAAGTCTGAAGGTTCATTACGTGGATGTGGTAAATCAAAGGATCTCTACACTGGCGTAACAAGCACATGTGACAGCGTGCATACCATACTGAAAATAAGGATTATGTGAATATATGCATATTGAAATTAGAACCTAGAGAAACTCAGACCTGTTTCCTTACTTGCTCTCAGAAACACTGGCAGTAGTAAGGCCTTTGCCCTGCAGTTAAGAGACTGGAAACTCTCCTTTGGGGATCTGACCAGGGCAAAGGAAAAAAAAAACCCTAGAGATACTGACTGGGAATTCCCCAACAAATGGCTGACCCAGATCACCCTACCATGAAGTCAACAGTCAATAACCCCACCTACACACTTAGAGCTTGTAATCATCGTTAGATTATGTTTAATCATAAGCAGATAGCAAAGAATTATCACAGGGTGGAGAGCCTGTGAAATGGAAGAGTCTAAAACAAATAAGGAAAACCAACAAACAAAAAAGACTATAAAGGGAGAAGGCAAAACCCCTACAAAAACCTATTATCAGGGACACCTGGGTGGCTCAGTGGTTGAGCGTCTGCCTTCGGCTCGGGGCATGATCCTGGGGTCCTCGGATCAAGTCCCACATCAGGCTCCCTGCAAGGAGCCTGCTTCTCTCTCTGCCTGTGTCTCTGCCTCTCTCTCTGTGTGTCTCTCATGAATAAATTAACAAAATGTTAAAAAAAAAAAACCCATCATTATAATCCTATGAGATAATGGGGCACTTGGGTGGTTCAGTTGGTTGAACCTCTGACTCTTAATCTCAAGGTCATGAGATCAGGCCCCTGTGGGGCTCCCTTTAAGCAGGGAGTCTGCTTGAGATGCTTTCTCTCTGCCTCTCTCCCTGCACATGTATGTGCACACTCTCTCTCAAAATAAATCTTAAAAAAAAAATTCCATGAGACAATATATTCACTATGCTTTTTTTTCTAAAGGAAGAAAATAAAGAAGGGCTCTTAGGAACATGTAAACATGGCTGCTACCATGAATTAAAAAAAAAAAAAAATATATATCAACAGAGGGTAGAACACTGAGAAAACTTCCTAGAAAAGGAGAAAAGAGGTAAAAAGTAAGAAATTTGGAGGGCCAGCCTGGGAGAGCTAACATCTGGATAAGAGAGAGAGGGGGAGGGGGCAAGGTGGGGAGAGAGAGAGAGAGAGGAGAAGGGAGGGAGGAAGGTAGGAGGGAACAAACAGGGAAAACAGAGAGAAGGAGTCACCAGAAAATAAAAGAACATTTCCCAAAACAGAAAGATAGTGAGTTTTTAGAATGAAATAGTCCATTGCATACCCAACTCAATGAATGGCAAAACAGACCATATCAAGTCATACTACTATAAAAGCTTAGAATACTGGAGATAAAAAAGATAATTCTAAAAGCTTCCAGAAAGAAAAAAACAGATCATACAGAAAAGATCAGGCATCAGAATGTCTTCAGATTTCTACTCTTCCCATAAGCAGCCTGAGATGATCTCTGAAAATGGTTTGCTACTTACATGACTCAGAAAACCCTACAAAATCATGCAAATCAAGAGGTTCAATCTTCATGTTTCCTTTAAGAACACATGTGAAATTGCCCAGGCCATCAAGAGGATGCATATCTGAAAAGCCACCAAGTATCTGAAGAATGTCACTTTGCAGAAGCAATGTGTACCATTCTGTCGCTACAATGGTGGAGTTGGTAGGTGTGTCTAGGCCAAAAAGTGGAGCTGGATATAGATAGGGTCGGTGGCCCAAAAAGAGTGCTGAATTTCTGCTGCACATGCTTAAAAATGCAGAGGGTAATGCTGAACTTAAGGGTCTAGATGTAGGTTCTCTGTCTCTGTGTCATTGAGCACATCCAGGTGAACAAAACCCCCAACATGCGGTGTAGAATTTACAGGGTTCATGGGCAGATTCACCCATATGTGAGCTCTCCTTGCCATACTGAGATCATCCTTACTGAAAAAGAGCAGACTGTCCCTAAGCCAGAAGAGGATGTTACACAGAAGAAAAAGATATCCTAGAGGAAACAAAAACTTACGGCCCAGGAGTAAATTCTGCATAAAATAAATGCAAAAAAAGTTTAAAAAGAAGTTTTCAGATTTCCAACATTGGAAACAAAGCAATGTTATTTCTAACCTAGAGATCTATTTTCAGCCACTCTTCAGATATAAGAATAATATAAAGACATTTTTAGACATGAAAGCGCTCCGAAATTTTACCTCCCAGGCATCCTTCCTTAAGAAGCTCCTGGAGAATGTTTTCCACTAAAGACACTAGCCCAAGAAAGAGGAAGACAGGAAACAGTGGGAAGTGGAGGATGATGATGAAGAGAGATTCCAGGATAATGGCTGTGTATCAGATTCGGAGGGCAAACAATCCAGATTGGAAAGTGACTCAAGCGAGAGCCACACTGGGACAGTCATCACCACGATCCCCACTGCCATCACATCATCATTTTTATTTAAGCATAGAATGCCTGCATGATCTTATACTGTCTTAACCATGGTCTGGAGTTACTATACTCCCACTCCATGCCCTGCTGCAGTGAAGACTTGCATTTTACTGAAAATGCATGAAGCTTTTGTTTTGATCTACTCCTAAAATCTGGAGGAAAGCCACGCGAGTTTAGAGGTAGTAAACAGCAGCCTGTTGTGTTTGACCATATTTCTGTCAAATGCTGTGAAACTGATCCAAACTACAACTCTGCCAGATGCCCTCACTGAGGTAAAACCTCTGTTTCCTAATGCTTGTGCATAACCTTAAGCCTTTACTTCCCCAGAAAGGGCTCTTACAAGCTCAGAGAAGCCATGAACCAAAGATTCTGTTCACCTTCTCTGGGGACTTGTCATCTAATAGTGGCAATACTGCTCTTTCCTTACACAGCTAGGGTTGAACTTGCTATTCAGTTTTTCAAACCTAAATAGAGAAAAGCAAGGAAATTATTTACACCATACTCAGGCTATGGGCATGGGGGAAGAAGAGGTTAGTAGGAGGAAGAAAAATAAGTTAGGGCACACAGACAGCAGCTTAATTTGACTGGTAGGCACAGGAGAGTTAGTTTTATCATTATTGTGTACACTATATATCTACGCTTAAAGTGTTCTTTATGATATGTTACACACACATGCACACAAAGGCTTTGTAATATGAATCATATGAAGGTCTTCATATTCTATCATTTTTGAGGTACAAAAGAGCAACCTCAAATGTTTAAAACTAACAGTTCAGGGGGCGCCCGGATGGCTCAGTTGGGTGAGTGTCTGACTCTTGGTTTTGGCTCTGGTCATGATCTTGTGGTCCTGGGATCAAGCTCTGAGTGGGGCTCCGGCTTAGTATGGAGTCTGCTTGAGATTCTTAATCCCTTCCCTCTGCCCCTCCCTGCTCACATACAATCTCTTTTTTCTCAAATATATACACACAATCTTTTTTTTTTTTTTTTTTTTTAATATTTTTTAAATTTTTATTTATTTATGATAGTCACAGAGAGAGAGAGAGGCAGAGACACAGGCAGAGGGAGAAGCAGGCTCCATGCACCGGGAGCCTGATGTGGGACTCGATCCCGGGTCTCCAGGATCACGCCCTGGGCCAAAGGCAGGCGCCAAACCGCTGTGCCACCCAGGGATCCCTATACACACAATCTTAAACAACAACAACTAGCAGTTCAGGGTCAGCAATGTACCTGCACCCTTGAGGCAAGTCAACAGCCTGAGTCTCCCCATTTGCACAATGCAGAGTGAAAAATAAAACAACAGAGAATTTCTTTGATGTAATGAACTCTTGGATCTGCATAACTCTCATACTGTATGTGCCTAATACAATAATTTTCATCCTCTAAAAAGTTAAAATGCAAAGCTAATGGGGAAATTCCTTTGTTTCCCAGAGAAAAGATCCAGCAAATGTTATATTCACAGAGCTACAGTTCAATATAAGGTAACAACGAGAACTTAGGAACAGTTTTTAGAAATCCCCAAACCCTCATATTTCCCTCACTTCTGCTTTTCTTAGCAGAAATGGGGGCACAGAAACTGGAAATGACAGGAAGTAATAATGAGGATGTGATTTGAGGGAGAGGTGTGAGAGGAGGAATTAGATATTAAATGAGACAAGTGTGCTCATTATTCTCTCATCAAGGCAGAGATATGGGTGGACTGAGTTGGTTCTTGATAGAAGACCTATCTGAGGCTCTTTTTCCAAGATATAGGTTAAAAATTCATGTAAACTAAAAAGAAGAATCTTCTACTTTCCCCCCTTTAGCTATAATTTATTGAGCAATTCTGACAGGTCAGAAGCACTTTAAATGTCTTTATATACATCATCATTTCATCCTCATAGATGTCCTATGATTTTGGCACCATTATTGCTATCCTATTCCTAATGCCCTTTTACAAATGAGGTAACTGATGCTCAGTAAGGTTAAAGAAATAGTTCAAGGTCACAGGCCAGTAAACAGCAGAGCCAGGTTTCAAACCTATGTTAATTCTAACCTCAAACCCATTCTCTTAATCAGTAACCCTCTTATAATAATACCTCTCTATTCTAACTCCTTTCTTTTCAAAATGTTCCTTTCCTAATCCTGTCCCTTATTCTGTAGCTAACTGTGAAAATGATTTTTCCAGTACCATCTATTGCTCCCTCCTTCCTAAGTTGTGGGAAATCCCTAGCTACTTTTATTTGAAAGCCTAACACTGTATTTCTTACACTGGAGTATACACAAACAGTACTTGGCAATATATTGGGGCTACCCTGAAGCCCAGAGGACAAATAGGCATATCCTCCTGGACTGACAATTTTACTTTAAGTTTGTTTGTTTGTTTAGGATTTCTTTGTTTTTTATTTGAAAACAGAGATGTATCTTCAAAAGCAAGATCTATACTAACTTTTTCTTTAAGGATTTTTAAATTGATTTATTTGAGAGAGAGAGCGAGAGCAAGAGAGAGCACACATGAGGTGGGGAAAGGGCAGATGGGGAGAGGGAGAAGCAGACTCCCCGCTGAGCAGGGACCCTGACACAGGGCTCCATCCCAGGACCCTGGGATCATGACCTGAGCCAAAGGCAGGCACTTAATTGACAGAGTCACCCAGGGGCCCCTACACCATCTTTTAAGACAAAACAAATAAGACTCCAAAGATATTTTCTACTTGCAGCAGGGTCATATATTCCAACCCCTGTGGGTATAGGAGCTCTTTCTTCTTTGCAAGCAGTGTGAGGACTGCGCACTGGATTGTAAAATAAGTCAGCTAAGAACAGCACTTTGCCCAGCCCAGGAACAAAGTTATGACATGGAACATGACCCTAATCTGACTGTTGAAATACACTTACAAAACTTTGTACTCAGTGACATTATTTTTGAAAAAAATAATTATGTGTGTATGTGTAAAAACAGTCTTGAAAGACACACACTTAACTCTTATCAGTGGTTTCCTCTGGGAAGCAGGACTGAGAGAATATTCAATTTCCATCATTTGATATTATTTGACTTTTTTTCCCCCCAGTCAACATGTATTCTACCTTTATAAAATAGGATGAAAAACATCTAAAGGTTAAAAAAAACAGCAACAAGAAGGTGGGGGAAATGGATGAAGGTTGTCAAAAGGTATAAACTTGCAGTTTATAAGGTACATAAGTTCTGGGGATGTAATGTACAGCATGGTGACCTCAGTTAACAATACTGTATTATATATCTGAAAGTTGCTAGAAGAGTAGATTTTAAAAGTTTTCATCACAAGAAAAAAATTATATCTATGTGAGGTGATGGAAATGTTCACTAAATTTTGTGTGGTAAGCATTTCACTATGTATATATCAAATATATACATAAACATATGAACATGTATATATATAAAATCATTATGCTATACACTTCAAACTTACACAATGTTCTATGTTAATTATATCTCAATAAACCTGAAGGGAAAAACAGTAATAATAGCACACAAAATAATCCCAAAAACTAAAGATAAAAAAGGATTCCTAGGGATCTTCCAAGTCAATAGCCCTCTGAATGATTGAGCCTGAAAGTCAGCAGATTTCAGAGTAGGTCCTACCTGAATTTATTTAATTCAATTGAACAAATATGGCGTCCACTCTCACAGGCACTACTTGAGGTGCTGGGATATTTGGATTTTTATGTATCAATAAAATTCACTTCTTTTCTTCCAAGAGTTCACTCCATAGCAGGGAGACAGACATGTAAACAAATCACTGTAATATATATGATTTTAATGCAACATAACTAATACAAAAACTTACCAAATGAATGTAACTTGTGCTCCAGGTACTGTCCCAAGCACAGATGGACATAAGGATGAATAAGACATGGCCCCGACCCTCAAGGAGCTCAGAGCTCAGCGGGAGTAAATAAAGGTTTGGTAGAATCTCTACAAGGGAGGGAGAAAAGAGGGGCCTCTGGAAAGTTGTTAAAGGTTAAAATGCAACTCCCCAGTAAGATGGGGGAGGTATGGGGGCGAGCATTCTACATTAAAGAATTGGATATGTAAAGGCACAGATGAATGAAACAGCATGATGTGTTTAGGGCAAGACAGAAATTTGAGGACTGCTGGAGCGTATAGTGCAGGGTAGGGGGAAGGAGGTGCTGAGAAGGTGAGAGGCTGAAAGGGACACAGAAGTCAAACAATCAAGACTGTGCACTGCCCAGTACCTTGGGTTTATGTGATGACAAGCCTCTGAAGAGCTATAGTAGCAGAGCAGTGATACTTTCAGATGTTCATTTCAGAAAGAGCATTCTCACTGAGCTTCAGAATGTAGGGAGGTCCGTTACTAGACTTTGACAGTAGTGAGAGATGAAGAGTCTAACTAACATAGGACAAAGTAAACAAGAGAAGTACTGGCCTTGTGAAATAGAACATAAGCCACAAATAAAAGTTTGGTAGCAACATTAAAAAACAAAAATAAACACGAGATAAATATTAGTAATATATTTTACTTAACCCACAATACCAAAAATATTATTTCAATATGAAATTAATGTAAAACTCACTATAGTATCTATCCCTTTTTTATACTAAATCTTAAAAATCTGGTGTGTATTTCACACTTACAGCAATTCTCAATATGGTCAGCCACATCGCAAGTGGTCAACAGCCCCACTGGCTCATGGCTACCATATTAGTGCAGGACTGGAAGGGTTAATTTAGGAGGCGATATTGGCAGGATTTGTTAACTTAGTGGACAATAAAAAGGTAGAAAAACCTGGAATTGCTGGCTTAGATAACTGGATGGAGAGTGGTACTGGCAAACCAAATAGAGGATACAGAAAGAAGACTAGGTCTGAGAGGGGAAGGGACAGAAAGTTTGGTTTTAGAGTGTTAACTAAGCAATGAAGTTATTTGCCCAAGATGACCTCACTAGCACATGATAGCACAGAATTCTGATCTGGATCTCTCTGATGCACCCAGTCTTTTCTAAAGATTCCTCTGAGGGAGGATTTGACAAAAAAGAAGGATATGGCATGGGAGGTCAAAGTCTTCCTTTATTTTCATTCAATATGAAATACCTTCACACTGCTATGTGTCTAAAAACAAACCAAAAAACTAAAACTAAAAACCCCCAAGTATGTGAGGCAGTACATTCGATTTCCAAATTAATAATTTCTTGCACTAATAGTATAGCCATAATTGTCAATATTTTTGAAGATAGTAAGAGATTTTTTTAAATGTTCATAATTTTAAAAATCTAACATAAAAAATATAATTTGTAAGGTATTTTATCCTACTTTGTAAATATATACACCTAGCCTAGAAGTGGGACTTTAAGATTTCATCAAAATTATATTCATACTATAGGTGAAGATATTAATTTTTACAAATAACCTAATAGAAAATTACTAAGAGGGATCCCTGGGTGGCGCAGTGGTTTGGCGCCTGCCTTTGGCCCAGGGCGCGATCCTGGAGACCCGGGATCGAATCCCACGTCGGGCTCCCAGTGCATGGAGCCTGCTTCTCCCTCTGCCTGTGTGAAGCCACCGGGGCTGCCCCCTTTTTTTTTTTTTTTAAAGATTTTATAACTTTTCTAATTTTTTTTTCTAAGTTTTTAAATAGAGAACAGAGCAGAAGGCCCTTGATTTTCCATAGGTAGACAAGGCAGGATAATTCATGTGAATGAGAAACTTGTTTGAATGTGACATGCCATATGAATGTGAGTTGACATAGCAATAGTATGGCTTCATTTACTGGAAATGTATGAAATGCAGAATAAAAAACGTGCCTAGTATCTGCCACCTGTCAAAGGGAACAAGAATCCTGCTTGTAAGATGTAGACCAGGCAAGTATCTAATTCTACAAAATACTGCAGTTGGGAGTCATCACAAGAAAATAATTTTATGAACTATCCTAATCCGCTTCGGTTGCCATAACAAAAGATCATAGACTGGGTGGCTTAAACAACAGAAGTGTATTTCTCACAGTTCTGGAGGCTGGGAAGTCTGAGATCAGGATGTCAGTGTGGTCAAGTTCTGGTAATGGGTTTCTTCCTGGCCTGCAAAGAGCTGCTTTTTCACTGTGTCCTTGGCATGGCAGAGAGAGAGAACTCTGTCTCTTCCTCTTCTCATAAGCACACTAATCTCCCCGTGAGGACCCCTCCACCATGACCTCATCTAAACCTAAACATTGGTGGTTCGGGCTTCAACACGTGAATTTGGCAGGGGTATACAATTCAGCCCATGGCATGAATCAGATCATCTGTTTCTGTTCTTCATCTACTCAATGCCTGATCTAACCAACTCATAATATGCTGCTAAGCTGGTATTTAGACGCTGAGAATGTGATCATTTGATTTGAAAAAAAAATTGTTTGTTTTCAGGGAAACGACATTTCTGAAAAAAAAAAAAAAAAAAAAAAAAGCACAGACTGTGGATTCAGTGTAGTACTAGAGAGCTGTTAACCCCTGGGCAAGTCACTTAGCTTCTGAGCCAGTTTCCTCATATGTAACATGACAAAAATACAACTACTTACGCCAAAGAAACATGTGAGAATAAAATCAGATAATATCTATAAAAGGACTCAGTACGTTTTAAAAGAATACATATTGGGGAAATTTCCAGAACCTTTGGTGAGACAGAGAGAAGCTTGGCTGCCGGAGCTGTGCCCAGCAATGCGCTCCTTCCCACTCCCCCGACACGGGCCTCAGCCCTCTCAGGGGCTGTAGAAAATGATCAAAGAAACCACTTACTATGATGTTTTGGGGGGTCAAACCCAATGCCACCCAGGAGGAATTGAAAAAGGCTTACAGGAAAGTGGCCTTGAAGTACCACCCTGATAAGAATCCAAATGAAGGAGAGAAGTTTAAACAGATTTCTCAAGCTTATGAAGTACTCTCTGATGCAAAGAAAAGAGAATTAATATGACAAAGGAGAACAGGCAATTAAAGAAGGTGGAGCTGGTGGTGGTTTTGGCTCCCCCACAGACATGTTTGATATGTTTTTTGGAGGAGGAGGAAGGATGCAGAGAGAAAGGAGAGGTATAAATGTGCATTAGCTCTCAGTAACCTTAGAAGATTTATATGATGGTACAACAAGAAAACTAGCTCTGCAAAAGAAACTGATCTGTGATAAATGTGAAGGCCTAGGTAGTAAGAAAGGAGCAGTTGAATGTTGTCCCAATTGCTGAGGTACTGGAATGCAAATAAGAATTAATCAGGTAGGGGATCCTCCTGGGTGGCTCAGCGGTTTAGCACCTGCCTTCAGCCCAGGGCCTGATCCTGGAGTCCCAGGATTGAGTCCCACATTGGGCTCCCTGCATGGAGCCTGCTTCTCCCTCTGCCTGTCTCTCTCTCTCTCTCTCTCTCTCTTCTCTGTCTCTCATGAATAAATAAATAAAAAATCTTAAAAAAAAAAAGAATTCATCAGATAGGACCTGGAATGGTTCAGCAAATTCAATCTGTGTGAATGGAGTGCCAGGACCTGGGGAATGGATCAGTCATAAAGATAGATGTAAAAGCTGCAATGGAAAGAAGATAGTACAAGAGAAGATTCTAGAAGTGCATTTTGACAAAGGCATGAAAGATGGCCAGAAGATAACGTTCCATGGTGAAGGAGACCAAGAGCCAGGACTGGAACCAGGAAATACTATCATTGTTTTAGATCAGAAGGATCATGTTATTTTTACTTGATGAGGAGCAGACCTTTTCATATGTATGGACATATAGCTGGTTGAAGCCTTGCACAGCTTTCAAAAGCCAGTATCTACTCTTGACAACTGAACCAATGTCATCACCTCTCATCCAGGTCAGATTGTCAAGCATGGGGATATCAAGTGTGTGCTAAATGAAGGCTTGTCAATTTATCGTTGACCACATGAGAAGGGTCGCCTAATCATTGAATTTAAGGTAAACTTCCCTGAGAATGGCTTTCTCTCTTCTGATAAACTTTCTTTGCTGGAAAAATTCCTACTTGAGAGAAAGAAGTAGAAGAACTGATGAAATGAACCAGGTAGAACTAGTGGACTTTGATCCCAATCAGGAAAAATGGCGCCATTACAATGGAGAAGGATATGAGGATGGTGAACATCATCCTAGGGGTGGTGTTCAGTGTCAGACCTCTTAATGGGGGCCAGTGAATAACACTGTTGGCATTTTATATGCAGTAGTGAATAAGTGAAGGACTATAATAATAGTTCACTACTTGCAATTGTTTTTGTTTTGATATTCTTTTTTTGTTTTGTTTTGTTTTGATATTCAACTATAGTAATGTTTTAAAAGTTAAATGAAGAATAAACTCAAATATAAAAGCTCTGATTTTGCCATGTAAAAAAAAAAAAGACTACATATTGTTTTTGTTAGGCTATGAAAGCACAAAATTGTGATATGTTAATATATAGGTTTGACAGACCTTAAATGATTAAGATGTTAAGAGAATTGTTTTCATTAAAATAGAGTAGACATATTTATTTTCAAAGAGTCTTAACTTCCTTGATTTAAGTACATTCATTTCTTCTTTCTTAGTTTGACTGTCATCACTTTAGTTCAAGATGCCATTAGGTCTGCTGGTTGGTTTTGCAAACAGGTTTCTCATGGACCATTGCCAGGTTACTTTTCCTGCAACATTGCTTTCTATTATCATTTTCCTATTCATCCCACTTTCTGGGATTCATCCCAATTTCTGGGATTAGTAGGCTATCCTAACATGTAGGCATGAACAAATTCAGAGCTACCTAGTGAGGGGAGGGCTAGATACACGGTTTGGAAATTGTAACAGAGAACAACATAACAAATTGTTAGCATTTGAGGGAAGAGCATGGACTTTGGAGTTAGATTGGCATTTGAATTCTGGACCTGTTTCTTATATCTATTTATTCCAGGAAATGATTTAATTGTACTTCAGTTTGTAAAATGGAAACGCTTACTTCATAGGGTTACTTAAGCACAGTGTCTAACTTCATTAGTGTGTTTTAGTTTCTATCCCTTCATATAAAACAGGCAGAAAAAGAAAATGTTAATGAGAAAAAGGTTATGTGCATTGTATATTTAGAGTTTGATTTGTTCCACTTAGTAAGCAGGTATTATATCTAAAGTTTGAGAAGATAAAAACTACACTGGAAAGGGGAACAAACTTACTAACACAGTTCACATCTTTTCCCCAAATAAGTCTTTTGAAATATTCAGATATCTCCCTGGTCAAGACAACAAATGTAAATCTACGGTTAAACTGTAAATTAAGCTTGAGAGTTACGTGGTCATTTCTGCCTGTAAAATAGGATGAACTTGAAAGAAACAAAACTGGAGATGAGAAACCACAAGGAGGATATGGTAGATATTTAAGCAGATGCTAATAATGATCTGAAGACTGTATAATGTTGCAAAAAACACGAAACATTATAATTCTCAGGAAGTAAATTTGCCAGCTCCTCCCTAGAGCCTCAGCAGGAAATGTGTATGTAACTAAAGTAGAAGGACAGGGAGCAAACATGTTCTAAAAGAGGCAGCCTTCTCTTTTAACTGGACCATTGGGGCCTACACAGGTTGACCTTATGAAGATCCATCCTGGGGTTGCACCTGGGTGGCTCAGTGGGTTGGGCATTTGCCTTCCACTCAGGTCCGGATCCCAGTGCCCTGGGATCAAGCTCTGCCCTGCCCTGCTTCTCTCTTGCCCTTTGCCCCTCCCCCTGCACTGTCTCTCTTTCTAATAAATAAAATCTTTTTTTTTTTTTTTTTTAAAGAAGGCTATGGAATAGAGGGAAGGAAGAGAACTGATTTGAGAAATAACTAGAAAGTGAAATTGGCAAGACTTGTTGAATGACTGGATTTGAGGATTATAGAGAGGGAGAAGTCAGAGATCACTTCCAGGGTTTTGGGTTGGTTGGCTTGAAGAACAATCGTATCCGTAGGAGAAAAGGTTCAGTTTTGGACATATTTAGTTCGAAGTACTTGTCTAAGGTAGAGATATAGATTTGGAGCCTGACAGCACACAAAGTAGATGAGATCAATCACGGTGAAGCCTTAGAATATCAACATTTAAGGGGGAAGAGGAGCTCAATAAGAGATGACAAAGAACGGTCAGAGGACAAGGAGAAGAATGAGTATGGACTCACAGAATTCACAGTTTCAAGAAGAAAAAATAAAGTACCAAATAAAAGAGAAAAGGTCTGAGTATTTGTATCTCCCTACTAAATTCACATGTTGAAACCTAACTCTTCATGTGATATTATTTGGAGATGGGAGGTGATTAGGTTATGAGGGCAGGTCCCTCCTGAATGGGATTAGTACCCTTCTAAAAGAGGCTAGAGAGATCTCCTTTCCCCTTCTGCCATTTGAGGACACAGTGAAAAGATGGCTATCTATGAACACAGAGTCAGACCCTCACTAGACACTGAATCTGCAGTAACATTAACTTGACTTCTCAGCATCCAGAACTGTGAGAAATAAATGTTTGCTATTTATCAATTTATGGTATTACTACAGCAGCTCAAACAGACTACTACAAGGACTAAAATATGTCCACTGGAATTGGCAATTAGGAAATTACAATGGCCCAAGTGGGAACAGTTTCAATGAAGTGATGGGGGTAAGCCATCCCTTAGGGGTTAGGGAGTAAATGGGTAGCAAGAAATAAATTGTATACCAGTCTTTTGAGAAATTTAGATGAGGAAGAGAGAAGCTAGAGCAAGCCAGCTGTATGAGTTACTGATTAAAGCAAGGGAGATCCAGGGGTGCCTGGGCAGCTCAGTCGTTAAACATCTAACTCTTGATTTCAGCTCAGGTCATGATCTCAAGATCCTGGGATCGAGCGCCACATCAGGCTCCATGCTCAGCAAGGAGTCTGCTTGAGGATTCTTTCTCCCACTCCCTCTGCCCCTCCCTCCACTTGTTTTCTCTCTCTCTCAAATAAACAAATAAATAAATAAATCTTAACAACAACAAAAAAAGCAATGGAGATCCAAAGAATCAAAAAAGCATGACACAAAGAGCCCAGAGTAGTATTTCAAGAAGGAAGGGATAAATAGATCTGTTACAGATGAAAGAATATGGGTTTTGGAAGGAAGTGTATCTAATTCTGTGACTTTACCACCTACTAGCTATGAGACAAGTTACTTAACCCTTTCTGAGCCATAGTTCCTTCATCCTTAAGAAAGAAATACCACTATCTGTGGAACTGTTGTGGAAATTAAATGAGATGCTGCATTTAAGTGTCTCACACAGGCACCTTCTGCTTGCTCCACTGAACATACTGAACAAATACCAGCTCCCAATGCCCCCCAGTAGTCACTGGTAACACTGAAGAGTGTCATTTCAATTAAGCGGTGAAGATGATGGAAAGCTGCCTGCCCCAGGTAAAGACATTCAGTTATGAAATACTAAAAATAGGGAACAAGAATTGAAAGAGGAAAGGGATTTGAGAGAGCTAATCTTGTCTGAAGTCTAAAAAAGAATGAAGCAAATAAAATGCCAAGAGGGAAGTGAGGCCGGGGAGCCCTCATGTCTTACACATGATTAGCATATGTCCCTGAGTTATTTGAAATAGAGGTCCCTTACTGGTCTTCAAAGGATGCAATTTGCAACAGAGATGGGAGCTGTAGGATGCTGGACATGGAAAAGATCACAGGACAAACAAGCCACTTCATGGAGTAAAGTTTTGATGGAACTGATACCTGATGCTGTTGATCATTTTAGCAAAGATCTAGGAAACAAAATATTTAGGAAAATTAGTTTCCAAAGTAGATTTGAGCTCAAGCATCCTTGGGCCTGTTAATGAATATGAAGCACACAACTAGGGAATTTGTGGGTAGAAAACATTCTCTAATTGCACAATCTCTAAACCTTTCCATCTGATTCTAACTATAATAGATGTGCAAACACACTTCTCAATGTTTCCAACCCTACATGCACAAAGAATTATTCTTCAAATACACAGTTTGTTCTAGTAATGAGTCTTGACATTATAGCTTTCTTAGATAAATTCAGAGTTATTTCAGGGAGGGGGAGGCATGTGTGTGTGAAATTATCAATAAGTATGCTCAGCTTCATATGTTGATTACAAGGAAAACCTAAGGTTTAAAGAATTTAGAACTGTCCAGACTCACAAGGCAAGATAATAGTAAAACGGAATCCAATGCAATTCTATTTCCAAATATCTCTCCCTAATAAATACAAGAAATGCAACTTTGTCTTCACATTTCAGGGCACAGACTTCTGTGGTCATTTACTGATCACAAATCAAGGTAGAAGAATCACTACATAGCTCAGAAAAAAAGAAAAAGAAAAAAAAAGATGCTGTGATGATTGAGAGGGAAAGAAAACTAGAAAAAAAGTCCCATGTTTTGCTGTACAAAAAGAAAGAAAAAAAGAAAGAATGGAGGGAGGGAGGGAGGAAAGGAAGAAAGGAAGAAAGAAAATAATTAGAGAACTCCTTAAAGGCAACTAAAAATATCCTCCAATTACTACTTTAGGTGAAGAAAAAAGTGGTAAGTGAATTTTAGAGCAGCTTTAACACAGTTAGTCTGTGTTAAAAGACAGACAAAGAAAGACAAAGGTTGGTTTCTCCACAAAATCTTCTTCCACCCCCATGGAGATGACTGCATGCTTTCCTTAAAGCAAAGGGTTGCTCTCTGGCAACAATGGAATGTGGCAACTGACTTTATTATAGGAAATTAATTTTGACAAACATCCAAATTAAGCTTAGTAGACAAGGCCACCATGTGGAATTGAGGTGGCTGTGCACTGAACGACTCTAGGGCAACATTCACAGACCAAAATGTGAGGGGCACCCCTGATGGCACATATATATTAAAAACAATTTGAGCTCCAAGAGGGCAGGGAGTTTTTTCTGTTTTGATCACAGTATCCCTGGCACAAAGAACAGGGCCTGATGTTTCAGATGATCAATTAAAATGTGCTGCATGAGTGAATGTGCTAATGAATGAAAGAAAAGGGGAAATGGAAGTTTGAGAGCAGAGGGGAAGTATATGTTAGGAAAGGATTCCTTACAACTGGAAGAAACAGACCAAGTAAAAAATCCAGAAACTTGGAAAGGAATTCTTACCTGTTACAAAGGAGGAGAAAGAAGGGATGATAGAGCCAGTTTTGAACTGTCTTGCCAAGTTTTATTTTGCTCAAGGACTTATGAAGGGTCAAGCAAAAATTATGTAATGAAGGGTGGAAAGACCATTTTATAGCATAGATGGGAGATTTTCTTCTTAGTTAACAGGCTAAGTATGTCAAGAAAAGTTCACTTAATTGCTTTTTTCTTTTTTAAAAGATTTTATTTATTTATTCATGAGAGGCACACAGAGAGAGGCAGAGACACAGGCAGAGGGAGAAGCAGGCTCTCCATGGGGAGCCTGATGCTTGATTCAGTCCCTGGATCCTGGCATCATGACCTGAGCCAAAGGCAAATGCTCAACCGCTGAGCCACCCAGGTGTCCCTCAACTGCTTTTTTTTTTTCTTTTTAAATCAGAAGTATCTACGTGTCCATAACCATACAAGGAGGTGGAAGTCAGAAGAAAAGAGGATTTTCACTAAAATATGAACCCTCCCCCAAACAAATTCTTGAACACATGATCAAGTAATATAAACACTGCAGAAGTGATCTCTAAATTGTTATATGCTACCATAGTGTTAGCTATTTTTTATTATCAAAGTTAAAGAAATAGAGTTCATAAAGATTAACCAGTCAATTAATGTCTACTGACTATATTCTGAACTTTAGCATATATGCATGTATACAAAATAGGTAATATGTATTCCTTATGTATACTTGATTTTCATTCTGTTCTATTGATCAGTCTTCAACAAGACCTAAAATTCTGTTTCCTTAAAATTCTCTATCATCTTTATCCCATAAATATATATATAATTTCTATGGACATGGGCTATAGCTATTTCTGTGGAGACATGGGCTATAGCTATTTCTGTGGAGTTTCTGTGGTGTCTTTTTTTTTTTTTTAAGATTTATTTATTTTAAGAAACAGAGAGAAAGCATGCATGGGGGAGGGGTAGAGGGAAAGGGAGAGAGAGAGAGAATCTTGAGCAGACTCCTCAGTGAGCATGGAGCCTAATGCAGAGCTCGATCTTGTGTCCCTGGGATCATGACCTGAGCCAAAACCAAGAGTCAGATGCTCAACTGACTAAGCCACCCAGTGAATGTGTAAAACTGTGGAGTTTTACACATTTAGAGCACTTTTGAAAATTTTCAGCTACAAAAATTTATTTCAAGAGAGCTGATGACTCTACATGTCCTATAATGATTCTTCTGATGACATATCACAAACAATTCTTCTCATCAAGGAAATCTGCTAAAGTTGCTCTAAATTCTGAGCAATACCAAAGATATTTGCTGACCCATAATTTTTCTGTTCATAATCTGTTTTCTGCCATGGGTTTTGGCCTACACCATCTGTAACTTCCACTAAAACAACAAAACTAAACAAAAACAAAACACATAGCTCCTCGCTGTATACAAAATCTACAGTTGGCTTCTCTGGGAGGAACCACTCCTACTCACAGCCACTTGATGTTTATCAGGATATACTAGTTGAGAGCTGTGAAAAATAGAGTGGGAAGTTCCCTGTAACCAAAACAAAAAATGTTACAGATACTTACATGATCCTTAGCAATACCTGTTTGCTATCTACTATATGTTTATATGTTTAGGAGTTTAGTAACTTGTAGAATGCACCAAATAAAAGACAACTGGTATATATATTCTCTTCATGTGGTAATGTGATATACCAAGTGAATAAAGCCTTATTTTTGTATGGGTAATAAATCCACACGGTCAAAAGAAACTAAAGGGTATTCATTGAAGAGTGTCCCTCTCACCCTATCCCTTAGCCACCTAGCTCCTCTCCCCAGTGGCAACCAATACTATCTGCTTCTTGGGTAGCCCTCTCAAGAGACATGAACAAGCAAGAAAGTGTGTGTGTTTTCTTTCCCCTTCTTTGCACAATTGGTGGCATAATGTATACCACTTCTAGGTAGACACATCTCCCACTATGCCAATGATAGGCAAAAGGCTTCTTCTTGCATGTGGGGTTTTTATTTTTGTTTTTGATAGAACAAGAGCAGCTTCCTGAAGAGCTGTGTTGTGAAGGAGTCTGAGGCCAGTAGGCTTAGAAAGTATGTTGTGGGGCAGCCCGGGTGGCTCAGTGGTTTAGCGTCGCCTTCAGCATGATCCTGGAGACCCGGGATCGAGTCCCACGTCGGGCTTCCTGCATGGAGCCTGCTACTCTCTCTGCCTGTGTCTCTGCCTCTCTCTCTCTCATGAATAAATAAAATCTTAAAAAAAAAAAAAGTATGTTGTGAATGTTTTGTAATATCTGCTACAGCCATTTATTCCTGTTTTGTGCCTTACTTTATCTTCTACATGCCTCTATTATAAGAATTATTATACTTTATTATGCTTGGAAGGGGTGTCTGAGGGTAGACACCATGCTCTTTTATGTATATAGTGCAAGGTGCTTACCCAGCACAGGGCCTAACATGTAATATCATTTAATATATATTTACTGAGTGAATCCCACAGCAAAATTCCTTTTTTTTTTTTTTAAGATTTTATTTATTTATTCATGAAAGACACACAGAGAGAGGCAGAAACGTGGGCAGAGGGAGAAGGAGGCTCCATGCAGGGAGCCCAATATTGGACTCGATCCCAGGACTCCAGGATCACGTCCTGGGCCAAAGGGAGGTGCCCAACCACTAACCCACCCAGGTGTCCCCAAATTCCTAATGTTAAGGAGAATGAGAGCTTTCCATATTGAGCTATGAGCTATTGAGAATGAGCTACTTCCCTCCATGCAAAGATAGACTTCATCAACCCTGGAACTGTAGATGTTTAATGATGGTGTATTTGAAACATACATGACAGTGTTTTCCCTGTCCCTATTGGAATTTACAGCAAGGCCATGTGGCATTCAACCTGCCTGAGAAAAAATACTTCTACAGCACTTTACATAGGATCCTGTGTGCATAATCACTTGGTTTCCAATCACTGCCATCTAAAGAGAAAATGGTTGTATAACATGTGATTTCTGAAACAAAGGTGAGGGGGGGAAGAAGGTCAGGTGATGGTGAAATAAAACTGAATGGAAACATCATGAGTGAAAAAGAAAGTTTATTATTATTTTTTAAAAATCCAGTGAAGGAGAAAAATTAAGAACATTTCAACTGAACCTTACTCATTTAAGACTCTATCTGCTAATCATTCTCAAACTTCCATTTCCATATAAGTATTGCCATCTATAGTACATGCAGGAATCATGGTTATTTTTTTTAGGGGAGAAATAACTGAAATGAAAAGCCTAGCATATTATAGGATAACGTCTTTATGTCCTTTTAAATACACGCATTTATCAAAGTTACATAGTATGTTTTCTCTACATATTTTGAAAGGTAATAATACTTAATGGGCTGATTACTGTCTTTTAAAAATTAATATTGTAAAAAAATTAATATTGTAAAGCTAGAGCTTATGATTTTAAGGCTTTAAATATTATGTAACTATCAATAATGAAAAAAAAGAAGTAATTTGTAATTTTGAGCTAGAATTTTAAGAAATATTTTTAATATGCTCCAATGCTCATTTATTTCATTTTGCTATAAGACACAAATTGGGGCTTTCCAAGGAGAAGTAAGAGAGTCCCTTTTTTTGAAGTGAAGAGTCTCTTATTTTTGGTGAGATTCCTCTTTACTGACCTGTGGGCTAGCCTAGGGACAGACAGGATGGAAAAGGAGGAAGAACATCAAAAGTGAACAGCATGACTCTGATTTATAGGTGCAAGCTGGAAAAACCTAAATGAAGTTATTCCAAAACACAAGTAATCTTCATGCTTCCAAGAGAATATTATACCAATATGTTGTGTTGTCACAATGCAGCTTTAAGGTAAATAAGTGGAATCCATTAAAACTATATTTTAGAATTAAAAAGAAGAAATTTGATTTTGGAGATAACCAAAGATAATAATATTAAGACAGTGAGAATTTTTCTAGGTTGTTTAACCAACCATTGTCAACTGGGTATTAGATTTCATCTTTTTTCTCAAATCTCATCCTATTAAAGATGTGATGTGGGCCTTTTTTTATTCTTAAATTTTTAGAAAGATTTATTAATTTATTTAATTTATTTTTATTTTTAAAAATATTTTATTTATTTATTCGTGAGAGACAGAAAGAGAGAGAGAGAGGCCGAGACACAGGCAGAAGGAGAAGCAGGCTCCAATGCAGGGAGCCCGACTCAGGATTCGATCCCAGGTCTCCAGGATCCTGCCCTGGGCCAAAGGTGGCGCTAAACCGCTGAGCCACCTGAGCTGCCCAATTAATTTATTTTAGATAGAGAGCATGCAAGAACAAGAATGTATGCAAGTGAGTGGGGGGAGAGGCAAGGGAGACTCTTCAGGCAGACTCCCCACTGAGTGCGAGCCCTACAGCTCAATATCACGACCCACAAGATCATGACCTGAGCCAAAACCAGGAATTGGATGCTTAACTGACTGAGCCACCCAGCAGCCCTGTGGTATGTTTGACAATAGGAATAAAAGGTGATATTTAGTACTTTACCCCACCCTTTACCTTTTACCTCCAAAGTCCTACTTTGTTACATGGTGCTATTTGAACAGTGTTGTCTGGATATAGAATTAGTCCCTCTTCTTTTCCACCCTCTCAACTCTAGTTATCAAAACCTAACCTAAAAATGAGGTACCAGTTAAATGCTGATGTCTAGCCATTAAGTATTCTTTGATTCTTCCCCAGCTAGAAGTATTTTTTTTAGAATACGAATTTTTTTATTAGCTTTTTTCTCAAATACTTCTTAGGGCCCTTATATATATTCTAACATTAACAGTTTGTGTATTTACTAGATTATAAACTCCTTGACAAGGAGAAAACTGCATCTTATATATCTTTGCATCTGCCACAATATCTAGCACTGTGCCTGGCATAGAAAAGGAAGTCAACAAAGATTTAATGAATAATGTATGTTTACATTTGAAAGTTTACATGGCTCACAGTAAACCAAATTAATTCTTCTGAGAAATACCATAGCCCATAGATCAACAACAGAAGGGTCTTTGTCAAATATTTCTTGGACATGGGGTGCCTAGGTGACTCAGTTAGTTAAGCATCCTCTTTTAGCTCAGGTCATGATCTCAGGGTCCTGGGGTGGAGCCTCACTTGGAGCCCCACAGTGAGTCAAGCTCCCTGCTAAGCAGGGAGTCTGCTTCTCCCTATCCCTCTGGCCTTCCTCCTTTTCCCCCCCTCCCATGTTCTCTTCCCCCCTCTCTCTCAAATAAATAAAATCTTAAAAAATATTTCTTGGACAAGGAAAGCTAGAATCTCTGGCAACTATAGTAAAATATACGTACTTAAGCTCATGGTTTTTATGAGTAATCATTAGTTTCATTAAGTCACCAGCAGTCTAGTGACAACTTAATGTTATAACTTGTCAAAGCTTTGATTAGGCTAGGGGCCTGTGATTTACAAGGAGCTAATACTTCTAAAGCTCTTATCATTAATTTATAGATAGACTGTACTACAGCCAGGGAGATGTCATAACTACCAAAAAGGAAAGCATAACATATTTTAAAACATACAAAATATTGAGAAGAAAGGCAGGTATTAGAATCCTTAGCCTTATGTTTACTGATTTAGTTACTTGGGGCTCCCTTCACTATGGTAGAAAGATGTCCTACCAAGGTATTCAAGTATTGAAGCCCTCCATAGATTAATTCAGAGCTACTAGTAAGTTTATGTACGTGGTAGGCTATATTATGTGAAATTAACTACAACAGAGTTTCTTTTAAAACAAGAGCAATATATTCAGAAAAGAAGAACATAGAATCCATGCAGACACATGCAAGAATTAATTTCTGATGCTAGCAAAACAAATATGGAAGATTATATATGAATATGGACAGGCAGAAATAATTATCAGGCAAAATTATACTTAAGCTAAAAGAGAAATAGATGAAAGGATGTCATTAGTCTGACCCTGGAAACAATCAATAAACTTCCCAGAATCCCACAACATATCACAACCAACCAAAAGGAGTTTGTGGTCAAAGAAGAGCCAGATACTAACCATGTAATTTGAAAGTTGGGAAGTGTGGGGAGAACCAAGGAGACAATAATTAATAGGGAGAGAACATTATTATAATTCAGCAGCTTTTGGTTAAGTTATAACTACGAGGGTCAAGGTATTTCACATCTGATAAAGTCCTTAGTTAGTTGTTAGTTGTTGTTGTTTTATTAATGTTTCATGCCCATTTTCCAGTATAGGTTTTAACATTTTTAACATTTTTCTCATTGGAACTTTAGAAAGAAAATAAACTGAAGAGACTGCAATTATGTAGTGGTTAGAGTACTGTCTTAAGGCAGACTTCTTGAATTCAAATTCTAGCTCTTGCTTACTAGTTCTGTGACCTTAGGGATGTCACTTGACCTCTCTAAGCTTCAGTTTCCTCATCTGAAAAATGAATTTATTTGTTATGAGGATTAAATGATTAATTTAGTAAACTAATTTATTATTTATAAAGCACTTGAGAACTGTATTCCAGAGTGAGTGCTATATGAATGTTTGCTAAATAAAATCTGTTCTCAATACATCAGCTGTTCATCTGACTTAAAAAAAGTTTGGCTCCCATGATGAGAAGGTCTCCAGATGTATTTATTGTAATGAAACTCGGTATAACCTAAAGAAAGGTTTTCTATTTTTGCAGAAGCCCTGCTTTGACTTTATTGTCTGTCCTTCATTTTCTCCCCTGTGATTTTTTAACTCTGTTTCTATCATTTTAGTTAAAAGATAATTATCTAGGAAATAGTATAACTTTTGCTCAGGGTTCTTAAGTACACTGCCTCCAAATCTGCCACATGCCACAAGAAACTAAAGGGAATATACACACACACATCACTTCCCTTATGAGATATATGATGGTATGGATTAAAGCTGATGATACAGTGGGGTCTGAAATTTCAATAAATCATGTAAAATCAGAAGAGCCTCCACACAGAGGTGCTGGTGTGGTACCTAAAGAATAATAGAGCCTTCCAATAATTTATCAGTGAAAAATCAGGTAGATGGAGAGCAAAGCTAATGGCCTTATTCCTAATAACAATCTGTAGAACATGGATAATAAGAAAAGGAAAATTTAGAAGATTAACACATGGAGGCAAACATCACTGAAACTTGTGACACTGGCAAGGTATGTTCTATTCTAATGATGCTCTTGTGGTCGACAAACAGTGATGGCCTAATACAGATAACAAAATAGATATAGACACTATATACAGTAGTAACGGGAAATGTCACCTCTCCCAGCATGGGTGAGAGGTTTCATTCTGGTAAAAGTAGAGCACCTGATAAGTTGATAGCATATTGACAATTTCATTTCTCAGAAAGTAGAAGAAACAACAAAGAGGACTGCTATTCAGGACTATAAAGACTGAGGAGGAGGAAGCTGTAGATGATGTAGGAGTGACAAGAGCTTTATTTTTTTTTTATTTTTATTTTTTAATTTTTATTTATTTATGATAGGCACACAGTGAGAGAGAGAGAGAGGCAGAGACACAGGCAGAGGGAGAAGCAGGCTCCATGTACCGGGAGCCTGACGTGGGACTCGATCCCGGGTCTCCAGGACCGCGCCCTGGGCCAAAGGCAGGCGCCAAACCGCTGAGCCACCCAGGGATCCCTGACAAGAGCTTTAAAAGAAGTAATGGTCCTCGCAAAGGAAGTTCAGACTTTGTAAGAGCAAAGGAAGGAAACCTTTCACATGGGAGGACTCTAGATCCTACGAGAGTAAATTCCAAAGTGTTTGGATATAGGATGGGGTAATTCCAAGCTAGAAACTCTATAAGGGAGTGTAAGTTAAGAAAGGTGGAAGGTGAGGCCTAAAAAACAAAACTGTAATATTATTGACTCCAATGAGGAAAAAAGGAGAGAAGTAATTAAAGAAAAAAAACAAACAAACAAACAGGTAGAGATGTATTTATTAGAGGGTGACTACAAAAAGTGGTGCAAATTCACCATAATAACATCAGTAAAGTTAATGCCCAGAAGGAGGTAAATATTTCTTTTCCTATCCACAGCACCTTACTGTTTCCTCCTCCCCTTCTCTTGCAGGTCAGAACTGCTGGTTACATTCTACCTAGGAGTGAGGAGACCAAAGAATTAGAACCTCAGCCTGGGAAAAGAACTTGAAAGTCCAAAATGGGAAAAAGACAAATACTGGTAGGGACTTGGCAGTATCCCAAATAGGCTATTTTATGGCCAACAGAGTGGACTGTTTCCTGATCTTAAAATCAGGAAATGCTGGCTTGGACTAAGGGTTCCAGATGATCTAGAGAAATGAGGCAGACTGGGCTAGCTCCATCAGTGGATCTGGGTGGTAAACCCACATTTCCCATATTTCTTGTGACTTCTCCTTCAGATAACTGTTATTTTGAGTTTTTTGTTGCTTTTACTGAAAATGCTCTTTGTTTTTCTACTCTAAAGTTCTTCCAAATCTGTAGTTGTTAGATATATGCCAATTTTTAAAGGCCATTCTTCCCAAAGACTGGAGTTTGAGCCTAGTGAATACTGAATGATGTCTCTAAATATTGCACTGTTTCTTGGTAAACATTATTTGTTTCCCTCCGTGGATGCCTCTGGTGCTTTTCTTTGGTGAGATCCCCTGAGTCTGGCACCCTTTAATCTCTGCAGTTCATATAGTTAGGTCCAGGGACTATTATAATTTATAAGTTATGGACAACAAAAAATAAATGTTCAAAGTTATATTCAAGTTCGAAATGTTTGGAAAAAAGACTGAATGAGAAAAGAAATACAAAACAAGGAAAATGACTGAAAAAAATACTCCAAATGAGTTCATTTTTCTAGACCTGGATGACTTTCATCCTAAGATACCAAGAAAACGTACATATATAATCATGCAACATCTCGAAGTAAGGAAGAATGGAAGTTTGGAGATAAACAAACATGACTGATTTTCAAAAAGGAAGCAAATTGAGTCTTGAATGCCAGACCACCAGCTCAGAAAAGGAGTAAGACCCAGCAAAGCCAGAGTAGTAATATGATCAAGATTATGCCACAGGAGTGGTTAATTAGGCACTGCCTCTGAGGCCTGCCGCTGGACCCTCAGGTGAACAGGCTTGCATGTGTGTGCAGACAAACACACCACAGTTACAGTAGGGTAGGATACTGACTTCCACTGTTGATGTTGTTGTGAAATGTTTCTAACAACATCCTCGTCTTTACATCCTCCACAAAGTCCCAGGAGGGAAAGTCCCAGGAGGGAGAGTCCACTTGGCTAAGTATGGATCTTGTGTGTCTGTTTTAGTTATAGGGCTGAGACCAGAATAAGGTGACTAAGACCCTTCCTTGCCTTAGGCACAAAATTTAAAAGGGCACCAAAAAACTCACTGGACAAGATAAATAGTGTTTCAATGCAGTATTTTACAAAATTAAAATTAATGCACAAAAATCCATGATGAACAAAATATAAAAATTTTAAAAAAGGTTCAACAATAGCGCCACGCCTAGCCATACTGGTACCTGAGACAAAAGGGAAAATCAATAACAGTGTTGTGTGCCTTTTTTTCTTTAAAATATTGGTATTTTGTTCATCATGAGTTTTTTTAAGTTTATTTAAGTAATTTCTACACCCAATGGGGGCTTGAACTCACAACCCTGAGATCAAGAGTTACATGCTCTTCTGACTTAGCCAACCAGACACCCCCATCATGGATTTTCTACATTAATTGTGAGTTTTAAAAATTGCATTAAAATATTTATCCTTATTAATTACTGAATTTTTTGGCATCCCCTTAAATGTTGCAGCTGAGATGAACATTTCATTCTTAGCCCAGCATCAGGCTGGGACTTGTCATGGAACAAGTTTTACTTATCCCATATAGCTTTGTAGGAGACCTAGATTCCATTGTCAAATATTATCCTGGGGTAGGTTTAGGCTTAACAGAATGAATAATTTTTAACCTTTAGGACTGTTCATAAACAGGATGGGTAGAGATGAGAAATGATGAAGGTGCCGTTTGACCATGAATCCTGCAGCTCCTTATCAAGGTGCTGCAAAGTGAACTTGGCAGCAAGTGGAGTGAGACTGGGGTGGGATATTGAATAGTGAACCTCGAAAAGATGTATCTATGTCCTATTGTCTGGAACCTGTGAATGTGAACCTGTTTGAGAAAAGGCTCTTTTAAGATGTAAACAAGTTAAGGATCTCCAAGATGAGATCATCATGGATTACCCAGCTGAGTTCTAAATCCAATGACTCTATAAGAGACAGAAGGAGAGCGGCCTAGAGACACAGAGAAAGTGGCATGATATGGAGAGGGGGAATTTAGAGAAGTAGATTTGTGAGAACTTCTAAATCTCGGAATCTGTTTCTAGTCATTTCCTGCTTAGTGGGAAAAACAAAAACAAAAACAGAAAAATAGAGTCTATGTGGAAAGCTAACACTTCGGAAAGTGGTAGCAATGTTTCCAGAAACTTTTCAGAAACTGACACCTCTACTCTTTAGGCAATGAAGAAGAGGATGTTAATTTTGATGCAATCAAGTTGGCATACTGAAATTACCAATAAATTAACTGGTGATGTTGTAAGGTTCACAGTAGCAACTTATCTCTAACAAATGCATGAAGCTATATCTAACATGTAGAATGCCATTAGATGTGGACTTCATCCAAATGTCACGCATGGGCACTTAAGGAATGGTAGCTAATCCAAATTATGCAGGTAAGGGGAGAAGTATGCTCTTCTGAGTGGCTGCCAAACACTTTCCAAGTACTCAGTGTCAAAACAATGTCACGTGTAGGTCACAAGCTTTCATAAATGCTGTATGTCCCTTTGTAGAAAAAAAAAATGTCTTTGTAGGCCCGTATCACTCTACCCTAGCTACTAATTTATAAAATGGGCTTAAAAATCTGAGTACTTCATAAGCTTTTACGAAATGTGAATACTCACAAAGAATGACATTCCAGTTTCAAACTTTTTGCATTGTTAATTTAAAAAGGAGAAAAGACAACTAAGACAAAGGAATAAATCTTAACTATATGTCACAAGTGTTTTTTATAACTTTAAATTGTTTTCATGAAACCAAATATTTTAAATTAAAAGGAGTAATTTTTAAAAAGATTTTATTTATTTACTCATGAGAGACACACAGAGAGAGGCAGAGAGATAGGCAGAGGGAGAAGCAAACTCCCTATGGGGAATTCAATGCAGGTGGGTGAGATTATGTATATTTAAAGTTTTTTCCTTGAAACATTACTTGCAAGATTTTAAAAAATCAACATTAAAGAAAGCTTCTAGAAGTATCAATAACATCAAAAATTGGTTTATATTACCTCATCTCTATAAATTTAAGGAATTAGATGCCAGTTCTCAAAGGTTGGGAGTCTGAAAACATAAAATTAAGGTAAGATTCTCTCTTCATTTCTTTTCAAGAAAATGCTAAAGCACTCAGAACTGGGATATTATTCTGAAGTAAAGTCCTACATTTTCACTACTTAGGCTGGTTTATGAATGGCCACTCATAAAGGGAAAGAAACAGTATATAACTCCTGTCCAAAAATATAAATAACATAAGGACTGCCATTTTAGCTTTTATCATTCTACTTCTAGATCTAAACATTACACCTGTTTCCCTGACAGATAGTATTCTTTGAAAGTATACCCTGTGTTTTCCTCTTATTTGAAGGATGATTGACAAAAAGAAACAAATGGACACTGTGACAAGTGATGAATAAAATAATGTATGGCTTTTATCATCAGCGGCATTTTAACAGCCTTCAAAGTATGAAGTAGTTGCACTGGGGCTATGATACTTATTCTTGGCTGATAGTTGTCTATTGATGAATCTGTAAAGGTAAGTAAGCATCATTAATTCTTTTGATAAATGTTTACTGAGCTGCCAACCTGCAAGGCATTTTTTTTTTTTTTTAGATTTTATTTATTTATTCATGAGAGAGAGAGAGAGAGAGAGAGAGGCAGAGACATGGGCAGAGGAAGAAGCAGGCTCCACACAAAGAGCCCGATGTAGGACTCAATCCCTGGACTCTGGGATCACGCCCTGGGGCAAAGGCAGAGGCTCAACCACTGAGCCACCCAGGCCCGGAAGGCATGGTTTTAGGTGCTGGGAATATAAGAGTGAATAAAAGAGGGAAGGTTCCTGCTCTCATGGAATGGACATTCCTGTAAAGTGGGAAACTGTTAGTAAACAAATAAAAAATAAATGAACAAGGTGATAGTGAAATGTGAAGACAGTAAAATGAGTACCTAAAGAAAACCTTAAAATTAATCTTTATAGTGTTGAACACCCACTAAAAATTGTTCATCACTGTGGCAACCAAATCAATCCTTTATAGATTGTCCATTATAATGCTATCTGACAGGGGCATGGAGCCTATAGTGACTTGCTCTACTGGAGGAGGTGAACTGCTATGCTCTTTTTTCCTCCGGAAGTTTAGCAGGCATATCTTAGTATCCCAGATATTTAAATTACTTTATTTATCCAGTATCTAAATTAGGCAATGTTTTAGGTATTTCTAGCTAGTCACATGTGCTGAGTTTCAAGATAACTGGCACTTATCAACATAAGCCTCTTGTGAAATTCTTTTTTTTTTTTAATATTTTATTTATTTATTCATGAGAGAGAGAAAGAGAGAGAGAGAGGCAGAGACACAGGCAGAGGGAGAAGCAGGCTCCATGCAGGGAGCTCGATGTGGGACTCGATCCCGGGACTCCAGGATCACGCCCTGGGCTGCAGGCAGCTGCTTAACCGCCAAGCCACCCAAGTGTCCCTCTCTTGTGAAATTCTGCCACTGCCAGATTACTAGCTACTCTTGCCCCTTCTGGTGGTTTCCAGTCTAGGTCTTCTTTGTGGGCTAGTCAAGACTCAGAATGACGAGCTAAACGTTAAAAATAAAAACCAAAGATAATCTGAAATCAGATCTATTTTATGTAACTTTTGACTTTTTCTCATCCATTTTCTGGATAAAATACACCAACTGAAAGCAGAGAATGAGATGCAGCTTCTTCATTATCCAAAATTAAATATTTTGTTAGTGAAAAATGAAAGAATATAGATGACTTCTGACAAATCATTAAAGGAAATTCAATTTATACTTTATAAATAGGAACATTGTTCTAGTTATTCAGCCAGAAATCTTTCTTTCTTTTTTTTTTTCTTCTGGTTAAAACTCCCTAACACTAGCACGTATTTTTTTTATTTTTATAATTGAAATGTAAAGATCTGATCTGTTTTAGAGAGACTGCTCTAGCAAAAATGGGAGAAGATAAATTGGTACAGCATGAAACTATGTGGAGAATGGCAGAAAAGTAATAAAATACACTAAATATTGCTATAGGGAATGTAATTCAACTCTAAGTACTGATGCCAAGAAATCAAGAGAAATGCCTAAGGGAATAAGAGGAGACTAAGAAGTTTCTGATCAGGGAACTAAGAATAAAAATGACCTCAACATAAAAGGTATAATTAGGGCCTGCTATGATAAATGCCACTACTTCTTTTTTTTTTTTTTTTTTAAGAGTTTATTCATTTATTTGAGAGAGAGACAGTGAGAGCAAGAAAGAGCATGAGCTGTCGGGGGCATGGGGCAGGGAGGTGGGCAGGGCCGGGGAAGGGGGAGGATGGCAGAGGGAAAAGGAGAAGCAGATTTCCCACTGAGCAGGGAGCAGGACACAGGGCTTGACCTCAGGACCCTGGGATCATGAGCTGAGCCCAAGGCAGACGCTTAACTTACTAAGCCACCCAAGTGCTCCAAATACCACTACTTCTTTTGCATTCATTAAGAAATTGACTGCTGGGCAGCCTAGGTGGCTCAGCGGTTTAGCTCTGCCTTCAGCCCAGGGCGTGATCCTGGAGACCCAGGATTGACTCCCACATCAGGCTCCCTGCATGGAGTTCCTCTGCCTTTCTCTCTCTGTCTCTCTCATGAATAAACAAAATAAAATCTTTATAAATAAATAAATAAAGTTATTTCACCGGTTTCTTTTAATTTTTTTTTTAATTTTTAATTTTTTTCTTTTAATTTTTTTTTAATGTGGCTACTAAAAGATTTAATCTAGCATATTTCTATTGGACAGTGCTGATCTAGAATGTTACTCTAGATTGTCACTGGTGAAGACCATTTTGTATAGGCTGACAGCACTCTACTAATAAGGCTGGTGATAATGGGTTAAGAACTACATCAGGGGATCCCTGGGTGGCGCAGTGGTTTGGCGCCTGCCTTTGGTCCAGGGCACGATCCTGGAGGATCGAATCCCACGGGATCGAATCCCACCTCGGGCTCCCGGTGCATTGAGCCTGCTTCTTCCTCTGCCTGGGTCTCTGCCTCTCTTTCTCTCTGTGTGTGACTATCATAAAAAAAAAAAAAAAAAAAGAACTACATCAGTCAAATCAGTCAATCAGCAGTGGTCATGCCTGTAGGCAGAAGTATTATAAATATTGATCAAAAGAGAATAGGTATAGGTACCTATATCTACAATCTACTTTGAAATACATTAAAAAATCAACATGAATTAATGAATAGAAAAGCAGCTGATAAAACAAATGTAGTAAAATGTTAATGGTAGAATCAAGGAGATGGGTGTACAGATGTTCACTGCAAATTCTTTAAACTTTCAGGTATTTTAAAAATGTTTCATAATAGGGCAGCCCCGGTGGCCCAGTGGTTTAGCACTGCCTTCAGCCCAGGGCATGATCCTGGAGACCCGGAATCGAGTCCCATGTCAGGTTCCCTGCGTGGAGCCTGCTTCTCCCTCTGCCTGTGTCTCTGCCTCTCTCTCTCTCTCTGTGTGTCTCTCATGAATAAATAAAATCTTTAAAAAAATGTTTCATAATAAAACGTTGAAAAAAAAGGGGGGAAACAGGAAGGTTCTATCAGTATGGAATAGCATAAGGATTATACTGGAGATTAGGAGGCCTGCTCCAGATACCCTTGCTGTTAAAATGTATACTTTGCAGTTTCTTTGTTGGTGGAGAATAGGACAATGAATTATTAATGTATTCATAGTAATACTGAAGAAGATACTTTTTTCTGACTACTACAGTTCTTGATTTTTGTTATTTGATCTCTGCCTTCAGGAAGTAAGGCTTTTTTTAAAAGATTTATTTATTTATTTATTTATTTATTTATTTATTTATTTATTTATTTATTTATTTATTTATTTATTTATGATAGACATAGAGAGAGAGAGAGGCAGAGACACAGTAGGAGGGAGAAGCAGGCTCCATGCCGGGAGCCCGACGTGGGACTCGATTTCGGGATTCCAGGATCATGCCCTGGGCCAAAGGCAGGTGCTAAACCACTGAGCCACCCAGGGATCCCTGGAAGTAAGGCTTTTAATAAATAATTATAAGGTCTTTTATTTTACACTCAAAAACTTTCTTTTGAGAGTAGAGAGTTAAAGAACCTCAGTAAGAACACTCCAGCATTTATCATATATGCTGATATAAATGTATGCACATGCCCAAAAGGCTCTGGTGTTCGTAGGTAAATAGCTTGACAGTATTCATTCAGCAGTATTAGACTGTTACCCTTAAAGCGAAAAAATAAAAGAAACACAACTACCTTGAGAAGAGAAACTCAAAACGAGGACTACACATGATAATAATCAACTATCAAGATTGTAGGAGTTAAAAAAAATCAATACATTAAATGCAGTAAATTCATGTGTTAAATTTCAACGCTGCTGAATGATAAATGGCAAATGTGTAACTGCCACAGAGAAGAACACTTCTAATCAACTTTCTCAGTGAGCAGCACTGGAACACTGCTAAATAATTAATATAAATTATGGATCCAAAAATAGAAATGGAATGGACCTTGAAAGACAATCCAAGTTATCTATGGTCTCATGAACATAAAAACTTGGGCGCTCACCTTAGAAAGGAGATGAATAAGGCCCAGAGAAGCTCACTGTCTTACCTAAGGTCATCTAGTCAAAAAACATTGGTGATGGGGACGGTGTGCAGTTTTCCTGCCCTCTGATACACGATAATATTGCTAGTCGATAGACTTGTGATAGAGAATAAAACATTGGCTTCAGGTTAGGGGTGAACACTTAGGAATGATCTATCACCTTGACTTACAAAAGTTTAAACCTGGTGCTGGTTGGTGGGAATATAAAGTTGTATAAAACAGCTATGGGCCTAAACAGTGTAGACCTAGCCAATACTTAAATTAGAGGTTCTAACCAGTAAATAGTAAGCTACTGATAGACTCTGAAGTTTCATCTGAATGCCACTATCTTCCCCCTAATTCTACAACTTGGCTCCCTTCTCACTGGGAAGGGAAGGAAAAATAACACCAATGTCCTCTGCCTTACTCAGGGAATTCACCAACAGCATTTCCTCACCCCTCTCCCATCTGATGACTTCAAGACTTCAGAGATATGAAAAACACTCCTTATTCACCAGAAAGATTGGAGAACCAAACAAAAGGTACATTGTCTATCATAAGCACCACTATCACAGTCACCAAACATTCCGTAAGTCTAAAAATACACTTTGGGTCAAACATTCACTCAACCTTTTTCGTATACCTACCACATATCAGACACTGTGCTGGATGTTGAAATTTCTAAAAAGAACAGTTCCTGCTTATCAAGGAGTCTAGATAATTATAATCGGGTGACTGGTGCTATGCCATAGATGAGAGCAGGGTGCTCAGAAAGCACACATAAGGGGCCATGTGCCCAGAAGAATGAGGACCTCTGGGTGAAGGTAGGGAATGTGGGGAAGGGGGTTAGGGAAGACTTCCTGGAGAAGATTCTCAAGCTGAGCCCTGAAGGAAAAGAAAAAATTAGCCAGACTAATGAAGCTACATGTATAAGGGCACAAAACTATGGTGATATTATATAAGACTCAACTGTTTGATAGACTATGAACATTTTCTATTTCAAGATCGTATCAATATCTAATTAAAATAAATGAATACCATTGATGGCTTTACTTTCACTTCTGAAGCTGCTTTTCTCTATTAATAAAGCAGATGGAGCAGCCCGGGTGGCTCAGCAGTTTAGTGCCGCCTTCAGCCCAGGGTCTGATCCTGGAGACCCAGGATCGAGTCCCACGTCGGGCTCCCTGCATGGAGTCTGCTTCTTCCTCTGCCTGTGTCTCTGCCTCTCTCTCTCTCTCTCTCTCTCTGTGTGTGTCTCTCATGAATAAATAAATAAATCTTAAAAAACAAAGCAGATGTATGTATTTGTTAAAAAACAAAGCAGATTTAGCCCTCTATCATGAGGGCTAAATGAGATAATGCATATTAAATGCTCAGAACAGTTCCTGGCACAGGTGAAATTCATTTTCTCATTTCTTTCACAAATCTTCTCCCAATGTGACTTTCCAGTAACACAACCATGTGACATGAGTATCACCTTTGACAAATGTTAAAGTGGAAGAAAAAAATTTAAAAGAAGAAAGGTAAGTAAACAGGGTATTATCTAAAAATATAAGCTCTTTCTCTGCAGGAAGTTTTTTGTGGTTGCAGATTAAAGGAGATAAGAGATACCATTTGTGAAATACAAAGCTCAAGGTAACTATAGAAGGTGTACGTATTTAGTTATTCAGAATTTAATTAACTGATTCAATTAAAAAAAAAACCTTTAGGATGTTCTTGCTGGATTTTCAGATTTATTTGTCTCAACACACTAACAAAATGTTCAATTCTATCAAAAGAACACCCTTATACTAAAATCTAGATGTTACTAGTGGCAAAATCAAGCAAAGTTAAATAAGGTTGAAATTTACATTAATATACAATTTCTTTGCTATTACAAACTAATGTTAAGAAAGTGTAAAGAACAACAAAAAAAAAGAAAGTGTAAAGAACATTTTGCTATCTAAAATTACTTTTAATTTATTCTGGAATAAAGGATTAAAAAGCATTAAAAACACTAATTTTGAAAATCTGCCATAGCTTCTCATATAAGAAGTGAATAGTACTTGATGACTTAGAAAATTCAGAAGGCAGTCATGTTTTAAGGCAAAATCTACCCCAAGTGTATTTTGAAGAATATGTCCTTCAAAATGCTCTGTGAAAAAAGTTCCATAGTCAAACAGTATATTTCTCTTGGAAAATATCTGCATCTCTTTCCCTCCACATTTGTTGTTTTGCCTAATTCCTCCCTCTATGCTTTGGACCCTATCGTTTTCTATGTTCCTGAATTCACTATCACTCGCTCCTTTCCTCTTACACAGTCAGCTTCAACCCCTATCTGGATCTTCTCCCACTTGTCCACTCACTTTATCCCTTCCAAATACTGCCCTATTTCTATCCTCCCTGCTTCCTGTCTCAATTTCCATCATTACTTGCGAAATATAGGAAGTATACATATTGGTCTCTGCCCCTGATTCCTGGCACAGAGCTCCTAAAACCCTTGGAATTTCCTGGGTGATAGTAGTGTCTTTTGTTCTAATGAGGTGACTCTTGATGGGCTCCTGGATAGTTTCAGCATGAGGGACAGTCACCAGAAAGGCCAAGCCATGATTAGAAGCTTGGAAATTTCAGCTCCAGCCCTCCACTCTCCAGGAAATGAAGAGGGGCTGGGAATTAATGATCATGCCCACATGATGAAGCCTCCATAAAAATCCTAAAGTATGGGATTTGGAGAGCTGCTCAATACATCTATATACCAGGAGGGTGGCACACCCCAATTCCTTCTGTATGGAAGCTCCCATACTTGGGACCTCTCTAGACCTTTCCCTATGTATCTCTTCATCTGGCTGTTCATCTGTACTCTTTACATTATCCTTTATTATATAATAAACTAGTAACCTTAAGTAAGTGTTTCCCCGAGTTCTGAGAGCCATTCTAGTAAACGATAAAACTCAAAGAGGGGTCGTGGGAACTTCCAATTTACAGCAATCAGTCAGAAGTACAGGTGACAACCTGGGACTTGCAACTAATGTCTGAAGGGGATGTGAAGTCTTGTGGAACTCAGCCCTTGACCTATGGAGTCGGCACTAATTCCTAGTGTCAAAAAACTTTATTCAATTGTAGGACAACCAGCTGATATCACAGATAATTGCCTGATGTGTGAAAACATCTGGTGACAGAGTTTAAGTGTGTCATGTTCTGTGTCAGTGATAAAAGAGAGACACATAGTGTGTTTTTCCTATACAACCTGCAAGCTACTCCATTTGGCTGCTTCTCCCTTCCCTCCACTTCCATAGCTTACTCTAGAGTCAACCAATCATCTCCTTATCACTATATTCAGTGACCCTTCCTGATCCTCATTCTCCATGATTGTTGTGTTAACATTTGACAATATTAATCTCTGCCTGCCTTTTGAAACATTCTCTTCCTTTGGCTGCCATAACATACTTGTCTAGTTAACCTCCAATTTCTGCAGGTACTCTTCCATGTCCTCTGGCAAGCGTATCCTCTACTACACAGTTATATATTAAAATACCTTAAAGCTCAGTCTTAGAATTTCTTTCTCCTTTCATATGATTTTAATTATCACCCACAGGCATTTGAAAATATTTCTATCTGCTGCCCAGACCTCTCTTCTGAACTCTAGGGCTATATGCCCAACTATCTATTAAGTATCTCCTTTTGGATACCCTAGAAGCATCAAACTAGATACATCCAAAGCCAGACTCACAATTTTCCCTCCAAATGTCTTTCAAATTCTCAGTAAAGGGCATCACCTTCCAACCAGTTAAACAAATCCATATGCTGATGTCATCCTTGATCTCTTTCTCCAGTTCACATACTCCCATCCAGTTATCAAATTCTCTCAGTTTTATTTCCTAAATATCTGAAGATTCATCCATTTCCAACTAGTCTCTGCCTCTCTAAATCTATATTTCTATGCTTTATTCTGGGTGAGTTTCTCAGTACCAACTTCCAATTAATAAATTCTTTAATTGTGGCCAGTCTAGGGTTTATCATATCACTGAATTATTTCAATGACTATTTTTCATTCAAGAATTCTAACTGATTCTTTTAAACATTCATCTGGTTCTTGTTTCATTTCTGCCTGTTTTTATTTAATATTTTCTTGTTTGCCTTAAATGGAATATATTAATTTGAATCTGAGCATATAAAACGTACTTTATTTTTATTGTTTTGAGAGAGAGTTACAGGCCATTGACTTCAAATGGTAGTTATAAGGGTTTTTTTCCCCCTCCTTACCTTAGATTCTTTTGCCATTTTGAGAAGCCTCACTCTTGCTCCACTTCTAAAAAATAAATCTGACTTTGCCCCATCTCACCTTGCACACTTTTAGTCTTTACTATCCCAAAGGAGTTGAAATCCCTGTCTCCATGCCTATTCTAGGACTCAGAACCAAGCAGGCCAATAGTTTTAGCTCTACTCAAGATTTCCTTTATGTTTTCTTTTGTTTTTGAGCTTGGCAATATCCTTTTGGTTTGCAGTTTCTGTAAGTTCATCTATCATTGATACGTATTTGGTGCAGAAGTGGTACATCGAAGTGTGAATTTATGGAACCACCTTGATTGGAAATCACTGATTCACTTTCCACACTGTAGCCAGAATTATACTTTTAAAATGAAAACTGGATTATGTCAATTCCCTGTTTTCTAGCAATCTTAGGATAAAGACCCAAGTCCTTGAAGTTACAAGGTCTGGACCCTTTCTGCTACCATTCTGACCTTTCAGTCTCTCATACTTTCCATTTTTCTGTTACCCAGCCCCCAGTAAGGGCCTTTGCACATGCTATTCTCTCCACCCAAAATGCTCTTTTCATCCTTCTTTGTTATCTTTCTTTACCTAGTTAACTCCTATTCATCCCTCTGATCTTAACTCACTTGCTATATCTTCAAGGAAACCTTCCCTGATCTCCTTATCTAGGTCAAGTTTTTTTCTTAAATGTCTTCATAGGACCTTGTACCTTTTTTTGTTTGCTTGGTACCACTTATCACACTTGCATATTTACCTGTATTTCTAGGATTATTATAACGTCAGGCTAAAAACTCCATGGGGACAATGATCATGCCTGTTTTTATTTACCACTGTATCCTCAACCTAGCTGCTGAATAACTGAAAGAAAATTCGGACCCTTCACAATATGATATTTAAGGTGTTCCAAACCAGGGCCATAACCAACATTCTTTTTTTTTTTTTTTTTTTTATAAATTTTTATTTATTTATGATAGTCACACAGAGAGAGAGAGAGAGAGAGAGAGAGAGGCAGAGACATAGGCAGAGGGAGAAGCAGGCTCCATGCACCGGGAGCCTGATGTGGGATTCGATCCCGGGTCTCCAGGATCGCGCCCTGGGCCAAAGGCAGGCGCTAAACCGCTGCGCCACCCAGGGATCCCCATAACCAACATTCTTGACCTCATGTCCCGCTACTACCAAACAAGTAAGATATGCTCCAGCTACTAGGGGTCTACTCACTATTCTTCAAGTATGCCTTTATTTTCTGCCTCTAAACCCTCATGACTCAAACTGCTGTCTCTGCTTAGAATACCCTCTCCACTAACTCAGCCTGAGGAAGTTTATCTCAAATGCCACCCTCTTCATGAAGTCTTTCCTCAACCTCCTTATTTACATCTCACTGACGGTGTTCATATGCCGTCCCTCCCCGGAATCGTGTATGTCTTATCACTTCAGAGCTGTGAGTTTTCTCAGGGCAAGCCATATGGTCATTTCCAGAACCACATAATAGTCACTTAATATTTATTAAACTGAATCTGAGCACAGATAATTAAATTTACTTTTGTTGATTTGTAGATTTTATTAGAAAGCGACTATGCTGTATTTAAACTCCATCAAACAAAATACATAGTAAAAGAAAACCTTCTGGTTTGGAGTTACATAAAACAAATGTTTGGTTGTTTTATGTTGTACTGAAATAAAAATAAGAACACATGGAGAGGACAAAAAGATTTTATGGCTTCTACAGTAGCACAAAGAAATGTAAATAAAACTCTACCAAGGTTTTATTTATTCCTTCTGCTATTAAATCTTAGAATATCTTATTTTCCAAATGGCATAACTAGATTGAGAATTTAAACACAGGGCTCTTGGTAAGGGGTAGGGGTAGAATGTGGCAGTAAGGCAATAAAGAGAGTGAAGCTATTGCCTACTAGAGCTAGAAAACATACAGATTACTGGCTGCAGTGACATTCTTATTTTGAGACCATGTCATATCCCAGGGAAAATGTGGAGAGGGGTTTCCTTAAGTTGACAGGGTCCTTGAGTTGGTGGGTTAAAGGAGAGAGAGAGAAAAGCAAAAAAAAACCCACAAAAAAACCAGAAGGAATCTCAGGCGGTAAGGGTCAGCACGCACAGAACAGAAAACACCGTGGATATAAAGAAAGAAAGAAAATCTCAGGATAGCATGACAAGTAGCAGAACAAAGAAAGAGTGGGAAAGATTCCCACCTATTCCTTCTAAAGCAACACACCAAAACAACTCTATGTCTTTTTGTAAGATACCATAAAAGCGGTCTTTACTAACAATATATTTAAAAATTTGTTAAAAAGAAGTCTTACACACTTGAAACAATTGTCAGAGAACCCCAAATAATTGTCAAATGCTAAAGCAGGCATTACAATTACATAAAACAACTGGACAGATGTGCCAATTTCACTAGTACAGGTACTGGTAAACAATATTAATGAAAAATAACCAAAAATTTTGAGAACATCAGTGTGGGGGAAAAGTCTTTAAGTTCCAAAGCATTTCAAACCACAGAAAGGGTAAGTTTTTTTCTTTGCATTTCCACTGACTCTAAAAATAAACCTTTATTTTTTCCAGATTATAAAGGAAATATATATTTGTTGTTTAAAAAAATTCTAACACTATGCAATATGTAATATAGAAAACCAACATTCTATATAACCTTTCCCTTCGGAAGTAACTAATGTTTATCAGTTGGGTAACAGCCACTTTTTTGATTATTTGAGAATAGTAATAGGAGAGCTGCTCTGAACAAGATTATACTGATTTTTCAATTTCTCCTTTGAGCTGTACATTTCCTACTCACTACTAAGGAAAAAGAAAAGGAAAAAGAAAATCCCAAATACACATTGATCCTCCAAAACAGGCAATCCATAAGTAAGACTAACCTCGAAGAAAAAATCAAAGGTGACTGGGCAAAACTGTTAGACTAAGTGGCAGAAACAAATATTATCAGATATTGAAAAATGGAGTAAAAGTAGAAAAAAATACTAGCCAGTCTTTTTTATAATTCCGATAATCTTGATAACTTTTCCTTCAAAGAAGATTGAAGCAGCCAACCTAATTATCTATGGTTTTTAGCTTTTAAAAAAGAACACTGTACAAATTAGGTATACTGTGGTGCCAGACGGCAAAGAAGTGCTCAAAAAACTGCACAATGATGGGGGTATGTCAAAGAGACAGGAGCCAATAAAAAGTTTGCAATTGCCAAAGCCAGACTAATTTGAACAAAATAAATATTAGATTATAACCCAAAATATAAAATAAAAACACCATGAGTACATACTATTATAAATAAGGATTAAATAAATAAGTAAATAGAGAATATACAAATTTCCCATATTTCTACATGGGAATTTAAAATAATTTATGTAAATATTCTGCCTCTAAAGAGGTAAAGCATACAACCATTCCCCCCCACCCCATGCATGGTTGCACACTGACTTCCTTCCAAAGATTACAGCATGAAAAGAGGGGAAAAAAAACTTCGTATTGGAGAAACCTGACAAACCCTTCCTCAGCCAGGTGATCAAAGTTAGTATCAATAAGGATAAGTCATGTTGATACTATACCTTTTATGTGATGTTATAGGGCCAGTACTTTACCTTTATGGTCTTTCCCCCCAAAATCTAAAATCTGAGGCTAATCATGAGAAAGACATCACACAAATTCCAGTTGAGGGACATTCTATGTAATAACTGCCCAGCACTCCTCAAAACTGTCAAGGTCTTCAAAATAAAGTCTTAGAAACTCACAGGGAAGAGGAGTCTAATGAGACATGATGAATTAAATGTAAGGTGGTATTCTGGATGAGATCCTATGACAGATGTTGTCAGCTATATGTTATTTTTTCTTTCTGATGACATGTCAAGAGTGATAACCAGGTGATGGACATTGAAATGGAATTAATAAAACAAAACACTGGCAAGTAATTAAGAATTTGGTAAACTTAGAATGTTTTTACAACCATGAAACTATGTGGCTTTGCAATTTTCACTTTCAAGTTCTTATTTTGGTAAAAGACTGATATTGATAAAACACTTTATGTATATTTTGCAGGGTTATTTTGGTCCATTTGAAGAGGAAGTGCTGTTTCCATTTATCTTCTAAGCTTAAACCCAGGAAGATTGCCTGTTATCTCTTTCCTAAACCGATGAGAAAATTTTCAAGAGGTTTTCCTGCCATTCATATCATAGGATGTGTAGATCTTTTCTGGAGAGGGAGATCTACGATAACTGGAAAACTTCAATTTAGATTAATTCTGTAACTTTATATACACAAGCAATTTCTAGGCATTTATGAGTTACACAAAACAGAGTGAAAAAATGCTCTACTGACTAAATAATGTTGCATTTGCAAGCTCTCCCCCGCCCCACATTAAAGAAATGATGTTTGCCATAATTACTTAACAAATACCAAAGGCAATTCTGATACTCCAACCCACCTGAGTATCTCTTTAAATCTTAAGAGTGCTTACTCTATAGGAGGTATATTAGGGATATATACTTCCTGACCAGATTTTTTTAAAACTGCAATAAAATTATAAATTTTTAAAACAAGGTCTAGTACTGCTACGGATTACTGTGAATCCAAAGTGAAGAATCAGCTTTCCATTTTCCAAAGAGGTCAATAAGCATGAGTCCTGCTACTGGGCCTTCTGACCAACCTGAGATAGCACTAGTGATATGGAGTTATTGAGGCCTGTTCTCTCAAGCTCATATAACTGTGTTTCTCACTCCTTTACTGCTGACTCCTTTACACAATCCATTCATTTATTCCTTTTTTTTTTCATTCATTTATTCCTAACAAGGATGCTGTAAAGAGCACTCACAATGCCCACATGCCCTGTACTGAAAGGGCCTACAACAGAACTCATTTTGTTTTTTATTTTATTTTATTTTGTTTTAGTTGGTTTAAATATTAGGAATAATGGTACTTTCTCTAAACAGTTTGTTTCCATTTGATCTGATGAACTATGTGAATCCTCAAAATCAGTGAATCTTACAGTGGAAATAACTTCCTTAGAAAGTGTACCAGAATTATGTGTCTTCAAACTTCTCCACTTACTGATATATCTTAACTCTTTCTCAAGCCCATCCTGGCCCCTTTGAGAATCTCTTTAGGTAAAGAGGGTGTTTATAAATGTAGTGTGGAGTGCTTATGAATGATGTGCAGGAAGATAAAAGGATGAATCCCTGCTCTTTGGCACTCACGTTTTCATCTTCAAGTTTGTGGATAGAATTTACAGCTAAATTACTAGAGCACTTCATTGGTATGAATTTTGTGGGCCAACCTTAAACTTCTAATTTTTCCTAAACTTATTTTCCCTTTGTGCTCTTATCTTACCTTTATTTTAACTTATTTTAAGTTTATTTTTTGCAGTGCATACATCATTATAATCATCTTTTATCTCATAGAACAAAGCAAAACAGAAATAATCTAAAAATAAAGAGTACCTACTCTGGAGTGGGGAGGATAAACCTGAAGGAACTACATACTCTTCCTAATACTATTTTGAAAAAAAAAAATGTCTAAGTGAAATACTGCAATAAAATCTAAGCTTTGAATTCATCTTAATTGTTATTGAGAGAAAAATCAGCCTTCCAAGAGTTAGAAGTCTGAAACAGAAACTATTTTAAAAGGGAAAAGACCTGTTATTTTGAAATAAATATTTTAACACAAAATTAATGACTAATAAAATAGTACCACTGTCATAATAATTAGGTATGAACAATTTATAAAACTTCAAAAACATAGTTAAGTTAATTTACTACTCATTCTGGAACTGCTGTTTACCTTGCAGATTTAATAATATGTATTTTAAAATTTTGGTTAAAGTGGGTATTATATTTTCACAGGTAGTTCTACCTAGCACATTCCTAAGAAGTGTGTTTTAAAATACTGCCATAGGGCAGCCCGGGTGGCTCAGTGGTTTAGCGCTGCCTTCAGCCCAGGGCGTGATCCTGGAGACCCGGGATTGAGTCCCGCGTCAGGCTCCGTGCATGGAGCCTGCTTCTCCCTCTGCCTGTATCTCTGCCTGCCTCTATCTCTCTCTCTCTCTCTCTCTCCCTCACCCCCCACCCTGTGTCTCTCACGAATAAATAAAATCTAAAAAAAAAAAAAAAAGAAAAGAAAACTGGCTCTTTAAGGAGCTTTAAAAAAAAAAATACTGCCATAGAAGCAAGGTATACCACAATGATTCACATAGACAATCTCACAACACCCCAAGTAGTTATCACACAAACATTATCAGGGGCACATCAAGAGAAGAATCAACTTGCCATTAATATTCTGTCAGAGAGAAAACAGATATGGGAGCCTGGCAACGCTGTATTCCTAACAATGCTGTTCTAAGACATACAATCATTTGGCTGACTAATGCAATCAGGGAAATTTTGTTTCAAACACCATGCAAAATATACCCTTTTGGGGATATCTGGAAAGAAAGAGATATAAGGTCAAATTCATTATAGAAATTTTGCCTGGCTTCATTCAGCTTTCTACTTACTCCCTTGATTACTTCACCCAAAACCCACTTATGTGGTACTTGATCATACACCCCATTAGCAGTCAGTACATGTAAGAACCATTCTAAGTGGTATAAACTATTCCAGCAGTCACATGCCAAAATAGAACTCTTACGAGTCAAGAAGGTGTAATGAGTACTCTAGGTACCTTAAAATCATCATAATGCTAATAGAACTACTTGATAATACTTCTAATATTATAATTAGTATATATTATATAAAGTATATATATAATTTATAATATATTATAAATAATATAAAATTTAAATATACAATTGTATACTTATAATACAAGTACTTGATATATACTACTAGTTGGTTATGGAAATAAGACAAACTTCTATTTTGAAAGTGGAAGAAGTATATTATTCTTAGGACCGTTTCAGTACCTTAAAATGAGTTTCATAAAGTCAGTTAAAAAAAGAGATTCCCAATCTAAGAATCATTAAGACTTCTAATAATTTTGAGTGTTTGACTTTTATAAATTGCTTATTTTTGTAAAGCAATATGAACACACTTCTGAGAAACTGCTTTTATATAATAGTGGTTCTCAAAATGTGGTCCCCAAACCAGCAGCATCAGCACTACCTAGGAACTTTTTAGAAATGTAAATTGAGTCCTTCTGAATCAGGAACTCTGGGTGTATAGGGCCAGCATCCTGTTTTAAAAAGCCCTCAAAGTGATTCTGAGGCTCACTAAAGTCTGAGAATCAATATTCTAAAATACAGCAGAATCATTAGTGGTTAAGTTTATAATACTACATATTTATTTTAAAGTTTCTTATCTTTAAGAATAAGTTAGTTTTTTCTAAAGAAATATAATAAATATTTGTAGAAATATGTAATTCAGATAAAATAAAATGTGCTATCCTGGATTAGAGTTTAACCTAGAAATAACTGGATTAATAATTGTTCCTATAACTCCTGCCCTTAAAAACACTGAAAGAATCACTTTTTAAATTTATTTATTTTAGAGAAAGAGAGCAAACACAAGCAGGAGGGGCAAGAGGGAGAAGGAGAGAGAATCTCAAGTAGACTCCATGCTGAGCATGGTGCCTGTAGCAGGGCTCAGCTCAATCTCACTACCCTGAGATCCTGACCTGAGCTGAAACTAAGAATCGGTAGCTTAACTGACTGTGCCACATAGGTGCCCCAAGAACCACTCCTTAAATTCCACTGGAAAGAAACTTGTTAACCAGTTGACTAAAATTAAGAAAATATTTAGAAATAATCTTCAATCACTTATTTCCAATCATTAGTAATCAATAAAACTTACGAAAGTAAACTGGGAAAAATGACAAGTTTTTGATTCTAGATTTCAATATAGAAAAAAATTACTCAAACACCTTCTCAGAGCAAACATGGGGGTAGTACATGTTCTTTGAAGGCAACAGTAGCAGCACGACATCCTTGTTTTGACACCAAGGAACAAGACCTTCTACCTCTAAAGCCAGACCTTAAGAGCTAGTCTTTAAGCAGGAGGAGCAATTATATGGAGAAAAGTATTTAAAAGTTGCAGAGGTATAATAAAAATACTTCAATACTTAATCTAACATTTGCCATTGCAAACACAGTAAAGTATTTAAGAGTTTCTTTGCTACTTTAACATCATTAAAAGATAATTTCAAGCACAGTTGGTGTTAAACTCCACAGTATTTCTACAATTTGGGCAAAAAAAATATGCCCAAGATTTTATATATACACACACAAAAAAAGCCACCAAGCATAGTTTACTGTATCTTAGGTTCTTTATGGTATTGAAACATTTGTAAGAGGTTATATAAATCAACAGAAAGAAATAAAATAACTTGGGTGGCAGGAAAAAAAGAAAACTCATTGCCAAGTAAATGCTACTGCCAAATGACCTTTAATGGCTAAGACCCACGTCTCCATTTTTCTCTCACTGTAGTAAAACCAACTAAGAGATGGCAATCAAAACAAATTCTGCAGTGTTTCCATCAAACTGCTTTCTATTCAATGCCCCAAGCATGCTATAAGAATGAAAGCATTCAATGCTGATCTCTGGTCGTAATTCTTTTAAATTACATTATAAATTTTCATTCTGCAGAAGCTATTTTAACCAATTCTCAGTTATCTACAAAAATTGGTAGTAGAGTTTTGAACAGCTAGTAAGATTATCTAAAATGATGTACTTTTTCCCTATACCCCCTCTACTAAAGGAGCTTATGAACAACTGAAAGCCCAAAATGCAAGCTGCAAAAGGAGCAAGGAACAAAGACACTAGGACTTATGGGTAGGAGAGTGTGTGTGTTTGTGTGTGTGTGTGTGTGTGTGTGTGTGTGTGTGTGTGTGGAGACAGAGATAAACTAGAGATAAGAAGCTTTCCACTTTATATCCTTTTTTTTTTAATTTTTTTATTTTTTTTAATTCATGAGAGACAGAGAGAGAGACAGAGAGAGGCAGAGACACAGGCAGAGGGAGAAGCAGGCTCCATGCAGGGAGCCCCATGTGGGACTCAATCCGGGCCGGGGCCAAAGGCAGGCGTTAAACCGCTCAGCCACCCAGGGATCCCCTATATCCTTTTATTTTTTAGATGAAAGGTTAGTAAAGTGCCTCTGTCTTCTCCAGGCAATCTCACATTGCCAATTATTAATGATGACTCGGTGACTCAAAAGAAAAACCCATCTTAAAAATGAAAGTTGTGAAAGTATGTGTAAACTATGAGTCATGGAGACTTTAGAATTTCAACCTGATCATTCTAGAAAAAATGATCAACAAACGCATTAGTTCTTTCCACATAAAACCATGGTGAAGGAAACTGACATCGAAAAAAAAGAACCCAGGCAAAGACAGTTTGCATGGTCATGTTGAAACTCATTTCTAGCTCCTGGGCTAGACTTTGACCATTATACCAAACAAGACATCACCAACCCCAGTACAGCCGTCATTAGAGCTGTTCAAAAATACTAATTCTCTTTCTCCTTCTGGGTACATGTAGTAGGATTGCCTCCCTTATCTTACTGAACTAAGGTGTAGCTGCATAGCTTGCATTAGCTGCTAATAAATTATGAGAAGTGATAGGTATCATATCTGAGTAGATGCTTTATGAGTCAGTGTGTGCTCTACCACCTTCCCTTTTCCCTCTGTCACAGTGACTGGGAATATCTCAGAAAGTTATTCTGAGTCTCATGGGGGACAAGAATGATGATGACACAGAGGATCCACAATGAACATGTAGCATGTACAAGAAATAATTTGTTTTAAGCCACCCAAATTTGGGGTTTATTACTGCAGCATAACATATCCTAATACTAATAATCTTTTATTTTCTCTATATGGTTAATATATTCCTTATTTAATTATTTTATAGAAAAGTAAGCCATTAATTTAGACACTCAAGTTTAGAATCTAAGCATCAGTTAAAAAAAAAAAAAAAAAAAAAAGAACTCTTGGGACGCCTGGGTGGCTCAGTGGTTGAGCATCTACCTTTGGCTCAGGGTGTGATCCCAAGTCTGGAGATTGAGTCCTACATTGGGCTCCCTGCATGGAGCCTGCTTCTCCCTCTGCCTGTGTTTCTGTCTCTCTCTGTGTGTCTCTCATGAATAAATAAATAAAATCTTGAAAAAAAAATGAAGACCCTCAAACTAAAAAAATTAAAAGAGGAGATTGTCAGTTATTTAAATTAGGAGACTAAACACATCACAAAAAACTACCATGCTATTGTTCCTAGAAACTTAAGGCCAGGGCAGCCCCGGTGGCGCAGCGGTTTAGTGCTGCCTGCAGCCAAGGGCGTGATCCTGGAGACCCGGGATCGAGTCCCACATCAGGCTCCCTGCATGGTGCCTGCTTCTCCCTCTGCCTGTGTCTCTGCCTCTCTCTCTAGCTGTGTCTCTGTGTCTCTCTCTAGCTGTGTCTCTATAAATAAATAAATTAAAAAAAAAAAAACTTAAGGCCATAGACAACTAAATGGATTCACAAGGTAGTTCTTTTTCTTTTCTGTTTAAATTAATTGGACTATATGCCAGGTATTGCAATCAGTGCTTTTTAAGAATTACCCGATTTAATCTTTACATAAGGCATGAGAAGGTTAAGTGACACTAGCAAGTGGACTAGGGTACAAAGACTGAAACTCAAGAAGTCTTTTAGAATTAATCCTGAAAAATAGATGCTATTTCTGACAAGTTATACAATTTACTGTATATCCACTTGTTCATTCTTTCATTCATTTACTAGGTACCTACTGGGCAATTTATTATGTGCGAGGCCCTTTCCTTAGTGCTGAGAATGTAACTGTGAATAAGCTGCACAAGATCTTCAATCTTAAGGCATTTATATTCTGATGGAGATTAATAAAGTAAACAAGACATGCACTGAAGTGTTATGAAGGTATTTAATAAGTTAACTATTGCTGTATAATTAACTACCCCAAAACTTGGGTTAAAATAACCAGTTATTTTCTCACAGTACTAAGGGTTGACAATTTGGATTGGGTTCGGCTAGATAGTTCCTGTGGTCTACATGGTATTGGTTAGGCCAATCCATGTGTTGTCAGTTGGCAGGTTCCAGATGACCTTACTCACATGTCAGAGCCTTAGCTGGGATGGTTGTCCTCGTTCTCCCTCTCCCTCTCTTTCCATGTGGCATCTCATCCTCAAGGAGACTAACACGGGCTTGTTTACAAGGCTCTGGTTCCCAGAGAGTGACAGCATAGCTGCATGGCCCCTTGAACTCCTTGCCTGGAACTTCCATAATGTCACTTATGCCACATTCTATTCATCAAAGCAAATCATTAAGCAAGCCCAGATTCAAGAGATGAGGAAACAGACTCCATCTCCTGATAAGACGAACTGCAAAGAATCTGTGGCCATTTTTAATCCACCACTAAAGTAAATAAGGTTGATGTGACTGAAGATACAGGCAGAAGGTAGGAGAGCAGACTGGGATTACTTTAGAAGAACTAGGGAAGACCTATGAGATGCTGATGATGTAGAAAGAATATTAAAAGTTGAAGGAATAGCAAGCACAAAGATCTTGAGGCAGGAATAAGTTTGGTATATCTGAGGAATAGGAAAAATTCTAGTGTCCATAATTCAGTGAAAGAGAGAAAAAAAACAAACAGGGGGCTGAAAGAGAGGGAAAGATCAGATGATGAAAGGTACCATAATCCATGATCAGGAACTTGGATTTTATTCTAAGTATAGGTGAAAGTCACTGGAACAAGGGTGAAAAAGGAAGGAAACCACATAAGAGTTTAAGTGAGAAATGATTTTAATGGAGATGGAAAAAAATAATAAGATTATGGGATACTTGGGGGATATGACTAATAAAACTTGCCAGCCAACTGGATGTGGGGCTAGTGAAAAAGAACAATTGAGGCTTGAATCTTTGGTTTTTGACTTAAACAATTAGGAAGCTGGTGGTGCTAATTACCTACTCACTTAAGCTTTAAAAAATACAATTTAATTTCTACCCAAATGGCTGTGCAATGCTTTTCCTTGGAATTATTTGTAAGAGTCAAAACAGCATGTTGTTGGGGAATGGCTGTTTACAAAAAGATTCATGAACCTAAAACTGCTCTAAGACGGTAAGTTTATTAAATTAAAAGAAAATAAATGCAACCTAAGAAAATCCAAAATACTCTAATTTACAGCAAGTAACATGAACATGCTACATAAAGACTGACTCAAGGGTTCAATGGTATAAGAGTTCATACTTGGCACTTTAAATTAGTCAAAATTTGGGACACCTGGGTAGCTCAGCAGTTGAGTGTCACTTTGACTCAGGGTGTGATCCCAGGGTCCCAGGATAGAGTCCTGCATCGGGCTTCCTGCATGGAGCCTGCTTCTCCCTCTGCCTGTGTCTCTGCCTCTCTCTCTGTGTTTCTCATGAATAAATAAATAAAATCTTTAAAAAATAAGTAAAATAAGTTAGTCAAAATTTAAAATTTAGTCAAATTTAGTTTCTCCCAAGTTACAACATATTCTGGAGAAATGAGTGTTATGAAAACTGTTTTGCAATACCTATTTTTTTTTTTTTTTTTTTTTTTTTTTTTTTAATTTATTTATGATAGTCACACACAGAGAGAGAGAGAGAGAGGCAGAGACACAGGCAGACGGAGAAGCAGGCTCCATGCACGGGGAGCCCGACGTGGGATTCGATCCCGGGTCTCCAGGATCGCGCCCTGGGCCAAAGGCAGGCGCCAAACCGCTGCGCCACCCAGGGATCCCTGCAATACCTATTTAAAACAAATTCTTATCCAAGTATTTTGAGTAAACGTTATTCTCTAGTCTGACATTTTTAGTAAATTTTTAAGAAAAGAATCACATACAAGAATGACTGTTAATACACAACAACATGCACAATATACTATGAATGTCTTGTTTATTTTTACTTTATTTTTAAAAAAGATTTTATTTATTTATTTGACAGAGACAGAGAGTGCACAAGCAGGGGGAGCAGTGGTCAGAGGGAGAGGGAGAAGCAGGCTCCCCGCTGAGCAAGGAGCCCAATGCAGAGCTGGATCCCAGGACGCTGGGATCACGGCCTGAGCCAAAGGCAGACATTTAACTGACTGAGCCATCCAGGCACCCCGAATGTTTTGTTTAGATAATATAACCATTAGTTGAATCATGTTCCTAGCAATTCCTACCTTTTATTGGTCTAAAGACATATCCTCACATCTTAAAAAAGTATCTGTCATGGAATAGGTGTTCAGTAAACAGTAACTGAATCTACATCGTAATTCCCAGATAAGATGCTCTAACTGTTATCAAAATGGAGGCTATCTAATTAATCTGCTGGTCATTCAGAACCCTTCCCTCTTCTTCAAAATAAAAAATACAAACAAAAATACAAAATAAAAATACAAACCAGAACCTTCTTCTGAAAATTTGAAACTATATATATATATATATATGCTATATATATACATATATATGTTATATATGTTATAAGCTGGATATATATATATATATATATTATAAGCAGGATACACTTTACACTTGAAAAACATCTACAAGGTTAGTAGTAAATTTTATAGAACTCTTAGAAGAAAACATAAGCATAAGCATAATTTACACTTTACACTTGAAAAACATCTACAAGGTTAGTAGTAAATTTTATAGAACTCTTAGAAGAAAACATAAGCATAAGCATAATTCTTCATGCTTGGGGGTGCCATTCAGGAAGGTAATTCCTCAGTGTCTAAATAAAGACAACTTAAAAAAAAAAAAAGAAAGAAAACATATCCACACAAAAGCCTGTATGTGAAATGTTCCCAGCAACACTATTCTCAATAGCCAAAAAGTGGAAACAACCCAAATGTCCACAAACTATGAATGGATAAGTAAAATGTGGCCTATCTATACAAAAGAATATTATTCTACAATAAAAAGGAATAAATTGGTATTCATGTTATAACACAGATGAACTTTGGAAACATCATACTAAGTGAAAATATGAAGTGTCCAGAATAGGCAAATCCATGAAGACGGAATGCAGATTAGTAGTTGCCAAGGGACTAAGGGGAAGAAGGAACTCGAAGTGTCTACTAATGGGTATAGTTATTACTTTGGGGGAATAAAAATATTCTGGAATTAGATAGTGATAATGGTTGCAAAACTTTTGGAATATATTAAAAACCATTGGATAGTACACTTGATGCATTATCTTAGCCAAAAGGCCAAGTTGGACTGTATACTTAAATACATTTTAAGTTTTTAGTTATGTTTACTTTTTTTCAAGTAGGCTCCACAACTAGGGTAGAGCCTACCGTGAGGCCTGAACTCATGACTCTGAGGTCAAGACCTGCGCAGAGATTAAGAGTCAGATGCTTAACCCACTAAGCCACGCAGGCGCACCTGGACTGTACACTTTAAAAGTCTATTATGGTTTATAAATTATATCTCAATAAAAGAAAAAGAAAACCAATGCAGATATTAAAGAATTGAGGTATGACTTGGTCAAGATACTAAACTATGCCCAAAGGGAAATCTAGTCAGGGGCTTTACAAACTCCATTTTCATTTACTATATCTTGTATCTGTAACTGTAAAGACATCAGAAACTGTAAGATAAAACAAATTAAATATTTATTTAGTAGTAACTTTTAAGCAAAAAAGTTTTTTTTCCGTGAACAAAATCATACATTAACCCTTACTTTCCCATACCATATTCGTTCTTCAGAATCACAGTAACATTTAAATATAAACCTTGACATCTAAGTTAAACACTCTTCCGAATCACTTTAAGCCATAACAGCTCTGTACATCCTCATGATGATATATTACATACCATTTTCCTTAGAATTTGTGTTCTTCATCTTTACTCTTATATCACTTTTAGGACCAACAGCAAAGACAGATTGAAGAATACTGAGGTATTACCTGTATTCCACATTGATTATTGCTTTTTCTTTCAATGAATTATGCCACTTTGTCTTTGTCACATGTGTTGTAAACAATATTTTCTTATTTACCAAGTAAGTTTATATACTTGAATGTCTATGGGAAGGTTTTGGCAGACAGAAGTTTGCAGCCTGAGTGACAGCTTTTCAAAAAGCAAAAATCAGGTTTTTGTTTTTTGTTTTTTTAATAAATATTTTATTTATTCATGACAGACACATGACAGACATGGGGGTGGGGGGGGGCAGAGACACAGGCAGAGGGAGAAGCAGGCTAAATGCAGGGAGCCCGACGTGGGACTTGATCCCGGGTCTTCAGGATCACACCCTGGGCCGAAGGCAGTGCTAAACTGCTAAGCCACCCGGGCTGCCCAACAAAAATTAGTTTTTAACAACCTCTCCTTGTTTAAAAATTCTGAACCTTACTCTGAAAAATGTGTCAATTATCACTACCTTTTACTGCATTGTTAGAAACCCTTCAACAAATATCTAAAGTTAAGATTAAGGTTAATATTAAACAACATAGAGCTGCCAATACAACTAACTCAATGGAGGTGATGAGTGGATAGATAGACACGTTATATACGTATGGCTAAAGCTGCACATACCCTAGCAATGACAACTGCCAATAAGTCTCAACTCCACATAGCAACTGGCAAGTTCCTGCTGACATTATATATAAGCCACATTTTTAGCTCCTTGACCTCTGTCACTCCTAAGCTATAGGCTCTGAGATCAAGATATATAATCATGGTGCTACTCCCTTAATAGTGAAGGTAAAATTGGTCTTTCTTTATCTATGAGCTGACTTACAGAGAACACTGTTGGATATGTAATAATTAGCCATTAATGGAAAAGACCAAGAATTTGTAATTTTTATGCAGAGAATTCATGGGAAAAACATAAATAATCTGTGCGTGATTCCACAGAAGATATCCAGAAACTTCTTCACACAAAGATGAAAAACCTTAAGGCACACAGAAATAGAAAGGACAGATAAGACACTCAAGAATATTACCTTTCTAGACTATTTAGTTTTGTTAACATATGTTTTAAATGTTTGATCTAAAAAATGCAGGGGTGGGGGGTGGGGAAGGGGAAATTGTCCAGTTCTTTCCATTTAATAGATTCTGCACAAATGTAGCTAAATAGTTGCGGCAATAATATAATAAGCAACCTTTAAGGAACTTCTATTTGGAAGCTTTGTTAAGAATATACCTTGCTACAACTATTTTGGAAAGCAATTTGGCAATATGTAGTGAGACCTTAAAATACCCATACTCTTTGACTTCTATTTCTGGGAATCTATTTTAAATAAATAATCTGAAACCTGCATGGAGATCTTCCAAGCATTATTTACCATTCTGAAAAACAGGAAACAATCTAATATGCTGATCAACAGGGAAATGATTAGAGTTGTGAAATATCCATGAGATACAAAGTATTACGTAGTTATTATAGAATATTTACCAAGAATGCCTCTTCACTTCTTTCTTTTCCTGATCCTAGACTGCTTTTTATTTTAAAATAATACATATTCCTTGTGAAAGAAAATTTGAAAAAAACAAATGAAAAACTGAAATCCTCTCATTCTCTTATACTCTATCTCCACCTCCAAAAAGCTTATTACTGTTAAGTTTTTATGAGTAGTTTCTAGAAAATTTCTGGGCATATACAAACTTATCTAACAAACATACATACATAGATACATACATTTATTTATTTATTTATTTTAAAGATTTTATTTATTTATTCATGAGAGACAGATACGGGGGGGGGGGGGGGGGGGGGGGGGGAGGCAGAGACATAGGCAGAGGGAGAAGCAGGCTCCATGCAGGGAGCCTGATGTGGGACTTGATCCTGGAACTCCAGGATCATGCCCTGGGCCAAAGGCAGGAAGGAGCTCAACCGCTAAGCCACCCAGGCGTCCCTACTTGAAACTAATTTAACACTGTATGTTAACTATACTGGAATTAAAATTAAAAAATAAATAAAATGGACCTAGGCTGATATACATTTAGGTTGATTAGACTTTTCTGCTTACAAATAATGCTTAACAAACATGCTTGAAAATGTAACTTTATGTGTTTGTTTCAATGTATCAGTTCATACATTTCAACATTTTAAGTATTCAAAATTGTCAAATCACCCCCCAAAAATACTGTACTGATACTCTTCTCCCTACCTCTCCAAACCATTCAAAATACTGGATACTATCAATTTTTAAGTCTACCAATCTGGATTTTATTTGTATACCTATAATCATGAATAAAGTTAAATCACTCTTCTACTTATAGGCTTATTAAGAGACAATGTTACAGCAGGAAAATTAGCTCTTTGTCACATGTGTTGTAAACAATTCCTCCACTTTCACTTTTCTAATATTCTAATATTCTAATCTATAAAAAGGAAAATCATTGTTCACTACTGCTATAAAAAATAATGATATTCCTACTAGAAACTACTAGACATTTATAAATTGATAGAACAAATGATTACCTTACTGAAAACTGCTTAGATTCGTTTACGAGCATACTATGTTTGGAAAAAACAAAAATATTAATGTCTCTTGATAGTTTATGTTGATAAATTTCAAATAGAGGAATGTGACTCACAGGGAAATGTTAGAATAACCTCAAAGAAAGAGGAGAGGTGTAGAAGAAGGTTAATTAAAAATTATATAAGAAAAAGGGTTGAGATGGCCCTTTATTATGTGGATTTTTTTTTTTTTTTTTTTTTAGGAAGGCTTTACACCCAGCATAGAGCCCTATGTAGACCTTGAACTCATGACCCTGAGATCAGGACCTGAGTTGAAATCAAGAGTCAGATGCTTAACCAACTGAGCCACCCAGTAGACTTTTTAATCACTCTTAGCCAGCCTATAATAGCCACTTCTTTGCCAAAGATGAAAACAGTGAATCTTAGAAAGTAGTTATTGTGACATCTTTAGGAGTTTATTTTTAGAGGAAGGAAAAATGGGGAGTTAAGAGATCCAAGGAAGATCACAAATAAGTACAATATTTCTAGAGATTTGGAATAACAATATAAAATTATACTTACAACTTGAGATTCACGAGCTTTAGGAAATGTTTTGGCAACATTGAGTCCATCAATGACGATATCAAAAGGAGGACAGCATTTTACAAAGTTCTGAAATCTTTCAAGTTCCTGAAAAAGAAAAGCCAGATAAAATATTAATAAGAACTTAGCAAGGACTTTACTATAAACACACTGCCGTAACTTTTATTATTGTTCTGATAAATAAAAATATTTATCCCTTAAAAATATACAAACTCAAAAATACTTTAAAAATGAAATCTGAGGGCAGCCCCGGTGGTACAGCGGTTTAGCGCCGCCTGCAGCCCAGGGTGTGATCTCAGAGACCCGGGATCAAGTCCCACGTCGGGCTCCCTGTGTGGAGCCTGCTTCTCCCTCTGCCTGTGTCTCTGCCTCTCTCTGTATATGTCTCTCATGCATAAATAAATAAAATCTTCAAAAAAAATTAAATCTGAAAAGACCAGAATAATACATGCAATTGTATGTAATTATCTGATATACTTTATAACCTCATAGCACTTTACACTTCATAGAGTACTTCCACATGCTATTGCATTTGATCTGTAACCAGCTATTGCCTGTTGAATTGACTCACATGGCAGTCATGATGAAAATGAAATGTCAAAGTTTCTATATCCTGCTCTGAAGCCAGGGAGATTTATTTATTTATTTTATTATTTTTTAAAGATTCTCTAGGTACTAGAGAATGACCAAAAGCCAGGTAGAAATTCAACAGAATGCAAAATTTGAAAGACACTGTGGTGGTCTTAAAATATGTCTGAAAATTCTTTGAGATCTGTCCCCCCACTCCAAAGGTGGAGCTGACTTCCCTCCACTTGAATATGAGCTCTACTCTGTGAATGCCTCTATGAACAAATGTGGCAGAAGTGACTCTACGTGACTTTCAAGGATAGGTAATAAAAGGCTGTACAGTTTCCATCTGGCTCTCCCTCCCCAGATGTTTGCTGTTAGAACCCAACCATCATTAAAAAGTCCAGGTAGGAGCCAGGTATAGATTCTACCTAATAGTCCAACTGAGTCCCATCCAACAGCCAGCAACAACCATCAGACTCGTGAGAATTAAAGAAGACTTCAAGATGACCTCCGCCCCCATTTGGGGGCTAAAGGTATTTGTGCTGAATACCCAAGCAAGAGCTGCACAAATGAGTCTAGTCAAACTCAAGAACCATGAGAGATAATAATAAAAATAATAAATGTTTCTGTTTAAAGCCACTACATTAGGGTGGCTTGTTATCAACCTATGGATAACGAAAAAAGAATGGAACTGCACCAGGTAAAATTTGCCTGTCTATGGCTTTTTCCCAAAGGGTACTCTCCAGTTAGCATGGTTGGCAGAGGTAGCTAGAAATCAAGCAGAAAACTGCAGACTTACTGGTTTGAGAAATCAGAAGATCACATTTAGGGCTGTCAGAGAGGCTAGAAAGTGAGAAAGGGGATGCTACAAAGGAAGGAATCATAAAAATTTGCATAATTCTGCTCCAATCCTTGGCTAATTCCTATTTGTACATGCATGGAGAAGACACTGTGGACCCAGCAAAAAAGCAACAGATGAAAGACTTAAAAGATCTGAGCAGAGATTTCAGTTACTATCTACTACAGAGATGACAGTCTGAAGTCAGAGTCTAACCAACTTTTTTATAGCCTGGCAAAGCAAAAAATCAATAACCTCTGGAAAAAGATAAATAATCTTTTGCCTTTCCATTGTGTTCCCCACAATGTCCAATATACAGTTAAAAGATTAATAAACAGGAGCACCTGGGTGACTCAGATGGTTAAGCATCTGCCTTAAGCTCAGATCATGACCTCTGACTCTTGGGATGGAGCCCCGTGTCCAGCTACCTGTTCAATGGGGAGTATGCTTTTCTCTCTCTCCCTCTGCCTCTACTCTCCACCCCCAATCATGTGCTCTCTCTCTCTCTCTCAAATGAATAAATAAAAAATTTTAAAAAGATTAATAAACATTAGAAGAAATAGGAAAATATGACCCATGGTCAAGACAAAAAGGAAGTAAACAGAAATCAATCCAATGTTTAGATGCTGAAGTCATCAGGCAAGAACTTTAAAGTAGCTCATCTAAATATATCCAAGAGTTTAAAGGAAAATACAGTTAACGAAATCAAAGAAGGGAAAACAGAAAAATGTAAACTATAAAAATGAACATTCTAGAACCCAAAGCACAAGTGTGAAATAAAATATTCACAAAATGTACCTAATAGCAGATTAGGGATGGCAGAAGTAAGAATCAGTGAACACGAATCACAGAGCAATAGAAATTACACAATCTAAAGAAAAAAAAATTTAAAGAAAAAGATAAAGCCTTAGTAACCTACTGTGCAATAATGTCAAACAGACTAACATATGGGTAATTACAGTCTAGAAAGAGGATAAAAAAGAGAGAGTAGAAAAAAATACTTGAATAAAGGCCAAAATTTCCCCCAAATTTGGTGAAAAATGTAACTTACAGACCCAAGAAGCACAGCAAACACAAAGCAGGCTGAACACAAAGCAGGATAAATCATAGGTAAATGGAACACGCAGATGTGGTATGTATAACAACAACAGCACAAATGACAGGAAGTGGTAAATGGAATTCTATTGCTGCTAGGTACTTACTTCTTCTTCTTTTTTTTTTTGCTAGGTACCTAGCAAAAAATGGTACTAATGGTACCATTCACAAAAAACGCAAAATGGTACAATCTAAACTAAACTCTAAGTCAACTGGATTAACTTAAGGGTTCTTATTGTAATACCAAGTCATACATTAAAAAATAATGCAGAAAAGGTATAGATAAAAAGTGAACAGAAGAATAAAATGAAATAATAAAAAAAAATCTTGATTAGCCCAAAAGAACATGAAAGGAAGGACAAGAGACAAAAAAATTTTTTTTGAATAGAAATAAATTACAAAATAAAATATTTAAATTAAACTCTATCAAAAATGTTGTTTATAGGGCAGCCTTGGTGGTGCAGCGGTTTAGCGCTGCCTGCAGCCCAGGGCGTGATCTGGAGACCCTGGATGGAGTCCCACGTCAGGCTCTCTGCATGGAGCCTGCTTCTCCCTCTGCCTGTGTCTCTGCCTCTCTCTCTCTCTCTCTCTCTCTCTCTCTCTCTCTCTGCATCTCTATGAATAAATAAATAAAATCTTTAAAAAAAATGTTTATAACAGATATACTATAAATATGAAGTACAGATAAACTGAAAATTAGGAGGAAAATACCATGTATCAGTAAGCTTAAGAAAGTTGCAGGGATAACATTAACGTTAGATAAAACGGATTTCCAGAAAAGAAATATTACAAAAAATAAACGGGAAACTGCATAATGACAACAAGATCAATATATCAGGAAGTCATGTTCATAAATAAGAACAGAGCTTAGAAATATATGAAGCAAAATTTAACTGAACTTGAAACAAGGAACAGTTAAGTCTACAATTATATATGGCAATTTCTTTTTTTCTTAAAGATTTTATTTATTTATTCGTGAGAGACAGAGAGAGAGAGAGGCAGAGACACAGGCAGAGGGAGACGTAGGCTCCATGCAGGAAGCCCTATGTGGGACTCGATCCTGGGACTCCGGGGTCACATCCTGACCCAAAGGCAAACGCCCAACCACTGAGCTACACAGGTGTCCATATAGATGACAATTTCAACATTCCTCTTCATAACTGATAGAACAAGTAGAAAAAAATCAGTGAGGATAGAGAAAACAAACTATACTATTAACCACGTGGACTTAATATCTAAAGGACACTACACCCAACAGCAAAATATTTATTCTTTTTATATACACATGGAACACAAAATATTAAAATCTGAAAGGTATGTTTGCATATACATACACACAATCCCAGAAACCAACAGCAGTAAATATCTATAAATGTCCCAATATTTCTTTTTTTTTTTTTAAAGATTTTATTTATTTATTCATGAGAGAGACACACACACACACAGAGGCAGAGACACAGGCAGAGGGAGAAGCAGGCTCCACGCAGGGAGCCCGACATGGGATTCAACCCCAGGTTTCCAGGATCAGGACCTGGGCTGAAGAGAGCGCTAAACTGCTGAGCCACCTGGCTGACCATTTCTTTTTTTTTTTTTTTTAAGATTTTATTTTTTAAGTAATGTTTACATCCAACGTGGCACTCGAACTCACAACCCTGAGATCAAGAGGCACATGCTCTTCTGACTGAGCCAGTCAGGCACCCCTAAAGTCCCATATTTCTAAATAATACTTCTAAATGTTCAGGAGTCAATAAAGAAATTATACAGGAAATTAGAAAATATTTCAACAAAGTGATACATAGTAAATATTAAATATCAGAATTTATGGGCTACATAAGAGTAAATAATTAGAGGAAAATGTATAGCTTTAAATCCTCAAATGAAAAAAAAATTTCTAAGTCATTGGTCTAAATTTTTAGCTAGAAAAATTAAGCTAGAAAAAAGAAATTCCAAAGAAGCAAAATAATAAGGAACAGAATCAAAGAAACAGAAAAATAAGAAAGTTAACAGGAGGAAAAGTTGGAGAAAACTGGATATGGGGGAAGGAAAAGTTTATAAGGACATTATTGGCATAACTGACAATACCTGAGTATCAGCTATGGATTAGATAATATTATTGTATCAGTATTACAGAGATGAACTCCTCCCTTTAAGCCAATAAGCACATGAAAAGATACTCAAAATGATTAACCATTAGGGAAATGAAAATTTGTAACCACAGTGAGATATCATTATACATCACTAGAATGGCTGAAGACTGACCATAAGAAGTATGTGGAGCAACTGGAACTTTCAAACATTGCTGGAAGGAATGTAAAATGGTACAACCACTCTGGAAAACAATTGGGCAGTTTCTTATAAAGTTAAGCCTACAATTATTCTACAACTCAACAATGTTCACCTCTAGTTATTCAAAGAAGATAAATGAAAACATACATCCACCCAAAGACTTATATATGAATATTAATAATGGCTTTATTCCTAATTGCCCAAAAGTGGAAACAATTCAACTGTCCATTTACTAGGGAAAGAACAGAAAAAAATGTGGTATATCCGGACAACGGAATGCTATTTATCAATATAAGGAAACCGCTGACAGGGCACCAGGGTAGCTCAGTTGGTTAAGTGTCCGACTCGATTATGACTCAGTTCATAATTGGCTCTGCACTCAGCATGAAGCCTGCTTAAGATTCTTTCTCACCCTCTCTGCCCCTCCCCCACTCACACACATATACACACACATATACGCTCTCTCTCTCAAAAAAAAAAAAAAAACCCCAACTGCTGATACACACAAAAACATAGATGAATCTCAAGTATTATGCTAAGTGAAAAAAAGGCAGACACAAAGAGTTACTTACTGTATGATTCCACAGATATGAAATTTAATGCAAAACTCTGGCAACAGAGAGTAGATAAATGGTTCTAGGAAGTGAAGAGGGGGAAATGACTGCAATAAATGCAACAGAACTTTTGGGGGATATCACTATCTCAAATCTTTATGATGGAGGTTATTACACAATTGTATATATTTGTCAAGACTTACTGAGTTGTATGTACACTTTCAAACTTTATTACATGTAAATTATACCTTTATAAAACTGATTAAAAAAACAAAAGAAAAAATCCTAATACTAACATATGTTTTGTCTTTAAAATAACCATTGATCTTAAACTCAACACCAAAGAAACAAACAATCCAATCATGAAATGGGCAAAAGATATGAAGAGAAATCTCACAGAGGAAGACATAGACATGGCCAACATGCACATGAGAAAATGCTCTGCATCACTTGCCATCAGGGAAATACAAATCAAAACCACAATGAGATACCACCTCACACCAGTGAGAATGGGGAAAATTAACAAGGCAGGAAACCACAAATGTTGGAGAGGATGCGGAGAAAAGGGAACCCTCTTACACTGTTGGTGGGAATGTGAACTGGTGCAGCCACTCTGGAAAACTGTGTGGAGGTTCCTCAAACAGTTAAAAATAGACCTGCCCTACGACCCAGCAATTGCACTCCTGGGGATTTACCCCAAAGATACAGATGCAGTAAAACGCCGGGACACCTGCACCCCGATGTTTCTAGCAGCAATGTCCACAATAGCCAAACTGTGGAAGGAGCCTCGGTGTCCATCGAAAGATGAATGGATAAAGAAGATGTGGTTTATGTATACAATGGAATATTACTCAGCCATTAGAAAAGACAAATACCCACCATTTGCTTCAACGTGGATGGAACTGGAGGGTATTATGCTGAGTGAAGTAAGTCAATCGGAGAAGGACAAACATTGTATGTTCTCATTCATTTGGGGAATATAAATAATAGTGAAAGGGAATATAAGGGAAGGGAGAAGAAATGCGTGGGAAATATCAGAAAGGGAGACAGAACATAAAGACTCCTAACTCTGGGAAACGAACTAGCGGTGGTGGGAGGGGAGGAGGGTGGGGGGTGGGGGTGAATGGGTGACGGGCACTGAGGGGGACACTTGACGGGATGAGCACTGGGTGTTATTCTGTATGTTGGTAAATTGAACACCAATAAAAAATTAATTTATTAAAAAAACCATTGATCAAAACATAATGAACTCATATAACTCAACACCAAAAAAACAATCCAATTTAAAAATGAGCAGAGAACCTGAATAAATATTTTTCCAAAGAAGACATACAGATTGCCAAAAGATGCTCAATATCGGGATCCCTGGGTGGCGCAGCGGTTTGGCGCCTGCCTTTGGCCCAGGGCGCGATCCTGGAGACCCGGGATCGAATCCCACGTCAGGCTCCCGGTGCATGGAGCCTGCTTCTCCCTCTGCCTATGTCTCTGCCTCTCTCTCTCTCTCTATGTGACTATCATAAATAAATAAAATTAAAAAAAAAATTAAAAAAAAAAGAGGCTCAATATCACTAATTATCAGGGAATTGCAAATCAAAACCATAGTGAGGTATCATCTCACACCTATAAGAATGGTTAGTATCAAAAAAAATGAGAAATAACAAATGTTGGTGAGGATATGAATAAAAGGGAACACTCATGTAATCTTGGTAGGAATGTAAACAGGTGCAGCCACTATGGAAAAGAGTACAGAGGTTCCTCAAAAAATTAAAAATAGAAATATCATGTGATCTAGTAATTATACTTCTGGGTATTTACCCAAAAAACCCCCAAAACATGAATTTCAAAAAGATATATGTACCCCTGTTTATTGCAGCATTATTTACAATAGCCAAGACATGGAAACAACCTAAGTGTCCATCAGTAGATAAACAGATAAAGAAGTGTGGAAAGTATTACAAGAGAATATTACTCAACCACTAAAAAAAATTAAATCTTGCCATTTGCAACAACATGAATGGACCTAGAGGGTATCATGCTAAATGAATTAAGTCAGAGAAAGACAAATACTATATGATTTTACTTATATGTGGAATCTAAAAAACAAAGGAACAAACAAAACAGATCAGAAACAGACTCATATACATAGAGAACAAATTGGTAGCTTTTAAATGGGGAGGAGAGTGGGAGAATGGATTAAATAGGTGAGGATTTTAAGAGGTATCAACTTACAGTTTTACAATAAGTCACAGGGATGTAAAGTAGAGCATAAGGAATACAGTCATAATATTGTAATAGCTTTGTATGGTGACTGGTGGTAACTACTTATCTCAGTGAGCATTTCATAATGTATAAATGTCACATAACTATGTTGTCCACCTGAAACTACTATAATATTATATATCAACTATACTTCAATTAAAAATAAATAAAAATGAAATAAAATTAGCACTGGACCATATGCATCCTTTCATTTCTCATTTGACTTCATTAGCTTTTCTATCCTTGCCAACTCCAGCCGTATAGAACTATTCTCTTTCCTTTCTACTCAGCAAAACACCTTTTTAAAAATTTCTCTGCTCTGGGATCCCTGGGTGGCGCAGCGGTTTGGCGCCTGCCTTTGGCCCAGGGCGCGATCCTAGAGACCCGGGATCGAATCCCACGTTGGGCTCCCGGTGCATGGAGCCTGCTTCTCCCTCTGCCTATGTCTCTACCTCTCTCTCTCTCTCTCACTGTGTGCCTATCATGAATTAAAAAAAAAAAAAAAAAAAAATTTCTCTGCTCTAAAATATTTCTACAAAATGCTTAGAAAGTTCCAATTAATATCAAAACTAAATATTGGTTGCAACAGGAATACTATTTTTTATAAGTGGAAATAAAGCTATCAAGAAGAATTAAAAATATTGCATACAATATGACCTTTTTTTGTTTCAGTCTGAATGAGCCAAGGGAAACAAAACAAGTGCATTAAATTTCTAAAATTCAGATTCCACTAATTAACATGGAAAAGGTTTTCCCACTATATTTCCAATGTATCATTGTGGTGCTGCTCTTAGTACCACATTATATTCACCTCAGGAGTATGACAAACTAAGGTGGTTCACTATGACTGGCAAAATGGACATCTGTAAAAATCAAGAGTTAAGCTAAATAATTTATAAAGTCCCCTTCCAGTTGTGATATTCTATTTTACAAGACTTGGAAATCCCTTAAAATCGTAGAATGGAAAAGGGTATACTTGTGATGGTTTGTTTGAAAGATGAGTCTCAGGAGCCTCTGCACAATCATAGAATGTGTAATAAAATCCCATCCAAAGATTATCCTCCTGATCCATGTCTAATACACAGAAAAGTTCAAGATGTCAAGTTGGGTTTTTCCCTCTATTACTAAGCTCCATTTACTAATGTTATTAGTTGGGAAGTAAAAGTTTATTACTTTGTAATACAGCCCCCGCGTCCCCATGATGCCCAGTTTTCAAACTAAACAACTTCATATCATTGTACTTAAAAGTCACTGAGTAGGGGTGTCTGCGTGGCTCAGTTGGTTAAGTGTCTATTTTTTTAAAGATTTTATTTATTTATTCATGAGAGACATATATATATATAGAGAGAGGCAGAGACACAGGCAGAGGGAGAAGCAGGCTTCCTACAGGGAGCCCGATGTGGGACTCGATCCTGGAACTCCAGGATCACGTCCTGAGCCGAAGTCAGAGCTCAACCACTGAGCCACCCAGGTGTCCCAAGCGTCTGACTGTTGATTTGGGCTCAGGTCATGATATCACAATGGTGGGATGGATGAAGCCCAGAGTCGGGCTTTGCACTCAGAAGTTGGCTTGCTCCCCCCCAACCCCCACTTGCACACTCCTCTGTCAAACAAACAATAAATACATGCAATCTTAAAAAAAAAAAAAACCCACTGAGTAGACCATGCATGCTGATAAGGCATGACAGAGAAAAGAGCTGACCAATTGAGATAGCATACTAACTATAGTATATAGGGCAAAAGAAATATGCAAGCCTAACTATTTTAATGGAGGGTAAATTTAAATAATCATTTCTTTCTAGCACTGCTGCTAGATTGTATTTGATTACAGATTCACTAATGATCTGGGGTATAAAACTCCACCAATCTTTCAATTAACAAAAGGAGCTCTTTTGAAAAAAAATTATTGATATATAATTCATATACCATACAATTCACTCTTTTGAAGTACACAATTCATAGGTTGTGCAATATTACCACAATCTAACTTGAGGATATTCTGGCTTTCCTACTAGAAATTCTATAACCCATTAGCAGTCAATCCCCATTTCTCTACCCTACCACAAAGCAACCAGTAAACTATCTCTGTGTCTGTAGATTCACTTATTCGGACATTTCATATAAACCAAATTATACAAATATGTGGTCTTTTGTAATTGACTTCTTTCACTCAACTTAATATTTTCAAGGTTCATTAACACTGCAGCATAAATCAGTATTTCACTCCTTTTCATTGCTGGATAATATTGCATTATATGGATATACCACATTTTATTTATCCATTATTAGTTGATGGACATTTGGATTATTTTCACTCTGGGGCTATTGTTACTAATGCTGCTATGAACATTTGTGTTCAAGTTTTACATGGAAGTATGTTTCATTTCTCTTGGGTATGTATCTAGGAGGGAAACTGTCATGAGTTACTTACTATATGTAATAACAGTAACTCTATGTTTAACTTTTTGAGGAACTGCCAGACTGTTTTCCAAAGTAGCTGCACCATTTTACATTTCCAACTGCAATGTATGAGGCTTCCAATTTCTCCACAGCCTCATAAATACTTGTTATGGTACGTGTTTTTTATTAAAGTCATGCTTGTGGGTGTGAAGTGGTACCTCATTGTGGTTTTGATGTACATTTCCCAAATGACTAATGATGTTGAGCTTTATTTCATGTGCTCATTGGCCTAAAGGTAGCTCCTAATTTTTGTAACATATTGGTTTTATAAATTCAATGTATAGCTCTTTCAATAACAGTCACAACTTCTATTATCTTTACTCATTTTATACTTTCAAATTTAAATCTGAGAGGTGTTACTGCATAGGAATTATAAATACCATGACTTGCAACAGAGGTTATTACCTCAAATGCCTAAAGGGACCAGGCAGGTGACATAAATAATTGGGCCAAGTCTAAGAAAACATAACAGAGCAGGCAAAATGATAAATAGCAAATGGTATAAGCCTCACTGTCCAAGATTCTATAGAAAGAGATAAAGACTGGTGGAATCCCTGGATGGCTCAGCGGTTTAGCGCCTGCCTTTGGCACAGGGTATCATCCTGGAGACCTGGGATCGAGTCCTATGTTGGGCTCCCTGAATGGAGCCTGCTTCTCCCTCTGCCTGTATCTCTCTCTGCCTTTCTCTCTCTGTGTCTCTCATGAATAAATAAATAAAATCTTAAAAAAGAAAGAAAGAAAAGGATAAAGACTGACAAACTAGAGAATGTAGGTTCGTTATAAAGGGAGATGAGCTAGATTAAACCCACAAACCACAAGTTTGTAGTATATTCACTTGACCAATCAATAGATTTTCATTAAGCACCTATTATGCACCAAATAATTTTTAAAAGATTTTATTTATTTATTCATGAAAGACAGAGAGAGAGAGAGAGAGAGAGAGAGGCAGAGACACAGGCAGAGGGAAAAGCAGGCTCCATGCAAGGAGCCCAATGTGGGACTTGATCCCGGATCCCGGGATCACACCCTGAGCTGAAAGCAGATGCTCAACCACTGAGCCACCCAGGCATCCCCAAATAATGTTCTTATCCCTAGGAACAGAACTGTGAACAAATTCATTGAGCTTAAGAAATTTATATATTAGTAGAGGGAACAAGCAATACTAAGAGAACAAATAAAAACTTAATTTTAGGTAGAGAAAAGTGCCTTGAAAACAAGTTAATTAGGGTAGGGTGTTAATACCACTTTTCCTAGCCCCTTTCTATTTAAGATATGGTGAGAGGAAAAGGCCTTTCCAATGAGGTTACATTTAAAAAACACTTGAAAGAAGTGAAGGAGTCAACCATGCTTCCTCTGAGGGAAGAGCCTTTTAGGCAGAGGGAAGAACTGCCAAGGCCCTTAGTTAAACACCAAAGAGCTTTGCATGTTTGAGGATGAACAACTGAGCAATCTGAAACCTCAAAGAATAAGGATAAAGTCTTTGTAAGTCATGTTTTAAGTTTAAATTTTAAAAAGCCAATTCATGTTTAATATTTATTAGTACAATATGGGAAAGAGTAAATAAGTTTAAAACAATTCTAGAACAGCTAATCAAAAGTTTTCAATTCTCTACCTTATTCAACTTATTAGAAACAAAGAAGCAGAACTAATATTTATTATTTTGTAGTTGTAACCTAATCACAAATGAATAGCAAAATGATCCAAATATGTGCACCAAAAGAGAAATAAAAGAATGGGACAGCTTATACCTTACACATGAATTCTAGAGGTGTCACGTGTCTCTAGGTGACTCTGGCACCTGCCATCAAAGAGCTGACTTCATAATTAAGAGTGACTCTCAAAACATACATGGCAGTAAAAATTGACCCTTCTATTTATTACTCTTCCTACATTATGGATGAGAAGGCAAAGAGGTTAAGCAACTGACTTTTCTCAACAAATGATACTCAAAGAGATGTGAAAACTTCTTTTTTACCCTGCCACTTAGAGGAAGTTAAAAATCTTCCATTTTTTTAATGATAATCCATGTTTATGGTGGTTTACTTCCAAGACTTTGATACAAATCTCACCAGGAAATTCAAAACACATCTATGTCACTTATCTTATTGAGTTAACATCCTACTCCAGAATGGCAACTCAGGGGAAACAGGAGGACTACAACAATTTATACTCGAAACTTTACATCATAAAAGAAACAGTGAATTTATGTTGACTATATCCAATGTACTACAACAATCAGATTATATTTTCCAAAGATTAGAAGAAAGGGAATATTAAAACAACTGGCTTTAGTCATAATGGATATGGAAAAACAGGGGAATACCAGCTATTTTGGTGGGAAGCACTGCTCTTAACATGGGAACCACAATAAAAAATCTATCTCTGCTTCTGATGGCCAAATTTCTTTGTGTGCCTTCTTTAAATCATGATGCACAAATAAATCCTAAATAAAAACACTAAAATGATTGCCTTAATGTATGTGTCTGGAAAACGTCACTGCAATCTAACAACTAATAGTCTTAGAAAGTTTATCCTCATTTAATAGCAAGTTATGTTTTAGAAGGTATTTTTCATTTAGTAATTATACTTACCATAGTATACTATCTTATATTTAAATACTTACAATCTTATCTGATCATACTATCTGACTTTTCTGATTCCAGTAAGATGAAAACAAGAATAAAACAAATCTTACCCGCTATAGGTATCTAAAAAGCTGTATAAAATACAGCTGTACAAAAATACCTATGTGTGGTTGAACTTGTGAGAAAGAAAAAGAAAGAAATCTCCCAGTGCCAGAGATAAAGCCAAATCTGAAAATCGGAATGGTAAGGATTAAGTTAGATGCTAATGTTTTCTAGGAGAGAAGAAAAGAAATGGGATGGGTATTAGCAAACAGGAGCTTGGCTTTTGATATCCCCATGGGAACTTGAGATATAGCAAACTCTACAAATGAAGGGAGAAATTGGAAGTGAACTCCTGAATAAAAGAGGAACCTTTACAAACAGAACACTGATGTCAAAACGTAATACACCACCTTCTCTATCTCTACCAGGGATCTAAATAGGGGGAAAAGACATCCCTGAACAAAAAGAAACTCCAGGCTTGTGTTTTAAATGGGTTTGGAGTACAAATGTAGACAAACTATGTGATACTAAACTCATGATGCTCCACCAAGAAATTACAAAAAAACTGGTTGTGATCCAGGGGCGCCTGGCTGGCTCAGTTTGTAGAACATGTGACTCTTGATCTCAGGGTCATGAGTTCAAGTTTTATGTTGGATGTAGAGCTTACTTAAAAAAACGAAAACAAAAACAAAAACAAAAACTGGTTCTGATCCAGTAATATCTCTTGGACACTTGGCAGAAACAAACAGAAAACCTCTCTGGAGAGACACTATCAATAATCCAGACAATAAAGGGATTCTCACAGAAAGAGCAAGCCCCTCTAAAACTGAAGTCACCAATTTATTTATTTATTTTTATTTATTTATTTTTTTTGAAGTCACCAATTTAAAATTATGAAACACAAGAGTAAACAATGTCACGTGTGAGTCCTCTGGCACAACAGAAGGGTTAAAGCCCAAAGAATTTAAGATAAATGATAACAGAGAAACCTAAGAGATGATATAAACTAAGTATGAAAAATAATTAAAATGTAAAAACAAAATCAAAACTGTAAGAAAATAGACTATGAAAGAATAAAAAAAATTCGAAAGAGAAGTTCTAAAGTTAAAATTCTAAAATAATGGATACTAAATGGATGGGAGAAAATCCAAATGTCCGTCAGGTGGTGGTAAAAAAACAGTGAGGTCCTAATACACTGGAATACATCAGTAATGAAAAGGAACTACTGATACATGTAACATAAACTCAAAAACATATTTAAAACTATATCTAAAATATTCTAAAAACAAATACATATTATGTTAAGTAAAAAACAAAAAAATTACAGATTATGATTCTATCTACATGAAATTTATCATAAAGGCAAAACTAAAGAAATAGATAGCAACTCAATGACTTCTAGGGTTAGGGATAGGAGCAGGGAATGCTCTCCAAAGGGCATGATGAAAGTTTGTGGGGTGAAAAAAGTATTCTAAAACTAAGTCATGGAGATAGCCACACAAATATATAAATTTACTCAAAATCATTGAACTGTACACTTAAAATAGTGAATTTGGTGGCCTGCAAATTTTTGAAACAGTGGGGAAAAAACCTGTAAATGAATGGGTAGAGAGAATAGATATATCTGAGGTAAAAAATAGTGAATTAGAAGATAGATCAAAAGATGTTACCCAGAATGCAATTCAGAAACATAACAAGATGAATTATATGAAAGAAAGAGTAAGAGACATGGTGAAGAGTGATAAAGTCCCACAAAAGTCTAATAGGAATTTCAGGAGAAGTAATAACTGAAGATACAAGGGCTGAGAATTATTCAGAAATGATTCAAGATATGAAACCTCAGATTCAGGAAGCTCAGTGAATCCCAAGCAGGAAAAATAAATACATTCATACATACACATCATAATGAAACAGGAGTAAAAAAAAAAAAAAAAAAAAAAAAAAAAACATTTTAAAAGCAATGAGGAGGATAGAAATGATATACAGAATAAAACTTGGACCAATGGGGCACCTGGCTGGCTCAGTCAGAGGAGCATGTTACTCTTGATCTCAGGGTCATGAGTTTGAGCCCCATGCTGGGTGTAGAGATTATTTAATTAAATAAAAAACTTTAAAAAAACTGGATGGAAAGCAAATATCTCAACAGTAATTAAAACAGATATCAGAAGATATTGCGATACTATCTGTAAAGTGTTGAGGGAAAATATTAAATCCTACATAATTAAACTATCATTCAAATAGACATTTACAGACAAAGAATAAAACAGTTTACCACTCTTATCCTGTCACTGAAATAATGTTATTCAGGGAGATGCCCAACAGGAAGTTTGGGGTTCAGTGAGAATGTGAGGGTTACAGCTATATATATCTGTGAGTCACTGGTGCACAGGTGCTAGAGAAAACCAGTGTGGGTGAAATGGCCAGAGATAATGGGTAGAGTAGCAAAAGAAGAAGGAAGAAGCCCTCAGAAACAATAAAAAATTAGGGGATAGAGGACATTTTTTAATTATTGTTTATTTACTATTGAGGACAAACTCAGTTGCATCTGTGAAGAAAGAGCAGTAAGCTTTAAGGAGAGAACTGCAAGAAATGACAAGAGATCTGGCAAAAATAAAATAGCAATGCAAGGGAAAGTGAAATGCACCAGCAGAATTTAAATCTCCATGAAAAGCAGTCAAGATTAGAAGTAATTTAGAGAACATGGATTTGGTGAAATGCAGCACAAATCTTGAGAAATTCTACCATAATGCAGGGGAAAAGAACTAAAAGAGAATGTTAAGAGAAAAAAAATTATAGATACAAAGGACAGACAATAGAGACAATTTAAACCTCACAACAGTGAGGAATACTCAGAACAAAAAGATCAGAACTAATCATTAAAAAAAACCCCAAACTTTCCTAATATTAAAAAAAATCTGCATCTTTAAGGATTCATGAGATTCAGGGAAAACTTAATGAAAAAATTTATCTAGTCCTCCTCTTCTCATAAAATTTTTAATTTTGAGGTTGAAGAAAGAAATCCTGTATTTACATCGAGCCAAATAAGAATAATAAGACTTTTACAGTGTTTTCTAAGTGCCATGTAGATCACCAAATATAGAAAAACAAGAATTCTAAGTGCTTTTCAAGTATTAACTCTCGGGACGCCTGGGTGGCTCAGCAGTTGAGCATCTGCCTTTGGCTCAGGGCGTGATCCCGGGAGGCTCAGAGCGTGATCCTGGGACCCCGCCTTATGGTCCCGCACAGGGCTCCCAGCATGGAGCCTGTTTCTCCTCCCTCTGCCTGTGTCTCTGCCTCTCTGTCTCTCATGTATAAATAAATAAAATCTTTAAAAAAAAAATTAACTCATTCCTAAAAATGGTTAGGAACTGAACAGACTAGGAAACTAAGGCACAGAGAAGTTAAGCAGGTCACCAAACTAGTAAGTGGTGGCCCTGGGATTCAAAAGCTAGGAGTCATGCTCTCATGTGCACCACAATATCTCAGAGCAACAAAAATCAAGCTGGTAACCAAAAAAGCCAGAAGACAACAAAACAACTAAAGATGGTAGAGTAGCCTCACGTGGGCCTGAAACCCCTGGCACCTGCTTTGTAACAGTTTTTCCTTCTTCCTGGACAGTACATACTAATAAATTATGGTCTATGCTCTTTTTTTCCAGTTGTATTGAAAAATAACTGGCATACATCACTATATAAGTTTTAAATGTACAGTATGATGGTTCAATTTACATCCATTGTGAACTGATTGCCACAATAAGGTTAACATCATTTCTTACAGGAACAATAAAAGGAAAAAAATTTTCTCCTTGTGAGGAGAATTCTAAAGATCTACTCTCTTAGCAACTTTCCCATTTGTCCTACAGCAGTGTTAGCTACAGTCATCATGCTGTACATTACGTACTTAGTACTTATTTATTTTATAGCAGGAACTTTGCATCGTTTGACCATCTTCCTCCAAATCTCCTTGTCACCATCTTCTGCCTCTGGTAACCACAAGTCTGATCTTTTTTTCTTTGACTTTGGTGGTTTTCTTTAATTAGATTCTACAGATAAGTGAGATTATACAGTATTTTTTATCAGACTTATTTCATCTAGCATAATACCTTCAAGGTCCATCCATGTTTCATAAATGGTAAAATTCTCTTGTTTTTTTAATGACTGAAAAATATTCCCATTATATATATATATATATTTATATTTATATATATATATAAAATGCAACTTCTTTATCCATTCATCCACCAGTGGGACACTCAGGTTGTTTCCCTGTGTTGGCTACTGTAAATAAAGCTATAAATGTGGGGATGTAGATATCTTTTTGAGTTAGTGTTTTTATTTCCTTTGGATGTATTCCCAGAACAAATTACTGGATCATATGGTAGTTCTATTTTTAATTTTTTGAGGAACCTCCATATTCCATATTATTTCCCATAGTGGCTCTGCCAATTTATGATCCCCCTAACAATGCACAAGGGTTTCCTTATCTCCATACCCACTCTAGCATTTGTTCTCTTATCTTTTTGATGATGGCCATTTTAATAGGTATGAGGTGATATCTCATTGTGGTTTTAATTTGTATTCCCCTAATGACTAGTGATGTGGAATATCTTTTCATGTACCTGTTAGCCATTAATATATCTCCTTTGGCAAAATGTCTCTTCAGGCCCTTTGTCCACTTTTCATACAATGATGAAAGAAATCTAAGAGGATACAACTAAATGAAAAGGTATTGGTGAATTGGAAGAATTAATGTTAAAATGTCAATACTACCAAAAAGCCATCTATAGATTTAGTGTAATGCCTATCAAGTTTCCAAGAGCATTTTAAAAATAAAAATAGAAAAAACACTCCTAACATTTATATGGAATCACAAAGATTCCAAATAGCCAAAGAAATCCTAAAATAGAAGAACAAAGAGCAAGGCATCATACTTCCTGGTTTCAAGCTATCTTATAAAGCTATAGTAATTAAAACAATATGGTGTTGACATAAAAACAGACAATGAAACAGAATGAGGAGCCTAGAAATAAACCCAAGCATATACAGCTGACTAATATTTAACAAGGGAACCAAGAATACTCAATGGAGAAAAGATAGTGTCTTAAATAAATGGAGCTGGGAGGGGTGCGTGGGTGGTGGAGTCAGTTAAGCATTGACACTTGGTTTCAGCTCAGGTTGTGATCTCAAAGTCATGAGATCGAGCCCCATGTAGAGCTCCATACTCAGTGTGGAGTCTGCTTAAAATTCTTTCTCCCGGGGATCCCTGGGTGGCTCAGTGGTTTAGTGCCTGCCTTTGGCCTGGGCGTGATCCTGGAGTCCTGGGATCAAGTCCCGCATCGGACTCCCTGCATGGAGCCTGCCTGTGTTTCTGCCTCTTTCTCTCTCTCTGTCTCCATTAATAAATAAAATTAGAAAAAAAAAAAACAAAAACCTCTTTCTCCCTCTCCCACTGCCCCTCCTCCCCACTCACTTTCTCTCTCTTAAATAAAATCTTTTAAAAATAAATAAATAAATGAGGTGGAAAAAGTGGATATTCACATGTAAAAAAATGAAACTTAACCCCTGTCTTATATCACTCACAAAAAATAACTCAAACTGGGTGAAAGACTTAGATGTAAATCCCCAAACTATGAAACTTGTAGAAAAAAAAAAAAAAACAGGAAAAAAGCTCCTTGACATGGGTATTAGTAATAATTTTTTGGAAATCATACCTAAAGCAAAGCAATAAACTAAAGAACAAGCAGGACTACATCAAACTAAAAAGTTTCTGCACAGTAAAAGAAATCATTGATAAAGTGAAAAGACAAACTATGGAACAGGAAAAAATATCTCCAACCCACATATCTGATAAAGAGTTAATATCCAAAATATATAATGAACTCATACAACTCAATAGCAAGACCCCAGATCTAATTTTAAACGTGGCCTATGTTCTTTTTTTTTTTTTCTATGTTCTTTTTTTAAAGAAGTATTTATTTTAATCACTCAGTGCTCATTACGACAAATACACTCCTTAATCCCCATCACCTAGTTTACCCATCCCCTCCACCTATCTCCCCTTTGGTAACCATCATTTTCTCTATAGTTAAAAGTCTGTTTCTTGGTTTACTTATCTTTTGTTTCCCCTTTGCTCATGTGTTGTTTCTTAAATTTCACATATGAGTGAAATCACATGGTATTTGTCTTTTTCTGATTGACTTACTTTGCTTAGCATTATACTCTCTAGCTCCAATCATGTAGTTGCAAATGACAAGATTTCACTCCTTTTTATTGCTGAATAATATTCCATTGTGTGTGGATATATATACATATATACAGAAATATATATGTGTATATATATACATATATACATATGATATATACATGATATATATACATATGATATATACATATATATATATATATCACATCACATCTTTTTTATCCATTCATCTGTTGGGCTACTTCCAGATCTTGGCAGTTATAAATAATGCTGCAATAAACACAGGGGTGCACATATCCCTTTGAATTAGTGTTTTTCTATTCTTTGGGTAAATATCCAGTAGTGCAATTGCTGGATTGTAGGGTAGTTCTATTTTTAACCTTTTGAGGAACATCCATACTGTTTTCCACAGTGGCTGCACCAATTTGCATTCAGAAGTGGTCTATATTCTTATGCAAGGCATGCCAATCAAGGCTATGACCTCCCCTACTTGCAAACAATGGGAGAGAAATGCAAATATCCTTTCTGAGTTCTTTTGTTGAGAAATCCTACTTGCTTTGAAGTGGTCTTTGTTTTTGTTTGTTTGTTTGTTTGTTTGTTTAGGATGAGATATCCCTCATCTCCCTCTCTCAACCCTAAAAATGACTATTGTAGAGAAAAGGGATTTCACCTGCATAGAAGTCTAATGAGGTATTTTACAACTGCAGGTCACAACCCAGTACTGGGTCATGAAATCAATTTAACAGGTTGCAACCAGTATTTTGGAAGGAAAGTAAACAATTAAAATACAACACAGGCAAATAGATTTACAAGTAGATTTTTCTAAATGACAGAAGCAAGCAGTTTTCAGAAAAGAAATACCAGTGGTTTTGAACCTATAAAAAGATGCATGACTTAAGAAAAATGTAAATTAGTCCTATACTGAGATTCCATTTTCACTTTAGGTAGGCAAAAATCAAAATGTTTGATGACACACTGGAACACAATGATGTAGAGAAACAAGAATTTTCTTACTTTACTGATCAGTGTGCATATATACTGATAAATTTCCATGGAGGTGATCAAAATGGATACATTTCCACTGCCTTGGCAATTCAATGTTACAGCTGTCTTAGAAAATGTGAGAAATTACAGATTTGTAAGGTGATTCACTGTGGCATTTTTGCAATAGTAAGACTTAATTTATTTATTTTATTTTTTTTAATTTTTATTTATTTATGATAGTCACAGAGAGAGAGAGAGAGAGGCAGAGACACAAGCAGAGGGAGAAGCAGGCTCCATGCACCGGGAGCCTGATGTGGGATTCGATCCCAGGTCTCCAGGATCGCGCCCTGGGCCAAAGGCAGGCGCCAAACCGCTGCGCCACCCAGGGATCCCGTAAGACTTAATTTAGACAACCTAAAAATCCCTTAATAGAAGACAAAATAAGTAAATTATGGTCATTCTGTTAGCTAGGATGCAAAGCAAAGTTACTAAAATCTAAGAGGGCTGAAAGCTATTAAACAGAAAGGAGAAAGAGAAGGGATCGAAGTAGGGAAGGAATGTGTTTTGTTTTGCAGAATCAACAGTTCCAGAGAAGGAGGCACTAATTAGGTGTTCCACCTGATAGCCCCTTTCTATGTCTTACCTAGTAGCCCCTTACACGTGAGCCAGTTGGAGCTGGACTGGAGTTGAGAATCTATGCAGGGCACCCTGGAAGCTGACCTGAAGTTACCTTTAAGCTCATTATAATACTAAGATCTCCTCCTATGGGCAGAGTTTCCTGCCATTTTTTGAACATATGATGTATACACTAGTATGTTGACATGCTAGGCATGTGCAGTTGAACCACAAGTTGTCTGTAAAGTCCCTGCCCCGCTTCCTAACACACTGAATAAAAGCTTCCTGTACTTACCCTACAAGGAGGCGGTGCTTTGAATCTATCTCTCTGTCTCCTTCCTTGTAACAAGGACTAGAAAGTTCTTCACTGTCCACATTTACCTTGGGTTGTGTTCAACACATATTATCTAGCAGCTAAGTATATTTTATAAGTAGATTCTTCTACTATATATCCGAGACAGAATGGTATTTACTCACAAGTTCAGTTATTTCTTAAATCTTGCATGGGCTTTGAGGAAATAGATCTTATTCAGATCAATTTAAAAATAGCTTAGAAATTAAATTTCCAGGGAGAACAAAAAGCTATATTCTTTTTAATCTCACTCTCTTTCCTGTTAATATCATTTCCTGACTAACTTACAAAGAACATCTAAAAGAAAGGCAAAAAAGCAATATATTTGTAATTGCAGAATCTAGCTCCCAAATTAGAAAGGAACAAATCAGGCAAAGAAAGGCAATAAACACTGCTCCCAGGAATGCTGCTAACCACTTTTTTTTTTTTTTTTTTTTTTTTTAAATTCTGCTTTCAGTTAAAGGAGTTCATCCATGCTCACATATCCTGGAAATCCCCTCTGCTTCACAACCAACCAGGAACCAGCTCTAAAGCACCAACACTGTGCCAAACTGCCCTCCTTTCTTGGAAGCAAACACACAGAAAATTTAAGTCCTTTCACTGGATGATCCCAAAACAGAACAAAATAAAAATACGCATAGCTAAAATTCAGTGAAAAACACCCCCCCCAAAATCAGAAAGTAAACACTTTTCAAATAAGGGAGAGAAAAATCTTGAAGAAAAATTTAGCACTTGATAGACAGAACTCTAGAGAAAAGCAATTATAGCACTTAATAGACAGATTCCCAGAGAAAAGCAATTATAGAGGGTTACCCAAGGCTCTTTCTAAGAATCCTTGTAGATTTTTCATTGCCCACTCTAAAAAAAATGATTAAACTCAAAATGTTTTCTTTAACAGTATTTTCAGATACCATATTATTATTATCCTTCTCAGATACAAGTACAAGCCCTCTGAGGAGCTGTGAGGATACTAAAAGAGCGTGGAGTGTGATAAGACTAGCGATAAAACTATCTGGATTTGCATCATCTCTGTGGGGCCATTCATTATCTTATGTGGCTTTGGCCAAGCAGTTCACTTTTCTCGGCCTCAAAGTTCCTCCGGTATAAAGTGGGGCCACCTACCTACTTTGAAGCACTATCATAAAGACTCAATAAAATTAAATGATTTAACTATAAAAAGTCAATACTACAAATATCTATACTTCTTTTTTTCCCAAGTATTCTGATTCAGGGGCCAAGGAAACCATTCAGCTCATCTCCTTCAGAAGGGCTCTCAACTGTGAGATTAGATCCCTTGCAGTACACATGTACAGATGATTGCCCTTGCAGTACACATGTACAGATGATTCATAAATCAAGTGTTCTCTACTGGGACTGCTTGTCATGCATCCTCGAAAACTATGCTTTACAATGTGCATGTATCTTCTGATTTTGTCCTCCAAACAAACAATACTGTGAGAAAACTGAGACACACAGAGGAAAAAAATACCAAGTTAATGACTACATAAAAAATACAAAACTTGTATTTCTGACTCTTACTTAACTCATTACTTTACTGAGCTGAATAAGCTATTTGTTTTGTTTATAAAACAGAAACATTGTATCTGCAAAAGCCATCAAAACTTAAAATTTTCACACTACCAATGAGGCAGAATTTGCTATCACCTATACTCTTTTTTTATTTCTAATTACAAAAGAAAACAGTTTGGGTTGTCTTTTTGTCCTCTTTTAATGAAAAAAAAATCAAGAATAGAAAAGGGAGAATAGAGAAGGGAAAATTTCAATTCCTGGAATTTTTAGTGTCTGAGTAAACAAAAGTAAATCTGACTACAGTAAAATAAGCATTACTAAAGGCTTGTGCATCACAATAATAAAAAGTAGCCTACTGAAGCTGTCTACGTGGAAGGCAGAAAGGAACTGGAAAGTGGTTTCACTCTGAAAGAAATCCAAAAGGTGAAAGAGTCAGAAGTAAATTGGAGGCAAGAATGCACAGGCAGACATCTTGGGGATATCCCAGGAACACTCATAAGCTCAAATGACGTGTCTTGTATATCTAATCAGTGGTTTTCCCTCCAGTGTCCAACTCACACAAATATTGAATAACTTAAGAACAACGTACAACTGGAAGATGAGTCATTCCACCAGTAACCAACAAGATTAAGGGGAAATTCTATTTTCCTGTGAACTCTGACACAGTTTGCTTGGCACAGATTGCATCTGTTTGCATTATCCCTGTTAGTAATGACTGCTAATCCATGTTTGCACACTTTTTCTGCTAACATTAATTAAGCAAGTAATAGCAAGGTACGTGTTAAGCACTCTTCCACTCTGAAAAAATATGCATAAACTAGTAAGAAGGAGTTACTAATAAGGGTAAATAGCATGTGCAATTGAGTCCAAAGATCTGAGTTTGAATTCCGACTTTATGACTAAAACACTGTGAACTTCACTGAGCCTGTTTCCTCTTCTCTAGAGTATGCAACATACTCCTTTCCTCAAAGTTATTGTAAAGGGTAATCAATATAATTGATTAACATGGTACATGGTAGCTATTACAGAAGAAATATAAACATTGAAAAAAAGAAATAAACACTGGATGAAATGTATAAATAACAATATTTACTGCATGCCTCCCAAATCCCAAGCATAGTGGGGAATACAAAGAAGGGTACTCTGTCCTTCAAAGAGTTTATAATAGGGTTGAAGAGACAATAGATACCAGTGTGAAAAACTAAGCACTAAAACGAGAACATATGGTACAGGGTTAGGAGCCAAGTGTCTGCCAGGGTTCAGAAATGCTACAAGTTCAAAAAAAGAAAAGATAAATGCAGACTAGAGAGGTCTTCATGACTGAAAAGGGACTTGAGAGAAGCCTTGAAGAAAGAAAGGATTTGGAGACAAGTGTACATTTTAGAGAAGGAGAAAAAGTAGAGGAAGAAAGCAGCAAAGTGGGCCAGAGCCAGTGAGCAGTAAGCTCTGGCTGCAGTGGTTGCTTGTAGAGAATAATAAGAGATGAGGCTTGAAAAGTGGGTTGTGGCCAAAGAAGGGGTTATTTTTAGGGTAGGAATGGGAAACTGCAAAAGGTTTTTGGGCAAGGGAATGAATAAGCAACTCAATTAGTGTTTTGAAAAACCTAATCTGGCAATAGCATGAAAGAAAGACAGGAGGAGGAGAGTGTTATTAGAAAACCAGATGGGAGGCTGAGGTTGAGGAAGCAATGGAGGGATGGAAGCAGTGGAAATGGAACAGCAGAGGAAGGTAAGAGAAATAGTGCACAAGAGAATTCGTGACTGATTAGACACAAAGGTTAAGGATAAGAGAGGAGTCAAAAGCAGTTTTATTCTCTTCAGTCCGGGTGGCAAAGAGGAAAGTCACACACACACACACACACACACACACACACACACACACACACAAACTCAATGGTGTGTGATCAGAAGCTAAAAGGGAAGAAGCATTTATGAAGAACTTGATTTGTGACGCACTGACTTTGAGTTCATAATGGCGTATCACATATAAATGATAAATGTCACACAGTTGATTACACTGATCTGATGTTTGAAAGAACAGTCAGGACTAAAGAAGACAATTTGGGAGTCATTTGGACAAAGGAACACTAAAGCTCAGTGGGAAAAAAAAATCCCATTTGGGACTCTGGGTCTTCTTCCAGGAGAAAAAAAAATGCCTCTGGGTCTTCTTCCAGGAGAAAAAAAATGCATTCCATGGTAGTGAAATGAGTTTTCTCCTCTGGTGAGGAGAGGACATGGAGTCCAGGAGAGCCCAATATTCGTAAAAGTCCTCTTAAGGGAGTCATCCAGATAGTGGTTTAAGTCCTTGTAAACAGTGGTGTCAGCCTAAGTCTACAAGATCTGTGATGCAATGTGAATTAAGATAGGGAGATCCTATCCTGAATGGCCATTGTCACTGGCTGTTCAGCCCCATTTGGGACTCCAGGGAACTAGAGAAAGTCTGCTGAAATACACTGCACTTGTTTCTTCCATTTTTGACCATTTTCAGATAAAGTTTGGTGTCCTTAGATATATAAACAGGAAATTTAATCTAATTTTACCTTGAATATATATGTGGTATCTATCAGTCTAAAACCCACCTAAAACACTGCACACATACTTACACAAAATTTTACTGAAGTTTCTGGTGGCTCAGAATCCCATGGAACAAAAACCTAAAAACCACCAGTTAATTGCAAAACAAAAGGCAAAGTTATGACCTTTTCCTCTCCCCTGAAAATCTACTATCATTCCTTTATAAGAGTATTCAACTTTAACAGTTTTATTCTAACACAATAATGTTAAATTAAAAGTAAACCCTTTTGGATTTCAATACTAGTTTCACTTCACTGATAACACGGCTGATGGTCAGGAACCTGCATGCTGTGCTTTGGATTTGATTATTCTGCTCTGCTACTTCTGGAAGTGATGTCAGGTTATTTTGGTACTTTATGTGACAATCATTTCCTTACATATATCAAATCACTACGTTGTACACCTTAAACTAATACAATGTTGTATGTCCCTTATATCTCAATAAAATTAGAAAAATAAATATTTAAAAAGAATAATCCCTTATTATTTTCTAATAATCATTTGGTGTTTCTCTGCACAGAAGCCTGATACTATTACCACAATAGTGAGCAACTTGGGAAGAGGTCACCTCAAAAATTTTTTTTTCTTTTTTTTAAAAATTTATTTATGATAGTCACAGAGAGAGAGAGAGAGAGGCAGAGACATAGGCAGAGGGAGAAGCAGACTCCATGCACCGGGAGCCCGACGTGGGATTCAATCCCGGGTCTCCAGGATCGCGCCCTGGGCCAAAGGCAGGCGCTAAACCGCTGCGCCACCCAGGGATCCCCAAAAATTTCTTTAGCCAAAGGTCTGGCCCATGTTTATATGTAGTATAGGCCCCTAAATATATTTTGGAAAAATGAATCACAGTTATTAGGCCATGGGATACTGACTGCAGAAAAGGTGCTAATTTATGATAATGCCTTCTACCTTTCACCTTATGTTTACTAGCTCCTGAGCATTCGCTTTACTAATAAGTTCTTTTCATCTCCCAGTGACCTTGCACCCAGCATAGTACCTCATATGGGCCTAATCCTATTTTCCTGAAAAATACCCCCTTCTCACTTTTCTCATTGTGGGGAATTTATAGGTTAAATAATCAGTTCAACCCCAAAGACAAGCATGCATATTGTATTAATCTGCAAAGGAGATAGAGTATTTTTCTTAATATGGCAGAATGCAATTTTATCATTCATAGTCTTCCTGCTGGTTCACAAAGAAGCATACTGTTAGTAAAAGCAGTGGTCCATCAAGATGGATGCCTGCCTCTGGGACAACTGAGTTATCTGCTACTTCAAATCAACTGAGCAAACACCTACCACTGGCACAAATGCAGTGAATTTATAAACAAAACAAAACAAGCATTTAAATCAGCGGTGTAGGTAGTTCAACCCATAAACATTCCACTCTTCCAATTATAAGTCTCCAAAAGTAAAGACGGTACTCCTAAGTGCAGGAAATCACATTTTACTACCCTGCAGCTGCTTCATAGCTCAGGAAAATGCAAAAACAAAGAGGAAATACGCCTGGAGATCTTATTAACAAAGAGTGGAAATCCCCTTACTCCACATCTTCCAATTAGAACTGCTGAGAACATCAGCTCTCAGGTTCAAATTTCCCTTCATGGAAGGCCTAACCACATTGGAATTAATCTGCAGTTGCCACCTGCACTAAAGACAGGGGTAGATAGATGCACAATGGAGCATTCCAGATTGCCACTACAGCTATAGTTTTCACTACAGAATGCATTAACAGGAAAAGGATCTTTTTAAAACTCCAGAACAGACATTAATCTTTTTGCAAAGCAAAAGCAATATGGTTCTCCTGGGGCAGCCTGGGTGGCTCAGCGGTTTAGCGCCGCCTGCAGCCCAGACTGCAATCCTAATATTTCAGTGTGTAACTCTAAAATATAGTTTCAAAATATAACTCACTAGTATTATTACACCTAAAAAATAATAAACAGTAATTTCCTAATATTTCCAACAACTGATGTTCAGAATTCTCTGATTGTTCAAATTGGTGTTCAGAATTCTCTGATCATTCAAATTAGGAATTAAAAGCCCATACCAGGGCAGCCCCGGTGGTGCAGCGGTTTAGCGCCACCTGCAGCCCGGGGTGTGATCCTGGAGACTCGGGAATCGTGTCCCATGTCAGGCTCCCTGCATGGAGCCTGCTTCTCCCTCTGCCTCTCTCTCTCTCTCTCTCTCTCTCTCTCTCTCTCTCTCATCGTGTCCCATGTCAGGCTCCCTGCATGGAGCCTGCTTCTCCCTCTGCCTCTCTCTCTCTCTCTCTCTCTCTCTCTCTCTCTCTCTCTCTCTCTCTCTCTGTCGCTCATGAATAAATAAATAAAATCTTTTAAAAAATATGTAAATAAATAAAAGCCCATTACTAGTCATTAGAAACAATGAATACCCACCATTAGCTTCAACGTGGATAGAACTGGAGAGTGTAATGCTGAGTGAAGTAAGTCAATTGGAGGACAAATATTATATGGTTTCATTCATTCGGGGAATATAAAAAATAGTGAAAGGGATTAAAGGGGAAAGGAGAGAAAATGAGTGGGAAATATCAGTGAGGGTGACAGAACATGAGAGACTCCCAACTCTGGAAAATGAACAAGGGATAGTGGAAAGGGAGGTGGGCAGGGGGTTGGGGTGACTGGGTGACGGGCACTGAGTGGATCACTTGACGGGATGAGGACTGGGTGTTATGCTATATGTTGGCAAACTGAACCCCGATAAAAAAATATACCAAAAATAACTAAACAAAAGCCCAGTACAGTCCATACCCTGCAAATGATTGATATAATACAAATTGGTCTCTGTCTCCTTGTAATTGACTTATTGGAAGATACTGGGTTGTCTCACAGTTTCCCATGGACTAGATTTGGACTGTAGCCTTCAGGTGTAACATATTCCCTATATTTCCTGTAAATCAGTAGTTGGCTCTAGATGTTTGATCAGATTCAAGTTTGATACTTTCACATACCACATTCTTAAACTCTTCTCTCTTATTTCTTGAAAGCTAGCGGGAGAAGAACCATTGGCCAAGTTTCAACATATAGCTACAAAGTAGTACTGAATAATAAGCAGTGCTCTGCTCAAGACTTAACTTTGAATTTCTGCCTTTGAAAGGCAAAGAGGTAAAGAGCCTTACCCCCTGAAACCTCAGCAATGATTTGATGCTCCCGTTCTTCCTTCCCAGACTGACACTGTGCTAGATACAGATTCTGCATTTTTATGCACCTAAATCACAACTTTCTCTTCTACTCTGTACCGTTTTCAGGGCACCACCCTCATCTCTGCTCCCACTAGAAAAGTTGACCTTACCTTACTTAACACATAGCTAGGTTGCCTGGCAACAATTAGAAAGTCTCAACATTTCAGAGCTGGAAGGGGCCTTGGAGATTATGCAGTTCAATCTGCTCTGTTTAAAGATGACGAAACGGAGAACAAGAAAACAGTCCCCCCTTATCCACAGAGGATTTATTCCAAACCCCCCAGTGAATACTTGAAGCCATCAATAGCACTGAACTCAAATAAACTGGGTTTTTTTCTATACATACATATACCTATGACAAAATTTAATATGCAAATTAGGCATAGTAAGAAATTAATGACAATAGTAACAAAATAGAACAATTATAATAACATACTATATAAAAGTTATGTGAATGTGGTCTCTCTCTCTCAAAATGTCTTTATTAGATTGTACTCATCCTTCTTATAATGATGTGAGGTGATAAGATGCCTATGTGATGAGATGAAGTGAGGTAAATGACAGGCATTATGATGCAGCGTTAGGCTACTACTGACCTTCTGACATTATATCAGGAGGATCATCTACTCCCAGACCATGACTGACTACAGGAAACTGCAGAAAGTGAAACTGTGGATAAGCAAACACTACTGCAATGAAGTAACTTTCTAATGGTTATTATAAAGATGATGTTAGGGGCGCCTGAGCCCCAAGTCAGGCTCTATGCTCAGCCAGGAGTCTATTTGGGATTCTCTCTCCCTCTGCCCCTCCTGCTTGAGCTCTATCTAAAACAAAATAAATAATTCTAGAAAAAACAAAACAAACAGATGTTAAATGAGTTAACGGTTGTAAAGTATTCACAATAGTGACTAGCATATAAGCCTTACGTAAATGTATGCTTTATATTTTAAAAGCATAGTTAAAACTAACTAAAGAGAATATTGTAAAAGATCTCTTGAATTTCTTCGAGAATACAAATACTCCCTTCTATCTTGCATTTTGAGGGAATATAAGTGTTCCAGATAACTAAGGCATGCTCCTTTAAATACCCAACTTTATTCCATTTTAATCTTTTAAAGTCAAAATAACTCAAGATAGAAAGTGTTGTTAGAATTATGTTGCTTACTTTCCTTTATCAAATGAAAAACACCAAACAATATTATTAAATTTCTTAGTGGCCCAGTATTTCATTATAAATATAGGTAAGGTTAATGAATAGAACTCAGATTTTAGTGACTTGGGTTCTAACCCTAGCTCTACTACTAAACTAACAAATTTGGCTTGGCAAAGTCACTTAACCTCTCTGATGCCTAGCAAATAAGAGATGTTGCCTTCTTTAGAGGATTATCAAAAGGATTAGGGAAAACAAAGATCTAGCACAGTGCCTGATACACAGGAAGCATTTAGTAAATGGTAACTATTATTTATTAATTCAACAAATTGAGCATCTTTATGCCAAGCATTGTTCTAAGTTATGGGGATACCACCACAGAGTTCAAACACACAGAAATTCCTATTTTATGGAGCTTCTATCCTAATATGAAAAAAAAAAGATAATAAAAACTAACAAAACATATAGTATGTAGATGGTAATAAGTGCTATGGAGAAAAATTAATAAAGCAGGGACAGAATACTTGGGTGAGGTGTGGGGGTTACAGATGCAAAAAGAGCTAAAAGAAGTAGATGAATAATCATGAAGATATTTGGAGGAAGAGGAAATAGCAAGTGCAAAGGTCCTGAGGTAAGAGCATATCTACTAGGATCAAGAAATATGAAGGAAAAATAAAGAAAAAGAAAAGAAAGAAACACAAAGGAGTCCAATACAGCTGAAATGTAGTAAGATCTGAGAGGCTAAAGGGGAGCAAGATTGCAAAGGGCCTTGCAGGTCACTGTAAAGACTGAGTTTCAGCCTGAGTGACATGGAAAGCTCTTGGAGAGTTTTAAGCAGGGAAGTGACATTACCCAACATGGATTCAAAAGGATTACTAACTGAAAACAAACTTGGGCATTGGGAAACAGGGAAATCAGTTAGGAGGCCATTGCAATTGCTTGGTCTAGAGATGACAGTAGCTTGGATCAAAAGCTTGGTAGTAGTGAAGGTGATGAAAAATGGTCAGAAATCCTTTGAAGGAAATCAACAGGACTTTCTGGTAGCTGGCGGTAGGGTATGAAGGAAAGAAAGAGGGAAGTCCAGAATGAGTGACAATTTTGATATCTGAATATCCAGAAGGACAAAGTTCTATTTAACTGAGAGAAGAAAGGGGGCTAGAGGGACATCTTCACAAAGATCAGGAGTTAGGAGTTTGGAGCCACATGGAGAATGAAGGAGACCTTTGCCCTTATTCTCAACATTTCTGCTGCTGCCATTTCACACTGAGAGTTTTCTCTTCCCTCAGAAGTAAACAGTCTTCAGTACCAGTTTGTTATTGTTTCTAATCTATCTTAGTCCCTATTCTATTCTCCAGGGAGACCAAGTGAAAAGGCAATAACAACTGACACATTTATTCAACAGTGAAAGAAAAACTGAATCAGAAACCTGAGGCATCTATTTCCTAAGGAAAAGAAAACTCAAAAAGTGTGCTTACCCTGGGTAGTGCCTCACTTCCAATACATTATTTCTAAACTTCACTTATAAATTGGTTATTTAGAACTCACAATATTTTTCCCATAAGTCCAAATTTATCAGAAATGACCTGGTTTCCATGCCAAACTACATAATGGGGCTACATTATAATAGCAGTACCCCCCTGAACCTAAGGGAGAAAAGATCATAGGATGTAAGAGAGACCAGACTTTGTCTTTGGCCTGAGAAAAAAATAATTCAAGTTTTTCATCTGTACACTTCCACCTTATTCAAATCTCCACCCTAAAAGCGCCATTATCCTTGTCTCTGGCACTGTAATCTTCATGAAACCTCCCATTCTAGCATCCTCTACAAATCTATCAGGAAAACTGTTCTCCATGTCTAAAAATTGCCCACCCAGCTCTAAAACAGAGGCAACAAACACCCACAACCACACAAAATTCCCATTCCCTTGTAAAACAAAATTCAGCAAGGATCAGAAGGAAATACACTGCTTAAAGCCAATTCTAATGAAAATGACTTGATCCCAGTTGGAAGAATTTCAGCAAGTACTATATAGGAGAAAATGAAGAAGAATACAGATATAAGGGAAATATCTGACATTGACAAGGCCACTGCAAAGAATCTATCTGCTTCTCTTTTTATGTTTTCACCCTTCCTGTACTTCAAAACTCATTGATTTTTCACCACCCTGAATGATCTAAGGATGACATGCCTATTTTCCAGTTTTCAATTGTAAGGCTAAGGAAGAGAGAATGGGGAATAACATTAATAGCTAATTAAGTATGCATTGGGTAAAATGTTCCTAAGTTAAGGACTATATTCATTAATGGACTTTTATAGAGACTTCAAAATACATACATACATATACATATAACTATACTTAGCATATTATTGCATTTTTTTCTCAGGTTTTTTTCTTAAAGTAGCAAACCCCACAAGTTTGTCATTTGCCATTCAACATTTTTTTAAAACTGGGGGGAAACCTCATAGTTCATCTTAGAGATAACTTGAGCTTCAAACCCAGAAAAGATGAGAGTGCTAAGTTCTGAATACTGTAACAAAGGGCTTAGTCAATTCACATCTTTCAAGTTTGCCACTGCCGTTCAAACTAAAAACAATAATAATAACAACAACAAACACCTACATTAGATCGGTTCTTATACTGACATTCATTCAGGTGAATGTGCTGTCTTAAGTCTGTAGTTTGAGAAACACCAGAAGGTCTCCCTCTGTCAATTAACTCAAGAGATATCAAGCAGAACAAATGGTTTGATTTAAACTTAACCCCCAAAATTCAATTAAATGTACTACAGGTGATTTGCTTTTTTCCAATTTCTTTTTCAGAAAACAGAATCCCAAGTCATTAAAGTTTTATTTAAGAAGTTTTAAATCACAGGCTTATGGGGGACTGCTACTGTGATTAAAGTTTAAGAGTTTCATTAAAAGCTCAAAATGAGAGGACCATTGTAGGCTATTATTTCCCTTTAAAAAAAAAGATTTTATTTATTTATTCATGATAAACGTAGAGAGAGAGAGAGAGAGAGACAGGCTCCATGAGACACAGGCAGAGGGAGAAGCAGGCTCCATGCTGGGAGCCCGACGTGGGGCTTGATCCCGGGACTCCAGGATCATGCCTTGGGCCAAAGGCAGGCGCTAAACCACTGAGCCACCCAGGGATCCCCATATTATTTCCCTCTTTAGACCTATCTATGTTGACTGAAATTTTTTTATAATTAATAAATATTAATTTTATTTAAAAAAATTTTGTGATTAGAACAAAACATTTCCTTTTTTTTTTTTTTAAGATTTTTTATTCAGGAGAGACACACAGAGACAGAGAGAGACAGAGAGAGAGAGAGACGCAGAGACACAGGCAGAGAGAGAAGCAGGCCCCATGCAGGGAGCCCAATGTGGGACTCAATCCCTGGGACTCGATCCCAGGACTCCAGGATCACACCCTGGGCCAAAGGCAGGTGCCAAACCGCTGAGCCACCCAGGGATCCCCTTGAACAAAAACACTTCCATTTTGAAGTGACAGATGGTGATGAAATTCGTTTCAGTAAGAACTAAAATAGGGGCACCTGGGTGGCTCTGTGGTTGAGGGTCTGCCTTCAACTTGGGGCTTGATCCTGGGCTCCCTGCAGAGAGCCTGCCTCTCCCTCTGCCTGTGTCTCTGCCTCTCTTATGAATAAATAAAATCTTAAAAAAAAAAAAAAAAGTGAAAAAGAGGTGGCTGGGTGGCACAGTGGATTAAGTGTCCGATGCTCAATTTCAGCTCAAGTCATGATGATTTCATGGTCCTGGGATTGAGCCCTGGCTGGGGGGGGGGGGGGGGGTGTCCTTGCTCAGCAGGGAGTCTGACTTAAGACTCCCTCTCCCTCTGCCCCTCCCACTAGAGTGCTCTCCTCTCTCTCTCTCTAAAATAAATAAATAAATCTTAAAAAAAAGAACTAAAAGAGAATAGAAGACATTAAATAGAAAATATGCTGAAAAAAATGCTGAGTATTGAGATTTTTTTTAACATTTTTTGTTAATGTTTGTATAATTGAGAGAGATAAATTTTACTGAAACTTTTCAAAGAGAGAAAAAGGAAACTATATCTATTGTAGAGTATTTCTAAAGCAGTGTGGTTCTCACTGTGGTTCAGGAAATCTGTCAGTTAAAAACTATTTTTATAATAATATTAACATATTATCTGCCCTTTTCACATTTGCTCACAAGTATGCAGGAGTTTTGATATAATATCAAAGAATAAACATAATTATCTGAAAATGTGAATAAAATAATCTTATCTTTTCTAACTATGTTTACTTCTAATGAGCCTCCATTTTTTTCATATGCTTCAGCCAAAATCACAACAGAGTACAGAAGCAGATACAAAAATTCAGCTATCTTCTATTATGGCAAGTAAATAAAGACATTTACAAATATATGACAATGCCTCCTGTTTCACAAATTGTTTTTGTTTTGGATGACAGTTATTACTGAGAAAATGTTAGTCATATTAACATGTAATAGTTTTTATATTGTTATTTCAAATAAATTAATACATATTTTTTAAAGGTTCTTGGTTTTCTTCTTTTAAGAGTTATTTATTTATTCATGAGAGACACAGAGGCGGGGGGGGGGGGGGGGGGGCGGGGGGACAGAGACATAGGCAGAGAAAGAAGCAGGCTCTTCGCAGAAGTCCGCTGCGGGACTTGATCCTGGATCCCGGGATCACAACCTGAGCCAAAGGCAGATGCCCAATCGCTGAGCCACCCAGGTATCCCAAGGTTCTTGGTTTTCATTTCTAATCCAGTAATTATCAATAAATATAATCCTACATAAACAAAAGCTCTCAGGAAGTCCTTAATTTTTAAGAATTTAAGGGGGTCTTAAGACACCTGGCTGGCTCAGTCAGTGGAGTGTGTGATTCTTGGTCTCAGGGTTGTAAGTTCAAGCCCTACATTGAGTGTAGAGATTTTTGCTCTTCTAAAGTATTTCTTTTTAAACAATTTTTTTTTTTTAATTTTTATTTATTTATGATAGTCATACAGAGAGAGAGAGAGAGAGAGAGGCAGAGACACAGGCAGAGGGAGAAGCAGGCTCCATGCACCGGGAGCCCGATGTGGGATTCGATCCCGTGTCTCCAGGATCACGCCCTGGGCCAAAGGCAGGCGCTAAACCGCTGCGCCACCCAGGGATCCCTCTTCTAAAGTATTTCTTTAAGAAAAATCACTCTACAAAGAAGTATCGGTAAAAGAAAAGTAAAAGGTTTACCAGGTTTGAGAACGGTAAAAGAAATAAGTGGGGATCCCTGGGTGGCGCAGCGGTTTGGCGCCTGCCTTTGGCCCAGGGCACGATCCTGGAGACCCTGGATCGAGTCCCACGTCGGGGTCCCGGTGCGTGGAGCCTGCTTCTCCCTCTGCCTGTGTCTCTGCCTCTTTCTCTCTCTGTGACTATCATAAATAAATAAAAATTAAAAAAAAAAAAGAAACAAGTGAAGTGAATTTATAATTTATAGGACAAATGATTAAGATTAGATTTGCTTCACAATAATCTGAGAGATAAGGGAACAACAGGTGGAAGTATAAATAAAATAAGAGGGGCCATGAGTTAATAATCATTGAGCTAGGGGGTCGATATACTAGTCCCTCTCCTTTTACATATGTTTGAAATTTTCCCTAATAAAAAGATTCAAGGAAGAATTGAATTCATACCTTAACAGTTGAATTTTTTAAAAAAATCTGTACCATAATGTTACTGCTAAGAATGAAGGTTAATAAGGGGAAAATATCTTATTAATGTTAAACTAACAGTATTCATATAGCTCTGAATGCACTTTCTGATCTTCATTATTGTTCTCTCAATTAGTTTCACAGGACATACATACTATTTGGATTTCTGCTTTGTTCACTTAAAATTCACATCCTGTCTTACCTACTATCACTAACCAGACTTAAAAATGACGTAGATAATCTTTCAAATCCTTTAACCTGATTGATCGGGCTATAAAACCTAGAATAATTTTTACATGTTATACTATTGCCATCTGCTGGCTGTGATGTCTAAGTACAATAAACAAAGGTTTAAAACAGAAAAGCTAAAAATTTACCTCTGAGGTTTTCTCCCAAAATTATCCTGTAGAAAAAAAAACTGCCATACATCATTAGGGCTCTTCAAAACTTCACATTAGACAAGATGGCGTGTGTTCAGGGTGGTATGGTTGTAGACCAAAACCTCACATTAGAAGCAGTGGTTCTCAAACCTGGGCTGCATTTAAAATCACCTGGGAACTTTTGAAAATCCTGATGTCTAAGCCCCAAAACCTGAACAACTCAATCAGAACCTCTATTTTATAAAAATGAAAGGCAAGCCACAGAGAAGATATTTGCAGAAGATATATCTGACATAGGAATTGTATCTAGAGGAATGCCTGGGTAGCTGAGCAGTTGAGCTTCTGCCTTTGGCTCAAGGCATGATCCTGGTCCTGGGATCGAGTCCCACATTGGGCTCCCTGCGTGGAGCCTGCTTCTCCCTCTGCCTATGTGTCTGCCTCTCTCCCTCTCTCTCTCTCTCTCTCTCATGAGAGATAAATTTATTTATTTAAATAAATAAAATCTTTTTTAAAAAATAAGCAACCCAATTTTTTAAAAGATTTTTTTAAAGATTTTATTTATTTGAGAGAGAGAGAAAAAACTAATGGTGAGGAGGAGCAGAAGTGGGGAGGGGAGAGAGAGAGACAGAGAGAAGCAGACTCCCTGCTGAGTAGAAAGCCGGACTCGGGGCTTGATCCCAGGACCCAGAGATCATGACCTGATCTGAAGGCAGACGCTTAACTGACTGAGCCACCCAGGTGCCCCTAAAGATTTTATCTTTTAAGTAATTTCTACACCCAACATGGGGCTCAAACTGGAAATAACCCAAATGTCAATCAATAGGTGAATGAATTTCCAAGTTGTGGCATATCCCAGTGGAATTTTATTCCCAGTGGAATAATATTCAGGAATAAAAATGAGACACAAGACACGAACGAAATCTCAAAACTATTATGCTGAATATATATTTTTAAAAAACAGACAAAAACCACTAATATATAGTATGATTACCTGGGGTGGGGGAGGCAAGATGAGGTACAGGAGCCATTACAAAGTGGCAAGATGAAACTTTTGGTGGTAATAAATATATTATTATATTGACTGTTTACCTGGGGTGGGGGAGGCAAGATGAGGTACAGGAGCCATTACAAAGTGGCAAGATGAAACTTTTGGTGGTAATAAATATATTATTATATTGACTGTGGTGACAGCTCCACAGGAGTATATATGTGTCAAAACTCATCAAGCCGAAGGGAAGATGGTGGAGATGGAAGTGCCAGGAATCTGTCTCTCCCACCTAGACAACAATTACACTGACAGAAACTGTCTGATATAACTATTTTGGAACTCTGGAGTCTGTGGAAGGCTTGCAAATTGCAGGGGAAGCCTTGGATGCAAAACTATCCTTAATTTTGTCCAGTTTTAGCTCTTAGTGCAGCAGCAGCTACTCATCTCTCATCCCAAGCCAAATGGCAGGCAGCTACCATGTTCCTAAAGCAGCTTGCATATGCATTATGGGAACCAGGATGGACAAAAAAGATCCTGTTCTCCAAATATTGGGGATCTATGCTCTGCTGATTGCTGCTTTTGAGCAGAGGTTCAAGCAACAAAGCATAATCACAAATAAGAAGAAATATGAATATATCTGTATATATAAGGAAACAGAATCAGTAAAAAATCTCCCAACAAGAAAAAGCCTTGAATCTGATGGCTCACTGGTGAATTCTACTGAACATTTAAAGAATTAATATCAATCCCTCTCAAACTTTTTCCAAAAAAATTGAGAGAGACACTACTTCCCAACTCATTGAAGCTGGTGTTACACTGAAACTGAAGCTGGAGAAAGACAATACAACTATAGACCAAGATCCTCCATGAACACTGATGCAAAAATACTCAACAAAATACTAGCAAGCAAAATTCAGCAGTACAATAAGAGGATTACACACTATATAAGTGGGATCTAATTCTGGAATACAAGGATGATTTCTTTTTTTTTTTTTTTTTTAAAAATATTTTTTCTTTATTTATTTATGATAGTCACACAGGGAGAGAGAGAGAGAGAGGCAGAGACATAGGCAGAGGGAGAAGCAGGCTCCATGCACCGGGAGCCCGACGTGGGATTCGATCCCGGGTCTCCAGGATCGCGCCCTGGGCCAAAGGCAGGCGCCAAACCCCTGCGCCACCCAGGGATCCCACAAGGATGATTTCAACATACGAAATCAATCAGTGTAAGAGGCCACATCAACAGAATGAAGGGAAAAAAAGACACAAGATCATCTCAATTGATGCAGAAAAGGCATTTGACAAAAGCCCCCTTTCATGATTAAAAAAATCAAAAACTAGAAATAGAGGGAAACTATCTCAATGTAAAAGTCATATATGAGAAACCCACAGCAAACATCATACTCAATGGCGAAAGACTGAAAACTTTTCCTCTAAGATCAGGAACAAGTCAAGGATGCCTGCTTTCACCCCTTCTATTTAAATATATACTGGAAGTTCTATCCAAAGCAATTTAAGCAAGTAAAAGAAATAAAACGCATCCAAACTAGAAAGGAAGATGTAAAATTATCTTTGCAGATGATTTGATCTTTTATCCAGAAAATCCTAGATTCCACACCAAAAAACATTGCTAGAATAAATCAATTCAGCAAAGTAGATTACAAAGTCAACATACAAAAATTGGGTTGCATTTCTATTAACAATGAACAATCTAAAAAATAAATGACAAAAACAATTCTATTTACAATAGCATCAAAAAGAATTAAATAATTAGGATGTAACTTAACCAAGAAGCTAAAAAACATTACAGTGAAGACTACTAGACATTGCTAAAAGAAATTAAAGACATAAATAAATGGAAACACAACCCATGTTCGTGGACTGGAAGACTTACTATTGTTAAAACATCTATACTACCCAAAGCAATCGACAAATTCAATGCAATCCCTATCAAAATCCAAGTAATATTTTTTTTGCAGAAATAGGAACACTCATCCTGAAATTGATATGGAATTTCAAGGGACCCTGAATAATCAAAACAATCTTAAAAAAGAACAAAACTCACACTTCCTGAATTTAAAACTTGTTATAAAGCTACATTAATCAAAACAATATAGTTCTGGAAGTGCCTGGGTGTTTCAGTTGGTTAAGCATCCAATTTTTGATTCCTACTCAGGTTATGATCTTCGGGTCCTGAGATCCAGTCCTGTAGCAGGCTCCGCGCTCAGCACGGCGTCTGCTTGTCTCTTTTCCCCTGCTCTTTCATCTGCTCATGCTCTTCCCCAACCCCCTGTCTCAAATAAATAAATAAATAATATCTTTGAAAAAAAAACATATAAAACAACAGTGTAGTACTGGCATAAAAACAGACATATAGACCAAGAGAACAGACATAAACCCAGACCCTCTCATGTATGGTCAAATGATCTCTAACAAGGGTGCCAAGACTATTCAATGGGCAAAGGACAGTCTTTTCAACAAATGGTGCTGGGAAAACTGGATATTGACATACAAAAAGAATGAACCTGGACCCTTACCTAACACCCTATACAAACATGAAACTTAAAATGAATCAAAGACCTAAACATAAAACCTAAAAGAACAAAACTCTTAGAAGAAAACATAGAACAAAAGCAGCATGACATTGAATTTGACAATGATTTTCTTGGCTATGACACCAAAGACATGTAGTAACAAAAATAAATGAACTGGACTTCACAATATTTAAAAAATTTTGTATATCAAAAGACCCTATCACAACAGAGTAAAGAGACAACCCATAGAATGGGGAAAAATATCTGTAAATCATATTATCTGATAAGAAACTAATATTCAGAATATATAGAGACTACCTAAAATTCAACAAAATACAAAAACTTAATTCAAAAATGGGCAAAGGAATTGAACAGACATTCCTCCAAAGATGTACAAATGGTCAATAAGCACATGAAATGATGCTTAACATCACTAACCATTACGGAAATACAAATCAAAACGATGAGATACCACCTCATACCCATTAGAATAGATACTATAAAACAACCAAACAAACCAGAAGACAGTAAATGTTGACAAGGATGTGGATATTGGAACCCTTGTGAGCTGTTGGTATGAATGTAAAATGATGTAGCCACTGTAAACACAGTTCCTCAAAAAATTAAAAATAGATTTAGCATATGATGCAGCGATCATATTTCTAGGTATATACCCAAAAGAATTGCAAACAGAGTCTCAAAGAAATATCTGTATACCCATGCTCATAAACATTATTCACAATAGCTAACCTGTATAATCAACTCAAGTGTTCATTGTCAGATGAATGGATTAAAAAAATACATACAATGGAATATTATTCAGCCTTAAAAAGGAAGGAAATTCTGCAATATGCTACAACATGGATAAACATTGAGGACTTTATGCTAAGTGAAATAACCCAGTCAAAAAGGCAAATGCTATATGATTCCATTTATATGAGGTACTTGCAGCAGTCAAAATCATAAAGACAGGATGTACTGTGGTGGTTGCCAGTGGCTGGGAGGAAGGAGAGAATGGTGAGTTATTGTTTAACAGGTACAGTTTCAGTTTTACAAGATGAAAAGAGTTATGGGGATGGATGGTGGTGATGGTTACACAATAATTTGAATTGAGTTATTGTTTAACAGGTACAGTTTCAGTTTTACAAGATGAAAAGAGTTATGGGGATGGATGGTGGTGATGGTTACACAATAATTTGAATTATTTAATATCACTGAACTGTACACTTAAAATCAAAATCTATAGGGGGTAGAGTCCAGGTATCACTAATTTTTTGGTATCTTCCAAGCTATTCTAACTAGTAGCCAAGGTTGAAAACCACTTCATCAGAGGGTGCCATCTCATTTACTTTGTTTTGAACAAAAGAGTTCGGGGATCCCTGGGTGGCGCAGCGGTTTGGCGCCTGCCTTTGGCCCAGGGTGCGATCCTGGAGACCCGGGATCGAATCCCACATCAGGCTCCCGGTGCATGGAGCCTGCTTCTCCCTCTGCCTGTGTCTCTGCCTCTCTCTCTCTCTGTGACTATCATAAATAAATAAAAATTAAAAAAAAAATAAAAAAAAAATGAACAAAAGAGTTCTATTTGATGAAAACATAAGTCTGAAATAATTTTTTCTAAGATTTTATTTATTTGAGAGAGATAAAGAGAGAACAGGATCAGAGGGAGGGGCAGAGGAAGAGGAAGAAGCAGACTCCCTGCTGAGTAGGGAGCTTGACGCAGGGCTTGATCCCAGGACCCTGAGATCATGACCTGAGCCGAAGGCATGTGTTTAACTGACTGCGCTACCCAGGCACCCCTAAGCCTGAAATAATTTTGATAATTCTCATTTTATGTGCTTATGGAGGTCAGCTAGCACCATACTTTGTTTTTAAGTAGACAAAGATGTGACTCCCATCTAGTGTTGACTAGACTTTCCACTTAATTCCAATCTATTACCTTGTACCCATTTAACTCAGATGTCATTTCCTTCAAACTTCTCTTCCTCTGCCCATATGTTTATATCTGCACTCATCTTCACTTTCTTTTCTGTAGTCTCAAATGAGGACTCTCATTTCTAACTTCCCCATTTGTGCTCTTTTTGGCAGCCCCTCTTTCTATACCTTGCTCATTCGTAATCCGTTCTCTCTTACCTGTCCTGCTAATTCGACATTTTTATCTTTATTGACACCCTTTCTTCTCCTAAACATGCACAAGTCTCTCCCATCCCATGTCCCTATATCCTCCTTTGAACTCTACCATCGTCCAGCCACAACTATCCCGTTTCTTGTTATTTTCATCTAAACCCCTCAAAAGTATAGTTTACACTCAATGTGTATTCACTGAGTTGCTCTAACTTAGTTGGCTCTGGACCCCAATGTACAACTGAAACTGCTCTTCCTGAGGTTATCAGTAACTTCTCAGCTACTTAGTTCTTATGTAACCCATTCTCTCAAAACATGCTATAGGACTGAAAAGAAAGAAGAGACCCTCTTCTAGTACGCATTACTCCTTCAAAGTCACTATATCTCCACTCCTTACCTCAACTGGAGTTTATATGATAGTCATCTATATCAGGGGCCAGCAAATTTTTCCATTAAGGGCCAGATGTCAGTTTAGGTTTTATGAGCCACATGATCTCTTTTATAGGTACCCAACAAAAGCAGCCACAGACAATATATAAATGAATCACTGTGGCTGTATTCTAATAAAACTTTATTTATAAAAACATGTGGTGAGCTGGATTTGGTCTGCAGGCCAGTTTGATGACTCCTCCTCTTTGCTAGCACCTTGTGTCATCTCAGGCACTTCTACATTTATAAAAAATTTGCTACCTGATTCAGTTCTTCATCACTAGCCTAGGGTAACAAAGCACATTACTTGGCATCTGATAAGCATTTTATTTATTTATTTTTTTTTTGATAAGCATTTTATAAATGTGGTTGTAATTATTATTTAAAAAAATTATCATATAAACACTCAATAAATCTGTGGATGACCATCTAGCACTTTTGGCTCTAAGCTTCTTCAGCTGTTTAACTCTCACACTCTTACATTACAGAGCATTCTACCTCTGAAATCAAAACTCTAATATACACTGATCAAAATCTCCTGCTTGTCACTCTCCTTTTATGCTTGCTCTTCAACCTCCATGAGCCTCCAATCCAATTTTATATCTATTGTTTCCTAATCCATGAGCTCCCACCCATCTTTACTTCCTATCAAGCTTGATATCATGGTCTTAGTTGAGCCATCCTCTCATCTACACTCTCAACTCGTTTTCCAACTGTACCAGACCAGCAAATCCTGTATCACCCCATCTGTCTGCCTTCTCCATTCCTACATCTGGATGGCCCAGGACTGCTGAAAATGTCTCACAGATCAATGCCATTACAAACTTACGTTCTCTGGCCTCAACTGGGGCTTCAGCATCACCCAGCAATACTTTCCCCAATCCTCTCACAAATAATTCAAACTTCCAATGCTTAAAACTCTCCCCAAGGTCCCTTAGGCTTAGACTCTCACACTTTCTCTTAACTTCAAATGACCAATTTGCCTCAGACTCTTCAGAGAAATTAAGAGGTATGAATATATGTTCTCAAATTTTTGCTGCACCCAAACACTTAACTTACCCACTATCCTTAACTTCCTTCCCTCTAGTCCCAGAAAAAGAGTTGCTTCTACTCCAACCTACCAGCAGTGCTCTGGATCCATCCCTGTCCCTTCTACCTCACTAATACTACAAAAACCAAATCCTCAACAATCCAACTGTATCATATGTCTTTCTTCACTGCTCTTTAATCATGGATACATTGCTTGTCTTGAGCTTCCCCATATTCAGATAATGAAATCCTTGCAAGGCTGTTTTGAGTGTAACAGATCTAGAAGTGCCTGACATGTGGCAATTATTTCATAAATGGTAGCAATTATTATTATGTTAATAGCCTGAAGGTGAAAGGCAGTGACAAGAGATGGAATACAGGATTGGAGACCCTCAGGAGGGGAAAGGGAAGTATATCTAGAAAGAAAAAAAGAGGAAATCATTTCCCTTGACCGAAAATGTTCCAGTCCTTCTGTGAATATATCCAGTTGCTTTGTGAGTTATAGTAATTAAATGTATGACTACTCTTTGCTATTCTCACCATAGTCTAGAGCCTGCAACTCCTCTTACAGTATAAGACTCTCCAAGAAGATTTGCTCTTGGTTCTAAGTCTTTGCCAACAGAGAAAACTAACAAAATCTTCTTTCTATTAAGATAGAATCAAAGCGATATACATTAAAAAGGAATTATAGCAATGTTTAATCATTGACAAGTGTCAAACCAAAGTATTCAATTTGATTCCATAACTGAGACAGAAGAACTTTAAGGTGAGAGCCTGGGACATCTTGTGCCAGAAATAAGAGAAGTGCAAAAACGGGGGGCAAAAACTGATAGTGGAGGAAATGTCAAAAAGACACAGGAACTGGCTTGAAGGGGCTCCCAAAGGACAAACCCGGGCAATTTGAGCATCAAAAAAGAATAATGATGGTGATAATGGATCCTAACACAATTAATTAAGAAAAAAAAATAGTCCTTAGGTCTAGAACAGAAAAAAGGAGAAATCTTTTATAGAATAACACCAGTTAAAAAATGTGGAAGGAATGAAATAACTAGAAAATCACTCTTCGCAATCTCCAAAAGTAGAAATCATCTCCATGATGTAAAAAACACTGGGTGAAGAGTTAACAGGACATCTGTATAGGCCTGAAGTACTACTTCACAGGTTACTTAAATTTTAATTACAAAAATTACGAAGGGAGGTGCACCTGGGTGTTCAATCAGTTAAGCATCTGCCTTTGGATCAGGTCATGATCTCAGAGTCCTGAGATCGAGCCCTGCATTGGGCTCCTTGCTCAGTGGGGAGTCTGTTTTTCCCTCTCTCTTTGCCTCTACCCCCCACTTATGCATGTGCTCTTGCTCTCTCTCTCTCTCTCAAATAAATAAAAATCTTTAAAAAAAATTACAAAGGGAAAAATTTACTTTTACAATAGAGATACCTGGCAGTTGCCCTCCTAATTAAGTGATGGAACCTAGCATCAATAGTGAGAATAACCTGATATTATATGATTGCAGTGATGCAATGAGCATACATTACCTGTGCAATATACCCCAAAGCTTTTATGCTGAATTAATGGAGGAGAAAACAATCAGACAATTAGTCCACAGTCTTACTGCTCAAAATGTGGTCTAAAGACCAGAATCACTCATCCCAGAGCTTATTCAAAATATAGACTCTCAGGCCCCACTTCAGACAGAATTTATATTTTAACCAGATTTTCAAGTGATTCATAGGTACAAAGTTTGAGAAGCCCTGCACAAGACAAAATATCTAAACTTTTCCAAAAAATCAATGTCATAAAAACTTAAAAAGGCAGTGTGGAAGGCACTGTTCTCAATTTAGAGACACATAACCACCAAAAGCAATGAGTAAGTCTTGGTTGAATCCTGGATCAGAGTGGGAAAAGTTATATTTTATACAAAATATAAAATATTTTTATAATTCCTATATTTATAAAATATAACTTTTCAGGGGGACTACTGGGAAAATTTGAAAATGTACCTTTTATTAAATGACACTGAATTAATGCTAAGGTTCTGAAACCTGATAATAATATTTAATTACAGAATTTTCTTATTCTTAGAAGATACAGGTTGAGGGGCAGCATAAGGAACTATGGATTGTCACTGTAACTTTTCACACAATGAGAAGCAATAGAGTATGACAGCAAAGGTTTTGGGGTCAGTCAGACCTAGATTTTATTAGTGAGGTGTTCTTGGGCAGACTTAACCTCCCAAGTCTCAATCACTCTATCTGTAAAAGAGAAATAAAATAGTACCTTACAGGACATTTATAAGGATTAAATAAGATATAAGATAATGAATGTAAAGTACTTAGTATCACTTCATGCATCTTAACTCTAATTTCATCAATAAAATCAGCTAAAAGGTACTCCATAAAATGAAGCTAATGTTTATATGGACCATATTTTGACTTTATTTTGAAGATTAAAGGTCTTCATATGATCTAGGGGCATTCTGTGACAATTTTAAGTCAAGGTAAGAAGGCAGAACAATTTTCACTTCTTGTTTTTATTTGGTACCCTGAAGAAAAAGCTCTTACTAAGATGATAAGCAACCTTTCTCCAAGGTAAAAACATTTTAGTTCTTCACTTAATCTTAGTAAACCAATATAAAGTACTGAAGCAAAAATGAAGCTACTAAAAATGACTTACAGAATCATATTCAATATTAAGAAAATCTGGAAATAATTCTGTCAAGCTACCTTAAACTCTGGATTAGGAAAGTTATGAGAAACCATGTTTTCATGGGAGTTACTGAACAATTTTCTAAAGTACTTAGAAAATGAGCACCTATCTCTTTGACTTCAGTGGATCTGTGCCTAGATAAAACAGGACTGACTCCATTAGATGGATGATAGTCTACCCCAATTATTCTATTAAATTCTAGGGCAGCCCTGGTGGCTCAGCGGTTTAGTGCTGCCTTCAGCCCAGGGCATGATCCTGGAGACCCGGGATCGAGTCCCATGTCAGGCTCCCTGCATGGAGCCTGCTTCTCCCTCTGCCTGTGTCTCTGTCTCTCTCTCTCTCTCTCTCTCTCTCTCTGTGTGTCTCTAATAAATAAATAAAATCTTAAAAAAAAAAAGAAATTCTTAAGCAGTCTCTCCTGAAGGTTGGCAATTATAGCCAGCAGGCCAAATCCAATCCATAGTTTATTTTCATAAATATAGCTTTAATAGAACACAGCCATGCTCATTCACTTATGTAATGTATTTTGAGTCGAAAAGTTGCAAGAGACCATATGACCCATGAAGCCTCAAACATTTGCTATTTGGTCTTTTACAGAAAAAAATTGCCAATCCTACTCTGGACAAGCAATCCAAAAAAGAAAACCTGTTCAGGACTCACCTGAGGTGTTGTCTTTTTGTATAGATCACCTCCATCTATCACATCCTTCATGATTTTTCCCTTGAGAGATTCATACTCTTCTGAACTCAGGTGAATAGATTCTATGGTTTTTCCACAGCCCAAACACTGACCACTGTAATTACAGTAATTTGGGTTAAATGGTATCCCGGAAAAGAACTTTTTCTAAAGTGAATAATCCTTAAACAAGAGGAAATTGAAAAGTAATGAAAAAAGAACATTACAATCTTTGTGATCATCACATGCATCCAATTTCTTATAAACCTGATAACACATGTTAGGTGTGCCAGAAAACCCAAAAAAGTACACTGCTGGGGATCCCTGGGTGGCGCAGTGGTTTAGCGCCTGTCTTTGGCCCAGGGCGCGATCCTGGAGACCCGGGATCGAATCCCACGTCGGGCTCCCGGTGCATGGAGCCTGCTTCTCCCTCTGCCTGTGTCTCTGCCTCTCTCTCTCTCTCTCTCTCTCTCTCTCTCTCTCTGTGTGACTATCATAAATAAATAAAAATTAAAAAAAATACTTTAAAAAAAAAGTACACTGCTGGGCATCCAGATAGTTTTTAAAGTCATTCCCAAAACACGAGGTCCCAAATCTGTACAGGAAAAGATCTCTGAGGCTTCACACAAGGTTCCGACCACCTTATGAGAAAAACATTTTGAGCACTACAAGTTCTCCACATGCAAAACATGGCTTTTCTCTGGGGTATGCTCTTAATTATCCTATCTCTAATGTATTCTCAAAAATTTTTTGATCAGTAGCAACAAAACTTACTACCTGCATCAAGCAAGCTAAAAATTAAATATTGAGCTTTACCTTTCCTTGACTGTTGTGAACTGTCCTTTCCAATGTTCTCCAGGAACACTACAAAAAAAAGATTGCAAAACCAGATCATTTGAAGGTCAGATTCCTCCAGAACCAAAAAATAGGCATTTTATTTAGAAACCCAGTAGGCAAGAGCTCTGAAAAGTTTAGGATATTTCCCTAGAATGGTTTAATTAGAAGAGTGGGTGATACACTGTGACAGAGCTAAAGCTCAAAGTACCCTACTCTGGACCCCCTTCTTCCCTTCACTTTTCTGGTCATCCAACCCTCATCTTCAAGACTAAATCTACCTTCAGGGGACTCGGAAGCTGACATTAATAGTGTAACCTCTAAATCAAACTCAGTTCTCATCTTCTCCATAAAGCTACTGGAGATTCTTCCTGCACAAAGTAATCTCTCCCCCTATACCATCTTCTTAGACACTACTATTAACTGTCAAGTACTATGTTCCCAATTAGGTTGTGAATTCCATCATAAGAGATTTTATATCACCAAACACCCACAGTGCCTTGAAGGAATTCAAAATTACTTGATTTATCAACTTATCCTTTCCTTCCTCTTATATACACTATCAGTTCCTATTGATTCGCTTGCCTTCTCTCCTTCCTTGGTTCTTAATTCAAGACCTCGTCATTTCTCATTCAAACCTATAATTGCCTCCAAATAGATCTCCCTATTTCCAATCTTAATCCCTCTCCAACCCTTTGTTTTGTTTAGGCAGTTACTTTTCTAAAACTCTACTCCAAGGTAACAATAAAATCTAAAATCCTAGGCATTCAAAATTTTCACAATTTAGCTCCTTCAGTGATAGTCAATAACAATAACTTTGTTAAATAAAATAATAAGTAGCATGGTTGCTACTTCAAAGATCTGTAAAGAAGATATGTAGTAGAAAAGAGAAAAACAGAAAAGGAATAAATTAGTAGTGAGGAAATAAGTAAATAAAGACTGAAGCAATAATTAGGCAGAGAGCCAGTAACATGAATAAAAGCAAAGGGAAAGCAGAGAGCCTTGGAGAGAGCAAATGGATGATGGAAAGGTCCAAAATGAACTGGAACAATGAGACTTTCCATTTTTAACACTTGCATATCAATCATGTCTGATTAAGGTCCCCCTATCTGCTCTAACCATCCAAGTTAATGAAATGCATAGATTAAACAGATACCAGTTACTAGGTTTAGGAAAAACTTCTTAAATACTAATATGATCCCAAAACAGCTCCAGTTTTCTTGCTATGAACTCCAGTCACAAGTGCTATCTGTAATTACATCATATTGAACACCTCAGAAAAAAACTGATGATCCTTCTACAAAGAAAAAAAAAAAACCCATGAAAACATACAAGTGCCCAACAATTTCTCTTTTACGTGATGGAGAAGAGAACTTGTTTCTGTCATCACTTTAAGAGTAAAAAAATTTTGTCTCTAAAGGGAAACAAATCTGAGAGAAGGAAAAGTATAATTTGAATAGCGTAATTTTCAGCAACAACAAAAAAAGGAGGTGGCTGCTTTTAGATAGAGATATCAAAATGAAAACATACACATAAAGAAAGATCAAAATTACCTCTCAAACCATGTCTTTATACTGTGTGCAAATGACTCCTCAGGATATAGATGATTATTTCTTAGATACAAAAGAATGTCAAATAGCTTATTTGAATACTGATCATCTTTTATGTTTTTTCCAAAATCAAAGAATGCTTTTAAAGTTTTCAACATAGGAATAAGATCATAACCTAACAATTCCTGGTACAAATTCCAAGCTAGGTTTACGTCTTGATGAAGGAGGGCTCCCTCAATACAATCATTGTAGTTCTTTTTTGAAGGGATCATGACTTTTTTGACATCTTCTAACAATAGCAAGGCCTCTCTCCATCTGTCTGAGTGGATTAATCCCTGGATGAGAAGAGTATACCCTCCAGATTCTAATCTCTTGTATCTGGCTTTCATGATCTCATAGACATCAATAATTTCCGATGTCTGCTTATGAACGACACAGAGATACAAATACTTGACCAGCAAATCGTAGCCTACAATACCATTGTTTTTTGCAGCTACCCAGGCTAACAGAGATTTGGCGACATCCACAGAGCTACAGGATTGAGCCATTTGAGAAATGATCCAACTTTCAAAATTAGCCCTTCCTTTGAAATCTTCCTTGAGTCTATCCCACTCTTCAGAATTCAACGGTTTTGTTGGGAGTTGAATAGTGTTCCTCATAGGTGGCAAGGCATCATCTTTCCTATGAGGATTCATCTGTGATCTCTTCTTAGCCGCTCCAGCTGCAAAAAGATGGGTATCAGAAGAAACTTGCTTACTACTGCCTTCATTTCTAAGATATCTGGCCTTGGCGATCAGCAGATTCACTGCTTTAGTATTCTGTGCAGACACTGTTTTAAGAGAAAACCACTTCTGTTGGTTCCGGATGCCATAACAGTTTTCAAGAAAGAGAGAGAGAAAAGAGTGTCCTGGGCCTAGGCCAAGGTATGGGTTGCTCTTCCAAAGCTTAGGAAGGCTTCGAATACCAGTGAAACAGAAAGTCATCATGCAGTGAGACCAGCACCAGATAGATGTCAAAAAGCCCCTATTTCTATAGAATAATTAAGGAATTGGGAGTGAAGGTGTGGAGAATCGAAGCACAGCAACTTCTTAAAAGATGATCTTCAGTTTCTCAGACACAAATCAAGGATCTGCTTTTGGAGCTACTTAATACAACGGAGTCTGGTGAGTTCTCCATTAAATAACCAGCCGGGGAAATAAATCCGACCTCGGTCGCAAGTCCCAGAACCAGGAGACAGGGCAGGAATCCTTCGGTGCCTGATATATCCTAATCTGTGAACCTGAGGAAAAAGCACAAGGAGGTCCGTCCAGTTTGATTCTCATGGATCACGACTGCCCCTGAAAAGAGGCAGGATCCCATGGGATCTTGCTGAAGGAGGGGCGCAAAGTTGAAAACCCCTACCCGGCGCCCCCAACCCCACACCTAGGAGCAAGGGCAGCAGCAAAAGCCAAAAATCTAGGGGCCCTGGGCCGGCATAACAACCCCAGCAAGCCGCCAAACGCGTCAGGTGAGGATATGAGGGCGGGGGAGATGGGGAGAGAGCCGAGCCAGTAATTCAAGTAAGGAAGGAAGGTCCACGAAGGGCACTGCCGGCCGTGTAGGGACAGATCACAAACGAAGTTCACTCCATTCAACAACTCACCTCAGCGCTCACGTTTAAAGCAACCATAAGCCCCGCGGGACTACCGCGTCCACAATGCACAGCGAGGGCTCCGGCGACCGGGGAGTGGCTGAACCACACGCAGGCGCTCCGCCGGGCCGGATGGCGATTTAAAAAAAAAAAAAAAAAGAAAAAAGAAAAGACAATTTTGAAGGTTTTGACAGAAAGGGCTGTTGAAGACGTCTACTACGTACAAGGAAACTTTAGGACTTCTAGGGATCCGCAATGAGCAAGGAAAATAAATTGTCACTGAGGAGGGCACTTGACGGGATGAGCACTGGGTGATATGCTATATGTTGGCAAATTGAACTCCAATAAAATAAATAAATAAACTGCAAAAAAAAAAAAGAAAGAAAGAAAGAAAAAGAAAATATATTGTGAAGCAAGAAGTCTCTTCCATCCGGCCGGAAACACCAAAGGACTTCTGAGTCACGTGGTACACACGCGCCAACGTCCCAAGTTAGAGAAATAAAACGCGGGTTTCCTTATCTTGCACCTTTAAAATTGGATTTGGTGAAGTTTGGCCCTGCCTCATAGAAGATCATTTTTTTCCATCTGTTTCAAGTCGGCTTTCCCTGCGGGTAACGTGATGGCCGTATTCTCGGCAGTGGCTGTCACCGGTTCTTGCCTCGTAGCCGACTTCCGCCCATGTCCAAGATGGCGGTTGAGCGTTCCTGACCTTTACGGGGCTGGGCAGTGATTGCTGTCTGAGCTAGTAGCGGGTGGAGCGGTTAGTAAACAGCAAATGCAGGAGCTGCTGCGCGGGAGTCAGCCATGGACTGGAAAGAGATTCTTCGCCGGCGGTTAGCGATGCCCAACACCCGTACAAACAGTGAGTTTGAGAGGGGCTGCTCTGGGAGATAGGCCGGCCGTAAACTCCTGAGGGAGATCCGGGAGGAGAAGCTACTGGGAGCCCCACTTTACGCTTCTGTGAAAGCTCCCTTGACAAAGGCAGATGGGACGTGGCTAAGGGGCACGGAGAGGTTTGACCCAGCCTTACCGGGAGGAGGATTCCGGAATGAAGAAGAGCTATCATACCACTCGCTCACGTGGCTTTGACTTCGGCTTTTGAGGAATAATTGAGAAGCCTGCTTCCAACAACTCTTCAATCCTACTACAACCTATAATCCATTGGTCTTACGCCTTTTTACTCTCACACTTTTTTTTTCACTTCCCTTACCCATTTTAGATTCCATAATTTATTTTTCCTTATTCTTTTCCTTCTCCTTCACACTGGCTTGTTAACCAGCCGGGTTAAAACTATCTTTCTCATTCCACACGTGCCCTTGGGACAGCCAAAAGTGGCTGGAGAAAAACGGAACCATGGAAAATTGCCTCACTTTGAATTCATGTCCACTAACCAGATAAGTGTTTCACTTCTTTATTGACACATATTCCACATTTCCCTATTCATTCTCCTCTACTCTGAGGCAGTTCTCATCTTCCAGACCTCCAGTTCTTCGGTATGTCCTACCTGCTCCTTGTTTTCAGTTGATGAACTTGTGTATGTATTTGAGAAAGTCGAAGCAAAGAAAACCCTCACCTGTTCCACGTAACCATTTCTGTCAGCCCTTTCACCACCATAGATGCCTGTAAACTCTGCCTTTTCCACACTCCTGTTTGAGACAATTCCTCCACTCCAACACTAGATACTGTTCCCTTTCTTTTATCCAGTGACTTCACTGTTATCTTTTATGTATCATCAAATCTTCCTCCTGTACTGGATCATTTCCATCAGCTCTGACAAACTATAATAATTCCATGTAAAAAAAAAATCATTTCATTTCACATCTCCAGTTTTTGCTGCATTTTTCTGCACTCCTTATAGGAAAACTTATCCAAAAAGTCACGTGTATTTGTACTCTCTCCTCTTCTTCACTCTTAAATCCTCAGCATGTTTGTGCCTGTTATATGCCAAGCACTTTTTTAGGCTATAGCAGTAAACAAAACAGACAAAAGTCCTTGTGGAACTTAAGCTTTGGTGTTGGGAGAGATAAAATAGTAAGTAAATCATTTAGGTTGTACAATGTGTATTTAAGGCTTTTCCTTCATTGGTATGCTAGATCCTCTTTTTGCCTACTTGAAGATATACTCCTACAGTTGTCCCCTCTCTCCTGCATCAATTTTTCTTCCCCAGTCAGCCCTGTTAGTGTATGAATATGGTGGTATTTCTCTCACCTTAAAGAAACTTTCTTGTCTTTATTTCGGCCTCTAGCTCTGCCTCATTTCCCTGCTCCCCGCCTTACACCAATGCTTTGTTAAAAGGATTGTTGCTTAAATCTGTGCTGTTTTTGTCAGGATCATCAGTGATCTCCATTGTTGTTCCAGTGGTCGGTGTTTAGTCCTCACTTTACTTGACCAGCCAGCAGTCCCTGCCAGGGATTGAGTAGTTCACTCTCCTCCTAAACATCCTTTCCTCTCTTGGTTTCTGGGAGACTTAACTCCTTTAGTTTTCTTCCTACCCCACCAGCCAGCCATCTCTTCTCAGTCTTTGTGTTTTCTTCTCCCCAACAGCTTAGCATTGAAGTGCCCAAGAGCTATCTACACTCACCTTCATGGTGAAATTAGCCATTCTTACAGCTTTAAATACCGTATATTTATTTTTGTCTCCTAAATTTTTGTCTGTTTTCCAAATGCCAGATTCATATATCGTAATTGCCTACTTGACATGGCCACTTGGTTCTAATAGGTATCTTAATCTTAACTTGTCCAAAACTGAACTCCTGCTCTCCTTTTTAACTTGCTCACACATAGCTTTCCCCATATGCTCAGGTCAAAACCTTTGGAGATCTCAACTGCTCTTTTTCTCTGATACCCACATCCTGTGTGTCTGCAAATCCTGAGACTTAAAAGAAAATATAACCAGAGTATTTACTCCCAAACCACTTCATTGCAGTCACCCTGGTCCAGGCCACCACCATCTGTCACCTGGATCACTGCCTTAGCCTTCAAATTGCTTCTGGTTGCTCTCTCCCTCACCAGAATAAAAGCCACTGTCTTTATTTTTTATTTATTTATTTATTTTTTTAAGCCACTGTCTTTATAATGACTTAGTGACGTTTACTCCTGTTATCTGCCTTCCCTCATCTACTCTTTCTTCTGTCTCATTCTGCTGTAGCCACACTGGCTGCCTTCTTCTTCCTTGGATACACCAGGCACACTCCTATCTTAGGATCCTGGCACTGGCTATTTCCTTGCCTGGTACGTATGCACTTCTCCATTTACCTGGATCACCTGCTTCCTTACCTTCTTCGGTTTTTTTGCCCCACTACATCTCAGTGAGGCTTTCCCTGACACTGTTGAAAGCTGTATGTAAGTATGGACACGTGCACACATCCACTCATGCATATACATGTGTGTCCCTAGAATATGTTGGATGGAAAAGAGTGAAATCATGAAAACTGCTCTTGGGATTTGGGCTTGGGTGACTGGATAAATACAATTAACTGGGGATAGAAATACGAAATTAGAAGAAGAGTAGTAAGGTGAGCAATGTATGTTAGATGTGTTGGAGTGTGAGGATGAAAATATTTTTGTTTTGAATGTATGAGTTTAGAGTTCAAGAGCAATGTCTAGGGGCACCTGGGTGGCTCAGTGGTTGAGCATCTGCCTTTGGCTCAGGTCATGATCCTGGGGTCCTGAGATTAAGTCCCACAGCAGGCTCCCCGCAGGGAGCCTGCTTCTCCCTCTGCCTGCCTCTCTCTGTGTCTCTTGTGAATAAAATCTTTAAAAATAATTAAAAAAAAAAAAAAAGCAATGTTTGGGGTAGTGACATATATTTGGGACTTAGAAGTCAAACTACAAAAGTTGAAATGAGGAAGAAAGATTAACAAAAAGGGAATGGCCAGAAAATGAATCAACAGTGCAGCCTAAGGTTAAAAATTAACATGGCACTGTGGCAGAAATGTGGGCATAATAGAGGTTTAGGGCAACAGCTATAAGCATGTTGGAAGGAAGTGAGACCAGGAAGTGGAAAATAAACTATTAAGAAAATAGGTCATAGAATTGAAGATTGCAATGAGGCTGAAGTGCAGCTATTATGACAAGTTTTGAATTGCCAGGGAAAAGAATTATCTGAGTATATTTGAGTTTAAGATTTTATTTAAGTTCAGGACAGCCTGGGTGGGTCAGTGGTTTAGCGCCCCCTTCAGCCCAGGGCCTGATCCTGGAGACCCGGGATCAAGTCCCACGTCAGGCTCCCTGCAGGGAGCCTGCTTCTCCCTCTGCCTGGGTCTCTGCCTCTCTCTTTCTGTGTGTCTCTCATGAATAAATAAAATCTTAAAAAAAAAAAAAGATTTTATTTAAGTTCAGTATATTTAGGAGCAGATAAGACCTGTGGTCTTGCCATGGAACCAAGTGACAGAGGTGACCCCTCTTCAGAGTTGAGGTATCAGTTATTCACAAATGTTTATCCTTTCTTGACGAGTGCAGGACCTTGAGGTGAAGAACACTGTGTGCCAGTGCACTGGACTGACTAAATGAGACAGCTGTAGGCCAGCAGCAGGCCAGCTGGAGGGTAAGAGCATCCTGAGGTGTATGCTTCAGATGGAAGGTAGAGGAACAGTGATTGCAAGGCTGAAACTTCATGAGGTCAAGGCCTATGTCTGTTTTCTCGTCACGCTAGCCCCAGTACCTAGGAGTGTTCTATACATAGTAGGTACTTAGTAGTATTTTGATGGAATATTCATGAATGTGCCAGAGGTCTGTAAGAGAGGTAGTGACTTGAGGAAGAGACAAGTATAGAGATAAAAAGAAGTGGAGGGAGCAACTAAGATGTGGTTGAAGATGCAGGGGAGGTTTGTGATTCTTGGTGTTTAAAGATAGATGTTCAGTGTATAAAGACAATTTTGAACGTCTTTTTTGCACCTTAATTACATGATAGTAAAAAAATACTGATTTTAAGGGACGCCTGGGTGGCTCACTTAGTTGGGTGTCCAACTCCTGATTTCAGTTCAGGTCATGATCTCAGGGTCTTGAGATGGAGCCCACATTGGGCTCCGCACTGGGTGTGGAGACTGCTTAAGGTTCTCTCTTTGCTTTTCTTCCTCCCTGCTCTCTATAAAAAGCTAAATAAAAATAATGATTTTAAAAATGCTTTTCCCCCTTTAACTTGTTTTGTTACCAGGAAAAAAAAGTGAACAAGAATTAAAAGATGAAGAAATGGATTTGTTTACCAAATACTACTCAGAATGGAAAGGAGATAGAAAAAACACAAATGAATTCTATAAGACCATTCCCCGGTTTTATTATAGGGTAAGTGGTATCTAAGCAAATGTCTCACAGAGTTTATAACTGAAATGTAACTTTTAAAATGGGATCAGAATCTTTTTATATAAATAAATAGAGGATTATAATTTAAATTTTATATATTTCATTGTAGTTGATCTTATCGTTTTGAAATTGGTAAAATCTCAAGTTGTGATATAAATCAGTGTAAGAACACAAAGTTGTTACTTGGCCCCCTTTGAGTTAGAGGCCTTTCCTTCCTGATTTTTCTTAAGATATTAGTAGTAGGTATTCTGTTGGATTTTGTGTCAGGCTTTTCAAAAGACAGGTTTACTTGGCTGATCACCATTTTAACTTTGTCTTTTACCCATGTTCTAAGGTGTAATACATTTTGCTGAAGTTTAAACTGAAAAATAGATTAAAATGGAAAACTTGAAGAGTTACACTTAATTATATTTCCTTTAATTAAACCATAAAGAAGTCTTTGAAAAAAAGAGAACATGAAGACCTTAAGAAAGTTACTTACATAAACCTGAAATTGAAGACTACTGAAAAGAATAAGACCTATTTAGTATTATGTAAAATGTGACCAGAATGGAAAGTTAACTGTGGAATTTTAGAGGAGTGTCTCTTAAACTTGTTACCTTCTAAACTCAATTATAACATTATTTACAAAGAAAGTAACCATTGTTTTACTTGCATTTAGGAGCAATGTATTGATATAAGTGAATTATCTAAATAGTTATAACTTACTTCTTCAAGTACCAACCTTTTCCAAATGAACCATTTTTATTGGAAACTTTTCTGTAATACCGTTTCCCAGTCTTTTAAGAATTACAGGACCAGGGGCACCCAGCTGCCCCCAGGTCGGTAGGACATGTGACTTGATCTTGGGGTTGTGAGTTCAAGCCCATGTTGGGTGTAGAGATTACTTAAAAATAAAATCTTTAAAAGAAAAAAAGAATTATATGACTAATCCACGTTTTCATGGAAAAGAGAAAAAACAGCTGATACTTTCCCATAACATTGCACAAAGATATAAATATTTCTAAATGAATCCTTCTCCATACTTCTGTGCATGTGTGTATTTAACAACAATGGAATCATATCATATGTACTTCTGCTTTATGCGTTTCACATTTTCTTATAAAGTCAACTAAACAACTGAAATTTTTTAATAGTTTGGGGGAGCAGGAAGGGAATTGACATTTATTGAGTGCCAGTGTACTCCAGAGCACTTTATATTCATGATCTCATTTAATCAGGATTATGAAATAGTATCTTACTAACCCAGAAACAGCCCTTAGATGTTGACATGACTGACAACTTGACATTTCTGTACTTCTGTACAGAAGTTGTACTTCTGTACAACTTTCCTGTACTTCCAGTACCAACCTTTTCCCCACTTCCGTCTCTTCCTTCTCTTTGTGACCTCTTCCAGATCCCACGATTTCCTGGCTGTAGAGGTGGATTTATGGGATGTTCTTTCTGTTTCTTCTTCTGTCTTCCCACTGCTTTGGAGAAACCACCTACCATCTTTGGTTACCACGTCTCTCCTTGGCTGATTAGCTCGTTGACTAGGCACCAGAGCACCATCACAGTCTCAGCTCCAGCCTTACCTCCTAATGCTTCCTCTTTTCCATTCCTTTTGATGGGAGGGATGGCTTCTTAGGTTTTGGAAATGAAAGAACCAATTTGGACTGTGGCTAGTCACATTTAATAGGACAGAGCTATAGACTAAGAAGAAATAAATCCTTGAAGCAATTTGAAGTCAAGCTGGAATGAGTCATTTTAAAGCCCTGTTTACAGAAATCACTCCAGTGGGCAGACCCTCTGCCTAGGAGGTGAACATAATAGACCCTGGCTTGACTGTCTCCAAGAAGTAAGGTCATTCAAGCTCAAAGCCATATTTGCAAAGACCATCTATCTTCAGTTAGTCCTAACTTAATTCCATGTCAGTCTAAGGTTATAGTGAAAAGAGTACTCTAAGAATGTAAGGTGAAACTTGGGCTCTTTCCAGGCAGGGATCTGGCCTTGCTGATCATTGAATTCTCTGTGGATTTCTTTTAGTTAAATGAACTTTTTAAATGAATGATAACCTGAAGTTAAGCAAAACTGATATACGAAAAGTAATTTGAGGCAGTGCAATATATAGTTATTTTATGAGGCAGAATATATTTTACATGATCCAATAATAGTATAGAATTTAAGTGTAGAAATTAACTCTAGTGTATTTTTAGCTGCCAGCCGAAGATGAAGTCTTACTACAAAAATTAAGAGAGGAATCCAGAGCTGTCTTTCTACAAAGGAAAAGCAGAGAACTGTTAGATAATGAAGAATTACAGGTAAGAATAGGATTAAAGATTGCTTTGGAGGTTAGCCATTTCTTTATTTGTACTAAAGTCATAGAGGATCTCAGGATGTCTTAATGGAGCCACTACTGGAGAGTGGGTGAATGCACCGGCCCTTGTGCAATGATTCCTACCAAAATCATCTACAGAGCTTGCCTGTGCACCATCTCCTAAAGATACTGTGTTTTGTTTTGTTTTGTTTTGTTTTGTTTTGTTTTGTTTTGTTTTGTTTTGTTAAGTCCCTAGGTGCCAAAGTCGAGAACCACCACTCTAGGCTCAAACTTCAGGGGTTCACATCCTAGCCATGCTCTGTGATCTTGGGCAATGGACTTAACATTTCTGTGCTTCCATTCTCTTCTGTTACATGGATAACAGTATTTATCTGCATCAAATAGATATATGGATTAAAAAGGTACCATATGTGAAAACTTTAGTCATTCAATAAACACCTGCCATTTGTATTATGTTATTAGTAATCAAAAGGATAATAGGGAATGAGATTCATCTTAGTCTGATAGCAGAGATTTAATATTATCATTTTAATGGAAATAACACATTTTACGAATGTTAAATTTTGTTTTGTTAACTGTAACATCTTCATTTTTGCAATTCTCCTAAGAACTTATGGTTTTTGCTGGATAAGCACCAGACACCACCTATGATTGGAGAGGAAGCAATGATTAATTATGAAAATTTCTTGAAGGTTGGTGAAAAAGCTGGACCAAAATGCAAGTAAGAATAGTATAATTAACAAAGGGGTATGTTATGTTAAGCATTCTAAATGCATGAAATAAATGTCAATGAAAATATAAGTCAACAGTGTTGACAATTTGAGTCCATTTGAGTTATAAGTGAAATTTAATAAAATTAGTCAAGAAAATTACATTGGTATGAAGTTATGAAAAGAAACAATAGCTTATAATATAGTATGTTTTTATATTACACAACAGTATATGCTTTTATTCTTTTTTGGATTTTTTTAACCTTTTGCTCTTTAGATGATAAAATTCGAAGATGTATGACTTAATGTATGACTTAATGTTTTAAGTTTTGAACTGTGGTTCTCACTTTGAATTTTTTCATTTTGATTTTTTTTTAAATTTTATTTATTTATTCGTGAGAGACAGAGAGAGAGAGGAAGAGACGTAGGCAGAGGGAGAAGCAGGCTCCTCATAGGGAGCCCGGTGTGGGACTCGATCCCCAGACTGGGATCTCGCCCTGAGCCAAAGGTAGACGCTCAACCGCTGAGCCACCCGGGCGTCCCCCATTTTGATTTTTAATTGTTTGAATTCATGTTCTTGTTTGCTAATTCAGTATAGAAGTCATTTTTATGTTATGTTGGCAGATTAATCTTTATTTCCTTTCCTTAGGCAGTTTTTCACAGCAAAAGTCTTTGCTAAACTTCTTCATACAGACTCTTATGGAAGAATTTCTATCATGCAGTTCTTCAATTATGTCATGAGAAAAGGTGATTTCATTTTTATTGTGTTTAAACTCTAATCTGGGAATCAAGGAAGTTTTGGTACATGCTTTTACAGTATTCCTTTTATGTGAAACAACTCTCTTAGTAAGTTTGAATAAATAGCAGAATTTTTTTTTTTTTTTTTTTTTTTTTTTTGAGAGAGAGCACACATGACCCAGCATGGGGAGAGGTATTGGAACAGAGGGAGAATCCCAAGCAGGCTCCATGCCCAGAAGGATATCACAACCCAGAGATCATAACCTGAGTCAGAATGAGGAGTTGGATACTTAACTGACTGAGCCCCTGAATAGTAGAATTTATCTTTTGACCCAGATTTTTTTATTATTATTATTTTGATTGTCCTAGAACTTACTAGAGCTGAGATTTTCTACTATAAATTTGGGTTCATTATTCTAAACCATTATTACAAAACCAAAACATGTATCCTAAATATACTAGCTAAGAGCTATATATCAAAAACTGAAGAGTTTTAATGTAATTGGCTAGTAATTCTATTTTACCAATATACAGTTGACCTTTGAAGGGGTTGGGACACTGACATCCTGTGCAGTAGAAAATCTGAGTATAAGTTTTGACTCCCCCAAAACTCTTAATAACCTGTTGTTGACTGGAAGTCTTACGAATAACATAAACAGTTGATTAACACATGTTTTATATGTTATACATATTATATACTATATTCTTACAATTAAGTAAGCAAGAGAAAAGAAAGTTATTAAAATTGTGAGGTGGAGCACCTGGCTGACTCAGTCAATGTAGCATGCAACTCTTGATCTCGGGGCTCGGAGTTTGAGCCCCACATAGAATGTTGAGATTACTTAAAAAGAAAAAGAAAGGAAGGAAGAAACAAACAAACAAACTCATAAGGAAGAAAAAATATATTTACAGTACCATACTGTACTTATGGGAGGGGGGAGGACGTGTATAAGTTGACCCACACAGTTCAAACCTGTATTGTTCAAGGGTCAGCTGTATTACAGGTTGAGTTGCCTGAGAGGATAGTTCCAAACTCAGAATTGTAGCATCAGATTCAAGGAGCTTTTATTAAACAACCTGGAGTTATGATTCCTATAAGTTCCATAGTGATCTGTGAAGTCTTAATGTGTACCATCTTTAATTTTTGGTCAGAGTAATTAACCTCAGTAGAGTAAGAATAAATGCACCTTTATTTATAGGCATAACATTACATTCACTGTCCCTTTCTGGTGGAACACCAAGTTTAGTGGGTAAAGAATATTTTCAGGGGCATCAATTTTATTGTCACTTTAGGCAGCGTAGAATTATTGATATCTGCCATTAATCCTCTGGTCTATTTTGTTACAAATAACTTTGGGGTTACTGAATAAGTAACGTGTGTGAAGAAGTATGTTTGTAGAGTTATTAGTTTGTCCCACTAATCTAGCTATTTATCTCCTTTTATGGTAAAGGACAGATCTTAAAATTGCGTCTTCTTTATTATCAGTTTGGCTTCATCAGACGAGAATAGGACTCAGTTTATATGATGTTGCTGGACAAGGGTACCTTCGGGAATCTGTAAGTATTTGCCTACTTTAGTAACTACAATAGACACCAAAATTTTAACAGTAGTTATCACTGCCTGTTGGGATTACAGGTGATTATTAGTTTTTGTTTCTCTGCTTTTGTTTGTTTTTACAAATAATGTGTTACTAAAAATCTTTTAAAATGTATATTGACCACAAAAAAAATATATTGACCACAAAAATTCCTTTTTAGATTTTTCCTCCAACTTTTAAAAACAGCTTTTCAAAGGAGAAAAAAAAAGAATGTAATGTTTTAACAGGATTAAAAAGCATTGAAGAAACAGAGGAAAACTATTGGTTACTCATAAGTGTTATAAATGTTAGGGCCAGGAATTTTTCAGGCTGACAAAGAAAGTTTGATAATGCTTAATAAGGGAATATAAAATAGGCCATGATTTCCCAAACTCTCAATTCATGGGGCCCTTAGTATCTCGGTAATTTTTGCATAGTGGCTCTAAGTCAAAAGAAATACCTAAAAGTTCCATTTGTTAGTTCTAAACAATTTAGTAAATATTCATTAGGATTATTACTATATTAGCCATTTGAAGAAAAATACACAGAAGTTGAAAGTAAGTAATATTTTTGCTTCATTCTTAAATTACAAATACTAATGGAATCTGTGCCCAGGGGGCACACTGTATGGCCAGTCAAACCTGGCAGTTAGATTGAATAGTCATCCTCCCTTCCTGTTCCACACGTTTGTGTAGTACTTGCTTTGTCACAAAACCATCAAGAACCTAGCTTTGCAAAGATTGATGTCATCAAAAAGCATATATCTCGGGCAGCCCCAGTGGCGCAGCGGTTTAGCGCCGCCTGCAGCCCGGGGTGTGATCCTGGAGACCCAGGATCGAGTCCCACATCGGGCTTTCTGCATGGAGCCTGCTTCTCCCTCTGCCTGTGTCTCTGCCTCTCTCTTCACTCTCTCTGAATGAATAAATAAATCTTAAAAAAAAAAAAGCATATATCTCCATTAGTGTTGAAAATGTGAACTACGGGATCCCTGGGTGGCGCAGCGGTTTGGCGCCTGCCTTTGGCCCAGGGCGCGATCCTGGAGACCCGGGATCGAGTCCCGCGTCGGGCTCCTGGTGCATGGAGCCTGCTTCTCCCTCTGCCTGTGTCTCTGCCTCTCTCTCTCTCTCTCTCTGTAACTATCATAAATAAATAAAAATTTATAAAAAAAAAAAAAAAAAAGAAAATGTGAACTACTTTGAGCTCATAGCTCTAGCTCATGGCAACATATATTGTGTACTCTCTGGCAGATGTCACTGTTTTTTAAATATCCTGCTGCACCCCTATGAGTTTACTGAAGCATTCCTGGGGAACAATTTGGGAACTGTCGGTTTAGCCTTCACATTGCTGGTGGGAGTATAAAATGGAGGTGGCCTTTTTGGGGGAGGTGGGAAGTTTGCCAATGCCTGTCAGAATTATAAACAGGCACATTCTTTGATTTAGCAATATCACTTACAAAAATTATATCCATATTCTCTCATAACATCTATGAATAAAAAATTATCTTGGTGCCCTTATAATATTATTTTTAAAATTGCAAAAGATTAGAAAGAACCTAAATGTCCATCAATAGGAGAGTAGTTAAATGGATTATAGTACATCTAAACAGTGAAATAATACATAGCTATTTTTAAAAAAGAAGTCCTTTTTTTTTTTTAAAGATTTTATTTATTTATTTGACAGCACAAGCAGGGGGAGCGGCAGAGGAAGAGGGAGAAGTAGGCTCCCTGTTGAGTAGGGAGCCAAATAATGGCCTCAATCCCAGAACCCTGGGATCACGACCTGAGCCACCCAGGCACCCCTTTTTTGTTCCTTTTGAATTTGGAATTATGTAAAATGTATTGCTCATTCAAAAATGTTAAAATTGAAATAAAAAGCAAATTGGTAAAACATAATATTAGTTTTTACCACTAACAATAGTTAGATTTTATCATTAATATACTATTAATAACTGGAAACTTTTTAGGATTGAAATCCAACATTCGAGTATCTAATGAAGAAACAAGATCAGACAGTTAACACTTTAATGTCTTGATTTGTTTTGTTCTTTCAGGACTTAGAAAACTACATACTGGAACTTATCCCTACCTTGCCACAATTAGATGGGCTGGAAAAGTCTTTTTACTCCTTTTATGTTTGTACAGCAGTTAGGAAGTTCTTCTTCTTTTTAGACCCTCTGAGAACAGGTAAAAGAAATTCTTAGATATTAAAAAGATATTATTTAAATCTCAATAACTAGTGAAAAGTCTTGAAAATGTCATTTTTCTAACACATCGTCTTTAATATGTAAAGATCTTTTATGATTTACTTGCACCAACTAGAACCAGCCATGTCACCTAACCTCTTAGTTTCTTCATCTCTAAAGTAATGTACGAACTGGATAACCAATGGATCCTTTCAGTTCTAAGCAGCCAGTTATTCTGATATGATTTGTTATCCCTGATATGTAATATACTGGAGACTTGTTCTCGATAAAAAATATGAAGGCTTAAGATGTCAATTGTGTGATTACTCTTCTAAAATAGTACCTTTATAAAATTTTCCTCTTTTTTTAAAATTGTGTTTTTTCTTTAAAGGGAAGATTAAAATTCAAGATATTTTAGCATGCAGCTTCCTAGATGATTTATTGGAGGTAAGTCTGTTTTTTAAATACTTAATTATATTACTTGACAGTTACTGTCTTCTAATTATATCTCTGTGTTTATTTAGTTAAGGGATGAGGAACTGTCCAAGGAGAGTCAAGAAACTAATTGGTTTTCTGCACCTTCTGCCCTAAGGGTATATGGTATGGTTCCTGTCATAATTCTAAAATTTGAATGATCCATTCCTCAGTTAATTAGTATTCAAAGGACAGTTTTATACATAAGCTAGTTTACCTTAGGATGAAAGTATTCTAATTACCTTAAGAGCTAATATTTTATTTTATTTTATTATTTTATTTATTCATGAGAGACAGAGAGAGAGAGAGAGACAGGAGAAGGGAGAAGCAGGCTCCATGCAGGGAGCCCGACATGGGACTCGATCCCGGGACTCCAGGATCACACCCTGGGCTGAAGGCGGCGCTAAACCACTAAGCCACCAGGGCTGCCCAAGAGCTAATATTTTAGATTACTAAAATTTACTTGTCATTTTCTTACTCTTTAATAGAACATACAGAATGTAATTATCTTGCATTGTGATAAAATGCCACTGCTATCAGTGTCCACAGTGGCAGGTATTCTAAGGATTGTTTCCTTTTTCCTTTAATTTTATTAGAGTGCTACATTCTTATGTTGGGTGGCCTTCTGACTCATCTTGGCATCCTTCATCTCTCAAGAGCCAGCATTTCAGTGCTTTTTATTGACTCCTGTTTAATTTTGAAACCTAGGAAAGTACTAAAAGGTTGCAAACTGAAAACAAATAATGATGGAAATAGCCCCAAAGGTCATGGCTTTGCAAAGCTTAAGGGGTGTTGTGATAGAGAGTACAGGGATAACTGATCTTAGGGCACTACCCTAATATAGTTTGAAAACCAAAGTATTAACCAATAAAAAGAACTTTTTGTATTTATTCATTTGTCCTCTAATTAGAATTTTATTTTGGTCATAAATATCTTTTTACCATTTTTCTTCCCAAGGCCAGTATTTGAATCTTGATAAGGATCACAATGGTATGCTCAGTAAAGAAGAACTCTCCCGCTATGGAACAGCAACCATGACCAACGTCTTCTTAGATCGCGTTTTCCAGGAGTGTCTCACTTATGATGGAGAAATGGTAGTAGTTTAAATCTCTGCTAAGTTTTAAAAATTTAGGCTCCCACAGTTTCCACAAACTTTTTTCTTGATGTGATTTTATACCAGTATCTTTTTTATATCAGCGTTTTTTTATACCAGTATCTTTAAAAGCCTGAACTAATCAAATTGTGAGTTTTGGAGTCCTTGATCTTAAGGTAAATTTACTTAAAAACATAGTCTCAGGACAAATATAAAATTTGTATATTTTGTTCATTTCATTATCAGTGTATCTCTTTTTTTAATGTTTCAAGTTTTATTTATTTATTTATTTATTTATTTTTCAAGTTTTATTTAAATTCCAGTTAGTTAACATATAATATTAGTTTCAGGTATAGAACTTAATGATTCATCACTTAATACAACTGTAACCCAGGGCTCATCCCAACAAGTACTCTTCTTAATGCCCATCACTCATTTAGCCCATCTCCCCTGCCCACCTCCTCTAAGAAGTATGGATTGTGGGGGGAAGAGGGGTGTGTGTGAAATCTGAAGTTGGCAAATCCTCGACTGTTTTCAGGATAGGTACACTATCTGACCACAGATGCTGTGATTTAAATCTAAGAATCAGGTTGTATTACTTTCTGAAAGTGGTTATATTAGCAGCTGCTGATTAACATGCACTTGTCCTTTTATCACAACAATGCTACTATAGTTAAGGAAATTCTAAATAGCATTTTAAAATCACCATCCTTGTTATTAAAAACGTGTTAAAGATGTGATAAATTAGGCAGCCTGGGTGGCTCAGCAGTTTACCTCCGCCTTCAGCCCAGGGCCTGATCTAGGAGATCAAGTTCCGAGTCAGGCTCCCTGCATGAAGCCTGCTTCCCCCCCTCTGTCTCTACCTCTACCTCTACCTCTACCTCTCTCTCTCTCTCATGAATAAATAAAATATTAAAAAAAAAAGATGTGATAAATTGCCAAACCAGTGATATGTAAGAAATGGTCATATTGTCAGAAAAGAATTGGGGTTTTATGTTTTATCACTTGGTTTGAACAGCCATTTTCTAAAGAACACCATTTTTAGCCAGCAGTATAGGAAAAGAGGGAACAGGTGCAGAAATTCTGCTTTGTGACTCCTATAGCTGTCTATAGTCAACAATGAGGAACTTGTAGTATGCTAATGACTTCTGGCGAATACAGTCACAACTGTACAGCTACAACTTTGGATGGACCTAGACCATGATGAGCCTTTATCTCTTTAGCTCTTTATACTGCAATTTATGCAAAAAGGAATTCTTAATGTTAGCCTAAAAAAATACAAGAATATAAAATTTTTTCTTAGTGGAATCTCCAGTGTTCTTTTCACTATGCAAAAAAAGTCATCTGAGTATCCCATTTTTTAAAAATATTTATTTATTTATTTATTTATGACAGTCACACAGAGAGAGAGAGAGAGAGGCAGAGACACAGGCAGAGGGAGAAGCAGGCTCCATGCACCGGGAGCCTGACGTGGGATTCGATCCCGGGTCTCCAGGATCGCGCCCTGGGCCAAAGGCAGGCGCCAAACCGCTGCGCCACCCAGGGATCCCCAGTATCCCATTTTTGTAGAGAAAACTTGCTATTCTCTTCATGTCTTTCTAGCTTTCATTTGTGTTTTGCCTTTTTTTGGGTGAGAAAAGTTTCAGTTCACTGTAGAGTATTGGTTGGGTAGTCTTAAGATGGCTTCTTACTGGAAATCATCTGATTTTAAAATGTTTAAATAAATTTCAAAATAACTATTTAAATATTCTCTTCATTCCAGATGAACTTTTTTTCCCCCAAACTGACCACACTGAAATGAAGATACTAATTTAGTGGCATTATATAATAGCTTAGTCGCTGTCTTGTCCATTTCAAAGGCATAATTAAGTTACTCCTTAAGACAGCAACTCTCTCATAAGAAAATGTATCCCCAGAACTGTCCTGTATAGATTAACTGCTATGTAGAATTTTTAGAAACCAATATTAAGTATACAAATGAGTATCTCATTTCATATTTTAAAAATTGCCATCTTTGATTGTAATACAGCTTCAAATCATTATTCACTTGAAAAGTTAATTCCAAAGAAGGCTATTCTTTTCTTTATAGGATTATAAGACCTACCTGGACTTTGTTCTTGCGTTAGAAAATCGAAAAGAACCTGCAGCTCTGCAGTATATTTTCAAATTACTTGATATTGAGAACAAAGGATATCTGAATGTCTTTTCACTTAATTACTTCTTTAGGGTAAGTCTCATTTCTGTAAATGAGTCATTGTTCCTTAAGATATCTTACATTTTTTATTTATCTACTTAGTAGCAATTTTATCCAACTTGTGATGTTTAAATTTAATAAAAAGGTTTAGTAACAGATTTTATTATTAATATTTTTTTAAGAGGCTCCATGCATGCCCAGCATGGAGTCCAACATGGGGCTTGAACTCCTAACCCTGAGATTGAGACCTGAGCTGAAATCGAGAGTCAGACACTTAATTAACTGACTAAGCCCCATAGGCACCCCAATTTACTAGCAGATTTTGGAAGAAAATCAAGTCTTTTTTTTTTCTATTTTTAAAACATATAAATAGACTAAAAGTTGATTTGATTAGTTGTAGAACACAAAAGTGTAAAATATGTGTTGGGCACTGGCCATTGGAGACTGAGACATACATGAGAAAGTGTGCTTTTGTGATCAAAACTAGTATATAAAATCCTTCAGAAGCTTCAATTAAACAGTTCAGAAAAGGTAGAGGTTTTGCAGACTTTGGTAGTACTATTAAACGCTGTGCTACAAAATAAAAATTACTTATTGTAATAATTTTAAAATTATTGCATGCTGCATTTCAGCATGAAAACAGATTTGCTAAAGTGCTTATTTTGTGAATAACATGATGAGTCTTGAAGGAAATTTTACTGTATCTTATCTGATAAGCATTCAGATACACAAAGTATAAAAGTAGGAATGTCTGCCCTTTTAAGATAAATCATTTCCTAAATCTGGTGACTTCTCTGGTGGCATAGTTTTATACGGTAGTATTTCACTCTCTCATCTTATTTCTATAGCTAATTTTTAGAAGACTGATTTTTATATGGTTAACACAACAGTAGGGAGAAATGGCTTTTTTTAAACAATAAAAATGACATTTTCACATCTTTGTCATGAAACATTTTTCCCCAGAGGCTTTTCCTTTTCCATTTAAAAATCTGGGATGCTTTAGGGGTGCCTGAGTGGTTCAGTTGGTTAAGCGTCTACCTACGGCTCAAGTCATGATCTCAGGGTCCTGGCATTGAGCCCCACATTGGACTCCCTGCTCAGTGGAGAGCCTGCTCCTCCTCTCCCTCTGCTCTTCCCCTGCTTGTGCTCTCTGGCTAGCACGCACGTACTCTCTCTTTCTGTTAAATAAATAAATAAAACCTTAAAAATTTTTTAAAATTAAAATTTGGGATATTTTAAAAATAACTATTTGGTTTCTGTGTTTCATAGTATATAAAATTCATAGTTTCATGTTAAATTCCGTAAACTTCCAAAATGATTTCCTAGGTAGTAATGACTACAAACATTAGGATAAATTACAATCACAGTATTAGGATACATTTTTTAAAAATTCAATCGGTGGCCAGTCTCAGAATACCAACTCATCATATGGATGTCCCACTTTAGGCAGACCTATTAAATGAAAATTCAGTTTTAGAAAAAACAAATATATTTTGGAAATTACTCAATCCTCTCATATAAGGATTTCTTTACAGTATCTTAGAATATTAAATTTTGTTTTCAAAATATTTTATACATGAATTTATTTTATCAAAGTATTTAGGCCTGATTGTATGGATTAAGGTAAGGACTTACTGGTGCTGAGTCCTGCAGTCATAAGCTGTTCATAGAATGTTTATACATCAGTATCCCAGTGATAAAGGCTGGCCCAGCTCATGCACTCTAGATCCTATCTCTAGGTCTACTACACTAGTAGCTGTGAGTATATACTCAGATTCTCACCTACTTCAAAGAGATTCCCTATGCACACAATGATATCAGTGGCACCACATACAGAGTAGCTGCATCTGCAACATATTTGACTATTTACCAAGAATTTTAAGCTTCACATTTTCTAGTGAATGACTCTTGCCTAAAATACTTATTAGTCCAACTGGATCACAGTAGTTTCTTCTGTTAGTGGGTTGTTTGGTGGGGGGAGGGGTAGGTGAGGGGGGTGTCGTGTTTTTTTGTTGTTGTTGTTTTTGTTAAAGGTTATAAAAGAGAGTCTGAGGGAGGCTTACCTCCACTTCTTTTTCTGTCAACTACAAGGCAAAGTATAGGGTGGGAGGCAGAGGTGGCAGATTGGGTATCTTAAAGAATGGTGAAGGTATGAACAACATTCCTGGAAAATGCAAGAATTGGGCATAACAAAATAATTGCTAGGCCATGTAAAGACCCATCTGGGGTGGAGACCATTCCTATATAGTAGCAATAATCTGCGGTCTTGTATACTTTTTTCTGGAATTCTTAATAGCAAGATAAAGATCTAGAAAGGTTGATGGTCACACTGATCTTTGTTTAAGTTTTGCTAACTGGATGTGAAGCAAGGTCAAGGAAGCTGGGAACATTAGCAAGAGTGGTCAAAGTGATAAGGCTTGTGGTCTGATAGGAAAGGAAGTGGGACTAGAAAGGGGACATGGGACAGGAAGGGGGCTGTGTTCTATTTTTTTATTTACAGACTTATTTTTACCCATACAGGCCATACAGGAACTAATGAAAATCCATGGACAAGATCCTGTTTCATTTCAAGATGTCAAGGTTACCTTTTAAGTATTAAGCTCTACACCCAGGGTGGGGCTTTTGGACTCTCCCGATCCTAAGATCAGGCACCGCATGCTCTACCGACTGAGTCAGCCAGGCACCCCCTACCTTTTCTTACATAATACCTACCAGTTTGGGCACCAGTTGATATGGCTCAGGTCATGATCTTGGGGTCCTGGGATTGAGCCTGCATCAGGCTCTATCTGCTCCCCCCTTCCCTTTCATGTGCACATGCACACACACTCTCTCTAAATAAATCTTTTAAAAAATAACATACACAATACCATAGAATCATGTATATTAAATGAAATTTTGTAAGAAAGAAACCTAGAATATGAAGTACTAAACCAAATCAAGTATTTGCTGTTACTTGTTCTGAATCTATATTCAAATCATTAGAAACGCTGACCACACTTGGACTAATGATTTGTATAGTTTATAATTTTAGCATTGTCAGACTATTTTTCATTGGAAGCATTCATTCATTTTGATTTTAAATGAAGAGAATCAGTAGAGCCTGCATCCTTTGACAGCCTATTCCAGTGTAAAATTCATTTTTATCTTGGTAACTACACTTGACCCTTAAAACAACATGAGAATTAGGGGCAACCACCACCCACATGCTGTTGAAAATCCATGTAGAACTTCCCAAAAACTAGTTACTCATAGCTTGCTGTTGACTGGAAGCCTCAAATAAACAGTAACATAGTTAACAACACATTTTATATATGTTTTATATACTATATTCTTAAAAATAGAGCTTGAGAAAGAAAATTATAAGAAAATGCATTTACAGTATACTGTATTTATCAAAAATATCCATGTTTTATTGGACCCATGCATTTCAGACCTGTGTTTGCAAGGGTCAGCTGTATTTAGGTTTGGGTACTTTTTAAATTTACTTCAAAGGTCTTGCTTGCTTGCTTGCTATTTATTAAGGAGATACCAATCCTACAATATGAAAACTACCACTATTTGAAACACATGCTAATACTTCATTTTAATAGTCAGACTTCTAGCTGTGAAAAACATACAGTATCCAGTACAGATTTAGGTTAAATAATGTAATAAAATAACCCATCTAATTTTAAATAAGTGTAAGATAAAGGGCTGTTATGGTTTAATATAAATGAGACAAATCTGAAGCTATGCAATAGGCAACCTAAGAACTAGTAATTTTAAATTGCCTCTAAGCTTGAAAAGGAAGTTTCATAAACATACAAGACTAAAAGCTTGTACCTTTAATTTACCTAATTGTTTTAATCTTTTTTTTTTTTTTTTTTTTTAAGATTTTACTTATTTTTTGAGAGAAAATACACAAGCAGGGGAAGGGAGAGTGACAAGTAAACTCTGTGCTCAGTGCAGAGCTTGGTCTTATGACACTTAGACCATGACCTGAGCCGAAATCAAGAGTCAGATGCCCAACTGACTAAGCCACCCAGGCACCCCAAATTGTTCTTTTTAAAATATAATTTGCCTCCTTAAATGCTACTAAATCCTGAGTAATTTTACCACAAAAAGATTAGAAAACATATACCGAATTCCTTATAAATACTCCTACAGTATACCTCAAAGTAGAGAAGTTTTTCCATCCGTTCCAGTAAATTTTAGCATAATTTCATGGTCATTCTGGATGATTAATTCTTTAAAACTGAACCTCCCCCACCAACCACCCATTTTAGATCCAGAGTATAAAAGGTTGACATCTATATTGGAAATGAAGCTTTGTCACGGTCTTGGCTTTGGAAGCAAGACCTTGTTTTACCACCAATTAGAAGACAATAAAAAAGTTTTAAGATACTTAACACATATTCAAAGAACAGTGCATTAGTTTTGCCACTAATTAGCTATGCTAGCTTGGATTCAACTCTGAACCTCAGTTTTTTTTTTTTTAATTTTTTTTTTATTGGAGTTCAATTTGCCAACATATAGCATAACACCCAGTGCTCATCCCATCAAGTGCCCCCCTCAGTGCCCAGTCACCCCCACCCACCTCCCTTTCCACCACCCCTTGTTTGTTTCCCAGAGTTAGGAGTCTCTCATATTCTGTCTCCCTTTCTGATATTTCCCACTCATTTTTTCTCCTTTCCCTTTTATTCCCTTTCACTATTTTTTATATTCCCCAAATGAATGAGACCATATGTTTGTCCTTCTCCGATTGACTTACTTCACTCAGCATAATACCCTCCAGTTCCATCCACATTGAAGCAAATGGTGGGTATTTGTCATTTCTAATGGCTGAGTAATATCCCATCGTATACATAGACCACATCTTCTTTATCCATTCATCTTTCGATGGACACCAAGGCTCCTTCCACAGTTTGGCTACTGTGGACATTGCTGCTATAAACATCGGGGTGCAGGTGTCCCGGCGTTTCACTGCATCTGTATCTTTGGGGTAAATCCCCAGCAGTGCAATTGCAGGGTCATAGGGCAGATCTATTTTTAACTCTTTGAGGAACCTCCACACAGTTTTCCAGAGTGGCTGTACCAGTTCACATTCCCACCAACAGTGCAAGAGGGTTCCCCCTTTATCCACATCCTCTCCAACATTTGTTGTTTCCTGTCTTGTTAATTTTCTCCATTCTCACTGGTGTGAGGTGGTATCTCATTGTGGTTTTGATTTGTATTTCCCTGATGGCCAGTGATGCAGGCAGAGCAGTTTCTCATGTGCTTGTTGGCCATGTCTATGTCTTCCTCTGTGAGATTTCTGTTCATGTCTTTTGCCCATTTCATGATTGGATTGTTGGTTTCTTTGCTGTTGAGTTTAATAAGTTCTTTATATATTTTGGATACTAGCCCTTTATCTGACAGGTCATTTGCAAATATCTTCTCCCATTCTGTAGGCTGTCTTTCAGTTTTGTTGACTTTTTCTTTTGCTGTGCAAACGCTTCTTATCTTGAAGTCCCAATAGTTCATTGTTTCTTTTTTTAGATGAGGGATAGCTATTAAATACCTAAGGAATCCTCCAATAAAATTGTGATTGTACATAGAGAAAAGGAGACTGCCTGTGTATGAATTAGCAGGAAAAAAAACTACAAAAAAAATTTTACATAAACTCAAGTGCCAGCGTTGAATTTCACATTACTATATGGTAGAAATTTAGTGGGTCAGATACCAGATTTTTTTTTTTAAGATTTTATTTATTTATTCATGAGAAACACACAGAGAGAGAGAGGCAGAGTCACAGGCAGAGGGAGAAGCAGGCTCCATGCAGGAAGCCTGATGTGGGGTCGATCCCGGGTCCCTAGGATCAGGCCCTGGGCTGAAGGCGGCACTAAACCGCTGAGCCACCTGGGCTGCCTGATAACAGATTTCATTGTGTTTTTTTTTTTTTTTTCTCTCTTGCAGGATGAAATCTTTGACATGGTTAAACCAAAGGATCCTCTGAAAATCTCTCTTCAGGATTTAATCAACAGTAATCAAGGAGACACAGTCACCACCATTCTAATTGATCTGAATGGCTTCTGGACTTACGAGAACAGAGAAGCTCTTGTTGCAAATGACAATGAAAACTCTACAGACCTTGATGATACATGATCTCTCAAAGACTAGACTGTTCATTAAGATAAGCTTGAATGTTCCATGTAAAACCTTTTAAGCACAATTCTTAGAAACAGCTTAAATAAAACACTCCATATGCCTATAGAACACAGCAAATGTTCTGGTTATTGGAATTTTGCTTGTGGTAGTTTGGAAGCAATAGGACCAAATATTGTTTTAGGAGGTAGTAAGTTCTTGGTCCATTTAGCTCAAATATGGCAAAAAGGTAGAATCCATTCAAATGTGTATGATCTTTAGAAATAAAGGAAGTTTTCATGGGATATTTCTGACATTAGACATTAAGAATTTAAATACTTGAAGGATAGTTTATATGTGGTCATTTAACCTTGAGTCTTCTAAAGTATTATCTGTATCATAGATTATAAACTTCCCATTTGTAAGAATAAAGCCACTTCTGGATTAGATGTGTTTAAAGATGATATTTCTTTTTGGAGGATGTTTCAATAAAAATATTCAAGTTAATATTTTACATTAAAATCACTGGTACAAAAAAAAAAAATCTGTCTAGCTTTTTAACCAGTACCAGTATTACATTTTCTTCAAATTTATTTTATTTATTTATTTTTTAGGGTTACATTTTATAAGACTCAACTCCAGTTTGTTAAGGAATTTTGTTAGAGAATGTGTTAATTCAGTGTAAAGGTTCTCAATTATACTCTTCTGTTTCATTTTTTTAATGAGAAGAAAGATTAGAAGAGGGTAAAATATGAACAGTGATCCAGAGGGAATAGTAATTACAAAAAGGGTCGAAAAGGAAGGAAAAGTAAAAGAGGCTTAAAAATAAGACAAAACCATTTAATTCATTTCTGGGAAATTTTATAATTTGCATAAATAAAGTATAAAAATTTAAGGCACAGTGAATAACTATATAAACATTACAAACTGGCCACTGTTGGGACAATTAAAGAAAGTGAAATTTAAGAAACAAAATTTTCATAATCTTCCTTCTACTATAATCAGAAAAGTTTCTAGGTAAACTTTCAGATCTAGGGAGAAAGGATTCAGATCTTTAGATATGCATGCCTTCACTGGATAACCCAATAAATATCTGAGTTGGAAATCCTATCTCAAGTTAAAAACAAATTAGAGGGAAGAGGTCAGGTTAGCATGTTTTAGAGCTACTGGTAAACTATTTATGGTGACATAAATACATAATCTGAAGATTAATCCCTTAAAGGTACTAAAGAGTTTATAGCCATGACCAAAAAATTACCATCACATACCATGCATGAACTACTGTACCACAAATCCATGTAACTGAAGATTGCAAATGAAAAATTATGTTTCCTAAATCCTTCAGATTTCAGTTGAAGAACTTAGCCAAATGTTCATGTTCACTGATAATAGATTTCATAATAGGTCCACTGTACCTATAAGTTTCTTTGAAGCCATATTTTATATAAAAATATTTAAGACTGACAGCTTAATGTTGTTTAGAACAACCTTTAATCTCTGAAAGCTCTAAATCTGTGATTAGGCTTTTAAGAGCAGCATTTCTGAAATATTTCATACATTCTTCCTTACCCACATTTAGTTATAAATCAAAGTCATAAGTCATACAGATCTCTCAAGATTATAAGCATATATTTAGGAATATTTTCAAAGTTAGTTTCATATTATACTTTTGTAAGCTTTGCTCATGGCACAGTGGGCTCTAGAGGCCAAACCTGGGTTAAGTAAACTGTCCACTTTTACTGTTGCTACTTCAAAGAAGAGAATGATTGGAAACCTTACTATGCTACCCTGGACCTTGTACAGTATTGAACAGTATGCCCCTGAAGGGTCAAATCTTCATCTGTCCCTCACCCCACCCACTTCCCTCCCAACTGCTGACCCACAAGAAGCATTCAGGGTCCACTGAATGACAAAATCAGGATGCCATGTGGATAATCACTAGGTGTTACCACTTGAATACAAATACATTAATAAATACATCCTATAACTAGTGTTTTTAACATGTTCAAAGCTAGTTATTTAATTTGAATAACTGCTGGAAAAAAAAGGGTAAGAAACCATTAAAAAATGGAAACCCCCCAAAAAAAGGAAACCCATCTTAGAATTGGTGTTATTATAAACTCAATTACCTTTTCATGAAATATTCTCAAGGAAAGAAAAATCAAAGTGCTTTTATCTTGCTCCTTTTATTATACACTCAGTGAACCATCCTTAGTATGAAATTAATGGTTAGATATATAAATGTAAGACAACATGAGAAATCTAGGGGGGGAAATCCTCATTTTAATCGGAGACTAGGAAAATCAGCTCCAATTAGTCTTAATCAGTAATTTAACTATTTTTTTCTTACAAACACAGCAGACAAGCTTGATAATTTAACTCTTATTTTTGGCAATTAGGGCTCTACAATGTCCTTAGTTTTTTTAAAGAACATTCTAAAACCAAAGCACTAATTTGACACACAGTAAAAGCATAGTACGAATAATCAAATTTCAGATCTGGCTTTTGCTAGATAGAGCCTAAGAATGAAGAAACATTTTTCCCTTTCCAGATAACTTAATAATTTAAAATATAAATAACTGTATTAAGTCCCACTGAATAAAGAATGTGAAAGTTCCTGGTATTATAAAAACCCTAGAATTTGAAGTTTGATAGTCATTCTATGGTGGGACAGAGACTGGGTTTTGTTTGCTTTCCATAATTACTTCACAGTCTCCCTCCATTTCAAAATTGAGATTCACAAATGAACTGGATACCATTGTTTCTGGTTGATCTGTCTGGACAATGGGATCAGCCTGCAGTTTATTCTGCTTATATTGTCTTTCTGCTTCCTCAGGCATCCTGTTTTCCTCTTCTTCTTCTTCTTCCTAAAATAATCAAGAATAATTGAAATATAAATGCCCAAAAGGAACAGTATCTGTTCCCCACTTCAACTGCTTGTGCCTTTTTTTCTAAACTAAAACATTAGTGTCACGTCCAATTCAGTTTGGTCTAATTAAGACAAGACATACATCCCTACCCTGTTCCCAAACTGAAATGGAAACTATGACATATAAAGGAAAGTTTTTTTTTTTAAAGATTTTATTTATTTATGAGCAACACAGCAGAGAGGAGAGAGAGAAAGAGGCAGAGACACAGGCAGAGGGAGAAGCAGGCTCCATGCAGGGAGCCTGATGTGGGACTCGATCCCAGGTCCCCAGGATCAGGCCCTGGGCTGAACGTGGCATTAAACCCCTGAGCCACCCGGGCTGCCCAAGGAAAGTTATTTTTAAAGCATGGTACGGTACTACTTAGATGGGTCCTGAATTAACTTTGACAAAGGTTGTAGCTTTTCAGATTAATTCTAATCTAAATAAAAAATAGCTAAATACTATATCACTTCAATTATAGAGTATCAGCCTATTCAGTGGAATAGGGTGGTCTATTCACTAACTGATATAGTTAATGTTCCCCTAAGCAGCTAGTATATAGGTAAGGCAGTTGCTGCCCTCGAGTTTACAACCTAGGAGGGAAGTAATAACACCTAAAAAAGAATATTAAGACAGAAAGGAATAAGTACAAGAGACTTAGAATAAATAATTTCTAGTTCCAGGGAAGCCTGGGTGACTCAGAGGTTGAGTGTCTGCCTTCAACTCAGGGTGTGATCCAAGGGTCTGGGATCGAGTCCCGCATCAGGCTCCCTGCAAGGAGCCTGCTTCTCCCTCTGCCTATGTCTCTGCTTCTCTCTCTCTCTCTCTCTCTCTCTCTCTCTCTCTCTCTCTCTCTCTCATGAATAAATATTTTAAAAAATTTTCTAGTTCCAGAACTACTAAGTTCATGGAGGAAATGGCAATTGTATTGGTCGATGCAGTCTGAGTAGTTAGAGAGTAAGTAACCTGTCAAGAAGATTAATTTAGAGCTTGCTTGAGAGAAAACAAGAAAGACATTTAGGAGCCTGTTACAATAGTCCAAATGAGGTAATGAGGCTCTAAACAAGGCTGGTAGTGTTAAAAACACTCATTTGCTCATAAAACATTTTTGAAACCATATAACAAATACAAAGTCAGCTGCCTTTTCCAGATTCACATCAGCCACTCCCTGGTTGCACTCCACTCCAGTGACAAAGTACCACTCCTGCCACTTTTCCAAATATGCAACTTATCCTCAAGCCTCTACATTTTAGCTAATGTAGCTAAATGTAGTTTTAGCTACATTTGCTTGAAGAATAATAAGAGATGCTAATATTTATTTCATGTTCACTAATATACATTGGGTACTTTCTAAGCATTTTATATATCAACTCATTTAATCCTGAAACAACCCTGAAATCCTGAGCAACCCTGAAAATGGATGCCACACTTTTCCTCATTATAAAGATGAAGGTTAAGTATCTTGCCCAATGATTACAAAATTAGAAGTGGTAGAGTCAAAATTTGAATTCAGACCTTTTGGTTCTTCAGCCTATGCCCTTAAGAGCTAAACTTTTCTCACTCTTTAAGGCTAAATTCATTTCACCCCCACCCTAAGCCCTCACTACATTTGCAGACAAAATTGCCTCACCAGCTGGCCCTCTTACACATTTCTAGTACTCATAATTCTCTGTGCATCAAACCCTCCACTTCTCATATATCTAGTCTACGTGTTCTAAGTAGAGACTGTCCTATTTCCTCATCTGAAAATTGGAATAATAATTCAAAGAGAGATGTATGAAGATTTAAATAAGATAACATATATACAGCACCTTCCATAACACCTAGCACAATGAAATCTAGCTTAGTTTCACACAAAGATCCTAGGGAAATTTCAGGGTTAAAAAATATATAAATTAAAACATCTAACTTGATAAATAAATAACTCTAGAATGAAATGCCTACCCTAAGGGAGCTCTCTTTTGGGCAGCTAGAGAGCATGTATATACATATATGCTCATTACACAACCCACGAAGTCCCCAGTAAACCTAAGTGAATAAAAAAATGTAAAAAGGAGACATACCTCCTTCTTCATCCGGTAATACTCATCAATGGCATATTGGTATTTTGGGGTGCTAATGCCCAAAACAGATGCAATCTTCTCTCCAAGAAAGTCACACACTAAAGACACAAAAGTTAAATGCCTTATACAATTCCATAAACATTTCTTGAGCACTTTCTATGTGCAAGGCACTGCAAGAATAGAAAGTTGCAGTCCCTGCCCTCAGAGAGATTGTGAACATTCAATACATCTCTTCTGTATATTTTCCTTGATATCCTCAAGAGGCACTAGTAGCTCCTTCTGGGTTCCCTAACAATACTCTGTTCATACCTCTAATTATACATGTATCACCATGTATTATAATTATCTATTACATACCTACTTTTTTTCAAGAAAAACATATACTCTTAGAGGTCATCAATGGGCTATAGGGAAGGAATGGCTTGTACTATAACATTCACTGAGTGCTGGCCACATGCCAGGCACTGTGAAAGGTTAGATTCATTCAGAGAGAAAAAAAAAAAGAGAGAAAAAAAAAAAAAAAGATTCATTCAGAGAGGCTGACAAAGCAGATCCACAATGTAATCCAGGTCTGAATGTAAAGCTCATGTTCTCTTCATTACACCACACTATCTAGTAATATTGAGTGCTTGGTAAATGTGTCTTGAATGAATTATTATTCAAAATTACCTCTACTAAAGAGCAGAAAATGCTAGAAGCTATCCGGGAGTTAAAATTGGAAACAGAGGAAAGCCTTATAATTTAAAACCTATATTTAAAGTTAGCATGAGTAAGTCGTAAGTTGATAATTCATTTCTTTCAAATATGACTTAGTTACAGATCAACTTAAGATATGAAATATTAATGAAATTAAAATATAAATGAATTACATAACTACAGGCTCTAGAATAAATAGTAAAACAGAAAAAGAACAGTATCAGTAGGGAAACCACCTAGCAAAATAGCTAATAGAAAAGGTTCAAAAACATAAAAATTAGGGGCAGCCCTGGTGGCGCAGCGGTTTAGCGCCGCCAGCAGCCAAGGGCGTGATCCTGGAGACCATGGATCGAGTCCCACGTCAGGCTCTCTGCATGGAGCCTGCTTCTCCCTCTGTCTGTGTCTCTGCTTCTGTCTCTGTGTGTGTCTCTATGAATAAATAAAAATCTTAAAAAAAGAAAAGGTTCAAAAACATAAAAATTAATATAAAATAAATAAAGCCATTTCTCAGTTCTTAAAAAAACCCCACAACTTGAAGCTGAAGAATGTTTTAAAGTTAGATTAACATCTTACAATGCTAGAGAACAGAGTGACTAACTCCTTATTGTTTCTCCTCCACTTTGGAAACACTCCATTTGGCAAAGTTCCTGTTCTTAGAGCATATTATAATAGTCATGCAATATTCAAACAGAAAAGTCATACCTGAAAGGGTTGATGTGGCAGCTCGAAGCATATAAAACCATAAGTAGGGGCCCCAGGTAAGTTTTGTCTGCAACGAGAAGTCAAGTTAGGAACATTCATACCTAAACTCATTCTATGTACTTAGGCCAGAATGAAGTAGTTCAAATATTTGGCTGGCACATAGAATATTCCATAGATAATACTATATACTACAATCCAAATAAGAATGTAAGAACTTGATATAAAAAATTCCATAAATACATTTTATATTTGCCCACATAACTACCACCACCTTATTCCTGTGGAATAACCAAGGAAAGCAGCCACCATTAAAATGGAGTTGGTAAGTCATAATCTTGATTATTTATGGGAACTGCAATCTAGGATCTCTTCTCTGGTCTTGCTTTTCTGTCTTCATTGTTCATAAGCACAATATCAGAATATGCAGTAAATAGAAAGGGACCTTAAGATATCATATAGTACAGGGGTGCTGGGTGGCTCAGTTGGTTAAGCATCTGCCTTTGGTTCAGGTCATGGTCTTGGGGTCCTGGGATCGAGCCCCGAGTCAAGCTTCCTGCTAATGGGGTAATATGCTTCTCCCTTTCCCTCTAAACCTATTCTCTACTTGTGTATGTTCTCTCCCTGTGTCAAATAAGTAAGATCTTAGAAAAAAACAAATCATACAGTACAATATACTTATGGTATTGTAAGGAAATTAAGGTTCAGAGAAAGTAAGCAGGATTAAGTAAGAGCCCATAAAATGAACTTTCAATAATGGGAAAATAAGTAGCCAATAAGTTGCAAGGTGAGTTCTTTGTTTAAGGATTAAGAAGGGCCTAGACTGTATAACCCAAGACAAGCTCAGTGTATATATAGTAAAGCAAGACCAATGGCAGAAGGCAATCTATGATGCACAACTCCACTGTTAATCTTGGTCCTGTAATTCCCATAGAATACTTCTGTGAAGCTTGCACACAGATGACAGTTTGCTTCTGTGGATGAAATCAGTAATATAAGCATGCTTCATTAGTCAAATGACAATTATTATTATTAATAGTATTATTATCTTGTTTTCAGGAAGAAGAAAAACAATCAAATTACATAATCTTCTTAGCTTATATATTATGTTCATGATTATAGGGTATTAAAACAGCAAACACAAGACTATCTATAAGCCTGGGTAGATGGGCTAAAGAGAAAAGGGAGTAACACATAAAATTCTTCCCATGAAAAGTAAGGATGCGAATTTCTGTGATCATATTCTTGAAAAGACAGAAGTGAGTTAGCTCCTTAATCTCTATTTACACAAGAATGAGTATCCAAGCAAACAAATACATTCAACTAAAAAAATACTGTATATTTATGACTCCTTCAATCAAACCTACTATATCTTCTATATTCAGAGCTGGAAGTATGTATCTTATGTGGGGATAAGAGTTATTTGAGGGATTCCATTTAAGATACTCTCATCTTACTGAGATGATGTTTACCTTATAGTTTAACAGCAAATGGGACAGTGCAGTAATATAGGGAATGGAACCAGTTTCTGTAACACACGATAATGACAGGGCCAAGAAATTACTTATAAAAGGATTAAACAGGCCTTTTAAGGGAAAGCATATATTTCTCAGTGGACCAATTCTCCTGGGTTTGTTTCTAGACAGAACAATTGCTAATATCCATGCAGTGACTACTAACAAATCAAACCTGCTTCAGAACTGAGTAACTGGATAAAGATCCCTGAAAAACAATCATTATCACACACAATTACACAGAATGAATGTAATGTATAGGGCTCTTTGTTTAGACACTGTTCTTATTGAATCAAAAGGACAGATGACTCAAGAGTCTACATTGGAACCTTGCCATTACTGTTAGCATCACTATCACTATTACCATCAACACTCCAATAATAAGAGAGATGGACTAGATCTTGGTCTTTTTTTTTTTAAGATTTTATTTATTTATTCATGAGAGAGACACACAGAGAGGCTGAGACACAGGCAGAGGGAGAAGCAGGCTCCATGCAAGGAGCCCAATGTGGGACTTGATCCTGGGTCTCCAGGATCACACCCTGGGCTGCAGGCGGCGCTAAACCGCTGCGCCACCGGGGCTGCCCTAGATCTTGGTCTTTAAGACTTCCAGTTTATGGTGCAAACTCAAGCTGATTCATTTTTTTCCTCCAAAAATTTAAGTATCAATCTCTTCCTTAATAATTAAGTATCCACCTCTTCCTTAATAAGAACTATTCAGACTTGCTATCTTTTTTGTTTTTAAATAACTTACTTTTAGACCATAAAAGTATTGCTTATTTGTAGAACACTTAGAAAACTGAGCAAAGTATAAGGAAAATCTAAGTCACCCATTTTCCACCACCTTGATATAATTATCACTAACATTTTAGTATATTTTCCCAGTCTTTTCCTGAGCATGTATGTTTTTACAACATTGTTGTACTTTCTCTATCCTGCTGTTTTTACCATTTACAATATTGGTATTTACCCAAAAGAAATGAAATTAGGATCTCAAAGAGATATTTCCTCTCCCATCTTCACTGTAGCATTATTCACAATAGCCAGGATGTAGAAACAACCTAAATGTCCATTGATGAATGAATGCATGAAGAAAATGTGGCGCGCACGCGCGCGCGCACACACACACACACACACACACATATATATAATGGAAAATTCAGTCTTAGAAAAAGGAATCCTACTGTAGGCAACAACGTAGATGAACCTTGAGGATATTATGCTAATAAAATAAGCCAGTTAAAGAAAGACAAATACTGCACAACAGAACATCAATCAGTATTTCTGATCCTGGCCACAAGCCACCTATCACTGAGACTGTTTCACGTGAGTGCAGTTGACAGTTGGGAGCTTCCTTCTTCGTCAGCCTCCATTTATGTAATGGAGGCTCTACCAGGGGCATGGTGCCACTGAGGATACTGGGATAGTTCACTGAGGCAGTGAAAAAAGTAAAAAAGATCTAAGGCTACTGCTCCCCACCTCCACCAAGTACTCAGTACCTAAAGTTGGGCTGTTGCACAGGAACACAACACTGTTCCCATTCTTAACTTCAGATCTCTAAGAGATTTTGTCCAGGAGGAAAAGTAAGCCACAAAATAGCTCCTAATCTCTTCCCAAATGAACTGACTTCATTTGCAACAGACCTGGAAAAATCCAAGCCCAAAGGGTGCTCTCAAAATCAGTGGAGACTGTGGTGAAAGGTAATTGAGAGGAAGTTCTTAGATTCTATGAAGATACAGGCTAAACTATAGGATAGCTAGTTTGTAGCAAAGAACAGGAGGTGGGGAGGAGACAGACTATACTAAAATAATACAGCAGTCACTAAACAAAAAAGCAAATAACAAGATGGGGGGGGGGGGGGGGGAGAGAAGGCAAGGGTAATACCCAGAGTTGCAATATAGTGTCTAAAATCCACAAAAAAAATTAAGAGACATACAAAGAAACAGGAGTATGTTCTACACACAGGAAGAAAAGCAGGCAACAGAAACTACCCATGAGTGACTAGATGTTAGATTTAACAGAAGAAACCTCAAAGTAACTTTTATAAGTATGTTCAAAGAACTAAGGAAACCATAATTAAGAAATAAAGGAAGGTATAACAATGTTTCATTGAACAGAGAATACCAAAAGAGATAAAAATTATTAGGAGAGGGATGCCTGGGTGGCTCAATCAGTTAAGCATCTGACTCTTGATTTCAGCTCGGTTCCTGAGATCGAGCCCCACATTGCTGGGCTCCACACTCAGTGAGGAGTCTGTTTCTCTCGCTCTCCCTCTCCCTCTCCCCCTAAAATAAATAAGTAAATCTTTAAAAAAAAAAGTATTAAAAAGAACCAAATGGAAATTCTCAAGTTGAAAAGTGCAATAACCGAAATGAAAAATTCACGGAGAGGCTCAGCCGAACAAAAACTGACAGAAATGAAGGGAATAGACCACTCAATAATAGCTGGAGACTTTGATACCCCATTTTCAATAATAAATAGGGCAACTAGATAGATCAACAGGAAATAGAAGACTTGAAAAATCCTATGAACCAATAGACCTAACAGACATCTACAGAACACGTGACCTAACAACAGAATCTACATTTTTCTCAAATACAAATAGAACATTTTCCAAGAGAGACCGCATACTAGGCCATAAAACAAACTTCAAACTTCAATAGATTTAAAAGGACAAAAATAATACAAGTATGTTCTTCAACAACATGAGGTGAAATTAGAAATCAAGAACAGGGGCACCTGTGTGGTTCAGTGGTTGAGCATCTGCCTTTGGCTCAGGGTGTGATCCCACTCCAGGGCTCGAGTCCCGCATGGGGCTCCCTGTGAGGAGCCTACTTCTCCCTCCGCCTATGTCGCTGCCTCTCTCTGTGTGTCTCTCATGAATAAATAAATAAAATCTTAAAAAGAAAAAAAAGAAATCAAATCCCCACCCAGGTATCCCTCTACCAAACATTTAAATAATACTGGGCAGTCTGGGTGGCTCAGCGGTTTAGCACCACCTTTGGCCCAGGGTGTGATCACTTGTGATCACTTACAAAAGATCACTTGTTATAGGATTTCATTGTACGAAATGTCCATAATAGGGAAATCTATAGACTGTGATTATCAGGAGTTAGAGAAATGAAGGATAAGGAACGATAACTAAAAGGTACTGAGTTTCTTTTGAGGTGATTCAAATGTACTAAAACTGGCTATGGTAATGGTTGTGCACATCTATGAATATAGTAAAAGCCACATCACTGTAACTTTAAATCACTGAATTGTATATGCTATCTGAACTGTATCTCAATTTTTTTTTTAAAGAGTAATCCTTAGTCAAGTAGTAAGGATGCATTTTTTTCTATACAATGCCTTTATTTTTTTAAGATCTTATTTATTTACTATTTATTTGAGAGAGAGAGAGAGAGAGAGAGAGAGAGTGCATGTGAGTGGGGGGAGGAGCAGAGAGAGAGAGGACAAGCAGACTCTGCACTGAATGTGGAGCCCAACACAGGGCTCAATCCCATGACCCTGACATCATGACCTAAGCCGAAACCAAGAGTCAGATGCCCAAATGAGCCACCAGGCACCCCACTGTGAAATGCTTTTATTATCATTTTCCATGTAATAGAGAGTAACTACTGGGACAATGAATTTTAAAAACAGACAGGTAGACACAAATGTATACAAATAAGAATTAACCACTACAAAGTAATTTAAAAGAAAAATACTTATTCCAATAATTCTCCCAGTGCATGAAACACCTCTATAATACTCTGTATGCATTTGGAAATGTCATCAGAGTATACTGCATGGCCCTTTGAATATATTCTATAGTAGAGACTCTGGATCTGATATTTTTTAATAACCAAAATCTATCAAAAGCCAAATCTGATGAAATACTAGTAATAACCTTTTAAAATCAAACACAAATTAATTATTCTCTATCCTGGTACCCTGGTTTATTTTCCTCATAGCACTTTTCAGTCTGTTAATTATCCTATGTTGCCTGTTTGTCCACTAGCATATAAGAGCAAAAATTTATGTTGCCCATTGCTGTATCATCAGTGCCTAAAACAGTACCTATTAGAAAGTCAGTAAATATTGATCAACTAAATTCTCAAAAGATTACTTAGGGCAACACTCCTTTTTAAGAATGTAGAACTAGTCAGGACGCCTGGGTGGCTCAGCGGTTGAGTGTCTGCCTTAGGCTCAGGGCGTGATCCCAGGATCCGGGATCGAGTCCCACATCAGGCTTCCTGCATGGAACCTGCTTCTTTCTCCCTCTGCCTGTGTCTCTTGTGAATAAATAAATAAAATCCTTAAAAAAAAAAAAAAAGAATGTGTAGCTAGTCCTATAATTTTAGAGTTTTACCATGTATAACAAATTCTTAAATTTAGCTAATAATGGACATAAGGAACTGTACACTCCTATCTTCCGATCAAAACTTGAGGCAATATAAAAAAGAATTGACAAATTCTGAGTTTTAGGTGGAAACTACTATGGTAGCCTAGTCCTTAATTCAGAGAGACTAGAATTCAAACATTCTGTTTAGTAAGATAAAGCTTTAAAAAACCTAGCCACATGGACAAAGAAATCTGACACTCAGCTATTTTAGACTGAAATTTTAGACTCTGAAATCCAGAAATCTTTCCATCCATATTTGTAAAAATACTATTTTCTACCAAAATCAATGCAGAATTTTATAATCAAAATATTGTTGATTTATACCTCAAAAGACCCCTTCCATTCAATGTTCAAGGAGAAATAAATCAATTTAAAAAACAATTGCCAGTGCCTTCTTAGCGCAGTAGGCAGCATGTCAGTCTCATAAAAAACTATTGAGAAAAGCATCAAACCTACCGGATCAACAGTAGGCAAAACATCTTTCTTCTCTGGGCCATCAACTTCATCTTCATCTGTGCTGTATTCTTCCATTGTTTCACCACTAACAAAGTGGATAACTCTCCTCGGGACTTTCTTCTTCTTTCCTATGACTCCCAGTTCTACATTTTCAAAGCCTCTTTCACTATTCATCTAATGTCAATAATGAGATAATGAGTTTCAAGTGAGGTTAATTTTCTTTCATATGGCAAAAAAAAAAGTATTGGTCACTTTATTTTAGGGACTAAAGAAACATAAACCATTCCTTAAACTTTTTCTTTTTTAAAAAATATATACACACATAAGAGTATCAATAACATGAATGTAGAGCTCAATGAATAATAAAGCGAACATCTGCATACTCACTACTGAGGGTAAAAAATAAAATTTAACCCATTAAACTGTTTTGAAGTCAACAGCTAAGAAATCAAGCATCATACTTCAAGTCATAGCAATTCTGGTGCTATATAATGTGTGAAGATACTCAGGACATCAATCATTTTAAAAAATAATGCTAATTACAGATTGTGTAATATCAAAGGAAAATCATACAGATGCACAAATACATATATTAGAGACATAAGATAACATGTCATGACAGGGAACTCTCCTAAATCTTTGGATTTGGGCTTAGCTATGTGTGGACTAAACAAAACCAGTTCAACTTAACTTTGCATCTCTCCTTCTCTCAAAACAGGAGTTCCAAAATAAAATCACTTTTAAGCCCACATGGTACCAAAATAAGCAAACTATATAGGCAAAGTAGACCCTGTGGAGAAAGTATCCCTAATGAAGGCATTCAAACTGAAAAAAATGTTTTAAAGCACTGTGCTGTCCAAATAAAACTCATTTGTAGATCAAATGTGGAAAGCAAGCCATAAGTGTTCTATCTCTGAACTTTCAGATTTCTTAGTCAATAATGCATAGGTGACAACAGAATTTTCCTGATAGTAAAAAGATTTTACAAGTTTTAGTACAATAATCTATGAATTCTAATTACATCCAAATTTCATTCCTAGGGAAACACTAATTTTACCTCACATATATACCCATGTTCCCAACTCAGGGTAAATGCATACTGTGGGAGAGGACAAAGAGCTTCTCACTGTCATCTTGCCTCAAGTTTAAACTCCTAAGAAAGTCTTTATTTCACCTCCTTTCTAGAATACTTCAAAAAGGCACAGTACAACTGTGAAGAAAATTCCGGCAAGTATTACTCCTAGGGATACATACTCAGGCAGAGGAGGAAGTACAGGTAAGGGAGTAGTCAAGGGGGTCTGTTATTCCTTTTTGTATTTTGTTGTTTTTGCTGAGAATATGTTCATCTATTACTGATAGAATTTTAAAACTAAACCAAAGTGATACAGGACTATAAGACTGCCACGATTGGAGTTCATATTGGTGAGATTTTCTAGGATGGTCCAGAGTTCAAAAATTTCATCCTCTATAAGGATTCTTACATTTGTAGATATGACCAAACAACTTAAACCCACAAATGTTGTTCAACCAATAAGATAGTTCTTTGAGCTGCTGTTGCAAAGATAGAATTATACTGATAAAGACAGCGCAACTAGAATTGCCCAGTTATGCAAATATAAGTAACTTCATTTTTGTATCATATCCCCCTTAAACTTCTAAGTCCCGTCTTAGAAAATATATATGACTCTTTGTTCTTCACTTCCCAAAGGTAAGTTTAGTCATTCAGGTATATCCAACCTAAAAAACACACACATTTGCTCCATGACACATGAGGACATGACTGACATCAACTATAACTGCTGTATAGAGAAGTGAGATCATAAAAACCTCAACAGCATGGGCTACCAATGGCTTAACCTGAAAAAAAAAAAAAAAAAAAGCCATAATTCTCCCTTGCCTGCCTTGAGGGTTCACATACATCCTGGCCTTTATTAGAGGAAGACCAGCCCATTTACAATGTCCACAAACAAAATGGACAACAAATGGTCCATCAAGTTCACCTGATCCCTAAGCATGGCGAGCCATTCCTACCCAATCTCACTTTTCCCCTTTGAATAAAATTTGGTTTATGGTTGTTTTGACATCAACATTTCCTTTTGAACCATTACCTAGCTCTGTGGATCCCTTTACAAGCAAGAGAAAGTCAAAGCAGTTGAAGTAGATCTCCAGTCGTCACACTATCTGGATGGATCTAATGCCAAAGCAACAGTTCCAGTCAGTGAATAGAGCTGAGACCTTTCAAGGTTCATCACTATGACCACCCCAATTAGAGCAGGAAGCAGCTTCTTGCTACTACTTCTAGCGATTTTTCACTGGCTCAATTTTTCCTTTCTTAAGCAAAGGCAAAGGAGAAAGACTGTCTCTCATGGACTCAACTATTTTACCATCCTTAGACAACTTTAAAGAGTCAAAACATTTCAGCTGGGTCCTAACAATTGGTATAAACTTAGCTACTATTTCCATTAACTCTGACTCTTGGCTATATTATTTCCAATTTTTTTTTAAAACCTACAGAGGTGAAATATGATTCATATTTTTCATTCCAATGCCAAAGTTAGTTAATTTAAACAAAACTTTGAGTAACAGTCTCTACACATAATATAGAATTTAAATTGGTATTTTATTTGCTCTAGTAACATTTTGTATAAAGATTTTTTTAAAAAGATTTTATTCATTTATTCATGAGAGACACAGAGAGAGAGGTAGAGACACAGGCAGAGGGAGAAGCAGGTTCCATGTAGGGAGCCTGATGTGGGACTCGATCCCAGGACTCCAGGATCAGGCCCTGGGCTGAAGGCAGACGCTCAACAGCTGAGCCACCCAAGGATCCCATATAAAGATTTTTATTAGAGACTTTTACTTAAGGGCTTTCTTTTAAAAATTTAATATTAATTTTTAATACAGTAAAACCCAAGTTTTAGGTTTATCCTCTTAAACAGGAGTAAGCAAACTTTTTCTTAGAAAAAGGAAAAGCCAGATGGTAAATATTCTAGATTTTGAAGGCCCTACAGCTTCTTTCACAACTACTCAACTATGTGAAAGCAGCCAAGGGCAATATATAATAAATAGGTATAGCTGTGTTCAAATAAAACTTTATATAAACAAGTGGCTGGTGGGCCATAGTCTATAGTTCTGTCAACCCCTCATCTTAAGGAACCAGGCTGGCAAGCAAAAAAATCTGTGAAAGGCAATCTATGGCATGTGATTCCAACCTCTACTTAGGGAATAAGAAGGGAGGAACAGTGAAGGGAGGCACTGATGAATAAAACCAACCAGAAAATTAATTTCGTAAAAAATTTCTGACAATTTATAAATGAAAGTTATTCTCTGACTTTTGAAAATGTTTTTTTACAGATAAACAATAAAATTCTTAGTAAGAAAAATTTCATTGTCAATATTACAAATTTCATTTTAACAAATTCCAAAGATCTAAAAAAACTTCCTAACACCAGGAAATTAATATGCGCATTGTCAATTCACATTTTATCAAATTTTATGGCTAATCACCAGACTGAACTATGTTTATCTGGTTCCTCAAGGCCTGATTTCAATGGCAATCTTCTTTTTATATAGTTTCATAGCACCAAGAACTTCTTTAAAACATGTACTACACATCATGGATTTTATTCTGTATCACCTTCCCCAACTAGGTAGTTGGCAGCATAGGCAATAGGCATAGTGTGTATCCTTCACTGCTATATCCTATAGCCTATAGTTCCTGGTACATCATAAGTTCTTGGTAGCAGAGCTGCTATATAAATGAGTACTTACATTTTAACTACTTCAGTAATACTGAGGCTCAGATTTGGGTTAAAAGTCTAGTCAGGGAATTTTCCTGATAAAATGTCACAACAGGTGAATAGCCTGGTTTGAGGTGAAATTCTAAACAGAGCCAAGCTCCTATTTCTTACTCCTTTCCTTACACTACACTTGGAATTTCTCAGTTCTGACAAACCGATGAAGGACAGCAAGCTCTCCCTCCATCGAAGTCCCCACCTCACTGGCCTTTTCTCTTACTGTTCTCAAAAGCATTGGTCTGGGGTCCCAGAGATGTTTCTGCTTCAGGAATGTGAGTGAGAGAGCAAAAAGGGAAAGTTAGAAAATAGTCTGTATAGTAGGAACCCATTTGTGTTTAATACAAAAGAAGAGATTATATATGCATAGGAAACCCGAGAATAATTACAACACAAACTTCCCATGAATATGACATACTGGTGATGGGAGTACTCCTGTGACATTCTACTTTCTCTTCAACAGCTTCCTTTACTGTTTAGTTTTTCAACCAAGAATATGAAAATAACCTAATATCACTAAAACAGAGCTCTCTTCAAATAATATTTAGCTGGTAAATCAATACAGGTATGTTTACTTTGCTATTAGAGCCATTCAAACCTTGAAGCAGTGGTTGAAAACAATTACAGTAACAGAATGAAAAATCACATGGAAAATACACCCAGCACTTAAAGGTCCATCCCGTTCATACGTACCTATCAGCAACAGGTCTCAACTGAAAATGAAAAGTGGCTCTCTAATCAATTAGTGTTTCCACTGAATTGCTTCTTGCTGGTTATTTTCCTTAAGCAGTAGAAAACCAAAAAATTCCTTATAAAAACTAGCACGTGGAAAAAGTTTTTGTTCATGCAACTGCATCTTATACTACAACAGCTCTACTCACATTCAGGCACTATTGCCTTAGGAATCTGTAGTTTGGGGCGAATGTCTTACTAACATTCTGGTGGTCTCAAAAATGAAGCGAATACAAAAGCTTCATTTTCACTGAATGTGGAAAGGCTTCTACATAGGAGCAACTCAAGTTTTTTTGTTTTTTGTTTTTTGTTTTTTTTTTAAACTCAAGTTTTAAATGGCCCAAATTGTATACTCCTGAGCTGGTTTCAGCTAAAGCAATTACTTACATTAGTTTTACTTGGCCAAAGATCCTCCACTATTACTTTAGACTACCAAATGCAAAACAAAGCAAACCTCCGAACGTTACCTAACCCTCTAAACTCATGCGGTCCAACGCAGCAACCACAAGCCACAGGTGGCTAACGAGCCCTTGAAATGAGGATAGTTCAAACTGAGATGCGCAGTAGGTGTAACACACACAGGATTTCTAAGACTTGTACCAAAGAGACTGTAAAATAATTGTTAAATTTCACATTAATTACGTATTGAAGATTTTGTTAAATATTAACACACAAAATCCATTTTTTTCTATTTTTAAAATTTTGTATTTAAAATTCAATTTGCCAACATATAGTATTAAAAAAGTAAAATCTTATTTTTAAAAATACGGCTACTCGAAAATGTACAATTTACAGTGTGACTCCCATCACGTTTCTGTTGGGCAGCTCCGAGCCTTTGCTACCTCGCGGGTGAAATGGGGATAACGCCCACATCATGCAGAAGTTATTAGGATTAAGTGAAATAAAGCCTGTAAACGCTCAGCACATAGTTGCTATCAGCTAACCAAAGGGCACAAGCCAAGTCAGGCGCTTGCACCCCGAGAGGCTGAGAAGTGTCTGAAGCCGCCGTCACCTGGGGGGACACGCCTTCCTCCTCCCGCTCGCAGACCCGAAGCCGGAATAGCTGCCGGGAAGCCCCCGGGTCTGCGGCGCCGAAAGCGGAGGGCTGGCCAGGGCCGCCCGGCTGTGGGGAGGCGTCGGCTTCCCGCACGCCGGTGTCTCAGGGCAGGGGTGGGGCTGCCGAGAGATGGAACCCGAAACGCACCTTCGGCAGGCGGCCTGCTCGGAGGAAGGCCGGGCAGGCCAAGAGGGCAGCCGGCGGACGAGGCAGAGAGGAGGAGCCTGGGCTCTCCGAGCGCCAGCCCCCGCGCCGCCGCCTCCCGCCGCGGCCCCACTTACCTGCCGACCCGATTCCCCGAACGTCGCGGCAGCCGCAGCTCCCGAAGCTGCTACCGCTTCTCCTCCTTCCGCACGGCTCACCGACTCGGGATCCATCGTTGTCGCCGCCACAGGGCTGCTGGCGCTAGCGAGACAGAACGTAATGGCCGATAAGCCCATTTCCCTCCTCCGCCTCCCCACCCGGGTGCGGCCGAAGCGGCCGTCACAGACGGGACTTACCGGCAGCGCCCACCTCGCGCCGCGCCCGGCCACGCCACGGCAGGAGCGGGGCTGCTCTGGTGGGTGGGGCCGGCCTGAGGGGCGGGGCCGGCAGGCGCCTCGCCCCTCACTCGGCGGACCGTGGCCTGGGAGGCGCGACGACCGGCTTGCGTGGGGCGGGACGAGGGCCGGCCGGCTCCAGCGCCGCTTCCGGCCCAGCCCACGTCCGCGGCTCCCAGAGCCGCCGCCTGGCACCGCCGGTGACGTCAGGCCTCGTACCTGCACCTGGAGCTTGGCTTAGGCGGGATCTGGGCGCAGCCGGCCACCCGCTGCGTTTTGGGCGGATGCTCTCCCAGACCTTGGTTTCTGCACTTAGAAATCAAACAGCCTCGTGGTGTGCTTCAAAGGCTTGTGAAAATATATTTTAAGATGTAAGGCTCTGCTGCATATGCCCTTCCTAACATGGATGACAGTCTAGCCAAAAATACCCTTGAAATAGGAGCCTCAAAGGTAAACTTTGTTTACACTTCTCTGAAATACCTTATAACTGTAGAAAAAGTTAAGTGAGATCTGAAGGAGAACAAAGGGCACCAGCAAGGGTCCATTTGGGCAAATGTGAGAAATATTTTATGTTTTAGGGCCGTGTGTGTGTGTGTGTGTGTGTGTGTGTGTGTGGTGTGTAAGGGGTATGCCAGACTTTGCCCATTTTTCCCTGTGTTCATCCAAATTAGTCATGATTGCAGTGATTACAGTATTACTTAAACTAGTTGGAGCATTTCCAGGTACATGTTCTTTTATTGTAGTTGTAGTATGAAAGTTTTCACACAAGTTATTGTGAATTGTAGAAATGAAAAATAAAATACATTATTTTGGCCACAGGGAGCCTTTTATGAAACTTTTAATTACATTTTTATGCCAATCAAAATTCAGAAATACTCCCCAAAGCTACGGCCTTGTAGATTTGTTTTTCTAGATGGCACCAACAGGTCCAACACCCCTGCAACCTTAAATATTCCTTTCTCTCCTGTGCAAAAATTATTTTTTCCTTCTTCTCTGTTCATGTCTTTATAGACTTTCTATCTTGCATATAACTATAACCCAAAAAAACAAAAACCTTTTAAAGACCAAAGTTGATTATTTGAAAACCATCAACATTTTAGTAGTTGGTTGTTAATTCATGATCCATATTCTGGTAAAAAAAAAAAAATCAAGTTGGCTTGTTGTTAAGGTAAACAGGTTTTAGTAATATGACCTGATGCTGCCTGGTAGTACTAGCAGGGATTGAGACAGTCCCAAACAACAAAAATAAATTCTGCAATAAATTGAAAAGGAAAATAAAGAGCCAGTTGTTAAAGACCTTATGCTTTGGTTTTCATAAACAAGGACAGTTCTACATTACTTGTATTCAAAATCCCTTTCCTCTTATAGACATCAACAGTATTAAAAATTTGTGGACTGTTTATAAATGCATGATTTTATTTTGCAAATTGACAAACACCAAATTACAATTTTCAATGCTGAAGTAGAATGTGTTTTCATAGTTTACACGTGTATTTGTTAGTTAACCGAAAATTCAAAATGCAAGTCATATCCCAACATGAACTGGAAGTATTTCCTAAGAAGAGTTACTTCTAACAAAAATAGTTCAAGAGAAGTCTATTACAAATGAAGGACTGGTAGCAACAGAAAAGCATAAAATCTAATAGTTTTATTTTGGGAATTTATATTTTTGTCAGTATTTCCAGAGTGTCATAACTCAAAGTGGGCAAACAAAGCAATAGATCAAATCTTTCCTTCTTCACCTGTTAGTATAAGTTGTATAACACTATGAGAAAAATACATCCAGGTTCTTTTTTTTCATCCAGGTTTTAATATAACTTATCTATTTGGAAGACATAATTGTGGTCTAAATTTATCACTTAATGGTATTATAGATTTTAAAAAGGTAAATTTAGGGGCAGCCCCTGTGGCGCAGTGGTTTAGCGCCGCCTGCAGCCGGAGGTATGATCCTGGAGACCCAGGATCAAGTACCACATCGGGCTCCCTGCATGGAGCCTGCTTCTCCCTCTGCCTGTGTCTCTACCTCTCTCTCTCTCTCTCTGTGTCTCTATGAATGAGTAAATAAAAATTCTTAAAAATAAATAAATAAAAATAAATAAATAAATAAGGTAAATTTAGATCTTCCTATTTCTCTGAAAAGCTGGAAAAACAGAGCTGACTAAAATTCAATAACCAGTAATGTCCACCAAATAAAAAAACAAGATTTTCTTATGGTCTTCACAAAGCTACATATCTATTTTAATAAAAAGTTTCTTTTTAAGATTACCTCATGTCTCAAATAAGGGATAACTGTCAATAATACATAAGAAAAAATAAGGTGGTAAAACTAAAAATGAAAAAACAAACAAACAAACAAACAAAAAAACAAAATGCACGTTAGGCTGATTTTAAGCATAAATTGTTAAATAATTGTAGCAGTTCCATGTATGGAGCCCAATATGACAGGTACTATGCGAAGGACTTTCCTTGTCTTCCTCACAACAGCTCTATGATAGAGGCATTATTATAATTACCTACATTCTACAGATGAGGAGACAAAGACTCAGAGGGATTAAGAAATTTGCTCATGGATACAGCTGGTAAGCAGCAGAGCAAGGATTTAAACCCAGGCAGTCTGATTCCAGAGCCTATACTCTTAGCCAGCCACTCTGCTCCTCTGGGAATAAAAAATGCCAGAAAATAGGCTATTAGGGGCAGAAAATTCCTACACCAAAGGTGAATGTGATATTTGAAAAGACTTGAATACAAATTTTCAAAGTATATATTTTTTAAAATCTATTATGAGGTAGCCATTTGCAAGTTTTAAAGACCTATATTTAACAAACAAATGAAAATACCAAGTGAACATGTTTTACTTGATGCCATGTGAGTACATTTCTTTTAATTGGAATTTGGTCAAATTTTTTTTTGTGTCATGGGAATGAACTATTGATATTCAACTAGCAGAATTTTTTATATGGCATTAATCATAAAAAAAATCAGTTTCTTTGTACATTATGCCTGAGCACAGCAATCTCAGTGTTGAAAGCTAAACATATTAGTCTGAAGTCTGTCGAAACGTAGGAGTCTTCTGACAATAATCTAAAAAACAAGTATAAAGCTATAAGGATTGCCACAATTAAGGATGCCTTTCCATTTAATGTAACAATGACTAAAGCTAACACTGATATACAATATTTAGAAAACTTAAGGGAGTAAATCCTAAATTCTCATCACAAAAAGAAATCTTTTTTCCTTTTTTTTCTTCTTCATATTTTATGGACATGAGATGATGGATGTTAGCTGAACTTATTGTGGTAATCATTTCACAATAGATAATGTTAGGCCATCATGCTGAAACCTTAAACAGTGATATATGTCAATTATCTTTCAAGAAAACTGGAGAGGGATAAATAGCAGTTATCTCAGGGCAAGATCATCCATTGTTTAACACAGTAAGGAGGAAATTGCAGAGAATCAAGACATACATCAACTGAAGGATTTCACACTTCCTGTATTTCCTATGAAACAGGGTGTCAAAAATTTGACAGATATTTTCTTGTACCACCTTCTGCCAGAAATGAAATTCTGACCCCCTTAATTGATTTCCCAAAGTCAAAAATTATGGGCCCATGAATATAGCCTATAACAACTCTCAGCTCTTTTGGGTCACTGAGGAAGAAATTTCTCTTATTCAATTATAAAATAATAAAAAGCAAGCAAGCATGGTTCCTAAAATATGCAAATAGATAGACACTGTATGTTCTCCTTACTTGCAGATAAGTAACCATTCTCTAGAAAGAGACTCATAAAATTTGAGCATGTGTTGTTTAACTACATACCATAGTCACAGGCTATTACTCCCTTCTGCTTTTTATGACAAGGTAAAGCATTTATGCCCCAGTGTCAGAGGAGTCTTATCCCTGTTACAGGCAGGTACTGCTGTGTAATCACTTGAATATTTTGCATTTAGATCCAACTGGTACCAAGAAATGCACTGTTTTAGGCTCCAAGCACTCTGTAAGGCAAGAGAAGTTAAAAGATACATGCTTTTGAAATGATAATTTCAAATGGAGAGAGAAAAATGAGAAAATTGTAAACACTAGCTTAGGCATGCCAAACTCAAAAGAATTTCTGTGGCACAAAGTTCTTATCAAAGGAAATGTGCCATAATTACCAGCTTACAAGGTGTATTTTCACTTTAAAAGTATCTGAAAATTACCTCATACTCAGCATACCCGTATCACAGATAAGAGGTCAGAGGAGACAAGGCCTAGATTTTAGGGTTAGCAACTACTTAACACAGAGCACAAATACTTACCTACACCTAACTGCAAACTGTGGGAAAATAACTACCATAACAAAATTTCACATCACATCAACTACTTAACAAAAATAACCCACAGACTACACAACTATCTAGAAATTAAATTTGAATTAACCCCCCAACATATGAGATACAAATTCATCATTCCTGTAACTCATGACTCAAAAACAAAGAAGATATTAGATTCAACTTTAATGCAACAAGCTTAATGTTGAGAATATGGTAATTGGATTTTAGAGCAAAACTGTGATGATGACAGTTGTTTCAAATCTAGTGTATGCAAGCAATGAAGATCATCTAGATTCGAGCTGTGATGATGGATTTCTAGTTTTGGATAGAACTTATTTGGCTTTATTAATAATTATATCTAGGTTTTAAGGAATATCAAAACTTACATTTTATTGTTATTTAGCTATGAGTCTCACTGACATAGTTTTTATTAAAGCTTATTCAGATTCCTTGGTTGCTGTCTCATACAAACTGTAAAATACTAAATTTTACCACATACACAAGTATAAGTTAAAATTCTTTTGCATTTATTTTAAATGCTTTGTTTCATTTTTTACTGAAATATTTGTATTTTCTAGAGCTATATGTAAAAGAGATTCAATTTATTTTTATATTATGGCTTACTTTTTAAATCCTCTATATTCACTGCAATAAAGTATTAATATTAATTTTACCTACACTAATATGCATGAGACTTTAGTTCTAGTAAATTTCCTGCTTTTGTTGCCTCTGTATATAAGTATTTATTGACAGTATTAGATTTCTTTTTTAGCTATGTGACACTATACTTCTATTCAAGATTAGTACATTACTGCATATCAGACCTAGGAACTTTTCTCATTAAAATATACTGTATTTATTTGAACAAAATAATGTATACAACACATTTTGAAATTCGTTTTACTACATAGAAAATACTTAATTTTTTCCAAAACATTACTCTATAAAATTGCAATGAACTGTATACACTTACCTTGTATCCTACATGCCAGCAAATATACTTCCAGAAGAATACTGACATCACATCAAAATGGCATTAATTTGACCTTTGTTGGTGCAATAGTTTGTTGAAATTAATTTCTGAGTTTTTGTTTTATAATTATATAAGCATTGTAAGCTTAGGAACTACACCTAATTTTATGTTTGTACATATTTAATTAATATCATAAAATTCCAGAAGAATCCAATGTTACACAATATTAGATCTAGCTAGTAGTCTAAGCAGGGCCTATATAACAGGTAACAAAAGCTTAGGAACCAATTTCAACAATAGTGAAAAATAGGAAATTTGGTCTAATATTTGATTTTGGTATATGGGGTACTTATGTGGTTAAACATCAGTACTTTGACAAAAACTGTAAGGGTGGAAGGATAGCTTTTGTAACTAAAAATGTCAGATTGAGGAATTGATACGGTCAGAATTTTAAAGAGCATCTCCAATTCCCTCATCTCACAGAAGAGGAAAGAGAAATGGAAGCTGAATAAGTGTTCTGGTGTCCTCTGCCCACTGTTATTTTTGCTTCTGAAAAATATAATTTGCACCAGATACAAAAATACTTAAAAATAGTGCCTGAGCCATAAAGTTTGGCCAAGGGTCTTATTTCCTTCTTTGGTCAAAGTGAAAAGTAGTACCCTGAGGATAGAAATCACAAAAATCCTTGCCCAGAAAAGGTGGTATGCATCAATTTAATTAGAAGCTAATTTGGAAAACAAATTTTCTCATTGTCAAATTTCTATAGCTGGACCTTATGATGACATTTCTGCAGAACACAAAATATATCATTTATATAGGGTGTACAGTGTTCTATAGGGATATGCTAATTTTTAGCTGGTAAAAATAATTTAGTGGGATATAAAATCTTTGACCAAGTAAACAAGAAAATCTGCTGCATTCTTTATGTAATTACTTTTTATTTTTTTAATTTTTATTTATTTTTTTATAATTACTTTTTTAAAGAGATTTTGGCTCATATGACCTTTTTAAAACACTTGAGTCATAAAAAATCCAAAGTAACCAACAACCAAATCAACCTTGTCATCGTCTCATTATTTTTAATATGTAGTAGTGACAGTCTAATATATGTAACCATTTTCCCATTAGGAGGTCTATACATTAACTAGTATCAAAGTACATCAATTTCGTCAGTTTTTTTTTCATGTGTAAGAAACAACAAAATTGGCTTTTCAAAAAAAGAAACATATTGCCATTAAGGCTTCAAATATATGAGGTAAAAAAATGGAAGCTATATATGAAACATTTATTATAAACTAAGTTCAATTTAAATGGCAGGCCTGAGATTTTCTATGGCAAAATTACCATAATTATTCTAAGTTAAACAAAAGTTCCCAATACTAATGGTTAAGTCATTCTACCATATTTCTGATTAAAGGTACACTTGTTGGACTGGTTTTGTTTTGTTTTTAAGTAGGCTCTATGCCCAGCATGGAGCCCAACCCTTGATCTCATGACCCTGAGATCAAGACCTGAGATCAAGAGTCAGGTGCTAAACCAGCTGAGCTATCCAGGCATCCAGGCGCCCCTATAGGACTAGTTTTAAGTAACATATAGCCATTGGTTTTTCTATCTGCCTTTTAATGTGATTCACTGAAAAATTTAAATCATAAAGGAAGTTAACAACCCCTTAATTTATAATGAGTTTGAAGTTTATTTTACAGCACTTTTATTGAGACATCATATAACTACTGATCAGGACTGTTTACAAATGTAATGCTTGGCCTTTGAGACAATTAGAAACTTCTAAGTACTAGATTTTACATCATGATTTGTTTAACTTAAGAAGTATTATGATGGTGAAAACTAAGAAAAGAAAATCTAAAGCAAAAATATAATGATTTCCACAAAAACTATATATTCCTCCCTTATATCAAAGGGAGGGAAGGAAGTAGGAAGGAAAGAAGAAGATGAGAAGAGAAAGAAAAAGGGCAAGACAGGCAAGAAAAATACTTTTTTTTCCTGTTTGCAAAAAGGAGGGAAACTCTTGAGGTCTCAGCAAATAATGTAATCAACTGAGTCAGTTTAAATTAAGGCATCTTCTTTACATATTATTGAATCCCATCATGCCTTTCATATTGCCAGCAGCACCCTGTTGAAACTGCCTCATCATGGACTGAAGTCCTGCCATACCACCTAGAGTAAAAATAGGGTAAAATCAGATAATTATTAAGTGGAACTTGAAAGGTGTTACCAAATAAATGGTTTTACTTCTAAAAAATTTCTGGGATCTGACTGCAATTTGGTCATCAGCTTTAAAGAACATACCAATTAAAAATATCTGTTATCACCAGTATCTTTATCTATAAAAGAGATTGAATAACCTACCTCATCATGTTAGAAGGAATAAATAATATATAAAAAGATCTTAGTTCCTGTTACACAGCAGGGAGTTAATAAATCTAAACAAAATTTTTTTCTGAGAAGTCCAAAAGAGTCTTGTTGTAAATAGTAACCAATTCTGGGGAGTGGAGGAGTTGTTTCAAAGGACTCCCAGGAAGAAAAGAATTCATCATTTATTAAATATCTATATGCTCAAAGTTGTACTAAATGCTTTCATGTATATTAGCTCACTTAATTGTCACAATTTCTTGATGAGATATCTGTGATTTTACAAAAGAGGAAAGTGAGGTTCATAAAGTTTAAGGAACGTTTTTCATAGGTCACTAGCAAAAGTATAATTGGGTTTCAAAATCCTTATATAATTTCAAAGTCTTATCATTGAAAATAACCCAGATTCTAAACTAGGGCAAATAGTCACTGAAACAAACATTAACAAAAGATGATTAAGTATATTGCTTAAAAAATCACATAGATGGCAGAAGAGTGAATAAAACCTCAATTATATAGCACTATTACAACTATCCAACTTAGAATTCAGATGACCATTTCCCTCAAATCATACATCTTTTGAACAGATATTCATCATATCACAACAGAAGGCTTATTAAAACTTAACCCTTATAAATTAACTGTGTATTATAAACTGGTAACAACTTTGTACTTACCCATGTGATGAAGAACTCTTGGATCCATCATTTTGGCCATTTGTTGATTCAGTTTTGCCATCTGTGACTGGCTCACATTCTTAGACATGTCACCACCTGAATAAAAAAAAAAGGTTTTGCGTCAATGTAGAATATAATATAATCAAGGTATAGAAAGTTTAATGAACTGAGTAAAATTTGTTAGAAATCACTCCTAATCTTATCACCCTAACACATAATTTCTATTTGTACATATTCCCTTCTCATCTTTATCTCAATTACTTAAATATTTTTGAGAAAGAACGAGTGAAATTCTGTATTAAGGGATATTTAAGGGATTTTTTTAAGGGCTATGATTTTTGTTAATAAAAAATTGTATCCAATGATTATTAATAGGAAGCTATAACAGTTGTTTAATAGTCCTATGGGAGAATGCTGAACAAAAACCTGACTATAGATAAGGATTCACAGGGAAAGTACCTGGATTGCTTGTAGATTAATATGAAAGAATAAGACAGAGAACATGAAGATTTGCAAATATCTAAGAAGCTATTAAAAATAATGAAAGGCTTCAGAGAATGGAAAGACAAATAATGCAACTCCATTTACCAATGAATTTCCACACACTCAATTGAAACTCCACAGTAAAAAAGGAAGCCAATAAAAGAGATGCACTCTGAGGCAGAACAGGTAAGAGCATCCTTTAGAGAAAAGCTGCTGTGGTCTTAAGAGACAGGAAGCAAAACAGATCATCAATGCAACTACAAGTAGAGTTGCTTCAGGCAAAATTATTTCAAAGGAACATTAATTCTGGTATTTCCTCAGAAATTCTCATTATGAAAATGAACATTAAGGCTGGCTAATCTGAATAAATTACATGAATGAATAGATTACATGAATTAAGAAATATGAATGAAAGATGTTTTTTATAAAACATGATAAAAAAATTTCACAATTTTTTTTTAAATTTCACGATTAATACATCTGTGTAAGGTGTGAATACTCTGCCCATTGACAAATTATTTCTGAGGAATTAAAACTTCTAAAAAATATTAAGAACTTGGTGTGACAAGAATGTATGTCACATCCACTCCCCATTTCATCTTGATTCTGCCTTTATTGAGTAATCAATGCTATCAATGCTTAGATAAACAGGTCCACAGTAGTTCAATCAAGAATAGTCAGCTTTCTCTCTCTAAAATAAATAAATAGGGATTCCTGGGTGGCTCAGTGGTTTAGCAGCTGCCTTTGGTTCAAGGCATGATCCTGGAGTCCTGGGATCAAGTCCCACATCGGGCTTCCTGCATGGAGCCTGCTTCTCCCTCTGTCTGTGTCTCTGTCTGTGTCTCTGCCTGTCACTTTCTCTGTGTCTCTCATGAATAAATAAATAAAATCCTTAAAAACAAAAAACAAAACAAAACACAAACAGGGTTATTTGGGAAAGATGTTAAACATATTTAATAATCACTATCTGAAAAAAAAATCACTATCTGAAATAGCATGTGATGTGAGAAATTATAACCCATCTTAAACATGTTTTCTAATTTTTCTTCCTGTCACAAAAAAATAGCATATAACAAGCAAAAAAATAAAGCATCAAAGAAAAAAGATGATTTAAAAAATTATATAAATATTCATCCTTTTTAGAAAGCTATTCAATAGTATTGCTTCATCTTTGGAGATTATCTAATCAATGTGTTTGAAATAATAAATTCACTTCAATAGTGTTTGTAATACAGAAAAAATATTTGCGAGGGCTTGGACAATTGACTAACTCTGGAAAAGTAAATTTATCTTTTTACCTTATTCGATACACAGCAAAATAAATTTCAGATGGGATAAAAATTTAAAAACCTAAAAAATAAAACCAAAACAAGTAGAAAATGTAGGTGACTACTGTGGTTATCAAGATGGGGAAGGCTTTTATGAGCATAAGAAAATTTAAAAAAAAAATGATAAATAGGCTTGCCTACATTAAAAAGGAAAGCTTCCATTCACTAAAAACTGTAAATAAAAGGCAAATGAAAACTGGGTAAAATATTTGTAAACATAAACCAAGGATTTTATTTTATTTTTTTTAAAGATTTTATTTATTTATGAGGGACAGAGAGAGAGAGAGAGAGAGAGAGGCAGAGATGCAGGCAGAGGGAGAAACAGGTCCCATGCAGGGAGCCCAACGCAGGACTCAATCCGGGACTCCAGGATCAGGCCCTGGGCGAAAGGCAGGTGCTAAACCACTGATCCACCCAGGGATCCCAAGCCAAGGATTTTAAAGAGTGATTACAAAGCAACGGGAGAAAAAAAGACAAATGAAAAGGATCCTAAGAGATGATTCACAAAGGAAATCCAAACTAATAAATGTATGAAGAGATGTTAAACTTGAGTAGTAATCTAAAAAACATATCCTGAATCATTAAACTGAAATTATTAAATTGAAAATATTAAATAAAATATTACTCAGCTATTAGAAATGACAAATACCCACCATTTGCTTCAACGTGGATGGAACTGGAGGGTATTATGCTGAGTGAAGTAAGTCAGTCGGAGAAGGACAAACATTATATGTTCTCATTCATTTGGGGAATATAAATAATAGTGAAAGGGAATATAAGGGAAGGGAGAAGAAATGTGTGGGAAATATCAGAAAGGGAGACAGAACGTAAAGATTGCTAACTCTGGGAAACGAACTAGGGGTGGTAGAAGGGGAGGAGGGCGGGGGGTGGGAGTGAATGGGTGACGGGCACTGGGGGTTATTCTGTATGTTAGTAAATTGAACACCAATAAAAAATAAAAAAATAAAAATAAAAAAAATTTAAAAAAAATATTAAATAATTAAATTATTATAAAATTCATTCAGCATCAACTATGTATCTGATCAAAAGAGACAAAATCCCCGGCTAACCAGAAGCAGATGAATCAGCCTAAATATCCACTGCACCAAAGATATAATCATAACTGGAAGAGTATTCAGTGCTTAAAAGTTAAATCTTGAAGAATATTTGACGATATGGAATAATAGTAATGATGTTTCAGAAGAAAGCAGTAGTTCACTAGTTATAGTCCTATTTTGCAATAGGACTGATAGGATTCCCTGGGGAGAAAAGGTGATGGGTGTTTTAAGTTTTTTTCTTATACTTTCTTATTCTCTCTAAATTTTCTTTACTATGTATTACATCTTCATAAAGATAAAGTCATTGTTTATCTTTAATAAATATTAGTGTTTATTACCTTGAATCTGAAAACATAAATCAGATCATATTCAAGAAGTACATGAATATAACATGAAATTCGGCAATGTGTTTTCCAGTACTGGCAGTACTACTTGGCTTTAATTTTAGTTTCTCAATTTCTTTCTTTACTTTCGCTATGTTAAATAATGATGAGTCTAATACTTTTCTTACCTTTGAAAAGTCCTTTGATACCTCCCATCTTTTTTACCATCTGTGCAAATTTGGTATATTGTGTCAAAAGTTCTTGAACATCTCTTGTTGACACACCTGATCCTCTTGCTACTCTCTGGATTCTTCCTGGTTGCTTACTAAAAACCTTGGCACCATCAGTACTGTCAAGTTCTGCAGACAAGGATTAATTACTTTCATTTACATACAATTAATATTATCAAAAGTTATGTACAAATTTATCTTATACACAAATAAAATTACCGCCAGATTTAACAAATGTTATCATCTGCCATGTTTGCATCTGATTTTTAAAATTTAAACATGAAATATATTCAAAAGAACATCTATAATATTTATAAACTATAAAAACAATAAAACAAATACACATGTACTCACCCCACAGTTTAAGTAAAATAGGACATTCTGAAAACTTTTGAAGCCTATGTGTACCTTTTCCATATCTCATTTCCAACTGCTCCTCAGAGCATATACTAGAAGCATAAGGTATATTCAAAAAAGAAAAGTGCTCGCTTTAGCTCTAAATAACTATTAACATTTAAATCATAAATTTAGGCATCTAAGCAACTGAAGTAGGTAGGTTCTATCATCAACAGAATAACGGTAATATTTTCTATATAATTTCGACTAGTATTTTAATCTTTTCTGTGAGATAAAGAATGAGTTAATTCCCTCCAGTGTTTTTATAACTCTTAGAATACAAGGTGCATTTCTTCTGGCATTAGCTACATATGATCTCAGACAGAATACAATGGACTTTAATTAAAATTCCTAATACATCTGCATTCTCTCTACAAGATCTCCCATTAAATAGTCAGCTACCCTCAGTCCAGATGTCACACTATCTAAAATATAGTAATCTATGCCATTCTATTATACCTGTAATTATGGAAAATCTTTTCCATATTAAAATAAAATAAATTTGCCTGGCACTTCTTATTTGCATACATGTCTCCTTGCCAGGCACAAAGAAAAAGGCTTTCAAATATCTGAGAGCTACCAAGTCTCTGGTGAATCTCCTCTAGGTTACAAATATCCAACTCCTTTGACTATTCCTCTTAGAACTCCTTTTTTTTTTAAGATTTTATTTTTATCTATTTGACAGAGGAAGCGAGCACCAGCAGGGGTAGCAGCAAAAGGAGAGGGAGAAGGAGACTCCCAGCTGAGTAGGGAGCCCAATTCCAGGCTCAACAAGGAACTCCGGGTCAGAACCTGTAGTATATATATTCATTTTAGGGACAGGCTAAAAAAGTGACTGAGTTAACAAGAAAGGTACAGTAAAAGTGGAGAAAGACGATACTAATAGAAGCCAAGCAAAAAGGTGATCAACAAGTGCCACTGTTGTAAAGGTCAAGAAAAAGACTGAAAAGGATCCACTGGAGCAGCCCAATAGGTTATTGGAAATCTTTGTATATTCTATTTCTGCATAGTGGTAGGGACAGAAGTCAGATTTCAGTAGTTTGAGAAAAATACAAACTGTTCTTCCAAGAAGTTTGACTAAACAAAGAGTAAAGAAGCATGAGGGAGAAGTATGAGCCCAGAAAATGTGAACTTAAGAATGTTTATATGCTGAAAGGGGAATAAAAGTCAGGAGGTAAGAAAAGACTGGAGACAGGAAAGGATTTTATTGAGGGAGATCTAAGGTCCTTGAAAAAGCCTGAAGAGTGGTTCATGACTGTCACAGTCTTATAGCTAAGTTAGCCAAAGGCTGAGGGAATTCTATGCCAAAAGCCTGTGTTTCTTTGTAAAGTCAGAGGTCAAGTGGTAGAATTGAAAGCCTAAGGGTGGGGGGGGGGTGATAAAGGTTTGGAATACGTGCTGGGTTGAATCAGAAAGAGTGTTTAAAAACTGGAAAAAAGATAAAGGGGTCATGGAACTAGAAATGTTAATGGGCTGGAAGTATAGGAGGAGGTAGTGATAATACAGGATTACAGAGAGCAGTATTCTAATAAGACTGAAACCTTGAGGAGCGCCGGGATGGCTCAGTCAGTTAAGTGTCCAACTCCTGATTTCAGCTCAGGGAGCCTCACATTGGGCTCCATGCTGAGCGTGGGGCCTGCCTAAGACTCTCTCTGTCTCTTCCTCTGCTCACCCCTCCCCCACTCGTGCGTGTTCTCTCTCCCTCTTAAAAAAAATACTGAAGCCTCGAGAGTTTCAGTACAAAATAACTTTGTAAGCATTGCTTAAACTATTTCTCTTACAGATTCCCAAATCATGTTAACATATGAGAGCTCTGAGGAGACATATATAATAAACTTACTAGTTTTTTTAACCCACAATTCCCCCCAAATTTATTTGACTACAGAACATTCCTTTCAAGCTATATCTATCATCATCTGAAGAGAGTTTTTTCCACGGAACTCATTTGGAGAAACACTGTACTCCGCATTTCTCTATATGAAGTCAATCCAATAACCAGAACTCTGAGTTCAAAACAGCTACAAATCTACCTAATCTTTCAGTCTACATTTTTTCCAGTCTTGTCCACAAGAACACAGTGAAACTATCCACTTGCAAATATTCAGAACATTGCCCTCTAAATCAAGTAATCTGCCATCTTACCTTGATCATTCATACTATCCATTATCGTCATTAACTTTTTTAGCCTTGCCATTGACTCTTGTTCATTTCCTTTGCTCATAAAATCTGTACCAAAACCAGGGATCATACCCTAAAACAAATATATTTAAACATAAAATTAACAACAGCTTGTGATTAAATTGTTCAGAATGTTCACATTTAACTACTAGCTTTAATTTTGACACTAAATTTTTAAAATATTTTTTTACCCAAATAGCAAAAATAATGAAAGTAAAGGCATCTATTCTTAAACATTTTAATGAAAAACAAAAGAAGGTAGAAAAAAAACTTTTTTGGATAACTAACCAAGATCTGACTGAAGGGGCCCATCTTCATGATATTTTGAAATTGTTCATACATGTCTCGCAACGTAAACTGACCTGAAATACAACATAAATGGTTCAGGTATGTTAGAGAATGTACATTTCCATTCAATAAAATTAATCTTTTCCTTAGTCATGGATTCATCTTGAAGCATACTTGCAAAATATCTAATCAATAAATATTCCTGAGCAGTTAACTATGGGCAAGATCATATGGTAAATGCAGTCGAGAATTTATAGATACACAGACAGATTCTATCCTAGAAAAGCTTACACTCTATCAGAAAAAATGGACAGAAGTAAATATACAAAAAACGTGAAAACAAGGCAGACAAACTCTACCATACTAGGATGACTAAAATGAAAAAGGCTTACAACACCAAAAGTTCAAGAAGATATGGAGCAAGCAGAACTCTCATAGATCACTGGTAAAAATGTAAAACGGCAAAAACACTTTAGATTATTTGGCATTTTCTAAACAACATGGCTGTCCATGAAGAGGAAAATGATAGACTATGGATGAAATACTACTCAGCAATAAAAGAACAAGCTACAGGTACATAGAACTAAATGGATGAATGTCAAAAAAATTATGCTGTCAAAGAAACCAGGTGTAGGGAAAAAGGGACATACTAGGATTCCTACAATATGATGTACTTACTAGGAAGGAGAATGAGCAAACTTTCTAGTTAATGGAAATATTTCCTGATGGATATGTGTTTCTGTGCATTTGTTAAAATTGTTGGAACAATATCCTTAGGAACCACGCATTTCATTATATGTAAATTAACTTCAATTAACCAACAACAACAATCCAAAAAAAAAACAATCCAGAGTATTTTCTATTTATGGCCTAAAGATATAACTGGAAAAGGCATTTGGTTTTACTCATCCTGAATTTAAGTGGCAGTACAATATTATTTTAAAGCTTTTATTTACTTATTCATGAATGACACAGAGAGAGAGAGAGAGAGAGAGAGAGAGAGAAAGAGGCAGAGACACAGGCAGAGAGAGAAGCAGGCTCCATGCAGGGAGCCTGACGCGGGACTCGATCCCAGGACTCCAGGATCATGCCCTAGGCAGAAGGCAGTGCTAAACCGCTGAGCCACCCGGGGTGCCCGACAGTACAATATTTTAAAGGAAATGTTATAGCAGGCAGCTAGATATGTAAAATTAAACAGTGGTAGAAAAAGTTAAGGCTGAAATACATATTTGGCTATTACACAGGAGTGACCATTGAAGCCATGATAGTACAGGAAATACACTGTCATGGAACCCACATGAAAAGTTCAAAAACAAAAGAAAGTAACAAATATTGGGAACCAAGGGGGAAAAAAAAGGCTGCTACTACTTTTGCCCTTGGTGACCTTAGAAATGAGTAGAATGCTAAGAGCAGAAGCAAAATGCAGGCATAAGGAGAGATCTAACAGTTAAAAAGTAGACTGACTAGGGATATATTACCCAGTTTAATTTGGTGGCAGAAGCAGTGGTAGAGCTGTTCAAGTATAAAGAAAGGTGGGGAAAAGCACCCAGCAATGAGGGATAGATTCATTCATTAAACAGATATTTATTAAAAATCTACTAAGTGCCTGAAACTATGCTAGGTACTATAAACATAAAATGTAAGGAACACAGCTATGAACTTACCTTTGCCTTCAAACAGGGAAGACATATATCTAATAATTATAATGAATAATACAAAAATTACAGGGTGCAATGGAAACATATAGCAGAGTTCTAACTCAGTCCAGGGATCAGGTAAAATGCCCCTAAAGAAGGAGAGACTGAAGTATGAGTAAGAGTTAGCCTCTATGGCTGGGGAGAGGGGCGTGGAAGTATGAAGAAGAGAGAACACCTGTTTAACAGGCAAAGGCACAGAGGTGACATATATTTCAGAACCTGAGAGAAATTCGACATGACTGGCACATGGAAGGTTAAGGAAAAGAGCATCAAAAATGATATGGAAGATGAGCAGCCCAGGTGGCCCAGCGGTTTAGTGCCACCTTCAGCCCAGGGTGTGATCCTGGAGACCCTGGATCGAGTCCCAGATCGGGCTCCCTGCATGGAGCTTCTCCCTCTGCCTGTGTCTCTGCCTCTGTGTGTGTGTGTGTCTCTCATGGATAAATAAATAAAAGTCTTAAAAAAATGATATGGAAGATGTGAGCTAGTTGGTAGAGTCGTGGGTTTTTTTAAAAAAAACTTTAAGTAATCTCTACACCCAAGGTGGGGCTCGAACTTACAACTCTGACATCAAGAATTGCATGCTTCTCTGACTGAGTCAGCCAGGTACCCCAATAATAGTCATTTGACAAGATTCTAAGAGCAATGGGAAGCCACTGAAAGATTTTAAGAAAGGCAGTAATGTGATTAGACTTGCATTTTCGCCGCAGTATAAAAAATAGATCCAAGGGGAAGAATCCAAGAAACAGGAAGATCTGTTAAAATGAGACTTAGAATAAACAACCTATTAAAGAGATAAACTTGCATAATTGCAGGAGCTGCAAGAAAAGGGAATGGAATGAAGATATTTAGGAGGTAGAACTACTAGGACAAGCTGACAGATGGGAAAAGGAATGGGCAGAGCAAGAAAGAAATAAGAGAGTCCATGACAACACCCAAGATTCTGCCTCTGGCAATAAGACAAATGACATTAGCATTCATTGATGATAACAATGAGGTGAGACTTTAGGATGGGAAGATACAGATACGCTGAATCTGAAATGTCTATGAACATCCAAGTATGGTCTAGTAAACAAACAGGTATCAACCTGAAGCTCCAGAGAAAGAAGATGGCCTAGCATTGGTCCCTGAAGAATACCAACATTTAAGAGAGGGATAAAGGCTTAGGTAACTGACAAGATAAGTGAGAATGAGCAGAGGCAGGATAGTATATAACCATGGAAACTAAGAGTAAGATCATTTGGAGGAAAAAAAGAAATGGTCAATAATAATATACGATGAATACTTCTGATTTTATATATATCAGCTGACTTAATCTTCACAAGTTTATAAGGAAGATACTTAGCGTTACCTACTTTTTACAGATAAGGAAATTAAGGTTCAGTAATTTGAAAAAGTTATACAGCTAAAAATAGATCAAATATAAATTCAAATATGACAAATTTAAGAATTTGAGCTTTTTTTTTTTTTTTTTAGAATTTGAGCTCTTAATCACAACATATATTCTTTATAGGAGTGGTCTTAAATGTGGAGTGAAAACAAATGTGTGCTTAATCTCATTCTTCTACATTTTTTTATATTTAGTGTATATATTATATATATATACACACACATACACACTCATAATTTGTAAATAAACAGATTAGAAAGAGTGTTCCAACTTACATTTAACCTGTTCTACTTCATGAAATTCAATGAAAATCTCAATTTTAACCTTCAGGCAATTTGATTACAAGAAAGAAAATAAAAACACTCAATTCTACAATTGTTTACAGATTATCTGAGATTTAAAATGATTTGCATATAAATCATGTAGAAAATAAACATTTGACGAATTGAACTTTAATAATAGATTTGTCATTTCAAACAAATTAACAGTAGCTTTATCAAAAAGAAATTGTGAGAAGACATCAGAGAGCAAATGCTTTTTGCTTCTCATATACCATGTTTTAACTTCTCTATAAGTGCTTCATTGTCATCCAACTTCAACTCATTGACTTTATCTATCAGTCCTTCGATGTCACCCATACCTATAAGACCCCAAAAAAAAAAAAATTAACAACAGTATATACTGCTTTACATTATATAAAATACATGCACATAGATAATACCCCTGTGAGACAGCAGGTCAGATATTCCTACTATATTTTAGAGGTGAGAAAACTGAACCTCAAGAACTTAAAACAAAGCAGGAACTCCAGCCCCAGGTTTTATTCCAAACTCCATGCTCTCGAACTCTATTACCTGATACAAAAGGTTTTACTGCCATTACCCTTGCTATTACCAAAACCACGTATTTTTGTATTGTGCTCTAAAACTTTTCCAAAGAACTCTTTCTAATACTTCATCCTCTACCACTCAAACCAAAAGAAGAAGAAAACCATCATCCTGATTTTTTACAGGTGAGGAAGATAAATCATAGAAGGTAATGATTTTCCTAAATTAGTCAATGAGAGAGTAGGATTAAAATCCTAATCTGTCCTAAAGAGCCACGCTATTCCTTAGAGATTTTTTTATATCCCACCACTGTACATACCAAGAAGCTTGCTGATAAAAGGCTGTGTTTTGAAAGGTTCAAAATCATCTATGTGTTCCCCTGTACCAATGAAAATAATTGGACTTTTTGTGGCAGCAACTCTGCAGAGAAAAGGAAAATGATGAAATAATCTAAAAAAGGTAAATTTTTTCCAGCAGATTTCAAAGTAATTAAAGATATACAGTTCAAGTTTCTTTTCACTTGTTAAAACAGAACTATATCAGAAGGACTCCAAATTTGTTTTTATTTAAAATTCTTTTATAGACCATATTAGGTATGCCACTAGAATTTATCTTTTTTTTTTTTCAATTTGGGTATATACTGGACTGTATTTTATTTTATTTTTTTAAAAGGTTTTATTTATTTATTCACAAGAGACACACAGAGAGAGGCAGAGACATAGGCAGAGGGAAAAGCAGGCTCCCCGAGGGGAGCCCAATGCGAGACTCAATCCCATGACCCCAGGACCATGACTGGAGCCAAAGGCAGAGACGCTCAATCACTGAGCCATGCAGGTGCCCCTGGACTGTATTTTAAATGATCAATAGAAAGCTATAAATACATACACACACACACAAGCCCCATATAAGCCCAAGCCTTAGAACAATAGCATCAGTAATACTTACGCACTGAGTGCACCACCTCCTTTTGCATGGCCATCAAGTTTTGTCACTATTACCGAAGCTACATCTACTTTATCTTTAAAAGCCTTTGCCTGGGCTTCACAAGCCTGTCCAATGGAGGCATCCATCACATAAACAATGTTATCAGGTTGCTAGAAAATTTAAATAAGAAAGATACATATTTTTACTGCTCTTGAGCAAATTTCATCATTAGAAGCTATAGAAAAATATTTATTATAAGTATTTGCTATCTTTATTATTATTATCAAATCAATAAATATTTATTGAGGGAGTACTATATATTAGACACCATTTAGGTCCTGAGACAAAGAAATAAATAAAATCCTTGTCCTTATGAGACTTATATTCTAGTCAGAAGACACAGATAATAAATGGGCAAGTAAACATTTCAGATGTACAACAATATGAGGTATGGGAGACTTTTTTTAGATAGGGCGGCCAGGGGAAGCCTCTCTGGAATAACATTTGAGATGAGGCCTGAATAAAGAGGAAAAATGTTTTTTATATGTAATGATCTGAGGAATCACATTCTACGCAAGAGAATACTAAAAGTAAGTAAGAGGGAAAAAGTAGAAAAGTATGAATTAAAACCAAAATGAATAAAACAGAGGTGAGGTTATTTCCCTTAGCTCTGCTCAACCAGGTCAAAATAATGCATGGCTAAAAAGAAATTTATTAGCATTGATTAGCTAAAGAATTACTGCCAACTCCTCAAAGGCAAAACTGAGTTCATGGGCAAAATATGTGCTACAGATTATCTAGAAGCTGCTTCTTTTCCCTAAATTATTTCCATCACAATTTTAAAGAGACACTAAATGATCATTAACATTTTTAAATGCTTCATTTTGAAAATCTTTCAAAATTCAGCTAAAGGAAATGTCCTAATTTGATTTAAATAATTTACAGAAAAGTCAATATGAAAGGTTAATTTTAAAATTATGTTTTTTATTATATATACAATAAGATGATTAAGTGAGAAAGGAAAATTTTTTGATACTTATTCATGAAAATTTCATATCTAGTATAGAGAAGATTAAGTCCTTACCATACAAATACATATACCCAAAATAGAAAGAAATAAATTACTTGGAATCTATTATACAACCAAAAATAACTTACATAGATCATAAACTCAATAAGGGGTTGTAATTAAATTAGCCAAAGTCCTTACCATGTTGTTAAATTGAAAGTTACTTACTATAGCGTTAGCAACTTGAAGCATTTCTTCAAACAAAGAGTCTTCCTGTTTATGGCGTCCACTTGTATCAACAATAATAATTTCAAAATTTTCATTTTTGAATTTCTCCACTCCTTCAGAGGCAATGATAACAGGATCCATTTCTGTATAGCTATTTAACAAGGACAAATGATTCAACAACAACCACAGAGCAAAACTTCCGAATACTAATAATTTGACAATTATTAGTATAACTTTATTCTGAAAAAGTCACAATTTCAATTCTGAAAAATAAAATCTAATAAATGTTAAAAATAGCAAACAAAAAAGTTTAAAAATAAAGATAGCAAACCACTTCTAGAGCAGCAGAAAGCATTATTTAGTTTTCCAATTACAAAATTCTATATGATTCTGCTGCATGTCTTATCTGAATGAGTTTTTTCCCTCAAATACTTTTTATATTTTCTTTAATAATTGAAGAATACATACACATGCTTTCCCATTTAACACCCTTTCATAAGCATTTTATAAAGCCATTAAATATTCTTGTAAAACATGACTTTTTAGGCTAAATAATATTCCATCATATGTTATGCTATCATTTATTAAATAAATGCCCTATTGTTGGTCATCTGAAGTATTTCTAATTTCTTGGTATTAAAAATATAGCCAGGGATGCCTGGGTGGCTCAGCAGTTTAGTGCCTAACTTCAGCCCAGGGTGTGATCCCAGACTCCTGGAATTGATTCCCATGTCAGGCTCCCTGCATGAAGCCTGCCTCTCTCTCTGCCTATGTCTCTGCCTATGTCTCTGCCTCTTCTCTGTCTTTCATGAATAAATAAAATCTTAAAAAATAAATAAATAAAAATAAAAAATAAAAATATAGCCAATATAAAGAGTTCATAATGTTGTTTCTTTGAAAATTGTTATGACACAGTCCTACAGCTTGAATTGGATCAAATGATCTGAAATTTAGGCTTCTGATTTCTTTTTTGTTGATTTTGATGGGAGTTCTCTGGGCTTCCTAGATTTGGATCCATTTCCTTCCCAAGATTAGGGAAGTTTTCAACTACTATTTCCTCAAATAAATTTTCTGCCTTTTCCCTCTTCTTTTTCTGAGACTCTTATAATATGAATGTTATTACATTTATTTTAATGGGTAGGCTTTTGGTTCCTAAAAGGAAAACGTCTTCCATAAAAGTTTAATTTCATTCCTAATTCACTACATTTTCACAATTGTCAAAAATCTTTTAAACTTTAAAATCCAGAAACGAGATCACATTGTAATCTGCACTATTTTCAGAAGTGGCAATTTTTTATACAGATCAATACTGTCAAATGAAAAGACAGATGTTAAAAAAAAGTTTTCTCCTTAAATGAGCAACAATAAAAATCAGGTATGAAGGCATTTAATAAGAATATGTGAGATTTAAATGAAGAAAATTACAATATTTAAGGACATAAATTTTTAAAGCAAAAACAACACAATAGGTTCCTAAACTGAACTCTACAATATAGTAAAGATGTCAGTTCTTCACTAAGTTAACTAGTTTCAAAGTAGTTCCAATCAAAATCTTTTGGGAACTTAATAAGGAATTTCAAAATTTAATCTAGGAAAATAAGCAGATGAAAACAGGCAAGAGGATGTTGAAAAAAAAAGGATCAGCATTACCAGATATTTTTAAATATGCTAAAGATATAATTAAAATTTATAAATGTACAAAGAAATATGATGGAATTCATATTGGAATGAATGGAATGCACACAGTGGAATGCAATGATGCCATAAAATGGAATTAACTTAAACAGTATATGGTCTATTTCAGAATAAAGATTTCATTGTTTTGTGAATGTATTAATGAAGTACAATATATTTACATTGAAAAGTTGCACAAATTATAAATGCAATGAATTTTCACAAAGTGAACACATCCAGGTCAAGAAACAACATAACCAGCACCACACTCCCTCCCAAGAGTAACCACTATCTTGTCATAAGATCCCATTTGTAATCAACTCCTTAGTGGTCTACTGATACACACAGTAAGATGTACTATTTTAAGTGTTCATTTTGATGAGAGCTGACAAATTTACATATACCCACTACCACAACAAAGTAAAAAGCACTGTAAGACTCCATTTCAATTTAAAATTATCTGTCTATATCTGTGTGTTCATTTGCACGGACATTGAAATAAACCACAGGTGGACAGGCTAAAAACTGGTAACTGGGAAGTGAAATCTTTAGCGCTTTCACTTTAAAAGTCTTAAAGGGCAGCCCGGGTGGCTCAGTGGTTTGGTGCCGCCTTCAGCCCAGGACGTGATCCTGGAGACCCGGGATCGAGTCCCACGTCCGGCTCCCTGCATGGAGCCTGCTTCTCCCTCTGCCTGTGTCTCTGCCTCTCTCTCTCTCAAGAATAAATAAGATAAAAAAAATAAATAAAAAAAAGAATAAATAAAATCTTAAAAAAAGAACTGCTTTAAAAAATAAATTAAAAAATAAAAAAAATAAAAGTCTTAAATAAAATAGATTTTTAAAAAAATACAGGACAAATGGTTATGTAACAAATAGCTCTGTATATGCCACCCCTAAAATAAATGCTAATATGTAAATTTAACAGCAGAGATGCAGTTCAAATTCTTCCTCAGTCCCAGTCCCTTCAGTCCTTCCAGAGAAAACAATGATCACTAACATTTTACTCCATATATGTATTATGTTTCTTAAATTTACATGAGTAAAAGAAAGATTATTTCATAAATGGTATTGAGAATACTATTAAAAAATGCTCTGGCTTTAGCCAATAGTTAATTATCAGCCAAATTTCTTACAAATTTTGAACCAAAGGATACAACTGTTTGTTATCCCTTAATATTTTTTTATCCTTTGATTTTTAAGTCCATATTAGAATCAGTTCTTATCCTAAAAATAAATTCCTAATGCTATTCTTTAATCTACCTATTAGAAATCATAAAAAACTAAGGTGCCTGTGTGGCTCAGTGGTTGAGTGTCTGCCTTTGGCTCAGGTCGTGATCCTGGGGTCCTAGAATCAAGTCCCACATCAGGCTCCCTGTGGGGAGCCTGCTTCTCCCTCTGCCTATGTCTCTGCACCTGTCTCCCATGAATAAATAAATTCTTTTAAAAAAAAGAAATGAAATCATAAAAAAGTAAAAGAAAAAAAATTTAAATAAAGAATATATGGTAAGCCAAAAGTTCATTAGCATTTCTCGCCACCCAAAAAGTAGAAAGCATGACTAACAAAATGATACCATTCATTAAATTACCTCAAATTTTAGCTTCTTTACCTTACTAAGAAACCATTTATATGAATAATGTTAAGAAAATGTTATCCTCCCAAAAAGTCCTAAATTCAATATAGACTCAATTCTTTTCATTAATCATTCTAACATATAAATTACTTAACTGAACTACTATATCAAATAAAAGAAAGCAATGATCTCTACCTGAGATAATTATACATTATAAGCTTTTTTAGGATGATCAAACTTTCTAAAATTATTTACAAAAAAAAATAGTATGGAATTCACCCGTGTGTTTTATCAAGGAATGCTTCAGATAGGTCTTAAAAGAAACAATAAGGGACGCCTGGGTGGCTCAGTGGTTGATCATCTGCCTTCAGCTGAGGGCGTGATCCCGGAGTCCAGGGATTGAGTCCCACATCAGGCTCCCTGCATGGAGCCTGTTTCTCCCTCTGCCTATGTCTGCCTCTCTCCTTCTGTGTCTCTCATGAATAAATAGACAAAATCAAGAAAGAAGAAAAGGAAAGGAAAGGAAAGAAAAAAAAAGAAAAGGAAAGAAAGGAAGGAAGGAAGAAAAGAAATAAATAAGAATAGAGAAGCATACAAAGCAGGATGAAAAGTATAGGCAGATTATAAACTAAACAACATCCACTCTGATATATCAGGCTGGATCAGAAGAGTCATGTTATAATAATAAAAGAGAACACTTTATTAATTATACCCCACTTTGTTCCAGAAAGGTTTAAACTTCTAAGTAGATATTAAAATGTGACCAGACAGCCTAAAATAAAAACTGAGACAAGATGAGACACATAAATACGTATCAAAATAAAAACCGGAAACCCACCTTCCATAGAATGGAATTCTTGCTTTGGTAGCATTCTGTTTTAGTTGGTCAAAAGCTCCTATAAGATAAAGAGTTAATGAGTCCTCAAACTTAAAAATAAAAATTACAGAGAAGTTTTCAAATTTCAACACATTACCTGCTCTGAATGTGTCTGCACATATCAAACAGGTCTTCCAACCTTTCCTCTGGTAATAATATGCTAACTGGGAAAGAAATATTTTAAAAATACAACATTAATAACTACAAATTATTATGCACATAATTGTTTGTTTACCTTTATTACTTAAAGATTAAAATAAACTCACATTCTCCTGAAAGTAATTATTATTACACTGTTTTAAGTTTTTACTTGAATTCTAATTAGTTAACAAATAGTATTACACTAGTTTCAGGTGTAACATATAGTGATTCAATATTTTAATACATCACCTGGTACTCATTACAGCAAGTGCCCTCCTTAATCCCCATCACTTGTTTGACCCATCCCCTCCCCCGCCCCCACTTCTCTGATAGAACAACCAGGTTATTCTCTATAGTTAAGAATCTGTTTCTTGGTTTGTGTCTTTTTTATCCCTTTTGCTCATCTGGTTTCTTAAATTCCATATATGAATGAAATTATATGGTATTTGTCTTTCTCTGACTTATTTGACTCAGCATAATACTCCATGTTGTAGCAAATGGCAAGATTTCATTCTTTTTAATGGCTGAATAATATTCCCGTGTGAGTGTGTAAATGTTTTTGGATCTTGTCAAACTCGTGGTGGAGATACAAGTTTCTAGTTTTCACTGGAAAGCTCAAATTTTATCACTGGCCACAATATTTATTATTTGCCTTAAAGTGACAGGCTCACTTTACTTGAAAATCTTATTCAAGTCTGAATTACACAGATTATCTGTTTGTTCACATAAAAATGGTATTTAATGGCTGAAGAATATTCCTAGGAAAAAATAGTATTTTCCTAGATTCAAGTTAAAGTTACACACCTCTCATTACTTTTTTTTTTTTTTTTTTTTTTTTTTTTTAGAGAGAGAGAGAGAGTGCACATGCAGGGGGATGGTGGGGAGAGAGAGAGAGAATCTTAAGCAAGCTCCATGCCCAGGGCAGGGCCTGACAAAAGTCTCAATCTTACGACCTGAGCCAAAATCAAGAGTCGGCGACTTAACCAATTGAACCACCCAGGTGCTCCCAGTATTACATTTTTGAATACAGCAAATATGTTAAAAAGCTTGAGAGCTAACTGCCATCTAGTAACATTCAAAGGATATAAAATGATCAAGCAATACATGACCATAGTGAAAAATGTATAATATTCATGTTAATTAAGTAAAAAGAAACAATAACATAACCCTCTAAGAAATTATCTTTTTCTCTTTTTTTCTAGGTTATAACATAGTTGAGGCTTGTGAAACAAAATCTGGTAAGAAGCTTGTGGCACCCAATTCTGGAGAAAGAGATGGTATAACGAATTAAAAATTAGTAAAAGGATATGCAAATGAAGATCTGGATTATGTTGGGCAGGACACTGGAAAAAGGGAGCCTTGAACCACAGGAGATAAGGTAAGCTTTCCATGTTCTCTTCTCCAAAAATCATATGCTCACTTCTTTAAAGGACAGAAACAATCTCTTTGGTAAAAGAAATAGCACAATTATGTAAAAGTCTGCCATTCTTACAAAAAACAATCACAAGGGAGACTCTGGGATTCTTTCTTTTTATTGTAAAAAAAGCTATTACAAAAACATAACAGATATATTGAAAAACACAAAACTGTAAAACAACAATACTACCCTGGCTTTAACATATAATTTGATTTATACAAACATATCTTCTCTACGATTTTTTTTAAAACTAAGTATAATTTACCTTTGAACATGTTGTTGTTTTACCACTCCCTTGCAATCCAACAAACATGATCACATTCTGTTTTCCTTTAGTCGGTGTCCATGCTTTAACTCCAGGGTCTACAAGCTATGTACCAAAAATAAAATAAAAATAAAATCAGGTTAACATATGCTTACATTCAAAACCCCTTTCTCCACAACTTCTAAATTGTAAAAATAATTTAAAGACATTTTAGTATAAAAGACCACCATAATCCTACCATTCTACTACATGTTTACTATTTCCCTTTGAACACACACAGTGAAATGTAAGAATATAAAATAATGTATTGCAAAGTCATAAGCAAGCCTATACTCCCAAACCTAATTCAGAGAAGGGTCTCAAGACATTTTTTAGAACAAGCTGGAGTGTGAATAGTGAGACCAAGTTTGAGAGGAGCAATCCACATCAGCACTGCAGAAATATAAAAATGTATGTGCAGACCACTCTATGAACTTTTAAAGTTTTAGTAATGACATTAAAGAAAGTGAAAATAAAAAAAAAGAAAGTGAAAATAAGTCATGTTATTTTTAATACTTTATTTAACCCAGTATATTAAAATGTTATCATTTCAACATGTAACCTACATTTAAAAATGAGATATTTTATATTCCCTTTTCCCATATCAAGTCTTCAAATTTGGTATCTATTTTATACTTATAGCACATCTCAATGTATAATGTGTATAGCCACATTATAAGTGCTCAATAACTACATGGGGCTAGCTGCTACCACCCTGGGACAATACCTATCTTCATGTTCAATGAATGTTTATGTATGAGCAAAATTACAAATTACATGTGAAAGACTTTCCAGGTCAGTCAGATGTCAAGTTCTCCAATGCCAAAGACCTACTATTCTATAAAGTTACTATATTTAGAGGGCTAGTAAAAAATAACCACCAATTCCATGAGTCAGTAGGAAATTAAGGTTTGTATATGGACAGCCCACAAACTAATAAGCATGAAGCCTTTTTAAAGTTCATTTTAAAAAAATAATTCATTTGCAAGTCAGTTGTTTAGAGCAGACAGCACATATCTCCACATGATAATAAAGCCATAATTGCAGTTAATGTCCTAAACCAGAGACCAGCAAACTACATATGAATAAAGTTTTTATGCAACATAGCCATGCCCATTCATTTACTACTTCTATACTACAACAGCAGAGCTAGGTAGCTGCAACAGAAATCATATGGCCCACAAAGCCTAAACTATCCAGTCCTTAAGAGAAAGTTTTTAGAGCTCATGACAGACCATACCATAAAGATCACATAGTCCGTATTATAACTGAATTTCAAGGAAAGCCATGAGAAGGGAGGAAAAGAGAACACATTTCGTCATCTCTTTCCAAGGCGCAGGCTTAGCCTTAAGGAAACTTCTGAAATAGGCAAAATCTATCTTAAACATAAATCCACTCTCCCTCCCTTAGATCCTTTCAGAACATTCATGCTACCCTACATTCACCTCCATTCTCAGTATCTTACAGCAGAAGGACTCACCTCTCTATGAACCTAAATTCGGAACTTCTGTATTTTAGTGACTATTTTACAAACCTAACTCTTATTCCTTCTGCACTCTAGAACAGCAGTACTTTTCAGTTTCAGGACGCCTTTCCTTCTGTATTTTTTTTTAAAGATTCTATTTATTTATTTGAGAGAGAGAACATAAGCTGTGAGGAGAGGCAGAGGGAGAAACAGACTCCCCGCTGAGCAGGGAGCCTGGTGTGGGGCTCAATCCCAGGACCCTGAGATCATGACCTGAATCAAAGGCAGATGCTTCTACCAACTGAGCCACCCAGGTGTCCAGGACTCCTTTGTAATTATAGTAGTTTTTAAGATTAGTCGCAATATAGAATCTGAAACCATATAAACTTTCATATTTCATTACATTAAAATCTGTTATTCTATCTTGCACTTTGAATGGATCTTATGCTGGTGCATGATTTTATGACATCATATATTAGTCACTCACACATTTCACTAAACATCAAAAAAATTATTTATCAATACTGATCTCATCAGAAATGTTTTGGGATCTTGTCAAACTCATGGTGGAGATACAAGTCTCTAGTTTTCACTGGAAAGCTCAAATTTTATCACTGGCCACAATACTATTATTTGCCTTAAAGTGACAGGCTCACTTTACTTGAAGATCTTATTCAAGTCTGAATAACACAGATTATCTGTTTGTTCACATAAATATGGTGTTCTATAAAAGAAGCAGCTAGCTCAGCTTGCAATCAAATAAGCACATATGTGCCTTCCTCAAGACAACCATCAAATTTCAATATGCAACAAAAAAGCATTCTATATACTTCTTGTTTCATCCCACAAAATCGTAGACATGTATACTCAAGGGTTAAGATTTAATACAACTAATAACTTCTGCTCCATCAAGGGCGTTCTTAAGTAAAACTGGCTTTTTTTTTTCCCCCTGCAAGGGTGTAGTAGTAAAGAGTACAATGTCTCCTAGTGCAGTTTGGTACTACTGTCTTGATTCATGCTAGGGAGTTTTGCCCACCATTGCTTTTGCATCATTAGTGCAAATATCAAACAATAAAAAAGGCAGGAAAGGCAAATAATGTCTTAGTATTATTATGAAAAGTTTTAACCTTGCTTTTGCACATTACTGCTCTAGACCATATGCTTCTGAGTAAAGGGACCAGTCTAATTTATCTCTGCTATCAGCAGCATATAATAAAGCAGGCACTCAGTAAATTGCCTAGAATAAAGCAGGTAATCAATAAATGCTTCTTAACAAAGCAGTTAATGCACCAGAATTGCCTATAGGTGCCAAACCCTAAAAATAGAAATTTTCACTCATCCTGCGCTGATCAGGGGCTACATGAAAAGCAAACTGGAAATAACGTGAGGAGTCCTACAAGGAGTTTGCAGATCAGACCTATCTCTGCCACTAACTAGCTATTTAATTTTTCTCAACTGCAAACTGAGAAGTATGACTAGATAAATTCTCTGACCTCTTTTAGGTCTTTATTTCTTTTTTTATTAAGTACTCTACAAGACTACATTAAATGACATAACCATCTGAGATACTAGACTTTTTCAAAGTATCAATCAGCTCTGCTGAAACCAAAGGAGTAAACTATTCACACAATAAATGGAAAAATACCAGTAGACTACTAGCAGACATGTTGCCCTACAAAAAATTTTTTTAGTTCCTTCCCTTTTTTTCCCTTACCATTGGACTCATACATATTTTTTAAAGCTAATATTTCCACCACAATTTTCATGACCCAGCAGCAATATCAGTTCTAAGGGATACAAGGCAATAGGCTCTACTTACTACTTGCAAAATAAAATTTCACTAGTTGCTCATAATCTAGGCAAGAATCAGGGTATTTGGTCTTTTCAAAGGAAATTCTGTACACAATGAACAAACAGTTCAGGAAAGAACACTTGTCAAGAATGACTTTCTGTACAAATTAGAACCTTCAAAAAGCAAAACCTGATATTAAAGAGAATAAACTCAAGGTAGGCCCTTCGATAATAATTCATCTGTAGTGAAGTTTTACTTTTGTAAACTGGCTTTGGGAATTTTTATGGGAGTAGTACTGGCCTATCATATCTATATTCAGAACTTTGTATTCAGAAAAGTCTATAATAAAAATAGGCCCTTTAGGAAAAGTTTATAACCCTTCAATTAATATTTTTTAATACAGATGCATATTCTATAAAAATGTAAAAAAGTATTCTGAAATAGTATTCCTGTTGCAGGACTAGTGTATTTTTACTCACTGGAGTCTACAGAGAATCATAGCACAATCCTGATATACTTTTACCTTCACCAGTTCTTTAAACACAGCATGCTGAATCATTTTTCTTTTGTTAAGACCAGATGCCATCTCTTCAAGATCAATAGCAGACCTTTGTAGTGATGGTTTTTGTGGGTGGGAGAGAGAAAAGCCGGTTAAGACACTCTGAAAAAACGTTTCTGCTCCAAAGAATGTAAAAATATTCGATCATTCACACTAATAGTCTTCTGATTGAGGTGCATATAAAGAATTTACCATGAAATATTAGACGTAAGACCTTGGTTAGTTTTAAGTTTTCAAGGCTTTCTTTTGAAAGACTAAATATTAATTTGTCCTTGTATCACTGCAAAGTATTAATTTTATTTTTACAGCATATGTATTTTATGCATCTTTACACACAGCAAAAAAATAGGATTACTTTCTCTAGTTGTAAATGTTTAAATGCTAGTAGTTAGGTATTTATTACCCAGTCTAACAGTACGAAAAGGAGAAATGGCCTGAACATGACAAGGGCTAGGATTCAAGCAGTTAATTAAGGTGCCTGTGTTACTCTACGTGCCCTGCCCCAGTCAGTACCTCTCCCAAAGAATACAATAACTGAAATGACACATAGTATTTATTCATTCAAATATGGACAGAAAAGCCATAAAGAGAACAAGAATGAATACAATTCTCCAATAATGAAGGAGGCTGATTAATGTCACTTTAGACCTGAAGAGGATAAAAAGGTACTTTTCTATGAAGAACTGTTAAAAGGCTTTTATATTAAAACACTATACTGCATATGATTAAATCCATCCAAATAAAAGAGTAGTAAAATGGAAAGAAATCCATAATTAAATGAAAGCCACATGTAGTTTATTCTTTGAAACATCATTATGGAAATATACTATATAAACACAGTCGTGCAACATGAGTTCTATTCTTTTCAAATGCTGTATAGCAGAAACTTTCATGATATAGCAGACTTTTCTAATTAGCTCTTCATCCCAGTAAACTAAGTTTAGTTTGCCTGTTTTTTACCTGGTTAATTTAACTTACTTTACATTTTCTCTTAGTTGCTTCACTAGTTTAATATTAACATCTGCTTCCAGTAATGCTGTACATACTTCTTTTAGCATGGCATTTAATACCTGCAAATAAATACATAAAAATTCAACACTCCCAGTGTATCATTTCGATTGTATAAAAATAATGGCTGATCAGTCATCATATACTACCATAGCTTAATAAAAACAATACTACACTGCTAGAGAAAAAATTTTTTCAATTAGCCTCAGAGAGGTAATCTTATCAAATGTCTAATCGTTTTATCAAAATAAGATCTTACACTCAGTTTTATTTAACCATGTATTATCACAATTTTATTCCTATATTGAAGTGACAACAGTAAAGGCAATATGCAAGCCAAAGAAAGTTATTACACAATGGATGTTACCATTGAACACCTTCTGTTGCTGATACACAGCACTTTATATTCACAATATCTGCTTAATTTGACTACCAGGAGAAAATTAACAAAAGAAAATGACCTGGTCTGACCTAGCAGTCTTACTATTTCCACTCAGAGCAGGAGCAGAAGAACAAAGTTGAAAAGAAAACTATCCTCCCTTAATAACTATCATCACATATTTGCTGAGTTATAAGGTACTTTGGTGTTTTTTTTTTTAAAGATTTTATTTATTTATTCATGAGAGATGCAGATAGAGAGGCAGAGACATAAGCAGAGGGGAGGGCAGGCTCCCCCCAGGATCATGCCCTGAGCCAAAGGCAGATGCTCAACCACTGAGCCACCCAGGTGCCCCGGGACTTTGGTTAAAAGGTCATAAAGTCTTAAAAAAAAAAAAAAAAAAAAAAAAAATGAGGCTTCTGTTGCTCATGTAAGTAAGTATTTACACATTAAATTGTAAGCTCCATGACGGCAGGGATTTTAGTCTGTTTTGTCACTGCTGTATCCCTGGTGCCAGCAAAAAGTCTGCAAAATGTAGGCCCTCAGGTACCTGGCTGGCTCAGTCAGTAATAGCATGTGAATCTTGATCTCTAGGTTATGAGTTCAAGTCCCACACTGGGTATTGAGGTTACTCAAAAATAAAATCTTAAAAAAAAAAAAAAATGTAGGCCCTGGAATATTTCTTGAATAATTTCCATCTTCAACTCACTTCATACATGCTACAGAAGTTTATCAGATCTATCTCTCCTTAAAGGGGTCTGACAAAAACTGATTTTTCATTAGAGGGATTTCTTCTTATTAATTCCCTAGCAGCACAGTACTAAGAGCAGAGAAGTTGCCAATTCAAGCAACAGCTATTACTCTACTTCCCACCAAGTTCTTCTCCCTGGTTTCTTTTTTCTCTAATATAAACATAAACAGCATAAAGGTTATACAATAGGAAAAAACTGTTTGGAAAGCCGTTGTTTTATTTATCCTGAATTCCAAAGACTATACAATGGCTTAAGCTACGATTTATCAATTAATAATAATTATTAGAAAAAGCCCTGGATAGGGAATTAGAAAAAAAGATACTAATCCTGGTTCTTCTGATAAATAAACGTGTGAAACTGACTTTTCTTTTGCTGTTAACTGAGAGGCTGGACTAACTGAACTCAAAGATGGTCCCAAATTATTAAATTCCTTTAGCTTGTTAAAAATATTGATACAAATTCTGCATTATTTTTTTCAGTAAGCACTAAGTAATGCACAGAACTGTTGAATCACTGTACTGTACACCTGAAATTAATATAGCACTGTATGTTAACTACACTGGAATAACATTTTTTTAATTAAAAAAAAAATTTTTTTTCCAGACCTCCAAGTTAGAAAGTACTTTTTTTTTTTCCTTAGAGAGAGAGAGAGAGAAGAGTGGGGAGGGCAGAGGGAGAGAATCCCAAGCAGGCCCCACACCCAGCATAGAGCCTGACACAGGGCTTAATCTCATGACCTTAACATCATGACCTGAGCTGAAATCAAGAGTCAGATGCTTAACCAATTGAGCCACCCAGATGTCCCTAGAAAGTACTTTTAACTATTATTTCATTTGATCCTTAAAACCATCTTGTAAGGTAGTCTATTTTCTAATTTTATACATTAAGAAATCCCAAGTTGACTTGCCCAAATTTCTATTACAAGCTACTAAGTGGGTTGCTAAACAAGGTCTTCTAAAACCAGTTACAGTACTATCCTATTAGAACCACAAAATATAAAGTATACTTGTGGACTCTCAACTTTTTCAATTGACAAATCATTAAGATACTAGATTTTGGGGGGAAAATGACAAAGAAATATTTTATTTTTTTCAGAAAGAAATATATATGTATATATATATATATTTTTTAAAGATTTAATTTATTTATTCATGAGAATACACAGACAGGAGGGAGAGAGGGAGAGAGAGAGAGAGAGAGAGAGAGAGAGGGAGGGAGGCAGAGACACAGACAGAGGGAGAAGCAGGCTCCATGCAGGGAGCCCGACGTAGGACTCGATCCCAGGTCTCCAGGATCACGCCCTGGGCTGAAGGCGGCGCTAAACTGCTGAGCCACCGGGCTGCCCAGAAAGAAATATTTTAAATTTAAAACAAGAAAGCCAGGAGGAAGAGTATTTCAGATACCATATAAGGAGTCAGCTTACAAAATCTAAACAAAACAAAACTGAGTGAAGATTTCAGAGAAAATGAATCAAAGTAGACAACATGAAGATACTAGCCTTTATGAGAGTGCTAAATAAAAGTGAAGGAGAAAAATGTGTGATGCCTACACATGCCTACTCAAAAAGTAAGAAGCAGGACACTGGCATTTTAGGCCTATGTCAAGAGAGAAAGAAAAAGTATATCTCCATATCTAAGGCATTTTCAGAACATAAAATTTATGTCATTTTTACATGTTAGTTAAGATTCAGGGCTTTTTTTTTGTTTCCCTTTTCATAATTCTTTATAGAAAGCTAAACAGTAACATGGTCAACTCAATAAAAAACACTAGTTTTATCAAGTTTTAAGTTTTTACCTAGTTATTAAATCTACATCCAAACAAATATAAATGTAGAGATTACTAAAAATTTATCTCCCCAGTGCTAGTAATGATGTGCAATCACATATCTTTCACACATTTTTACATACCTCTTCATTGATAATGGTGGCATTGCTCAATGAGCGTAATGCTGATGTTATTTTTCTTCCAAGGTCTGCTAGTACCATCTTGAAGGCTTTAAGATGTGATTACAAGAAAATCTAGAAGGAAAAAAATTAAACAAAAACATTTGAAAATAATCAATACCAGTTCCCATAATTGAAGACTTCTAAAGAAGAGGGTTTGAGTTCAAATTAAAGTACTTTAATGTTTAGATACTGTAACTGCAACTTATATAACCTCAACCTCCAGTTTCAATATAGGCATGTCCAAAAGCTAAAATTACCACTTGATTATGATGCCTTATGTTTGAATACCTAACTGGAATATTCTATACAAATTGGCAAATTTAATAGATCAGATAATAATATGCTTTGAGGAAATATTGATATAACCTCAAAGCTGGACATGAATGTGAACATGGACATTTTGGACATACGTGTGAATATGAATAAGAGAAGGAAAAAAGTGAAATCTCCACTCAGAATTATTGTCTAATTTATCACATTAAAGAACTTTGTAGGGATCCCTGGGTGGCGCAGCGGTTTGGCGCCTGCCTTTGGCCCAGGGCGCGATCCTGGAGACCCGGGATCGAATCCCATGTCGGGTTCCCGGTGCATGGAGCCTGCTTCTCCCTCTGCCTATGTCTCTGCCTCTCTCTCTCTCTCTCTCTGTGACTATCATAAATAAATAAAATTAAAAAAAAAAAAAAAGAACTTTGTAAACTATTTTGATTCATGCTCTAAGCCAAAAAAAAGTTTTAAGTAATCAGACACTTCACTTTTCATACATATTACATTACCTTGGTTTACTCTTCCAATCACCAAGGAAAGGAGTATATTACTAATTTTCCTAATTTAAAGCTGTTCTTGACTCCCCAACCCTTAAAACAAGAGAACCTCAAAGGCCCTTTCTAGCTCTAAAACGTTATGGTTTTAATAAAGTATGTAGATGTACCTACTACATCTAAGTCCTTGTACCATACAAGGAGTATGGGTGGTAAGCAAGCAAATATGACACATAGTCCCTGGCCTCACATTGCTTATCTACTAACTGGCAAGACAAGGTACATGAATGTGCAGCAAAATAAATACTAAGAGAATTCCTTTTGCCTAACTGCCTTCAAACTGGGCCATCAGCTTCTTCCTACCTTCAGGTTCAAACAAAATATCAGCTCTTCCTAAGGTCTCAAGCCTGCCAGTCTTCAAAATGGAACTACACCATTCCCTCAGTTCTCCTGGGTCTCCCAACTTGCCAAGATGGAGGATCTTGGAATTTGTCAGCCTCCATGATCACATGAACCAATTCCTTGTAATAAATTTTTTATAAATGTGTGTATCCTATTGTTCTGTTTCTGAGGAGACCCTTGACTAATAACAGTTATGTACCAGTTTGAAGCTAACAATAAAACTTTATGATCAACTGCCAATGATTACTTCTGTAAAAATTCAGAGGAAGAAAAAACAGGCTGAAGTAGACAGAACAGGCTTTACAGAGAAGTCTGAATATGAATTTGATCCTGAAATAGAAGTAGAACGTGGATAGGTGAAGAAGACAACAAAAAGGATTTTGAAGAAGATGATATTGCATTAGCAGAAATGGAGACAGAAAAGCTTGGGACATACTATACCTTACATACACATTACGTATGGACTTAGAGATGATCAAGTATGTATTATTTGGGAGACAGTAAATAAAATATTCTAGGCAGAACAGTAGGCTATCTAATTAAAAGGAAATACAGGTTGTAAAGAGCTCTGAAACCAAGTTAAGTATCAATTGTCTGGTATAAGCAAAACCAGCAGAAAAGTTCATTGTTCAAAATGATTTTAATAATAACTCTTCCAAATTTAGTCAACTAAAATAATCTACACTAGATTCCTATATAGAAAGTATGTAGGAGATTAAAAATAAGAGAAACAGAAGGACAAAACTGCTGACTCATTCAACATAGAAAAAGAGGGGATGAGGAGAGTCAGAAGCAGGAAAGTAAATGCACTCAAGGACCTATCACTGATAAAGAGATGTTCCAGGATGAAGTCTAAATTAAACACTACAGTGCTCGCTTCGGCAGCACATATACTAAATTTAACACTACACTTCTACTCAGGCAAAACTAGGTAATTTAGAACCTAAAAAATTATTATCAACACTTGATGGAATTGAAAAAAATATGCTTACCATAAATTGTTTATAGTTACATGGTTACTTCACCCGAAAGATGAACTACTTCCAGCACTTTTTTTTCTTATCCCGTACTCATTATACTAAATTATTATTGCTTAAGTAAATATTCTTGAGGTAAAAAATAAGAGTTAGATGTCTCAGTTCATCTCCTTTACCACTGTGTTACCAAGAGCAATACAATCCTAATTATGACACCATAATTTACTGTTAGAGATCCTGTCATAAACACATCACCCTCCATATTAAAAAGCTATACTAGTTAACTCTTAAAAATAAACCTATTTTCCCACATTTACCAGATCCTTTAAACTAAAAAAACTTCTGTGAAGTTTTCTAATACATTTTTCCTTATATAAGTATTTATTGGCAGCAAATTTTTTTATTTGCCTGATTATAAAAACTTGCATTTCAGTAGAGGAATAATGGTATCTAATTATACCCTTTATTTATACAGTATTTTCTGTGCAATTTCCAAGGATGGGTTTTTGAAAGCTCTGGTATTAGTATTCTCCTCAAAACCTCAATGACTTCCTATTTCAGGGAGAGGTAAAGGCCTCAAAATGCAAAATGGACTGTAAAGCACTCCCAAATACACACACACACACACACACACACACACTCTCTCTCTCTCTCTCCAGTTTAATCACATTGACCTCCTTACTGTTGATGCTGCACATCACCACCTCAGGGCCTTTGTATTGGCTAGCACAATCTTCCCCAGGCTGTCAAGAGGAAGACAGTTCCCTCCCTCATCTCCTTCAGTTGTTGTCTAGATGCAGATTCTCAATAAGGCCTTTGCTAATTACTTGTTTAAAATCACAACCTCCATTCCCTTTATTTTTTCTCATTGTCCCATTACCAAATAACACATGATTTACTTATACTGTTTGTGGCTGTATTCAGTATACTGAAATGTAAACTGCATGAGAGCAGGGACTTCTGCCTCTTTTGCTCTCTCCTGTGAGCTCATTGCTTTACGTATCCTCAGAGTTATATACTGAACCCTTATTAAAAATGAACTTTATGAATGTATTTAAGATTTTAGGAATAAAGCAAGACAGAAACCAAAGTATGAAAGGCCTTACAAATATCTTTTAAGACCACTAATATAAACCAATGAAATTAAAGCAAAGTCAATGACCTAGATAATTGATATTGTACAATTAGTATCCATTTGCCATTACTTATTATAACTTTTTAGAATTTTCCTAAAAAAAATTCCAATGCCATTCTTAAAAATTAACTACACCTTGATCTAATATGCACACTAAAATACAAAACATCTTTTTTAATATTATTAACCCTATTATCTCAAATTGGAGTAATTTACAATTCAAGAACACTTGCTCAAAATTCTCTTGTTCAACTAAAAAGATTAACAGAAGTAAATCAGTGTATACTAGAATTTCACAAGAGGACTCTCTACTTAGATGGGGCTGCTGGAAAGGCTGAAGGGTAAATTACTGTATAGTACTTCATACAGTTTAATATCTATTATTTCATTCCACCCTCACAACAATTTTATGATTTAAGCAGGTTAGAGAATGGAGTTCCCTACCAAAAACAAAAACAAATACAAAATAACTTCCACAGTCCCCTGGCTACACAGTCACAGTTCCTATAGTATGAATGAGGCTTTAAAAAATAGGGCTGAATACCCCTGCTGGCAAACTCTGGGACGAATTGCTGTATTACAAGAGAGGAAATTATATTTTGAAAGCAAAAATGCACACTTCTCTTCAAGGAAGAACAGTTGCAATGTCCAGAAAGAACTGATAAGGACATTGCAATCAGGATGTCTAAGGACTGAGCTATGTCCAAATCACATGTTCTAACAGGACTCTAAGAGGAGTTGGATAGTGAGGCAATGGAAACAGGCCCAAGTCTATGGTGCACTGATAAGGTAAGCACAAGGCCAAGTATCATACTTACCTGCTGCAGTGTGAAGTACTGGAAAGAGCATGGGCTTGGGAGTCTGACAGACTTGGATTCAAATCCCAGCTCTGTTACATACTGGCTGTGTTACTTTGGGCAAGTTACTTAATCTCTCTGAGCCTTACTTTCCTCACCTGCAAAATGGAGATAATACCATTATCAAGGTAGTGACCCTGAAGGGATGTTGTGAGGGTTAAATGAGACAATAAGTATAAAACTGTCTGCAAGCGCCTACAATATTAACTCCCTTGCTTTCTTGAATAATACCAACTGGCTCTCCCTATAGTATTATCTGAAGTAAATTGGAAATTTTCTTAACAACTCTACTGAAGTTCTGTCCCACTACCTAGGAGCTACCCCAGGAATCTTTGGTGCCAATTACACGTACCTGTAATTCTACTATTCAACATAAGCTGGAGTGTCCAAAAAGCCACTTTCTTCTATATAAACAATCATAAATATTCCTGTCAGAACTTTTTGCCTGGTCTGTGGTTATATAAACAGATCCTAATAACCAGAGATTTCAAGGAAAAGCCTTATAAAAAAGTTCTTCTAAAAAAAAAAAAAAAGTTCTTCTAAGCCCTTCTAAGTCAGTAACTAACTTATTGGGTCAATATTAGACCAAAACACTAAATAAATATATTATTAGTAGTAAATACCTTTAGAAAATTAAATTCTACATTAAATATCTTTCCATAAACTAATCAATAGCCCAAACCAATACTTGCTTTCCTGACTATAATACTAAATAAGAGCATATATATTTAAATACCATACGGTATATGTATTCATAGTCTAGCATAACAGAAAAGTAAATTTATTTAACAAAGTAGCTTAGACACATTTGCTAAAATTATTATTTCTGAATAACAATATAATATTAATTATGACTTTTAAATTTATGAATATTTTTTCATTCTGAATCTTAGTCCTCCAAGGAAATAATTCATAATAATTTATGTTTTGTGATTACAGGAGCATACATGTTCATTGTAAAAATCCAAACATTACAGAAATACTAAAGGTAGAAAATATAATTCCCCTAATCTCACACCCTTGTCCCCTGATAACCATCAGTAACAATTTGGTATACGTTCCTATAGATTTTGTTTCCTATGTATATAATTTAGGCAAGTTTTCACAAAAATTATGATTTGGGAGAGTGAAAAGGAAGCAGTAATGAGGGAAATTCTTTTGTAAATATGCTTGCTAATGCTAAAAACATGCTTAAGTGCAAAAAGCAGAATACAAAACTGCATATAGTATAATCCATTTTTGCCCATGAACAAATATCAAAAAATAACATTAGCCTCCAGGGAAATATAAATCAAAGGCACAATCAGATATTACTTCACACACACTAGAATGGCTATAGTTAAAAAGACATAACAAATGTTAAGGAAGTAGAGAAATCAGAACCCTCATACAGTGCTGGCAGGAATGTAAAATGGCACATCCTTTTGGAAACAGCTTGGCAATTCTTCAAAATGTTAAATACAGAGTTACTGTATATGACCCAGCAATTCCACTCCTAGGTACATCCAAGAGAAAGTAAGACACACATCCACAAATATCCATAAAATGGAATATGTGATAATAAAAAGCAATGAAGTACTAATACATGCTACAACGTGGACAAATACTGAAAACATTATGCTACATGAAAGAAACCAGTGACATACTCTATGATTACACTTATATGAAATGTCCAGAAGTAAATCTATAGAGATAGAAAGTGGATTAATAGTTGCTTAGGGCATGGGAGTTGGGAGAAAATGTGGAGTGATTGTTAATGGGTATGGAGTTTCTTCATGGAGTGATTAAAATGTTCTAAAATTGATTGTGGTGATGGTTCACAACTCTGTAAATACACTAAAAACTACTGAATTGTATGCTTTAGGTGAACTGTATGATACGTGAACTTTATTTCAATAAAACTATTAGGAAATAATAATATTTGTTATTTCTGGATGATGAACAACTAGTAAACTTTATTTTTTAATTTATATCGTTTTGTAATTTCCAAATCTTTGGTAATGACTGAGACTATTATTTTTTGGATCAAAGGGAAAATTATTTTTCAGAGTGCTCCCTTGTGAGAATTACAGTGCTATTCTACTGAGGACTGAAATGGAAATGCCACTTGAATTCATTTAGCTATTCATTCATTAAACACCTACTGTGTTCCAGGAATTTTTCCAGCATGAGAAAAGTTCTAACTCCAAATCAATAAATTACATCAATTTAACACAAGCAAGACTGCTCTCTTAACTTCAGAAGACAAAAAAAAAAAAAAACTTCAGAAGAAAAATTATACATCATACTACCACTGACTTATCTGCTTTAATTTTGCACCAAAGGTTATACTCAATTATGTCAAAAAGTATCAGGAAATTCTCTCTTCATTAAAATAATCGGTTTCCAAATTTTAAGACTCCTTTTAGTATTAAAAAAACCAATACAACATTTCATAGTTTGATAGCAGAAAAGGTATACCAAAAAATCAATTAGCAACAAAGGGTAGTAACTCAAAATCAATGAGAATCATTTAAGATACTTTATTGGCTATCAGATCAATCATAACAAGAATCTTTATGTAAACTGTTACCAAGATTAAAACAAAGTCAAAAGAATTCCATGGAAATAGTTTGTCCAGAAATTGATAAAAACATAGACTGAAAACATGGAAGAGGAGGAATATGTTATTTCAGCTACATGTAGCTAACACCTATCAGCTGAAAGTTAAATATTCAATCAGAATCTCCAAGGATAGTAAAATCAAAAGATTTCAGGGGAAGTGGCCTCTTCTACATTCTTGATTAGGAGAGTGAAATAAGGCATCTACACTTTGGAAATTTTCACTGGCTATACTGAAGTGCAGCCAGGCTTAATAATCAGTGCATGAAGCAATACTCCTCAAAGGAAACAAGGGAAAGAAAAAATCTGTTCCATAATTTAAAAATTAGAGTCAATGTAGCAATACACTGAAGGGAGAAAAACTTGGGAGCAAGGAGGCTACATATACTAATCATACTCCCAAAGTCTAGTGGAGACCTATGGGCTTGAACCAGGGAAGCAGAATGGCTCAAGTCAAGCCCAGACAGCAGAAGCTACTGGACTCAATGACTAAATAGTTGTGGAAAATGAAGGAGAAACAAAAGGCAAAAGTGACTCCAAGGTTTCCAACAGTAACCAGATGGCCAGGGATACCATTAACCAATGAATGGAAGACAAAAAAGAGAAGCTGGTTTGAAAGTTAAAGAGTTAACAGAATAAAAGTTCAAGAAGTTTTAAGGTTTTGTAATATTGCACTTGTATTTGTCATGTTCTACCAAATTGAGATTTTGAGCACATCTACTATAATACCTTGTAATGTCCTACTAAAGATGGATAGTGAGCACATAGGCATTCATTTTATTATTGTTTTAAAATTGAACATACAAATATTACAAAATTCAGGTAGAAACAAGGAGTCAAAACTCATATGTATGATATAATAATGAAAAAAAAAACAGGAAAGTGGAGGTAGTAAATTTGGGTTTGGACCTATTGAATTTGCAGAAACTAAAGAACTATATCACTTATGAGACAAAAGTTACAGGGGAAAAAAAAGTTAGAGAAGCTTGGAAATGGTTAGCATACAAAGATAATGCTATGGAAACCATGGATGTAGATGAAAATTCTCAAGGAGAGCTTATGAAAGACCATAGGATGGCAAAAAAAAAAGGGGGGGGGAGGGATAGAAGCCCTTACTAATTCCTTTCACTCTCCAAAGGCATACAGAAGAAAATCAGTTTTGTTTTTAAGCTACCATTTATCTTACTAAATTCCAGTGGCAGGTCTAGAATTTCCAGTTAGGTGGAGTGAGAGGAATAATCTGTTTGAAAGAAGGCTTGGGGAATCCCTGGGTGGTTCAGCGGTTTAGCGCCTGCCTTTGGCCCAGCGCGCGATCCTGGAGTCCCAGGATCGGGTCCCGCGTCGGGCTCCCTGCGTGGAGCCTGCTTCTCCCTCTGCCTGTGTCTCTGCCTCTCCCCTCCTCTCTCTATGTCTATCATAAATATATAAATCTTTAAAAAATAAAAAAAAGAAAGAAGGCTTGAAGATATTTTTAATTAAATTAGAAAATACTAAGTGACCACATGAAAATATCAAGAGAAAGAGTTTTGAGAGAAATAATTCCTTTCTCCTTTGGCACCAACATTGCTATATTCTAGGCACTGCACGAAACAGGTCCCCTAATCTTTCATCCCCATAATGAGCTTGTTAGATAGTTGAGGAAACTGAAGCTGGACTGGAATAGCAACTTGCTCAGGGGCCCAAAACTCCCAAGGAGGACTCTCATCTATGTTCCCAGCGCTCTCCCAGCTCTTTATACTTTACTAGAGTTTTTCATTACTCATCGTGCTTCAACGTGTATTTATGTGCCTTTCACTGTACTGTTAGCTCCTCGATGACAAGGTTTGTGTAATTCGTTTCTGTATCCTTATAGATAGGAATAAGTAAATATTCTGTTGAATTAAGCATTATGGAGGAACTAGGTGAGAAGAGCATCAAGAAAGCCAACAGCAGAAAGAGTTTCAAGAAATGGCCAATGGTGAAGTCCTCACTGGCACTGAACGGATACCCCTTATTCATTTACTGAACGCGTACTACACGCAGGGCAATGTATTAAGCACAAGGGACACGGGAAAAATAAAATCTGGTACACGCTGAAAGGTTTTCGGAAAAGTAGCCGCATCTAAAGTCTTGACCGAAAGAGCAAAGCAGAGTGTCAGGCCTGTTAATTGCCTACACCTACTTTGGCTCGGGTAAACCTAAAAACAACTTAAAAGGGTCACGGTGCATCTTTTAATAAAACTTCTGATGAAGCACGCGAGATGAAAGAGAGCCAATGCACCTCAGTCTCGGTGACGAGAGCCGGTGGCCGACTCTCTCCGGAGTCTCTAGCCCCCAAGCAGGGCTGAGGCTGCCCCTAGCTGCCAGTCCCTAGTCGGGGGCGGGAAAAAGCAAGACACTTACCGCAAAAAAGCACCGCTACCGCTGCGGCCCAAAGGGGCCGGGGAGTCTTTCGCGAGGCCCCCGCAACGTGGAAGGAAACCAAGGAAAGCAGGGGTCAGACAGACAGGTGCGACTCCAAAGCCCGACTTCCCAAACTATACAAACTAGGGCTCCAGCGCCCAGCACAGCGACGCCAACTCCCACCAGCTGGAGGACCGACGATTGCCACCGAACCTTCCGCCCAATGAGGAAACGTCACCACTCCGCGAAGTCCAGCCTTTCATGAAAAGGATACACTTCCGCTTCCGGGGCACCTGCCGCGTTCTTTCAGTGCTTTTACCGAAAAGGTTTATTGAGATGTTTCTTTGCCTCGACTAGCTTTCTGACATTCCGTTTCCTAGCGCTCCATCACTGCGACAGCAAAGTGACAAGATAGGATGCCCTCTAGGGATGCGATCTCAGGAAAGAGTTCCGGCATCAGTCACTTTAAGAAAAAGTGGTTACGCTGTGCCCTGCCCGCTAAGAGGGGAAGGATGAGATGGTGCAATTGAGTAGGGATTCCTCCCCAGGAGCACTTGAGAACTGGACGAGGGGGCGGGGCTTAGGGATTTCGCAGCTCGGGGGGGGGGGGGGGGCGGGTTCCGCGGCGTCGGATCTGGCGTGGGGACCGGTCTCTGCCTGCGCGTGCGCGTTGCGAACCTTCCCCTGCGCTGTTTTGTGCTTCAACATGGAATTCCGCTCGGCTCGGGGAGCAGTCCTGCAGCTGCTGCGTACGGTGGCTCCGGCAGACCTCCCAGCGCTGATTGAGTGGATGCGAACTACCCGTAAGCGACCAGCGCCAGGCGCAGGCGGTTGGGGCCAGGATGTGCCGTGGCCGCTGACCTTGGGGACTTAAGACAGGGTGAGGCTTCGGCCTCCTAGGGGTCGCTGTGCTGGTCCCTGCTCGGCTATAGGAGAGGTTGTGGGGGGCACATCTCAAACCGTAGCAGCTTCAGAGTCCAGTTTGGAATTGGGTGCGGGAAGACCTGGCCCTAGGTTGTTTGTGATTGAGCTGCAGACTTCAGACAAGCCACTAGAGGCTCCTTGTGCCTAACCCTTTTCGAAGGAAAAGGAGAGGGGTGTTTCGTCCCCACCCCCACCCTGGCCCTCCCCCTGGTCCCTATTACTCCCACAAGCTTGTGATTTTCAGTAAAGATACTACCTGAAAAAAGCACATTGCAAAATAAGTTTCAGTCTGTGGAGCAGGAAGCTTTTACCCTGCAAGCAAGCTCACCTGTAGCTAATGGATTTATTTTCTCAAATTTAAAGTGAATCATCAATTTGATAGCAGTTTTTCCAGGGAGAGAGAAGGGGGAGACAAGACTTTGATTATTAAGTGTTACTAAAAAGCACAAGTTAGAGTCGAAAAGATGTAGCGATTAGGTCTGCTTATTGAAGAATGGTTAGATCTGTTTTGGCAAATTGAGGCCTGGTGAAACACGAAAAAATAAGGTATTCCTTGTTTGGGAGCTATGCCGAACCTCTGTATTCCTAAACGTTGAATCTTGTGTTTATTTTCTTCCAGACTCAGGACTTGAAATATTCCTGTGTGCTAATGACTTCCAAACATCTGCCTAGAACTCTCTTTCTTTATGATGTTAGCGTCAATCAGTAGGTTAGGGTATTATTACCCATTGGGGAGAATCATTTTAGCTAAGATGCCAAACTGAAATTAACTTGAGCAGCTGATAGTGAAGTTTAGCCTGGAAAAGTAGAGAAAACCAGACAGGCAGCTTCATACTTAAACATAACAAGATTCAGGATAGGAATTGCTGAGTCTTCTGTCTCTTCATTTAAACCTTGTATTGCCAGTTTTATTGATCATATCCCAATTGATTTTAAAACGTGCTAATTTCCGTTTTTTTTTTCTGTATTCCTCAGCTCAGGATCTTTTATTCCAAAAACGCTGAGTACCTACAAAAATGCCACCTACTGCCTGGTTCTGGCAATTGCACAATTATTAAAATACCCTTGCCCTCAAGATTTTGGTTTTGTGGAACCATTTGTAATCAAAATCTCCAGTTTTAGAGGCATCATTTAAGAACTCCATTTTTCAAAATCAGGAAAACTTCTAAGCATGTTTTGGATGATAATTTTGTAACAAGACCCAATAGCAATGGCTAAAAAGTACCCTTTTACTTTCTTAAAAAGCTCTTTCTGCAGCATATCCGTTAGTCCGAGAAGTTCATGGATTTTGTTAAGTGATTTAGAAAAAGTCTCAGGGGAATCCCTGGGTGGCTCCGCGGTTCACCATCTGCCTTTGGCCCGGGGCGTGATCCTGGAGCCCCGGGATTGAGTCCCGTGTCGGGCTCCCTGCGTGAAGCCTGCTTCTCCCTCTGCCTCTCTCTCTCTCTCTCTCTCTCTCTCTCTCTTTCTATCATGAATAAATAAATAAAATTTTAAAAAGAAAAAAAAAAGAAATAATCTCAGTTTCTGCGAATGTTTATTAACGTGAGTATTTTCAGAAATGAGGATGTCGGGACCCTGGATGGCTCAGCAGTTGAACGTCTGCCTTGGGCTCAAAATATGTGATCCTGGAGTACCAGGATTGAGTCCCACTTCCGGCTCTCTGCGTGGAGCCTGCTTCTCTCTCTGCCTGTGTCTCTACCTCTCTCTCTATCTCTTATGAATAAATAAAATCTTTAAAAAATTAAAAAAAATTGTAATCTAAAAAGAAATGAGGGTGTCCCTTTGCTTAAAAGAGTGTTTTAACATAAATCTTAAAAAGCAACTTATTAGTACACCATTTTTTAGGTGGTAAAATACACATAGCATAAAATTTACCATTTTAAGCTGTTTTTTTTAAAAGATTTATTTATTTGTTTGTTTGTTTGTTTATTTATTTATTTATTTATTTATTTATGATAGAGAGAAAGAGGCAGAGACACAGGCAGAGGGAGAAGCAGGCTCCATGCCAGGAGCCCGTCGCAGGACTCTATCCCGGGACTCCAGGATCGAACCCTGGGCCAAAGGCAGGCGCTAAACCGCTGAGCCACCCAGGGATCCCCATTTTAAGCTGTTTTTAAGTATACAGTGCAGTGGCATTACATACATTTACATTATGCAACCATCATCACTATCACCACAACTTTCTCATCTTCCCGAGTTGAACCGTAGTATACCTTTTTATGAGGTGGCTCTAAATAGGGCACAAAAAGTTCTTCCAGTTATTTTCCTAAGTAGTGTCCTTCTATGAAAAACAAATTATCTTCTATCTCTAGTATTAAGTACTTGCCTGACATTTCCTTAGACCTTTAATAATTGTAATTCTCCTTGAATTTTTTTAAAAATTTTATTTATTTATGATAGTCACACAGGGAGAGAGAGAGAGAGAGGCAGAGGCACAGACAGAGGGAGAAGCAGGCTCCATGCACCGGGAGCCTGACATGGGATTTGATCCCAGGTCTCCAGGATCGGGCCCTGGGCCAAAGGCAGGTGCCAAACCGCTGTACCACCCAGGGATTCCCTTCTCCTTGAATTTTTTTACCATTTAATGGAATAGCAAGAGACAACAATAGGCATTGAGTTTGACTTTAGTTTTGAGTTTTATGGAGTTTATTGAAACTAAAAAGCATTATAGGTAAAATCACAATAATTTTAGATACAGAAAAAGAAGAATATTCTTGATCTCTGAAGGGATAGTGGGATTATCCTACCAAGACCTGGGGTCATTTAGAATGGGGCTGCTAGAACCAGAAGCTTGGGCCAGGGCAGAGCCAAGCACATGTCAATGCCTGATAAACTGAAGATATAGAAGAAATAAAAACAGGAGGCTACATTTTACCTTGATACAGCTTAGGCCAAAAATGAGGAAACAAACATTAATATAGGAAGGATGAATCAAGTCTGAGAGGCAAAGCTCGCAAAGATACCCATCCACCCACCCCCAAAAATAAATAAAAGTAAAATACAGCAGGACCTCAGCTGATTGATTCTGATCTTGTGGCAGAACATCTGTTCTCTTCTATTTCCTATATGTATATAAAGTGGGCTCTTGATCTAGATTTCAAAGTGTAGGAGAGTGACTGCAATCCATTAAGTGAAGAGAGCAAAGAGCCAGAACTGCAAGTGGGATCCCTAAGAAGCATATTAAAAAATATATTGAGGGGCACCTGGGTGGCTCAGTTGGTTAAGCGACTAACTCTTGATCTCAGCTCAGGTCTTGATCTCAGGATCATGGGTTCATGCCCTATGTTAGGCTCCACACTGCACGTGGAGCCTAGTTAAAAAATAAATAAGTAAATAAATAAAATAAATAAATTATATATATATAATTAAATTTATTTAATAAATAAAATAAATTTTATATATATATATATATATATATATATATATATATATGGACAGCTATCTGTTAACAAATGCTATTCTGAAGCCTCTGACTTTGTCTTGGACATGCAGATACAAATGAGGAAGTCCGGCCCACAGCCCATAAGAGTTTCTATTAAGAATCAAGTTACAAAAGATAGAAGATTAGGGTTTGCTTTAAGAAAAATAATAAAATCATCAAAAATCATTTAATGCTTAAAAAAAGGTAACAGTAGGTGACTAGAAGCTTTTAGAAGCTTCAAACTATTTTAAAATACTTTTAGAAGTATTTTAAGTATATCTTCCCTGACCAAAATTGGATACATTTGTGAGCAGCAGCTACAGAGCTTTTAGAAGTTCTTTGAAATTCCTACAAATCTAAAAAGCCACGCCTGGTTTCTAGATACATTGTCAGATGGCATACTGTGCCAGTCCATATTGCATTACCACTGAGGAAGTATCAGTATAACAAAGATATTCCAGTCTTTATTGAAACCATGTGAATTTATGAAAGTTATCAATTATATGAGGCAACAAAAATAGATTGATTTTTCAAAAACTAAAAAGATGTACTGAGCAGATGTACTGGTACCTCTTTTTCTTTTTAGTTGGTACCTCTTAAAAATTTTTCCATTAAACAAAAAGAAACAATTATACTTTTCTCTAAAGTATTTTTGTACTTTAACATACTGTTGTGTATTAAAAATGGGGATGATATATAAAAAGAATAGCACATCATAAACAAGTAGGTTTATCCCAAGGATGTATTGTTGGTTTAACATTTAAAAATCAATGTAATTCACCATGTTAAGTAAAAAAAAAAAAACTATATTATTATCTCAATAGACCAGGAAAAGCATTAGACAACATCTAACATCTCTTCCTGATAACAACTCTCATCAGACTAGAAGAGAACATTCTCAACCTGATAATGGGCATCTGTGAAAAATCTACAGCTAACCTCATACTTAATGGTGAAAGACTGAGTTCTTTCCCCTAAATTCAGAAATGACAAGAATGTGCACTCATTACTACTATCCAGCATCATAATACAGCTTCTGGCCAGTACAATACGGAAGAAAAAGAGGAGGGAGGCATTTCAGTTAGGAACAGGTAAATGGAGAAACAATTTGTAATATATTTTTATAATAGAATACTACTTGGCAAACAAATGGAAAGAAGTTACTTGCACAATGGCATGTTTAAATTATACTGAAAGAAAGCATACTAAAAAAAACTATATAATTTCATTTATTTAAAACTAAAAAATGCAAACTAATCTGTAGTGACAGAAAATAGGTCTCTGGCAGCTGAGTGAGTGGAGGGGTTGGAGAGGAGAAGGATTACAGATGGGCAAGAGGAAATACTTGGGAGTGACAGATATGTCCACTATCTTGATCATAAGTGATGGTTTCATGTCTGCATACATCAAATTTATGTAATTCTACACTTTAAATATGTACAGTTTATTGTATATGAATTCTATTTTTATAAAGCTGTCTTTTGGAAATGGCCGCAAGCTCCTTAATCCTTGTTCCATGAGAGATCTTATCTGTATCCTCAGCCTTTGAATCTGGATGTGCTCTGTGAAAGCTTTGGCTAATAGAATATAGCAGAAGTTACACTTTGTCAGTTTTGGATCCAGGATTTAAGAAACTGGCAACTTCGACTTTCTGTTTCTTGGAATGCTTGGTCTGAAGAAGCTAACCAAATGTATACAGTTTGCCTTGAGATTGTCAAACTGTCAGGTATTCCCACCTATCCTATGGAGAGCAAGATACCCAACCAGGTTGTAACTGTTCTTGCCATCCTAGCCTTGGCATTAGGCATGTGAGTAAAGAAGCCTCTGAAATGCCTAGTCTGGTCAAGCCTTTCTTACAAATAACATACTTGAACATTCACGTGCAGATTTTTGTTTAACATAAGTTTTCATTTCTCTGTGATAATATTCGAGAGTGCAATTGCTGAGTCATATGGTAAGTGCATTTTTAGTTTTACAGAAACTGCCAAACTGTTTTCCAGACTTGCTACACCATTTTACATTTATACAAACAATATATGAGTAATCCAATTTCTCTGCATCCTCACTAGCATTTTGTTTATCAGTATTTTTTTATTTAACCATTCTGTTAATTTTGTAGTGGGTTTTAATTTCCATTTCCCTAATGATGTTGACCTTTTTTTGTTTAAGTGTTTATTTGCCATTTGAATATCCTCTTTGATAAAATGCTTGTTCATGTCTCTTACCCTTTTTTAATTGTATTTTTTTGTATCATTTTGAGAGTTCTATATACATTTCAGATATAAGCCCTTTGTCATATATGTAGTTTGCAAATATTTTCTTCCAGTCTGTAATTTGTTCCTCCTCTTAACACAGTTTTTAAAAGCAGAAGTTTTTAATATTGATGAGGTCCAATGTATTCACTTTAACTTTTTTGTTTTGTTGTTTTTAAAGATTTTATTTATTTATTCATGAGAGACACAGAGAGGCAGAGATATAACAGAGGGAGAAGCAGGCTCCCCTCGGGGAGCAAGATGCGACCCGATCCCAGGACCCCAGGATCACAACCTGAGCCAAAGGCAGACACTCAACCACTGAGCCACCCAGGAGCCCCTCACTTTTCCTTTTTTGAGTCAACTTTAAGAACTTTGTCTAGCTCTACATCTCAAAGATTTTCTCCCATTTTTTTTCCTCTTTAAAAATTATACACCACTATATTAGTGTCAAGTTCTGTGTTGTAGTTTTCTTTGAGAACTTTGGTTTTGTCTTTTGCATTTAATTCTTTGATCCAAGTTAACTTTTGCATAAGGTGTGAAGTTTAGGTTGAAGTTCATTTTTATCCCTGTGTCGATGTCCATTTCTCCCAGCACCATTTGTTGACAAGGCTATCAAAATCAGTTGGGCATTCTTATGTGGATCTGTTTCTGAGTTCTCTATTATATTCTATTGCTTTACGTATCTCTCCCTGACCATACCACACTCTCTTGATTACTGTAACTATTATTGTTTAAAAGTGTATTCTTTAATTTCCAAGTGTTTGGAGATTTACCTGTTACTGATTTCCAATTTAATTCCATTATGGTCAGAACAGATACTCTGCATAACTTCAGTTATTTTAAATTTTTTATTATTTGTTTTATGACCCAGGATATAATTTATCCTGGTGAACGTTCTATGGAAAAAACTGTGTTTTCCACTTTATTTAGTAGAGTGTTTTATAAATATCTGTTACATCTGGTTAGTCGATTATATTTTTCAGTTTTACATCTTTGCTAATTTTCTGCGCAGTAGTTTATCAGTTGCTAAGATTGGGGCCTTAAAGTCCTCAGCTATAATTGTGAATTTGCCTCTTTCTGCCTTCACATCTATCAGTTTTTATTTCATGTATTTTGAAGCTATTGTTTACTGATGCACATAGGATAACTATGGTTCTTTGGTAGATTGATCCTTTAATAAATATGTAATATTTATATTTGTTCCTAATAATTTCCTTTGCTTTCAAGTCTACTTTATCTCATATTAATATAGCCGCTACCATTTTTTTTAAGTTTGCACAATGTATTTTTTCTATCCTTTTATATTCATTCTTCCTATGTCATTATGTTTGAAGTGAGTTTCTATTGGGTTGTGTTTTTAAATCTACTTTGCCAATCTCTGTCTTTTAATTGATACATTTAGAGCATTTACATTTAAAGTAATTATTGCTGGCAGCCTGTGGGACTCAGCCTGGGGGACTCAGCATTTAGCGCCTGCCTTCAGCCCCGGGGCGTGGTCCTGGAGACCCAGGATGGAGTCCCGTGTAGGCTGCCTGCGTGGAGCCTGCTTCTCCCTCTGCCTGTATCTCTGCCTCTCTCTCTCTCTCTCTCTCTCTCTCTCTGTCTCTCATGAATAAATAAATAAAATCTTTTAAAAAAATTAATTATTACTATGTCAGAACTTAAGTCTGGCATCTTATTGTTTGTTTTCTGCTTGTTCCTTCTGTTTCATAACCTGTTATCTGTTACTCTGTTAATCTGTTACTGCCTTCCTATAGATCACTAGAACTAGTTTTAGAATTCTTTGTTTTTCTGAGTATATAGTTTTCTTTGTGATTGCTCTTCTTTGTAGTTACATACGCATAACTCATCACCATCTACTGGTATCAGTGCTTATCACTTGAGTGAAGTATTGAAATCTTACTTCCATTTAGGTCTCTTTACCACTTTTTAAATTGAATTGTTTTATGTATTCCTCAATATACATTGAACACTATATCAGATGATTTCATAAATTTTTATTAAATCATCAAATATGTTGTAAGAAACTAATGACAAAAAGATAGTCTTTCATACCTACTCTATTTTTACCCATTCTACTCTAGTTTTACCCATTCTGTTCTTTCCTTTCTGAAGTTCCAAACCTTCTGCTCTTTCTTTTCTGTTGGAGAACTTCCTATAGCCATTCTTTAAGGGTAAATCTGCTGGCAACAAATTCTCTTAGTTTTCCTCATCTGAGGATGTCTTTATTTCCCCTTCATTTCTGAAGGACAATTTCATAAAGATATAAACTCCACAGCTTACAGTCCTTTTTCTCCAGCACTTGAAAAATGTTGTGCTTCCCTCTGGCTCCTATGGTTTCAGATGAAAAATTTGCTGTTGTTCAAATTGATATTTGCCTACAGTTAATGAATCGTTTCTCAGGTTGCTTTTAAGATTTGTTCCTTGTCTTTTATTTTCCGAAGTTTAATTATGATATGTCTTTCTGTGTATTTCTTTGGGTCTATCCTATTTTGGAGTTTCTCAGCTTCTTACAAACCACATTTGGGGAGGGTGGTTAGCTATATTTCTTCACATGCTTTTCAGACCCACACTCTTTCTTCCACGTATGCAACTCTGATACCAAAGTTACATCTTTTTGTATTGACCCACAGACCTCTAAGGCTCTGTTCAACTACCTTTTATTCAGTCTTTTCTCTGTGTTGTTCAGTTGGAGTAAATTTTATCTCTTGTCCTTAAGTTCAGTGGTTCTGTCCTCTGTCATCTCTGCTATTAAGCCCTTCCAGCAAGCTTTTTTTTTAATTTGGATGATTGATTATTTTCAGTTTTGTAATTTCCATTTCATTATTTATAACTTCCATTTCTTTGCCGAGATTTTTTTTTCACTTGTTACAAGAAAACTCATAATTCTTTATTAAAGCATTTTTATGATGGTTGCTTAAAATCTTTTTCTGATAATCCAAATTCTGATTCATTTGGATATTGGATAAATAATCCAGAGATTGTCAGATTCAAATTATGAATCAAGTGGTTATTTTTCCTGTTCTTTGAGTGATAATTGATTTTCCATTGTATCGTGTATATTGTGGGTATTACGCTAGGATAATTTTGAATGTATCCAAGATATTTTGAATATTATGCTAAGACCCTTGTTCCTGTTCAGATTTTGTATCTTAATAGGCAGTTGCCTTAGTTTTAACCTTTTGGTTCTTAGCCTGATAACAATTGAGTTTTCAGTGTCCTTGCAGTGCTGTTCAGTTCTGCTTCATTCTTTGGCACTGCTACAGTTCTTGTTCAATCTATACTGGTGTCACCTGCATGGGGAAAGATTCTGGGCTGCCCTGTCTCACTGAGCTGCCTCCCACCAGTGAGGGTAAGGAAACAAGCAATTCAGGGCCTGTGTTCTCCACCACTGGGCAGATGGCTGGTAGATGCCAGACCTAGGTCTGTTTATACCCTCGAGTTGAGGGCCTGAAGACTGGGTAGTCTGCTACTGCCCTACGTGTGGAGTGTGGCTTAGGGTTTCTCAGTAGGTCGCTTGTTGTTCTTCCCTTTTTGCCAGTTTTTGGCAAGAGATAGCAAGTTTTTCTTAATTATTTTTTTCTCCCCTATGTCTGTTAGTTGTTCTGGGATGCAGGTCTTTCTGGTGCCCAATCTAAGCTACATGGAAGATAAAAAGAAAACCCAGGGAACTCACTGCAGTGGCCTTTCTTTAATCGTAAGACACCCAGACAGTTGACCTTTCTAGCTTTCAGAGTCTTCATAATTGCCTGTTGAATTATTTCCAGGGTATTTAGTTATAGTTATAGGGGAGGAACAGGGGAAAGTGAGGAAAGTTGCCATCTTGTCCGGGACGAGAAGCCCCCTCAATAAATTTTTAAAATTTGAATAGGGACTTCAGAGTAATATGTGATATGAATGAATAGTAGGTAACATGTAACTCAGTTTAATTATGCACTCTAAGTCATTAGAGGTAAAGATGTGGGTGAGTTAAGGCTACAGGTTGAGGGTAAGACCTCATGGAGACAAAATAAATTGGGCAGGCCCTGTTGCAAAAGACAAGGTCATGCAGTTGAAAGGAATAGTATAAACAGGAAAGACTATGGAAAACAACTGGAGAGATTGGCCTGTCTTGAGGAGAAATTATGTCAGGGGATAATGAGAGTGGAAAATAGGATGGGTAGACTCTGCTGATATAGAAGACCTTAAATATCTAAAGTGAGACTTGCTAGGTTAAAATGTAGAAAAATATCGAAAACCTGTTAAGGGAAACGAGTGATAGGTTTGGGGCACCTGGCTGGCTCAGTCAGTGAAGCGTGTGATTCTTGATCTCGGGGTTGTAAGTTCAAGTCCCATGTTGGGTGTAAAGATTACTTGAAAATAAAATCTTTAAAAAAAAAGTGAGGTTAAAGTGAAATTAGTTTTTTTTTTTTTTTGAAATTAGTTTAAAATAGATGTACAATATATTTTATAGTGGGGGGAGACCAATATCAAGGAGCTAGTTATGAGTTTGTCATGGTGTAAGGTGTCAAAGTGTGAGGTGATGACTGTGGTTATGAGGTGGTTGAAGTGGAAATAAAGAGAAAGTAGAATTTGCGAGCAAAAGGGAGTAGGACTTGATACTGACTAGATTAAAAAAAAGTAAGATTTGATTCATACACCATCAATTTTGGTGGTTTCTGTTTCCTCATATATTTCCTTAAAAATAACTAGGAAATTCTGAAAGAATTAACTTTCGCCTCTAGAGAAGCTTTTCTTCCTCCACTCCCTTCCCACCTACATGTGTAATTTGAGAAAAACTTTACTGTCAGGCAACTGATTAACACCTTTCTTTAATCTTTTTCCAAGCATAATACTGTTACCACACATTCTGAAATAGCTATTACACATGTTAAAAGATGTTAGCCTCACCAGTAATTAAAGAAATGCAAATTAAAACAACAAAGTTTGTTTTTATGGTAATATTTAATGCTGCAAGGGTTTAATGAGACACATATTCTTTTCTGTTAAGATAAATTGGTATAATCTTTCAGGAAAGAAATTTGACAATATGTAGCAAGAGCCTTTAAAATAGTAAGTAATTCTACTTCTAGGCATTTATAGTAAGGAAATAATCAGAAATGCAAAGAGATGATGGATGCCAAAATGTAAGTTGCAGTGTACTTAATTTTTCACAATTCTAACTATATCTAAATGTGTATTAGAAGGAGCCGATGGTTAAGTAAATAGACAATACTAGAATATTGCACAGCCTTTAGAAATGATGTTTGAAGGAACTGAACTTTAATAACAGAGTAAATATACAATGTGTTTACACATGTCAGTAATATCCTATCGTATCATGCTTTTTTTTACCTGTACAGCCATTATTAGGGCAGAAATGTTTTGCTGTTCTTTTCAGAAGTTATTTGCCAGCCACCACAGATACTAAAGCTAATCTTAACCTTCTTGCACTAAAAATTCCTACAGTGCCTTACATAGAGTGCTCAGTAGTATTACCTATAATTATTGAAGATTTCTTAAGAACTTTCTTCCTAGAAAAGTATACGTATTTATGTATACAACCAAGCATCCAACTTTAGGCCCTTTATGAATCACATAAATCCCATCTCTTTGACTAGAACCATGGTGAAGAATCATTGCTGTAACTGAAAAAAAATCTCTTTTTACCCTTGAGTGTGTTTGAATCAGAGTTATTGTCCAGGGTAAGGGGTGCCAATTCATGCTTTCACCTGATATCCTTCATATTGAGATAAATTAATGCAGTCTTCATGTAATACTACCTTTTTTGAATGACTGAATTTAATATACAGTTTCTTAGTATCTCTCATCCTGACTGGTGATGCTCATGTTAATTAGGATGTTGACTCTCAAACCTATTTCAGACAGCTGGAAATCTATTATGATGGTTCAAAATTAGCAGCCATTCCTATCTATCAGTGTTCCAGCTTCCTTAATCTTTACATATGACTTTTTGAGACACTCTTTGGCCTCCACTGCCTCCATCCCCCCTTCCAAATCTACTAATCACCCTGTGGTGGTAGTGATCAGGGCCCTAGATGCTACAAAGTGATAGAAGAGAATAAACTAAGGTATAGTCATGGATTAGAGAACTAGATTGCCTAGTGTTGGTTGCAGGGCCACATTTAAAGGGTTCTGTTAAACAAGTCTGGAAGCCAATGGCAAAGGATACGACTGCACGTCATATGGAGAACTGTGGTCAGAGGTGGGGAGAAGAGAAAACTATGATAGCGGTAAGAGAACTGTTACTAGCCAGCTACCTTCTTTGCCACTTTAGAGAACTGTCTGGTGTAGTAATTAAGAGTTCAGACTAAGGGGGCATTTGGCTGGCTCAGTCGGAGGAGCATATGACTCTCAGTGTCGGGGTTGAGTTCAAGCTCCACATATTTACTTTTTTTTTTCTTTCACATATTTGCTTAAAAATAAAACCTTAAAAAAAAGTTCTAGTCTGAACTTAGTCTAGACCTGCATTCAATCCCCAGCTTCACCACTTTCTGGCCAATATGACCGGACGCAAGTAACTTAAACCTCTGACCTTAGATTTTTTGGTGCTGTTGTTATAAAATAGAAGTGATTATAGTACCACTTGTAGGTTGCTTAGGATTAAATGTCATGTGAAAAGCACCACACCAAGTCTAGCATGTCAGAAGTGTTCATTCAGTAAATGTTGTTTACATTGAAGACGATGATTCCTCCCAGGCTGAAACTGGAAAAATGAGTTAATGTTACAGAGCGGCAGATCCTGGCTCCACCACATGGAAGAAATGCTGGCCCTGAAAGTGTTCAAGCAAAAACTAAACAACTATCCTAGGTATATCGGAGATGTGTAAAAGGATGGGCCCATTGGTAATCGTTCATAGTCTAGTTCCCTTTTCACTGTTAAGACTCATTTTATAAGGCAGAACCACATGAAAACTGTTTCATTAACATGACTTTATATTACAGACTTAAGTCCAAAGAAGTTGGGATAGGGAATATCTTAGTTTCACATAATGAGATTTTTAGTGGCTCCTCTAGTTTCACCATTTACAAATTGAGAGAACCTGCTAAGGATCACTAGTGGGAATGATATTATTAGACTTAAATGTGAGTCACACAGGCTCCCAGACAGTGTTCTATCTATGGAGGGAAGGAAGCTAAGCGGTTGTTAGGTATTAATTAGCACTTTGAGGGGCGCCTGGCTGGCTCAGTCCAAGGAGCATGCATCTCTTGATCTCAGGGTCATGAGTTTGAGCCCCATGTTGACTGTTGAGATTACTTAAATAAATGTTTAATTAGCACCTTAGGAAGATTTAATTAGATTTTACAAATACAGTTAAAAAGGCCTTTTTTTTTTTTTAAAAAAACGTATCACAGATGCTATTTAAGTTCCACTGAAAACAATTTGGAATGAATTTTAATAGAATTTTTGTTACTCTAACTTATATTCTGCCTCCTTCTAGAAATAATTTGAAGCAACAGCTTAGAACATTATACTAGATAGGCAAGAAGGATAAAACGGCTCAAATGCCTTTCCTCATCAGTTCAGAGAGCCAAATCTTTGTATTAACTATGACTGCTCAGTGAGAAGTTAATGCAGAAAAAGATCCTTCATATACAGGGCACAGAGTAGTATAGCTAAAAAGATGAGCACTTGTATTTAGAAATAGAAAACCTCCATTTTATTTCCTTGTGCTGCTGTTGGCCTGCTTTGTAACTTTCGTTAATAGTGACATGAAAATAGCATTCTGCACCAACACAAGAATTATTTTTTAAGAACAAAATCATGAGCCTACTTAAAAATAACCAAAGATTTGAGAGCAGGGGATATGGACACAGATGACATTACCCTTCAGGATCTCCTTGTTTTCCTTCTGTTTTAGAACTGTTTTTTACTCTGTTTTAGAGTAATAAACAATTCCCTTGAGGTGCTTTTATTCTAGCAAAAATTCAATATAAGAAAGTCTTTTAAGAGAAAGGTAAAATATTTTCATTAGTAGAGCTTTCTAGTCTACATTTGACATCCCAGACAGTAGCTAACTTTAGGAGTATGTTACTTCCAGATAAGTCACATTCTATTTAAAATTACATATGAGCCCACTTAGAAATAATACTGTTTTAGAACCAAAAAAATTAAACACACAGAAAAGTAGAAAAAACAGAACAATGAACACCACTTTTATACTCTCACCTAGATGCAACAGCTGTCAATCTCTTAACCAGATCTTCTCCATCTTTATTGCTACACACTCTCTCTCCCTCCCATTCCCCTCCCCTCTTTGTCACATCATCCAAAAGTACACCATAACCATCAGAAATACACTTTTTTCTTTAAAGTAATCTTTACACCCTATGTGGGGCTTAAACTCACAACCCCGAGATTAAGAGTCACAGGTTCCACTAACTGAGCCAGCCAGGCACCCCCAGAAACATGCTATTTTAATGATCATTTATCTGCTGCTCAAATGCAGCAGGGCAACATGATTATTGTGAAGTTTATTATATGGTTGGTGCCAGCCGTTGTTAGTGCTTATTATCTGAAGTCTTAGGTATATTTTATTGAAGGCAGGGGTACTCAGATCTAAATTATCATTTTAATAATCTCTGTGATATGTCCTATACTTCTCAGATCTATATAGTCAGAGAAGGAATATTTGACTACTTACTGGTGAGTTTAAGACCCTACAAACAAACAAAAAAAAAGACCCTACAAACTAATGGCAGTGCTGTTCTTGAGTAAAAACAGTTAAAATACTATATATTTTTTAATTGCTTTTGTTTTTCTCAAACAGGCTGAAGTAGTCAAGTTTTATATTTTTATTTTTTTATTTTTTATTTTTTTTAAGTTTTGTATTTTTAAAAAAATATTTTATTTATTCATGAGAGTCACAGAGAGAGAGGCAGAGAGAGAAACAGGGTTCTCACAGGAAGCCCAATGCACGCCTCGATCCCAGGATCCCGGAATCACGACCTGAGCCAAAGGCAAAAGCTTAGCTACTGAGCCACCCAGGTGCCCCATGTTTTGTATTTTCAGATGGTTTAGAAAAAGGAAAAACTCGATATTTGAAATGGAACATTCATTAGACTTCGAATATTTCATTGGTTAGAAGGTTTATTTATTGCTACAAATTTGATGCTAATGGAAAATATGTCCGTTGTGTTCACTTAGTCTAGGTATGACCAAAACCAAAAAAGAGATTTCTTTTTTTTTTTTCCAGGAGATTTTGATGAATTCACTCAAGACAATAATGACATTATGTTGAAAAACATAGCGGAGGACCTTCGGAATTGCTTACCTCTTGACACAATGCTGTCCTCAGAACATCTATCCCTCCGAAAAGTAAATACATTAAATTAATGTACCGTTACTGCTCCTTGAGGGTTCTCCTAGTCTTCCCTAATCCTGCAGCCTCTCCAGTCTAATTAGTCCTGAATTTGGCTTTAAAAACAATTTTTCATTTGGTGCTTCAACGATGTCCCCAGTTCTTTTGAGTCCATAATCCTCTGGCTCCCCATTCATTCGACAAAAATTTTTTTTTTTTTAAGGGCATCCTGTTTGCCAGGCATTCAACCCCCTTCCCTCCACGTCCTCCCCCCTCCCACACACACACACACACACACACACAAAAACAAGGCCCAACGGTAATCTGGCCCTGCCTCCATCATTGTCCTGGTTTTCTCTTTCCTGTTCCACATCCCCCACTTTTGCCAGAGGTGAAGTTCATCTCTTTGTTTCCTTCTCCTGCTTTTGTGCCATATGGTTTTTGCTTATCCTGTTCCTTCATTCCTAAAATAAGTTCTCATTTTTCTTCTACAGACCGCCCCCTCATCCAAGTCCCTTTAAACCTCAACTTTTATCGGGTACATATACTGAGAATATTGTTTCCTAAAGCAAAAATAATAATAATAATGTCTTCTCCCACTAATCTGAAAACAGCACCCCTCCATGTGGTTTTTTACTACGTAGATTCCTAAGCAGAGGAACCAAATCATGTACATTTGTAACAGTGCTGTGCATATTGTGAGCACTAGCAAATCTTAGTAAACATCCAGTCACAGTACTCCCAAAGGTGGAAAATAGTGGCTAATATAAAAACTGACAAAAATGTTTGTAGTATAGTTTGGATATTATTCATAAGGCAGTCCTATCAGTAGCATGATATACCAAAATATATGAAACAACAAAAAAGTATTCCTTGAATGTAATGGTCGACCCATAATCCCTTCTCCTAACAAACTATTTGTATCTTCTGTTGTTTCCTTCTGGTTCTTGTGTATGTCCATGTGTTTTACACATTTACAATATAGATGTGTGTGTGTAGGTGTAGATAGAATTTTGTAGATCTCTAAGTGGATAAGTTGATTATTATAGTTAAGGTAAAAGGAATCAGACATTTTTCTCTTTGTTGCCACTGGCTATTATATCATGTATTACCAGTATTAATAAAGGGCTATTAGTTGTAAGCATGAAACTGTACTAATGTTTTTATTATTTGAAAACTTTGCCTCTGGGAAAAGATCACTTGCTAAGTCACTGATGTGTGGGACTCAGGAGACCTGGTATTAGTTTCAATTCTTTCCCCTCTTTTGGTCATTTCTTTGGAGAAATCTCTGAATGGGGGTTTCTTTATTTGTAAAATATACTACCTAGGATGGACGAGATGGCCACAAAATAAATACTCCTTGAATTCAAATTTTATATATTTCCCCTAGCCAGGCTTTGTATCATTACAGACCAAATTAAGAGTTGCTGGTGTCTCAGGAAAAAAAAAAAAAAAAGAATGAAGGAAGAGCAGGGTTGCTCTTTAATAAGTGAAACTTGTCTTTCTGTGCCTTGTTGTTGCTCTCGGAATTTTAGCATCTGAACCACTGATGTTTTGCCTTATTTAGCAATAAAAAGAGACTCCTTTGTACTTGGTTTCTTTTGAAGTTCTTCTTCTCTCCACCAGATAGAGCAGCAGCCAGAACCCACAGTTCACGTTGATGCATTCCTTTATGATGAAGACTTTATTGATTCATTATGTGAGGAAGGAAAAATGAGCAGAAACTACTGTATGGTGTGTGGCTCACATCAGACTGCACCTTTAGGTAGGCACTCAAGTGTGCAAATCTGACGACTGTGTGTACTTTACATTGTTCTGAGAACACAAATTCTTGACCAAGTCATTGGGTGTTTTTCGTTTTTTTGTTTTTTTGTTTTATTTATTTATTTATTTATTTATTTATTCATAGAGGCACAGAGAGAGAGAGAGAGAGAGAGGCAGAGACACAGGCAGAGGGAGAAGCAGGCACCATGAAGGGAGCCCGACGTGGGATTCCATCTGGGGTCTCCAGGATCAGGCCCTGGGCTGCAGGCAGCGCCAAACCGCTGCGCCACCGGGGCTGCCCATTGGGTGTTTTTTGAAAGGAAAAGGCCAACCCTGTAGCATAGCCATTACTGATTATTGAGATTAGGGAGACCAAACAGCAGTATTGTCCAGGGAAGCTGGGCCACTTAATGTCTCCGAGGAGGGTATCTCTGCTTTTCTTTCTTTTTTATTTTTTAAAGATGTCATTTATTTATTCGTTAGAGACACAGAGAGAGAGGCAGAGGGAGAAGCAGGCTCCCTGTGGGGGAGCCTGATGCAGGACTCGATCCCAGGACCCAGTGATCATACATGAGCCAAAGACACTCAACCACTAAGCCGCCCAGGGGTCCCAGCAGGGTATCTCTGCTTTTCACAGAAACTGTTTAATCAGAGGTGAGTTTGCAGGTCCAGAAACTAATCACAAGTGACTGAGAACCAGGAAACCAACTTATACTTTCCTTACTTCAAAGAGATTCATAGATAAACCATAATGCTAATTCACAAACAGAAATGTAACTACAAGGGGGCTGAAATGTTCTCCCTATAAAAGCATCTACTTGAGAAGTCAGATAGTAATCAGATACTGTTGATTAGGCATGGATTCAGAAAACAGTGATGATCTTGAGGAAGAGTTTATTCAGGCCATAATTTGACCTAGTAGAATATCTCCAGTCCGTAACAGAGGACAACTCTAGTGACAAAAAGTCTTCTGCATCTCTGTCCCTTAGATAGAGTACCTGTGTCCAAAATGGGAAACTAGACTGACCCCATGTGGCTAATATGTTAACTCTTCTGTTACTGTATTCTTCCTTAAGAGGCACCTGGGTGGCTCAGTCGGTTGAGCATCAGACTCTTGATTTCAGCTCAGGTCATGGTCTCAGGATTGTGGGATCAAGCTCTGCACTCAGCAAGGAGTCTACTTGAGATTCTCTGGCCCTCCCTACCACTCACACATGTGCATGCTTTCTCTCTCAAATAAATAAATCTTTTAAAATCTTTTATATATATAAAATCTTTTATATAATCTTTATATAAAATCTTTTATAAATCTTTTATATAATCTTTTTATTTATATATATATATAGTTCAAATTGGATATGATTGCTTAGGCTATTACTTTAGACATGCTATATTTCAATATTTCTGGTCACTTAGATGCAGAGTTAATGGCTTAGAGTGGCCTGCTCTCCAGGTAAGTAATCTTGTGTTCATATTACTTAACTACTGCCAAATTTGTAATATGCTGCTAATACAAGTATATTGTATCTACATTATAATTGGGAATTAAACTTTCCTGATCTATTTAAGATTCTATTTTTAGATAGCACTTATAGTTTCCATTGGAGGTGGTTGAAATTCACAGAATAGAAAAGGACTTAGATAAGAATCATAGAAGGAAAACTAAAAAGTGAATCATATCAGATCTGATTTATAGGGGGTTTTTTAGATTTATTTATTTATTTAATTTGGGGGAGTGGAGAGAGACAATCTCCAGCAGACTCTCCTCTGAGTGAGGAGCCTGTCATGAGCCTCAGTCCTACAACCCTGTGATCCTGACCTGAGCCAAAATCAAGAGTTGGATGCTCAACCAATTGAGCCACCTAGGTGCCCCTGATTTATTGAAGTTTAAAGATATATGTTTGACAAATAAAATTTTGAAGATTAGGATATATTTTCCCATAGAAATCATGTTGTAAATAGTGACTAGGTATGTAGGCCAGCCCATATAAGTAGAGTAAATCTGAAAAAAACTATCATCTGGGGAACTTTCCTTCCAATATATGACATGGGGCTTGTCTAGCTATAACACACTAATGATGACTCTGTAACCCAAAGCAGAAGTGCTAAAGTGACAGAGTAGTGAAGATGAAGATTCTAGGCAGACCAGTACGATGGTGGTCAAAACCCACCCCACCCCCAGTCACACCCTTTTATTTTCTTTCAAGGAATTATTAGCCTGCCTACTTCCATTTTCTTTGCCACCATCTATCATCGTTTAGATATGGCCAAAGTTTCTCCCCTTCCTGACCAATATATTATGTAGGACATAATATAGGAAGTTTTTAAAAAGTACATGCAGGCTCTCCCAGATACTTGATTACAGAAACAGTGGAGTGAGAAGATGGGCTAGGAAGTCTGTAGCAATTTAAAAATTGTAGCAATTAAACTAGGGGAAATAATAATTTCTGGGAGTATCTTTACTTCCTTTCATAACACCCTTCCCTGCACTCCAGAACATATCTTAGGTTGGTCAGGGCTGCCACATTGCTCAACTCCAGAGATGGTCATTCATTTGGTAGTCTATATTGTATGCAGTAATATGGGGCTAGTCTATGGTTGCTCTGGACTAAGGTGAGAAAGCCAGATGATACGGGAGTTAGGAAGCATCACACAGAATAACAATCATAGGGGGAAAAATGGGAAAATAAAAGACTAACCAAGGACCTTCGGACACAGGGATAGGGACAGGTTGCTGGGCAGCTATTCCCTAGAGGCCTTTTAAATGTCAGAGATTTGGGGGCACCTGGCACAGCAGTTTAGGCATGTGACTCTTGGTTTCAGCCCAGGTCATGCTCTCAGGGTTGTGAGCCCTGAGCTTGCATCAGGCTCTGCACTCAGCGTGGAGTCTGCTCGGGATTCTCTCCCTCTCCTTCTGCCCCTCCTGCTCATGCTCTCACTCTCTTTCTCAAGTACATAAATAAATCTTTAAAAAGTAAAAATGAATAAATGTCGGAGACTTCATTATTATTTTCTCTAATATAGCTCAGGTGAATGAGTGCAAGATTATCACATAAATTTTTTCTAAACAATTTCTGAATGGCTTTCATTGATGAAGAGAAAAACATGAAATATGCTTTATAAATATAGATAAAAGAATTAGAAATACAGAATAGAATGTGTAATACCTAAGCACAATTTGATATTTATTCTGTTCTAATCCTCCAGGATTTATTTCTCATTCCTTCTCCCTCGTGGAATTGAAGTTCATTTATCATCATGTACTCCCTGATCTGTCGGGAAAAGTCTTGGTTGACGTTGGCTCCAGGCTTGGCACGGTCCTTTATGGGGTAAAGTCCAGCTTGTGGACATAATCAACATTGGGAAAATACTTTCTCCTCCTGCTGCTAGCAACAGTTTGGCCTGTCACCATCCAAGGTGACAGCTTGGCTTTATTTATTAGAGTAACAGAATAAATAAGGTTAAAATATTATATTGAACTTGGAATTTCAAAGGCCAGCTCTCTGATTTCCTTTTCTGAGTCTCTATGACACAGCTGGAGGAGTATCAACAAAGCAGAAGCAGGTGACCTTCATAACACTTTGTTTTTGACCTCCTAATTTCATTTTCTTTATACTGTGCTAAAATAGTGTACTGAGCCTTGATAAGAGCTTTTATAGAAGCTTTTATTTAAAAAAAATTTTTTTAAAGCTTTTATAAAATTTACTTGACTTACGAAATTGCATGTGGCCATAACAAAGTCACTTAACACCCCTGGCTTCAAGTTCTTCACCCGTAAGTAAGCTAACTAAATGATATCCGAGGACACATCTTGCTCCAATTTTCTATGATTCAACTTTGTGGACATTTGTGTCTGAAATATCACTTCAATGTGGCTTTTTAAAAATTTCAAATCATGAGTATTTCTAATGCTCTTAACTGATTTTATCAGAAAACTTAAATGTGGTTTCTGGTTGTTATTAGCAGACTTGTTAAAACATATGGCCAACAGCAGTAGAGACTCATGCCAGAAACAGGCACTATCAGTTCCCAGCATCCATTGCCTGCTCTAAACGGCAACAGTTAACTATTTAGTGCTTAGTTTATTTTTCAGTAGTAAGGCTTTTATTCTATGATTAGGAAAGATATCCATAATAGAATATACAGTTTGTCAAATGGTTGTTTTTAGAGAACAGTAGAGATTACGATTGTATACCATATTTGCTCCACTCTTGTCCATTTTTTGATTTGTTAGAAAAGTATATAGCTGAAAAAAATGTGGCTATGCAAGTATGTGGCAGCATTAATAAGTTTAAAAATATTCTTATTTTTCTCTGTATTAAAGTGGTTACTGATTCAGCTGACAGAAAATTTTTGAATACCTGCATATGCTCCATTGAACATATCCTAAAAATCTATCATTAGCTATAAACATAAATTTGGTTCATACATGGATGTTAATGTAAAGTGATATTCAGAATATGATTTGACCTTTCCTTTCATATTATTTTTTTGTGATCACCACCAAAAATGGATACATAATAATATCTAGTCAGTTCTTGATTATCCTTGTTAGCTAATTGGTCAGTTACATTTGGCAGATTGCAGACGCCAGACTGACTTCCCTAAACCAACAAGACACATCTCCAGCCACCTTCCTCTAGTGTCAGACTCTGAATGATTTTCCATTATATTCCCCACCCCCCAGGTTAACTCCTTTCTTGCTTTCCCCTGCTGTAACTTTCCAAGAAATTATAGAAATAGGGTATTAAACAGAGACTCTATATGTGGTCACTTTTCTCATTTCCAACTTGGTTGAATGTACCATTTTGTCAGAAGTGAGAAATCAATCTTTCAAACTATAATTACTTTTAAATAATGGAAATTAATAAATTACATTCAAGGTCTTGATCAGTAAGAGTCTAAGTTCTTGAAGTTTTAAGAGTTACATACATTACACATTATTATTTATCTTTCATTTTATTTTCACTTTATTGAGTTGTTTTTTAAAGTTTGATTTTTTACATTTTATATAGACATAAATTCACAGTTCATTCATTTGCATCATAACAGGTCTTCATTCTTTCAGGGTTATCTTTACAGTTCAGCACTGCAGCTATATGGAGTAGAATTGAATGGAGACTTTTGCCAATTGCAGGAAATGGTCATAAAAAAATACCAGTTTACTGACAGAGTAAAGGTACCCTTTTATTTATGTATTTTTTTACTAATGAAGTACAGTTGACAAGCAGTGTTTAATTAGTTTCAGGTGCACAACATGGTGATTTGACAAGTCTATACCTTACACAGTGCTTATTCACCACAAGTGTAGCTCCCATCTGTCACCATACAGTGCTATGACAATACCATTGACTATGTTCCCTATGCTGTAGTAAAGATACCCTTTTAAATATATATTCTGTTATCTATTTTATTGCATAATTTAGCTAAGTTTCTTCTGGATTGGAGTTGGAAAATCTTTTTGAATCTATTCCTGGTTGCTGTTGTGCAGAAACAGATCAAGTTGACTTAGTATTTTAAAACATGAATAAATGTGAATTTAATTATAATTATTTTCCACTCCTGTTTTTCTTCCTCCCCAATTTTACTAGAAAGTAGAATTTTTCTTAATTTCTTTCATCTCTGCTGTAGTTTAGTTTTGGTAGCAGCATTTTTGAATCTCTAGATGTAGGTCATAAATGTACTTAATTAAACTCTTATGTTGAAAGTAATCAAAAAGGTTAACTAATGCTTTCAGTTCTTTATCCTTTTTCTAAGCTTCCAGGAGGAGTTGTGGATGCCACAGAATGGCAGTTCAGGGGGAATGATGCCTTGGGTTGGGCTACCACAAAACTTTTCTCTTTTTCTACATGTAAGAGGAAAAATAACCAAGAATGGGAAAGAACATTTCTTGGTTAATGTGCTCATTCTTATCCTTCCACTGAGGATCCTACACTTCTAATGGCAATGCAGAGAAACATTGAGCATCTAAGGCTTTCTGGTGTTAAGATGTTGAAAGACATCTCGGTGGAATTAAAGATCTAGTCTTCCCCTTATTTATTGAAGGAAACTTTTTCTTCCTCCTTCCAGACTTCCTTTTTTCTCTTTGCATATATCTCTCATCTCAGAAATAGGCAAATGAGGGCAGCCGGGTGGCTCAGCAGTTTAGCGCCTGCCTTCAGCCCAGGGCGTGATCCTGGAGACCTGGGATCAAGTCACACATCAGACTCCCTGCATGGAGCCTGCTTCTTCTTCTGCCTGTGTCTCTGCCTCTCTCTCTGTGTCTCTCATGAATAAATAAATAAAATCTTTAAAAAAAAATAGGCAAATGATTGAAACAAATTTATTGTCCATTAATAAATCCATGGATTTTTCTCACTGTCCCATATTTAGTGAACAAGAACACGTTACTCTTGCATGATAAGAATCACATAGCTACTAAGAATATCAATTTAATTGGAAGTTAAGGTTTAAAAGTTGACCTCTTAAGAATCATAGTTTATAAATGGACAACCAAGGAGTGCCAAGGTGGCTCAGTCAGTTGAGCATCCAACTCTTGATTTTGGCTCAGATCATGATCTCGGGGTCATGAGATCAAGCCTTGTGTGGGGCTCTGAGCTCAGCAGGGAGTCTGCTTGGGATTCTCTCTCTCCTCTCTTTCTCTCTCTCTCTCAAATAAATCTTTTAATAAATAAGGGAGAACCATGTAACTTATTGTTATTTTTTTAAGATGATGATAAAGGTATATAAAACACATTTATTTACACATTAAAAGATTTTTACCCCTTGCTTTTCAAAGGAGTATATAGATGAATGCCCACCCCACATACTTTCAAGGCCTGTGGCTTTGGTGGCAATTAGTAACCCAATGACAGAAAGCTGTTTTTATACCATTTTTTTGGCAACCTTAACAGTTTCCTTCCGCAATGGGAGAGACAGTTGTTGTGTTTGAGAGGCCTTAAGAGCAACAGAAAGGAATTCCAGGGTTATTTTTTATATTATCTGGTGAAATGCATCAGCCTTTAAATCTTGGGCTCTGCTTTTTGTTTGTTCTTTTTGGTCTTTGTTTTAGCAGGACTTTGCTCAGAAGTCTAGGAGTCCTTGGTTGTCTGTTCATACTTAGAGAGTGAGAGAAAAAAGAAAAAAAGCTGGTTGAAGTTCTCAGCACTTAAGTGAGGATTCTGAGCACTGTGGGCTTCACTGTCAAGTGATCTCGTTTGGGTCATTAATTAGGGGAATATCTGATGACATATCTTAAGATCTTTCCTCTTGGGCTATGGCAAGCAACATCCTGGGGACAGAGTGGTAGAGTAAAAGAAGTGAAATGTTAGGGATTCACAGCATCCTGTCTGCCTTACTTCCCTTGTTTACAGTACATTAGCCTTTCTTTCAACTTATCCTGGTGTCCCTGACCCAGAGACCTTTTGTTTTACCCTTACAGAGAATCAGTCTCTATTCTTTTGCTGGGAAATGTGAAAGTTGTATAAGGGTCTGAGTGCTTTTAAAACTGACTTTGAACCAAATTACCTTATTTTTAGCATTTCTCCCTACTCCCTCACCCAGAGATACCTAGTACCATCAGTTGTGAGCCTTTTTTGAGATTCTGTAGTATAAATCAAGTCTGGGTCTTTGCTTTCTATCTGTCTAGCTTAGAAATCAGATTTTTCTGGTCTCCTAAATTCCTTATTAATTCCTCTTTTTTTCTTAACTTACAAAATTTCATCTCTGTTATTTCATTTCCCATTCCTCCCATCCTTGTGGGTATACATCTTTTCTTCTAAAAACCCTATATTGTTATTATAATAGGGTTTCAGGAAATAAGAATACATGCCATGTGTTTTATGCACTACCTTACATTGAAAGACCCATTGATTTAAATTCTTTCCACCATCTTCTCTAAGCTAAAGGTGAATTTTCCTTTATTCGTATCTTACTTATTCCTTGAATGGCACTTAGAGTTACCAACATAGCTGTTTCATCCTATTAGTAGAATATAACATTTTTGAGTGTAGATGTTATATCTCATTGGTCATGGTGTATCTCCCCAAACAGTATCTTATATATTGGAGGTGCCCATGAAAATTGATTAAATTGATTTAGTGGCTTTGTGACCTTTGCGTTGTTAGCATTCCAGCTTGTCCAGAGCCATTTTGGAGGGTTTCCCTGGGCACTCTGTTGGTTGCCATAATGAATTGATCTGCCAGATTATTTTTTACCCTGTGTGGTGGGGTGTGAGAGAGGAACAGAGATGGGAAGGAAAAAGAGGAAACTGTGATATATCAGTAGGTTAATTTGCATGCCTATTTCATATCTCAGCAACATGTTTAGAAAGTTTAAAGTGATTAACTGTTTTCTGTGTGTTCAAGAACATGTCCAAGGTGTGTTTCAGAGACTAGAGGCCCACCTAATTTAAATTATCTTAGTATTTTTACTACTTAAAAAAGAAAATAAACCCCACAACATTCTGAATGCTATTTATTTGTAAGACCAAAGATCATTTAATACAAAATAGTACATTAGAGACACCTAACTCTGGGAAATGAACAAGGGGTAGCGGAAGGGGAAGTGGGCGGGGGGTTGGGGTGACTGGGTGATGGGCACTGAGGGGGGCACTTGGTGGGATGAGCACTGGGTGTTATGCTATATGTTGGCAAATTGAACTCCAATAAAAAAAATTTAAAAAAAAAACAAAATAGTTAAACTTTTTCTCTTCTTTTTAAAATAAAAGTGGTTTCTTTTGCACTTGAGAAAATAGATGTTTTCTCTTATTATCTTGCCTGGACTCTTAAGACTTGTTGATTGTGGTCAAGTTAATTTTTTGAGGTATATAGTCTTAATTTTTATTATTAAGTTTTTAATTTTAATATATAGTGTTATATTAGTTTCAGGTGTACAATATAGTGATTCAACAATTCTGTATATTACTCAGTGCTCATCATAAGTGTACTCTTTAATCCCCATCACCTATTTCACCCATCTCCCACCCACCTCCCCTCTGGTAGCCATCAGTTTGTTCTCTATAGTTAAGAGTCTATTCCTTGGTTTGTCTCTCTCTACTTTTTTGTTTGTTTGTTTCTCTCCTGTACATGTTTGTTTTATTTTTCAAATTCCACATATGAATGAAATCATGTTATTTGTCTTTCTCTAATTGGTTTATTTCACTTTGCATTATACTCTCTAGCTCTAACCTCATCCTTGCAAATGGCAAGATTTCATTCTTTTTTATGGCTGAATAATATTCCATTATACACACACACACACACACACACACACACACATACACACACACCATCTTTATCCATTCATTTGTTGAAGGACACTTGGACTGCTTCCATAATTTGGCTATTGTAAATAATGCTGCAGTAACACGGGGGTGCATATATCCCTTGGAATTAGTGTATTTGGGGGTAAATACCCAGTGGTACAATTGCTGGATCATAGGGTAGTTTATTTTTAGCTTTTTGAGAAACCTCCATATTGTCTAATACAGTGGCTGCACCATTTGCACCCCCACCAGCAGTGCGTGAGGGTTCCTTTTTTCTTTACATCCTCACCAACACTTGTTTCTTGTGTTTTTGTTTTTAGCCATTCTGACAGGTGTGAGGTGATATCATTGTAGTTTTGATTTGCATTTCTCTGATGATGTGTGATGTTAAGCATCTTTTCATGTGTCTGTTGGCCATCTATATGTCTTCTTAGAGAAATATGTGTTCATGTCTTCTGCCCATATTTTAATTGGATTGTTTTTTTTGGTGTTGAGCTTTGCAAGTTCTAACCCTTTATCAGATATGTCATTTGTAAATATCTCCCATTCAGGAGGTTGTCTTTCAGTTTGACTGATTGTTTCCTTTGCTATGCAGAAACTTTTTGTTTTGATACAATCCCAGTAGTTTATTTTTGCTTTTGTTTCCCTTACCTCAGGAGACATATCTAGAAAGATGTCGTAATGGCCAATGTGAGAGAAATTATTGCCTGTGCTCTCCTAGGATTTTTATGGTTTCAGGTCTTACATTTAGGTCTTTACTCCATTTTGAGTATTTCTGTGTACAGTATAAGAAAGAGGTCAGGTTTCATTCTTTTGGGTGTAGCGGACCAGTTTTTAAAGATTTGTCCATTTGGGGTCTTCTGTAGTTACATACAAATTTTAGGATTGTTTATCTAGTTCTGTGAAAAATTCTGTTGGTATCTTAATAGAGATTGCATTAAATCTGTAAATTGCTTTAGATAACGTAGACATTTTTACAATATTTGTTATTCCAATCCATGAGCATAAAATGTTTCTTTGTGTCATCGTCAATTTCTTTCATCAGTGTTTTGTAGTTTTGAGAGTACAGGTTTTTCACCTCTTTGGTTAAGTTTATTCCTAGGTGTTTTGTTGTTTTGGGTGTGAGGCATATATTTTTTAAATAAATTGTTTTGTTTGCTTTTTTGGATAAATAATCAAATAAATTTTAGATGAAAAGTCAGACAAAGCCAATAAACATATTGTATTAACATTTTATAGTATATAAATTACTTTTATAGTTTTTATATGATCCCAGTTGATTCTGTGGATCAGGACAGATATTATTCCATTTTATTTATGAGGACACTGACTGCCTAAGCATACAGATTTAGTTGATGATGGAGCAAGAGTCTGAACCTAGGGCCTTTGACTCTTAAAATTAATGATACAGTCATAGAGGAAGAAGCTCTGAAGTCGGAGTTGAAAGACCATAATTATATGTCTATGTACATAAATCTATCTAAAACTTTCACAAGTTTATGGTTTTTAATTAGATATTGAGTATCTCTCATAGAGGGATACCTGGGTGGCTCAGTCGGTTAAGCATCTACCTTTGGCTCATGATCCTGGGTCCTGGGTTTGAGTCCCGTATCAGGCTCCCTGCTTTTCCCTCTGCCTCCCTCTGTCTCTTGTGAGTAAATAAATAAAATTCTTTTTTTTTTTTAAAGTCTACATTAAAAAAAGGTATCTCCCATAGATGATACTATTAAATACACTGTTCCTTCTCCCATTTTAAGTAGGGTTAACTTCTCATATTGCCTCACAGTATCATTGAACCAATAGATATTTCTTCTGTGGTTATCTTTGTTTTCTTAAAATGAACCCATTCTTCTTTAGGTGCTTCATGCAGACATCTGTACCCAGGGTTCACTTCTGCAAAATGCTGATGTTATTATAATGAATAATGTCTTCGAATATTTTCTTGATGAAGCAGAACAGGCCAGGTATGTTATTTATTCAAGGAAGAAATCTGTTAAAATATGATCAGCAAAGTATAAAAAGGGATTAGTTGGGTGGGTGGTTGGCTCAGTCAGTAGAGCATGACCTTGGGGGTCGTGAATTCAAGCCCCACATGAATGTAAAGATTACTTAAATAGATATCTTTTTTTTTTAAAGGGATGGTAAAGTAGAAATATTTTCATAGTAAACTGTTTTTTAAAACAACCTCAACAAGATTATGTTAATCTTGAAATATGTTATGTATAAAACAAAAATATTGTCCAGCTTTGTAAAATATTACACCAAATGGGGTGGCATATATTAAATGATATCATGACCCAGGCATTTGCTTAGCCATCAGGGATGCAATAAGATAACCATTCCCAATGGGCGTTTATACTTACTCTTTTCTGTCTCCATTTTATTTTCTTTGAAAAACAAGTTGTTAAAAAAAAAAAAAAAAGAAAAGAAAAAGAAAAACAAGTTGTGTACTATCCTATCACAAAATCCTGGGAATTAATTTCTGTAAGTGATATAAGAATATTAACCAAAAGAGTGAGTAGTTATCAAACTTCAAAAATATTAAGGTGGTAATAGTAGGTTCCTAAAAATATTCCACTATTCAGGGAATGGAAAAATTAGCTTATCTGTGATCAGTATTTTGACTTCTCTGCCACAATTTGTTGCTTTGTGACCCTCAGAGCCAGAAGGTTCCTCTAATTAGGAAATCACTGTGGTCTATAATCTGACACATTGATTTTCTAGCTAGTTAGGATTGCTGACTGGTTTTTTTCATAATGGCATATGTGTACTCTAGATGCAAGAAAACTTCCCATGTATGTGAAAGGGAATTACACAAATGTTTGGATCAGTGCATCAGTAAGGTTTGTACTACAGAGAAATAAAAAGATCATATAACTACAGGCTGTAAAGACCATATAGTTAATACAGAGTAGAATCCTGAATGGCTAACCCTCTTTATCCTGCTACCCTTTTATCTTCTTTATTCTGCCCTTCCCCCAATTTTCTGTCACACATGCATACACACACACGCACGCACATACCCATTACTAGTAGGTGAAGGTCATCATGAAATTAACAAATATTTTAAAAAGAAACTAATTCAATGAAAACTAATCTCATAATCAAAGTTCAGCCAGGGGCAGCCTGGGTGGCTCAGTACTTTAGCGCCGCCTTCAGCCCAGGGCCGGATCCTGGAAACCCAGGATCGAGTCCCACATCGGGCTCCCTGCATGGAGCCTGCTTCTCCCTCTGCCTGTGTCTCTGCCTCTCTCTCTCCCTCTCTCTGTGTCTGTCATGAATAAATAAATAAAATCTTTAAAAAAAAAAAAAAAAAAAAAAACAAAGTTCAGCCAGAATGTGTGACAATTTTTGGTCACAGACTGAAGACCAGAAACAGAACATGAGCAAAATTGTTTTGTTTTATTTTGCAAAATTTTAATCATAGACCTCTTTAAACTTAATTTCCAGTGGACAAAGTGCGATTTACTTTTCACCTTTTTAAGCTAATGACCAGTAGCCAAAACATTACATAATTGTTGGAGAATGAAGTATTACCAGGTTTCTGTTGTTTAAGAAGGTAAAAGAAAAAAACACCATAAAGTCTTTGGAGATTCATTACAGAAAGATTTGACTGCCAAAGAATGATGAAAGCCACTGGTGAACTTGACATCGGAAATACTGAATGTTTGGGTTGTTTTAAAAGCTTTCTTGGTACATTCATTCACACTCTCTACATTGTTCAGCAAATAGGTATCGGCCACATGTGTTTGTTCAGTCATTTCTCCTAAATCTAGTGCAGTGCGTTCAAAATATAGGTTCTAGTCATGAATGACAATATTTAGGAGAATGTTTTGAAGACAGTAAATGATTCTGACATTGGGATTGTTCTGTCAAAATGATCATTTACCTATGTTAATTCTGTATTGTACTGAGTGACAAAAATGATGCTACATATAGCCTCTAAAGACTTGTCTTAATTAGAATCTGGGACAAATTGAATGATATTGCTGTAGGAGTTAATATATATGAGAAAACAAATATTTTGTAATAATAGAAAATGTGTACTCAGGAAAGGCTCAGGCTTCAGAATAAATTCAGTCTCATTACAGAATAACATCCCAGATTTGTAGAGTAATTGTTAGTTTAAAAGGTGCCTCAATGCATTTTTGAGTAGGTGAAGCAGATACTACTACAATGACAACTTACCAGAAACAGCAAATACTATTTTGAGAGTCATGACCAGTCATGCCAATTTAATTAACTTCTTCATTCTTATTAAATAAGCTTATAAAATGTCATTTTTAAGGAACCACATCAAAACAATAGCTCTAGCCTAAGCACAGTGGCTGTTATCAAGCACTGCTACATTATTTTAGATATAGCCTGGGAAAAAGAACATTTGTATCATTTTGCCTAATAAACTCCAGAATACTAAACCTAATAACTATTGCTGTAACTAAAATAAATGGAAATGACACCACTGCCCACCTGCCCATTGCAAGGGATGCACATCTCTGCTTTGCTTACCCACTGCTTCCCAGTAGTGGGGTATACTGTCAGCACTCATGCACGATACAGAAATCCAGTTCACGTCTGCACTGAAGTTAGTCAGAACCGGTCAGACATTGCCCTATGGCACATACATGTGCACATGGCATTTCATCGTGCTTTCAACCTGGCTGGCCCACTCAACTTCGCAGGTGCCATATTGTCCAAAAGTCTTTCCATTAAATATTTTTGACCACCAAATAAAGTATAGTTTCAGTCTTGATGTTATTTTAAAAGATGTAATCTACATATTATGCTGTATTGTAAGTCTTTACTTGGTTTCTGGTTTCTATGGCCTTTCTGCATGACTTTTCCCCACTTCTACCTCTCAGCCCTTCTCCGTTCTGCAGAACCAGCTTTGACACATTTCATCAAGAGTTTAGTGGCTTTCAGGGCCGCCTGGATGGCTCAACCAGTTAAGCTTTCAACTCTTGATTTCCACTCAGATCATGATCTCAGGGTTGTGGAATCAAGCTCTGTGCGGGCTCTACACTGGGCTTAGAACCTGCTTGGGATTCTCTCCTCAACCATGCTTGTGCACACACTCTCTCTCTCTCCCTCTCCCCCTCCCCCCACAAAAAAAACCCCAGAAGAGTTTAAGGGGCTTTAATTGCTGATCCAGCTTTGACTTGTATGTTGGTTTTGAAAACTAAGCTTTAGCCTTAATACCTGCTATTAACACAAATCCCCATCTTGTTAAATCTCTTCAGTGTTGTAACATCACAATTTTGCCAACACCCCCTTCAGGAACTGAGGAATTTACCAATTTCTAGTATTTTGCTGCAGTCCTATTACCTGCAGACATTTTGCCCATCTGGATTTGTAGGTATTGCCTGTGCTACATATTCTCTTGTCATTTTCATTGTTTAAAAAGTGTTTTAGTGTCTGGTAAAACCTAAAATATAAGTCTTTAATATGTTGCAGAGCCTGGGAATGTATCAGCCATAATGTAAGGAAACAAGGATCGTTATTAGTAACAGTACCAAGTCTTGAAGATTCTCTTTCACGCCTGCAGGTATGTAAGCGTCTTTCCCAGCACTTTTACTGTCAAAACTATTCTCCTCCTTTTTCCTGATAGCTGTTTGGATATTCTAGAGACATTCTGTCTGAATCTAGCAACAGATGATTCAGTAACTAAGCCTAAGACCTGGTTTGTGGCTTGTTCATTGGCCTCAAGAGCTCTGAAATTGTAATTCTTATCTTGATATAGATTTCTTGGCTTCTCTACCCAGTTTTTTCACCTGAGGGTTACAGTTTTAGGTTAACAAATGCTATTAAATGTTTGTAAGAGGCTTAGAACACCCACATCATAACTTTCCCATTAGAACAAAAGGAATACAGTTGCTCAAGGCTTCTAGAATCAGATGTGTAGACTGGAAGCCCATGTACTATGTACAGTTTGGGATCTTATACAAACTGCTTCTTTGTTCCTTAGATTCTCCATATAAAGTAAGGCTCATATTTAATAGGTTTCAGCCCAATCAGTTGACCTTATGTAAAGGGTATATATAAAGTTCTTAGAGACCCCTAGATGAAAGATACTGTTGTATTTCTTAATAATGGAGTATTATTATAGTTTTCTTTAGTGGTGTTTTTCTTACCTATAAACACTGCCAAATTTAAGCATCTATATCTTCCTTTTAAAAAAGAAAACTAAACCATCATCAGTAACACTTCCTTAAGAAATATTTGTCAGTCATCTAAATTACAGAAGTAATTCATGTTTGAACTAACAAGGGAAATAATCCTGAGATATATAAAGAAAAGATATATAAAGAAAAATTTCGGGCAGCCCTGGTGGCTCAGCGGGTTTAGCGCCGCCTTCAGTCAAGTCCCGCGTCGGGCTCCCTGCGTGGAGCCTGCTTCTCCCTCTGCCTGTGTCTCTGCATCTCTCTGTGTGTGTATGTGTCTCTATGAATAAATAAATAAAATGTTTTAAAAAAAGAAAGAAAGAAAAATTTCCCCATTCCCTCCACTTAATTCTTTTCGAGGAGAGACCCATCTCATGGGTGGTATAATCCTACTATACTTTTCCATGCTTATAAAAGCATGCCTTTTAAAATACATGGTCTCCACGAGGCATGTGGGTGGCTCAGTCAGTTAAGCATCTGACTCTTTGTCTTAGCTCAGGTCTTGATCTCAGTGGTCTTGAGTTCAAGCCTTGTGTTGGGCTCCCTGCTAGGTGTGAAGCCCACTTTAAAATAAATACATATATATTTATGGGCCCCTCTCAAGTTAACCCCTTAGCACCATCACTGTGTGTTTATGAATAGTTTTCTCTGTCCTCTGTGTATTCTCATTGTTTTTTAATCTTTTATTGTTTAATGATAATTATTAAATTAGTTACATTAAAACAATTACTCTATTCTGTATTTTCTTTATTCTTTCAAATTCCAAAATCAAAATAAATTAAATCCTGAATCCACAGACCTACCATGTAGTAACAAAGAATCGTTCATGTAATAACCACATAAATTTAGTCCTGCTTGTTGTAAAAAAATCTGTTGTGTTCAGTTACTTAGTTCATCATGATTTCTTGAAGCTTTAGAGAATAGAATCATTCTGCAGTTTTCATGTTTGTTTATAACCTTTTTTCTTTCAGATTAATATACAATTATCTTCCTGGGTTGAAGAGGTAACACTGAACTATGATGTATACCCAGAAAAGCATATTGACAGAGAAGCTCTTGAACAAATTCATTTGTATAAGATTCTATAACATAAAATAGTCCTACCTCAGCATAATGTTTTGTTGAATATATTACAAATTAATAAAAAAGAAACATCACCCCAATACCTGGACACATACTTCTGTATATTTCTTTTAGACTTATATATATGTTTACCTATTTGTAAATAGTTGTATATGTATATGTACATATACATAGTTGTGTATAGACACATAGTTGTGTCTATATACAACTTTGATTTCTGTGATAATTTAATTAAAATATTTACCTGAATATTTTTGGTTTCCCCCTGTTTCTTTTATCTTTTTAAAAACATAAATATGTCTTTAGTCACTAACTCTGTGTACCAATTCCAAATATAACAAAAAGGATTAAAAGGTGTTTCTATCATGAGAGAAGGATATAGGGGAAAGTAGGCTACATTGTATCCCATTTATTAGATCTCTATCCTGTAAGATTCCTTGTATCCAGCTTTATGTGAAGAGGCTAGCACAAGGATTAAAATAAAAAATAATCACAGTTGCTAGGAAAAAGCAAACTAGAAAGGTAGCCTCCAAAATATAAATACAGATTTTGTCTAGGTGGAACAGTTACTAATAATTTTTTTTTCTTTTCCATGTTTTTCTGTATTTTACAGTTTTTTTCTGTAATGAATGGATTTCTTTTGAAATCAGGAAAAGCAAAACTTTTTTAAAAGAATACAATGAGGGGCACCTGGGTGGCTCAGTGGTTGAGCATCTGCCTTAGGCTCAGGTCGTGATCCCAGAGTCCTGGAGTCAAAGGATCGAGTCCCACATCAGGCTCCCCATGGGGAGGCTGCCTCTCTCTCGATGTCTCTGCCTCTGTGTGTCTCTCACGAATGAATGAATAAAATATTTTATAAATAAAAGTACACTGAAACATCAAAAGAACACCTAACACCTAGTTCTAGTAATCTCATATTTAGTGTTATATATAAATTACTTTTTTTTAACCTACATTTTGGAGTTGTGGAACTTTTTGGAAATCTATGTTTTAGGTTTTTTGTTTTTTTTTAATAGGCAGAGGGGAGGGGCAGAGGGGAGAGAAAGAGAGAATCTTAAGCAGCCCCCACACCCAGCTTGGAGCTGACTCAGGGCTCAATCTCAAAATCCCAAAATCATGACTTGAGTCGGACAATCAAGAGTTGGACACTTAACTCACTAAGCCACCCAGGCACCCCTTTATTTTTTGTTTTGTTTGTTTTTTCAAGAAATTATTGCTCAATAGCTAAAGAAAGTGCTAAAAATAAAAGAAGTTTGGAACTTTTACTGTTATTATTATCTGTCATATTTAGTATCTGGTATAATAATAAATGCTGGAATTCCATTAATTTCTTAGTCACAGAGGCATTACTTATTCCTGCTAACTCATTAAATATTCTTACCATTCTAGTCACCCAAGAAGAAGCTAAAGCAGAGTTACGGAGTTACTAGAATCCTGGCATCTCAGTAACAGTTGGATGTTTCCAGGAATCTGTGCAGATTTTCTGAAATTTTGAAAAGATTTCTGGAAAAGGAGAAAAATTAATTGAAGTATTTGAAAATATTTCAATACTTAAAATACTTGAGGCTGTTATTCATATGATTGTTTTATACATAATTAAATGTATTGATTTATTGTAATAACATATAGTCACTTAAATTTCAAGTACACAAAAAAAAAAATTTCAAGTACAATACTAACTAGCAAATACATAAGATACAAACAGTAAACATGCGTGAAAAATAAGTTTATTAATAATATGGCACATACTTATAAACATAGAACATAAATTGAATTTCACTTGATGATGCACCTATTCTTAAAAAACTGTATTTCCTAAACTCTGATTCCCAGTTGCCCTAGTGTTTATTTGACTGTTCTCAGAAGCATGAACCTCTAAAGCAAAATCTGCTGCTATGGCCCTGGGTGAATGCCAGAACTCCCATTCTAGAATGCCCTGGACAGGACAGAAGGAGAGATAATACTAGCAATACTCTGAACCATGGAGGAACAAGTCTCTTTGTAAACGTAGTTTTGTATCATCCAGCCCCTAATTTAATAAAAAAAAAAATTAAGTATTCAGCTATCAATAGTGGAATACACCGAAGAGCACAGATTATCAGTGGTTTCCATAGATATGTGCATAAAGTTACAGAAAAACATTTATTTATTTATTTATTTATTTGGTAATCTCTAACCCAACCTGGGGCTTGAACTCATGACCCAAAGATCAAGAGTCATGTGTTCTACTCACTGAGCGAGCTAGACATCCTGACAATTGTCACTCCTTGGCCTCAGTCTCCCTCCTGCCCTTTCAGTGTCTGCTCTGTCTTACAAGGCTCAGGGGAGGAAGGGCAGTGAGTTAAGATATTTTTGTATTTAGTAGCCAAATGAAAAATAACACAAAACTAAATCTTTTTTCGTATAGCATTACTAGTGCTCAGACAACTCAAAACATTAAGATTATAGTAAATGTCCAAATTTTTTAGCTCTTTAGCTCATAAAATACATGACAAATATGATGAAAGAGTTAAATTGATAGAAAACAAAATTATTTCTTAGACCTTTTTTTCTGCCGATGCTCCTTTAAAACTACTGAACTCCATAGAGCTTATCCAAGTTTGATCATCTTGTTCCTTCACCGAACTTCCAATCCCTTCTACTAAATGCAGACACCCTTGATGTCCAAACCAGGTCCTATTTGGTTTAAACACTCCAGGATCTCATGAAAACCTCATTAATAGTAGTCATCATAAGATATTTTCTATTGATGGTGAATTCCAAGCCATGCAGCTATTAATTACACAAACAAATCACACAAACATGTATTAAGCTCACACTATGTATCTGGCACTCTGCCAGCCTCTACAGATAGAGAAAACAAAACACTTGGCTCTACCATGAAAGAACTCAGACTCTAAGGAGGGAGAGGGGTGACTCGTTAGTTTAGATATAGGATAAGGAAAAATGTTCCTGGTTAACAGAACACCATGTGCAGAGGCAGAGGATAGTGAGTATTTTAGTATGACTAGAGCCCAGGATAGGAAGGATTTACACGAGGATCATGAAGTAGATAGATGCCAGATCAGGAAGAGAGTGGTATACCAAGCAAAGGAGATCACATTTTATTCTGAGGGTGAGCCATTAGAAGATTTTAAGCAGCATGTTGATATGATCAGAATAAAATTATAGAAGCCATATTGTGGTCCAGTGACTCTAGGGACATAGGGAAAAGAAAGGAGTCAAGATGTACCTAGGAGGGCTCAGTACTTTGTTAGGGAGTACATAAATCCAGACATGAAGAGGGTTTAAAAATTACATTTATGAAGATATATAAGAAAATCAAATGTGGCATTACAACAGAATAAATCAAAAGATAATAGCAAAGAATCTACTGAATGCAGTCTTATACGATCAGCATAAAAAATAGATACTGAGGCACCTGGGTGGCACAGTCAGTTAAGTGTCTGCCTTCAGCTTAGGGTCATGATCTTAGGGTCCCCAGATCAAGCCTATGTTGGGCTCCCTGCTCAGTGGGGAGTCTGTTTCTCCCTTTCCCACTCACTCCCTCTCAAATAGATAAATAAAATCTTTAAAAAAAATTAGTTAAGTACTAAGTATATGGCCAAAAATGAATGCTAGGAGGCAAAAATTAAGACAATAACTTGAAAAGGAACCTGCCAAGGATGAAACACACCCCTGTGTGTGTGTGTGTGCATGCGTGTGTTCATATACACATACACAAAGTAAACAAGGATATTAATTAGCATTGAAGAGAAGGATCTGGGTGGGGCATAAAGTTCCAAACATTTTTCATGTAAATAAATGAAGAATCTAGCTAGGGAAAAAGGAAACAACAACAAACTTAAGGGTTTCACTGGGGACATGCTAGCACAGAAAAAGATTTCTCTTTTTCAGAAGAATTCAATTCTGGGACATAATTAAACAGGCCTTGTTTGGCAGTTATCAACTTCCCTAGACTTGTCCAGATGGCTAAAGCAACTCAACCACTTTAGGCTGTAGTTTACCCACTTGCAAATTAAGTTAATTAATGTTTTTGGGCCATGAGTTTCACAGGAGTATTATGTGCATTAAATGAATGGTAAATACCTTGAGACAGACACAAGGAAAAGCATATAAATAGAATACAAATTGAAATTGATTTATTCTCTCTCTAAAGACATGTTCATGAAAATTGATAGATATAATCATCATAATTGCATCAAGGATCCTCATTTCAAGTTAGTTTTTGCTAACAAGAATAATCCTCGGTTGTTAAATTCTCCAAAACTTATTTTCTCAAATTTCTACTTTCTTTGAGGAAGATGAGGAAAAGAATCATATGCCCAAGGTAACCTAGGATAAATCGAATATGAATAAATGAAAATATAATCCTGTAGACTAAGAAGGAAAAAATATACGAAAAATCTGAATCTAATGGCAGGAAAAGATCACAAGCTATGAAATCAGTTCTTAAGTAGAAATAGTTAAATACTATTAAAATACTTCCATACTGACAAATCAAAGACAGACTTAGAGACCAGGAAGGTAATATGTATTTAAATCCTGAGTGCTTAAGGAAGATTTTCTGATTAAGAAAAAAATCTAAATTCATTGACATGGATTTTGTACTTGATGTTTTAGCTATGGAGCCTGACAACAACCCAATGAAGTAGGAGCTATTAATCCTATTTAATATGAGTTTTAAGATGAGTAAACTGAGTTTTATTTAGTGAAGGTAGGAAACTTTCCAAAAGTTTTACAGCTGGTAAATGGCACAGCCAGGATTCAATCCTATTTTCTACCTAAACTCCAAAGCCTGTGCTCTTTTGTTATGCTATCTCTGTATTTTAAATTTCGTAGTCTAATATTAACCACAAAACCAACAGATTAAAATGGAGAGAAGCCGCCTTATTTTGCCTTTGGATTCTTCATCAATGTGAGAATTGCTTGAGTAATTGTTTAATGTATAAGCTGCAGCTGTGATTCTTTAAAAGTTTTTATTTAAATTCCAGTTAGTTGGGGCACCTAGGTCGCTCAGTCAGTTAAGTGTCTGCCTTCAGCTAAGGTTGTGATCCCAGGCCTGGAATGGAGCCCCAAATGTGGCTCCCTGCTCAGTGGGGAGTCTGCTTCTTCCTTTCCCTCTTCCTGCCACTCCCCCTGCTTGTGCTCTCTGTCAAATAAATAAATAAAATCTTTAAAAATAATTAACTAATTAAATTCCAGTTAGTTAACATACAGTGTAATATTAGTTTCAGGTGTACAATATACTGATGCCATGCTTTCATATAACACCCAGTGCTCACCACAAGTGCATTCCTTAATTCCCCTCAACTATTTTACCCATATCCCCACCCAGTTACAGCTGTGATTTATAAATCTGTTAGATGCTTAAACCAAGAGGAAAAGTGACAACTAGGTCATAGTTCAAAATGTATGGCTTCTGAATGAAAGAGAGGTGCAGCATGGCTTTAACATTATAATTGATAGTAATACTATGATGATAATATCCTAAATCAAAATTATTAATGTGACTGTTTTTACATTGAAAGTTACCTATAGGGAGGCCTGGGTGGCTCCATCAGTTAAGCGGCCGCCTGCGACTCAGGTCATGATCTCAGGGTCCTGAGATGGAGCCCTTGAGTGGGGCTCCCGGCTCAGCAAGGAGTCTGCTTCTCCCTCTCCCTCTGCCCCTTCCTTCTAGCTCGTGCTCTCTCTCTCTCTTGCTCTCTCTCAAATAAATAAATAAAATCTTTTTTAAAAAATTACCTATATAAACAATTGGTTCAATCTCTTTCTTTTTTCCCCTCATTTACTAAATTACTCATACATTATAAAATAATACCTGAAATTTTCAAAAGCAACTGAAGACAGAAAACATGCCAAGATTTTGGCTTACAGGGAGAAAGAGTAACTAGATTATAGATGATTTACTTAAAACAATGACTCAGTTTTTGGACTCCAGCTTTGTTTATTTTTTCTGCCAAATAAACATTATTATTTAGGTCAAACTGCAAGGTGCAAATAAGAAGAGCCATTCTTTCTGTTGGAAGATGAAAGCAGCACAGATTTTTACTTAGAAGATACTTTAGGATAAACCAAAGTATCTTTCTCTTCTTTTCTTAGAGAAAGAAAATTGTATTTGAAGTGTCTTTGCAAAGTGGGGAAAAGCAGCTTCCTTAAAATAGATCTGCATTCTGATAACATGGAACATACAATTTATGGGATAAAATGAAGCTTGGAAATTACTTCATGTGGCGGTGCCTGGGTAGCTCAGTCAGTTAAGTGTTTCCCTTTGGCTCAGGTCATGAGCTCAGGGTCCTGGGATCATGCTCCGCATCACACTCCCCGCTCAGGGAGAGCCTGCTTCTCCCTCTCCCTCCGATGCTCTCCTCACCTTGTGTTCTCTCTCTCTCCCTCAAATAAAAAAAAAAAAAAAAAAAAAAAACTTTAGGTTGATGTTGAGAAACTGGAACCTTCCTGCATTGCTGGTGGGAATATAAAGTGGTACAGATGCTATGGAAAACAATTTGGCAGTTCCTCAAAATGTTAGCCATATAGTTACCATATGACCTAACAAATTCCACTCCTAAATACATACCCAAGAAAAAGGAAAACATATGTCCAACATAAAAATTTGTACACAAATGTTCATAGTACATTATTTATAATATCTAAAAAACAAGGTAGGGGAAACAAAGATCCATCAACTAATAAATGAATAAAGAATAGTGGATAAATAATTCCATACCATGGCATTTATTCAGAGTAAAAATAAATAAAGTATTGATACATGCTAGGACATGGATGAATCTTGAAAACATCATGCTAAGGGAAACCAGTCAAAAAAGATCACATGTTGTATAATTCTATTTATATGACATGTCCAGAATAGGCAAATAGAGACAGAAAGTACCTTAGTGGTGGCTTAGAGCTGGGAGGGGAGCAGAGGAAAGATAGGAAGTGACTATTAATAGATGTGGGTTTCTTTTTGGGGTGATAAAAATAGTCTAGAATTAGATTGTGGTGATAATTGCACAACTCTGAATATGCAAAGAACCATTGAACTGTACACTTTAAATGGATGAAATTGTATATTGTATGTGAATTACATCTCAATAAAGTTGTTTAAAAAAATAAAATGAGGGGACACCTGGGTGTCTCAGCAGTTGAGTGTCTGCCTTCAGCTCAAGGTGTGATCACAGGATCCAGGATCAAGTCCTGCATCAAGCTCCTTGCAGGGAGCCTGCTTCTCCCTCTTCCTATGTCTCTGCCTCTCTCTGTGTCTCTCATGAATAAATAAACAAAACCTTAAAAAAAAATAAGATAAGGTATCAAAATTAGTTTAGGTTGTAAGCAATCTCTGTGGCTTTGTCATTGAAAGAGTTGGGTGACTAGCACAGCAGTGTTTGTATTATCAAATAATGAAGTGAGAAGACTACCTATACTTAGTTTAACATATACGTGCTTGATTTTCAGAAAACAACTAATTACATTAAAAATTATGCTAATCCGGGCATTGGGGGTGAGGGGAGGTTGGGGGGGAGGGGGAGGGGTAGGAGGGGGCTTGGCGGTTTGGCGCCGCCTCCAGCCCAGGCCTGATCCTGGAGACCCTGGATTGAGTCCCTCCTCGGGCTCCCTGCATGGAGCCTGCTTCTCCCTCTGTCTGTGTCTCTGCCTCTCTCTCTCTCTCTCTCTCTCATGAATAAATAAAATCTTTTTTAAAATTATGCTAATCCCGGGGATCCCTGGGTGGCTCATCGGTTTGGCACCTGCCTTTGGCCCAGGGCGCGATCCTGGAGTCCCTGCATGGAGCCTGCTTCTCCCTCCTCCTGTGTCTCTGCCTCTCTCTCTCTCTCTCTCTATGTCTATCATGAATAAATAAATAAATTTAGAAAAAAAAATCTTGTAAAAAATTATGCTAATCCCAGTAGATTCGTTAGAAGAAATGAAATCATGTTAGTACTATTACATACTATTTTAGGTAGATGTGAACATAAAGTTATCTAAAAAGAGGGTAAACCAGAGGTTTTCTATTCCTCCTCTGGTGCAAGCCCACTGGGGACCCTGGGGAGATAGATGTCTAGCATTTTCATAGCCTTCATAGATTTTTTAGCACTGAAAATAACTTTTACATTTATGACTATAGACCTGAAACAAGATCTGGAATATGTCTCACTGACAAAGATATAAAAGGGGGGATCCCTGGGTGGCTCATCGGTTTGGTGCCTGCCTTTGGCCCAGGGCACGATCCTGGAGTCCCGGGATCGAGTCCCGCATCAGGCTCCCGGCATGGAGCCTGCTTCCTGTGTCTCTGCCTCTCTCTCTCTCTCTCTCTGTGTCTATGAATAAATAAATCTTAAAAAAAAAAAAAAGATATAAAAGAAAGCAAGCTGCCCAAAAACCAAGGAGGCAGCAGGCCTGAAAGGAATTGCACATGCCATCCTTTTTTCTCTATATCTATTTATTTTATTTTATTTATTTATTCGTGAAAGACACAGAGGGAGAAGCAGAGACATAGGCAGAGGGAGAGGCAGGCTCCCCACGGGGACCCCAGTGTAGGACTCAGTCCCAGGACCCTGGGATCACAACCTGAGCCGGAGGTAGATGCTCAACCCCTGAGCAATCCAGGTGCTCCTGTTTTCTCTATATTTAGTAAGAGTTCCTGAACATATACTGGAACCGATAAATGCATACATGCTGAAAACTCTCAGAAGGCTGAGTAGAAAAGGAGTGGCACAGATAAAACATCTTTGATTACTGCAAAAGGACTACAAGTTTTACAGATAAAACTATTTGAAGAAGCCAATTTGCAGGGCTTTAGTATACACATTTTGAATTCTAACTAGTTCTTCTTAGTACTACATCTAATATTACTATTGGTATCAAAGCGTACAGTTTTATTGAAGTATGAACAACACACACACACACACACACACACACAAAACACAATAAGCAGCAATAACTGCAGTAAGTATACCATGACTTTTTATACACCTTTGAGACCATTATCACAATCAAGATGGTAACTATTTCCATCCCTTCTAGGCTTTTCTCTTATTTCTTTGTCATCTATCCCTCCCTTGACCCCTGCCCCAGGAAATCACTGATTTGATTTCTGTTGTGATAGATTAATTTGCTTTACATGAATGGGACCATACTGCATACACTTCCTTTTCAAGCTTTTCTCATTCGGCCTAAGGACTTAAATGTCCATTCATGTATGTATCAATAGTTTGTTCCTTCTTATTGATGAATAGTGTTCAGTGGTATAGATTTACTACCATTTTCTATAAATCTTGATAGAAAGGCATTGTAGGTCTTCCAACTTTTTCTTTCAAAAATTTTTTGGCTATTCCAGGTCCTTTGTATTTCCATACAAATTTCAGAATCCACTTGTAAATTTCCACAGAAAATCCTGCTGGGATTTTCATCAGGATTACATTGAATTCATAGATCAATTTGGAGAGGAATGACATCTTAACAATATTGAGTTTTCTGGGCTCAGGCACTGCAGCACGTGACTCTCAGTCTCAGCATTGCGGGTTAGAGCCCCACATTGAGTGTCAAGATTACTTAAAAATAAAATCTTAAAAAAAACCTAACCAAACAATATTGAGTTTCCTGACCCAAGAACAAGGTGTATCTTTCCATTTACTTAGGCCTTTACTTTTTGTCAGCAATTTCTTACAGCTTTTAGTGTACAGGTCTTGTCCCTTTTTTTTTTTTTTTTGGTTAAATTTATTCCTAAGAATTTCATATTTTAATGTTTTTAATAAATGGTATTTTTCAAATTTTCAATTTCTGATTATTGCTAGTTATATAGAAATACAATTGATTTTTATGTATTAACCTGTATTCTGTAATCTTGCTAAATTCACTTACAAGTTCTAGTGGGTTTCTTGGTGATTCCTTCAGAAGTTTTACTTCTTCCCTTCCAGTCTATTTACTTTTATTTCCTTACTTGCCTTATTGCAGTAGATCTGACTTCCAGCAAAATATTTATCAGAAGTGGTAAAAACAGACCTTATCTTCTTTTCAATCCGCTGGGGGGAAAGCACTTAGTCTTACACCTGTATGGTACCAGCTATAGGTTTTCAGTACACGCTTTTTTTGAATTAAGTGAAGTTCCCTTCTATACCTGGTTTGCTGAGATGTATAGCATAAGTGGATATTGATTTTGTCAAATTATTTTGCTGCCCTTATTGAGATGATCATATGATTACTGTAAAGTTTAAGTCTGTAAAAATGTGAACTACAGTGTTTGATTTAAGTCTGTAAAAAATGTGAACTACAGTGTTTGATTTTCAAATGTTAAATCAACTTTGCATCCCTGGGATAAATCCTGTTTGGTCATGACATAGTACCGTTTTTGTAAATTGTTGGGTTTGATTTGCTAAAATTTTAAATCCATGTCTACAAGGGATAGTGATGTGTAGACTATAGTTGTTCTTGTTGTTTCATTGAAATGTCGGTGTCTGGTTTTGATGTGAGGTTAATGCTTTGCCTCTGACAATTTCTGCCCTTAAATTGTGTGTTTAGATCATTACTTTTACTGTGATTATTGATATAATTAAGTTTAAATTTACCATTTTTCTTTTTGTTTTCTATTTGTTTCATCTTTTTTTTTTTTTTTTTAAGATTTTATTTGTATTTTAGTTGAGAGAGAAAAAGCAGGAGCAGGGGGAGGGGCCGAGGAAGGGACGAGCAGACTTCCCACTGAGCAGGGAGCTGACTCAGATTATATGAGATCCAGCAAAGGAAAGAGGTGGCTTTTTTTTCCCCTGTTGTATTGTGAAATAAACACAGACAGCCTTCACGTGTTGACAGAGGACCTGAGGGCTCTATCCCAGAACCCTGTGATCATGACCTGAGCTAAAAGCAGATACTTAACCTACTGAGCCACCCAGGTTCTCCTGTCTCATCTCTTCTTTGTTTGCTTTTTTTTTTCTTGTTCTATCTACTTTTGGATTAATTAGAACACTTTTAATGATTTCATCTCTTTTATCTGCTTATTAGCAATCCATCTTGTTTTGATAACTGACCTCACTAGAGTTCACAGTATACATCTTTAATTCATCACAGTCTACCCTATGTAACATACTAATCCATATACAGCATAAAGACCTCGTAACCACATACTTCCCTTTGTCCCCACCCAGCCTTTGTGCTATTGTTGTCATAAATACTTACTTCCATGTATATTATAGACCCCACACTACATTGTTATTGCTTTTTGCTTTAAACAGATCATTATTTTTTTTCAGATCATTATTTTAAAGATATTTTTATCTTCATTTTTTAAAAGATTTTATTTATTTATTTGAGAGAAAGCAAAAGCAACAGGGAAGGGGCAGTGGAGAAAACAGAGGTAGAAGCCGACTCCCCACTGAGCAGAGAGCTGATATGGGTCTCAATCCCAGGATCCCAGGATCATGACGTGAGCCATAGGAAGCTGTTTAACTGACTGAGCCACCCAGGCACCCCAAAGAAAAGATATTTTAAAGTAAGGGGAAAATCTTTTATATTTACCCCCACATTTACCATTTCCAGTCATCCTCATTTCTTTGTATAGATCGACATTTCCAATCCATTACCATTTACCTTGTTCTCAAAGAACTTTCTTTTCCGTTTTTAGAACTGGTCTGCTGGTGATGAATTCTCTCAGCTTTTATGTGTCTAAAAATGTATTTTGACTTAATTTCTGAAAGATTTTCGCTGGGCCTAGGATTCTAGGTTGATGGCTTTGTCTTTCATACTTTAAGAATGTTCTATGTGCACTTTGGCACTGCTTCTGTCATTCTTAACCTTTGTTTCTCTGTATTTGTATCTTGTTTCTCTGGCTGCCTTTAATATTTTCTTTTCATTACTGGTCCTCAACAATTGCATTTTGATGTGAATTGCTGTGTGTTATTTTTTTTTAAGATTTTATTTATTTATTCATGAAAGACACAGAGAGAGAGGCAGAGGGAGAAGCACGCTCCCTGCAAGGGAGCCCGATGTGGGACTCGATTCAGGGACTCCAGGATCAAGCCCTGAGCCAAAGGCAGATGCTCAACCACTAAGACACCCAAACGCTCTACTAATCTTTTATTCAGCAGTGTCCAATCTGCTGTTAATCCCATTCAGAGTATTGTTCATTTCAGACATTGCTTCTCTTTTTCACCTCTAGAAGTTTGATTTAGGTCTTTTTTATATTTTACATACCTCTTCTTATCATGCTTACACTTTCTTCTACCTTTTTGAAGATACAGAGTAGTATTATAATTGCTGTTTTAATATTCCTAATTAATTTAACTAATTCTGTCATCTGCGCCATTTCTGGGACTATTTCTATTGATTACATTCTTCTCATTATAGGTTGTATTTTCCTGCTTATTTGAATGCATGCCATCATGCTGGATTTTTTTGTATTCCTTTAAACATTTTGGGGCTTTGTTCTGGGATACGGTTATGTTACCTGGAAACAGTTTGATCCTTTCAAGTCTTACTTCTAAGCTTTGTTGGGCAGGTCCAGAACGGCCTTTAATTTGGGGCTTATTGACCCAATGACTGAGGCAATAACCTTCTTAAGACTCTACTCAATGCCCTACATGTAGACGGTCTTTCCACTCAATCTGGTTGGAACAAAAATTTTTCTTGGTCCCATGTGACTCTAAATTTTGCTCTACTTATTCTTTTCCAGTGATTTTTTTTTTTCTCCAGCCTTACTAGTTTTCTCACCTGCCTTGCTGATCAGTATTCAGTTGCAGACTCAAGGGGAACTCTTCCAAGCTCTTCTTTTAGGCTGCTCCTCCTGTGGTTTTCACTCTGAAATTCTGATGCCTTCAACCTCCCAGATCTCCCAACTCTGTTTCCTCTGTTCAGAGGGGCTAGAGCTTTGCTTGGGTTCCTCTTCCCTGTGCTGCAGTGTGGAAAAAATCTCCTGCAGCCAAAAGAATTACAGGACTCATCTTGTTTGTTCCTTCTCTGAAAAATTGCTGTCCTGCACTGCCTGCTGTTTGATCCCTGAAAACCATGCCTTCATACATTTTGTCCAGTTTCTAAATTATTTTTGGAAAGAGACTAATTCTGGTTCCTGGTGGTAGGAGAAATCATGCCACAATTATTTTAATTTTTTAAATTTCCTAATATTTTCTTAGTTAAATAATCCAAATTTAAGTTTTTTGAATTGCTTTACAAGATAGAGGAAGCTTAAAAAGTGAGAAAGGCAAAAAAGCCTGAAATGAACAATTGAGAAATGGAAAAAAACAATCATGATGCTTTGTCAAAATGTAGCACTAGCTAATTTTTTGCCCAATGCAGGGCATGAACTCACAACTCTGAGATCCAGACCTGAGCTGATATCAAGAGTTGGATGCTTAACCAACTGAGCCACCCAGGTGCCCCACCATAGCACTAGCTAATAATTAAATACCCTAAAGCCTTTTAGAAAACATATCAAAAATCCTTTTAATCATTTATTAGATCTCAATTTTATGGCTTCAAGTATTAAACAGATTCTAAACTGGCAGCTTTTTGAAAACCTACCTTCCACCACAATTGTGCTTGTAAGTAAAATTTGAAAAATGTTCTTTAAATCATGGAAGATATTGAGCATAAAACTTAATTCTTGAGTGGCCAGATGTTATTCTAATGAAGCCAAAAATGAGTTCGGTCATTTCCCAGCACAAGTTACAGAATGAAAGAAGAAATTACTTTTTTTTTTTTTTAAGATTTTATTTACTTATTCCTGAGAGACACAGAGAGAGAGAGGCAGAGAGACACAGGCAGAGGGAGAAGTAAGCTCCACGCAGGGAGCCCGACGTGGGACTCGATCCTGTGTCTCCAGGATCACGCCCTGGGCTGAAGGCGGCGCTAAACCCCTGAGCCACCCGGGCTGCCTAGGAATTACTTTTAAAAGAAAACTTTCAAAGTGAAGTAATAAATATATTCTCCCCTGTGAGTACTTAAAAAAGAAAATCACGGGACGCCTGGGTGGCTCAGCAGTTGAGCGTCTGCCTTCGGCCCAGGATGTGATCCTGGAGACTCGGGATCGAGTCCCACGTCGGGCTCCTTGCATGAAGCCTGCTTCTCTCTCTGCCTGTCTCTGCCTCTGTGTGTGTGTGTGTGTCTCATGAATAAATAAATAAAAATTTTTAAAATCTTAAAAAAAATAGATCTTAAAAAATCACCTCAGATGAGTTACCTCACTTTTTCCAAACAAAAAATCATCACTTTTGGGCTGACCAAAGCCATGGCAAACTGAAAAGGGCTTTTAATACAGCAATCTCTCCAGCAGGCTTCTGGAACCGTAATCACCTAAAGGCTGTATTGTCAGCATTCCTGTCAAATGGATGAAATGAGCCCAAAGAGCTATTTCTGATGAAAAGGAAGGCATAGTAGAAATGTTAGCATGTAAGAGTGCCAAAGGGCAGGAAATACGGTGATTATCCTCCACTAATCACCTAAAAATACAGCATCTTCTGCTTCTTTTTGAGGCTCCCAATGATCTCCACCTGCTGGCTTTCATATTCTTTCTGTAATTTCCTCCCATTGTGTGTGGACTGAACCCAGTGACTTGTTTCCAATGAACAGAATATGGTAAAAGTGATGGAAAGTCATGTCTGAGATTAGATTACAAAAGCTATGACTTCCATCTTTCTCTCTCTCTTTTTTTCTCTCTCACTTCCTCACTGTGATGGAAACTACCATGTTGTGAACTGCTCCATGGATAGGTCCAGGTGGCAAAGAACTGAGGGCAGCCTCCAATTAACAGCTGGTGAGAAATAACTGAGGTGCTTAGCACAACATATTAAGAGGAACTAAATCCTACCAACATCCTCCTGAGTGAGATAGAAATGGATCCATCCCTAGTCAAGCATTAAGAAAACTGCAGCAACAGGTATCCCTTGACTGCAGCCTTGTGAGAGACCCAGAGCCAGAAGACCCAACTAAGCCATGTCCCGCTTTCTTACTATAGACTCTATAAGATAGTCAATGTCTATTGCTTTAATCCACTAAATGGTAACTTGTACAACAATAGAAAACTGATACAGATTCCATATGACAAATAATAACTTACTTCTAACTCAAATTTCACTCAAGAAGAAATTGATAGGCATCTAGAAGTATATTCTTTACCCACTCAAGGTAGTTATTGCCCAGAAAAAGCTTTGATACTTGCTAAGTGATTGTGTCATAATCTCACTTCTGAGTTTAGAAATTAATCTTAAAGAATTGTAGTTTCCAGTCATACTTTTCCATTAAAAAACTACAAGGTTCTATTTTCACCAGCCATAAGTACCTAATTTTCCACTATTCTGAAAAATGATATATTCCTAGCTTTGTAGTAACCATGGTCTATTCCGGAAATAACTATTCTGTGGTGGAAATTATTAGAGCTATGGATTTGAATAGACGTATCTATCTAAATAAACAGCCACCATTTTGTGAAAGCTCAATGGGAGAAAAATCAAGGTGACAATTCTCATAAGCAGTTAAGAAGTTATTCTCAAGCTAGTGGATACCCTGATTTTTCTCTAGTTCTTCAAAATCTATATCTATGTTTTACATGCTCTTTGGTGTGTATGATACATTTTATAATAAAAACAAAGTTAAAAATCAAACAAGGCTTCTGCCATCTTCTGAAATTTAAGACTTTAGGGAAAAGTCAAGTTTTAAAGGGTGCATACAGTAGTCATCTGAAAAAAGATGTGCTTTCTAAGCTTTCATTAAGCTCAACATACTTTAATTCTCCTAAAATTTTTTAAGTTACCTATTTACGAAAGATCAGGCCCTCCAAAGTTAGTGAATCCTCTTATTTTGGAAGATACAGGGTAAAAAGACTAGACATTAAAGAGAAGCCACATAATCAGAAAAAAATAAATTGTTCCTATGATTACCTCCTTTTTCACCCCCCATAGGCTCAAACACCTGCCAGCATGGACTGATCTCTCCCCTTTCTCAAATGTGCAGTCAGAACCCCAAGTGCTACCTTTGGCACCAGTATTATGGACTCTACTATGCCTTTATTATTCACTCTGAGCTTTAACTATTCCTATTAATATCTAATTACATCATTCGTTGAACCAGTAATGCGTGCTACCCCTTTAAAGTTTGGAATTAGAGGAGCACCTGGGTGCCTCAGTTGGCTAAGCATCTGCCTTCAGCTCAGGTCATGATCCTGGGGCCCTGGGATGGAGCCCCACATGGGGTTCCCTGCTCAGTGGGGAGTCTGCTCCTTCCTCCCATTTGTGTTCTCTCTCCTCTCTCTGTCTCTCTCAAATAAATCAATCTTTTTAAAAAATAAAAATTCAAAAAATGAAGTTTGGAAGTAGATTAAACTTGCAACTCTATTGGCAAACCTCGTTTGTTTTAGAACTGGATGCCTCTGGAACATTTGTTTATAGCATTTTATAAATTCAATGCTGTTTTTTACTCTCTTTAAAATATGGCTCTATTTTTCATTCATTCAGCAAGTATTTATAGACCTTTCAGTACATATCTGAAACTGTTTAAGACAGGTATGCAGCAGTGAACAAGATAGACAAGGTCAAAGTCTTTATGGGGTGTAAATCTTAACTGGGGGCGGGGTGGAGGTGGAGAATGCGACTGAAATAAATTACCAAATGAAATTTTGTATGGCATAATATTTTTCAATAACCTATGATCTGTTGTTATTCAAGGATTACTAAATATACCATGTATAGTATCATGTAGTGTGTATACCTATATAGCATAGTATATGTACCTATACATTACTACATATCTATCTTAATGCAGATTTGTAATAAAGTGACAATAATATACTCACATTTCCTTAGTTCTCTAAGTGTGTCTTAACAGGTTAAACCACAAACTTATGACATCTATAGATTATATAATCAACATCTTAAATAACAGCTTTGAAATCTCCCAATGATAGGTTGCACAGCACTAAAAATCAAGATATATACACTTAATGCCATATTCATTAAAACAGGGAGGGAGTAACTCTCATCATGTATACACTCAAATCAAAGCTAATGCCACTTGGTTTTCTTTTTCTTTCTTTCTGTAAACATTACCTAGTTTACCATTAAATACAAAAAGAAAATATCTTTGAGTAGACCTGATCTTTCAGGTCATGAATATTTGATGAAAATAACAAAATTAGTTTTCACCTTTGAAGGGGAGAAAATTCAGGTGAAAAAAGACATATACTGTACACCTGCAGTAGACTGCTTAATATTGCAGGGAAGGCATTTAGCAAGAGCCCACTGAAAATAAGAAGAAATACCTGGAGCTTTCTCCTCTTTGATCTATATACTGGGCCTCACACACTGAAGGTATGACACCACCTTAAACACAAATTTACCCTTCTCCACTCAAGCACCAAACTGGCAGAGTAGAATAGATAGAGAGCACTGTGTCTCTTTCCTGGTATGGCATGCCAGGGAGGAAAATCTGTTATATAATTTTCTCTATCTTCAAAACAAATCAAGCTTCAAGCAAGAAATATTGTCACCCCTAGGAAAGTTCTACCCATCAAAATATGAGACCCTCATATATTGTAGATAGGAGTGTCATAAAAGCCCCAAAATGTTTAAATACCTTGGCTAAGCAGTTTCATCTCTAGGAACTTAAGAAAATAATCTGATATTTACAAGGTTATTTATGTATGATAATTTACCACAGTGTTATTTATAATGGTTCAACACTGGAAACAGGGGCATCTGGGTGGCTCAGTCGGTTAAGTGTTTGTCTTGGGCTTAGGTTGTATTTCTGGGGCCCTGGGATGGAGCCCCATGGGGTATAGTACTTGCCCATTCTATTTCTTCCTCTGCCTCTGCCACTCCCCCTGCTTGTGCTCTTTCTCTGTCAAATAAATAAATAAAATCTTTAAAAAAACCCACTGGAAACAAACTAAATGTTTAATAGAGATTAAAAACAGAGCTACTATATTCTAAAATGACAATCAAGTATAGAAAAATATTTAAGGATGTGAGTAAATAGTCACAGTATATTGTTAGGTTAAAAAACGAAGTTACAAAATATAGAAATGTATTTAGTTGAAAATCAGATGTCAATAAATGTCACAGAATTCACATAGCAGAAAGCTAGTCACTCTTTTGTGATATTACTCTAAATCAGAATACTTATTATAAGGAATAATCCAAAATTAAGCTCTTAAACAATGTATATGCTATTATGCTTCAAAAGATTAAGGGGATAAATTTTTGGACAGTTATCATGAATTTCAATATGTGCTTTTTTTTCACACTGACCCTACCTGAAATTTGTGACTAGCAAATATTAACATATTTCTACTTCAAGTCACTTCATGAAATTCATTTATTCCAAGGGTATATGAAATCATGTGATTGGTTGTTTCTGCATGAACTATATGAAATGAAATGCCTTTCTTTATTAGGTGGGATTCATGGATATCTAATTTTCCATGGAAGATTAATGACAATGTAATATACAATACATGAATAAAATCAAATAGAGATGCTATTCATAGTTGACTTATGACATTGATATCGTTACCTTGAAATCAGTGTTTAGGGCATCATTCCTCTGTATTCTGTATGACTAAGGAACATTGTGAGTTTTATAAATAGATGCTATACCAATTGGTCTTTAAAGAAAAAGTAGTGCCAATCCATTAAAATACTGATATATCTTCATAATAGCAATAGATAGAAGTAGAGAATATGAGTTGATGTAGTTTCAATAAAGAAAGCTTCACAGATATCAGTAGAGAATAGCTGGCTAACTCTTTCCTAAAGGGCATACAACTCTACATCGACATTTCTTAATAATTACCTCAGGCCTGAAAATTATTGAAATCGTTACTCATAGGTCATTACATCAGAACAAGAATGCTTCTTGAATGCTTGTAATTTGTATTTTGCACAACGATTATGCAGTGGATTTGAAATGCAGAAAAATTGAGATTACAGAGTGTTACATGGAATAAAATTCCAATTACATACATGCATGTTAGATGTGTATAAATGTATATATGAATTAAAATGTTAAGAGGCATATGCCCAGATATAAACAGTGATTATCTCACAGGTGGCTTTTTTCTTTCTTTCCACTTTTCTGTGTATTTCTTTTCTTTCTTTTTTTTAAAGATTTATTTATTTGAAAGACATAGCATGCAAGTACTTGCCCATGAGAGGAGGGGCAGAGGGAGAGAATCTCCAGGCAGCTCCTCACTGAGCACAGAGCCCGACTGGGGGCTTGATCTCATGACTCAGAAGATCATGACCCCAGTGGAAACCAACCCAGTCAGACAACCAACTGAACCACCCAGGCACCCCACACTTTTCTGTTATTTCAAACTTTTAAGAATGAAAAACTGGTATTCCTTTTGTCATCAAAGAAAAGAATAGTAATTTTTTTAACAGAGTTCTACTTTTCTAAAATCCCATTATTCTCATTTGGCATCACTCTTCTGTCATTACTTTCTGAGTGTCTATATACTATCTGTACCTTCGTGATATCAACTGATGCTTATCAGAGTTTCAGTTATAGGATTATGAGCTTCCAATCGATCTCAAAGTACTTTTCCATTTAACAAAGATTTGTGAAATTAAATTAAATACATTTATCCGGGGATCCCTGGGTGGCTCAGTGGTTTAGCGCCTGCCTTTGGCCCAGGATCAAGTCCCACGTTGGGCTCCCTGCATGGAGCCTGCTTCTCCCTCTGCCTGTGTCTCTGCCTCTCTCTCTCTCTCTCTCTGTGTGTGTGTGTGTCTCTCATGAATAAATAAATAAAATATTTTTAAATAAATAAATAAATAAATAAATAAATAAATAAATAAATAAATAAATAAATTTATCCTTCTGTTACTCTAGCCTATGTGACAGAGCTGCAAGTTAATGGGGATTTCCACAGGGGGAGAGGATAAATTGATATTATGCCAGATATTAATACCAAAGTCACAGGCATGATACATTTGTTTGCAAAACAATGTTATGAAGATGCTTTAGGCCGGCAAGAAATAGAAAATGTTCCAAAAAGGAGTGGGAACATTGGGAAGACAACTAAACATGAAAGTGTTGGAGCCCCTCCCCCAGAAAAAAATCTTAAGAACTAAGAGATCTTTCTTTTTTTCCTTTTTGCTCCTTCCTTCTCTTTTTTCTAGCAACTATTATTTTTAGTTATTTATTTACTTTTTGGCAACTATGTAGTAAGAAAAGTTTTTTTCTTTCCCCCTAGCTCAAAGATTTTGAAGTATCAAGCGTGTCAATGAGCGGGTACCCTGGCTCCAGTAGATGAAGACCAAGGACCTGGAGCCCTCAACTTTGGGGGTGGTCATTAGAGAGTTATAGACTCTTTACCTATCGAGAGAGAGAGAGAGAGAGAGAGAGAGAGAGAGAGAGAAAGAAAGAAAGAAAGAAAGAAAGAAAGAAAGAAAGAAAGAAAGAAAGAAAGAGAGAGATGGAAGCCAAACCAGCATGCAAAGCCAAAAAGAGATCCAAAGACTAAGAATGGCACTTGGCCACCTGTGGCGCTGGGAGAGATCACAAAGAAACAGCATGCAGCATCATTGACTGACCAATTATTGGATGTAGGGGTTGGCAGCAAAAACAAAACAACACAACTCAAGGACAGCAACATATGCACTTGATGTGGTGACAGAGCTGGGATCTCCACTCCTGGGAAATCCGTGTTAAAGTGACCCTCTATAAAAGGAGTTCCTAAAAACAAACAAACAAACAAAAACACTATGCAGGTTTAAGGGAGAACAAGAGTAGTGAGAGTTAACGTGTGTACATAACAGAGGGCTGGATTATCGTCCACAGCCCCAGCACAGAGAGTTGGCAGACAGCTTTCAACAAAAAGTAGACAGCTACAACTTTAAGTATCCAATGTCCTGGCCGTGGTAAGAGCAGCCACTTCCATTAAGGGAACATAAAACTGAAAGCTGCAAATGACACTTTTTCTATTCTGTGCTTTGCTTTCCAGCAAGTCACGTGTTTATCAAACTTCTCTTTATTTAAAACTGGGTAATAACTTCTTTCTCACCTTGCAGGTGCCTCCTGAAATAGTCAACACGATGCTGTGCTTTGGCAACTTGTGTTTTTTAAGAATAAACCCAAATCAGCATTTTTAATCGACCACATTGGACCAGATTGAGAGAGAAAAACTAATGTGTTCCAGTTGCCTTGTTCCTCTTTATGACCAAGCAGGAAGTTTCAGAGCAAACCTCCACTTCTCAGGAAGTTTACGTCAAAATGAGTATTGACATCCTGTTTAATAGAGGCTTAAATTTTTTCCCTCAATTCCAGACACTCACTATTTGAATTAAAATGTTTGAGTAATCTGCCCTGAAATTGTTTCCTTTGACTCTCAGAAGACTACGTATATCTGTTCTAAGTGACAAATGGAATATCTCTATGACTAATAATGGTAAAAGTTAAAATTTTAGTAGTCACTGCCTGTAGTTATAACTCTATTTATATCCATATACCCTATCCCTTATTCATTTGACATTTCAAATAGGTCCTTGTTAATCATATTCTGATTCATTAATTATGCAGCTAATACACTGAAAACAAGCAAATAAAACCTTCAGTGGAACATTCTGGTGCTTCCCTCCAGGAAGCATACTATAGATACTATGTAATATAAAAGTGAGGCAGGTGATATAGTGGTGGTTGCATCCTCTAGAAACTGGTTGTATGATTTTACCTAAGTCCCTTAAACTCTGTGGCTTCAGCTTTCTCACCCAAAAATGAGATGTGTGGTTAAATGATTTTTAGTACACTGTGTGCAATTGTACTATGGAGAAGTAGAAATCTTTATCTCAGATACAGTAAAACCATGCTACTAAAAATTTTTTAAAAATACTCTAAGTGTAAGCCTCACGTTGCACCTTCCTAGATGTATTGGTCAAGATTCTTTAGAGTTGCAAGTAATAGAAATCCAAATGGATTTTATTTTGATGAGAAGGCAAATTTATTATAAATTATAGAGGCATCTCCCAGAACTCAAGGACAGAAGAAATTCAATGGCACATAAGGAACCAGGAAGGCAAATGTCCAAGGCGCTCTCCTTTTCCCACCTCTCCCTCTCTTTGTGCATCTGTTTCATTCTACCTTCCAGGTTCTCCTGCTACCCCTGACCACATTGTAGAAAAGAGAACAGCCTGGAAGCTCTTGAATTTAAAAGTTATGGTCCAGGGGCACCTGGGTGGCTTAGTCGGTTGAGCATCTGCCTTCAGCTCAGGTCATGATCTCAGGTCTTGGGATGGAGCCCCGTGTTGGGGGATAGTGTCCCTGCTCGGTGGGGAGTCTGCTTCTCCCTCTCCCTCTGCAGCACCCCCTGACAGTGGTCGCTCTCTCTCTGACTCTCTATCAAATAAATAAATAAAATATTTTTAAAAATGAAAGTTATAGTCCAGACATATAAAAAGAAATAGTTCTCTTAGTCCAGATGCCATATTCCAGGAAAAGGCTCTAGTTGGTCCACATTAGGACAGATGCCCGTCCCTAAACTAATCAACCGTCATCTAGATTTGGGACCACTTAGATTGAACACAACAGCTTTCACCACAATTCTGACGGAAAAGAAAGAAATATCTAGAAATGAGAAATAAGTAAAAGTCCAGTAGATGTTCTTTTTAAATTTTTTTTAATTTTATTTTATTTAAGTCCAATTAACAGGGGATCCCTGGGTGGCGCAGCGGTTTAGTGCCTGCCTTTGGCCCAGGGCGCGATCCTGGAGACCCGGGATCGAATCCCACGTCAGGCTCCCGGTGCATGGAGCCTGCTTCTCCCTCTGCCTGTGTCTCTGCCTCTCTCTCTCTCTCTCTCTCTCTGTGTGATTATCATAAATTAATTAATTAATTAAAAAAATAAATCCAATTAACATAACATGTATCATTGGTTTCAGAGGTAGAGGTCAGTGATTCACCAGTCCTTTTTTTTTTTTTTTAATTTTTATTTATTTATGATAGTCACACAGAGAGAGAGAGAGAGAGGCAGAGACATAGGAGAGGGAGAAGCAGGCTCCATGCACCGGGAGCCCGATGTGGGATTCGATCCCGGGTCTCCAGGATCGCGCCCTGGGCCAAAGGCAGGCGCCAAACCACTGCGCCACCCAGGGATCCCTCACCAGTCCTATATAATATCCAACAGACATTCTTACACTAAAATTTCACTTAACACAATAGTATTTTTTCTATTTTGAAATAATACAGGTTCACAGGAAGTTGAAAAATTAGTACAGAGAGGTTCCACCTAGCTTCCCCCAGTGGTGGCATCTTACATAACTGTAGTAGAATATCAAAAGCAGGAAACTGACATCAGTAAACCCATAGAATTTATTCAGATTTCACCACCTTTACCTGCACTCACTTGTATGTGTGTATCAAAATCTGTGCAATTTTATCACATCTTTATAGATTTGTGTAACCACCGCCATCATCAAGGTATAGGACAGTTCCATCAGCACAAAATTCCTGTGCACAAATGCACAGTTCAGTAAATTTTCATGAAGTAAATGCATCCATGCAATTCAATTCAAGAAACAAAATCACCACCTTTCGGAAGACCTCCTCATACCTTTCTTCAGTCATTACTCTCCCTTCAGCATGAATTACATATTATGTACCCTTTTGTATCTGATTTCCTTTGCTCGACATTATGTTTGTGACATTCATTTACAATTGCTTTATAGAATTATAGTTTGGTCATTCTTTCATGAGCTTAACATTTTTTCAATTTTGTTGAGGTTATGTAAACCGCATATTTTTAAACTGTACATTTGATGAGTTTTAACATACATATAGACCTGTAGCAATACCACAATCAAGATAATGAACATTTCTATATCCTCAAGTAGTCCCTGAATTTTTTAAACTAAGAATGGGACTTTTAAAAAGTGAAACTCTTAGGGCTACAATGGCTTTCAGGTCTTTTGTGGAAAATTGAGATAAGACTCACTTTTCCCTATTGTTAGGACTTTAATGAGAAAAGTTCTTATATATGTTCTATCAAAAAAACCTAGCTTTACAAGATCATAAATCTAAATAATTATTCAAAACTGCCGTCTAAAGTGGTTCTGTGAAGCAATGTTATCTGTGATTGCTAGAGACAAATGGGAAATCCTGACTTAAGAACAAAAACACAATGCATACACACAAACATGCACACATGCAAAAGGACTAACTGGACCACATTCTGAATTAACTAATGATTAACAGGTACAAATTGCGAACTGTAACTTCGATAATAAAGCATTTAGAAGGCTATAGACCAAATGACATCTACTAATTATATATATATACTATATATATATAATATATATATATAAAATTTACATAGCACTATTCTTTTCTTAAATGTGCACAAATGTAGCTGGTAAAATGAACAGTTCTAGGAGCGCCTGGATGGCTCAGTCGGTTGGCTGACTCTTGATTTCAGCTCAGGTCATGATTTTGGGGTCATGAGATGGAGCCCTATGTCAGGCTCCAAGCTTAGCATGGAGTCTGCTTGTCCCTATCCCCATCCACCCCCATAGCTCGCATGCTCTCTCTCCCTCTCTCTCTCTCTCAAATAAATAAAATCTTTAAGGAAAATAAAATAAATAAAATGAACAGTTATTCACATTCATGAATTCACATACCCTCAAAACTTCTCAATAACTTTACTTAACTGACTTGGCCCATGTTGTGAGGGGATATAAAGAACACTGACTACGGTTTAAGAGCAAATCAAATGCATGGAACTGGAATTTAGTTCTTCATTCTCTTAATTTCATTGCTGAAGCTCCCTTGAGACAATAAACACAAACATCTGTAAAAATGTAGATATACTAAATGAAGTGAATAAAAAAATAGAGAGCTAGAGAGCCATCGTTCTGTTCTCTTCATGTAGGTGATCTACAAGAGAGTGTGTTTTTACATAAACATTTTCAGAACTCATTCTGCCCAAGTACTGGGGATACAAAGACAAATAGCACAACGTTTCTGTGTGTAGGGAGTTTATGTTCTTTTTTTCCCCAAGTTTTAATTAAATTCCAGTTAGTTAATATACAGTGTAATATTAGTTTCAGGTGTACAATATAATGATTCAGCACTTCCATACAACATCCAGTGCTCATCCCAACAAGTGCCATCCTTCATCTCCATTATCCATTTAGCCCAGCCCCCACCCACCTCCCCTCCAGCAACCCTCAGTTTGTTCTCTATAGTTAAAAGTCTGTTTTCTGGTTTTCTCTCTCTCTCTCTCTCCCTCTCTTTTTTTCTTTCCCCCATATTCATCTGTTTGTTTCTTAAATTCCACATGAGTGAAATCATATGGTACCTGTCTTTCTCTGACTTATTTCACTTGGCATAATAGTCTCTAGTTCCATCCACATCATTGAAAATGCAACATTTCATTCTTTTTGAAGGCTGAGTAATATTCCATTGTATATATGTACCACCTCTTCTTTATCCATTCATCGGTCAATGGACATTTGGGCTCTTGCCATAATTTGACTGTTGTTGATAATGCTGCTATAAACATCAGGGTGCATGTATCCCTTGAAATCAGTATTTTTGTATTCTTTGTGTAAATACCTAGTAGTACAATTGCTGGATCGTAGGATAGTTCTATTTTTAACTTTTTGAAGAACATCTGTACTATTTTCCAGAGTTAGGGAGTTTATGTTCTGATGAACACATCTACCTAGCATTATAAGGGAATAAATAGTCTTTGCATTTTTTTTACTGAAGAATAGTTGACATGTAATATTACATTAGATTTAAGTGTACAACAGAGTGATTCAACAACTCTATATAATTACTCAATGCTCACCACAATTAGTCACCATCTCTGTCACTGTACAATGTTACGATTGACTACATTCTCTATGCTGTACTTTTCATCCCAGTGACTTATTTACTTTATGACTGGAAGTTGGTACCTCCTTATCCCTTTCACCTATTTCTTTCATCCCCCATTTCCCCTTTGCTCCCCCCATTTCCGCTTTCCTCTGGCAACCACCAGTTTGTTCTCTGTATTTATGAGCCTATTGCTGTTTCTATTTGTTTTATTTTTTAGATTCCCATATAAGTGAAATCATACGGTATTTTTCTTTCCTGCCTGACTTATTTCATCTAGCATATTACTTTCAAGATCCACCCATGTTGTTGTAAATGGCAAGATATCATTCTTTTTCAATAGCTAGTAATATTCCCTAATATTCCATTGTATATATTTATGACATCTTCTTTATTCATCTATCAATGGATATTTAGGTTGCTTCCATATCTCGGCTATTATAAATAACACTGCAATAAACATAGGGGTGCATATATTTTTTTGAATTAATGTTTTTGTTTTCTTTAGGTAAATACCTAAAAGCGGAATTACTAGATTATATAGTATTTCTATTTTAAATTTTTAAAAAGATCGTATTTATTTATTTTACAGAGACAGAAAGAGTTGGGGAAAGGGCAGACAGAGAGGGAGACAGAGAATCCCAAGCAGACTTCACATATAGCACAGAGCCCAGGGCAGAACCCAACATGAAGCTCGGTCCCAGGACCCTGAGATCATGACCTGAGCTAAAACTGAGAGTCAGACACTTAACCAACTGAACCATCCGAGTACCCCTCTATTTTAAATTTTTTGAGGAACCTCCATACTGTTTTCCATAGTGGCTGCATCAGTTAACATTCCCACCAACAGTGCATGAGTGTTCCCTTTTTTCTATATCCTCACTAACATTTATTATTACTTGTTTTCTTGATACTAGCCATTCTGATTGGTGTGAGGTGATATCTCATTGTGTTTTGATTTGCCTTTCTCTCTGATTAGTGATGTTGAGCATCTTTTCATGTGTCTGTTGGCCATCTGCATATCTTCTTCAGGGAAATGTCCATTCAGGTCCTCTGCCCATTTTTAATCAGATTATTTGGGGTTTTTTGGTGTTGAGTTGTAGGAGTTCTTTATGTATTTTGGATATTAATCACTTAAAGCATATATAATTTGTAAATATCTTCTCCCATTCAGTAGGTTGTCTTTTCATTTTGTTTATGGTTTTTTTCACTATGCAAAAATCTCTTTGCTTGATGTGGCCCCACTTGTTTGTTTTTGTTTTTGTTTGCCTTTGTTTCCCTTGCCTGAGAAACATCCAGGAAAATATTGCTAAGGCTGAGGTCCAAGATATTACCACCTATGTGTTCTTTTAGGGGTTTTATGGTTTCAGGTCTTATATTTAGGTCTTTAATCCATCTTGAGTTTATTTTTGTGTATGGCATAAGAAAGTGGTCTAGTTTCATTCTTTTGCATGTAGTTGTCCAATTTTCAAGCACCATTTATTGAAGAGATTATCTTTTCCCCCATTTTATATTCTTGACTCTTTTGTCATAGATTGATTGTATAAGTATGGGTTTAGGGATCCCTGGGTGGCGCAGCGGTTTGGCGCCTGCCTTTGGCCCAGGGCGCGATCCTGGAGACCCCGGATCGAATCCCACGTCGGGCTCCCGGTGCATGGAGCCTGCTTCTCCCTCTGCCTATGTCTCTGCCTCTCTCTCTCTCTCTCTGTGACTATCATAAATAAATTTAAAAAAATTAAAAAAAAGTATGGGTTTATTTCTGGCTCTCCATTCTGTTCCATTGATCTGTATGTCTATTTTTGTGCCAGTACCATATTGTTTTGAATACTATAGCTTTGCATTTTAACTTAAAGCATGGTGCTATAAGTGCCAGAGGTTTTAAATTTTTTTCTTATTGAAATATGAGATGTCATAAAACTTAGAAAAACAAGTTGAAAAATCTAACCAAATGCAGAAACATTGAGATACCTGAAGAATGGATTTTTTCTATATTTTTATATTTTTCACAAATAGGATAATTTTTAGAAATGTCTGTGGCATCTCACCACACTGTTCCATTGACACGACTTACTTGATAAGCCATTGTAAATGCCAGCATTTCAGTTAAAAATAAACTCTAAAAGTATAATTCAAGTAAACATGTCTTTCAGCAGTATCTGGAAGAACAAGAATTTTGGTAGACTAGGGACGCCTCGGTGGCTTAGTGGTTGGGCATCTGCCTTTGGCTCAGGGCATGATCCTGCAGTTCTGGGATCAAGTCCCACATTGGGCTCCCTGCATGGAGCCTGCTTCTCCCTTTGCCTCTGTCTGCCTCTCTCTCTCTGTGTCTCTCGTGAATAAATAAAATCTTTTTTTTTTTTTTAAGAATTTTGGTAGACTACAATCATTGGCTTCATTAATTAAAATTCAGTGTGTAGAACCAGAGGGACACTGATCCTATCTATTCTTACTTGATTAGACAACATTAGAGTTTCAAAAAAGCATTGATAAATCAAAAGTATCACAGGAAGCCAAGCAGGATAATAGGAATTTGAACCTATGTCTTATGAAACTGCTGAAGAAATTGTTTTGTCCAGGGGAGAGAAGTGTCTATATATTTTCAGATACCTGAAGGAAAATTAAGTGGTAGATATTAAACTTAGGATTTGTGACTTCAGAGAACAAAACCAGGGTCAATATACAGAAACTACATGTAGACCAAGCTTAGCTCAATATAAGAACTTTCTAGTCTTTAGGGTGATGGGCTATTTTGGGGGTGTGGTAGATGTACTAATGATGTCTACATCTTAATCCCCAGAAGACCCACATATGTTGCTGTACAAGGCAAAATGGACTTTGTAGAGGTGATTAATTTAAGAATCTTAATTTAGGGAGATTACCTGATGAGCCCAATGTAATAACAGTGGTCTTTAAAAGATGGAAGAGGGAAGGAGAGGAATCAGAGGAGAAGTGATGATGGAAGCAGAAGGCCAGAGCAAAAGGGAGAAATGAAGATGTTTTGTTGCTGGCTTTGAAGCTGGAGGAAAGGGCCATAAGCCAAGGAATGCAAGCAGCCTCTAGAACCTGAAAAGACAAGGAAATGGATTCTACCTTAGAATCTCTGGTGGCAATTCAGTTCTATCAACACCTTGATTTTGACCTAGTGAAACTCATTTTGGACATTTGACCTCCAGGACTGTAAAATTATATTTGTGTGCTTTTTAAGCCACTACATTTGTGGTAATTTATTGCAGTGATAAGGGGAAACTAATGTAGGGGGTTAATGAGTTTCCATTATCATAGGTACAGTAATAAAGTCAGATCATTTTATTCTGGGGAGTTGAGATTTGTGTAAAAGATTGGACTAGAATGATCTACAAAGTCTTTCCTACCTGGACTGAGCCCTCTTTTCTCATTTTTTGAATATTTTTCCGGGGAGATCTTAATTAAGTATTTCCCATAACTTCAACTATAACCTCTTTACTATTAATACCCAAATTCACATTTCTAGTCCTAATTTCTCTTGACTTCGAATTACACACATTAGCTGACATATTCATTTGGACATACTGAAATCCCTTTAAATCCAGTATGCTCCCAGGGAGGAAAAAAATGCAGGGAATGAGGGCTTAAACAGCAAAGAGGTAAATGTGGTCTTTCCTTTAAGGAGGAAAAATAAGGCCAACTTCCCTTTAATAAAGGAACAAATCCAAAATTGAGAAAAATCTGCCATGAAGAATTCTGATGACAAAATGTCAAGGCTTTTGTGCAGCAAACTAGAGGGTTTTTAATCTCAAAGGGGATAAAGATGTTTTTCCTTAAATTGTACTTCTTTAAGTTTTTTCTTAAATAAAATTTTTCTTAAGAAAAATTAGACTAAAAAGTATCTGGACCTGATATGCATGTCTTCAGCCATCTCTCTCAAAACTATGCTGAGCCTGGTGAAATGGCAAAATGATAAACATGAGTTCAGATGGCTTAGAGTGCAGGCTCTTGAGTCAGCCTGTCTAAAATGAAGTCATAGCTTTACTCAATGGATGAGTAACATTGGACAAGCTGATTGGTTAACCTTCTTTGCCTCAGTTTCTTCTTCTATAAAATGCATGTAGTAGATTACCTACTCCATAGAGTTGTTGTAAAAATTAAAAGAGATAATTCAAGCAAAGTACTTAGAACACTGATGATACATAGCAGATGCTCAATAAATATCAGATTTTTTAAAAAGAGGATAACTATATGGCACCTCGGGAGCTCAGTCAGTTAAGTGGCTGCCTTCGGCTCATGTCATGATCTCAGGGTCCTGGGATGGAGCCCTGCTCAGTGGGAAGTCTTTTTCTCCCTCTCCCACTCCCCCTACTTGTGTTCTCTCTCACTCTCTCAAATAAACAAAATATTTTTTTAAAAAAAGAAGATAATTATGGAAAGCTCTTGACCACCAACCCAAAGGGAGATTCTAATTTTCAAGAGGGATATGCTTGCATACAAGATTTGATCCAAGGATACATTGGCTTTTCCCCATGGCAGCCTGACTCAGTTTAGTCCTAATTCCTGCCCTCGTGAGACATCTTCTTGGGTTTCCTAATTCCTGGCTCATTTTGATCCTGACTTAATGTCAATATTCTCCCTGACATCCCAGTGACTAATTCAGAGAACACCACAATTCCTTTCTGGTTCCTACACTATGTGCTCTACCTTGGCAACTTGACCCACCTGTTCTTCAGGGCTTTTGGGAATGAACCACTCCAGCAGCCCTCTGCTGCCTTCACCTTTCACCCATCCTAATGGGTGCAACATTCCAGCTCTGATTTTAGCTCCAAAATAACCTTTGGTGGTTTTGGCAAGGTGTTATTAAAGAGTTGAAATCAACTGAGGGAGCATTTTGTATATGAGTGCTTGTGCTTCTCTAAGTCTTATTGAATTTGATGTTCAACATACGTCATTAATAATTACGGAGGTCATACTTGAAGACTATTATTCTATTTTTATTAAGTTTTTAATTTTAATTCCAGTTTGTTAACATACAGTGTTGTATTAGTTTCAGTTGTACAATACAGTAATTCAATAATTCTGTTGTACTCTTAATCCCCCTTACTCTTTCTCTCATGCCTAACCCCCTTCCCTCTGAACCATCAGTTTGTTCTCTGTAGTTAAGAATGTGTTTCTTGGTTTGTCTCTCTCCCTCTCTTCTTCCCCTTTGCTCATTTGTTTCTTAAATCCCACATGAGTGAAATCATACAGTATTTGTCCTTCTCTGACTTATTTTGCTTAGCATTATATTCTCTAGCTCCATCCATGTTGTAAATGGCAAGATCTCATTCTTTTTATGGCTAAATAATATTCCATCACATCTTTATCCATTCTTCTATTGATAGACACTTCGACTGCTTCCATAGCTATAGTATATAATACAGCAATAAACACAGTGGTGCATGTAACACTTTGAATTAGTGTTATATAGTGCGACTGCTGGATCATAGGGTAGTTTTATTTTTAGCTTTTTGAGGAATCTCCACACTATCTTCCACAGTGGCTGTACCAGTTTGTATTCCCACCAACAGTGCAGGAGGGTTCCTTTTTCTCCAAATCCTTGGTAACACTTGTTTCTTATATTTCTTATGTTAGCCATTCAGATAGGTGTGAGGTGATATCTTATTGTAGTTTTGATTTGTATTTCCCTGATGATGAGTGATATTGAGCATCTTTTCATGTATCTGTTGGACATCTGTATGTCTTCTTTGGAGAAATGTCTGTTCATGTTAAGACTATTATTCTTTTTTTTTTTTTTTGAGAGAGAGAGAGTGAATAAGAGACAGAGAACCGAGCTGGGGTGGGGGGTATGGAGGGAGAGGGAGAAGCAGACTTCTCACTGAGCAGGGAGCCTGACTCTTGGCTCCATCATGGGACTCTAGAATCATGACCTGAACCAATGACAGACACTTAACCAACTGAGCCACCCAGGCACCCCAAGACTATTATTCATTGTTTTTTTTAAGAGTTTTATTTATTTATTCCTGAGAGACACACACACAGAGAGAGAGAGAGAGAGAGGCAGAGACACAGGCAGAGGGAGAGGCAGGCTCCCCTCAGGGAGCCCAAAGCGCTATTCCACCTGGGGCTCCAGGATCACATCCTGAGCCTAAGGCAGACACTCAATGGCTAAGCCACTTAGGTGTTCCCCAAGACTATTATTCTTAATAAACAGATATGATAGAAAAAATTGGCTGGGTTATATGCTACTCTATATTCTCTTATCCAAATCAGAGAATAGACTAAACAGTAAGCCCATGCAACTATAAACCAGGCACCACCTTCCACTTGGTGGCATCTGAATTATAAATATAATGGCTCACAGAAAATGATACATTTTTATAAGGTTGGCCTTACCAAAATTAAATCTAACATGACAAGAAATAGCCATTTTAAAGTGATGTCTAGTGACCAATATAATGATGTGGAGAAAAGGAAAGATGTCAATGTTGACCATAAAGAGAAAAAAATAGAAATACATGGCCATAGAAGGGATGACCTTTTGTACAAGTTGTTTACAAAACACAAATTTATTGAAAGATTAACATTTGCATAGCACTTTACAATATACTTTTCATACACTCTATCTCATTTATTTCTCATAACACTATTATAACATTGATGCTATTATTATTATTCCTATTTTAAACATGAGGAAATTAAGAATGGGAAAGGTTAGGTAACTTGCCTTAGGTTAGGTTCACACATTTAAAAAGAAGCAGATGGGTGCCTGGGGTGGCTCAGTGGTTAAGCACCTGACTCTTGATCTCAGCTGAGATCTTGAATCAGGGTCACAAGTTCAAGCCTGCCATGGGGCTCCACCCTGGGTGTGGAACTTAGAAAAAAAAAGGAGGCAGAACCCTAATTCCAAGTCCTAGATTTTTCTCATTACATCCTGCTGCCTCACTAGTACAAGGGCTTCATTTACATTCATATAAGAGCTATCTAAATAAGCTTTTAGAATTTCCATCCTTAGGAGTCTTCAAGAAGATAATGCATTTCAGGAGCACCTAGGTGGCTCAGTCGGTTAGGTGTCTGCCTTCCTCTGAGGTCATGATCCTGGGATCCTGGGATCCTGGGATCCAGCCCTTGATCCCGTTCCCTGCTGGGCAAGGAAGCCTGCTTCTCCCTCTCCCTCTGCCTACCCCACTTGTGCTCTCTGGCTCTCTCTCTGTGTCAAATAAATATTTTTTTTAAAAAAGATAAAATGTTTTAAATAATTTTAGCCAGTCTGTAAGCAGACTTTTGGGCATAATCATCTGAAGGTTAGTCTCCACTTTTTAAAATTTTTAATTACTATCAGTCCACTTCTCACTTAGGTTTATAACTTAGGATATCTACCTCACATGTAACGTATTTACCGAGGTAGCTAGAGCGTCTGCTTTGGAAAGGTACCATTCAGTCAAAGGCAGTATTGTGTAGGCGACCAGGTAGGTAATTGTCACACTCGGTGTGTCACAATGGCCTGACCACGGCTCCATTCATAACCTCCCGAGCGCTAGGCGTGCAAACTTGCGAGGTGCCCTGGGCTCCCCCGCAGCCCTGCCCCTGCCCGGCCCCAGCTCCTTTCTCTACCAGCCACCTGCCCCTTCTGAAGCTCCGCTGGTGGGAAAGGCAGACTTAGAACTCGAGTCTTCTCACAAGTGTTTTGTTACTCTTTTTGCTGCGAGTCATTCAACATGTTTCCCGCAGAAATCCTGTCCTGGAACATACATGGTGACCCGAAGAGATCTGAAGGGCTGTTCCAGCCGGCAGCTCCCCTCAGGGCAGGGGCACAACCCCGAGGGCTGGCACCAGCCGGGTGAGAACTGGGAGGAGATTCTTGGGGAGCAGCAGGTGGCCAGCACCGAGAATGCGAGAAAATACCGGCAGACCCAGGCTGGAGGTACGTTGACTGGTTGACTGCCCAGTGGGAGGGTCGTCACCTACCCTGGGTGAGTGGTCAGGGGCCTAGGGTTAACATTAAGCAGAAATCAAAAATAATCTGCTGTGGAATGCCTTTATTCCACAGAGCTTTAGAAGACTCTTCCAGTTTCTTGTTATGTCCTTTTTTTTTTTTTTAAGATGTTATTTATTTATTCATGAGAGACACACATAGAGAGAGGCAGAGACACAGGCAGAGGGAGAAGCAGGCTCCCTGCGGGGAGCCCGACGTGGGATTCGATCCTGGGTCTCCAGGGTCATGCCCTGGGCCGAAAGCAGACGCTTAACCACTGAGCCACCCAGGCTCCCTAGTTATAAAAGTCCCTAATGGTATAACCCAGCACAGGGATCTTGACATCGGTGGTCCCCATTACCCGTTGCTGAAGCACACCGCTCTTCTTTAGAGCTGGCTCCTCCTGGTAACATCCCCTTTTTTTGTTTTTGAAAATCAGCTGCCAGTCCAGTTCTCTTTCCCACAAATGCTGTGGTATAAAGTATCCTCAGCCTATGAAATACAATCAACAACAAGTGTCTTATTGAATTAAATCTGCTTTTTAAATTGTCCATGCTGTAGTTATCTTGTTAACAATATAATAACACATACAATAATTTTTAATATAGGATGTAGCCATTACAATCTTAAGTTTATAAATGAGAAAAATAAATATAACCAAAAAGCATAGGAATATCCACATGTAGAAGAATGAAGTTGGGTTTTTAACTTACAGCATATACAAAAATTAACTCAAACTGGATCAAAGCCCTAAATATAAGAGCTAAAAGTATAAAGATCTCAGAAGAAAATAGAAGGAAATTTTGATGACATTAAATTTGGAGAGGTTGTCTCAAATATGACACCAAAAGCACAAGTAACAGAGGAAAAAGATAAATTATACTTTATAAAAATGAAAACCTTTTGCATATCACAGGACATTATTAAGAGAGTGAAAAGACAACCCGTAGAAAGAAAGAAAATATTTACATATCATATAGCTGATAAAGGAATAATATCCAGAATATCTAAAGAACTCCTATAGCTCAATAACAAAAAACCCAACCTAATTTTTAAAATGGGCAAAGAACTTAAACAGACATTTCTCCAAAGAAGAAATAAAATGGCCGATAGCACATGAAAAAATGTCAACATCACTAGTCAATATAGAAATGTACCAAAACCACCATGAGATACTACTTCATACTCATTAGGATGGCTATTATAAAAAAAATTTAAAAGGCAGTAATAAGTGTTGGTGAGGATATGGAGAAATTGGAACCCTCCTGGACGGCCAATGGGAATGCAAAATGGTGCATACTGGAAAACTATATGGCGGTTCCTAAAAAGAAGAAGAAGATGAAAGCAGCAGCAGCAGGAGGAGGAGGAGGAGGAGGAAGAGGAGAAGAAAGGAAGATACAGAATTGCCATATGATACAGCAATTGCCCCTCCGGGTATATACCTAAAGAAAATTTTGAAAACAGGAACTCAAACAGATACTTGTACACCAATTTTCATAGTAGAATTATTCACAACAGGCAAAAGGTGGGAACAATCCAAATGTCCATCAATAGATGAATAAACAAAATGTGGTATATACATGCAATGGAATATTATTCAGTCTCAAAAAGGACTGAAATTCTGATACATGGTACAACATGGATGAAACTTGAAAGTATCATGTGAAGTACAGTAAACCAGACACAAAAGTACAAATATTATATGATCCCACTTATATGAGGTACCTAGAATAGGAAAATTCATAGAGATAGAATGTAGAATAGTTTACCAGGAGCCCAGGGGAGGAAGGAATGAGGAGTTATTGTTTAATGGGTACATATTTTTTGTTTGGGGTGATGAAGAGATTCTGGAAATGAATAGTGGTGATAGTTGCACAGCATTATGAAGGTGCTTACTACTGCTGAATTGTATACTTAAAAATGGCTAAAATGGTAAATTTTATATTATGTGTACTTTATCACAATAAAAATCTTTTTTTCCAAAATTTATTTATTCATGAGAGACACAAAGAGAGAGGCAGTGACATTGGCAGAGGGAGAAGCAGGCTCCCTGTGGGGAGCCCGATGTGGGATTTGATCCCGAGACTCCAGGATCACACCTTGGGCCGAAGGTGGACACTCAACCACTGAGCCACCCAGGTGTCCCCAAAAATCTACTTTTAGGCACAGGAAACATGAGTCCTTAGCTTTATTGCTGAAAGCTTTGTGACCTCCATGGTTTTGCTACAGAGTGAATGGATAAGCTACCACACCATGGGAAAACTAGATACAAATATGAATTTAGTTGAGAAATTGTGTGTGTAGACAATAGATGTTTAGTCTACATTAGATATGATTATTCTTCTGACTTGTCAGAAGTGTCACAGCCTCTTTGCTTCCTTTCTTCAGTACGTTGTGCTTCAGTTTTTACAGGGAGAGATGGAAAAGACATTGATAGTGATACGGTAAGTAACATACTTCACCTTCTAACTTGGAGATTAGTTGAAGGATGAAGAAATGTGAAGAGGCTCTACTGGCCATGCTTCTTAGTCACTTAATTCCTCCCGGGGTCAGAGGTGCCACATTGTTTATGGATACTCTAACCACCATTTCCCCCTCGAGGTTTAGCTTTCAATGTTTGAAGACTCAGCAAACTGGATTATTTGTTCCTGGTGAGTTTGGGCATATCCTGAGGTTTATTGTAGACTGTTGACCCCAAACAACAATCCTACACAAAACTTCATCATGGTTAGCAAAAGGAAATTTATTTAGTAAGCACTAAATAAAGTAGTACAGACATATATTAAAGCTAGTGCCCCGGGACGCCTGGGTGGCACAGCATCTGCCTTCAGCCCAGGGCATGATCCTGGAGTCCCAGGATGGAGTCCCACATCAGGCTTCCTGCATGGAGCCTGCTTCTCCCTCTGCCTGTGTCTCTGCCTCTGTGTGTGTCTCTCATGAATAAATAAATAAAATCTTTTAAAAAAAAATAAAGCTAGTGCCCCTTATGTGGTTAGAATATATCATTTCTATCATTGTTTAGGGGAAGTTGGAAAGTATTAGTCATTTATAAATCATGGTGATGTTTATTATAAAGATTATTTTAAACAATAACAAACCACAGTGGAGAAGGGGGATAAAGACATACACACACACACACACACACACACACGCACGCGCCTAACACAAGATGGAAATATGAAATTAAAATAACCAAGGAATTCTAACTACACAAATAGTTTCTTGTGGCTTAGTCCCACTCAGACATTAGTGGAAAGTAGCTGACACCTGTAGCTTAACCTAGAGTTTCACTAAACTGATGAGAAGCTACCAGCTATCTTCTCAGGATCCTGTGTTGCTTCAGCGGTTTAGACTAAGATTAGAATAGGTGTGAGGGACCTAAATCAAGGGAGTGGAAATGGAGGTACCATATGCCCAAAAGGTCAGAAGCACTATAGATTCTCCAAGGAGTTCTGATCAGTTTCAGAAAGTGTGTGCTACCAGGGTATTCCAGGTAGCATGAGCATAATCACTAATAGAACCAAACTGGGTTGTTTGGGGTCTTTGGAATTATTTTGTCTGGGGATTTTTTTGGAATTTAAGAATAACACAATGATATATTACAGAGGCAATTGACCAGATCAAATGCCCTAAACCTCCTAAATCATCACAGACTAGAGACTGAGTTTCTGGTTTTACTAATAGTATTAGTTTGTGCTTATAACTGAGATTTCTGGGGCAGCCCTGGTGGCTTAGAGGTTTAGTGCTGCCTTCAGCCCAGGGCGTGATTCTGGAGTCCTGGATCGAGTCCCCCGTCAGGCTCCCTGCGAGGAGCTTGCTTCTCCCTCTGCCTGTGTCTCTGCCTCTCTCTCTCTGTCAGCTCCCTGTATGGAGCCTGCTTCTCCCTCTGCCAGTGTTTCTGCCTCTCTCTCTCTCTCTCTCTGTCTCTCATGAATAAATAAAAAATCTTTAATAAAAAATAACTGAGATTTCTGGTACTAGTATCAGATTCAAACATAGACTTTTTCTATCTTAAATGTTTTATACTTAATTAATAGTGAACATTTACATTTGAGGAGGTTAAAGTTCAGATAGGTTACATAATTTATAGGAAATTCCTGGGATTTAAACCTAGGTTGTGTGGCTCTAGTGTCCCTACTCTTAATCACTATACTCTGCTGTTTTCATGCCACTATGATCATTTTATCAAGTATGGATGTTTAAATTAAATCTTACATGTTCTAAGACTAGGAGAAAATTATGTTCTTTCTAAATAACTTTGTTAGATTCAGGGCCTGCATACATGCCTATCCACATACAATTAGTCAACAAATAATTTTGTATGTTTTCAGGAAAATGTATATGATAGCTGCAAAAGTATTGCAGATCATAGAGTTTTCTTTTTATAAAACACCAAAAGAAGAATGAGAATACAGATATGTGGCTCACATAGATTAAAAAGTTAAAGGTAGATGGGCATCTGGGTGGCTCAGTTACTTGAGCATCCAACTCTTGATTTCAGCTCAGGTCATGATCTCCTGTTGCTGGATTGAGCCCTGGGAAGGGTTCTGTGCTCAGCGTAGAGTCTGCTTATCCCTCTCTGCTCCTCCCCCGTTCTCTCAGCTGTTGCCCTTCTTATTCTCTTCTCACTCATCTAACCTTGAAAGAGTTGCATATACTCACTAACTATATACTTCACTTCCCACTCGTTCTGTGATCCACTGCAATCTGTTTTTTGACCACATTTGTAAAACTACTCTTGCAAAGGATGTCAGTGATATCCTAGTCTTGAAAATCTGACAAATACTTTCTAAAAGAGGTATAATTAAGATATCAGAAAAGTAACAAGTGTACAATTTGGTGATTTTTAGTATATTCACAAGATTGTGTGACCATTACCCCAATTCCAGAATATTTTTAGTATCTCTGAAGAAAAACTCCATAGCCATTAGTAGTCACTTTCCATTTCCTCTTCCCTGCTGGCCCTGCCAACCACCTGTCTACTTCCTGTCTCTATGGATTTGCCCATTCTGGACATTTACTATGAATGGAATCATAAAATATGTTATCCTTTGTGATGGCTTCTATCATTTAGCATCATGTTTTCTAGGTCAATCCATGATGTAGCATATGTCAGTACTTCCTTTTTATTGATGAATAATATTCTGTAGCATGCCACAGAATAGATATATCATTTTGTTTATCAATTCATCAGTTAGTGGACATTTGTGTTGTTTCCACTTTGGGCTATTATGAATAATGAACATTTGTGTGCAAGTTTTTGTGTGATCATATGTGTCAATTCTCTTGAGTAAATATGTAAGTGGAATTACTGGGTGATATGATAACTATTTAACCTTTTGAGGAACTGCCAAACTGTTTTCTAAAGCAGCTGCACCATTTCACATTCCCACCAGCAATATATGAGGGCTCCAATTTCACTGACTCTTGTTATTATTTGATTTTTTGATTCTAGCCTTCCTTGTGGGTGTGAAATGATATCTCCTTGGGGTTTTGATTTGCCTTTCCCTAGTGACTAAAAATGTTGAGCATCTTTTCATGTGCTTATTAGCCAAGTATGTATCTTTGGAGAAATGTCTATTCAAATCCTTTGCTCATTTTTAAATTGGGTTATCTTTTTATTCTTGAGTTGTGAAAGTTCTTAATATATTCTAGATACTAGACCATTGTCAGATACATGATTTGCAAATATTTTCTTTCATTCTGTGGGCTATTTTTTTACTTTATTGTTAGTGTCCTTTGACACACAGAAGCTTTTTTTCTTTTTGAGAGAGAGAGCAAAAGAATATGAGAGCAGGAGGGAGGGGGAGCCAAGGGAGAAGGAGAGAGAATCTCAAGCAGGCTCCTCAACCAGCACAGAGCCCAATGTGAGGCTCTATCTCACAACCGTAAGATCATGAGCTGAGCCAATATCAAGACTCAGATGCTTAACCCACTGAGCCACCCAGGCACCCCAACACACAAAAACTTTTAAAGCCCCATTTATTTATTTGCCCTTTAGTTGCTTGTGTTTTAGGTACCATATCTTAGAAACCATTGCTTAATACAAGGTCATGAAGATTTATACCTATTGTTTATTCTCAGACTTTTATAGTCTTAGCTCTTACATTGAGGTCTTTGATCCATTTGAGAATAGTGTGATATAGGGGTCCAAATTCATTATTTTGCATGTGGATATTCATTTGTTGAAAAGACTATTCTTTCCTCTAATGAATTTTCTTGGCGCCCTTGTTGAAATCAATTGACCATAGATGTATGGGCCCAATGGGCACTTTCCATACTTGACCTTTCACCAGCTTTGACTCTTCCTGATGATCACTCCCTCCTTTTGATAATGCTTTCTTTCTATGACTACTCAATTAGCAGGCATCATGGGAATTTGCTTGCTTTAGAGATAATACAAAGCATATCCATAGATAACTAGTTGGGTATCTTGGTTTAATAAGTACACTGGTAGAGGAATCATGAGATGTATTGGTATCATTTTCTGTGAACAGCTTGGTCACATACTTTGCTCATCTTTCTTGGGGGTTGGGGGTTTTTATTATTATTATTTTGTAGGAACTCTTTAATATTAGAAATATTGTCTATGCTATGAGTGACAAATATTTTTCCTCAGCTTGTTCTTAGTCTTTTGACTTTCCTATGAGGGTTTCTACCATGCATTTTTTTTCTGGTTAGTGTATTAGTTTTTTTATGGCTTTTTTGCTTTATATCATGTTAAGAAATGCTTTCCCCATTCAGACATTAGCAACAAAAAAATACTTCCATGGTTTTATCTCATAGTTTCAAGGGTTTGTTTTTTTTACATTTAAATCTTGATTTATATGAAACTTGTCCTCGGGTGTGAAATACGGATCTTAATTTTTTTTTTCTGGATGGCCATTTTTTATTTTTTTTTTAATTTTTATTTATTTATGATAGTCACAGAGAGAGAGAGAGAGAGGCAGAGACACAGGCAGAGGGAGAAGCAGGCTCCATGCAGGGAGCCCGACGTGGGATTCGATCCCGGGTCTCCAGGATCGTGCCCTGGGCCAAAGGCAGGCGCCAAACCGCTGCGCCACCCAGGGATCCCTGGATGGCCATTTTTAAAATTTCATTTTGAATACATGCAATTGAATGATCCTCTCCCAATTTAAATAGACACTTCTTTCATATTCCAAATTCTGTTTTAAGATGCATTTTTCTGCTTACTATTCAATTTAAGTAGTCTATTCATAAGCTATTTCCACACTGTGAGATTATTACTGTTTTCTAATGTATTTTCATATCTCCTCCTTTTTTCAGAATTCGTTTAGACGATGGACTTTATTTTTATTTTATTTTTTTAGATGATAGACTTTAAAGGGTCTTTGTTAAGGGATAAAGTTCATCTTGTTTATTTAAGCCTGTAAAAATATTTTTAAATCTTAACTCTGAGGTAAACAGTTTGTTCTCTCTTTAATTATCATGTTTAATGATCATGCCTATAGATCTTAACCAAATATAAAATTTTCTATAGAAATAGATGCCTGTAGCATTGTCCTAGAACCTTATTACTCTAAGTATGGTCTATGAGCCAACCCCACCAATACTACTTGGGAGTTTGTTATAAATTTTGAATCTGAGGCCCTAACCCAGACTTACTAATTCAAAATCTGCATTTTTAACAAGGTCCCCTCAAGTGATTTGTATGCATGTTAAAAGTTTGAGATCAGTATACAATAGAGATTTCCCTCTAGGATAGTAATCCACAACCTTCACTGCACAGTAAATTCATCTGGGGGAGCTTTTAAAAATACTAAGGACTGGGCTCCACCCCTAGAGATTGATCTAATTGGTCTGGAGTTGAGACCCTTGGCATGGTATTTTTTAAAACCTGTAATTGCAGCCAGGGCTGAGAAGCAATGCTCTAGAATTACAGCTTGCCATTGTTAGGGTCCCAGTTACTCAAAAACCAAGAAGGATGCCTTTATCATCTGATGGGGTGTCTTTAGAAAACAACCATGATCCATAGGCATTATCTGTGCAACTTGCATCCTCAGAATTTCTTAGCTGTTATACCAGCTTGGCATGGTTTTTTCTCCCACCATTTCTTTGGTTTCCTTGATAAATGACTCTTGCTTCCCGATAACTGAACCACCTCTTCTTCATCTTCCTGTTGTGATGCCCAATGAAAGTTTCTGACCTGTCTTCTTACTTTAATATGAAGTCATAAATTGTTTCCAGCTTGTGTTTCTGTCCTACCTTAAATATTCCAGTTCATGAGCCTGATTTAATTTCATCCCTGCTTGCTAGCTCCAGCATTCGCTTAAGAGATTTGGGGTTTTTTGTACAGTTAAAATCCTATACTCATAAATAACTATCACAGTGGCCAGTTCATTTTACTGTGCAGCCAACAATGATGAGTAAAAACAGACTCTATAATTCCCCTGATACACCATCCCAATAACTTTAACAAAAGAGGTAAAAAAGGATTCCTTTGGAATGACATTGAGAGAACACATGGTAACTTGTAATGAATAGTATACTTCCATTAACACTCATAAGCCAGTGGTGCCTCGGTGACTCAGTCAGTTAGGTGGCTGCCTTCAGCTCAGGTCATGATCCCAGAGTCCTGGGATCAAATCCCAAGCCCCTGAGTGGACCCTGTTTCTCCCTCTGCCGCTCTCCCTGCTTGTGTTCTCTTGCACTCTCTTTCTGTCAAATAAATAACTTAAAAAATATTTAAAATTTTAAAACCACTCACAAACCAATGTTTACTGTTACAGAATGTTGCAGGCTACCAGAATCAAGATTTCCACTGTGTAATTATTAGAATATACATATTGAAAATTCATAAAGTTATCAGTCTACGGTTTTTAGAAGCCTGTTCCCTCCTATCCCTTTTTTTTACATCATTTCTCACAGATTACTAACACTGACTCTGAAATCAATGGGCAAATTCTTTCAGCATCTAAGGCTATAATTCTCAGGAGTCCTGGAGTCTTGAACTCTGTAGAAGTAAAACTATAAGAATAGTCATTATTTCTTCACATATTGTAGGCTTCTTCTCATCTACTTTTAGTTTTGTTTATCTAACATACATGAGTGAACACCATAATGTGCTGAACTCGGACAAAGTTGAATAATTGAGTTTAGTCTCCATTTGGAAAGGTAATATGTTATGTTTTCAACCAATACAGACTCTTGTGTGAATGAAGTGGATTGGAAGGGGTAGATGAAATTTTGTATGTTAAAGTAGGTGGTCTTAGGGGATCCCTGGGTGGCGCAGCGGTTTGGCGCTTGCCTTTGGCCCGGGGCGCGATCCTGGAGACCCGGGATCGAATCCCACGTCGGGCTCCCGGTGCGTGGAGCCTGCTTCTCCCTCTGCCTGTGTCTCTGCCTCTCTCTCTCTCTCTGTGACTATCATAAATAAATAAAAATAAAAAAAAATAAAGTAGCTGGTCTTAAAGTTCTGAATAGTGATATTATAAATTTGCAGATTTTAAAGCTTGACTCAGGAGTATAGACTATGTTAACAGTTTTATCTTGGAGGGACTGGAGACCAGATTCCAAGTATTTTGATCTTTCTTAACAGCTTGAAAATATTTCTTTGTTTTTAGAAGATGGAATCTATGAAGTAATCAAGTAGCCCCCCCCCCCCCTTTTTTACTGTTTTTTTTCTTCTTCTTCTTCTTCTTTTTTTTTTTTTTTACTGTTACAATCATACAATTTCTCTCAAGCAGTGGGCCTTTTTCTTGGGGCGGGGAAGTGTTTCCTCCCACAAACTTCTAAAGAAAATCTACAGGTGAAAGATTTTTTAAAAATTATAACAAGATAAAGATTTAAAATGTTTAGTATTTTGGGCATACAGTCAGAGTGTTAAAGCAGATTTGGCTCAACAAATATTTAGCAACAAGTCACTCATCACATATTTTATGATCTGTGTCAAAATCTGTCCTTTCCAACTTCAGAACAGTGGTAGAGAAGAGAGTTAACAATGATGACTGTTCAGCTTATTTATGCCCGGCACCTATTTTATTTGATCTTCACAACAAGCCTCCGAGGTAGGCACTATTATTAACTCCATTTACAGATCAGGAAATAGGCACAGGATCAGGAAATAGACACTTACACATTGTTTAGTGGCAGCTGTTATGTGCCAGTGGTAGGATTCAAACCCAAGCCTGCCTGACGCCAAGGCATAAGTGAGGAGCCACCATACAAACTGCTCTCTTGTCTGCTGCTGTTGTCTCTCCACTATTGGGTAATTTGCCTCCCTGCCTTTCTTCAGGTTGTCAGTGTGATATTGAAGCCGCAGACTTCAGATGGTTCTTGGAAGTCTCAGACTAAGCAATTTCATCTCTTAATTCCAGCCCTATTATGTGTCTGTGGTGATGGGTGGTTTTTTAGTTTGCTTTTGCTTTGTTTTGTTTTGTTAGATTTTATTTATTATTTAATTGAGAGGCTTTTGGTTTTTTTGATAAAACACTCCGCTTTTCTTCAGTGATATATGAAAACAAAACAAAAATGGGAATGGTCCTTTTCTGGCTCCTCTGCCCTACTCTTTGAGAAGTTCATGCACTCAGTGGTGCCCATATGGCCCATTTGAATATTTGCTTTCTTTTCTGTCTTTGACAGCTCTGCACATATCTGAACTAGCCAGAAACATGGACATACACCCTTCTGCAACAACTTTATCTTATATTACATTCATTTTCAGATTTTGAACTCAACCCTTGATCATAGCCCATGTATCAAAATTGTGTACAGATAATAACTAAGAAAGGAAAATAAAAATATGTTTTTCTCCAATAACTTAAATATTCTGTAATCTCATATTTCCAATGGAAGAAATTAAACACACACACATGTATCTTCACTATAAATTACAATAAATGACCTTACCATTTCAGTATTGGCTCAGCTACCGATTACGGTTAACTTTCATGGAATGTTGAGATTATACTACTGTTTTCCTGTAGGTTACTGGTTTTTAACTGCTAGGAGGAGAAAACCAGTAGAATAAATAGAATATATTCATGATGTATTCATGATATGAAATTCAGCCTATAACTTTTCAACACCAAAAATAAGGTAATTATTTAAGTATTTCTTCACCATTTAGAGCTATTTTATCTTTATTTAATATTTAAGATCTGACTTTTGTTTGAATACTGCTTAGGATCAGCTATATAAATTAAAAACTTTTGATTATTTGAAAAATTATGAAATATGTGATGTTTTCCTCCATGAATCTTCTTTATTCTTCTTCTTTATTCTTCCTTATTCTTTATTTATCTTCTTTTCTGTGGGATCTTTCTGCATTCTTCATTCTTCCAGGGACTGGTGTCCTGCTGCTGCTCCCCAAACTGCCTACAGTCTCCACTGCAGATTTACTAGCCTGACAGTTGTCCTTTCCTTCCCTTTCTGCACTGAGCTCCCATTTCCTACAAGTCTTACACAGGTTGGTAACTGATAAATTAATTCAGACTAACATATTAATGGCTGACAGCTGTCTTGGGAATTTGGGGAAGAGATTTGAGAAAGGCCTCTCTCTGTGGCTTTCAAATCCCACCTGAGCAACAGATTAATTAGCTTATCTACAAGTGTGATCTTTCTCCTAAGCAAATTAATTGACAAGTGCTGGGGTTCATTTGGAAACAATATATTGGTTGGGGTTTTTTTTGAAACAATATATTGTTTAAATATAAAATAATTCTTTCATTAGGGGCTACTGCTTGTGTTTCCCATGTGGGAATTTTTTTTTAACATCCAGAGTTGAGACTAATTCCAAAATCATATATCAGAAATTCATCTTTTTCCTAGCTTTGTTGCTACCACATATCCTATATGCATTCCTATATTAATCATTTATAAATAGGAATAAAATGTCATATAAGAATGTCACAGAACTCAATGATTATTCATTACATTGGAAGTATTAAAACAAGTGAATGATAAATATGATAAAGTTACAATCTTGTAGTTTTCTACAATATTAGCATTTATAAAATTATACTGGTATAAATATAGCATTATAAATTTATAATTTAAAGTGTGAAATGTTAATTCATATAAACACTAAATCAAGATGGATAGAACTTTTGGAAGTGTTAAACACTCAAAATGGATAAAATATAGAATCTAATTTTTGCATGTCATATTTGTCCCTAATGAGCAAATCAGAATAAAATAAGAAAACTATTGGCACTTTACGTCAGTGCTAATTATAGGTTCTAAATCAATACTGCTGATTAATATAAACTGACTTGTAATTTTTAATTTATACAATGTATAACCACATACTATTTCAGTTGCAGATCTCATGGATTCTATTTTTAAACTATACTACTTAATTTGGATTTCTCCCTAAGGTTTTAGAATTGGGAAAAAGAATTGGCATAGCTTTAAAAGCAGAACTGCTTTTAGCAATTATGTTGAAAGGTCCTTGTCTATGTTTCCCATCATTCAAATAACTCAGTTAATTTTCAATACTTTTGTGGACAATCTGAATCTTATGTATTTCTTTTAATTAAATAATTATTTTTATTTTCACATGCGCCTGATTAAATATTGTGCATCATTTTAACATTGTATTTACTTGTCTATTCTGCTTGTATGAATAGTGAATCATAACTTTTTGACTAATCGGTAACTATAGACTGTAGACTATGTACTATATAGTACAGACAGTGATGTTGCCTTTTCATTATTGCATCAAATTGCAAAAATTAAATTGGACCTATATTTTCAGAGCTTAATCAGAGATAAAACTCAGATAATTTGCTTATCCTTTCTGATCTATTTTAAATGGATTTTTCTATTTACCCGTGAATTCTTCATGTATTTGCTATATAATATTCGTTTGGTTATTTAACATAGATTTGTTAGGTATCTTTAATAGGCTTAGTACTAATGATCCTATTTTCTAAATAAACAAAAAAATAGGATACATGCTCTGACAAATATATTTTTGGTGACAGTGCTTTTGAATTACAGAGAGAGGACCATCCTGAACACAATGTTGCCAAAACAAGTTACTTGAAAAAAAAAATAGACATCATATAAAACAACAATAAAAAGTGATTTCTTGAATATATACTGTGTGCCAGGCACTTTATCTATAGTATGCCTAACCCTTATAGCAAATGTGCAAGGTTGGTGCTATTGTTTCCATTGTATACTTACAGAATTCTGCTGAGGTTTAGGGTGGAAGTGAGGTGGTTATGTAACTTGCCTAAGATCAAATGGCTGGTATGTGCTAAAGCTGGGTCTCAAACTCAGAGCTGGTCTAACATCAAAGCCTATGATGATCTAGTATCTCTTAGCATACAGATATTCGTGGTTAAGAAAGGATGAGGAAGGGAATCAGCAGTCAGATAGATCTGGGTTGACTATTGGCTATTTCATTTTTTTTTTTAATTTTTTATTTATTTATGATAGTCACACAGAGAGAAAGAGAGAGGCAGAGACACAGGCAGAGGGAGAAGCAGGCTCCATGCACCGGGAGCCCGACGTGGGATTCGATCCTGGGTCTCCAGGATCGCGCCCTGGGCCAAAGGCAGGCGCTAAACCGCTGCGCCACCCAGGGATCCCGGCTATTTCATTTTTTATGATTCTACTTTTTAAATTCTTTCTTTTAAATCTATGATTTTAATATCTTTTAGACAAAGCATTAATAGAATAGAATTAAATATTTATTGGGTATCTATGTGCCAGGCACTGTTCTAGGAGCTGGGGAGCTAATGGTGAGCAAAAATAGTCCGTGCCCTCATGGAAGAAGCAAAATCAAATAATTGCAGAAATAAATGTAAAGCTGTACTTGTGGTAGGGGCTATGAGAGATATCCACATAGTGCTGTGAGAAATTATGGCAAATAGGTTTTTAACTCAGTCAAGGAAGTCTCACTAGGCTTCCAAGAGGATGGCACAGATGTTCTCTGAAGTCTGAATACAAGTAACTGGCCAAAAACAGTGAGAAGAATATTTCTGGCAGAGAAAACAGCTCTAGGATATTTTACAAGTACCAAGGATTGAAAGATGGGGAGCATGGCTGGAGAAGGCCAGAAGAAGGTTTTTGTAATAAGAACCCAAAGAATAGATGAGGGATCTGAACGTACAAGATTTTGAAGGCTGTGCTAAGGAGTTTGGACTTTAAGAACAATGGGAAGACATTGAAGGTAATCAAAGTTGAAAATGACATGATTAGATCTTATTAAATGATAACATCAACAATAACAAACCATGGATTTGTATGGTGATTATGGTAATAAGATTTAACTGATTTAAGTGATTTTTTTTTAAAAAAAGGGATTTTTATGAGTTAGATAATGGGAATTAAGAAAAAATTAAGTGGTTTTACCATGAAATACAGTTATGTTTTGGAGATCAAGTAATTTGAGAGCTAACTATATTAATAACCACCACAACAGTAAAACAAAAAAAAGACCCTCTTAAAATGTAGTTGAAGATTAATTAAGTTCTGTTGACAAAGATGAAACATTTTAGCTAGAAATAATGGGCTAAAATAAGAACTAATAAAAATATAAATTATTTCTAATTTTGTTTATAGCATAATTTGGCATATTTGCATACCCTTACAGAATTTGAAGTGGTGTTTTAGATGTACTTTTAAATTTGTGTGCATAGATGGGGGTTGCACTACTGACGGTGACGCATTACTCTTGAATGTCTTTCATCCCAGCATGGTAAACGCCTTTACAGACATTAAAATTCACGATACCTCTGACAAACAGTTTATAGGTAATTAAATTCTGTGATCTGCCCACTTGATATATGAATCAGTAACTAGTTAATATGCTCTCTTACATATTTAAAATGAAATTTAAAAATTTAAATAACAATAATGGTGCAAGCCACAGAGAAATACAAATGCATTTAAAATAATCACGAAAACTCCTAAATTTAAAAATAGAACTCCTTTAAAAATATGTAAAATTTTATGCTTGAAATAGTTCAAGGTGGACCTAAAATATTAAAAATTAGTTCATTCTTCAAAAAATGTTTTTAATGCCCACTGTGCATTAAACATATGCTAGAAGTGGTTTATACAATGATACATAAGCTATATCAACACTGACAACTATCCTTCAGGAGCTAAGCATCTAAGGAGAAACCAACAAGGAAGCAAGTAATTATGATACAAAGTGATAAGTGCTATTACAGAGGTGTTTAAAAAGTAGCTTTTCTGCTAAAGTATGAGGACAATGGCATGTAAAAAGGCAAAAGATCTTGCATTAATAACAATCACTCCAAAAACTGTTAATAATAATAATACCAATTTTCCTACAGACAAAGATACATTTCTGTTCTATGGAATAGTAAAGGGCCTCACAAAATCTATAAATAAGCTGGTTCCAGAGGTGCCTGGGTAGCTCACAAAAGTATTGGACTTTTGATTTCGGCCTCAAGTCACTATCTCAGGGTGGTGAGATGGAGCCTGAGCCAGGCTCTACCCTGGGCATGGAGACTGCTTGGGATTCTCTCTCTCCCTCTGCTCCTCCCCAGCCCCTTCTCTCTGTTTCTCTCCCTCTCTATAAAACATTAAGGGAAAAAAAAAAAAAAAAAAAAGCAAAATAGCTGGTTCTGTGGCAAGCATCTAATTTAAACCTCTTATTTTATAGATATGTTAACTCCACCACTAAGAAAACTGGGTCTCCTTCACTCCTCACCAGAAGTTTAGTGAATGATGGTAGAAACTAAACCTCCTGGCTACTACTAGGGTTCTTTTCATCCCACTTCTTTTTTTCCATCCCACTTTTAACATGATTTTATTTCAACTTTCTTCAAGATTCAAAGAAGGGAGAAACCTTTATTTCAGATCTCTTTAAGTTCGTACAATGGGGTTGAAAAAACACAATCCAGATTCTTCCTTTCATTCATATTCATTCATTCATTTAGAATATTTTAAATAAGGGACTACAGTAAGTCTCATTTTTTTTTTTTTTTTTTTTTTTTTTAGTCTCATATGGTTTTAAAGGGGATGTTTTAGAAGGGGATGTCCCTGACCTCCTCCATCCCAGAATTTTATTAACATATAAACAAATGGGTATGATGTGTTAAAAGAGCTATGTAGGGGAATTATGGGAACCAAGAAAGAAGCGTTCAGGGTTTGGTGTCTGGGTGTGGGGGTACAGGAAGTGCTTCCTTGAGAAGATATGTGCTTAGTCTAATATGTTTTAAGATTACTGGTCTTGATCTTGCAAAACAATGGCTTGGTCTGCATCATTATATCTGACTTGTACAAAATAGAAGTTTTTATTCCTGCCAATGAAAGTTACATAAGAAGTTTTTGACTCCTTATGTTTTTCCTGGGTCCTGCTTATTTTGGAAATTTTAGTACTACTTGTTGCAATTTGTTTTCTCTGACTGTTGAGACACAGTAATGAGCTTTTGTTCTTGAACAGACTGATTGCAACAGCCTTGGAATGTGTTTGTAAAATTAAAAGACAAAAACACAAAATGCTACAGTTCAGAATTTGCTTTTCATTCTATCTGCTACTTTGCTTCAAATTTTAAACTGTACACAGATAATACAAGAAACAGATAAGTGTGAATTGCAGAAAAGCTTCTGGGGTGATTGTCTCTTGGGAATCTTAATATTTGAATATACTTCCCAAGGTCCAATCAGGCAATGGAGTGGACTCCAGGGGTCTACCTAATTGTGTAACCCCATTATTATGAAGAATAAAGTCACAGGCACAATTAAATTTTAGGCTTTGAGAACATGCATAGAAAGTTATGTTACTGACAGACAATTTGTAAGCCTGCAGCTATTCAAAACCCAGACATACAAAAAAAAAAAAAACAGACAAGCAATATTCAGACTAAAACAAAACTTGTTACTTTGTTAGAACAGATAGACTATACTTTTTTGCTGGGAAGCTAAATCCTAGGAGGGACAGAGACTAAACTAGTAGTCTGTAGGTAGCAAGTCCCAAAGAGCCTTACTTTCAAAATGAGTGAGAGGGAGCCACCGTAAGACCCATGGGCCTTCCTAGAAAAGATGAGTGTTGCTCTCGTGTTGCTATTGCTGTAGCATCAGACATCAGAGGGGGTTTTTCCATGAGTTTGGTCAAAAGTCCTACATGAGCTCTGGGAAAGAACAGAAACAACACAGGAATAGAGGTGAAATGTGTGGTTGTGGCTGTAACTTTGAGGGAAGGCCACTAGGACAATTTTATAGAGAGATGGGCCCAGATCACATTATACTGGGTGCCCACCCAGCCTTTTAAAAAGAGGCAAAATCAATTTAAAATGAACATAAAGGGCAGCCTGGGTGGCTCAGTGGTTTCGTGCTGCCTTCAGTCCAGGGCCTAATCCTGGAGATCTGGGATTGAGTCCCACATCAGGCTCCCTGCGTGGAGACTGCTTCTCTCTGCCTCTCTCTCTGCCTGTGTCTCTGCCTCTCTCTCTCTCTCTCTGTGTCTCTCATGAATAAGTAAATAAAATCTTTTTTAAAAAATAAAAAATAAAATAAAATGAGCATCAAAACCCAGAAGTAGAAAAGTGGTCTCTCGGGTTATACAGATTGGGCATGATCAGTCCCACTCTTGGTGGGAAGGTGAAAGACATCATTAACCACTATGATTTTGCTGCTGTTTAGAAAGATTCTTGTTATAAATACAAATACTGCATAAGAAGGAGAGAACAATACTAAACGCCAGTTATGGGCAGACACTGTGCTTAGTATCTTCTCTGAAAGGTGACAATTAACTATCTTATTAAAAACAAGCAATTAGAAAACTGAGAAATTATCAATACTTAAAGTCATCTGACCTTTGCTAGCCAATAAACTAAATGATCAAACTAATTTACTAGAGCCATAATTTTTCAAAATCCATTTTCCTTGTGTTTTTATGTATGAAAATTACCATTATTATCAACAGAGAACTGGAAAGGAGAAAGTGATGTTGAGTTGTGTTCTGTGTTCACACCACTTAAATGAGCAGTGTGGAGGCAGGTCCAATGAAGCAAACTTTAGGGACTGGGATAGTGTTGCTTGGGGGGCATCCATACTTGCACTTTGTATTCTTTGTATGTAATAATATTACCAAAGACAAACTCTTTCATTGTGTATTGTAAATAACACTTTTTCACAGACCCATCATAAAGTTTTCATGATATATTGTCTTCTGGTTGTCATAAAAATTACTCAGCTGCAGTAGTTAAAGACAAACAAAATCCAACTAACCTTATTTTTTATTCTTTTTAAAAAGATTTTATTTATTTATTTGAGAGAGACAGAGCACAAGTGGGGGTTGTGGTAAAGGGAGATGGAGGGGGAGAAGATTCCTCTCTGAGGGCAGAGCCAGATGCTGACGCAGGGCTGGATCCCAGGACCTCGAGGTCATGATCTTAGCGGAAGTCAGACACTCAAAGGACTGAGCCACCCAGGCACCACCACTTACTTTTTATTCTTATTATATACACAATATATGCCAACTGCAGAAAAGTCAAAACAAAAAGAAAATATTTAAAATAAAAATTAAAAACACCCATCAGTCCAGAAATACATGCTGGCCAGTGTTAAAATTTTGATACATCTTTAAGACATATCATACATACTATTTTGTAACTTCTTTTTTCATCTGAACCATATATTAAAAATATCTTTCCATGGGAATAAAACACTTCTACAACATCATGTCTAATGGCTGGCAGTACAGTATTTAATTGTTTGGATATACTATAATTTATTTAATCCCTTTTTGCTAACTATTTGAATTGCTTTCTTTTTCTTTTGTTTTTTTTCTGTTCTACTAATATAAATAGAACTTCGATAGACATTCTTATATATAAATATTTGCTTACAGTACCCAAAATTTCTGGGGAATATAATTCTAGTAAATAAAAAGGTGGGCAAAATTTATTCCTTGAAGATGAATACATGAAAATTGGTGTCCACATCTCTAATGTCTAAGATGACATCTTTCCCCAAACAGCTGGTCATTTGTATTTCTCCCTTTATAAGGGGCTTCATGTCCTTTGCCCATTATTCTATTGGGTTTTTTCCTTCTCTTTGTAAGGAAATGACATAAGTATAACCCATAGAGCTTATTCAGATTTTATATGCACTTGTGTGTGTATGTGTGCATGTGTATAAAGTTCTATGCAACAGTTTGGCCAAACTGTTTTCCAGAGTGACTGTACCATTTTACATTCCCACCAGCAATGTATAAGTGATTCAACTTCTCCACTTCTTTGCCAGCATTTGGTCTTAGCATTTTTCATTATTTTAGCCATTCTGATAAGTGCATAGTAATATCTCATTATGGTTTTAATTCGCATTTCCCTGATGGCTAATGATATTGAACATCTTTTCATGTGTGCCATCTGTCTGTCCTCTTCAGTGAAATGTCTGTTCATGGTTTTTGCCTATTTTTCTAATTGAATTGTTTTTGTAACTGCTGAATTTTGAGAGTTCTTCATATATATATATATATACATATTTATATCTAAAACTTCATTTTTATATGTGTGTATGTAAATGTATATACACACATACACACATGCATACATAAAATTAACAAGCTTTTGCGAGACACACAGGTGGCTCAGTGGTTTGGTGCCTGCCTTTGGCCCAGGGCGTGATCCTGAAGACCTGGGATTGAGTCCCACATCAGGCTCCCTGCATGGAGCCTGCTTCTCTCTCTGCCTCTCTCTCTGCCTGTGTCTCTGCCTCTCTCTCTGTATCTCTCATTAATAAATAAAATAAAATAAAATAAAATAAAATAAAGCTTTTGCAAAGCAAAGAAAATCATCAATAAAACGAAAAGGCAGAAATGGGAGAAATATTTGCCAATAATATAACTGACAAGGAGCTACTATCCAAAATATTTAAAGAACTCATGCAACTCAGTAACAACAACAAAAAACCCACAATCTGATTGAAAAATAAGCAGAGGATCTGAAATTTTTCTTCTTTTTCTGTAAGTTTTATAATTTTTGTGTTTTAAATTTAAGTCCATGACCCATTTTTAGTTAATTTTTATGTAAAGTGTAAGTTTTAGGTTGAGAAAAGTTTTTATTTTATGGCCTATAGCTGTCCACAATGACTCCAGCACCATCTATTTAAAAAGCTCTCCTTCTTCCATTGACTTGCTTTTGCACCTTTGTCAAAAATCACTCAGGCCCGTTGTTGGGATTATTTGTAACTCTATTCCATTGATCTGGAAACAGTGTCTACTGGCCCTGTTTATTCTTTTTTATTTTTTGAGATTTATGATATGTTTTGCTTCTGGTAAGATAAGGAAGGTCATCTTTATGCCTCTTCTTTTTAAAAAATGTTCTTGCTCTGGTGAATCAGTATAGCCTAGTTTTAGGTTCCAAAAACAAACAGCCTAAACCTAGTTTTAGGTTCCAAAAACAAACAGTGGCTTCGCCACTCAAGTAGGTATGGGGCCTTGGGCAAGCAAACTGAAATGAAAATGGAGCTGTGGAACTAAATACTTAATGTCTACAGAGTGCAGTAATGTTTGACACACAGTAAATGTATTAGTCTGGTCGTCTAACATTGTAATAAAAAACCCAAAAACTTCTTACTTGAAAGAAATAAACTTACTTCCTGCTCATGCAACAGGCCAATGTGGGTGTTCCTGATAAGGTGACTTCCTTGAGCAATTCTCTTCTAAACTGTGACTCAATAGTAGACTCCTTAATTCTTACTTCCTTCTTGTGGCTTCACCATCTCTAGGTCTTTGGAGTATTTTCATTTTCTTGGTGGGAAAAGAGAACGGGGAGCAGAGAAGTGGTTGAGAGGGTCCCCTCCCCACTGCCTGGCTCCCAAAGTGGCCCTTTCTCCCATATGACATTGGCCAGAATTTAGTCACATGGACACAACTCACTACTAGGAAGGCTGGGAAATGTTTTCTGTGTACCCAGGAGAAAAGGTAAACACATGCTAACACACATAGCAGCTGTCTCTGCCTCTGGAAATGATTAAGAATGTTAGGGCCGGGATCCCTGGGTGGCGCAGCGGTTTAGCGCCTGTCTTTGGCCCAGGGCGCGATCCTGGAGACCCGGGATCGAATCCCACGTCGGGGTCCGGTGCATGGAGCCTGCTTCTCCCTCTGCCTGTGTCTCTGCCTCTCTCTCTCTGTGTGTGGCTATCATAAATAAATAAATAAAATTAAAAAAAAAAAAAAAGAATGTTAGGGCCTAGAATGGGGAGATGTCTCTATAAAGAACAGGAAATTGAGAAGAGAAAGGAATGATGAGAGAGTGGCAGACACATAGAGATGGAGGGGAAATATTTCAAGCAGAAGTACCAAGGGAAAGGCCTCAGTCTGGACCCTTTTGAATGGATCTTTCTTACATTTTCCAAATGGTTACTCCTACTGTAGAGGAAAGTTATCTTGTAACCAAACACCTTTCTGAACCTCTCTTATTAGTGGTAATAGTTTTTGTAGTTGACTCTTGGTTTTCCAGACAATTAGACCATCCACACATAACGATAAATTTCTCTTATTTTATTTTTTCTTAATTTTATTTATTTATGATAGTCACACAGAGAGAAGAGAGAGAGGCAGAGGCATAGGCAGAGGGAGAAGCAGGCTCCATGCACCGGGACCCCGACGTGGGATTCGATCCCGGGTCTCCAGGATCGTGCCCTGGGCCAAGGGCAAGTGCTAAACCGCTGCGCCACCCAGGGATCCCATATTTCTCTTATTTTAAAGTATCTACATCATGTTCCTTTGTCTTGTCTCGTTTATTAGCTAGCTTCCTGAACAGATATAAATAATAGCAATAATAGTGGGGATCTTTTATTGTTCCTAATTTTTATGAAAATGTAAGCAGTTTTAATATTAGGTTTGAAATTTGCTGTTCATGTTTTATTGTGGCTTTATTTATACTTTGGTTTTTGACAAAGTGGGAACAGACACTGAATTTTACCAACTTCTCTTTTGTTCTCTCTCAGAGCAATCTTAGATTATTACTCTTTTTTTTTAGATTATTACTCTTTTTAATGCATTTCTGTGGTGAAATTTATTTATTGATCTCTTAATGTTGAATCATCTATACATTCTCAAAATAAGCCCTTCTCAGGATGTGTTTTTCTAATAACATATTACTGGATTTGATTGCTTATATTTTACTTGAGATTTTTTTACATCAGTTTTCATAAGTTATATTAATTTGTGGTTTTCTTTTTTTGTGTACTATGTGTCTCAGATTTTGTTCTCTGGGTTATTCTAACTTTGTAAAATGAATAATAAAGCTTTCCATAGCATTCTATTTTCTAGAATGGGTTGTGGATATTATGGATTATGTATGCCTTAAAGTTATGAGCCTGGAATCTATATTCACTCTTTATTGATGAGGAAACTTTTTGTTTCTCAAGTCTATATAGACCAAATGGAAATTTAAAACCCCAGTCATAAAAGGCATTTGCTTTCTGCAAAAGCCTATTGTTTCTCTATCATGGTTTACTATCCCTAACGATTGTAGAGATGTCTTGCAAATAAGGGATTCTTCTCATCTGATAGAACAGAATTTACAAAAAGCCTCAATAATCTGACAAGGAGGGGAAATGAAACTCTTCTATATTTGTGAATTTCCCATATATGATCAGCCAGCGGTTAGCTGTCCCTCCCATTTCAGCCCCTACTGCAGCTTCACTTTTAGACTAGGGGGAGGCCTACAATGTCAGCCTTACAATCTCTCAAAAATATTTTTTCTGGTTATGAGGCTCTCTGCTGCTACCAAAACCCACTAGAAACACTAGAAACTGATTGAAGTCCAGTCTTTGAACTGATGCTTTCTGAATCCTGAGGCTTAGAAGGAAATGTGAGAGATCACTTCTAGCCTCCCTGTTCTAGCCTCCCTGCTCCTTTAGACTCCACAAAACTTGCACATTATAGTTTGAAGCATAAGTTTCTCCAAAGCTTATTGAGAAAGTAATATTGTCCCTTTGTTTGCAGGCCTCATGCTCACTCCATAGAAACAATAGCTCTCCGTGGCTGTACAGCAGATTTGGTCTTTTCTTGCCTTTCTCAGAGAGCCCAAGAGCAAAATTAAAGAGGTTTAGTGGCCGTTCTTTGTCCCTGTTCCACCTAACAAAATTCATTCTGTTTATTTTAACCACTTAATATCAAAATCCCTTAAAATGTAGAGAGGATATCCCCAAAGGAAAAAAAATCTAAATGGCCAATAGACATCTGAAAAAATAATAAATACCTTTTACCTTATTACCAATCAGGAAAATGCAAATTTAAGCCACAATGAGGTATTACTGCATAGCCACCAGAATGGCTAAAAAGAAAGGTAGTATCAGGTATTCGTGAGGATATACAGTTACTGGAACTTATATGATGTTGTTGGTGGGAGTGCCAATTTGTATGAGCACTTTGGAAGACAGTTTGACCATTTATTACAGCTAAAAATTTGTATATCCTATGATCCAACAATTCTATTCCTATCTATACATTCATACGTTCAAGACACACGTACAAGAATATTCATAGACAAAAACTGCAAACAACTCAATGTTAATCAACAGAAAAATAGATAAATTGTGGTGAATGCATAGAATACCACATTGCAACAATAATGAATAAACTACAGCTATGTGTAACAACATAGATGAATCTCATAAACATTAGAGTATACACTGTGTTCTCTTTTTTTTTCACACAGGTGATTTTTTTGTGATAGTTCCTTAGAGTATATACTTATTTTGTCTATTGTTCTGTGTATTTTGCAATGGAAAAGGTAAAAATGTGTTTGTATGTATACACATATATACAGTATATACATTCTCAAATTCCTGTATAGTATACTGAACATAATTTTATCTTTTCTTAAAAATTTAGAGGCACTATAATAAACACTTATTATGAGTCTATAATATAATTGATTTATGTAGGATTTTTTTGTCCTAACATTAAATGACTTCAAATCCAGGCTTTTAAAATTCTTATACTTGCTTCTGAGTGTCTTGAGTTGGAAGTAGTTCTGAGTCATCTTCTAACTGGTAGAAATTGTGTCCGATTTTTAGGTCAGTGGGGAGTTATCTCTACTTTCCACTGAAGTACATGATACCATGAATATGAATACGTATCATCTTTTTTGTATTAGAAAGACCTTAGGGGTGCCTGGGTGGCTCAGTCGGTTGACTGTCTGACTCTTGGTTTTGGCTCAGGTTGTGATCTCGGAGTCATGAAATTGAGCCCCATATTAGACTCTACACTAAGCGTGGAGCCTGCTTAAGATTCTCTCTCCCTTGCCCTCTGCACCCCCTCACTCACATGCAAGCTATCTCTTTCTCTAAAAAAGAGAGATTTTTTTCTCTAAAAAAACAGCTTATTTAAAAAAATTATTTGACAGAGAGAGAGAGAGAGAGAGAGAGGGCACAAGCAGGGGGAGTGGCAGGCAGAGAGAGAGAGGGAGAAACAAGCTTCCTTCCCAGCAGGAGCTGGACTCGGGGCTTGATCCTAGGACCCTGAGATCACAACCTGAGCAGAAGACAGACATTCAACCAACTGAGCCACTTAGGCGCTCTCCCCCCCACGAAAAAAAAAATAGTTTAGGGATCCCTGGGTGGCGCAGCGGTTTAGCGCCTGCCTTTGGCCCAGGGCGCGATCCTGGAGACCCGGGATCGAATCCCACGTCAGGCTCCCGGTGCGTGGAGCCTGCTTCTCCCTCTGCCTGTGTCTCTGCCTCTCTCCTCTCTCTCTCTGTGTGCCTATCATAAATAAATAAAAATTAAAAAAAAAAGAAAAAAAAATAGTTTAAAATAAATTTAAAAATAAAGATCTTAAAAACATGAAAAGAGAAAATTCCTCTAGATGATTTCAAGACAAAATTAGTCAATTTTCTGACTTACTCGGTGTATCACTGTGATGACATTATGCACAGGTGTTATTTCTTCTTAAAGATAATATTATGGATGTAGAAACACCATTCATTCAAAGTCAGCATAAGATAGACTTCTCGGCAATCAAGGAAGGAATTTCTAAGAGTGGTCAGCCTCATTAAATGTTGTAGACAAATCGAGAGGCATGAGGACTGCAAATAAGCTGTGGAAGGAAAACCAGGTAGCAGAGGGTTAGAGAGAATGAGTCCTATGGAATGTGGGGGGTGGTGTGGAGCAAGAAAAAAGAGTGGAAGTAAGGACAAGTAGAGGCATTTTTCAAGATGAAACCTGTATATAGTTAATATAGTTGAATGGATCCAGTAGAAGAGGCAATAACTGATTAAGCCAGGCTTCAAAGGAGACTTACAATAAAGGTGATAAAATCAACAATCTAGATAGAGGGTTAATCTTGGGAAAGTAAATGTGCATGTGTGTGCGTTTGTGTGTTTAGGTGAGTGGCTGGAGAGAAGACAGAGGAGTTGTCAGCTAGTGAGGATAAACACCCAAGAGTGCAAGGATCTTCTATTTTCTTCCCAAATAGAGTGTATGTCTCTAGAACAGTGGCTGGCATATAGAAAACACTTAGAAATATTTGTTAGATGAATAGACTTCGACATCTAATCAATCTCAATTCGAATCCCAGCTTTTCTACTTGCATACTGTGGCAACTTGAACAATGTCTTTACTCTGCTAAACCTCAGCCCTATTATCTAATATAACAGGAATAACAATCTAGAATGTATTTTTAAAAAGATTTTATTTATTTATTCATGAGAGACACAGAGAGAGGGGCAGAGACACAGGCAGAGGGAGAAACAGACTCCATGCAGGGAGACCGAAGTGGAACTCAATCCTGGGTCTCCAGGATCACGCCCTGGGCTGAAGGCGAGGCTAAACCGCTGAGCCACCCGGGCTGACTCCTCAATCTAGAATGTATTTCTAGACCTGTTTGTAATGCATACCTTTAATCTGAGCCATTATGACTTTCTTATATTATACTTATATAATAAGCTCAGTGCTTGGCAAAGTGCTTTATACCAAGTAGTTCTCAAAAAGATTTTTTAAAAGATTTTATTTATTTTAGAGAGAGAACATGGGGGATGTGGGAGGGGTGCAGGAGGAGAGGGAGAGAATCCCAAGCAGACCCGAGCTGACCATGTAGCCAGACATAGAGCTAATCCCATGACCCTGAGATCACTGATGAAGCCAAAACCAGGAGTCAGACACTCAATTGACTGTGCCACCCAGGTGCCCCTCACTAAATGAATTTTAAATGAATTTTTATACTTCACTGTAAGGAATAAACTTGCTTTACCTGCAAATCACGATCTTTAAAATTTTAGGGGGAGTTTTCTAGTTGTGGGGCCTTAATTTTGTTAGGATAACATAAAAGACATATTTTTGTAAAATTATAAAAATTGCTTTTTCTGAAAGTTGGTTACAAAAATTCATGTAAGTTTTGAAATATTTTGTCCTTTAGCTCCCAGGTCCAAATATGTAGCATCATATTCTGGCATTTTCTCTAACTCCATCGGTTAGGAAGGCAGCTATAGTGGATCAGGGCTAAAAGGTAGCTTTTAAGGCTGGAGGGAGACATGTAGGCGTATGTATAGAATATAAAGGGGGAAGCACTGTCAACTTTCCCTCTGGAAAGCTCTGAAATGTAAATAGCTTTACTGAAGATTGTTTACATCTAAATTAACAACGGAAAAAAGTAGTGTTCTCATGATGCCTTCTAAGTTTAAAACTTGACTGCCCATTTCTTATGAGAATGTCTAAATCTGTTGCCATTAGGGATTGCCCAAGACTCTCACCTATGGCCTTAAATGAATATAACTGCTATTGTGAGAGACATCAGAAAAATCCTGACTTATGACTAAGACATAAGCATTACATGACAACTCTAAGTGCATTTACAATTTTACCTTTTTGGAAACAGTTAATGGCAAAGTAGTATTTATATTATTTATTGTTTCTCAGAAGTCAGCATCCCAAATCTCACAACTATTTTAATTAGTCATGGCAGAAAACATTTTATGGTTCATTTACTATATGCTTTTTGCCCCACAGAACTCACATTTTTGAGACGCTGACATCAACATATAGGACATACTAACACAAATAGCTCTAGCAAGAATTTAAACCATTATCAAGACTACATATAGTTGTAAAGTTTATATTACTTAGTAGCACATCCATACAAAAGAGTAATAAGGTGATAGGATGCTCTGAAGAAATCAAAGCAAAGGGAAAAAAAATTTTAAAGTAGGGTGGGCTTGAATATGTTAATAGCCAAAAAAAAAGGAGCAAGTAAAGTGGGGAGACCTTGAGAAGGAAGTCAGAGAATAATGTCCTGGAGGTTGAAAGAAATGTGATCAAAGGCACAGATATAACCTTGGAAAGGAGAAGACAATGGGGAAAGAAAAAAGAGTGGCCTGAAAATATAAGAAAATTTGGGTTGAGAACAGATGTCATATTAAATGGCCCAGATTTATATTAGGAGATAAGGTGAGTAATGAGAGCAAGATAAGGCTAAGAAGGAAAGATCAGGTTGGTGGCTTGAGAAAAATGAAAAGAGGTTTAGAAAACCTGTTGTAAGGTGTTCAATAAAATGTCAGCATGAGAAGTCTTAAAAGGAATTTAGTGTATCTATGAAGACCCCTAAGATCAAACACGACATTTTTGTAATATCTTGCAATGATCAATCAGGAAGAAGCAACAGAAAAAGCACATGTTGGGGGCTACTCATGGTGGGACAGTGAGATATTTTGGAGAGCTGGTGAATGTCTTGGGCATTCTTATACTTCGGATGGGTACTTGAACACAGGAAATAACATCAAGAGATTTATTTATTTAGCAAATATTATTAGCATATTAATATTTATGTACAAATATTATACAGTAATATAGTAGTCCCCCCTCATTCATGGGGGACATTTTCTAAGACCCTCAGTGGATGCCTTAAACCGTGGATAGTACTGGACCCTATATATACTATGTTTTTTGCTGTACATACATACATGTGATAAAATTTAATTCATAAATTAAACACAGTAAGAGATTAACAGCAATAAGTAACAATAAAATAGAACAGTTATAACAATATACTATAATAAAAGTTATATGTATATGGTCTCTCTCCTTCAAAATATCTTATACTGTACTCACACATCTTGTGATGATGTGAGATGATAAAATGCCTACCTCATGGGGCATCTGGGTGGCTCAGTGGTTGAGCGTCTTTCTTCAGCTCAGGGCATGATCTTAGGGTCCTGGGATTGAGTCTTACCTACATCAGGCTCCCCTCAGGGAGCCTGCTTCTCCCTCTGCCTGTATCTCTCCTTCTCTCTGCCTGTCTTTCATGAGTAAATAAATAAAATATTTTTAAAAATGCCTATCTGATGAGGTAAGGTGAACGAGCTAGATGTCATGACTTGGTGTTAGGCGACTGTTGAACTTCTAATGACTCGTCAGAAGGAGGATCGTCTGCTTTGGACAGCGGTTGACTGTGGGTAACTGAAACCTCAGAAAACAAAACTACAGATAAGGGGAGGACTACTATATCCATCAACTTCAGTAGCTTTTGTTATCCTATTTCTGGAAACTGTTCCTTAATCTACAGCCTCAATCCTGATTTCTCTTTTGATAACAGGGCCTGGTCTTTCCCCTATGGGGCATCTCTGCTTTAGATTTAGATATGCTCCATATCTAAAATTAAATGTTTCAGCTTCCTCCCAAACCTATTTTTATACTCAGTTATCCCACTTCTGTTTTTTTTTTTTCCCCCACTTCTGTTAATGATGTTGTTACTTTTCTAATATCCTAGACCTGAAATCTCTGAGTCATCTCGGACTTGCCCTCTCCCTTCCTTAATGTGTCATTAAGTACTATCCTTAAATACTTCCACTGAAATATTTCTCCTGGCTGTTCTTCATTTCCATTGCCAAGGCAATAATTCAGGTTGTTCTTGTTCCACACTGGTACATCTATGCCTTCTCAATTGGTTTTCCTGTCTCCAGGCCTACTGAATCCAGTCTGTCCTACATATCACATATAGATTAATCTTTATAAAAGGTTAATTTGATAAGTCATTCCTCATCTCAAAAAACTTCAAGGAGCTATGTGTGGTAGAGTCCTGAAAGAAACAAGAAGATCCTAGAGGACATCATAGTCCAATGAGAATGGGGCAGTTTATGTAGTCAGGAGATGTTGATTTAGAGGAGGCTTCCCTGAGGAGTTCATATGAGAAAAGAGAATGGACACGAGAAAAATGAGATACATCAGGGTTTAGGAAATAGATTGAGGAAGAAGAGGTGATGCCACAGAGACTCAGGAAAGTTAGATGGATTGAAAGAGAACCAGGGGAGAGTGTGTCATAGAGGCCAAGGTAAAAGACAGTATCAAGGAACAGAGTTTGAATAAGGTGGACTCTTCCCTGGCAAGAGTCCCTTGGATTTGGCAATTAGGGTGTCAGAATCAAGAGCAAGGGAGCATAGGGAAATTATGGAGGATTGAGAAATAAAGAAATAGAAATGAGGAACATGGATGTCCTTTTTAAAATGTTGGTTAAGGAGAGAAGAGAAACAATGCTGAAGATAAAGAGAGATGAACTTAAGAATTCCCCCTCACACCCAAGGAAAGAGACTTGCACTAGATTATAGCCTGAGGGTAGAAATCTCAGCGGTGGAGAATTTGATATTAGATAGAGGGAAGATGATTGACTGAGTGACATCCCCAAGGAGATCTGGGGAGATCCAATCTAATGAGGAGAAAAACGTCTTCATCCATTTATAATCACCTTCTTGCTATATACATGATAATTCTTGACTATATATATATGTTATGGTTGTATATGGCTAAGGAAATGATGCATTACAAAATGACTACATGATTTTTTGCAACTCGAAGGGGTAAAACTGGATGAATCATTTCAGAAAACTTAAGGAGTTGCTAGTAACCTCAGCTTGAAAGAGCTTAATCATTCATTAAAGTTCAAAGGTGTCAGTCACTATTTGCCATGAAAATCAGCTGAGTGATTAAGAATATATTTCAGGCTGAAAAGTGGATGTATCTGTTTTCTATTGCCTGCTCTAACAAATTACCAGAAACTTGGTGATAGGTCAGAAGCCCAACACAGGTCTCATTGGGCAGAATCATAGTTGTTGGTGGGCTAGGTTCCCTTCTGTAAGCCTCTTGGGGAGAATCTGTTCCCTTGCCTCTTCCAGTTTCCAGAGACCACAAAATTCCTTGGTTTGTCCCCCCCTTTTCTCTATTCCAAACCAGCAACATCCTTCTAACCTTTCTTCAATGTCATCTATCTACGACCACACTCATGAGAACTTCTTCACTTTTAAGGACTCGGGTGATTTGATTGGGCCCACCTAGATAATCTGGGCATAATTCCCCATCTCAAGGTCCTTAACCTTAATCACATCTGCTAATTTCTTTTGCCTTGTAAGATAACACATTCACAGTTTCTGAAGAATAGGTTGTGCACTTCTTTGGGGGCTATTATTCTGCCCACAACACTGGAACTGAGGTCTTTAAGAGGGAAGTTTGAAATGGGAAAAATAACAATGTTTAATATTTGTGTTTTATACTTGAAGTAGGCAAAATGCTGGCTTTGGTAGATAAACTGGTTTCTAGATGTCAGGTATGTAGTGTCTAGATGCTAAGAAGTTATTGAGAAACAGTTTGCTGGTAGCTTAGAGTGAAACTTCAGTTGTGCTAAGGAAATAAGAGAGAGATATTTTGACCTAAACATTTAGACTAGAGGGATCCCTGGGTGGCGCAGCGGTTTAGCGCCTGCCTTTGGCCCAGGGCGCGATCCTGGAGACCTGGGCTCGAATCCCATGTTGGGCTCTCGGTGCATGGAGCCTGCTTCTCTCTCTGCCTCTCTCTCTCTGTGACTATCATAAATAAATAAAAATGTTTAAAAAAAAAAACATTTAGACTAGAGAAAATAAGGTAGTAGAATGTCTCCTGGGTCCTAGGTAAGATGATGGCAACAGGAATAAAAGGGGGAAAACCCTAAATGTTTTCATTTATAGGCACCTGTAGCATTAGCACATGTTTCAGCAGGAATTCTTAGATTAGAATTTAGCGATATATTCAGAAATGGATTCTGAATTTTAAATGTCTTCATTCTCTCTCTTTAGCCATAATTGCCAGATAGTCTACGTATACATGAAATATGGGGCTAGTTATTGGTGTCAAACTTGCAGTATTTACAATGCTAATACCATGCTTTAACCACATGAGATAAAATTGGTTAAAAAAAAGATATGATCCTAAAAAAAACAAGATACGGCCCTAATTATATTATAATTTGACTATTATAAGTGTTATGTAAATATTATAAGAAACAGTATAAGAAAAATGAAAGATAATAATGCTTTTCTAGACTATTATATGCTATTATATACTATTATACTATTATATTTTGAGTGCCCGCTGTGTTCCAGGCATTGTAGTACATATTTTTTAAAAGATTAAAAAACAGATTTTTAAAATTGTATGGTAATACTTAAAATGATATCTGATAGTAGGTTATAGCGTGAACACTAAAGGGAAAGTTAAAGAGGAACAAAATATATTCCAGTATTTTATACTCCAGTATTAACAGAAATTAGTTAGTAAATTAGTTAGTAAATTAGATAAATATTAGTGCAACTTCTATCTGAGAGCTAGTTTACAGATAGCTAGTTTTAGCTTGCAGATAAACTAAAACCTAAAAATTAGGGATGCCTGGGTGATTCAGCCGTTGAGTGTCTGCTTTTGGCTTAGGGCATGATCCCGGAGTCCTGGGATCAAGTCCTACATCGGGCTTCCTGCATGGAGCCTGCTTCTCCCTCTGCCTGTGTCTCTGCCTCTGTGCGTGTGTGTCTCTCTCATGAATAAATAAATATTTTTAAAAATAAAACCTAAAAATTAGTTTTGCAGTTGGTAAAAATGAGAAAAAGAACCCTCTATTTCACATTTTAAAACCTTCTACTTGTTCCTTATATGTCTTTTTAAACACAATAATAAACTGACTGAACATAGTATGATTTGGTCTGTAAATTGGTATATAACTAATTATTAACATAAACAATCTAGAGAGGTTTTTTTGGCAACATATAATCTAAATTCTATCTCCACATTAAAATGAAAGCAGGGTGCATCCTGCTTTTCACCCTGGGTGAAAAGCATCCCTGGGTGGCGCAGCGGTTTGGCGCCTGCCTTTGGCCCAGGGCGCGATCCTGGAGACCCGGGATCGAATCCCACATCGGGGTCCCGGTGCATGGAGCCTGCTTCTCCCTCTGCCTGTGTCTCTGCCTCTCTCTCTAACTATCATAAATAAAAAAAAATTAAAATGAAAGCAGCCATCCATTGGACTTTTCTTTCACTGTAATCAAATTAAGCTCGTATTTTATACATCCATCTAACCATTCATTCATCGAACAAAAATGTGTTGAACTCCTGTCATGGGAAAGGTGCTATGCTAGGCCCTGCAAAATATTTAACATAGACATCTGTACTTTTTATTTGCAGTTCTAAACTTATTTCCAGCTTTGAGTGAAAGACCATATTTTATTAAATCATCTATCTGTCCCGACCTGCCTATTTATCATCTAATCTCTGTATCTTACAAATTTTTATTCATCTTTCTACTCTGAAAATTCTCCCTTCTCTGTCCCCTATCAAATCTTCTCCCAGAGGGAACCAGTGTGTTATTTTTCTGTATATCCTTCCAGATGCATTTTATGTATCAAGCAAATGTATATACATATTAAATTTCCCGTACATATTTTTCTGCATTTTTTCCTTTTTTTCAACTTCCTTGTTCTTTCTTACATCTGCATACTATCCCATTATACGGACATATCATTTATTTAATTATAGGCATTTCCATTAATTTTAAAATATTTAATTCAATTTTAGTCTATTCCTAACAAAGCCAAATAGTCTTATATTCAACTATATTTGTGGATATCTTCCTAGAGATGGAACTTGTAATGTATTTACAAGTATCTACTAGTAATGTAATACACTCCTAGGATGTATTTGTAATCTTGAATAAATATTGTCCATTTGCCCTTCTTAGAGGTTGTGCCTGGTTCCCCATAGGCTTACCAACAAATGATGGTGATCTTTGCAAATCCAAAGGATGAACAATGTCATCTCAGTGTAGTTTTAATTTGTATTCTCTTATGATGAATGAGTAAGGTTGAGAATCTTTTTATATATTTTAAAGCCATTTGTGTTTCCTTTTCTGTTTCTCTTGGGTTGTGGTATTACTTATACAATAAGGCAATAGCAAATTATTTATACATTAGTGAAGCTAGCCCTTTGCCAATGAGTTGCAAATACATAATTTTCCCTCAGTTTGATAATTGTCTTACAACTTTGTGATAGCTTTTGTCACGTAAATTTTTTAATTTTTATTTTATAGAATTATTTTTATGGGTGGGCTTTGTGTTAGACTTTCCCCACTCTGAGATAACTCTTAAAATTCTCCATGGACTCCTCTAGTACTTTTTTTTCCTCTAGTACTTTTATGATTAACAGACATTCTTAATCATTATAAGTTCTAAATGGTTTAGTGCATAGGATCAGGTTCCCTATTTCAATTTACATCTGAGCTAGATTATCAAATCAGTCCCAGGAAATATAGTTGTAAGGAGCATGGACTTTGGAGTTGATAACTTGAGTTTTTCTGCTTCTGGGTTGTAAGATCTTGAGTATGCTACTTAATTAACCTCTCTGAGCCTCAACAGCTTCATCTGTAAAATGGAAGTAATAAATAGTACTTAGTTTGTTGTGACAATCGTGAGGTGATTCATTTAAAGCCCTCATTTAGCACAATGCTTCACAATCAATGCTGGAATGCTGGAATCACTCATTAAATGTAAACTATTGTGATAATGATGATAGCCATAGACTATTCTTTCAACAGATACTACCACCCCAAAATTCATGACTTTAATCACAAGGGCTTGAATAAGAAAATGCATCCCAAATTTGCCATTACCACGTTAGCATCAACAATCCAATCGTCTCTAACCATAGTTCTCAACCTTGGCAGTATATTAGAATTACCCGAGTAGATTTTTCAACTCCAAAAGCCTGGGTCCCTACCCCAGATATTGTTTAACTGGCCTGGGGTATGGCTCAGGCATCAGTATTTTTTAAAAATCCCTCTGATGATTTCAATGGGCAGCTAAAGTTTAGAACCATTATCCTAACACTAGGCCAGTGATTTCAGACGTTAAGGAAAACATGTTCATTGCTTCTAAAGAAAAGTATATAGAAATTTCTATAAGTCAACTGCCATGAATTATTTAGGAAGACATTAAAAAGAGAACATAAGGAGTTGAGACTGATGTCAGATACAGATATGTAGGAAACAAGTTACAAAGTTGAAGATATTCCTTGTATATACTTCTAAGACATCTTTCTCAGAAGATCTTAGGGCAACTATACTTAAGTACTTTTATTAACCATTCCTTAGGTATAAGGGATATAAAGGGTTTATATTTGTTAGATGTATTAACTGAAGCATGGGGACAGGACTCGTCAGCTCTTCAAATTTAGGATTCTCATTACCCCTATTCTTGAAGATAAATTCCTGGATAATTCTCAGAAATACATTATTATCTCTGATTATGAGTAATACAGCGTATCCCTTTATAATTTTAGCAGTTTGGGAAGGATTTGGAATGGTACTTTAGCTCACTTATAGATTCAGTGTGGGATGGGTATACAAGAAAACTAGATATTATCAAATCCAAGGGGAAAAGCACAGTGGTCTAGAGAAATTGGACAAAGAGTCAAGAGGCCTAGATTTCAGTTACTGAATTTAAGTTTCCTCAGCTTCAAAATGAAAGAATTAAGAGTTCCCAAAGGTTTCTTTCAGCTTTAAGTAATTAATTATTATGTCACCAAGCCACCTAAGCCTTTCTTAATCAATCAATAGAAAAAAGGAAAAGTATTCTAGCTCAAGCTTGAAAATACATTTTTCATAGATTTGTTTTTACATACATAAAGCAATGTACTTTCTCAAATATTCAACTAGTCTTGATGATTTAGACTAATATATGTCCTGCCTACCTAGGATATTTACATTTTACATTTAAGTGGGGGCAATTGATGTCTTCATTCAGAGAGGTGACTAAAGGAGAGTGAGGGATGCATCCTGAGACCTGTGAGGAAATGTTGGAACACAAGCTTTCTATTGCCTTTCAAATCAAGCCCCATTGATGACTTCATTTGGGACAGATCATTCGTCCTCCTATATTTACTTCTAATCTTTCTACTTCTCTTCTTGCATTATATTACTCAAGATCATTAGTACTCACACAATTCTTGTTTTTGTTGTATTTACATCATCTCTTTCCTAGAAGATGATTGTTCATTTTTTTAAAAGACCTTTCTGATTTGAGAAAGAGTGAGAGAGCACAAGCATGGGGATGGACAGAAGGAGAAGGAGAGGCAAGGAATCCCAAGCCCACTCCACACTGAGCCCAAGCCCAATGAGGCGCACTTAATCTTACAACCCCAAGATCATGACCTGAGCTGAAACCACGAGTCGGATGTTTAACTGACTCAGGCACCCAGGCACCCCAGATTGTACAATTTTTAAGGCCAGGATACATTTATAGTGTATTCCATGAGCTAGTAGTGTCTTAGCACATAAGAAAAGCCTGATAAATGTTTAATTAAATTGTTAAAAAATTAAAAGATTTTAATTTCATTTTTTATGTGATACTTTAATTTTCATAGTTTACAATACTTTCAATTTTTTCACACATGGTCTTATTTCATGACAGTATCCTTAACTACTTCCTGAAATAGCGATGAGCTTTTCATTCTCAAAAGCCTAGAAGTAGTAATAAAGAGTTAATCGTGATAGCAAAATATGAAATAAACATCTTAGGTAACTTTCAGTAATAAATGTGTAGGATAACTTTAAAAGAAGTATGATTTAGGTCTGCCTGGGTGGCTTATTCCATTAAGTGTCAGCCTTTGGCTCAGGTAGTGATCCTGGGGTCCTGGGATCCAGTCCCTCATCCAAGTTCCTGTTCCACAGGGAGCCTACTTCTCCTTTGGCCTCTCTCTCTGTCTCTCATGAATAAATAAATAAAACCTTTAACGAAATAAACAAAAGTAGTATTATTTTGAGGTAACTTAGTCTATCAATTTGATCAAGTAGTATAAACACATCAAAACTAAATTAATATGTTAATTATAATTTACTAAATATATATTATTGTGAATTAACAATGAACAACTGTATAACATTATTAAATATCACAAATCATTAAAATAAATGCTATGTATGTAACTCAGAGAATTGAGTAATGTTAGTATCGTAGTATTGGTATCAGCATATGGTAGTAGGGAAATAGTATTCTGATAATGTAGAATAAAATTTCAATTTTAAGTTAGTACTAAAAAGAATCCAATTATCTAAAAATCTGTATCTAATAAAAATAAAATCACCATTTTTGATCATGATTTTAACAAAATTTTAACCTCATCAAATAGTGAGCTCTAAGGCCCTGAGGGATGACGTATCGAAGTGTTGAATAGTGATTCACACATATTGTACACCTGAAACTAGTATTACACTGTATGTTAACTGGAATTTAAATAAAAACTTAGTGAGCTCTAAGAAATACAAATATGATATATTCAGGGAAAATTTCCTGTTTTTAGCTTAACGGATAAGCTGGGATTTTGGATTGTGAGAGTGATGCTTCATTAGCACTTGTAAATTTATCCATCCTCCATGTTCCCCCTTTGAGATTATATTTGTAGGTTCTAAATTTTTCACCTGGAAAATTAAATACTTTCTAGGTAGGGAATTTTAAATTGTCACTCAAGTACAAGGCCACTTTAAATGACTGCATAATTTTTTTTGAAGAGTTTATCCAGACTAAAGAATATAGTTGGTTCTGAGAACATTTCCAAGCCTCTGTGACTTCTATATTCAGACAGTAAAGTGCATCAATTTTATTAATGACTTTTAAAACACTCAAAACATATTGTCTTCCACAAAAATTCATTTTGCTAGCTGCCATAAAAGTACGTTGAAAGAAGTTAAAAAATTATAACTCTTGCAATTTGAACAGATTCCTCACATTTTTTTCCTATGTACAAATGTCCTTAATTTCAAGATAAAAAGATGATCCCACATTATAACTATAACCATTTCACGGTATTGGTAGTTGTGTCCTTTGTTGAATGGCCGTTCTTCAAACTCACTGTCTTACAGATTCATTCTTACATGTTAATCCACAAATAAGCAAACGTCAAGGGCAGTAGCAAAAAAGACCATTTTACACAAAGCTGGCAAACATTTGGAATCACTTGTAGTTTGAAAAATTCCTTTTAATTCAAAAGTCACATTTATTATGTGAATTAAAATTAGTTTCACAAATGGAAATTGTGGATATGGGAAAGTTGCTTAGGGGAAATTTCACTAGTAAATCCACAACCTTTAAAATTCTGTGTGATTGAATCGAATGTTGATACTTTGCAAAATGTTTTCATTGGCGTATCACAAATACTACTTTTTAAAGGTGTATTTAGTTTTTAGTTTCAAATATGTGGGAGTCCTACAGGCATGATGACATTTTCTAAAAAAGACTTTTTTGGTCTTTTCCTCTGCCAAGTCTTTGGCTGAGTTGCCCTCTTTAAATATTAACGAGAACTGCTGTCAAGAAAGGTATTTTCTTTTCAAGAAGGATGTTTACACAAGCAAAATATGTTTTTAGACATGCAAATTCTTTCTGAGGAAAATATCAAAATACTTTCTATTTTTTATTCCTCACTTCTCTTCCCATCTTTAAAATAAAAGTTAAATCTTAACTGGGCTCCTTCCCCCACCGTGAAGCCAAGCGATGGTGCCAGACTTGAAGATGAAGGCTTTACTTTGTTAGCCATGTGTTTATGCAAGCCCAGCGCCTTCCCTAGATCTCTCGGCTGATAATCTCAAACATGGAGGATGCTTCTGATTCTACACAAGGGGTTGCTCCATTAATTAATAATGTAGCTCTCCCAGGCTCTCCGCCGTCTCTTCCTGTATCAGTGACAGGCTGTAAAAGTCATCGAGTAGCCAATAAAAAGGTAGAAGCGAGAAGTGAAAAGCTCCTCCCAACAGCTCTTCCTCCTTCTGAGCCGAAAGTAGATCAGAAACTTCCCAGGAGCTCCGAGAGGCGGGGAAGTGGCGGTGGGACGCGATCCCCCGCGCGGAGCCAGGCCGTGGCAGCGGGAGAAGCGGCGGCGGGCGGCGCGGCGGGGCCGGCGAGAAGCGACCCCCCGGCAGGACACAGGCTCCCCTCGCCGCCTTTGTAGTGGAAAAGGTGGAGAAGTGGCAGTCGGCGTGCTCGCAGGTGAGGGGCTCCGTGTGGTCGTCGGGAGCCGGCCGGCGCCGACAGGGAAGTGTAGGCGAGCGGGGGAACAAAGCGGAGCGGCGCCGGGGTCCGCCCGCAGCGAGCTCCTCGCGGCGTCGGGCCGGCCGGCTGCGCGCCAAGCACGTTGCGAGCCCGAGGCGGCGGCGGCGGCGGCGGCGGCGGCGGCGGCGGCGGCGGCGGCGGGCTGGGAGCCGGCGCTGGGGGAGGGGGCCGCCGCCGTTCCCGCACCGCCCGCCCGCCCGCCCGCCCGCGGCGGGGCGTGCGGCCCCATTGTGAGCCGGCCGCCGGGCGTGCGGAGGTGGGGCGCGCTGGGAGGGCAGAGGCGGCGGCTCTGCGCGCTCAATACCCCAGGAGCGGCAGGAGCGACCTCGGCTCCGGTGGCAGCCGCGGCGCGTCAGTCACACAAAAGGCAGCCGAGCTTCCCCCGGCGCGCGGACTGGCCCACGCCGCGGCCGAGCGCTCCCCACCTTACCGGCTTTCCTTTCCCTCCAATTCTGATAGGGAAGCGGGGCCGACGCGGGCGGCCGAGGGTCCGGGTGAGCCCGCGGGCGGACGGGAGATGCCGCTGCTACACCGAAAGCCGTTTGTGAGACAGAAGCCGCCCGCGGACCTGCGGCCGGACGAGGAAGTTTTCTACTGTAAAGTCACCAACGAGATCTTCCGCCACTACGAGTAAGGGCCGGGCCGCGCGCGGGGGGTGCGAGGGAGTGTGGGGACTCCCTCCCCGGCGTCCTTTTGTCTCTCTCTTCTTTTCCTCGCCTTGGGCTTCTGGCGGGGCGACTCGCAAGTGACGGCTGGCCGCGGGCCCGCGTTTCCCGGCCCCCCGAGCCCGACCCGGGGACTGCGCGGGGTCCCCGGGCGGCGCGACCGGCTGAGGCGCGCGTGGGGAGAGCGGGCCGGGGCCGCGGAAGCTGGGGTCCTCGGCCGGCCGTGGGGACCGCTTCTAGCAGCCGCTGCCGCCCGGGAGCCGAGCAGCGGAAACTCCCCGCCTCGCCCCTCCCCGCCTCGGCCACACGCGCACTCCGGGGCCAGTTCCGGGATCCCCGCCCGGCGGCCGAGGGGATCCCCGCTCGGGTCAGCGGCACGGGGCCGCCGTCCCCCGGCCCGGAGAGGGAATCCCCACCCCCGGGGGCAGGAAACGGCCGGGCCGCGCTTGCTTCCTCGGTCGAGAGTGGAGCCTGACGTTGGGGCTGCCTTAGCGCGGGGAGGGGAGGGGAGGGGAGGGGAGGGGAGGGAGGAGGGGAGGGGAGGGGGCCGAGTTGAGACTTGGGGAAGGAGCCCCCACCCCCAGCCCCCGGCGGGCCGGGGGGCAGCGGGGTCCGGGACTCGCGAGCCATCACCGGCGGCCTCTCGTCCGGTGCGGCTAGGCCTCGGAGTGTGCGACGCAAGCCTAGTGCTCTGTCACCACCTCTTCTGGGTGACTAACTCCCGGCCCCGGAGAACTCAGCGTCTCCGCCTCCGGGAGACCTTGGTGAGGAAGAAGTCGGGTTCGGGCGGGGAGGGGGGGCGGAAGGGAGGGGGAAAAAGCCGGGCACTGGGCGCACTTAGTTATCACTTTGGCGTAGCCCCAAGGGCGGCGGTGGGCGTAGGGGGAGGGGGTTAAGACAAGTTCAACTCCAGCCTCAGCCAGTCTCCTCTTTTTATCCCCCTGCGCATGTGGGCTGCCTGACATGTGCCACTCGCTATTGTTTTGATAAGAATCCGGAGCTGCTGCGTGTGTAGTTTTCACTCCTAAATTTTCAGTACCTCGCCTGGTTTATCCCAAGAGATCCACTTGTCCTGTGACACCGAACACTGGGGTGCTTTAGAGATGTGTGTTTAAACAGGATCTCCAAGTGAGAACCTAAATTGGTCGATCAATGAAACAGCCTGATCCTCCCTTTTTCTCGTGCGTTATCCTCCCTCTCCGCTCAGAAGGGGGGTCCCTTTGTGGCTTAGAAACCAAATGTTATAGCAACCAAATAACTTGTGTGTGGGAGGCACCTTATTCTGAGTGGGGGCTTACTCGAGGGAGGGCTTTCAGCAAAGTCCGCACCTGTCTGAGAAACGAGCAGCGAAGTTAGAAAAATCAGTTCCTTTGAGCTTTTAAAAGTAAGGCTTCTTTTTCTTCAGCTCCACAGAAAGAGTTACACATAAACATGTTATATCGGGAGAAGTTTTTCAGCCGACTGTACTTTTAAAATAGGAGTGCACGTCTTAAATCTACTCCTGTACAGACTTGTTTTGTTACTCAAATAGAGTTCACTCTTGTAACTTAAGTGAATTTGGATTAGGTAACTTGACAAGGATGATGCCTTTTTTTTTTTTTTTAAGTTTAAGTTAAAATCCTTGGTAATAATTCCCAATTTAAAAAAAAATGGTATTTAAGAGTGCCAAGAAAATAGAAAACGGGGTTAAGTTTCAAACTTCCCCTTTGGCATAAGCAATCTTACCTTTTTAAGAGACTTTTCCCACTTTAGAAGGGCGCATGAATATGGCTGTATCCCTTTTGAATTAAACTTTTTGTATACTTTGGTTCTTGATTTACTATAATCATGGAGGTATCTGAAATGCCGAAATAAAGGAAGAGATTTTAGATATTCCACCTTCTACTAATTAAGAAACTGTGTCCTTTGTAGTTTTATAGCATTAACAAAGTTCTTTTTTAAATAGCTGTTTTTTTGGGTTTTGTTGTTTTCCCTGTGATGAAGTATTTGGGTTTTTGGAATTTACAAGCAGTTCAGGAGAGGCAGTTGGTTTAGGAGCAAAGAACAAAGGAGAGCTACTAGTGTTCTTAGGTGTTAATTTTTGTGACTTTAAATTGGCAAAAAGGGAAGAAGACTGACATTTAATTGTGTTAAATTTTGGTTTACTTTTTCCCTCTTAGATGATTACAGAGAGATCAAAATTGTATTCATGGTTTATGGTATGGTGATCCTTGGTATTATGGTAATCTGACCCTTGGCACAAGTCTGGAGAAGGAAATCTCTGTTTTTATTCATTAGCTCACCAGTTGGTTTATGTGAATTTGTTTGAAGATTATCCTTTAAGGGCATTATATGAATATTTGTTTTTTGTATTGGGGTGAAGACCACTGTGCTCATCTATTTGCTCAGGTTTTTGATTTCTGAATAGAACCTTTCTACCTTAATCAATCTCAAAGGGATTTTCTACACCTCCCTACCTTGTTCCCTTTGCAATACAATGCAAAGTATAACTTTTTCTTCTGACTCTGGTTAGTAGAAGTTTGCCAGTGACCTTTTAATTGTTAAATAGTTTTTTGTCTTTATCCTACTTGGTGTAATAGCCTAGCGCTTTCTCCTTTGTCCTAGGCAGCAATGATCATCCCTCCATTTTATCTAGTGTAAGATCAGCTATTACTACATAGTAATGCAATACATTATTGCCTCAATTTTTCTCTTTTCCTAGACCCTGAATTTTTTGAGAAAGGGACTGTGACCAGGATAGATCCTTAGTGGTTATACAGTACAAACTCCTTTTTCTGTTTGTTTGAACTACATGTTCTTTAATTACTAACTCATGTTTGACCTGCTTTCCATAAGTAAAGAAGACTCATTAAAAATAGCACATTAACTGTAGGTAAATGCATAAGCTAAAGTACAGAAGAATGAAACTGGACCACTGTTTTTGTGTTATACACAAAAGTAACACAAAACTCAAAATAAGTTAAAAGACTTGAACATAAGACCTAAAACTATAAAACTCCTAAGCAGTAAGCTCCTTGACACCGTTCTTGGTGATGATTTTTTAATCTGACACCAAAAGCAAGAGCAATGAAAGCAAATTGAAACAAGTGGGACCATCAAATTAAAAAGCTTCCTCAGGGATCCCTGGGTGGCGCAGCGGTTTGGTGCCTGCCTTTGGCCCAGGGCGCGATCCTGGAGATCCAGGATTGAATCCCACGTCGGGCTCCCAGTGCATGGAGCCTGCTTCTCCCTCTGCCTGTGTCTCTGCCTCTCTCTCTCTCTCTCTCTCTGTGACTATCATAAAAAAAAATAATAATAAATAAATAAATAAATAAATAAATAGCTTCTTCAGAGCAAAGGGAAACATCAAAATTAAAAGGTGTCTTACTGACTGGGAGAAAATATTTGGAAATTATATATCCAGTAGGGGCTAATATTCAAATTATAAAGAACTCCTACAACTCAATAGCAAAAACAACCCATCTAACTAAAAACATGGGCAGAAGATCTGAATAGATATTTTTCTAAAGGAGACCTATAGGTGGCGAACAGGTACATGAAAAGAGACTATACATCCTGAATCACGAGAGAAATGCAAATCAGAACCCCATTGAGATCCCACCTCACATCTGTTAGAATGGCTACTATCAAAAAGAGTAGCATAACAGTTGCTGGCTGGGATGTAGAGAAAAGTGAACTCTTCTGCACTGTTGGTGGAAATGTAAATTGGTGCAGCCACTCTGGGAGACAGTATAGAAGTGCCTCAAAAAACTTAAAATAAATAGAACTACCAAAGGATCCAACAACTCTGTTTCTGGGTGTTTATCCAAATTTTAAAAACTATTAATTTGAAAATATATACTCATTCCCGTGTTCATTGCAGCATTATTTACAATAGCTAAGATATGGAGACAACCTGTTTATCAGTGGATGAATGGAAAAAGAAATTGTTGTCTATGTTTCAAAGAAATATTACTCAGCCATAAAGAGAATGACATCTTGCCATTTGGGACAATATGGATTGACCTTGAAGGCATTATGCTAAGTGAAGTCAGACAGAGAAAGGAAAAATACCAATGATCTCTCTTATATGTGAATCTAGAAAAAATACATTAAAAAAAAAAAAACCTAAGCTCACGCAAAAAGACCTAAGCTCTATAGTCAATGATATATTTTTTTGAGCTTTTATTTATTTGAACCAGAAAGAGAGAGATAAGATAGCACAAGCAGGGGGAGTGGCAGGAAAAAGCAGGCTTCCCACTGAGTGGGGAGCCTCATACAGGGCATGATCCCAGGATCCTGGGATCATGACCTGAGCTGAAGGTGGATGCTTAACCAACTGAGCCACTCAGGTGTCTCTTTAGTCAATGATATGGTAATAGGGGACAGATGGTAGCTACACTTGTAGTGAATATACCGTAATGTATAAGCTTTTCAAATCAGTTAATTGTACACCTGAAACGAACTTAACGTGTGTATCTACCATACTTTATTTTTTTTTAATTTATTTTTTTACCATGCTTTAAGAAAGACTTGATTACCCCCACCTTCAAAACAATAATAAAAAAAAAATAAGCTCATAGGCAAAGAGCAGAATAAAGCATGTACTTTAATCTCTTAGATAAGATAAAATTTTACTCTGTAATTTGGTTAACTGACCATTTTATTATTTATTTAGGACTGTGGATTGTTAAAAAGCGGAGCAGTCAGGTCTGAATATTAGGAACTCTAGATTTGTGGGATGGGAAGATGATTTCTTGTATTACTCAATGATTTCATTTCCTAAATAGTTTTTGTTTTTTTTAGCCATTTAGACCCTTAGAATTGGAATGTACTTACGGTCTTTGAGTGAGTTTCATTTTTCAAATGGTTCAAAATGTAGGAATTCTTCATCACTTACATAGGCTGGCTTTATGTTTCAACCTGGCTTTCTATTTTTTTTTTTTTTTTGAAGATTTTATTTATTTATTCATGAGAGGCACAGAGGCAAAGACATAGGCAGAGAGAGAAGCAGACTCCATGCAGGGAGCCTGATATGCAGGACTTGATCCCGGGGCCTCAGGGATGAAGCCCTGGGCTGAAGGCAGGCTGAAGGCAGGCGCTAAACCACTGAGCCACCCAAGGATTCCCTCAACCAGGCTTTCTAGTAAAAGGTGTTTAACTCATTTATAAAGCACCTGATTTTCATGGTTCATCAGCTCTTCATTTGTTAATTCAGTCCTTTCAACAGCCCTTTTTTAGAGATAAGGAAACTGGATTTGGGATAAAGAGAGTAGTAGAGAGTAGTAGTAGAGAGTAGATCAGTCTTGAAAACCACCTATCTAGCAGTTGGTGACACTAGACTTTTCACTCACATACTTTAGCGTTTATGTTCTTATTTATGATCCACATGGTACATAAAATTTTTCCTAATATTTGTTGAAGCTTGCAGAAATGTGCACCAAGAATGTACCGCACTGCTTTGAATTCAAGCTCACCGCCTAGATCTTTGGGTAGGCACCACTCTTGTTGTCTGCCCAGACATTTGTCTTCTTTATTATATCCCCAATGATTAAGCTCTAGATACTAATTATACAAGCTAGAATGCCATCAGTTTACAGTGGGGATATATGTCTTTCACACAGACCAGTTATTATACTGATAAGTAGGTATGTATGAAATCTAATTATTATATGAAGGCCATTATATGAAGGCCATTTGGTGAGCATGGAATTTTTAAGGAGAATTGGATAATCTTAATAACTAGTGTCTTCAAATTAGATTTTCACCTTCTTTTTAGGAATAAGTCTGCTACATGGTCAGATATTTGGGTCCGTGAGTCTTTTTTTCTTAGATTATATGGCAAAGATCTCTACATACTTTTCCTTTACTTTTTATACACACTACACTTAGTAGGCTACCCTGTTTTGTGTTAATACAGTCTTTCTTCAGACAGAATATGTCTTACCAGTTGTTGTGTAATGAGCCATCCTAAAACTTAGTGGTTCAAAATAGTCATCATTTTATTTGCTCACTTTTCTGTAGATTGCCAGTATGGTTTCTGCTGACCTGTCCCCTCATTTAGCTATGGTCAGCTGGAGGGTAGGCTGAGGTTGGATAGTTTAAGAGGTAGCCTCAATCATATGTCGGGGACTTCACCTGGGATGGTTTTTTTTATGTGTGTTTATTTTTTTTTCTAGCTTTGTTGAGATATAATTTACCAGCAGATTTATAAGATATTTAAAGTATACAGTGTGATATAATAATACTGAGATGGCTTTTTTTTTTTTTTTTTTTTTTTTTTTTACCATATGGTCTTTCATCTCAGAAAACTAACGTGGTGCTGGGCTCGGTTCCAAGAGAGTAAGAGCAGAAGTGTCTCCATGTCATTTCTGTATTTTGTTAGTCAAAGCCAATCTTAAGGCTAGCCCAGATTTAAAAAGAGGTGGTAAAATAGATTCCATGTCTTATGAGAAACAAGTATCAGTCATATTTCTAAAGAGACTGCATACCTTCAATTCTCTTTACAGTCTACCACTGAGCATCTGGTAAGATTTTTTGACTGGGTCATCCTGATTGGATTTTGGGAGTTCATTGGTAATCTCTCTGCAGTTTATCCTTCTTGCTACCCTTCTTCCCAGTGCCAAACTTTTTTTCCAGATGCTCAAGTCTTTTATGAGCTCATCTGACATTGTTCCTTTATCACACTGGTTATTTTTTCCAGTGTATTTTTGCAAATATGGTTTGCAAATATGGTACCTAAACAGTTAGAATTGATACTGTTTATTGTACCCATACAGTATGCTGGGCATACAATAGTATTATTTTACTTAATTTTCATATTAACAATTAATGGAAGATATCCCCATATAATAAAAGAGAACCAGGTTCAATGAGGTTGTGTAATTTACCCAAAGACACATTCTACAAGTGGGAAGCTGAGATTTAGATACTTTTCCTTTCCTTCACATTCATATGTGTACTTTCTCTGTTTAGATAACACATAAAAATAAAAGTGGACTGCCAGTGGAAAGTATTTTTATTACTCTTGACACTGCGCTTTGGAGAATCTGGAGATACTGAGATAATTTGTCCCTCTAGTGAGAAATGACTATATAACACCATGAATGGCATAAATCACATGTGCTGTGGAGCCTGTGTAATGGGAGCATAGAAAATGGAGCTGATAACTCCTGGGGAGTTGAGGAAGCTCTCGAATAAGGAAAGAACATCTGAGTTGGGTCCTGAAAGATAGAGCTATCAGGACACAGAATGGAGAAAAATGACATTCCAAGCAGAGAATACTCCAAAGAATACTTTTTAAGCTGAGGAAACTATAGAAGGGCATAGAAATGTGAATTTGCATTTTCACTTAAAATTTGTCTTTTTCACATTCATTATTGTTAAGCAAGGACTTTTGTTGAGCTACTGTGATATTTTACTTTTGTTGATTTGTATTTAAGTCTCTAGATTTAAAAAAATCTTTATTGCTATCCTCCATCTTCGTGTCATCTGCAGATCTTATATGTCATTCTCTGAGTCTGAGGCAGCCCTAAGTATGAAGTAATATGTCATTAAATGGTTTTTAAAACTAAACATTTTAAATTAACTTTTCTTCTGACAATAAATGTAATAAATGTAATTTTCATGTAGCAGATTTTTCTCAAAATAACATGAGGCATGTTAAGTCAGCCATACTCAAGATCTCCTAATCTGCATTGTAATCCTGTCAGTGGAGTAAATTAGTAGAACAATCTATGCTGTCTTGTAGCAATTTCTACTTTTCTAAGTTTATAAGCTATACTTTTCCATCTCTTGGTATTATATGCTACTAAAAATCAGAAATTATGTTAGTTTTTAACTGTGGCTGCATTTCTCAGTTATACTAAATATTTTATGGACAGAGGAGTTTAAGTAGATCTGTTCTACAGTATTGTGCTGGGTCTTATCTTCTGTTTAGTTGATAAAGTTTTGGCCCTTAAGTAGAGTACACTTTTGCATTTATCTTTTCTAAATTGCATTTGGCTTCTGGTTTTTATGTCTCTTCATTCTTTTTATTTGTTTCTGTTCTGGTGTTTTGTTTGTTTTAGTTTCAAGTTTTTACTGAAATTACAGATAGTTAACATTGATATTAGTTTCACATGTAGAATTTAGTGATCGTGATTTACGTACAACACCCAGTGCTCATCACAAGTGCTTGCCTTAATACCCATAGCCATATAACCCATCCCCTGGCCCACCTCCCTTCCAGCAACCTCTCAGTTTGTTCACTGTAATTAAGAGTCACTTTTCTGGTTTACTTGTCTCTTTTTTTTCCCCATGTTCATTTGTTTTGTTTCTTAAATTCCACATTAGAGTGAGATCATATGGTATTTGTCTTTCCCTGGCTTACTTTGCTTAGTATAGCAGTCTTTAGTTCCATTCACATTGTTGCAAATGGCAAGATTTCATTCTTTTTTATGGCAGAGTAATATTCCATTATATATATGTAAATATATACATATAGAAACACATTTATGTATATATAAACACACCACCTCTACTTTATCAGTAGATGGACAGTTCGGCTCATTCCATGATTTGGCTATTATTGATAATGCTGCTATAAACATTGGGTGCATGTATCCTTTTGAATCGATATTTTTGTGTCCTTTAAGTAAATACCTACTAGTGCAATTGCTGGATCATAGGGTGGTTCTATTTTTAACTTTTTGAGGAACCTGTGTAATGTTTTCTAGAGTGGCTCCACCAGTATGCATTCCCACTAACAGTGCAAGAGGAGGAGTTCACGTGCTTGCCAACATCTGTTGTTTCCTGTGTTGTTAATTTTAGCCATTCTGTATGTCACTTCATTCCTCCTCTACTGGATTTTTAGTTTTCCAAATAACCCTGTAAGTTAACAGTATGTTGCTCTTTGTTCCCTAGTTTGTTCACCTGAGAGTTGGTTGCCTTTATATTAATTAAAGGTGTGTTCTTGCTAGCAATTGAGCTGGTAACTCAGAAGCAATTTTTTCCTTAAGAAATAATGGTAAAGAGCAGCAGTCATCAAACTTTTTTTTTAAAAGGCCAAGTATAGTCAGATTTTAGTCTTTGTAGGCAAATAGTGTCTATGGTACCTACTCAACTCCACAGGATGAAGAAGCAGTCATAGACAATACTAAAGGTATGAGTGTGGTTTGTTCCAATAAAACCACAAAAACAGGTGAAAAGCTAGATATGGCCTCCAGGCCAGTAGTATACTCACCTCTGGTTGAGAAGATAGTTGAAGGAATGTAGTAATACATAAGATGCATAATAATCTATATTAGCCTAAACATATTCATTTAAAGCAGTATTTTGTATATTAAATTTTTTACTCACAATAATAAAATGTTTCTTACAAAATTTTCATGATTTTTATATTCTTATAGAAATTGAGGAGACACTGTAACCTGCCCCCTAGAGTTCATTATTATTAACAAAATCCCACATCTTTAAATCTATGTGACAAATGGTTGATGAGCAGAATTACAGAAGTATGAGAAAGTGAAGATAATAAAAATGTTAGATGTGCCATGCTGGTAGGGGGTGCTGAATCGGAAGAAGTATTCTTTGGGATTTTTTTTTTTTTTTTTTTTTTTGCATGCTTTAAAATGGCCACAATGGTAGTATGCCCTGTCTCCCTTCTCTTCTCCTGAGTGTAGATCTTTGTGCACAGCAGGGCTATAATATAACAACTTTGCAGAGTAGATGATATAAGGCAAACAAACAGTACAAACACTTTGGAAGAGGAGGGCGGAAACCTGGGTGTAGGACAGCTGAATGTACAACAATGGTTACTGACTATCCTATTTTTCTGCCCTGTAATATGTTTAGTGGAGGTTTGTTTCACTTGTGCCATTGCTCTCTTTGGTATTTTTATTTTTTAATTTTTTTATTTTTTTTAAAGATTTTATTTATTAATGAGAGACAGAGAGAGAGAGAGAGAGAGAGAGAGAGGCAGAGACACAGGCAGAGCGAGAAGCAGGTCCGTGCAGGGAGCCTGATGTGGAAATTGATCCCGGGACTCCAGAATCAGGCCCTGGGCCAAAGGCAGGCGCTCAATCACTGAGCCACCCAGGGATCCCCTCTCTTTGGTATTATGAACAACCTCACCACATCTAGATAGCATTTATTGCAGCTCAGTATAAAATCGGTCTCCTTTATGTGGCACTAAATATGCCAGGCTACCAAATACCAAATCACTATGGTGAGAGCCATGCTGTCGAACACGGAAGCCGTTATTGGCCTGGGGGTTATTAATAACTCAAAATATGACTACTCAGAATTAAAATGGGCAATAAAGGTAAAATACATTCTGAAATTTGAAGACTTAGTACCCCCAAAAAAGGATTTAAAATATTTACATATTGAAAAGTTTAAAAAAAATTGTTTTAGGATTTTATTTATTTATTCATGAGAGACACAGAGAGAGAGAGAGAGAGGCAGAGACACAGGCAGAGGGAGAAGCAAGCTCCATGCAGGTAGCCCGACGTGGGACTCAATCTGGACTCAATCCAGGACCACGCCTCGGGCCGAAGGCAGGTGCTAAACCGCTGAGCCACCCAGGGATTCCCCGAAAAGTTTAAAAATGAATACATATTGAAATAAAGCATTTGGGGATATATTGGGTTAAATAAAATGTACAAATGTTTAATTTTTAAAAAAATTTTTTTATTTATTTATGATAGTCACAGAGAGAGAGAGAGAGAGAGAGAGAGAGGCAGAGACATAGGCCGAGGGAGAAGCAGGCTCCATGCACCGGGAGCCTGATGTGGGATTCGATCCCGGGTCTCCAGGATCGCGCCCTGGGCCAAAGGCAGGCGCCAAACCGCTGCGCCACCCAGGGATCCCAAAAATGTACAAATGTTAACTGATCTATAAAATTAGTGTTTCTTTTTAGAATTTGTTGAATGCAGCCACCAGAAAATTTAAAATTTTATTTGTGGCTAGCATTCTATTTCTGTTAGTACTGGGTTAGAGACTAGTTAATGTAAGATACCTAAATTTGTAATAGTTTTCCTTCTTTTTTAAAATTTATTTTTATTTTATTTTATTTATTCATGAAAGAGACACAGAGAGGCAGAGACACAGGCAGAGGGAGAAGCAGGCTCCATGCAGGGAGCCCCATGTGGGACCCGATCCCAGGACCCCAGGATCACATGCTGAGCCGAAGGCAGACACTCAGCTGCTGAGCCACCAGGAGCCCCCTTTTCCTTTTTTTTTTTTTTTTTTTTTTAAGATTTCATTTATTTGAGAGAGAGAATGCACATCAGTGGGGGAAGGGGCAGAATGAGAAGCAGATTTGCTACTGAGCACTGAGCCCAACGCAGAGTTCTATCCCAGGACCCTGAGACTATGACCCAAGCTGAAGGCAGACGCTTAACCTACTGAGCCACGCAGGCGCCCCTGAAGTATATTTTTCTTAAACAGTATTAAATATAGTTTAAATTATTAGGAGTATAACTCACATACATCATGTGCTGATTATGTGTTGGCTTATTAAGCTAAGTCTTACAGATATGTTTGTCCCAATAGAAAAAAGTTTAAAACTTTTGTAAAGCTTTCTAAGTGAACTTCAGTTTTAGGCAATAAAACTTAAGACCTCTTTAATGATCCATCCTTCCATTCATTTTATTCTGCACCATTGATAACCAGTTATTGGGTATATCTGTAGTGGATCTCTTAGCTAATAAATTGTTTATCTGACATATATTTTCTTGCTTATGAGAACCAGATCACATTCATCTTTTTTTCTCTCTGGCATTTCTTTCTTCAACCGTACTTTTCCTTTATAACCTAACTCTTTTAACACCACTTCTCCAAATAACAGAGTATTTCTTGATCATTTTTGCTTATCTCTCCTTCCCTTACTCTGAACATCCAAAGGATATCTGCTTGTCTTTTAATCACTTTGTGATTTTAATTTTAATGATATACATCCATTATCTCCCTTACTAACAGGTAAATACTTCCAAAAGGATCATCTTTGTACTGAATTAAAGTCATGTAACTTGGCATATGCATCTTACCTCTTTAGATCTCATTCATGTTAGGATATGATTATTTTTTTTTATTTCCATAGATTTCATTTTTGTTGTTGTTCATACTGCAGATGAATATACAAATGAAACTATGTTAATGGAATTACCCCAAATCTTTGGAGATCAGACTACAACAGGGATAACCTATATAGATAGACTAACCCGGAAGTAAACATATAGTCTTAATACTTTTTAGAATAAGAGAAGGAAAAGGGGATTTCAGGAAGGAGAAAAAGTTAGACAATAATGAATTGTATCAGTCACATATAATTATTGAAAAATACAACAAAGGGGCACCTCGGTGGCTCAGTGGTTGAGCATCTGCCTTTGGCCTATGTCATGATCCTGGAGTCCTGGGAGCGAGTTCTTCATTGGGCTCTATGCAAGGAACCTGATTCTCCCTCTGCCTGTATCTCTTTCTCTCTGTGTCGCTCATGAATAAATAAAATCTTTTTAAAAAAAAGAAAGAAAGAAAAATACACCCAAAGTATAGAGGAAGGAAAGACATTTACCCAAATCTTACCACTTAGAAGCAACTGTTACTACCCTTTTTGTGTATGTCTGACCTTTTCTAAAATGTGTTGATTGGGGGCACCTGGGTGGCTTAGTGGCTGAGTGTCTGCTTTTGGCTCAGGTCATGATCCCAGGGTCCTAAGATCAAGTCCCTCATGGGGGTCCCCACAGGGGAGCTTGCTTCTCCCTCTGCTATGTCTCTGCCTCTCTCTCTGTCTCTGTCTCTCTCTCTTGAATAAATAAAATCTTTTAAAAATAAATAAATAAAATGTGTTGATTGTAAAAACAACGCAAATACATGCTCATTATACAAATTCAAACAATATAGACATATTTAGAATAACAAATTTTCCTTTTCCTTTGTAGTCCTTCCTTTTCTCCATAGGGAACATCTGTTTATAGTATTTGTTTAAGTACATATTTTTGTTATCCTTTTTTTTAATTTTTATTTATTTATGATAGTCACAGAGAGAGAGAGAGAGAGAGAGAGGCAGAGACACAGGCAGAGGGAGAAGCAGGCTCCATGCACCGGGAGCCCGACATGGGATTCGATCCCGGGTCTCCAGGATCGCGCCCTGGGCCAAAGGCAGGCGCCAAACCGCTGCGCCTATTTTTGTTATCCTAATTAATGAATATAGGATTGTATTATTTGGTGATTTGAGTTTTTTTCTACTTAACATGCCTTAGCAATCTTTCCATATTATGGATCTCTTGCATTTTAAAAGTGACTATAGAATTTTTGAAAAGAAATAAATGCTCATATTAAGAAATTGCCACAGTGCAGAAGAGGCCCCCCAGGCCCATCCCTACTCTGTAACTGTTGCCTTGATTTTTGGATAACATTGTAGAAACAGTTTATGCTGCTTTAGGTTATCTTTCTTTTCCTGCCTTCCCTCCTTTTTCTTTCTTCTTTCAAGTGGGACCATATTACATATATTGTTTTGCTAAGTTTTTAGTTTCAAAAATATAGGAGGAAATCAAACTAAAAAGTTTTTTTCCATAAGTTTAAGAACTCTCCTCATACTGTTAATGACTAGGATTTTTCATTATGAAGTACTATAATTTACTTAACCTTTCTTGTTAGATGCTTAGATTTGCCAGTTTTTCACTATTATGTTAAAGCTTTTTAAAGTTCATAGTTAAGTGCTTAAATTGTCCCTAGCATTTTGGTTGCTTTGGAACAAAAAGCTTTAAAATTAGAAGAAAAAAGAAAAATTGGGTTTATTTTCAGTTTCAGTCCCAATTTCAAAAGTGATGGAAATCAAAGCCCAATTTTAGATGAATGTACCATTAAATTGCAAAATATAAATGTCTAGTTTAAATATAATTTTTCTTAGATTTGTGTTAGTATATAAGTTGACCAGTTAGTAAACCCTTGTTCTATAATTCTATGTAAAATTTTGCAATGAAGGCACAATCCTTTATCAGCTTTTAATGTAAAATTTGTGAAATGATGGGTAATGAATGGATTTTTGTTTTTGTTTTTTAATCAGTGATTTTTTTGAACGAACCATTCTGTGCAACAGTCTTGTGTGGAGTTGTGCTGTGACGGGTAAACCTGGACTGACCTATCAGGAAGCACTTGAGTCAGAAAAAAAAGCAAGACAGAATCTTCAGAGTTTTCCAGAACCACTAATTATTCCAGTTTTATACTTGACCAACCTTACCCATCGTTCACGCTTGCATGAAATATGTGATGATATTTTTGCATATGTCAAGGATCGATACTTTGTTGAAGAAACTGTGGAAGTCATTAGGAACAATGGTGCAAGGTAAAGTACTTTTAATTTTTTCTTTTGTTACACATGCATTCACATTACTCAAAATTCAAAGTACACAAAAAGGTGAACTGAGGAAAATTTCCCTTCTGTCCTCCCACTGCTTTGTTACCCTCCCCCCAGATAGCCCTAATGTTAATATATTTTTCCAAGGCTAATTTCTCTCCAGACTACCAAAAGATGTATGTATATGCATAGATATTTGTACACATATGTGCATGGGCCCACACAGAGTCTCCTGTCCCTTTTAAGGCAAAAGGTAACATATTTGATACCTTTCTCATTTAAAATGTCTTGAAGGTCAGTCCATTGCTTTATAAACTACCTTTCTTCTCTTTTTTGTTTATTGTATAATATGTCCCCTTGTGTAGAAGTTCCATCTTTACTTCCAAGTAAAAAAAAAAACCTTAAAGATACCTATTTTGTCCTTATGTTATCTAATAGTATAAAAGTATAAATATGCATATGTTTCTTGCTGGGTTTTAGTAGTTCCTCTGATAATATAATGACTGAGTTTTATGTACTCCATTGAGTTCCCTTTTACCCAGCTCTTTAAGAAAAATGAATTTTTCATATACAAAAATTTTAAATGACATTATCTCTGGCACTAAATTAAAAATTATTACTGCTTTCCTGAAGTTTAAGCATTTGTGATTGGCTAGTCACTAGTATTTATCATAATAATCCTTATTTGCATTAAAACTTTATATAGCCCCTTGGAATAATATAGTATGTAGTGTTCTATGTCTCATTTCTTTCACTTACTATAATGTTTTCAAGGTTCATCCACATTGTAGCATGTATCAATATTTCTTTTTATTGATAAATTCTACTGTATGGATCTAGCACATTTTGTGACAGACATTTAGGTTGTCCCCACTTTTTGGCTATTATAAATAATGCTGTTATAGGCATTCATGTACAAGTTTTTTGTGAACCCATGTTTTCAGGTCTTTTGGTCATATATCTAGAAGTAGAATTGCTAAGTCATATGTGGGAACACAATGTTTAGCACTTAAAGATCTCCAAACTTTCAGAGCAACTGCATCATTTTACATTCCCCCTAGCAGTGTATGAGAGTTGCAGTTTCTCCACATCCTTACCAAGTCATATCTATGGACAATTTGTTGTAGTCCATCTTTTTTATTTTGCCATCCTAGTGGGTATGGGATGGTATGTTGTGGTAATTTTGATTTGCATTTCCCGAATGTCAAGCATCCCTTTATGTGCTTACTGATCCTTTATATATCTTCTTTGGAGAAATGTTTGTTCTGGTCCTTTGCCCATTCTTAAATTGGGTTATTTATCTTTTTTATTACTGAGATGTAAAAGTTCTTTGTGTTTTTGGATACAGTCCCTGATAAGATTTGCAAATATTTTTTTTTTTTATGAGTTGTCTTTGTCTTCTCACTTTCTTGATGGTACCATTTGAGGTATCATCTCCCTTTGCTTTTAACTTTTGTTTCTACTTGTTAATAGCATATACCTTTTGTTTCTGTCTCTGGTAGTATTTACCAGTGGTCCTAAAGACTTCTTCATCCACCAGAATTAGATTTACTGGAAAGAGCATGCTAAATTACACGGAAATAGGATAGAGGCTATTTGTTGGTTGAATTAGTCAGTATAGGTACTCTGGATCTTTTCACCTCAATATTCTTTTCTTATTATCTCATTTACCTTTAGGTATCCCTCCTCTCTTGTTGCATTTTATAAGTATAGATTAGGTGCTTCCCTTCATACCAAGACTTTCTGTTTTGAAAAAAGCAATCAGCTAATGGATTCTTCTAGAAGATCCTTTGTCATTGCTTTGGTAGAATAATAAAGACAATACCTGACTACTTCACTGAAGCAACAGTTCCAACTCTTTATCCTCCCTATCCTGATTAACCCAGTTTGCCTACCAGTTATGCAGACATTTGTTCTCTACGACTTCCTTAGAGCCTATAGAAGAAGTGAGAGAATTTGTGGTCTTCCATAAAGAACACTTAACTAGGATTATATTATATTATATCAGATATGACCTCATTGTTTCCATTTACAGATGAGTAAACAGAGGTCCAAAGAAGTCAAGTAATTTTTTCGTGATATCTATCATATATTCCTGATCTCCTGCTGTTTACTTGGACTGCTCTAGACACTGGAGATATAGCAGTGAATAAAACGAAGTCATGGAGCTTCCATTTCAGTCTTATAAGTAGTAAGTGGTAGGATTTAAATTCAGGTAGAGCAGACTTACGAAAGTATTTCTAAAAACAAAACAAAACAAAAGTATTTCTTTCCTTGTATCATTGTCTCCTTAGTTTTGGATTCTGCCATTTAATTGCTCTGAGCAAGTATTTTAAACTCTTTAAGCTTTAGTCTTTTTTCAGCTGTTAAATGGACCCCTGCATTACAGGTTTGTCTTACAAGATAAAATGATATAATGAATGTGAATTTTTTAAGCTGTATTATATAATATTGCCGTTTGATATAGGTGCCTTGTTAGTATTTGAATGTTTGTATTGGGGGACATGCAGTTTGGCAGGATTTTTTTTGTTTTGTTTTTTCAGAGATATCACTAAATGTAGGACTACAATAACTGCATGGGCCACTGAAACTAGGAATCAGGTTTTTCTATTGTAGCTCTGAAAGGAAACCCCACAGTTAACAATTTCACTAAGAAAGACAGTCGTTTTTGAAGATAATCATCCTACTTTTGTACATGGTTTTCTGAAAAATGCTGCACAAGCAGTTTTAAGGCATTTGAGTTTCAGTTAACTTTATCTTCTTTTTAACAGCCTGATTATCGTTGTTCACTGAAGGGTTGAGAGTATGGTGACCTAGAGCTCAAAAGCTTACATGATAAACCCATCTTCTCCACTCCATTGCTGCCCCTCTCCCCACCCTGCCCCGCCCAGAATTGGATCATTAAATCAGGAAAAAAGAAGGTGGAAATCACACAAGAACACATTTGGGATTGTTGAATCATCTCTCAGTAGTTGAAGGATGGGGCTAGAGTTTGAGAGAATCCGAAAAATTGAATCAATATAATTGTGTATTTGGTAATTTTAAAAAATTAAAGTGGGTTTGGGCAACTTGTTTTCAGACATTTCAGGCATAGTCAAGATATTCTTGGAGTTCATAGGAGATTTGAAGCAACAGACATGAAGAGATACCTCTAAAAAAGTAGATATACTGACAGCGAGAAGTGGCACTTTCTTTCCTAAGAAGGAGATGGAATAAACATTAACTACTGGTTAATGGTTAAGTATACTGGCCTGGCTTAGTATATAATTTGGTAGCATTAGAAGACATTGCAGATTTGAAAGTATACTCGCATTTATTGAACGTTTCCTGTATGCTAGGCACTGTGCTAGATGCTTTCATTTTAATTCTCGTGATATTGATAGGTGACGCAGAATTTTCCAAAAGTTGTATGCTCCTTGGTATTTACTCACAGAAGTTGAAAACTTAATGTCCACACAAAGACCTGCAGATGAATGTGTATAGCGGCTTTATTTAATAACTTCCAAAATTTGGAAGCAACCAAAATGTCCTTTGCTAGGTGAATGGATAAATAAACCCGGTACATCCATGCAAAGGAATAATATTCATTGCTAAAAAGAAATGAGCTATCAAGCCATGAAAAGACATGAGGAACCTTAAATGAATATTACCATGTGTTAGAAGCCAATCTGAAAAGAGTACATATGTATGATTCCAATTGTAAAAGGCAAAACTATGGAGACAGTAAAAAAGATCAGTGGTTGCCGGTTGTTGAGGTGGAGTTGGGGAGAGGTGAATAGATGGAGCACGGCAGATGTTTAAGGCAGTGAAAATACTCTGTGTACTGTAATGATGGATACATGTCATTACATTTGTCCAAACCCATGGTGAAACACACCAAGAGTGAATTGTCATGTAAGCTATGGACACTAATGATGATGTGTCAGTGTAGATTGATCATTTATAACAAATGTACCTCCAGTGAAGGGGATATCAGTAATTTTAGAGGCTGTGAATGTGGGGCAGCAAAGGGTATATGGGAGATCTCTAGATCTTCCTCTCAATTTTGCTACGAATGTTAAAACTGTTTTTAAAAACTGAAGACTTTATATTAACAATATAAGTTATGTGCTCTGCTTATTAAGACTGATGTTTATAATTTTTTAAAATCTGGGTTTTTTAAAAATAAAGATTCATATATATTAGAGAAAATTATGAAAGGTGAAGGCCTAGAGTGCATTTCCCAAATGCTCCTTTCAGAGATAATCATTGTAAAAAAAAATTAGTGCACTGAAAAAAAAATTAGTACATAGGTTTTTTTTTTTTTCTATACTGCACTAAATTTTTTTAAAATAACATCTTTTTCACTTAGTAGTGGTTTGGAGATCTTCATTTATCAAAACACATAGATGTACATTTCTATTTGGTTTTGCATAAACTGATTAAACTATTAGTTCCTAAAAAGCTTACTTACTTTTTCTGAGGCTGGAGAAAGTTACTCCTTTTGCTAGCCTTATGTGAATTTTCCCTTTGAAAATAATAAACTGCATTTTTTTCCCAAATAATCTCCGACCTGGGCACCTGGGTGTCTCAGTTGGTTAAGCATCTGCCTTCGGCTCAGGTCAAGATCCCAGAGTCCTGGGATGAGCTCCTCAGCTGGCTCCCTGCTCAGCAGGAAGTCTGCTTCTCCTTCTCCCTTTGCCCCTCCCCCCTTTCCACCCCTCCCAAATAAATAAAAAATCTTAAAAAAAAAAATAATAATCTCTGACTCCTGACTGACAGACCTTTTCTCCAATGTAGGTTAAATCAGTAAAATAGCAGAATTGGATTTACACCAAAGAATTTCATTTATGGCCAGATTTTCCCAAATATTATCCCCATACTACTTAGATTTAAAATTTACAAAGTGTTGGAGCACCTGGGTGGCTCAGTTGGTTAAGCATCTGATTTCAGCTCAGGTCATGATCCCAGGGTCGGGCTCCCAGCTTAATGGGGAGTCTGCTTCTCCCTTTCCCTCCCTCTGCTCATGCTTACTCACTCCTCATTCTTTCTCTCTGTCTCTCAAATCCTTAAAAAAATTTTTTTTAATTTACAAAGCATTACCTAATAAAAGTATATGACCTACAGCTTTCTAGGTTTCACTGATAGAATGCTTTAACATGCTTACTCACTCCTCATTCTTTCTCTCTCTCTCAAATCCTTAAAAATTTTTTTTTAATTTACAAAGCGTTACCTACTAAAAGTATATGACCTACAGCTTTCTAGGTTTCACTGATAGAATGCTTTAAGCACTTTAATCTAATGAAGTAACAAAATTAGCATTAAAACCTAGAATAGGGCAGCCCCGGTGGCGCCGCAGTTTGGCGCTGCCTGCAGCCTAGGGCGTGATCCTGGAGACCCTGGATTGTCCTGCTTCAGGCTCTCTGCCTGGTGCCTGCTTCTCCCTCTGCCTGTGTCTCTTCTCTCTGGTCTCTATGAATGAATAAATAAATAAATCTTTAAAAAATAAAAAAATAAATAAAACCTAGAATATAGGGCAGCCCAGGTGGCTCAGGGGTTTGGCACCGCCTTCAGCCCAGGGCCTGATCCTGGAGACCCGGGATCGAGTCCCGCGTCGGGCTCCCTGCATGGAGCCTGCTTCTCACTCTGCCTGTGTCTCTGCCTCTCTGTGTCTCTCATGAATTAAAAAAAAAAAAAAAACTTAAAAAAAAAAAAAACCTAGAATATAGAAAGTAGGCGCTAAGTATTTATTAGAAGTAGAAATTTAAAAAATGAACCTTTAAATCTTTGGGTTCTGGGGATCCCTGGGTGGCTCCGCAGTTCAGCACCTGCCTTTGGCCCAGGGCATGATCCTGGAGTCCCCGGATTGAGTCCTGCATGGGGCTCCCGGCATGGAGCCTGCTTCTCCCTCTGCCTGTGTCTCTCTGCCTCATTCTCTCTCTATGTCTATCATGAATAAATAAATAAAATCTTTTAAAAAAATAAAAAATAAATCTTTGGGTTCTTTTTTTTAATATTACTGTCCTAAATGGTGTTAGTGAATAATAATTAAACTGCATTGATATTGAAGACAGAGAAATTCTTTTTTTTTTTTTTTTTTAAATTTTTATTTATTTATGATAGTCATACAGAGAGAGAGAGGCAGAGACACAGGCAGAGGGAGAAGCAGGCTCCATGCACCGGGAGCCCGACATGGGATTCGATCCCGGGTCTCCAGGATCGCGCCCTGGGCCAAAGGCAGGCGCTAAACCGCTGCGCCACCCAGGGATCCCGAAGACAGAGAAATTCTAAATATATTGAGAAGATAGGATGAACATAAAAGATTGGAGGACCCAATGTAGTTATTTTGATTTGAACATACATGGTTGGATAAAGATTTATTTATTTGAGAGTGAGCATATGCACGCAAGTGAGGGGAGGGGCAGAGGGAGAGAGAATCTCAAGTGGACTCTCCACTTGAGTGGGGAGCCAGATGTGTGGGGCTCAATCCCAGGATCCAAGAATACAACCTGAGCCAAAATCAAGAGTCAGACACCTAACTGACTGAGCCACCCAGGCACTTCATGTATTATAACTCTTTTTCAGAAAGAAGACTTTTTGTTGCTCAGCTAACACTGCTAATCTTTTTAATTTTAAGTAAGCTCCACACCCAAAATGGGGCTCAAACTCACAATCCTGAGATCAAGAGTCGCATGCTCTACTGACTGAGCCAGCCAGGCACCCCACTACTGATCATTTAAGGTCAAAATTTCTGGTTCTCAGCCAAAGAGAGTCTTTAGCAACATCCCCAAATTGTTTTCCATGACCATAGTATGTTGATACAATTTTCAGTACAAAAAAAAAGGTTGTTTGGGACAACTGTTCTTTCTTTGAAATTCTAAGTTAAAGTGAAAACTACCTTCTTTAGACATATGTTGTGTTTATTGTATGTACCAAAGACCCAGACTTACAACCTGATTCTTAGATTGTCACTGCAAGTTCAACAGCTAAAATTTAGAGTCCTATTTACTTGTATAATAATGTAAATTGAGAAGCATCATCTATTTGAGACAGAGCATGAACAGGGGGGTGGAGTGGGAAGGGGTAGAGGGAGAAACAGACTCCCTACTGAGCAGGGAGCCAGCCAGGGAGCTTATCCCAGGACTCTGAGATCTTGACTTGAACCTAAGGCAGACACTTAACTGAGCCACCCAGACACCCCTGAAAATGAATTTTTTTCTAAACAAGTTTAATTTAAATCACCTATAAAGCTTATGTTGTATTTCTGTATGGACTCAACAGAATAGTTCAGCTTAACAAAAATATAGTTCAGTAAAGTTCAGACTGATCATACAAACAACTAATCTTCAGTATTCTAAGGGCCTTCAAATTGCATTAGTCCTTAGGAGCATCTGGCTAATGCCTTTCAAAAGTCTTTGTAAAATGTTGGGGGTGAGGGTAGTTATTCTCTGTGGCAACTTCTTTATTGATCCTTTGCACTAATGCCAAGTACAGTCAGCTAAATCTCTACCAGGACTTACAGTCATTACTTTGGGGGTAAGAAAAAAAGGATAAAAAGGGGAGTTGGCAAGTAAATTGAGGTTTACCTCTTTCCTAACAGAAAAAGAACAAATGTTTGCTTGCTTCAATTTCTGTCTCATTGAACTGGTTAGTAACAGGATGGTGAAGTAGAACAGTAGTAATTCTGAAGTTCTTAGTTCCCTGTGGCAGGAAAATATTAGCAACTAATATCACAAAAGAGGGGAGACTATATATAGCTACTTCTGTCCTGAAATTGCTGTTCATTTCTACATGGTTACACAGGTTTAGGTCTGAGAAATTTGAGTGTCTTCTGAATAAAATCTCTCTTCTATATCTTTTCCACCTCCTTCACAGTCTGTTTCATTTGGCCAATATAAGATCAGTTTTTAATGAACAACTTACTTCACAGATATTTTGAATTTTTCTGAGAACAAGATAAAATTGTAGTTTGTTGATTTTCCATGCTGTCTTGGAGGCCAATAATAGTATGGTATGTAAGTGGAATTCATTTGACCTATGGTTCTGAATTACTGCTTTTAAAATGGGGTTATCTATCTTAGACAAAGTCAGAGGCCATCCAAAGAAAACAGGCAAAGAGAACTAGGAGAAATGACATATGCTAAAATAATTTTCAATGAAAGGAAAAAGAGTGGTAAAAATACAAATAGAGGGATGCCGAGATGGCTCACTCAGTTAGGCGTCCGACTCTTAATCTCAGTGTTATGAGTTCAAGCTCCATGTTGGGCTCTACATTGGGCATGAAGGCTACTTTAAAAAAAGAAAACAGTACAAATAGAATCTACGCATCACTAAAGGCCAGGGAAAATCCTTTGCTTAAATTAAAAACATATGCTAAGGGAATAATTCTGAGCAGAGTTTAGAACACTTTTTTTAAATAAAGAACCAGATATTACAGACTGTAGTTCATATGGTTTCATTCACAGCCACCCAACTCTGCTGTTACAGTGCAAAAGCAGCCATAAACAGTGGATGAATGAGCATGGTTGTATTCTAGTAGTTCTTTATTTATAAATGCAGAAATTTAAATAACCAGTTATTTTCACATATAACAAAGTAGTCTTCTGGTTTTTATTTTAATTTTTTTTTTTTATTTATTTATGATAGTCACACAACAGAGAGAGAGAGAGAGAGGCAGAGACATAGGCAGAGGGAGAAGCAGGCTCCATGCACCAGGAGCCCGACATGGGATTCGATCCCGGGTCTCCAGGATTGCGCCCTGGGCCAAAGGCAGGAGCTGCGCCACCCAGGGATCCCCTGGTTTTTATTTTAAACCATTTAAATATGTGTAAATTATTCTTAGCTTGCAGATCATACAATACAAAAAACAGGAGGTAAGTTGGATCCGGCCCATAGGCCATAGTGTAGGGACTTCTGGAATAGAGGAAATGTTACTGCTTTAAATAAGGGTTATAGAATAAGATCCCCAGAAATCCCTTTTTTATTTAGAACCTCAGAGTTTGGCATGGAGAAGTGGCTTGGTATGGTGGAAAAAAGCCTTTGGAGCCAAACTGACTATTTCTGGAAATCTTCTTTCATAATCTGCAAAACTGAAATAATATCTATATTCATATGGTGATTGTACTAGCTTTTGCTGCTTAACACACCACCCCAAAACTTAATGGCCTAAATCAATAAACATTATTCTCATCATTAGTTGGCTGGAACATTCTTATGGTCTGGGCTGGCGTGCCTTTAGGCTGGATTGTCTAGGTTTTCTACTTTAGAATAGCCTTACTCACATGTCTGGGGCCTCAGACTAGAGTGGCTACTTTCACATGGCCTCCCATCCTTCAGGAAGCTAATCCTCACTTGTTCCCAAGGTGGTAGCAGTGTTCCCAGCAGCAAGAGAGGGCAGGCCCCACTGTATAAGCACATTTCAAGCCTCAGCATGCTCATGTTTATTAGTATTCCATTGACCAAAGCAAGTCACATGAACAAATTCAGTTACTGTGGGAGGGAATCAAAGAGGTCTGATTCAATGGGGGCCATACCTGCAATAATCTGCCACAATTTGTTAGTTGGCCAGCATAGCACCTGGCACATAAAGCACTCAATGTTAGATCCTTCCTGTACTTGTCAGAGACCAGTAATGAGTCTGCCAGCTGTGATGACTCATCTTTTTTTAAGTCAGTCCCTAATTTTCTTAGTCCCTGTTCTTGAGAGTTTGCTATATATCATTTTAGGGAGATGATGACAATACCTGTAAACTTTTGAGAGCATACTGTATGCCACACACTGTTCTAAGATTTTTATTTATAGATCTTATTTAGTTCCCATAACAGCCATGTGTAATAAGAGCTCATTTGCTCATTTTACAGTTGAGAAGTTCATAAACAGGTTAATTAATTAAAATTTGACCGAGGTCACAAGTGAAATTTCCAAGCACAGTGTCAAAAATCACTGCTTCTGTTTGAGAGAAATTCATGAGTATGAAAAAAAATATTAAAGGATAGCACTTAAGCAGGATTAAATATTGTAGTTGAATGTACTCATTTATCATTCACTATTTATTCTTTACCTGAGCATTTTATAATTTGTCTAAGTGTGAAGAGATGCAGGATTATACATACGTGGTTAGATTATCTTTTAATCATTCATTCTAAGAGTGATACAGATCATAAGGTTGAGTATCTAAAAATCAGCATCATCTTTTGATCATTGATTCAGAGAGGGAAAACAGCTCCAATATTTAAACAGGTTCTTTTGTTATTTAAATTCTTAATCATTGTTCTTATCACAGGGTACCTTAAATTTTTTTTAAAGATTTTTAAAATTACTTATTTGAGACAGACTGAGAGCATGAGCATCAGCAGGGTTGGGGTGGGGGAAGCAGACTACCAGACTCCCCACTGAGCAGAGACCCTGAGATCATGACCTGAGCTGAAGGCAGATGCTCAACCGACTGAGCCACCCAGCATCCCCCCAGGGTACCTTAATTATTTTACTTCTGTACTCTGAGCTGTTTAAGCTTTAATCTTTTCAAACAGTTTGCTTGCAGATGGGAAGAATACTATTTACTAGCAACAAAAGGTGACTGCAAGCATGGGGAAAACTATAATTTTTATTTGTTGATTTTCTGTCTTTTAGCATAGTTACCAGGAATGAAAAACCAATTATGTCTTTTTTCTTGGAGGTAGTAGAGAATATTCTAATTTAGTACTTAAAGCATACACGAAGCCAAGTTTTATATGGTTCATTCAATAAGCATTGTGTGCTGTTGTTACTCTTGTAGGTATCGGAAAGAGGGTAGTGACTAAGACAAGAACTAGGACTTACATTCAAGTGCAAGAGAGAGAAACATACCAATCAACATAATTCCGATTCTGATCAGCATTGTAAAGAAAATGAAACTTGGGGTGCCTGGGTGGTTCAGTCAGTTAAGTGTCTGCTTTTGGCTCAGGTCAAGATCCCAGGGTCCTGGGATCGAGTCTGCCATCGGATTTCCTGCTCGGTGAGGAGTCTGCTTCTCCCTCTGCCCCCACTCGTGCTTGCTGTCTCTGGTTCTCTCTTTCTCTCAAATAAAAAAAATTTTTTTAATAGAGTAAAATATATAAAAAAAACTTGATAGGCTAGTCTTGAGTCATAATTTTTTGTTTTAGTCCATTAAATTCAGTATTTTCTCTATAAAACACTGTTGGATGCTATAGGATAATCCAGTATGAGTATAGCATTAGTATCTATTGTTCTCAAGCAGAACATAGGTAATGGGGATAGAGTTTGCAGCGCAAATATAAGTGAAGGCCTGAGAGGGGAGGGAGAACTGGAGGAAAGTAGTCAAAAGGTACAAACTTCCAGTTACAAATAAGTAAGTGCTAGGGATGTAACGTACAACATAACTGTAGCTAACATTGCTGTATGGCTAGGAAAGCTGTTAAGTGAATAAATAAATCCTAAGAGTTATCATCACAAGGAGAAAATTTTTTTCTTTGTTCTTTTCTTTTTATTGTATCTGTATGAGATGATGGATGATGTTAGCTGAACCTATTGTACTCTTTCACAGTATACCTACATCAAGTCATGCTGTGCATCTTCTACAGTGATGTATGTCAGTTATTCCTAAACAAAAGTCAGGGGAAAAGAGACATAAGTTTTATTTTGTTAGTGAATGTATCACCAACATTCAAATAGAATGAATGAAAGATACTGGAATGTCAAATTAATTTAGCTCTCCAGTAATCATTTGCTATGATTGGCCATTAGAATGGGCTGATGTTTACTTTTTAATTATTTTTATAAAGGTACACTTGAATCTTCCACTTGCTTCCATAGTCAGCGTGTTGATTTTCATTGTTAACATTGTCAATGTTAAGAATGCTATTGACCTTAAAGATAGTAAAAAAAAAATTCAGGTTATTTTCTTTGAGCTTCCAGCTAGAATTTGAGAATGCAGGGAATGATTGGCATAATTTTGTCATCTTAACTTGTTAGTTGTATATATAATAATTTCTTTGCCAATTCTTATTTTTTATGCACTGTATTTTGGTGTGTAGAAGCCATTTGACTTTGATTTGACTAACTCAAGTTGTAAGAGAGAATACCTATACATTGAACTTTTTTTGTGAGGAATGGATTTTTAAGTGAATTTTTATAATGTTTAATATGATTGAGATAGAAACAAGCTAGAATAGGTCTCCCTTTACATAGTTTACGCATTACACATGACTCTCTTGCCTTTCCTCTGGTAAGTATTGCAGGACTAATTTAAACTTATTTGAGATCTAGCAAGTAGACCTACTTCAGTTAGCCTTTCTCTTATGCATTAATTTTTTTTAGAAAAACAATAAATGTTTTTCTTTTAAGCTAAAGAATAAAATAACATTCAGATAGACCTTGATCCTAAGTAGTCTAAACTAGTATAGTTTTATTAAAGCACTATTACTTTATGATAAAATTCATTTTTAAATGTATAGCTGTGACTTAGTTATATAATCCATCACAGTAAAACAGAACATTTCTACCATTCCCCAGAAGTTCTGTTGTCCCCTTTTGTAGTCTACCCTTGCCCCACCTTCTAACCTAGACTATATGGCAACCACTGATGTGTTTTGTGTCTTTATAATTTTGCCCTTTCCAGAATATTAATATAAATGAAATCTTGGGTCTGACTCTTCTTTTCCATTGATCTGTATGTCTTTCCTTTTGCCAATATTACAATACTACAGTGTCATTATTTACTGTAGCTTTTTAGTATCCTTTGTTGATTTTTCCTCTTGATGTGAAACAAATGTTTTTAGTTGGAGTTAATTATTTCCTAATGTCTTTCATTAGTGTTTTTAAATTAAACTTTGTTTTGAGGTAACTGTAGATTCACATGCAGTTGTTAAATAATACAGAATTTCTCCCAGTGGTATTACCTTGTAGAATTGTAGTACAGGATCACAACCAAAATATTGACATTGATATACTCATGTACAGAACATTTTTGTCACTACATGGATCCTTCATAATTGCCCTTTGATAGTCATACCCACAAACCATAGGTTGTTAAATTTATTTTCCTACTTCAGATTTTCAGTATTCTGAAATAGGAGTTGAGATCTGTATTGCCAATGACAAAGCAACTTTCAAGTTTGAAAGTCTTATTCAGCTTTATTGGTTGAATTGAGAAGTACAGTATGGTGACTCAAAAGGAATTTAGCACAAACAAAATGTTTATAAATGAATCAGTTTTTAATTTAAAAAAATACCTAATACACCTAATAGATGACTTAGTGTTTTTTCTTATCAGCTGGGATTTGACTTGGGTGCATATGATAGAAGGAATTTTAGTGGCATAAGGAAGTAAAAATTTTCCATATAAAATACCAGAGTTCCAGGGGAGGGGAGGGGAGGGATGCGGGTCCACAAAGTTGTCAGGAACCCAGGTTTTTTTCCTGTTTCTGTTCCATCCTAAGGCTGTGACCATTGTTCTCATTGTTCAGGATGGCAGCAAGATAGAGGAAAAGCAAGAAGCCTGTTTTCTTCCTATATCCATCCTTCACATTGCAGCCAATTTAAGTATTCTAAAATACTGTGTGTTGATGGGGCACCTGGGTAGCTCAGTCAGTTGGGTATCCGACTCTTGATTTCAGCTCAGGTCATGATCTCAGGGTTGTGAGATCAAGCCCGAAGTCAGTTTGAGATTCTTTCCCTCTACTCCCCTCCCCCTCAAGCTCACATTCACTCTCTCGCTTTCTCTCAAATAAAATCTTTTAAAAAAATAAATACTATATGTTGAAACAAAAGGTCACTTGCTCTAAATCTAAGGTGACATTTCATTATATTTCATGTTTACTTGTTTTTGATCTTCATATGTTGTTGGTCTTGCCTTATCATAAGGTTATCATGTCTTCTTCTTATGTTTTGGTGTGAGAATGCCAAGCTAACATGAAGCTGAGCACACAAACACTTTAAATACCTACTAATTTGAATATACTAGTTGGAATTTTAAAGTGTTTTGGTGAAGCTTTAATTAATTTGATTTATACTTCAGCCTAACTCTTGTGGCTTTAAGATGATCATTTTTGAATACTAAAGAGCTTAAATAGCATGCTGATAATATCCAGGTATTTGAAACTTACTAAAAATATGTAGGATTTGGGGCACCTAGGTGGCTCAGTGGTTGAGCCTCTGCCTTTGGCTCAAGCTGTGATTCAGGGATCCTGGGATTGAGTCCCACATTGGTCTCTTGGTAAGGAACCTGCTTCTCCCTCTGCCTATGTCTCTCTCTCTCTCTGTCTCTCATGAATAAATAATAAAATCTTTAAAAAAGTATATGTAAGGATTTAACCCATATATCTAGGATTTTGTTTCCAAAGATGTTCATTTGAACTGTATACCTTTTAGTACTAAGTTTAGCCTTTAATAAGAATCTAATAATTCTTTTTTTTTTTTTTTTTTCCTTTTTTAAGTAAGCTCCATATCCAGCATGGAGCTAATCACAAGGCTTGAATACAAGACCATGGTATTGAAACCTGAGCTGAGATCAAGAGTCGGACGCTTAACCGACTGAGCCATCCAGGCGCCCCAAGAATCTAATGATTCTTATTTTCTTAATGATATTTAGGGTTTACAATAGGTCAAATCCCAGTTGGAGAAATAATGAGACCTGGTTCTCTGGTCCATAAAGAGCCTCAGAACAATTCAAAATGAAACATTCTTTGAACTACTCTGATCAGTATATCTAAAAGTGAGTAGCCTCTTCTTCCCACTGACAAGTAATCAACATAATTCTGTCTTGTTTGAAGTGGCAGACTTGTTGAGTAGTCTGCTTTCCTCTACTTAAAATGGAGTATGGAGTATCATACAACCACCTTAATTTGAGGTGTTTTTTTTTTTTTTATTCTGAACTTCAAATTAAGTATATATACTTTGTTTCTACCTATAAAGTTGAAGTATCCAAGCATAGCATTTTAAGTAAATGTACTTGACACCTGTATTAAAAGAAAATAAAAGGTTAATGAGGCAGCATAGGGGAACAGATATAAAGTATATCATAAATCAGCATATTCAATTTTTAGAGATCCAAACAGAGAGGCAGTCCCTTAGGTCAAGCATGTCTCCCCAAGTTTCTAATTTTTTTTTTTTTTTTTTTTTTTTTTTTATGATAGTCACAGAGAGAGAGAGAGAGAGGCAGAGAGACACAGGCAGAGGGAGAAGCAGGCTCCATGCACCGGGAGCCCGATGTGGGATTCGATCCCGTGTCTCCAGGATCGCGCCCTGGGCCAAAGGCAGGCGCCAAACCGCTGTGCCACCCAGGGATCCCTCTCCCCAAGTTTCTAGTCTTCTTTCCTTCTACTGTTAGCTCTTTGTCTTCTACCCAAAATGCCTTGTAAATACTCTGTATATATTTCAATTCTCAAATGTTTGATAATTTTACTTTAGAGAATTTGTATTTTGAGATATAAATTGGACTATGACTATTAAAACCAACTTTTTGGAGTAAGAGGTATATACCTTTTTTTTTTTTTTTTAAGATTTATTTATTCATGAGAGACAGAAGCAGAGACATAGGCAGAGGGAGAAGTAGGCCTCCTGTAGGGAGCCCGATGTGGGACTCCATCCCAGGACCCCAGGATCATGACCTTAGCTTAAGGCAGATACTCAACCACTGAGCCACCCAGGTACCCTATAGCATATTTTTATAAAAAGCTATTTCCATGCTTAGTTTGTCACTGTTACAAATTTATGGCTAACTTCTATGTCCTCATTCTGTGCTTGCTGCTATTCCACAGACTTGCTTTCACTCCTAAGAGTGTTAACTTCATTAGCACTTTAGGAGCCTCTTGACTGCCTAGGCTTTGAGCTCTGAAATAACATTGGAGCAATTCAGTGTTTCTGTTTCCCCCTCAACTCCAGTAATAGAATGGAAGATTAGAAAGTATACGGGCTTCAGAGTCAAAGCTAAAGTTTTGGCTGTATCGTTACTGATTGTATAATCATGAGCAAATGATTGAACTTTCTGACTCTAAAATTTTCATCTCTTGGAAAATGTATAACCTGTGGAGATGATATGAAGAGAGAAACATGTATAAGCCATGTACTTACCTGACATACAGGAAGTCTAATAATAAGGATCATCTTTTGATTATCAGCCTCTGCTCTGTCCTCAAATAATGGAGCATAACTTTAATTTAGAAAGCTTCTGTATCCTAAAAGACCCACTAGCTAGGTCTGAATTCATGATTCTTTAACCTTTGTTAACATTCCAATCTTTTTTGGACTCGCTAGAACCAAGAAATTATAGCAAGTGGATTTAAAAGACATAGATTAAGTCTTTTTGTAAATCTATTAGAAAGTATTGACTTGACATCTTAAATAGTTAACTGAAGTTTAGCTAAGCACTATTGAGAGGCCTGGCCTTGATTAGATTAGCAAAAATGCTAAACCTGTAGTTTGTGCAAAGTTAATAGCATTGGTAATAACTAGCCTAATTTATGTATAAAACATTACCTGCATTCTCAGTTATGTGTCTGTACTGTACTGGTTTGCTTCTTCCTTATTTTGTCAGAGAATTCTGTTTTACCTTATTTTTCTATTGGTTTTAGATAAATTGATTATTGAATTATTGTAGCTCTGTGATCCTTACTGGGGATCATAGACTATTCTCTCCAGTGGACTGTCAGACTGTTTTAGGCGCCACACCAACTATACCTGAGCCTATACATGAGTAGACCCATTTACTATGTTTTTCCTTCATGACTGCTACCATCATCACAACTTAGGGGTACTCACTTGGGGTCTACCAGTGAAAGCCGTCTCTTTTTGTAACTTGAAGAACCTTGTCATAATGTAACTGAAAAGCTTCCTTCATCACCACAGGGAAGTCTGAGCATATCATCCCTAAAAGATAGCCAGGCCCTTCAAAAGTGGGGCCCATTTGAGGTGAAGGGGCTTAGGTACAAACTTCTAGTTAAAAGTAAGTCACGGAAATGAAAAGTGCAGCATAGAGAATATAGTCAGTAATGTTGTAATAACATTGTATGGTGACAGATGGTGACTACACTTACTGTGGTGAGCACTGCATAATGTATAGAATCGTTGAATCACTATGTTGTACACCTGAAATGAATATAACATTGTATGTCAACTATACCTCAATAATACATTTTTTTAAACTGGGTGCATCTGATTCCTTGAATATTTTTGTGCAGTTCGTGTCACTAAATTACAGAACCTTTTTATTATTAGGTTACATAATTACCTAACATTTTTAATAGGATTTCCTGTAGTTGTTCCTCTTTAGAAACACTGGTTTATTTCTGGCAGCCAATGGTAAAAGTCAGCCTGCAGTTCTTTTTATACCATTTACATTTGCTATCAATTTAGGCTTGATAATTGAGCCTTCTTAAGCTTTATTGTTAGAACAGAAAAAGTTCTTTTTTTTTAAATTGTCATGGTAAAATAAATAAAAAATTTACCATTGTAATCATTTTTAAATGTATAATTCAGTGTCATTAGTACATTCAAAATGTTATGTAACCATCACTACTATTTCCAGAACTTTTTCATCATTCCAAACAGAAACTCTGTACCCATTAAGCAATAACTCCCCATTTCTCCCTCTCTCCAGACCCTGGTAACCTTTATTCTACTTTCTGTCTCCATGAATTTTCGTATTCTAGGTACTTCATATAAGTGGATTCATACAATATTTGTTATTTTGTGTTTGGCTTATTTCACTGAGCGTAATATTTTCAAAGTCCATCTATGTTGTAGCCTGTATCAGAACTTCATCCCCTTTTGTGGCTGCTGTATATTCCACATTTTGTTTCTTCATTCACCTATTGGTAGACATTTGAGTTTTTTTCCCCACCTTTTGGTTATTGTGAAGAAAGCCCTTCTGAACATTGGTATGCAGGTATCTGCTGAGTTCCTGTTTTCAGTTCTTTTGGGCATATACCTAGAAGTAGAATTGCTGGGTCACATGATAATTCTATGTTTAATTTTTTTTTTGGAACCACCATGTTGTTTTCACAGCAACTACATCATTTTATATTCCCACCAGCAGTGTGCAAGGGTTCCAATTTCTCTCTATCTTCACCAACACTCATAATTTTTCATTTTTATTTTTTTAATAATAGCCATCTTAGTGGTATCTCACTGCAGTTTTGATTTATATTTCCCTTCTGATTAATGAGGGCTGAACATCTTTTCGTGTGCTTATTGCCATTTGTATCTTTCTTGGAGAAATGTCTATTTAGGTCCTTTGCCTGTTTTTTAATTGGGTTGTTTGGTTTTTGTTGAGTTATAGGAGTTCTTTATATGTTCTGCCATGTGTTTGGTTTGTGTGTCAGGGTAATGTAGTGTTACAGAATGAGTTGACAAGTGTTATCTCCTCTTCAATTTTTTGGAAGATTTTGAGAACTAGTATTAACTCTTTGAATGTGTAGTAGAATTTATCAGTGAAGCTATCTGGTCCGGGGCTTTTCTTTGTTGGAATGTTTTTGATTACTGATTTAATCTCCTTACTATTTATAGATCTATTCAGATTTTCTGTTTCTTCTTGGGTCAGTTTTGTTACTTTGTGTGTTTCTAAGAATTTGTCCATTTTATCTAAGTTACCCAGTTTGTCAGCATACAATTGTCCATAATCTTTTCTTATAATCTTTTTAAATTTAGTGCCAGTTAAATAAATCACTAGTAATGTCCCCACTTTTACTTCTGGTTTTAGTAATTTGAGTCTTCCCTTTTTTTTCCTCAGTTCTTTAAGAACAGGTTGTAAAGGAGTCACATACGATACTTGTAACCTATATAAGACTCAGAATGAGGGAAAATGAACAAAGAAAGAAGATATGATTTGAGGGTTGGATTCATCTATGTAGTCTACATTTTGTTGATTATTAAACCTTGGGGTGCTGTAAGACCAGTTGCTTTCTTCAATTTGGGAATAGTGCAGAAATTTCCTGGCAGGAAATTCATGGTCCTGGTTTTTTCTGTGCCTAACAGCACTATTAGATATTTTAGGGCATACTAAAGGTATTCTAAAGGAGAGTTAATAAGCACATGATACAATGTACACTAATGAAAATACTTGCTATTATTTCATAAAAACTCACCAGTTTCCCAAAATGAATCCAGTCTGCATATACTGTTTGTCTTTCTGGAATTGTATGATTCTCTTTATTGTGGCTGTAAGTGACAAAAATTAATTTTGGAAAAATATAGGCAAAATGTCAGTTACCAGTTTATTGAATCAAAGGAAAGATTAAACAGCTAAACCTGAGATGAGAAAAGCACAGCTAAGTCTAAGGAAGAACAGGAATAAGAAAATTGATTGTCTCTAGTACCTTTGCCATCTCTCCTCTCTTCTCTCTTGTTGGCTTTATCTTCTCACTGAACAAATTACCTGCTTCTCGTGGCAGGAAATGTGGTTGCCAACCGCACCAGAATTTTATATCTTACAAATTCTATGATGGGAGAGGGACTGATTTTTTACTCTATAGATTCCAAATTGTAAAATCTTGGAAAAGATTGGAGCACCTGGGTGGCTTAGGTGATTAAGTGTTTGACTCTTGATATTGGCTTGGGTCATGATCTCCTGGGTTGTTAGATTGGACTGCAGCTCAGGGGAAGTCTGCTTGAGATTCTCTCCCACCCCTTCCCCCACAACTCGCATACATTTTCTCTCTCCCATTCTCTCTCTCTCTAAAAATAAATAAATCTTTTAAAAAATATAATCTTAGAAAAAATGTATTGGCTCAGCAAAAAGGTGCCCACCCAGTATCAACTCTGGCCAGGACCTTGTGGGAACATGACAGCCCTACTAATAGCCATGTAGAAAGAGGTAGGGTATAGGAAGAATGAAGTTCCTAGAAGAATGGGGATGGTGAATAGACAGTTAAATGAATGCCCATAATATATCAAAACTTGATTATGGTACATAAGATGACCAAATGAATGATACCACTTTTTCTCAGATAAAAGGGATTTACCCTATTGATAAATGTAGCTGTATGTACTTGAGATATTCTTAGTTGATAAAACCTCCCCCTGGATTGCCTAAGAGTTGTAGAGATGCTATACTTAGAATTCCAGCAATATACGCTCTCTCTCACTCCCTACTGTACTCTGCTTTTGTTTGTTATTCGGTCCTCTTTTTAACAACTTGAGATACATTTCACATAGCACAAAATTCACACATTTGAAATGTACAGCTCAGTGGTTTTCATAGTTGTACAACCATTACTATAACTAATTTTAGAACATTTTCAATACACCAAAGAGAAAGTCCATGCCTATTAGCAGCCACAACCCATTGCTGTCTATTCTCGCCCTCTTCCCTTTCCCGTCTACTTTCTGTCTATGGATTTGCCTATTCTGAATATTTCCTATAAATGGAATCATATCCTATGTGGCCTTTTATGTCTGATTTCTTTCATTTAGCATAATGTGTTCAAGGTTCATCTGTGCTTCATTTTAATTTTTGTGGTGAATAATATTCCGTTGTATGGGTATACTACATTTTAATTAGTCACAAATTGGCAGAGTAAAAATGAGACCCCAAAATATTTCAGTTGTGGTAAATATGTCTGAAATTGCAGCCCATAAAATCCACATAGAGTGGGCAGAGGTAAAGGAACTCAAAATAGAGGTAATAGAACTAGTGAATAGGAAGTTTTGTGACATCAGAAATGCCAACAAAAGTACAGTGATAATAAAAAAGGTTATTATGATCAGGAGAACTTCAGAATTTAAAATGCTGGATGCTATGAAAAACTGTGAGACTCAGTCTATATAATGACGTTATGCCAGTATTTGATTTTCTAAGCAGTAACTTTAATTAAGAATGTAATTGCTAAGAATCTTGATAAGTTGACCTTCTATTATTTTAAATTGTATCTAACCTTTGCTTAAATTGGATGTCACAGATTTTCTGTTAATTTGGTTACATCAGAGTCATAGTTTCTGTAAAACAAAATAACTTTTCAGTTCAGAATAATTAGGTTGTCCTGTAATGTTTGATTATAAAATATCAAATAATTTACATTTTTAATGTATCATTTTCTTTCAGGTTACAATGTAGGATTTTGGAAGTCCTCCCTCCATCACATCAAAATGGCTTTGCTAATGGACATGTCGGTAGTGTCGATGGAGAAACTATCATCATCAGTGATAGTGATGATTCAGAAACACAAAACAGTTCTTTTCAAAATGGGTAAGTGGTTTTTATTAATTTTTAAAATGTGTATCAGATTAACTAATGATACCCCATTGAAATAATTTTCTGTTTAACCCTTCTCTTTTTCCATTTGTAATAATACAGTGTAAAATCCATCCAAGTGATATGGTTCAACAATACGTGTTAGAATTTACAAAATTTAAAGTATCTAGTTAACTCTAGTCAGCTGCTTAGGAGCAATTGAAGTTCACCTCATTCAGTTACACCTATACATTCCAATTTAGTTTACTTTGAGAAAATTCATTCTGTACTCTGATTATTATACTTAATCACTTTATGGTGCATATGATAAAGAAACTAACCTTCTGAAGTTCAGTCAGTTGACAGCCTGGGTCAGCTGAGTACTCCTGGAGAAAAATCACACAAGCACATGTAGATTGGCATTGTCTACAGGTAAATTTAAAATCTCAGCTAAGTCTTCAACTGGTTAAAAGTTTCCATGTTTTAGCTCCACTCCCTCCTCTGTTCTCCACAACTGCTATTTAAATCTTTATTGCTCTGTTCTGTTCCCTCTCTGCCTTTTAGGCATCTCAAAATTAAAAATGTTTTTTCCGGTATGTCTTGTGTCTTTTTCTTCCCTATTGTCAGTGAACAGTACTATAATATTCTAATAAGACACCTGAGGCCACTTTAATTTTATTTTTTAAATTTTTATTTATTTATTTATTTATTTATTTACTTATTTATAGCATAGTTGGCACAAAATGTTATATTAGTTTCAGATTTAAAACAGTGATTCAGGGGATCCATGGGTGGCTCAGTGATTTAGTGCCTTCCTTCAGCTCAGGGCTTGATCCTGGAGTCCCAGGATCGAGTCCCACGTCAGGCTCCCTGCATGGAGCCTGCTTCTCCCTCTGCCTGTGTCTCTGCCTCTCTCTCTCTCTCTGTGTCTCTCGTGAATAAATGAATAAAAATCTTTTAAAAAATAAATAAAAATGAAAAAACAGTGATTCAGGCTTCCTGGCTGGCTCATTCTATAGAGCATATGACTCTTTATCTCAGGGTTGTGAGTTCAAGCCCACATTGGACATAAAGCTTACTTAAAACAAACAAACAAACAAAAAAAAAAACAGTGATTCAGCATCTCTTTATACTTAACACTGTACAACATAGTGATTCAGTTCTTTATACTTATGCTCCCTACAAGTATAGCTACCATCTGTTACAATATCATTGACTCTATTCCCTATGCTGTACCTTTGTATTCCTGTTACTTACTCATTCCATAACCAGAAGGCTGTATCTTTCACTCACCTTCACCCATTTTGCCCATTCCTCACCCCTCTCCCCTCCACTGACCATCAGTTTGTTTTCTTATCTTAGTTCTGATTCTGCTTTTTGTTTATTTATTCATTTGGTTTGTAGATTCCACATATAAGTGAAATCATATGATATTTGCCTATCTCTGACTTACTCCACTTAGCATAATTCCCCCTAGGTCTACCCATGTTGTTACAAAACAAGATCCCATCTTTTTTTATGGCTGCCTAATATTCCACCGTGTGTGTGTGTGTGTGTGTGTGTGTGTGTGTGTGTGTGTGTGTATTTATTTACTTATATTTTTAATTTCTTGAGGAACCTCCAGACTGTTTTTCATAGTGGCTGTACCAATTAACATTCCTATCAACAGTGTATCAGAGTCCTTTTTTCTCCTTTTTTCTCTACATCCTCACCAACACTTATTTCTTGCCTCTTTGATTTTTGCCATCCTGATAGGTGTAAGGTTTTGATTTGCATTTCCCTGATTATTAGTGATGTTGAGCATTTTTGTTGTTGTTGTTTTAAAGATTTTATTTATTTATTCATGAGAGACACAGAGAGAGAGAAAGAGGCAGAGACACAGGCAGAGGGAGAAGCGGGCCCCACTCAGGGAGCCTGACATGGGACTCGATCCTGGGACCCCAGGATCAGGCCCTGGGCTGAAGGCTTCACTAAACCGCTGAGCCACTCAGGCTGCCCTGAGCATTTGTTTTTAAGGAGGCTGCACTTCCATTGTGGAACTCAGTGTGGGGCTTAAACTCATGACCCTGAGATTAAGACCTGAGCTAAGATAGTCAGATGCTTAACCAACTGAGCCACCTAAAAGCCCCAGATGTTGAGTATTTTTTTTAAGATTTATTTATTTATTTTGAGAGAGAGAGAGAGAGACCAACCATGTGTGCATGAGTGGGAGAGGGACAAAGGAAGAGGACAGAGAGAATATCAAGCAGATTTCCCTGCCAAGCAGGGAGCCTGACACGGGGCTTGATCCCACCACCCATAAGATCATAACCTGAGCCAAGATCAAGAGTTGGACATCCAGGCACCCCTTGAGCATTTTTTAATGTGTCTGTTTGCCATCTATTAGTCACAGTCATGGTTAAGATCACTAACTTCAATTTAATATTCTAGCTATTTAGGCCTAGGCTTTAGGAAGCAAGGGAGAAAAATTATTAAAATGAGGTTTCTTTTTAATATTATATTTTAATTCCTTTTTTATAGGTGAATCCATATAAGAAGCTGTTTCTGTTGGTCTCTAATAACTACTTCCTTGGAAAGAATCCAGTTATGATTTTATTCTATATAGAGTTTTGTGTAAGCGTTATAGCAAAAATGCCATAAGAATATCTTCACTGATTGGAAAAAATGGTTTTGATTATATCATGCTTTATCTTCAGACATAAATTTCATGACATAGCAAGAAAAAACAAAAAATAATTTTTGTACACAAAAAATAACATTTTTATAGCCTTAATTCCATTAAGATAAAGTCCATAAATGAGTTTCTATGAACAAATAATATATAAGTAAAATAAATATATTTATGCATATATAATTATATACTCTAACTGGTAGTAATCTTTTTAAGTGCAGTCTATATTATACTTCACCAACCCTTTAAGTGTATAAAATGGTAGTGGTTAATTGCTAAGTTAGCACCAATTCAAAAAATGATTTAAAGATAAAAAATCAGATCTCTTGTTCTTAAACAACTGCTACTGATTCATTAAAACCTGCTTTTCTTTTTCCCTCTTTTCATTTCAAGAAATTCATATCAGTATTGGGAACTCCTATCATATTGCTTTCTGAACACTTGGAATTCTCTCTTTGATACGTTCTCTTGGGACAGTGCTTTTCAAACCACAGGTTATAGCCTCATGTAGGTTGTGAAATTAATGATGAACTTTAATGGAATAGAAAATATTAGACTGCACTCCATATAGTCAGAGTGAATGATTGAGTATATTTCCTGGTTTCTGTGTATACTGGGTCTCAATGTAAAGATCCTTGGTCTGACAACTAGGAACCTATTGCTGTTAAAGGTAAATACTTCAGTTTTATTTGTGTGATTATCTCATACTTCCTTTTTGTGCTGAGTATCTCCCCCCACCCACTACCTCGTATGTGCTGTATCTAAATCACTTTGACTATATCTGACCCTCATTGCTGAATGCTCCTTTTATCATCCTTTCATATCATTTTCTTCTCAATAATCATTATTTAATCCCCGTACATACGCATTTGCTTTCACAGAGGCAGCTTTTCAAGAATCTAATCACTTGTCTCTCCACTGCCACCACTAGCACCCTAGTCTATACTGCCATCACTTCTCACTTGGTTCATTGCATGTTTGCACTCTTGCCCCACATTCTGGCAGCCAGAGTAACTTCTTTCTGAAGTGTAAATTAAATCATTATCTCCACATTATTCAGTATCCTCTGGTGTCTTTTCAGAGTAAAATCCAAACCCTTACTGATGGCCTATAATCTGGCCCTTCTGTTTCCTCTCTTGACTGGATCTTTTATTCTTATTTCTTTTGCTTCTTGTGCAAACCATGCCTTACTTCCACCTCAGGGCCTTTACACATCCTTTCTCTCTTCCTTTAAACTCCTTTCCCTAAGATTTTTCTCATGAATTGCTCCTTCTTTTCTTTTAGATCTCTGCTTAAATGTTAACTTTTTTTAAGATTTTTTAATTTATTGATTTGAGAGAGAGAGAGACAGAGGGAGCACAAGCAGGGGCAGAGGCAGACAGAGAGGGAAACAGAGACACAGACTCCCCACCGAGCTGGGGACCTGGAGATCATGACCAGAGTTGAAGGCAGATGCTTAGCCATCTAAGCCACCTTAGGCACCACAATTGTTAACCTCTTATCAGGCCTATCTGGTCAGTGTATCAGGACTGTCACTATACAAAATAGAGTACCTCCACCCTGCAGTGTATTCTTTTAATAGCACTTAGCACCTACCCTGTTGTATATTTTTGTTTGCTTACATGTGTCTCCCCACTATATTTCTATTATGTTCACTACTTAATTCTTATTATTTAGTTTTTGGCATGTTGTAGGCTCTTAACTATTTATTGGACAGATAGATGAATACATTCTCAAAGGAGAGGTAAGATGAGAAGTTTGTGGAGGCAAGGATTAAATGCATAGCTTCTGCCAGTTCTTAAAACAGAGTAAACTACATTATCTCCACTTTTGCTCTTGGATTACATAGTTATTAAGAAGAAAACTTAGAAGAAAATCCAAGGGCTATTTGTTTACAAATTTATCCTACCTAAACTGGGTACTCTGTGCTTATTTATCTCTAGTTAATTTCCTCACACAGGAAAATTTATTAAATGAATAAAATACCTACCTAACATAAAATAGTGCTTTGTGCTATTTTGGCTAATAGAATGGTGAGGGATTCAGTAACTTATATAAAATCCTAGTTAAACTAAAAATACATTAGATTCTGTTATAGTGTGTTCTTAGAAACTAGATTTCCACTTAAAATCTCACATTTTTAAACAAATTATTAACTGATTTGTATCTTTGCTCTTTTTAGGAAGAAAAAAGATGCAGTTGATCCCTTATTATTCAAGTACAAGGTGCAACCCACTAAAAAAGAATTGTATGAGTGTGCTGTTGTTAAAGCAACACAAATCAGGTAAAACTCAGTATCTTATCTATGCTGGTTTAAAAGAGAATGATTATGTTCAATTAAGATTTGCTATAGAACAAACCGTGTTGCATGTGATTGTTCCCTTTTTAAAATAAATGTACACTTACAGACTGATAAAATGAATCCTAATGGACTCCATGAGCCCTTTGTAACTAACCCCAAAGTGTCTTCACTCTAAAAAATTAAGAAGGATCCTATTTATGAGGTACTTCTCATGAGAGAACTCAATTTTCAATGCTGAGAAGTCTGATGGTACTTAGAAATACGTAATTTGTAATATTTTATTCATTAGACACAAACATCTGATCAGTCTCTTCCCATTCCCTAAGAAAGTTAAGTAGTAACAAATTAGTATCTTCAAAAATTCCTGTTTGAGGGGTGCCTGAGTGGCTCAGTCAGTTAAGCATCTGACCCTTGATTTCAACTCAGGTCATGATCTTGGGGTCAAGAGATTGAGCCTTGTGTCAGGCTCCATCCATGCTCAGTGTAGAGTCGTGCTTGAGAGTCTTTCTCTCCCTCTCCCTATGCCCCTCCCCCTGCTCACACACTTTCATTAAGTAAATAAATCTTTTTTTTTTTTTTTAATAAATAAATAAATTCCTATTTGAGTCCTAATCAAAAGAGAGGGGTAATGAGTGGTTAATATTTAAAAGTATTCGCTTTAGGTTACACAGATCTATTTTAGGACAGTCCCCTTTGTTGCCTGCTGGGGTTAGGCCCTTAGTCATCTGAAAGTAAGTTGACATTATCAGCCAACTATCAACTTTCCACCTAGTAGTCAATCTTGTGTTTCATTTGATATAAAATGATTTTACTTGGGGCACCTGGGTGGCTCACTTGGTTAACTGTCTGCATTCGGCTCAGGTCATGAACCCCAGGGTCCTGGAATTGAGCCCCACACTGGGCTTCTTTCTCAGCAGAGAGCCTGCTTTTTCCCCTCTCTCGCCTCCTTACCACAACTATTTGTGCTCGCTCTTTCTCTCTCTCTCTCTCAAATAAATAAAATCTTAAAAATAAAATGATTTTACTTATTCTCATATACCTCTTATCCCCCCATATGTATATACTCATGAGTCCAAAAGAAAAGTGATAATAAATGCTGAGTGAATCCTGAGATACTCTAAGGAGATGTGTGTAGTTTTGTGTTTGGTTGGGTTTTGGGGACCCATCATTAATTTAAGATCTTTGGAGCATTCTGCATCTTATTTTATGTTGAAAAACAGCATTCCCAAAATAATGCTCATAGATTATTCACACTTTTTTTGAACTTTTTTTTTAAGTAGGCACCACACCGAGTGGGGCTTGAACTCATAACTGTGAGATCAAGACCTGAGCTGAAATCAGGAGGCAGACACTTAACCAACTAAGCCACGTAGGTGCCCCTAGATCATTCAGATTTTTGAATTTGTTTAATTTATGGGCAAATGAATAGTAGAGACCACCAATTTTTTCCTTATTCATAGTTTTATCTTTTTTTGGCCTTTAGTTATTCAAGACACGTTCTTTATATAATTTCCTTTAACTCATTTTTCTATTTACTTTTTTATTTACACTTTTTTAAAAGATTTTATTTATTTATTAATTTGAGTGAGAGAGTGAGTGGGGATTGAGGGGAGCAGAGACAGAGGGACAAGCAGACTCCATGCTGAGCGCAGAGTCCAGCACAAGACTCCCATCTCACAACCCCAAGATCACTATCCCAGCCCAATCAGGAATCATATGCTTAACTGACTGAGCCACCCAGGTACCCCTTGATTTATACTTTAAATGTAGTTCTCCTGGATCTTGGTTACAGTTTTAGTAAGTAATTTCTTTCTTAATGGGAGAGCCAAAGAATGATAAGGTAAGAATGTTATACTTGATAATAGAAAACTTAAATGACTTGCAGCTCTTTGTTAGCATCAACAGATAGTGCTGTTGTACAATGAAGAGATGGTACTATTTCTGTAGGAAGACTTTGATATAACAGTAGCACTGACAAGTAGAACTTTCTGCAAAAAATGGAAAGTTATATGTGTGCTGTCCATTATAGTAGCCAGTAGCCACATGTAGCTATTGATCACTTGAAATGTGGCTAGTAATGGTGAGGAACTTAACATTTAATTTTATTAAAAAACCACATGTGGCTAGAAGACACCATGTAGGACAATACAATTCTTGAGGACTAGTATATTTATTCACTAGTCCATAGTTAATTACCTTCTTATTGCCATCTACTGTATATATAGTACTGGGATATCACAGTAAACCAATCCTTTCTTTCATATAGTCCTTTCTATAAGAAAAGAATATACATTTTTGAGGAGGCTACTACTTTAAGACTATATTGTTTATTCACTCTTAGAAGCTTTTGACTTGGCTTTCTCTTGAAAGGAATACATTGAATTCAATTAAAACATTTAGTTTGTTTCCAGAACTTTTCCAGAAATATTTGGGTGTTGGCGGTGGGGGGGGGGGGGGGTGTTTGTTTTTGATTTGATTTTGATGGTGTTTGTTACCATTGTGGTTGCTGTTTTTGAATTTGGGGGCAAGGAAGAATCAAAAATAGCATATTTTTATAATCTTAATTCTAACTCTCTTTCATTTTAATTCCATGAACTTATTGGCTGCCATATGAAAGTTAAATACAAAATATTTTGAAACATGTTCAAGAACGATCGCAATATCCATTTGAATGTTGACTGATTTAGTGTTATGTGATATCTGGTAGTTTACTGATTTTAGTTTTTTAAAGAATTTCAGGGGCATCTGGGTGGCTCAGTGGATTAAGCATCTGCCTTCAGCTTGGGTTGTGATCCTAGGGTCCTGGGTTCAAGACCCATGTCAGACTCCCTGCTCAGTGGGGAGTCTACTTCTCTTCTTTTGTTCCCTGCTCGTGGTGTCTCTCTCTCAAATAAATAAAATCTTAAAAAAAATTTTTTTTTCAATGGTTATATTTTTAGAAAGGATCATCTCATTTTCTAAAATTTGGTTTTACTAAATAGTGTATTTAGTAATAGCAACAAATACACTAATAGTGTATTTAGTGTATTCCTTGAGGTTTATTTGATTTCTAAGTTTTTTTAATTTTTTTTTCTTTAATTATTTATGATAGTCACACACACAGAGAGAGAGAGAGAGAGAGAGAGAGGCAGAGACACAGGCAGAGGGAGAAGCAGGCTCCATGCACCGGGAGCCCGACGTGGGATTCGGTCCCTGGTCTCCGGGATCGCGCCCTGGGCCAAAGGCAGGCGCCAAACCGCTGCGCCACCCAGGGATCCCTTCTAAGTGATTCTTATGCAGCAAATGTGTATATTATGTTTGTAAAGCACATTTATAATAATAGATCCACTCAAGTTGATCTTATAACATTCAACATAAATACTTCTGTATAAAGTTTCTCATAACTTCTATATAAATACTATTGGAAAATGAAATATCCTTCTTTTCCTAAACTTGAATTTGAGATTGTGGATTTATAGAGATTATGGAGTTTGAAATGAATTCTTTGATACTAACACTTCACTCTTTTTCCTCCTTTTTCCCTGGTAGCCGGAGAAAACACTTATTTTCTCGTGATAAATTAAAGCTTTTTCTGAAGCAACACTGTGAACCACAAGATGGGGTCATTAAAATTAAGGTAATGAGAAGTGAAATTATTTATTGGAAGGAGGAGAAAAAAAGGAGGAACAGGTTAAAAAGAACATCAGAAACCAATACTAAGCAGATGGATTGTATTTTATTCATTATCATTAAGGAGAAAAAATCAAGTTTAGAAATCTCACATTGTGAAATAAATAAGTGGTAAAGCTAAGACTATTTTTTTTTGACTGAGAAATATTTAACTCCTTTTGGAGAAATACTAAGTAAAACATCAGTAAAATGGGTAGTGAGATGTATGCATGTGTCAAAAGTCAGCTACTAAATGCTTAAGATTTGTGTATTTCATAGTTAATAGATGTTACATCAAAAGAAAAGAAATGAAAAAAAAAGGAATATATGAGTTTTATGTGAAAATTACCATTTCAAGTCTCTACAGACCAAGATAGATTATTTAACAAATAAAACTGGGACACCTGGTTAACTTGGGAAAAACGAAGTTAGAACTACTCAAATGGGGCAGGGAAGGAAATAAAGCAATTATTAATGTTCTGCATGTTGAAGTACTTAGGAAGAGCAAAAGAAAAGAAATTCCAAGGATAAGACTGATTTGACGATATAAGTTTAATGTAGGTTTATAAACATCACAGGGGTGCCTGGGTGGCTCAGTTGGTTAATAAGCATCTGATTCTTGATTTCAGCTGGGGTCATGATCTCAGAGTTGTGAGTCAGCTGGAAGATTATCTCCCTCTGCTGCCCTCTCCCTACATGTGCGCTCTCTCCCTCCCTCTCTTCCTCTCTCCCTCTCCCTCTCTCTGATAAATAAATCTTTAAATAAAAATGAAAACATAATGAATAGATTTCAAGGGCAAGTGCTAGAAGAAAAATACTTCCAGTAAATACAGTGAGGAGCTCAAATCAATTAGAAAAACACAAATATCCCAGTAGAAGAATAAACAAATAGGCATGATCAAAATTCATAGTGGATGATATATAAAAACTTGAAAACATAGAATCATCTGAAATAATTTTGTTAATGTAAGCATATTTATGTTTTTGTCTTGATAAGAGAAAAAAGCTTAAATTGTGCTCACTCTGTAGCTTTGAAAATCATGGATAGCCATGTAAAAAAGATGCTTACAAAAAGTTAATGATTCAAATACTTGAGAAGTGGCTAGAACTGTGCTGGCATTGGTAGGCAGTCAGTCAATATGAAATGAGTTGTAGTATGTGTATCATAAATAGCAAGTTGGCTAATTTCCCTAATTTATAAAAATCTTATGTATCAATGAACAAAAACAACCTAATTGGGGAAAAAATGGTAGAAAGCCTCAGGAGTTTTACACCAAGGAAAATAGTCAGTAAACATGAACAGAAGTTCACCTTTATTTAATAAAGAAATGACAATTAAAGTGACAGTAAACATTCTTCTCTTAGAGTATAACAACAGATTATTAGCAGATATCTAGTGTACTTGCACACACAGAAATAACAAAGTTTTAATACCTGATGTGGGGCAACCTGGTGACTCAGCAGTTTAGCACCGCCTTTGGCCCAGGGCATGATCCTGGAGTCCCAGGATCGAGTCCCATGTCGGGCTTCCTGCATGGAGCCTGCTGCTCCCTCTGCCTGTGTCTCTGCCCCCGCCCCACCCACCCCCCGCCCGCCCCTCTCTCTCTGTCTCTCATGAATAAATAAATAAAATCTTAAAAAAAAAAAAAAAATACCTGATGTGGTAAGTGTAGTCTGCTATTAAGAGTACTGCAAGAGGGCATCCCCGGTGGCACAGCGGTTTAGCGCCGCCTGCAGCCTAGGGTGTGATCCTGGAGACCCTGGATCGAGTCCCACGTCCGGCTCTCTGCATGGAGCCTGCATGGAGCCTGCTTCTCCCTCTGCCTGTGTCTCTGCTTCTCATTCTCTCTCTGTGTCTCTATGAATAAATAAATAAAATCTTAAAAAAAAAAATACTGCAAGAACACAAAGATGTATTTGTTTATTGTGTATTATGGATGTATGAATGAGGAACATTGGCAATTAATGTATTAAAGCCTATTTTGACCTTTTGTGAGCATATATATTTGAGAAGAAACCACTCATATGCTTTATTCATATGCTAATATGCTAATATTCATATTTAAAGGGCAATCTGTATATTCAGGTGTGATTTACGTGGGATAGTCAACTACCATCTTAATAGACTTTAATGTAAAATCTTAATAGATTCTTGATTTATTATGATAGCCAGAACTGATTGAATTTTAAATGTTCAAAGCTGTATTCTACCAAGATTACGATTATTACACAAAATTTAATTCCCAGTTGAAATGTTTCTGTTTTAACAATTTAAATTTTTGTATCATGGGCAGCCCGATGGCTCAGCAGTTTAGCGCCTGCCTTTGGCCCAGGGCATGATCCTGGAGACCTGGGATCAAGTCCCACGTCGGGCTCCCTGTGTGGAGCCTGCTTCTCCCTCTGCCTGTGTCTCTGCCTCTCTCTCTCTCTCTCTCTCTCTCTGTCTCCCATGAATAAATAGATAAAATCTTTAAAATAAATAAATTTTTGTATCACTATTAAACATTTTCTGAAAAATATTTCTGTAAGAGGCATGTTTTCTTCAAGAGAAATAATAGTGATCTTGGCTATTAGACCAAAAATAATCTTCAGAATTGCTAGCCAAAAATAAAAAGTTTTGAGTTGGACATGGATGCAAGGTGAATAAGTTCTGAAACTTTTAGCTCTAGCAATTTTCCTAACATCACACAACTTCTGGTAAAAATGAGATTGACTTCTCTGAACTTAAAATTCTAAATTGAAACTTGATAAGAATTTATCAGCATTTCTCCTTTGCCAGATCAACTTTAAAATTTGATACATAAAGCCTTTTTTGAAAAAATAAGTTTTATTACCCCCAATTAGGGGGAAAATCTAAATGTTCCGCAATTAGGAAATGATTAAGAAAAATTTATTGGGTTAATACAGTAGATTTGTAACATTAAATATGTGGATTACTTATTTACATAGAAAATTCTGTACAAAATTAGTCAAAAGCAATGCAAACCAAAAAAGATTACTGTATAAACATAATTTTGAAATAGTTTTAGAAACTCTTGAACAGTTAAGAAACTCAGTTGAATAGTTAAGAAACTCTTGAACCATTCTTGCATATTTTATGGGGGGGGAATCCTTTGAATTGAATCGTGGTTTTCTTTCTGGTAAAGCTGACTGATAATAAATCAAGTAAACCAGCTAAAATGTATAACACTGGATAAAGAAGAGATGGTGTTGTATCACACACACAATGGAATATTACTCAGCTATCAGAAAGAATGAAATCTTGCGATTTGAAACAACACAGAGGGAACTAGAGGTTATTATGCTAAGCATAGAGGAAGACAAATACATGATTTCACTCACGTGGAATTTAAGAAATAGATGAACATGGGGAAGGGAAGGAAAAATAAAATGAGAACAGAGAGGGAGGCAAATCATAAAGGACTCTAACTCTTGGAAACAAACAGGGTTGCTGTAGGGGAGGGGGGCGAGGGGATGGAGTAGTTGAGAGATGGGCATTACAGAGGGCACTTGATGTAATGAGCACTGGGTGTTACATGCAACCGATGAATCAGTAAATTCTACCCCTAAAACTTAAAAAAAAAAAAAAATAGAGAGAATTTAAAGATGTGTGTTACTGTATATTAACACATGAGATTCTAATGTTTAGAATGTTCCACTGTTTAACAGCAGTCATATGACATTTTAGAGCGCATCTCTATAAGGCTTCCAAATGGTGTTATTACTGTACCCTATGTCTTTTTTTGTTTTTATGAAGGCATCATCTCTTTCAACATATAAAATAGCAGAACAAGATTTTTCTTACTTCTTCCCTGATGATCCACCCACATTTATCTTCACTCCTACTAATAGAAGAAGAGGGAGACCTCCCAAACGAGTATCTATTAGTCAGGTAAGTAGAGAACGGATAAAAGCCGCATTGTAGCTCTTAATAAAACTGTTGATGGGATACCTGGGTGGCTCAGTGGTTGAGCATCTGTCTTTGGCTCAGGGTGTGATCCCAGAGTCCCAGGATCGAGTCCCGCATTGGGCTTTCTGCATGGAGCCTGCTTCTCCTCCCTCTTCCTATGTCTCTGCCTCTCTCTCTCTCTCTCTCTCTCTCTCTCTGTCTTTCATGAATAAATAAAATCTTAAAAAAAAAAGAAACTGTTGAAAATCACAAGCAGTGTTTGGTTCCCCTCACCCACATAGCCTTAGGAAGGAACACATTTCTTTGTGTACAATGTGTGTAATGTATGTTGATAACTGCTTAGCAGTGAGGCTTGTGGAAGTTTTAAGTGTGAATTGGACATACCTTTAATGCCACAGAGATTTTATACCAAAGTGGAAGCAAGCATATAAGCAGTTACCGAAACATAAAGCAGGAAGAAGCGCAGGGAATAAATTATGGGATTGAAACATGAAGAGCATTTAAAAGATAAAAGATAGTAATAATATTATACTAAGCAGGTTACAGACCATTATTCTCACAAGAAGTACAGTAAAAAAATCTTTTGACATTATTTAACATTGACCATAAAAATGTTTTTGACATAAGCCTCTTTTATAGTTGATGTCTACACCATTTAGTTTTATAAGGTACCTTGGAAATTTTGTTTTGTTTTGTTTTGTTTTCCTAATACATATTTTTAAGATTCTCCTTGTAGATCACTGGTTGTGTTTCCTGGGAGCTTTCTGTGCTAATTTGCAGAGCTATAGAACTAACTCATATTCTGTATGTTGCTATGATTAAGATTATCAAAAGTTCAATTATGCTTAGAAATAGAATCTTATTGTACTATAAAGAAAGTATACTTGATGAAAGTTTTAAAACTTTTATTACGGGAAACCCGGGTGGCTCAGCAGTTTAGCACCGCCTTCAGCCCAGGGCCTGATCCTGGAGACCCGAGATCCAGTCCCACATCGAGCTCCCTGCATGGAGCCGGCTTCTCCCTCTACCTGTGTCTCTGCCCCTCTCTTTCTCTCTCTCTCTCTCTCTCTCTCTCTGTCTCTCATGAATAAATAAAATCTTTTAAAGAAATAAAGATTAATAAATAGAACTTTTATTAAGAACAAGCAGACCATCAGTTTGTAAAAGTTTCTCCCTTTTTTTAGGAGGACAGCGTTGCTAATAAACAGACTATTGCAAGTTATAGGAACAAAGCTACTAAAGAAAAAGACAAACTTTTGAAACAAGAAGAAATGAAGTCACTGGGTAAGTTTTAATATTCTCTCCAAGAACTGTTTAGGTAGAGAAAAGAATTTTTCTGTGTTTGGTGGAGGGTATTTCTGAAATGGCATATTTCTGTTATTTGGGGTTCTTTTTTTAAGCATAGTTTTTCTCCCTGCATCTATAGACTTTTATGATAAATGAGATGTGCGTTCATCTCTTAAGAGATTCTGCATTTCTAACAAGGTGATACTTTGCTACTAGTCTTAGGGCCACACTTAGAGTAGCAGGACTTTGAAAGGCAGGTATATGTTCCAGTGCAGTACTTTATCTTAAACCCAGTCAACCTGCTTTCCCATTTTAATCCCCTGCTGGCTCCCTCCAGCAATTTACAACCCCTGTGACTCTACTGATCACATTTAACCATTATTTCAGGGATTCTTTTGTTACCTTAAAAAATATGTTATTTTCCGTCTGTGAATAGTTCTAAGTTTGACCTTCTCCACAGCTTTTGAAAAGGCTAAATTAAAAAGAGAAAAAGCAGATGCCCTAGAAGCAAAGAAAAAAGAAAAAGAAGATAAAGAGAAAAAGAAGGAAGAATTGAAGAAAATTGTTGAAGAAGAGAGACTGAAGAAGAAAGAGGAAAAAGAGAGACTTAAAATAGAAAGAGAAAAGGTATTCATTCAAGTATATTAGCTATGCTCACTATATAATAAATAGTGTTTTGCATATTTAAATTCATGGTTAGGGATCCCTGGTGGCACAGCGGTTTGGCGCCTGCCTTTGGCCCAGGGCGTGATCCTGGAGACCCGGGATCGAATCCCACATCGGGCTCCCGGTGCATGGAGCCTGCTTCTCCCTCTGCCTGTGTCTCTGCCTCTCTCTCTCTCTCTGTAACTATCATAAATAAATAAAAAATTTAAAAAAAAATGTTAGCTATTAAAAAAAAAAAAAATTCATGGTTAATTTTCTTTTTTTTTTTTAATCCATGGTTAATTTTCAAATGCTTTTACCTCTTTTATTTATATTTCTAGTTGTACATAGAGTGCTGATAAAGTTACTGGTTTAGCTTTCTTTTGCTTTGGAAAATTTAATGAATAATTTAGAGTTCAACGTATATATATACATGCCTTTATACCCAAAACCTCTTAAGTACAATTCTTTCTCTTTTTTAAAGATTTTATTTGGGATGCCTGGGTGGCTCAGTGGTTGAGAGTCTGCCTTCGGCTCATGGCATGATCCTGAGTGTGGGGATAGTCCCACATTGGGCTCCCTGCAGGGATCCTGCTTCTCCCTCTGCCTATGTCTCTGCCTCTCTCTCTCTCTCTCTCTCTCTCTCTCTGTCTCTCATGAATAAATAAATAGTCTTTTTTTAAAAAGATTTTATTTATTTGAGAGAGAGCACAAGTGAGAAAGAGGAAGAGAGCACAAGCAGAGGGGCAGAGAGAGGAGAAACAGACTTCCCACTGAGCAGGGAGCCCAACATAAGGCTCAATCCCAGGACCCTGGGATCATGAGCTGCAGGCAGCCACTTAACCTCCTGAGCCACCCAGGTGCCCCTTAATACAATTCTAAAGTCCATTTTCTTCATTATTTAGACTTCCAAATTTATGGAAGATGATATCCATAAAACTTGCAAAAGTAAAATACATAATTAGAAAAATGCAATAGAATCTACAAATATCAAGAATATTAGTGTTATTCTCCTTGAAGAACAAAGTATCTGTAAAAATAGATTTTTCAATAAATCTTTTATTAAAAAAATATATCTTTTATATATTTTTATAAGATATTCCTTAGAGAATTCTGTGGCTGGTTTTCTCCTGAGTCAGTAAGTGTCATTCATTTTCTAGGATATTCACAAATAGCCCTAGCTGATCTTATTACACCCTGTGCGCATTTAAATTGCCTCTAGTTCCTTGAACTATTTCAAATAGGCCATTGGGATGGATGTGGAGGTATAATATATGTACACTCAAGAAAATGTAGAGGACAAAAAAACCACTTGTAATCTAAATGTGGTTATATTTAGAGATAGCATTTAAAAATTTTTTTTATTTATTTGAGAGAGGGGATGGGCAGAGGGAGAGGGAGAGAGAATTTCAAGCAGACTCCCTGTTGTGCATGGAGCCTGATAATGGGGCTCTTTTCCCAAGACCCTGAGATCATAACCTGAGCCAAAAACCAACAGTCAGATGATTAACAGGCTGAGCCACCCAGGTGCCCCTAGAGATAGCATTTTTTAACACTTGAATTTATTTCTAATCTTTATTCTGGGCCTTAAAAAAGATGCAGCATCTGTAATTTTGTAATTTTTCTGTTTTGTTTAATGTTGAACTATTTCTTCCTGGTATTAAGTAATAAGTAAGGTGGGATTTTTAGTAACTGCATGATAGTTAATCAGATAAGTACAGGTAAGTGCTTTAAAATTTTTTGCTCATAAAAAAACATAATAAAATAAAATAAGATAAAATTTTTTGCTCATCAATAATGGTACCCTATTCAAATTTATGAATTAAAAGTCTTTACTGTTTTTGGATTATGTCCCTGGATAAATTCATAGAAGTAGAATAATAAGTCAAAGGGTAAAGATACTTAACACTTTTTCTATACACATACATAGATATGTGTTTGCTAAACATGCTTATTTTACACCCTTAGCAATAGTGAATGAGAATACCCATCTTATGGGGTGTAGGGGGAAGACTTACTATAGCAGACTACTTAAAGCACAATTAGTAAGTTCTGTAACTATCTCTAGTCGTTATATGTTGAAAATTTGATAAGTTCACATCTGTTACCTCCAGTGGTCCTGAATTTCAAAGGAAGAGAATAATATGAACATGTTAAATATTTGTTGGAAAATAATTATAAAATATAATATAAAATAAAATATTTTATTTGCACTCTGCTTTATTGGAGATTTTTTAGGGTCATTATTTATCTTCCAGTGTAAAATACCAGAACCAAAAAGTAAGGGTGTCAAAAGACCAAATGAGCAAGACTGATGACCTGGATTAAAAGAAAAAAAAAAAAAATCTACCAACTGTGTTCTGATATTGCTTTTACTTACCCGTCCCTCTGTCCTTAGGCTATTAGGTTTAAATGAATCTTGAAAATAACTAGGTTACAAATATGGGGGGAGGTTTTATTTTAGGTACTCTAATAATTTGTTACCTTACTTTGTCAAGATTCAATTGATTTGAAGTAGGAGAAGAGCCGCTATAGGCAGTCAGATTGAATTAATATTTATCCAGGGGCTACTCTGTGTGAGACATTTTCCATCTTTGTAGCAATTGTGTTAGGCAGGCATTGTTTTGATCAGTGGTTCTAACACTTTACCATGCATCAGAATCACCAGAAAGACTTACTAAAACATCAACTGCTGGGTCTCAACCCGAGTTCCTTGTTGAGTAGGTCTGGTTTAGGGCCCAAATATTTGTAATTTTTACAAGTTTCTAGATGATGCTGATGCTGCCTTATAAAATTCTTATACAAATTTTTATTAACCTTATGTTTTAGGAAAGAGAAAAATTACGTGAAGAAAAGCGAAAATATATGGAATACTTAAAACAGTGGAGTAAACCTAGAGAAGATATGGAATGTGATGATCTTAAGGTATAAGCATGTTATGTGATATTTCACACCCATACTCTATGTGCTGTGTGGCTTTGCTGATGAAATTTTTCTTTCTTTTTAATAGTGGCTTCTTCATATTTAAGAAGAAATAGCTAATTAACCAAATGCAGTATTTAAGAGTTCTGAAGCGACACTGTTAGTAGTTTATAACAAACTTTGATAATAATTCTCATTCTGCAGATATAATTTGTCATTTGTATGATCGCCGATAATCCAGTATTATCATTTCATCTCAGTTCATAAGGAATCTCTTCTAAATTTAGTAGATGGTAGATTAATTCTATTCCATATCCTAAGGAGATCCTGCTTTAAAGTTAATATTGATGCAGCTAATGCCTTGATCTCAGAATCTAGGTTAAAAGTCCCTCTTAATTAGAAGTGTTGTCAGAAATACACATCAGCCCAAAGCTGTTCTTAGTTTGGTAAAGAAAAATGTCCCTAGTGACTGTGCTTTAGTAAAGCTGGCATAAGGCCAAGGCAACCATAATCTTATAAGTTCCAAAGTTGATTGTGATAAATATCCAGGGTTGAGAATCACTAGTCTACCTGAAATAAATCTTACTCAGTAAAAAGTATATATCTACCTTTTACAGTTTTCTGTACTTGACTTAAATAGTTATATAAATTGTTTAATCTTCCAGGAACTTCCAGAACCAACTCCAGTGAAGACTAGACTACCTCCTGAAATCTTTGGTGATGCTCTGATGGTTTTGGAGTTTCTTAATGCTTTTGGGGAACTTTTTGATCTTCAGGATGAGTTTCCTGAGGGAGTAACCCTAGGCAAGTGCTATTGCTATGTTATAGTTCACCCTAAAATTAGTAGCTTAAAATAATAAATCATTATCTCTCAAAGTTAGAGAGATAGAGTCACTGGAACTAGCCGTCCAGCTCTTTCTTGAAGTCTCTCATGTGGTTACAGAAAGTGGCTGGGACTGGAGTTATCTGAAGGCTTACCTGACTGGGTGGGTGTTCAAGATAACTTCCTCATACAAATGCCTGGTGCCTCAGTGCTCCTACATATGGCGTCCCACTCCATCAGGATAGCATATACTACTTATGTGGTATCTAAGGCTCCAAAAAGAAGAGGACAGAAACTGCCAGTCTTCTTAAAGGCTAGGCTTGGAACTGCAAACCTTATTTCTGTCATATTCCATTGGTCAGGCCTGCTGGGATTTAAAGGAATGAAGGAATAGATTCCTCTTCTCGAAGGTGTCATGGCTTATGGAAGTTCAGGGGAGAAAGGAGTTGACATTAGCTGCATTTAGAGACAAGTTACTGCCTACCTTTAATTTGTGATTCTGTATTGCCTCTGTACTTTTGCTTTTATAAACATCATAAGAACTACATTAAGGAGGGCTTTGAATCTCATTTTGGATTTTTAATTGTCAAATAGCTAGATAATTTTCTTAAAATCAAAATAAAGCCCTCAAAGACAGAATTATAATGCCATTGTTATTTTAATAAAAGTATATTCTTCAGGAGGGCTTTTACATTCCATCAGTTTCTCTTTATGAGCAGAGTGAGGCATAATCATTGTGCCTTACAGACCAAGGTCTAAACAATGCTGGTTTAGGTAAGATAAATTAGATAAGAAACATTTATGACTTGGATACAATATTAAGATTACACCTAATACTAATGATTACCTCTCCTTTGCACTACTTGGTAAACAGTAATGTCCCACATAGCTCTTGAGAACAGTGGGACAACAATAACAAATCTTTTTTGAGTTGTTATTCAAATTAGAATAAAATGATGATTTTTAATATGTGCTTTAATTTGCACCTGAAATTTAAACTTAAAATGAAAATATTGATCTGAGGAGGCTAATTTTGCTTTTCTTGAATGTAGTGATTTTGGCTTATGATTTTATTATATTTCATTGTAATCATTATAATTTGTTTTTTTATTTTGCCTTGGATAATACTCTACTTTGATAAATAGACACTTAAAAAAATCATTACACAGGCTGTTGTTTGATTAAAATGTTTATTATTCCAATGGAGTTGTTTTTTTCAGTACATGAACGGAACTTTAAATTCATTTTAAACATTTTATTCACAGAAGTGTTAGAGGAAGCTCTTGTAGGAAATGACAGTGAAGGCCCACTATGTGAATTGCTTTTTTTCTTCCTGACTGCCATCTTCCAGGCGATAGCTGAAGAAGAAGAGGAAGTAGCCAAAGAGCAAATAACGGATGCTGACACCAAAGGTCAGAATTCACTATTATTGCTGATTGATAGTAGCTTTGTAGCTTTGGAACTGATTTTTGAAGGTTATTTTAAAATTTACCTTGATTTTACAGTTACAAAATACAACTGTTCATGTTCCCCAATTCTTGAGTCATATATGAACAATACATTATCAGTTTCATAAAAACTAATATATCCTGTTTCTGATGACCTTAAAATATCTACTCCCATCCCACAATCTATCTTGCTTTTCATTCCTTTAGATTTCCCCTATGATTTAGGAGCATTACAGATGTCATTGACCAGCATCTCTAATTCCAAGAGATTCTTCTAAATGGCAATGATTTTTTTTTGCCTCCACCTAGGAAATACTTTAATTATTGTTATCATTACTTTAAATTGAAAATGCTATTGCTGATTTCATTTGAGATGTGACAGTTTGTAGATAAGAGTCATGTAAAATTTAATTTTTTTATTTCACCAACAGTTTGAACTAGAAATTTTGCTGTTTAAATTCTGTGCACTTAAATATCTAAAGTCAGTGTATGGCACATATTAATGTAGGACTAATTCTTGGAGAAACCCTTTCTTATTTTTAAAACAGAGTATGATCACTATTTTGTTTAGAACTTACCTTAACCAGAGGAATTGTTAAGCATTTGTATTAAGAGATTGATTTGCTTCCTGAATCATACTCTCTGTGAACTTTGCCACATAAAAGATTTAGGATCGGAAGCCTTTTTAAACAGTACTTAAGTGTATTTGCATAAAAATTCACAATAAGAAATAACTTTTGGGAGACATTTTGTTAGCATTCTCTATACAAAAAGATGGGACATTGTTGCATTCAGATAGTATTGTTGACCTTAGATAACTTGAGCTTGTATTTTTATGCCTGGTCCCTGAAGCAACAGGATGATGATAACTATGCATCTGATGTTGATTATCTTTTTATTTTACAGCCTGAGTTCAAACAAAATATATTCTCTAACATGAGTGCTAACCACCATAGGTCCCTTATCAAGGTCATTTTAATAGTGTTGTCCCTTTTATCATCTCAGATGACTTAGTCCATAAAATGAGACTGAACTAAAGGGAAATTAGAAGGGCAAACCATTGATAAAAGTCTAAAGATTTTCTGAGATAACAAGTACCAGCACTAAAGATGCATTATCTAAGAAAATGTAGCAGATACTCATTCTTTTAGCCATTAAGTTCTTTTAATGACCAGTAACATCACAGGGTTATGGACCAAGTTCTGACCATAATATAAGGTATAAATTTGTATTTAATTCAGAATTTGAGGCAGACGAATTTTGTAGTTTTGTAATGACAAAAAGTGGGGTGACAAGGAAATTATGTTGGAAAATCAGATAGCATAAAGAAAAAATATATGTGACTATTGGCGTTTGTATTGCCATTGTAAGTTCCTTTCATGATTTGTTCGATCTGTAATTTTTACAGCTCTAATCCTGTATAGGACTATCTATACATACTAATACAAGGTCTACCTCTGAATAAGTATTGGTCGTTAAATAGAGGTTTTAGTGTTCCTTTTAAAGCTATTTATTTAAATGTCAGGGAGAGGAAAAAATATGTTTTGGAATTTTTCCACCCTTTTTCACTTCCCTGTTGTATTGGCTGCATTTTACAGTTATTTCAGTTATAGTAGGGACCCTAGGCTATTCTCCCAAGTATTTTCCTCATGTTTTCCTATCGCCATAACAAAAAAGCTTTGCCACAGTCCTTTCTGAAAGCAACAGATGGGGATGCCTGGGTGGCTCAGCAGTTGAGCATCTGCCTTTGGCCCAGGGCATGATCCTAGAGTCCTGGGATCAAGTCCCACATCAGGCTCCCTGCATGGAGCCTGCTTCTCCCTCTGCCTGTGTCTCTGCCTCTCTCTCTCTCTCTCTCATGAATAAATAAAAAACTATTAGTTTTTATAGTGTTAAATATAAAACTATATAGTTTTATTTATTTTTTTTAAACTATGTAGTTTTATAGTGTTAAACACTATATATGCAATATTTCATTTACCATCCTTGTTGTATAAATAGGTATAATAGATTGGTAGATTATTATTAATTATTTTCTGCTTTTAACAAAAAAACTTTGACTTAAGGAGTAAGTAACTTGCCCAAAGACACATGGCTAATAAAGTGATGGGGGATACAGACTCAGCCAGTCTGCTCTAGAGCCTCATAATGGCTATGCTATATTGCCTCATAATATGGCAAAGATGTTGAAAATTTTAATATTTGTTTCCCTCGCCTTGCCTATAAAATTATCTGTCTTCAAGAAGATCTGAATTGTTTGGCCTTTGATCTCCCTTTTTTTTGTATCAAATCTTGGAAATTAATCTTACATCATGAGCTTAAAAGCCTTCAAAGTATAAGAGGAAGAGCATCCTCCTTAAATAACATAGTTTTGTGTATATACTGAAATCTCATTGTTTAGTGTTAGAATTGTAGATTCTAGATTACTATGATGATAAATGAAACTTTCAGCTGTACAGATGACCCTTGAAGAACACAGGGGTTAGGAATGCCAGCCGTCCCCACTCCCAGCCAAAAATCCACGGATAACTTTTGACTCTCCCAAAACTTAACTGCTGGCAGCCTTAATGATAATACAAACAGTTAACATACATTCTGTATATTATATGTATTATATGGTTTATTCTTACAATAAAGGAAGCTAGAGAAAAAATGGTATAGAGAAAATACATTTACAGTACTCTACGTAAAACTGCTTATAAGTGGTCCCACAGAGTTCAAACACATGTTATTCAAGGGTCAAATGTATTTTCTTGGTATGATGTATCGAAGTAACTGTCTCTAAGCAAATCCTAGAGTAATAATGCAGTTTTGTGAGAGTGCCATTTTTGTAGATAATTGAATTAAAGAATACATATTTCATTATGCTAGTTTAACACAATTAAAAATAAACTCTCATATTGTTGGTTGTCCATTTCCTAAGGCCTTTGTAACTTTGTCCTAGGAAATTAAAACTTACTGCAGATAACATAGGTTAAATGTGGTGAAGAGTGCCAGTCCACTTTTATAGCTCTGTAACTAAGACTGTTGTTAATTTTAGAGTGCCTATTAATTTTGTTTGGCTTTCCATGTAAAATGAAAATCGAGGAAGTTTTAGTTCTAGTATTTCCTTGGTAAGGAAGAACATAATGTCTGTCATTTAAACTGGATTCGTGGCCTGGTAGGGATAACTTCTGCATATAATGCAGTGTTTAGTCAGATAACTTCTCCTTTGTGGTAGTGTTCTTTCTTTAACCGCCATGAAATTGTCATTGATTGTAATCAGACATGATCCCAGAACTGCCTTTTTCCTTTTAGTAAAGGACAGTAGTTCTGTTCTCTGAGGTTCATTTTGTCAGCTTGTGAACTTTCAGAAGGGAAACATAATGGAAGGTTAAGGAACCATGGAACCAGTTTAGCCCAGTGATTTTCCAGCTCTAATCCATGGAATGCTGTGACTTGTACAGGGATTCCTCAGTGCCACTTGCAGGAAAGTTGGCAAGATGATTGGGCAGGATTATCATCTCCATATCCCACTGAACAAGGGAACTTTTATCTCTTTTGTATTGTACTCCCAAGAAATATTTGAAGAATTTAAAATACTGATCTAGACTCACTCCTTTAAGAAAAATGAAGCCAATTAAGTCGACTTGTCTAAAGACAACACAACTAAGAACTAAGGGACTGGCAGAGCTAAGACTAGGGTATGTATTATCTGACTCAGTGTGAAGTTACACCCACTGTACTATGATATAACAAGAGTTTTTTGTAAGCTTGAAGTTTTGTAGGCTTAGTTGTTTTTTTTTATCATTTGTGTATTATAATTAGGAATAATTGTATATGCTAATGCTTTAAATACATTTGTGCCAGTAGATTTACTCTGTAGTTCTGTTTGTAAGCTAGGCATGATTTTCAGAGTTAAAGCAATTTACTTAGAAAATACAGGGAAATCTTCCTGTTGTTTCTTGAATTGGAGAGTCTTCAAAATAAAAACAGGAACTTTAAATGAAGAGGATAAATCAGTGGTTAGAAGACAGCAGTGCTATCATTGTTTTAGTTCTTTGTGCTGGTTTTCTGATTATAACCCATACTTTGTTATGATTCGATCTTAAAATATTTATAAAAGATTGGAGATCTCCAAATACACTCTGGTTTTGAAAGTAGACTTTTCTAAAGTTATGTTGAGTGAGGAGATTTGTTTTTAATTCTAAAGGGCATTTTACTATTTTTTTGGAATGTATATGTGCATCTTGATAACTTGGGAATTGTCTTCTATGTTAACTAAGGAAAATATGAGTGTAGTACATGTCTTAGTATTTGTCTTAGTATTTACAGTTCTAGGTGGACACTAGGCAGGATGTGAATGATGCTTGTTGTACCTAGTGTTGGTTCTTTTGAGGCTCCTGAATATTAAGCTGTTTGCTGTTCCTTTCATCATTTTAAAAAGGCATTATTCCCAAATATTCCAGCTTTGATTTGCACTAGAATAAAGTGTTTATTTCCTTAAAGATTTAACAGAGGCTTTGGATGAAGATGCAGACCCCACAAAATCTGCACTGTCTGCAGTTGCATCTTTGGCAGCTGCATGGCCGCAGTTGCACCAGGGTATGTGTGGGTTTTTTTTTTTTATTGGCTTTTTATTTTTAATTTTATAAAGGTACATTTTACACTGCTGAGAATCTATTGCTTATGTTCTAAATGACTATTTCATTTTTTAACAACTATAGGCTGCAGTTTGAAAAGCTTGGATCTTGATAGCTGCACTCTTTCTGAAATCCTCAGACTGCACATCTTAGCTTCAGGGGCTGATGTAACATCAGCAAATGCAAAGTATAGATACCAAAAGCGAGGAGGATTTGATGCAACAGATGATGCCTGTATGGAGCTTCGTTTGAGCAATCCCAGTCTAGTGAAGAAATTGGCAAGCACTTCAGTGTATGATTTGACACCAGGTAAAACTTTGCAAGTTGGAATTTGTATAACCTGCCCACTTCCTCCCCTCTTCTATCTCTTTAGCCCAGAAAACTAGGTACTGATGAGAAGTGTTAGATAATATCAGTTTTAATTATTTTTTTCTAAGATTTTTATTTATTTATTTGAGAGAAAGACAGAGAAAGTACAAGCAAGGAAAAGGGCAAAAGGAGAGAGAGGAAGCAGGCTCTCCGCTGAGCAGGGAGCCCAGTTTGAGGCTTGATCCAGGACTCTGGAATCATGATCCAAGCTAAAGGCAGATGCTTGACGACAAACTGAGCCACCCAGGCACCCTGATAGCAGTTTTAATTAAAAGAGAACGAGAACAGTCCTTAAAAAAATTGTTGGAATACAATTAGTGACCCAAATGGAGACTACTGTTGTTAATTCGTATTAGCTTTAACTCTTTCTGATTTTTCTGTTCTTTTTCATTTGGATTTTCTATTACTTTAAAAATTTGTGGTTTATCTACTAAAGTGAGAATTAGCTAACTTTCACTTTTATTCGTCAGTGTATCAGAAATTTAGGCTGTAGCTGCTAAATTCTAACATTTACTTGAATAGAATTTGAGATATGAGAAACGGTATATAAAGTTAAGATGCAGGGGACGCCTAGGTGGCTCAGCAGTTGAGCGTCTGCCTTCAGCTCAGGGCCTGGTCCCATCGTCCAGGATCAAGTCCCGTGTCGGGCTCCTTCTGGGGAGCCTGCTTCTCCCTCTGCCTGTGTCTGTCTCTCATGAATGAATAAATTTAAAATTCTTTAAAAAAATAAAGTTAAGAAGAAGTTATTTTTCACTTCCATTTTTTTAAGATTATTTATTCATGAGAGACCCACATAGAGAGAGAGACAGAGACACAGACAGAGGGAGAAGCAGGCTCCTTGCAGGGAGCGTGATGCGGGACTCCATTCCCAGATCCGGGAACACACCCTGAGCCTAAGGCAGACGTTCAACCACAGAGCCACCCAGCCATCCCTTTCACTTCCTTTTTTAAATAAAAAAATTACGGTGCACAAATATGTAAAGCTTAATTTAATATGCTTATTTAAGAGAACATGTAATAAGAGTGTCTTCATTGCTAAGATTTATATAGGTTTTATAATTTATAGTAGTGTTTTTGTGCAGTATTTTCAGAGTGATTTGCCTATTGCCATTTTTTAATTTCATATGGTAATAACATTTTTTATTTGAACTTCCTAAGTGAGCCTAAAAATTAAAACTTGAAAAAAATTCTGTCATTAGAGAATTTTTCATGTCTATTTAACTGGTCTATATGGTACTTATTAGTATTTGAAATGCCTTGTATATCACATATCTGTTAATTTGGATTCAGAGGTGCTTTTTTCTGAAGACATGCCATTAACGTGTTTGATCTTGAGGTTTTTCCTATTCTTTATTAAGCATTTTCACATTAAGCCACAAATTAAGATTTTTCAAACAATTCTTTTTTATCCTTGATGATACAGAAGTTATTTACCAATTTTTGACAGGAGAAAAAATGAAGATACTTCATGCTCTCTGTGGAAAACTACTGACCCTAGTTTCTACTAGGGATTTCATTGAAGATTATGTTGATATATTACGACAAGCAAAGCAAGAATTCCGGGAGTTAAAAGCAGAACAACATAGGAAAGAGAGGGAAGAAGCAGCTGCTAGGTAAGAGATAATTATAGTCAGTTGTGCTAATGAAGGCTGTTTATTTCTTTGCATCTAAAACGATATTTCACATCGGGTTGTAATGTGATACTGGCTCACACTAATGTGTGATGGCTTAACTAAGAGATTATGAGTGAATTACTACATTATGATTTTGTGATAACATTTAAAGCACCTTCCATAATTTTTTTTATTAAAGGCAAGATACTAAAAGTTAAAAGTATCTTCCATCAAATAGACTAATATTTTATGTTAACTTTCAGAATTCGTAAAAGGAAGGAAGAAAAACTGAAGGAACAAGAACAGAAAATGAAAGAGAAACAAGAAAAACTGAAGGAAGATGAACAAAGAAATTCAGCTGCAGATATATCTGTTGGGTATGGTTTGAATTACAGTGCTCACCAGACTTTATACGAAGAATAAAAATCAGGGGCACCTGGGTGGCATGGTGGTTGAGCGTCTGCCTCTGGCTCAGGTCGTGATCCCAGGGTCCTGGGATCAAGTCGCATCAGGCATTCTCCCTCTGTCTAGGTCTGAAATGCTGAAGTTTTAAAAACTAGTTTTCTAGTTTTTTATTTATAGGTACATAATAATTATACCAGTAGGCCTATGAAATTTACATATAGGGAGTCCTCAGGTATACGTGTGTTATGTTAAAAAATACTTTCAGGGAATCTAGAACTCATTTTCTCATAGAATTAATGTCATAAATGATAATTGCCCAGAAAACCTTTCAATAGTCTATTTTAAACCAGTAATACATTTCTAGCATTACTAGTGGTATCTCCCCACTCCACCTCCACCTATCACAGTTGTACACTGTGTTTCACAAAACTCCTCTGAGTTTATTGAGGAATAGGGATGAAATTGGAGGTTTTAATAGATTGGTATAGGGAGAAGAAGGAAGCACATTAAGTAATTTAGTGACTTAGATACTCTATTGCAATTTGAAAATATTTGGGATGAAAATAGGCTCTGAAAACAAGTGGGAATTTTTGCATATTGTAGATGGCAAACCATATTCAAATTTTGCAGAAATAATTTTTTTATGAAATTGCAGAGGAAGGTTCTATAAATCTCAGTGTTCTGATATTAGTATATTGACTTTTAGTTATATTTGCATATAAAAATACCCATTAACTCGTAAGGTCATAGGTCACAAACGTGTAACAGCTGTATTTTATATGGCCATCAACAGTATTTTAAGAAATGGAATTTGGATAGATTAGCAAAATTAATCTGATACCTAAAGCACAAGCAATCAAAGAAAAAAAATAATTGGATTTATTCAAGCTTAAAAACTTCTGTACTTTGAAGAACACTGTCAAGAAAGTAAAAAAAGACAACCCAGTGAATGGGAAAAAATATTTACAAATTGTGTGTTAATAATGGTTTAATATCCAGAATATATAAAGAATTCCTATAACTCAACAATAAAAGAACAACCCAATTAAAAAATGGGCAAAGGATTTTAATAGGCATTTCTCAAAAAAAAAAAAAAAGATATGCAAGAAGCACATGAAAAAGACACTCAACATCATTAGTCATTAGGGAAATGCACATCAAAATCACAATGAGATATTACTTCACACTCACTAGATGGCTGTAATCCAATTAAGGGACAATAAGAAGTGTTGGTGAGAATGTGGAGAAATTGGAATTCTCATGCATTGCGGGTGGATGTAAAATGGTGCAGCTGCTTTGGGTAAGTTTGGCAGTCTCTCAGATAATAAAATCATTTGTTTACCATACAACCCAGCAGTTCCACTCCTAGGTATACACTGAAGAGAATTAAGAGCATATGTTCATCCAAAAATGTATATACAAAAGTTCATAGTTTCATTATTCTTAGTAGGCAAAAAAAGAAAGGCAATAACCCAAATGTTCATCAGTTGATGAATAGATAAACGATGTATTTCTTCAGCAGAATGTTGGTCAGCAATAGAAAGGAATAGAATTCTCATACATGCAACAATGTGGATAAACTTTGAAGACATTATGCTAAAAAAAAAGAAAAAAAGAAAGAAAGAAAGAAAACATTATGCTGAGTTAAAGAAACCAGTCACAAAAGGCCATGTGTTGTTGTATGATTCCTTTTAGATAAAAAGTCCAGAATGGGCAAATCCACAGCAAAAAGTAGATGAGTTGTTACCAGGGTAGTGAGGAAGAGGAAATGGAAGGTGACTACTAATGGCTATAGAGTTTTTCTTGGGGGATAATGAAACTGTCCCGGAATTAGATAAGGGTAATGTCTGCACAACTTTGTAAATATATTAAAGACCACTGAATTTATACACTCTAAAATGATGATTTTAGGATATGTGAGTTATAGCTCGATTTTTTTTTTTAAATTTTATAAACCTTTTGGATTTCTATTGAAGTATAATTGACTTATTGTGTTAATCATTTAGGGTATATAACATAATGATTTGATATATGCATATGTTATGAAATAATTTTTTATTTTATTATTTTTTTATGTTATGAAATAATTACCACATAAGTTTAGTTGCTATTCATCACCTCCTATACTTACAGATTTTTCCCTTGTGATCTCTTAATTAAAAAAAAAAAACACATTATAGATTCCACCATTTCGTACTTTTTTAATACTCATCTAGCCTAGCTTCACTCATTTTACATTATCTCTCTGGCTCCTAAGAACATTTGATATTTGGTAAAGAACACAAATGGTAGAACTTATTTCAAGGTTCATACAGTTTTAGTTTTAATTTGGATAGCATAATGAATTAGATAAAACATCTGTCTTGTCATTCAGCCTACTTAGTTTATCTGAAATGTTATCTGCTCTCCTCTACTATTTGTCTACTTATCTACTTTCTAGTCTGAGCCAACCATTACCTCCGAGCCAGCTGCCTGGACTGATACAGTGACCCATTGTCTCCCCTCATCTCCTTTCTCTCCCCGATCATTTTCCACATAGCAGCCGAAGTGCTTTCTAAACCCATCATTTCCCTTTTCTAAAACTCTTCTATTTCTTTTCCCATAGCTTTTTGAATAATGCCCTACAAAGCCAGGTGTGATCTAACCCTGCCTTTTTCTCATCCAGTTCTTGGATAACTTCTTTTTGTTTTATTATTTTCTCAAAATGATAAGCTCCTTCCTTTTCTCTTCAGCTCAGTGCCTTTGTACATGATATCCCCTGTGCCTGAAATGGAGATTTCTTCTCACTTGCTATCTTACGCCTGCCCAGTCTCCCTAGTCTCGGTTTAAATGCCACTCCCTCAGGCAAGGCTTTCTTGATTCTTGAGACTAGATTTGTTTCTCATTGAATTGCTTTTATAGCACCTTGAACTTCTCATTTTTTAATAGTTATTACAAATTTTAATTGTATAATTGTGTTATTATCTGTTTTCGCTGCAAGAATATAAACTCTGTGTCTGTCTTCTTGTCCATTACTTCCTAAACATGATGGCTAGCACTTCATAAGCAGGCAATAAATACCTCATGAATGGAATTACATATTCATTAATGAAAATAATCCTTGTTTTTTTCATTAAGGGAGGAAGAAAGGGAAGATTTTGATACTAGCACTGAAAGCAAAGAAACAGAGCAAAAGGAACTTGATCAAGACACAGTCACTGAGGATGAAGATGACCCAGGATCACATAAAAGAGGAAGAAGGGGTAATACAGAAATTTCTTAAGGGCATGCCTGATTGTTTTAATTAATAAGGCACTTTATAATTCAGCTATCCTGAAATATGTATTAGATTACTTCATTTGTGATTCCAAGGTGTATATGTTTCTTAAATGCTCAACTCATAGCTGTGATAAGTTTTTTAAATGGTGACCATCTTGTTTAAAAAAATGGTGTTGGAAGTTATATTTAGTTTTTATTCTCATATAAGTTATTCTTGAGGGAAGGGTGACAATATTCATATTGTTTTGTTTTTTTTAAGATTTTATTTATTTGAGAGAGAGCATGAACGGGGGAGGAGGGGCAGAGGGAGAGAGACAAGCAGGCTCCCCACTGAGCAGGGAGCCCAACTCAGGGCTCAATGTCAGGACCCTGGGGTCATGACCTGAGCAGATGCTTAACTGACTGAGCTACCCAGGCACCTCTTCAGATTGTTGTTGTTGTTTTTTTAATTCAATTTTCATATTGTTTTAATAGGCCCATTTCTCATAACTTCCAACTTTTGGTTAGTCAGCGAGTTTTGTTGAGTTTTTGTATTTACTATTTTATATTAGGCCAAATAGAAATTTTTATTCTATTGCATACTCACTCAACATGCATTAAGTGCCCTTTAGGTGCTAGAAATATAAAAGTCAGTAATGCTTTTAATAGGTTCCATATGCTGAGAATAGAAATCAACTACCTTAAAATAATTTCATGAATTGCTGGATCAAGGGGAATACATTTTTTTAAAAGTTGTTGATACAGATTACTTCTGAAGATCTTTAACTATCTTCATTTAACAACTATTAAAGGAGATTTTTAACTGTATTCTATGCCTATAATTTTGTTGGTATCTTTTTTTTCTAAATTATTTGCTAAATAGTTATTACAAGTAGACAAAATCTGTATCGTGGAGGCTATATTTTCTGATTATAATGCAATTGATTTAGAAATGTAAAACAAAAAGTCTTCATTTGATTAGAGTTTTAAGACATTTTTAAGTAATTGGTCAAAGTAGAAACCATAAATGGAAACTAGAAAATAAAACTAATCTATACTGAAAAAGACTATCAGTACTATCAATTAACACTTGTTTGATACAGTCCCTCTACTTAAGAGGAAAATTTCTAGTTTTAATACCTAGTAGGAAAGAAGAAAGGCAAATTGAGCTAGGTATTCATTTCAGAAGTCAGAGGTAGATAACAGAAAAATCCCTCAATAAAAGGAAGCAATAGATATAAGGAGAAATTAATAGAAAGTAAAACTGTAATAGAGAAGAACAGCAAAGCCAACAGTTTGTTCTTTGAAAAAGATATGAACTAGACAAAGCTTTCTTGAAATTGATTTGAGGGCAGGGGGAAGGGAGTCTCAGTAAGGTTAAGATTGAAAAGGGAAGCAGCATAACTATAGATAAAGTAGAAATTTAAAGAAACAGGGACAGCACATACAGTTTTATGGCAGTTACTTTGAGAAAGTGGAGACAAGGGCAGCCCAGGTGGCTCAGTGGTTTAGCACCGCCTTCAGTCCAGGGCCTGATCCTGGAGACCTGGGATCCAGTCCCACATTGGGCTCCCTGCATGGAGCCTGCTTCTCCCTCTGCCTGTGTCTCTGCCTCTCTGTCTCTTTCTCTCTCTGATGAATGAATAAATAAAATCTTAAAAAAAATTAAAATGAAAACCAGTACACTGTATGATGCTGATTTTCTCTGCTTTGATCTTTAAAAAAAAAAAGAAAAGAAAAAGTGGAGACAAAAGCAAAATCCTAGAAAAATACACATTATGAGAGTAGATTCATGAGGGCTGCCGGGGTGGCTCAGTTGGGCATCTGCTTTTTGCTCAGGTCATGATCCTTGGGTCCTGGGGTCGAGCCCTATGTTGGGCTCCCTGCTCAGTGGGAGGTCTACATCTCCCTCTCCCCCTACCCTCTCACTCTCTCTCAAATAGATAAAATCATTTTTAAAAAATGGATTCATAAAAAAAAAAATGGATTCATGAGAAAATTTAAAATGTGAATGGTCCTAAACCATTAGATCTTGAACCAATATTAAAAATCTTTCTACAGGGGTGCCTGGGTGGCTCAGTCAGTTAAGCATCTGCTTCAGCTCAGGTCATGATCCCCAAAGTCCTGAGATTGAGACCCTCGTTGGGCTCCCTGCTCAGTGGGGAGCCTACTTCTCCCTATCCCCCTGCCACTCCCCCTGCTTGTACTCTTCTTGGTCTCTGTTAAGTAGAGTCTTTAAATAAATAAAATCTTTATAAATGAAGATAAACAAATAAGTAATAAATTTATGTATCTTTAATAAAAATGCCTGTGTCAGGCTTCCTGCTTAGCAGGGACCCTGCTTTTCCCTCTCCTGCCCACTTATGTCCTCTGCTCCTATCTCAAGTATTTACTTATTTACTTTATTTATTTAAATAAAATATTTTTTAAAAAATCTACAGGGACACCTGAGTGGCTCAGTATCTGACTCTTGGTTTTGGCTCAGGTTATGAGATCAGTGTAGAGCCCGCTTAAGTTTCTTTCTCTCCCTCTGCTTCTCCCCTACCCTGCTCCTACTCTTTCTGAATTTAAAAAAAAAAAAAATCTTCCTACAAAGAAAACTTCAATCCTAGACAACTTTATAGGTGAATTTTCCCAAATTTTAAAGCAGATAATTCTAATCTCATACAGATGCTTTCAAGCAAAAGAAAGGAAGGAAAGAAAGAAAACTGACTCCCTGACCATCTAAGCAATCTGACAGTGCCTAAAATGGGAGAAGTTTAATTCAACACATCATAAAAGGCCAGGCAGCTCACCAGGAATCCAGGCTCTTTCTGTCTTGTTCATACTGCCATCCTTAGGGTTTTGCTGCCATCCTCATGTTCCAAAATGATTTATCCCCATGGCGTCATTCTGGCTAGTTGAAAGAAGGAAAATAGAGATACAACCCACAGGTTACATATAATGCAGAATTCTACTCCCATCTCTTTGATCAGAAGCTTCTTATGTAGCCATACTTCCTGGGGAAACGTTTCCCGCTGGGAAGTGTCCTTCTTTTGAACCGCTAGGTACCTAACTAAGCATTAGGGGTTCTGTTACCTTGAATCAGTGGTTAGTAAACTATAGCCCATTGGCCAAATCTGCCCTGCCTGTTTTTATGTAATCCAGTTAAACTGGTTTTTTACATTTTTACATTTTTAAATAGTTGAGGGAAAAAGAATGATATTTTGTAATACAAAAATTATATGAAATTCAGATTTCAATGATCATGGTTTTAATTGGACTCAGCCATGCTTGTTCCTTTATATATTGTCTATGGCTGCTTTCATGCAGCAGTGGCACAGTTGAGCAGCTGTGACAGAAACCATATGGCCCACAAAGCCTAAAAATATTTACTAGCTAGCCCTTTATGAAAGTCTGCTGACTCGTGCCTTAGAGAAAGGACTGAACATATGTTGGAGAATAATAGACTCTGCCTCACTATCCAGTATGGAGATTGCAGTTTTTTGTGTGTCTCCTGTATTTAAATATACCAGTTTCTTACCAGCATAGTGTATTAATCTGCTTAGGCTGCCATAATAAAATACCACAGACTGGGAGGCTTAAATGACAGAAATCTATTTTCTCACAGTTCTGGAGGCTGGAAGTCCAAATCCAGCAGGATTGATTTCTGGTGAGGCCTCTCTCAGCTTGCTATAGCACCTTCTCACTGTGTCCTCACAGAACTGCTCCTCTGTGCCCACAAGTGTGAAGAGTGAGCACCCTGGTCTCTTTCTTACATGGATATTGGTCCTGATTTACAGGGTCCCCACACTCTTTGAACTCATTAAACCTTAATTACCTCCTTAAGGACCCTATCTCCAAATATGTCACATTAGGGTTTAGGATTTCAACATATGAATTTGAGGGGCATTCAGTTTGGTCCATAATACAAGGTAACTTAGGATAGCTTTGTTTGTTTTTCTGATGAAAATTTGAAATGTGATAGTGATAATAAAATGTTTAAACTATAGGGAAAAGGGGACAAAATGGATTTAAAGAATTTACAAGACAAGAAGAGGTCAACTGTGTAACAAGAGAGCCTCTTACTGCAGATGAGGAAGAAGCTTTAAAACAGGAACATCAACGAAAAGAGAAAGAGCTCTTGGAAAAAATCCAAAGTGCCATAGCATGTACCAATATCTTTCCTTTGGGCCGAGACCGCATGTATAGGCGATATTGGATTTTTCCTTCTATTCCTGGATTATTTATTGAAGAGGATTATTCTGGTCTCACTGAAGACATGCTGTTGCCTAGACCTTCATCATTTCAGAATAGTATACAGTCTCAAGATCCTCAGGTATCCACTAAAACTGGAGAGTCTTTGACGCCTGAATCTACCTCCAACATTGACGAAGGTCCATGTGATGATTCTGTGCAACTGCCAAAACCAGTGCATAAGCCAAATCGGTGGTGCTTTTACAGTTCTTGTGAACAGCTAGACCAGCTTATTGAAGCTCTTAATTCTAGAGGACATAGAGAAAGTGCCTTAAAAGAAACTTTGTTGCAAGAGAAGAGCAGAATATGTGCACAGCTAGCCCATTTTTCTGAAGAGAAATTTCATTTTTCAGGTAAATTTTCATTGAAAACTTTCTTTTATTTTCTCTCCCCATAATCTCTAGTTCAGGCTTAAACATTTGTTGTAAAGCTATATATAAAACACCTTCTTTTCCATTTGGACCATGCTCTCAGTTTGCAAGTTAGAGAATGTTTGCCAGTTAGAGAACAAGGTTCTCTAGATGTCGCTGGGTTCCACTTGGACGGAGAAACGGCAATGTGTGAAGATCCATCCTCTTCCTGATCTCATTTCCTGATATCTAAGGCACTAAGGTTAACATTAGTTTTAGAAATTCGACATGATACTGAGACTTCAGTCACTAAGGATTTTGGCTGAGAGTCCAGGAACAGGTTCTCTTAGTGATCACTTCTTTGGAGATTGCTGCAACGGCAGATCAGGGAGCAGCATCTCTATATGATGGCTGGTTCATTGATAACACATAAGAGAAAGCAGTAAGGCATTTGGGGTATAAGTTTTAATATCACTAAACAAGATCCTCTAGGTAAAGAACTGTTAAATTAAAAAAAAAAAAAAAAAAAAAAAAAGAACTGTTAAATTTAGGGGCATATTGTCATGACTACTTTAGTTCTCTTCACATTAAAAACTTTAGATCACAATTGTTTATTTGACAGCTTTATTGAGAATTAGTTCATACACCATATAATCCACTCATTTGAAGTGTGCAATTCAGTGGTTTTCATTATATTCACAGATGTCCAGCCATCACACAATTTTAGAACATTTTATCACCTCAAAAGGAAACCCTAAATTTGTTTTCTGTCTCTGTAAATTCCCCTGTCTGAACATTTTAAATGAATGGTATCATATAATATATGTATGGTCTTTTGTGACTGGGTTTTTTCACTTAGCATAATGTTTTCAAGGTGCATCCAAGTTGTAGCACATGTCAGTACTTCATACTTTTTATAACCAAATAATGTTCCATTATATAGATACATACTACATTTTATGTAACCATATATTAGTTGATGGATATTTCTGTGGCTTGCATATTTTGGCAGTTGTGAATAATGCTGTTGTAAACATTGCATACAAGTTTTTGTCTCAACATATGTTTTCATTTCTCTTGGGTGTACACCTAAGAGTGGTCATGTGATAATTCTGTTTAATCATTTGAGGAACTGCCATACTGTTTGCTGCACCATTCTGTATTCCTACCAAGAGTGTATGAGGGCTAAAAGTTTTCCATGTCCTTGTCAACATTTGGTTTGTCTGACTTTCAGATTCTAACCATTTTAGACGTATGAAGTGGTACTTTATTGTTTTGATGTGAATTTCCCTAATGAGTAATAGTGTTGAACATCTTTTCATGGTCTTATTGGCCATTTGTATATCTTCCTTAAAGAAAAGTCTATTCATATCTGTTCATTGCCCATTCTTTTTATTGGAATGTCTTTTTATTGAGTTGTAAGAAAGAGTTCTTCAAATATTCTAGACTCAAGTTCCTTATTAGATATCTAATGTGCAAACATTTCTGCCCCCCCCCCCCGTTTTTTTTTGCACTTGAGGATTTATTAAATGTTCTTATATCCATTATCTCATGATCATAACTACCACTTTTGGGAAATCATATTTTTTAGTAAGAAAATCATAATAAAGGTATTGGTAACTATTTCAGACAAACCTCAAACTGATAGCAAACCTACATATTGCCGGGGAAGATCTTCCACTGCATATGATTCAGCTCAGATGTCTGCAGAAAGACAGCTTGAATTGAGGCTGAGAGATTTTCTTTTGGATATTGAAGACAGAATTTACCAGGGAACATTAGGAGCAATCAAGGTTTGTATCTGTTCCCATTTTTAATTTACCTGATTACCAAAGTTTTGGTCATATTTGTTAATTTACTTGGTATAGGCAAGGTATGTGTGGTTTGAATAAATACATGGGAGTGATACATTTTTTATGAAAACTCAGTTTCTTCCCTTGTATCAAAGTATATATGAGTAGAGATCTTTCTTAAATATACAGTATGGCTATCTGCTTTCTTAAATAGAATTTAATGAACATCATTGACCTAATTTTTAATATTAATTTTTAGTATTTTTTAAATATCTGTTTTATGGTATTTTCATCCGAGATGTTAAAATGTGTAAGGATATTTTCTTCTTCCTTGACTAGCTCCTGCCTGCTCTGCTGAGTCTGGTTTGTTTATTGGTTTCTTTGTTACCTTTTTAAAATCTGTAAGTAATTCATGCTTGATATGTGTGTTCTGTTCATTCCTTTGCTATATCATCTGTCACTTTTTTGCTACTATCAGGTGACCAGTCTTAGAATTATGATTTCCCTATATAGAAAGTGAGGTACCAAAGCTTCCATCTATGAATGATATGAATTTCATTTTGGCCACTTAGTAACCTTATTTTTAGATCCCTTTTTGATTCACAATCTGTTCTAGAATATTCATGAATTTTTCATATGTACATTGAATCTCATACTTCGTGGGAACAACATATGCCATTTTTCCAGGTTGATAAATTTGGGTTTTGTTACAGGTTACAGATCGACACATCTGGAGATCAGCATTAGAGAGTGGACGTTATGAGCTGTTAAGTGAGGAGAACAAGGAAAATGGGATCATTAAGACTGTGAATGAAGATGTGGAAGAGATGGAAATTGATGAGCAAGCAAAGGTCATAGTAAAAGACAGGTACAAAAAGGGTTTTTCTAAAGAAACTGTCACTTTTCCTTCGCAGTTCAATTGCAAAATTGAAAATTTTAGTAAATTCTCTTTTTCCTCAAAAAATTGTTTTAAAATCTTATCATGAGGACTTTTAAGACTTGTAACCACTGAAATGATCGTTTTCTTCAACCTCAGGCTCTCTTTTACTCCACTTTGTGCTAGTGTAGCCAAAAGACAGCTTGTTAGATAATGACAATTTCTCAAGCTTAAAAAGAAGTCTTTGGACTTAAGATTTTATTAATCTCAGAAAGTGACTAACTTTATACTATCCATTTTTCTTTTGTGTAGGATAACTTAGTAAATTGTGGTAGGCTTAATTATTATTTGAATTATTAATCAGAACCTATATCTGTATATCTATAGATAGATACTTTGACTATCTTTATAGTTATTTTAGATAACTACCCTTAAGGAGTTTATTATCTAGAAAAAAAGGAAGATATGATACTGGGAGAGGAGACATAGTACTGAAGGCTTTGAGCAAATAGGTTTGTACATTTAAATGATCATTTAGCTGCTGAGATTGGAGGCTAAGGAACTACTTAGGAGGCAGCTACAAGTGTCCTAGCCAGTAAAAATTGAAGCTAGAGAAAAAGGTATAGAGGTAAACTGCCTGGGGGACACCTGGGTGGCTCAGTCAGTTAACAAGCATCTGGCTTTGGCTCTGGTCATGATCCTGGGGTCCTAGGATCGAGCCACACATCAGGCTCCCTGCACAATGAGGAGCCTGACTCTCCCTCTGCCCCTTCCCACTGCTTGTGTTCTCTCTGTGTCTCTCAAATAAGTAATAAAATCTTAAGAAAAAAAAAAAAAAAAGGGAGCAGCCTGGGATTTGTGTCCTTAAGGCTCATCATTGGTTATCTACCTAAAACTTTTCTACCTAAGCCTTGTCTCATCCACCTTCCCTCCAAATATTTGCCCTTCTGACCTCCTTAAATGACTTGGTATTTAGTTTAGCTCTTGATTCACGTGTTTATTTCCCTTTCCTACTGGCTTACATAATCTCCTTTGAGATTGAAGAAACTGTTTCTTACACAGATAATAAGCAAGCATTTGGAGGAATAGACTCAAGTCTTACCTAAGTGTTTTTTAATAACGTAAACTCTGGGCAGCCCACGTGGCTCAGTGGTTTAGCGCCACCTTCATTCAGCCCAGGGCCTGATCCTGGAGACCCAGGATCGAGTCCCACATCAGGCTCCCTGCATGGAGCCTGCTTCTCCCTCTGCCTGTGCCTCTGCCTCTCTCTCTCTGTGTCTCTCATGAATAAATAAATAAAATCTTTAAAAATAATAATAATAACATAAACTCTTCCATGTTTTCATTGTAGACTCTTGGGCATAAAAACAGAAACTCCAAGTACTGTCTCAACTAACGCAAGTACACCACAATCAGTGAGCAATGTGGTTCATTACCTGGCAATGGCACTTTTTCAAATAGAGCAGGGCATTGAGCGGCGTTTTCTCAAAGCTCCACTTGGTAAGTACCAGTTTGCACTTCAAAATATTAGTTGTACCTTAAATGATTTTGAGATTGCCCTGTAGGGACAGCTCCCTATAGGGGTGGTTCAGTGGTTGAGTGTCTGCCTTCGACTCAGGGCATGATCCCGGGGCCCTGGGATCGAGTCCCACATTGGGCTCACCACAGGGAACCTGCTTCTCTCTCTGCCTATGTCTCTGCCTCTCTCTCTGTGCCTGTCATTCATTCATTCATTCATTCATTCATAAATAAATAAATAAATACTTTAAAAAAAGAGAGAAAGAGATGAAAGAAAAAGGAAAGAAAGAAATTGCCCTATAATAGAAATTTGTGGGCTGACACAATGAAATTGGCTAAAAATTTTAAGATTGTATTTTCATTTTAAAATGTGGGTTCTTTCAGGTGAGATGTTTTAAAATAATACTTAAAAGTACTTTTTATTTTAGATACTCATCTTAATGACTATCTTTTTATCTATTTCTGTCAATCTTTTCTTTTGTGTTTCATCAAAAGAAAGATTACCAAAACCTGTTACTGGCCAGATTCTGAATAATCAAAAATTGTACATAAATATTTGTTATATAAAACAGAACCCCAAAGAAACTGCTTAAGTGTGGGTCACTGGGACACCTGCGTGGCTTAGTTGGCTGAGCAGCTGACTTAATTTTGGCTCAGGTCATGATCTCAGGGTGATGGGATTGAGCCCTGCTTTGGGCTCCACACTCAGTAGAAAGTCTGCTCAAGGATTCTCTCTCTCCTTCTCCCTCCAAACCTCCCTCTACTCAAACACTCTCATCTCAGATGAATAAATAAATCTTTAAAAAAAAATAATAATGTGGGTCACTAACCTGAGCACCATATGAGAAGCACTGAATCAAGTGTTAAAGGGTACGTAAATGAGGAAATGCTCTATAATTTATGGTAGGATGATAGAAGTGATACTATCTGGATTGTGTTTTAGCAATGTGTTTCAAGTTCCAAATCAACTCTCAAGTCATAACTGCCTTGAACTTCCCTTTCTTCTGACATGTTAAAATAATTTATAAATCATCATATTCAAAGTAGTTTGTATCTCAGTAGTGGGGTGCTAGAAGAAACATACATTTTTTAAACCATATCTTTTTGGTCTCCTATTGAGAGCAACTTGAATTGACTAAAATCCTTTTTCAATTATTTGAATATTACCTTGTTGAGTACTAAGAACAGCTTTCATAAATATATGGTTCTATCAATGTGGATATATTTATAAAATATCAATTTGAAATTGAAGGGTTTATGGCCAGTATCTTATTGTTCTAATAAGCCTTTTCATATTTTTATAAATTGATAATTCCACCATGAGCTCAATGACTCACTTTTCAGATTGGAAAATAGCAGTTAGAGAAATAAGTATGTATGATCATAGCTCACAAAAATACTCATTTATATTTGCTATATCACTTATTTCCCAGTTTTCATTATTTCTTAATAGTTTCTCTAAATTGAACTACATATACAAAGGATCCCTTTCTACTATTTTTTACAACCACATAGGAATCTACAATTACTAAAATTAAAATTTTAAATAAAATTTACTTGTAAATTATGTAACTCTTATAAATATTTCACTACTACTATTAATTCTGTGATTCCAAAAGAGAGAAAACACAATTCTGCTGATTTTTCTTCCATTTCTGAAACTGCCCATCAATTAAAGTTGTTTATAAAATCAAGGAGAATAAATAAACAAATAAATAAATAAATAAAATCAAGGAGAAAAATATCAAATTGTTTAATGTGTCCATATTTTCATCAGTATGTTATTAAATATTTAAACATAAAGGGAAAAAGTTAACACTGGGAGATGTTGCAGCTTACAATCTAGTAGGTTATATGAGAGCTGAGAGCTATAGTTCTGCTAGGTTGTATACAGCAGTGTTGGAACATTCATTTCATCCTAAGGGATATAAAAGGAACAATTTTGGGGTACCTGGGTGGCTCAGCAGTTGAGCGTCTGCCTTCGGTTCAAGGTGTAATCTAGGAATCCAGGATAGAGTCTCACATCAGGCTTCTTGCCAGGAGCCTGCTTCTCCCTCTGCCTGTGTCTGCATCTCTCTCTCTCTCTCTCTCTCTCTCTCTCTCTCTCTGTCTCTCATGAATAAATAAGTAAAATCTTTTAAAAAAAGAAAAAGAACAATTTCAATTTGAAGTCTTAAAAAAGGTGAAATAAGAAAACTTCAACTTACTTTGATGGTAAATGTTGATCAAAGTTTAGATATTTATTATTTATAATATGATTGTTATCTACCATTGCTGCCCCATAAAAAGTTAATAGAATAATTGATGTCTGTAGGTTTTTATATTTTGTTTAAGCCTTTGGGGGATCTGTTTTGAATGGGACCACAAGAACTAGAGGTGCCTCTGGGGTTTGAAGATAATCTAAATATTTAGAGCAAGGTTATCAAGAATATCCTTAATCTGGGGGAGAAATGTGGGTTCTGCTTTATGAATGTTTGAGATAGAATATAAAAATTCTCCATTCTTTTGATTATTTTTCAGCATAGCAAATTCACTGTGGTAGGAATTTTACCAGTTTAGCTTCAGAGATCGTTTCGGTTTCTTTTTTTCTTTTTTCCTTTTTTTTTTAAGATTTTATTTATTTATTCATGAGAGACAAGAGAGAGGTAGAGACATAGAGGAGAAGCAGGCTCTATGCAAGGATCCTGATGTGGGCCTCAGTCCTGGAACTTCAGGATCATGCCCTGAGCTGAAGGCAGACGCTCAGCCATTGAGCCACTCAGGCATCCCTGTTTCAGTTTCTTGAGGAAGCAAGTAAAATAAAAATTCTACTTAAGTTTCACCTTCCGTAGGATGTCCCTCTTATTCTAATCATTAATACATTAATAAAACTAGGCTTTTTTTTAACTTGAGGAAGATATTCATATTTGAATTATTTTAGGTAAGATCTGTGAGAATTGTTTAAGTTGGAAATCTCATCATTTATAAAGTCATGCTTATGGTTAAATCCTTAAGCAATGAAAAAATCCTCAAACTAACTTTATCAATTTGAAATTAGGTAACACAGAAATTAATAAAGACCAAAGGGGAGATAGAAAAAAAAAAAGGACACGAAAAAGAGAGAGGAAGATCAATCTAGTTTGAGAGTTGGTAAATTTTTAACTTTTTAAAGAATTTTGTCTTTTTAAAGAATTATGATTTTACTTCCTGTGTTGCTGAGTACTGGTTTGAATATTTAGCTTTGGAAGGAAAACCTTGAATTTGATGGTCTTTTTGGAAAGGAATAGGATTGGAGACAGTCTTATAAAATAATAACTTCCTAGCATTTTTCTTCTACATTGCATACCTCGGTTAATGAAACTTTTTTTTTTTTTTTTTTTTTTTTTTTTTTTGCTAGCATAGGGGGATTTATAGGGTGGGAGTTTTTGTGTTATCTCCAGGAAAAACCTACATAGCATGGTCACATGGATTACTATGTAGTAGCAGTTAACAATATGAAGTCTCCCAATGTAATATATGATCATATGACTCTACCATTATTTCATATGTAAAATCCTAATCCTAATTTCTTGAGGGATTTATTTATACTAGCATGATGGAAGATAAAAGAGAAACAAGACACTTCTGCCCTTGGGAGTTTTATAATCTGGAGAAGTGGCAAGACAACAGAAAAATGGAATCAATTGTATACTGTTTTTTTATCCTTATTTATGTACTATATAAAAGCAGAAGCATGTGGACATCCATTTAAAAAGTGGGTGGGATAAAAATTGGACATTGAGATACCACAGATTTAATTTTTTCTTTTTCTTTCTTTTTTTTATTTTTTTAAGATTTTATTTATTCACGAGAGACAGAGAGAGAGAGAGAGAGAGAGAGAGACAGAAACACAGGCAGAGGGATAAGCAGGCTCCATGCAGGGAACCTGACTCCATCCCAGGTTTCCAGGATCAGGCCCTGGGCTGAAGGTGGCGCTAAACAGCTGAGCCACCTGGGCTGCCCAGATTTAATTTTCTTAAAGCACCTCTTTGATCAAAACCCATAATGTTTCACCAACCTTCAAGTTAAAAATCATTCAGACTGACTTTCAAGGTTCCAAAGGCCCTTCACAGTTTGTCTTTTTCCTCCACTCTTCCACAGTGGCCTATATGCAATCTTATTTCTTGCACTTACCAATAAGAATGTCCTTGGATTTATCCAGAAAGATTTCTTTAAGATCTTTGAACTAGCAATTTTTGTTGCCTCCTTCCTTAGAGAGTCTGCTCAAGCTAGAACTTTTCATGAAGCCTTATATCAAAAATCACGGTAAATAGAAAACACAAAATAAGAGGGTGGAAATAATTACTGCATTTATTTCTCACTTTGCTAATATTTTTCTTCAGCTTTACCTGAAGAGCCATTGACCCATTCGTTTTTTTCCCTCTTCCATCAAGTTATTACTCTCAATTATTTTTGGAGATTCTGATGCTTTTTCAAACTGCTTGGTTCCTTATATTTTCAAACATTTATTTCTTAAAACATTAAAACAGTTACTTTATATTTTGTGTCTAATCAAATATCTCAAGTCTTTATGGGTCAGATTCTGCTGGCTCTTGTCTGTAATGTTTTGTTTCCACATGTGCATTGTAAGTCTTGACTATTAACTGTCATTCCTCAGAACTTGATCTATGGAAATTTCTTTAGAGAGAATTTGCAAAGATGTGTACTTGTTTCTGCCATCCACCTGATTTCACTACCACCTGGGCCACTTTAAAAATCGTATGTTTTTTCAGGTTTTAAACTGTTTAGGCATTGGTTACGTGTTCTCAGGGTAGATTCATTTTCCCTTTCCACTCAACACCAAGGTCCAGATGAGCAGATTTCCATGCTACTTCTTTCTTTCTCCAATGTACCCTTTCCTGCCTTGATGTTTGAAGGTATAGCCTTTTGGAGTCCTAGCTTTTCAGAAAGGATTCGGCACATTGGGTGAGCCCTAGATATCACGTCCTGTCTCTCTCATCCAGCCCAACAATCAAACAGAAGCTCAAGACTCAACTAATGTTTGGCAGATCTGCTCCTTTATGACTTCAGCTCCTTGTATATATCTTCACTCTCCCAGCTATATAAAAAATTTCTTAAAGGTAGGGACCATAGAATGAATTGTTTCATATCTTCTAAATTGTTGCACACAGGAGGAACAGTATAATGCAGCAATAATGATAACAGTAACAGCGTTTACTACCTGACAGGCATTTTACTTGTCTCATATATATCATCCCACTTAATCTTCCTCACAGCCCTCAGACTCAGAGGTAGATGCTATCCACATATTACTGTTGGGAAACCTGAGGCCGCACTCAAACAGGGGGGCTAGTACTCCCCTCGAAGCAGACTGACTCCAGAGCCCACATTCCCTTTAATCATTATGCTACTGCCCAAGAGGACTTTTTTTTTTTTTTTTGAGGATAATAGTAGGAAATATCTCATAATAAGAACAAACTATGTTTGGAGTCTTATAAACCTTGTAGAAATTGGACATTATGTGGTAGTCCTTTCATAATTAAGTATAATGTTTTAGGAATATAAGGTGGTAGCAATGATGGAAGATTCACTGAAGAGAAAAATCACATGCCAGTGTTAAATGATAGATTAATGGCATCTAGCCAAATGACTCTTAATAAATCTTAGTCCAGAAGACAAAGAAATGATGTTATTAATGACAGAAACTTTCAAAGGTTCCTATATAAATATTAATGCTGAAAGTTCTTTTGGGAAGTGGAGTTTTAGCATTTTTTTTACCTCATTTAAAAAAATATTTTCTTAGAGATAGAAGACAAGAGAGTTAGCATTTCTATATAATTGATATTTTTAATAATAGCTTTATTGAGATATTTGCATATATAAAATTCATCCTTTTAAAAAATGGATGGATTCAGTGGATTTTAGTATATTCACTGTTACACAGCCATTCACCATGATCTAATTTCAGAAAATTTTCATCAGCCCCAGGAGAAAACCTCTTATATGATTGATATTTAACTTAGAAGTATTATCCTTGATTCAAATGGATACTAACTGATTTGTTATCATATTTAGCTAGTTCTTTAAGTCAGGCCAAGAATTGATTAAAAACCACTAGATTGAGAACACATTGCTTAAGTTAATTCTTCTCTTTTTAACTATTGAAATCCCCAAGCTTTTGATTTATAGATTTTTTTTTTTGATTTATAGATTTAAGTAATTCTTTATATCACAAACAAGCTATGGCTCAGCAAATATTTTCTTTAATATGAGGTTTTTGTTTTTAATATCAACACGATCTTTTTGTTAAGTTTTAGAAGAACTTTAAAATCTAACCTGTTTAAAATACCAAGAAAATAGTTCTAGGAGATGTCTGAGGTTTGCCTAGACACTTAAATTACTTTACCCTTTCATTTAAGATGCCAGTGACAGTGGGCGTTCTTACAAAACAGTCCTGGACCGTTGGAGAGAGTCTCTGCTTGCTTCTGCTAGTCTATCCCAAGTCTTTCTTCATCTCTCCACCTTGGATCGTAGTGTGATATGGTCTAAATCTATACTGAATGCTCGTTGCAAGATATGCCGAAAAAAAGGCGATGCTGAAAACATGGTACTTTGTGATGGCTGTGATCGGGGTCATCATACCTACTGTGTTCGACCAAAGCTCAAGGTATTTTTCCCCCTTCTACTTCTTAGATGAGGATTGAGTGATTGAGGTTTTGAGTGACAGATGATTAATAATCATTTCTGTGATTTGTCAGACTGTGCCTGAAGGAGATTGGTTTTGTCCAGAGTGTCGGCCAAAGCAACGTTCTAGAAGACTCTCCTCTAGACAGAGACCATCCTTGGAAAGTGATGAAGAGATGGAAGACAGTATGGGAGGTGAGGATGATGAAGTTGATGATGATGATGAAGAGGGTCAAAGTGAGGAGGAGGAGTATGAGATAGACCAAGATGAAGATGACTCTCAAGAAGAGGAAGAAGTCAGGTAAGTCCTAATATGCAATAAAATGAGAGTTTGTGAGTCATAACTAGACAATCTCTTGACTACTCAAAAACAAATGGAATGATTGGGGCCGATAACTTTTTAAAAACTGGTATATAATATAGTGTCCTTACGTTATCCTTGCTTTAGTATGATAAGCATTTGAAGTTATTCCTGAGGGAATGTAGTACCTATGTGAGTTTAGCCAGGTCATAAAATCCAATAGAAGTTGATGTTTGCGTAGGAATACCAATTCAGACCCCCATTAAGTTTGATTTTACTGAATTTTGTGCCTCCAGCGCAAAGAAACATTCCAAAGGATATTTATGAGATAAAGTGAATGCAATTTCCCAGTGCCCCTCTTGCTTTCTCAAGGAGGTATACTCAAATATGGGTGATCTTGGCATCTACAGAGAGAGAAAGAGATCTGCCAGGAAGCACATTATATTGTTAGACTCCTACCACATTAGCAGTTAGAAGCAACTTCTATACATAAGCAGGTATTCCGCAACTTAGCAAGCTGTGTCACTCAGGCCTAATGAATTGGGTGAGGACCTGGTTATTCCTGCTGTGGCAGCACTAGAGCATTCTCCCCTTTATTGGTCCCTAAGACCTCTCCACCTTTTTAACATCTGAACCCCATTCATGTGGAATCAGGAAAGTGAATTAAAGCAAGGGCAACTTCAAACTGACAAAGTACAAAAAGGCCAATCTGCAGAGGATAGAGAGAACTACCCTGCTTATTTTAATCAGGTTGTTTTTTAATAGCTCCAACTAGTAGGAACCATCGTCCTTGTAGATTATAAGGGCAGTATTTGTGTTAAACATAAAGATGATAAAGAATTTGGAAAATTCCAGGTAAACTGGAAGTCCAGGTATGGGGAAATGGATAAAAAGAGGCTCAGTAGGGTTGTTTCATCCTTGTCTATGACTTGAAGACAATTAAAAGATCGAACCTGGGGGGCCTGGCTGGCTCAGTCATTGAAGTGTGTAACTCTGGATCTGATCTTGGGGTTGTGAGTTCTAGCTGCATGTTGTGGGTAGAGTTTACTGAAAATAAAAGATTGAATCTAGTTTTGTATTTTACAGTAAGAATCAGAAGATGGCAGAAAGATTCTCAGCATGGTATTCAGGAACCACAGATTTAGGGCCTATTTTAGTTGCTGTCATTGACCAAAACTGTAAATTACCTCACCATCAATGATAATGAAAAGTAATGGTCTCCTGTAGCATAAGGACACCAAAGAAATATATGTAGAATCATTGGCTGAATAGTAGAACAAAGGGAATAGGGATAATTGTATGTGTATTCATTTCTCTGTAGAATAATCATGTTTTCTAACAATATTTACAGCCCACCAAAACGAGGAAGACCACAAGTCAGATTGCCAATTAAAACAAGAGGGAGAATTAGCACTTCTTTCTCAAGTCGTGGCCAACGACAAGATCCTGGAAGATACACTTCTCGGAGTCAGCAGAGTACACCCAAAACAACTGTTTCCTCTAAAACCACTGGTAGAAGCCTTAGAAAGATAAGGTCTGCTCCTCCAACAGAAACTAAATCTTTAAGAATTGCTGGTCGTTCTACTCGCCAGAGTTATGGCCCACTGCAAGCAGACGTATTTGTGGAACTACTTAGTCCTCGTAGAAAACGCAGAGGAAGGAAAAGTGCTAATAATACACCAGAAAATAGTCCCAACTTTCCTAACTTCAGAGTCATTGCCACAAAGTCAAGTGAGAAGTCAAGATCTCTAAATGTTACTTCAAAACTTTCTCTCCAAGATAGTGAATCCAAGAGAAGAGGAAGAAAAAGACAATCTACAGGTATAAAGAAGTCTAATTTAAATTCCTCTTACCTAAGAAAATGAAGTAATTTGCAAATATTGAATGTTGAGATATTTTGGATCATTTTTTAAAGGCTGTCACTAGGATATACAAGGTTATTAGCAACCTGGCCTAAAGCGTAATATTCATCAAAGGGGCAGCTATTTGGGGAATAAGGTAAATTATATTATGAGTATTTTTTAGTGATGTAGCAAAGTAGTTGTGAGAAATGACACATTTCATTCTTTTCCACCCTTTCCTGCTTTAAAACACAACATACTCATTATCACCTAGACAAGCTACATTGTCTTAGGGGTATTTGGTAAGGTTCCTATCTGATGTACTGATTTTGGGGGCAGGGGAGAGCTGGGGGAGTGATATTATCATTAGGGAGTGATCACCAGCCATCTTTTTAATTCTGATAATTGTTGTTTATAGTAATCTTTATCCAAATTTCTTTATTTATCTCTTCAATTCTATTTTTTCCTTTAATGCCAGTAGTAATAAAACTTTGCTATTCCAAAAAATGAAATTAGACATAAAAAACGATACTGTTCCTTGAAGAATTATAGATAGGTTGTATTGCATTATTCAAATACATGGCAGGATTAAGGAGTGCATTAGTGAAAGAATAGAAGACAGTTAGTCTGTTGATGCCATCACCAGACTGTCAGGTTTGGGGAGGCGGTGCATTGTATCAGGTAACTTAGCACCAGAGGTCTAATTTAGCTTTTCCTATCCCCTTATCTGTTTTGCTCTTCCCCAATTCTGAACTTCAAGCTATTTGGAAACATAGCATACCTAAAACATTTGTATTTTTTAAAAACTCTGCTCGGAAAAAAAATTGGGGAGGCACCTGGGTGGGTCAGTTAGTTGAATCATCTGCCTTTGGCTTGGGTCATGATCTCAGAATCCTGGGATTGAGACCTGAGTCATGGTCCCTCATGGGGAGCAACCTGGCCTAAAGCATAATATTGGTGGAGTGTCTGCTTCTTCCTCATCTCCTCCCCCCAACTTGTTATCTCTATCTCTTAAGTAAGTAAATAAAATATTTTTTAAAAATAAAGGAAAACATTTTGTTAATTGATTTGTGAAATTACTAACCTGGTTCCAATGACAAAGGGGGCAATGTATGGATTTACATTTAAGTAGAGAATTTAAACACCTGAATTCATAATATGAACTATGCTACCTTTTTCTACTAATTCATACACTTTAGATTTCGTTATATATACCTTAGGTTTTATGAGAAAGCATTTTGCTTTCAGAAATCCTCCATATAAAATTAAGACAAGAGATGCATTTGGGTAGCTCAGTTGGGGGACCAACTCTTGATTTTGGCTCAGGTTGTGACCCCAGGGTTGTGGGATCAAGCCCTCCCTCAGGCTCTGTGCTCATGCTCATCATGGAGTCTGCTCGTCCTCCCTCTGCTCCTTATCCACCTCCCTCTCTCATGCACTCTCTCCCCTCAAATGAATCAATAAATAAAATTAATGATAATCTTTTATTTTATTGTTAAACATCTAATTTCTACCATGCAAGGTAATTTATAAAGAGGTCTACTTGCTAGATCTGAAAAGATTGTTTTCCTAATGATGTGTTTCAGAAAATTCTGCAGAATTGCTTGCTTTTTATTATAGTTGAAAATAGATTTTTAATAAAATGGGCTAAAATATAATCTATAAACTTTCTGTTCAAGGAATTTTATATTACAGTGTTTTTACAATATGTTCCCAGTGAATGTTTAATTAATTCAGAAATTTTATGATGAAAAGGAAACAGTGGAGGCACCTGGCTGGCTCAGTCAGTGGAGCATACGACATTTGAGTGCCACATTGGATATAGAGACTAATTAAAAATAAAATCTTTAGGGGCGCCTGACTGGCTCAGTTAGAAGAGCATAGGACTCTTCATCTTGAGGTTGGGAGTTCAAGCCCCACCTTTGGTGTAGAGGTTACTTAAGTAGACTTTTTTTTAAATTAATAATCATAAAAATAATAAAAATTGATAATAAAATCTTTTTTAAAACAAAAAGAGAGGGATCCCTGGATGGCCCAGCAGTTTAGTGCCTGCCTTCAGCCCCAGGGCATAATCCTGGAGTCCCAGGATTAAGTCCCCAGTCAGGCTCCTTGTATGGAGCCTGCTTATCCCTCTGCCTGTGTCTCTGCCTCTCTCTGTGTGTCTCTCATGAATAAGTAAATAAAATCTTTAAAAAAAAAATAAAAAAAGAGGGCAGCTTGGGTGGCTCAGCAGTTTAGCGCCGCCTTCAGCCCCCGGCATGATCCTGGAGACCCAGGATCGAGTCCCACATCGGGCTCCCTGCATGGAGCCTGCTTCTCCGCCTCTCTCTCTGCATCTCTCATGAATAAATAAATAAAATCTTTTAAAAAATTAAAAAATAAAAAATAGAGTGAACATTAGATTTTCATATTTCAGAATGTAGGCTAATTTATCTCATTAATTACATATATAGAATGTTAATTTTCTGTTTGAAGATAGGCTGTATTTATATACCTGTTTAGCTTGTAGTGATCAAATAATTTTCTTTGTCATCACCTAAAATTTATTTATTTAGAATCGTCTCCTATGACCCTGAATCGAAGGAGTTCAGGCCGACAAGGAGGAGTTCATGAATTGTCTGCTTTTGAACAACTTGTTGTGGAACTGGTACGGCATGATGACAGCTGGCCTTTTTTGAAACTCGTTTCCAAAATCCAGGTAATATTATTAGACTCGATAAGACGTATTCATGAATATTATCTGATTTAGTCTGCATGGCAGTCAAAACATCCATTAGTCACGATACACTTTGCTTTTTAAACACTTGGAAAGTTAGTTTCTAAATTGAAAAAAAAGGGGATTAGAGAACATCCTCGGCTCAGTTCCTTCCAATCCTATGACTGATTCTCATGAAAAATGACAGTATGTTGTGTTGTAATAGCTTCAATGTTTTTATTCTATGTAATGAATATGAATAGATTTAATTCAACTGTGTACTATTGATATTTCTGTTATGTAAAACAGCTGTTCTCAAACTGTAGCATACACTAAAATCACCTGGGATGTCTTGTTAAAACGCAGGTTACTAGGCCTCATTCCAGAGTTCTTGATTCACTAGATCTGCAATGATGCTGATGGGGCTGGTCTGGAGACCACTGTGTGAGAAAGATAGGGACTCTTAGAAAACAAAGAGGGCCTAAAACTAAGGCATTTGAGATGGTGCTGGAGTTATTTATATACGTGGGGCAAGTATGATGTGCTACAGCAGATATGACAGTGTTATACTGCTATAATAGAAGTTATAATGGTCTTCCAGAAGTAGAGAAAAAAAGGAGATTGATTTGAGCTTTTCAGAGGGAGAGAATACCAGGAATTTGAAAGTTTGTTATGGAAGAACTGTTTGGTCCGGTCATTAAAGATGGGTGGAATTTCAACAGTGAGAAATGGAATAAGAAAAGGGAAAAGGGCATGATAAGTTAAAGACCCAGAAATGAAAATATGGGAAATGATGGGAAGTTTGAATGGAGCAAAGGGTGTGTTAGAGAGATTTCTGGAGCAAGAATGTGAAGGATTAATTACCATTGAATAGCATCCTATAAAAATTAAATCTGTTTGACTCTAATTCATTTTTCCTGAGTAGTTTTTGTGCTAAATAAGTTTTATTATGTACATTTTATTATTTATTACAAATGCAGTAATGCTCATTAAATAACTGTATAGATACATATATGTTTCTCTTTATTTTTTTATAGAAATATTTTCTTCCCTTTTTTTTAAGATTTTATTTATTTATTCATGAGAGAGACACAGAGAGGGGGCAGAGACACAGGCAGAGGGAGAAGTAGGCTCCACACAGGGAGCCCAAGATGGGACTTGATCCTGGATCTTCAGGATCAGGCCCTGGGCTGAAGGCGGCGCTAAACCACTGGACCACCCGGGCTGCCCATATGTTTCTCTTTAGAGAGAAATAGAGTACACAAGCAAAATCACAAACTTTTTCTTTTCACAATAAGTTAACATTTTTTGTAGTATCAAATAAGCTTCTACAACGTTATAGTGACTGAAATATATTATGTGGTTTTAATGGGATCGTAGTATTCAAAGGTTAATATTCCGTTGCTTTTAAGTGCAAAACTTTCACATATTTGACCACTTATCTCTGATAAATCTTCTATAGGAGAGATATATTTGAATTATTTTACAGGTCCCGGACTATTACGACATCATCAAAAAGCCCATTGCCTTAAATATAATTCGTGAAAAAGTGAACAAATGTGAATATAAATTAGCATGTAAGTAATTTATGTTTTCCTCTAATATTTTTGCTTAAAGAGGTAAAGACTGTGGTTTTTTTTTGTGTGATTTAAATGATGTATATTAATGTGATTGTGTAGATGGCATCCCAAGAGGTCTCTTAAAATGTTTGTCTATGGATATGGAGATGAAAGATACTGGGTAGGAACTGAATGAGTTAAATATTTTGTAGAATCTGGTCTTAATAGAAGTTCTGTGTAATCATCTAATGTTCCTAATTATGTAATTGCATAGTTTCAATAGAACAATTATAAAGCATTTTAGTTAATAATTTTAAGTTTTAGTTCTGCTACCTTGTTGTTTCAGAGGCTTCAATTTCTAAAGAAAAGGGTGGGCTTCGTTTTCTTAATGACATTTCCAGATATGATACAACAAAAATTATAATTTATGTACTTTTATTCTAATTTCTTTGGTTTTTTTCTTTCTAGCGGAATTTATTGATGATATTGAGTTAATGTTTTCGAACTGCTTTGAGTACAACCCTCGTAACACAAGTGAAGCAAAAGCTGGAACTAGGCTTCAAGCATTTTTTCATATTCAGGCTCAAAAACTTGGACTACATGTCACTCCCGGGAATGTGGATCAAGTTAGCACACCACCAGCTGCAAAAAAGTCACGAATCTAATTTTGTCCTTCTAAAGGATATATTTGAGGAAAACAAATTGTTCATGAAAATGGAACATTAAATCATGCTCAAAAGCAGACATATATATATAAAGCAATAACAACTGATTGACCACACTGAAGTGTGGCCTGCACTATATTCTCAATTTTAATATTAAGCACTCAGGAGAATGTAGGAAAGATTTCCTTTGCTACAGTTTTGCTCAGCATCTAATAAGTTTGATAGATGTATTGGATATAGTACTGGTTTACAGAGGTTTTTGTACATTTTGAGATCATTCATGTGTCCCAATATCTTTGAAAATATTTTTTCATCTGTGATTTATTTTGTCATTGATTTTTTTTTAGAAGTGTGGTATTAAAGGAGATTTATCTAAACGGATAAATCTTCTATAGCACAGTTTAGAAAAGTATATATGTCTAAGAATTGTTTAATGAGCACATTCTTTCAACACTACACATGAATGAATCCAATTTTATATCCTTGAAGTGCTGTACCAGTGCTGGCTGGAGGTATTAAGTCTGAGTTTATTAACTAGATATTTATTTAGCATTCAAAATAATTTGTGAATTTGTTTTGTATTTATAAAATTTGTACCTGGAAAATGTTCTTTAATTTTTTAAACATTTTACTGTGTTTTTGTTTTATTTCTCTAACTTCCTTAATGATCAATCAATAAAAGGTAACACCCTCCCTTTTCCCTGACAGTTCTTTCAGTTTTACAGAACTGTATTACAAGTTTCTATGTACAACTTTTTAAGTGTACAAATAAAATGATACATGTTTTTCAAGTATTCTGAATCTGGAATTTTTACAAATCAGAATTGAACTATTACATGTGATCCATACAGACCATCAGAACTAATGTTTTATTGTACCTGCGTCTGTAAGGCAGTGATTTGCACCTTTTTCAGCCCAGACCCTTGAGGAGTAAGATATCTCCATTAGTAACAGTAACCATCTGTGACAGGGATTCTCAGAGTAAAAGGAGGAAAGAAAGTATAGGATATGCCAGGTAAGTTAAAAAACACCACTCAGAAATTTCTTTTAAATAAAATAGGAAGTGCTGTTTCTTAGGTGTGGAAGATACATAGGGCCTCAGTTTCATGGGGGTGGCAGGGACAGGGGAACAGGGGGCAGAGAATCTCAAGCAGACTTAAGAGTTGCTGTTCCTTTTCAGGATGCAAAAGGCAGGTGTCCTCTCCAGGGCTTTATTGGAAGGCAGTAGAATCATCCCTCTATTTTCTCATCTAAAATCTTGACAGACGGGGGTGGGGGGAAAAATAAAAATAAAAGAAATAAAATCTTGACAGTACTATATTCTCATTTAATTAGGCTTGTTTATTGGGTAGTTACCCCTGTTTTGTGTCTTTCTCATTTGCTTTGAGATGATCGACTCTGGATTCTTTGCATGAATATCATCACAACTGTAACTTTTGGTAAATTTGTAATCATTTCATATGCCAATTGTTTAATGAGCACATTAAATTTCTTAGAAAATCTTATTTAATAGTAGTTAGATGTTTAGGAGAGAATTCTAAAATATAATTGCACTTCCATAGTAAATTATCTGAGGGGCGCCTGGGTGGCTCAGTCAGTTAAGCGTCTGCCTTTGGCTCAGGTCGTGATCCCAGGGTTCTGGGACAGAGCCCCATGTCAGCCTTGTGCAGGCTCCCTGCTCAGTGGGAAGCCTGCTTCTCTCTCTTCCTCTGCCACTCCCCCTGCTTGTGCTCACTTGCTCACTTGCTCTGTCAAAATCTTTTTTAAAAAATAAGTTATCTGATTACTTAATATTCTTCACTTTTTAATATTAATAACTTTTATATATTTGCTCTTCTAAACACTAAGAAGGGAAATTTTTTACTGAATTATTGAGTCTGAAAGTCTGTCTGAATGTCTTAAAACTTGGTAATTTAGGAACACCTGGGTGTTCCTGAGTGCTCAGTTAAGTGTCCGATCTCAGGGTCATGAGATCAAGCACTGTGTTGGGCTCCCCATTCAGCAAGGAGTCTGCTTGAGATTCTCTGCCCCCTGTTCCCCTGTCCCTGCCACCCCAAGGCTCACAGTCTTTTCGCTCTTTCTCTCTCTCTAAAATAATCTTTTAAAAAGTTGGCAATTTATATGTTGCCTTTCTCAGACTCAGTTAAATAAGACATTGCTTTTTAATCTGCCTGGCCAGATTTTCTTAGATACAAAAATCATTACTTATTCATATACATACCAGCAGTAATTGAAATCTTGCACAGCAACAAGGCTCAAATGCAAGGACACATATTAGTAGCTAGGAATGTAATGTTGACCAAGAAAATAGCATTTTCAACTCCTATTTTGATTTTACATTTTTCTTAAAGGAAAAAGGACTACAAAAGGAATGAGTGGAACAAAAACATGATTGAGAAAACTGAAGTCCAAGATAGTCAAGGAGAATTTCAGTCTGCTTGTTACCACTTCCAGGTTCAGTCTCTAACCTCAGATAAATTATATTTCTAAAAGCACTTGATTTGTAATTGCAAGACAGAGCCAAAAGGGAAAGAAATTAACACATCCTGTAACATGCCAAGCCCTTAATATAAAATTTTATATCCTTCATACCTAATAACTATGGGAAATGCTTTTTATGTTTTGTGAGGTTTTTTTAAGGTTGACAGATTGATCTATTTGAGAGAGTACACACACACGTGCGTGCTTGCAAGCAGGGGATGGGCAGAGGGAGAGGGAAAAGGAAAGAATCCCAAGTAGACTCCATGCTGAGTGAGCATGGAGCCCCATGTGGGGCTCACTCCCATGACCCTGAGATCATGACATGAGCCAAAATCGAGTCCCATGCTCAACCAACTGAGCCACCCAGGCGCCCTGGGAAATGTTTTTTATGTTAAATAAGGCAATTCTGGGGGCACCTGGGTGGCTCAGCAGTTGAGGTGCTGCCTTTGGCTCAGGTCATGATCCCAGGGTCCTGGGATTGAGTCCCACATTGGGCTCCCTGCAGGGAGTCTGCTTCTCCCTCTGCCTATGTCTCTGGCTCTTTAAAAAATAGATAAGGCAATTCTGTAAGGATTTTTGCTGTTATTCTCTCCATTTTTCAAGTGAGGTTTAGACTCAGATAATTTTTTTTTTTGTAGGTACTTACCCAAGATTACAGAGTAATTGACACCAGGCTTTCAAAGTTCTGTATTTCCAATACACTAGGCTACCTCCAGGAAGAAGAAGGATAAGCAGATTTACCTCTGTGATCAATATAAAAGAGTGAGCAGAAGGCAAAATAGAGAATGTGTATGTAGATGTATCCATGTCAGACAGTAGTCTACATCACGTTTTTCAAAGATTTATTCATTGTAAACACATGATTATTTTCCTTCCTCATTCGTAGTTTCTAAGGCTCTCTGTCCTATTATTTAGCCATGTGCTCAGAATATGTATTTAAGGGAGCATGAGTACTAAAAAAGCTGCTGTCTTCCAAACTTTGGATTTAGGTCCTATGCATATTTGGCTACAGATCCAATTCATACTGGCTATAGGATCCTTACTAATATTTTGGCATATTTGGATGTGTGAGAAGCAGAAATTTAATACCTATGCCATGCTTTGAAAATCGTCTTCCAATATAGTTCATTCTCTAATTTGTTTGCTATTTTTTTCCAGTGCTAAAATATTTAAATATTTTAGGCTTTCTCAGGAGAAGAAGAGGTATGGTGAGTTGCACACATGTGGGCTCACAGTTTTAATTTTTTTAAAAAATGGGCAGAGCCCTAGGTTAATTTCATTAACAACCTGAAGAAAATTGCGCATAAACTACATTTTCCACGTTAGCTCTGTATACTCACAGTTCAAGTGGGTTTACTATGGTAACAGTATCAGAGCAAATCTCTAGATTAGAAAAAACATGCAGGAATATCAGCCTATTAGTAATTCAATGGTATACAATGACCAAGCAGCCTTTAATCTTTCTTTCTTTTTTTTTTTAAAGATTGATTTATCTATTTATGATAGACAGAGAGAGAGGCAGAGACACAGGAGAGAGAAGCAGGCTCCATGCCAGGAGCCTGATGTGGGACTCGATCCCGGGACTCCAGGATCGCGCCCTGGGCCAAAGGCAGGCGCCAAACCGCTGAGCCCCCCAGGGATCCCCCCTTTAATCTTTCTATTCATTCTCTGTATCTGCAGAAGTTTTGTCTTGAGAGCCAATGACACTTTGTATCAAATTTGAGAAAAATATATTCAGAGCATTGATGAACAAATAACTGAGTGTAAAATTTAAAGCTGTGATTTAAGCCTTTGATCTGGTCAATATTATACATATATTTTCTCCAGGAATACAAAGAGCTTACTCCTCCTAGTTATAAAATTAATAAACAGCCATTGTCCAAAAAATAGAACTCAGTAAAATACAAAATAGAAATAAATTTGATGTATAATTTTTTTTTTTTTTTTTTTTTTTTTTTTTTTTTAATTTGATGTATAATTTTTCAAATTAGTTTCTTCAGCAAAAATGGGATCGTGGCATACAAATCCTATTTTTTTATTTAAATTCAATTAATTTACATATTATTAGTTTCAGAGGTATCAGTGATTCATCAGCTGCATATAACACCCAGTGCTCATCACGTCATGTGCCCTCCTTAATGTCCATCACCCAGTTACCCCATCCCCCAACCCAACTCCCCTCCAGCGACCCTCAGTTTGTTTCCTATGATAAGAGTCTCTTATGGTTGGTCTTCCTCTGATTTTGTCTAGTTTTATTTTTCCCTCTTCCCCTATAATCCTGTTTCGTTTCTTAAATTCCACATAACAAGTGAGATCATATGATAATTGTCTTTCTCTGACTACAAATCCTATTTCAAGCAGCTTTTTTCACTTAGTACAATACATTGTAGATACCTCTGTTCATTTTGTGCTGTCCAATATTCCACTGCATCTAAGACCTCATTGGGAAACTTCTCTGCTATAAACAACTAGAAAAGTGAACAAAATATACCAAACCTTTCATAGATTGGACAATAATCAATACAGAACTGTCATCTGCAAGATCTCCCTATTGCTGGAATTATCTTCCTAAATAATAAAACTAAGCCACTCAATTTCTTACTTATAAGTTTCCTTTCCTTTCACCTCCAATGGGATTAGCTTGGCCTGCACAATATGACACCATTCTGTCAGCCTCATCTTTTACTTGCCACTACACCATCTACATGTTGGTCCCTGTCACACTAGCCTCTATTGTTTCTCAGGTATTAGGCCTCTTTTAAGGCTTCATGCCTTTTCACTTGCTATGCCTTCCACCTGAAATGTCTTTCTGCCACTTCCAGCCTGAAGCTGATAAACTAAAAACATCCAGAACACAGTTTGTTTGGAATGATGAAAAGTTCCAGAAATTGATAGGTGTGATGGTTGCATGACAGTATGACTGTACTTAATGACACTGAATGCAACACTTAAAAATGGTTAAAATGGAAACTTCACATGCACCTGCCTGACTCAGTTGGTGGAACATTGAGACTTTTCATCTCACGGTCATGAGTTCGATCCCCATGTTGAGCAGAGTTTATTTTAAAAATAAACATAAAATGGAAACTGTAATGTGTATATTTTACAGTAAGTTTTTAAATGGTAAGTTTATGTTATGTGTATTTTACCATGATAAAATATATAAATTTTTTAAACACCCAGAAATGTCAACTAAAACACAATGAGCATCTGTTTAAATTCATAGCCGAATGCACAAGGGTGGTTGAAAAACCATTCTGGCAGTCACATGAGCTGAAGATACAGCTATGCCAGTGAGGGTAGGCTGCTGGTAAAGGAAAGCTGGTGGTCTTAATACTACAGGGAGTTGGACTATAAAACCTACATAGAGATTAATTCTGGGGCTCATTCAAATTAGATCTGAACTGAAAACGCATGTAAAGCTAAAACCCTCATAAGACTATACATTTTTTGCAAATATAGACAGGAGGCACCTGGGTGGCTCAGTTGGTTAAGCATCTAATTTCGTCTCAGGTTATGATCTCAGGATCCCGAAATTGAGCCCTGTATACTACCACCACCACCCCCAGCAGGGAGTCTGTTTCTTCCTCTACCCCTCTCCCAACTCATGCTCTCTCTCTCTCTTTCTTAAATAAATAAATAAATAAATAAATAAATAAATAAATAAATAAATAAATAAATAAATAATTTTTTTAAAAAAAAAAAAGGAAGGAAAATGTAGAGTGGAACAGTATTTGGCTAACTCAGTAAAGCATATGACTCGATCTCTGGGTTGTGAGTTTGAGCCCCATGTTCAGTATAGAGATTACTTTAAAAAATGAAAGAAAGGAAAGAAAAAGAAAGAAGTAGAAATGTAGACTGGGGGGAAAATTGCCAAAGTGTCCAAAAGCCTATAAGGAGAAAAAACAACTTTAAAAATTAGCTTTAGGCAGACTTCCACTTCTAGGATAATGAAGTAAGTAAGCATTCTTTTCCCTAATCCTCCCGCTATAACACTAAAAACTAAAATCCCTAGATGTTATGTATAAAGCAAACTTAAGGCTGAAAGTTGAAGAGAAGGGAGACTGACTAGGGACCTTGGGATCTGAGGAAAGAACAATGAATTCCCTGGGTTTTCTATTTGGCTCATATATCCAGACAATACTGACGAGGGCGACGACTGGATGTTCGATATGGCACAAATCTTTTTGTAGCCAAAGGACCAGCAAAGGAGCAACCTAGTAAGACAAAACATTTAGACAATAACCAGTCTGTTTCAGCCAAACACCACAGACAAAAACGGGCCTTACCCACACCCAGCAATAATCAAGTGGGGAGCCTAGACTTCTACTCATAAGGATAAAATTGGGTGCCCCATCACCTCCACTAGAGTGGTGTCTGCAAAGACCAAGAAGGGAGCCTGGACTTTCATCCTTACCAGTCAGTAATGACATATTTCCCTGCTCCCCGGCAGTGGAATGCCTACACTCATGCCACTGACCAGCAATAATGGAAACCCCATTTCTCGTGTCATGAGAGGCTGAGTGGGAAACAGATTTCTACTGCATCTGGCGATTTCAAGGCAGTTCCCAGGCTTTCCTTACCAGTGGGATCAGAGAAAGCTAGCTAAGAAAGACTTAAATAAGGTCCAGAATCTTACAATATGAAAATATCCATGTTTCAGTCAAAAATTACACCACAAACCAAGAATATCTCGAACTGAATGAAAAAGAGAAAGATGCCAACACCAAGACGACACATTAGAATTATGCGACAAAGCTTTTATTTTTTTTAAAGATTTTATTTATTCATGAGAGACAGAGGCAGAGACACAGGCAGAGGGAGAAGCAGACACAGGCAGAGGGAGAAGCAGGCTCCTCACGGGGATCCCGATGTGGGACTCAATCCCAGGACCCCGGGATCAGGAAGGTAGACACTCAACCACCAAGCCACCCAGGTGATAAAGATTTTAAAGCAGCCATGACAAGGACACCTGGGTGGCTCAGTTAACCGTTTCTGTTCAGGTCATGATTAACCAGTCAGGAGGTACGGAGCCCTGAGTTGGGCTCCCTGCTCAGTGGGGAGTCCACTACTTTCCCCCTCTCCCCTCCCTCTACTTTTTCTCTCTCTCTGAAATAAGTAAATAAATCTTTAAAAATAAAAATAATAATAAAGCAGCCATGATGAAAATGCTTCAATCAGCAACCACAAACATACCTGAAACAAAAAAATAAAAGAGTTTCAGTTTTCTATTGCTACTGTAGCAAATTGCCACAAATTTAGCCCCTTAAATTATGCAAGCTTATTAGTTGTAGGTTAGAAGTCCAACACAGCAGGACGCCTTGGTGGCTCAGTGGTTGAGTGCCTGCCTTCAGCCCAGGGCATGATCCTGGAGACCTGGGATCGAGTCCCATATCGGGCTTCCTGCAGGGAGCCCGCTTCTCCCTCTGCCTGTGTCTCTGTCTCTCTGTGTGTGTCTCTCATGAATAAATAAATAAAATCTTTTAAAAAAAAAAAAAAGTCTGACACAACTCTCACAGATTAAAATAGTTTTCAGAGAACTACTTTCCTTTCTGATGTCTCTAGGGAAGAATGCATTTCCATGCTCTTACCAGCTTCTAGAAGTCACCCACAATCCTTGGCTCATGGCCTCCATCTTCAGATCTACCAACATTTCTCTGCGCCTTTTTTCAATAGTTACATCTTCCTCTGACTGCTGCCAGGGAATTTTCCCTGATTTTAAAAACCGATTTGGGTAGGTTATATCTGCCCGGACAATTCAGGATAATCTCCCCATTCAAGACCCTTAAATTAATCGCATTTTAGAAGTCTCTTTTGCCATGTAAAGTAACATGTAAGGATTCCAGGGATTAGGATGAGAACATCTTTGAAGAAGAAATAGGGGAAAGAGGGTATACATAAGCCCTAACAAATCAATAATTATGTACAATTTAAAGAGTCCAAATATACTGTTTAAAAAAATAGAACAACAATAAAAAAAGAAATGGCCAGAGACTGGGAGGAAGAGACAGTAAGAGGGTTAAATGGAGCACAGGGGCTTTTTAGGGCAGTGAAATTATCCTGTATGATTCTGTAATGGTGGCTACTTTTCATTATAGATTTCTTAAAACCCGTAGAATGTACCACACAAAGAGTGAATCCTAATGTAAACTATGGGCTTTAGTTAATAATACTGTATCAATATTGGTTTATCAGTTATAACAAATGTCCCACACTAATGGAAGATGTTACTAATAGGGAAAACTGGGGATGGGGGTTAAGAAGTATGTGAGAATGCTCTGTACTTTTCTGCTCTACTTTTTTTTTTTTTTTTTTTTTTTATGATAGTCACACAGAGAGAGAGAGAGAGGCAGAGACATAGGCAGAAGGAGAAGCAGACTCCATGCACCGGGAGCCCGATGTGGGGTTCGATCCCGGGTCTCCAGGATCGCGCCCTGGGCCAAAGACAGGCGCTAAACCGCTGCGCCACCCAGGGATCCCTCTGCTCTACTTTTATCTAAACCTCTAAGTGTTCAAATAGTCTATTAATTAAAAAGAGAGAGATTGGGACGCCTGGGTGGCTCAGCGGTTGAGCATCTGCCTTTGGCCCAGGACACGATCCTGAGACCCGGGATCGAATCCCACGTCGGGCTCCCAGTGCATGGAGCCTGCTTCTCCCTCTTCCTGTATCTCTGCCTCTCTCTCTCTCTGTCTCTGTGTGACTATCAATAAATAAATAAATAAATAAATAAATAAATAAATAAATAAATAAATAAATTTGGGTACCCAAATTTATATGGGTAGCTTGAAAGTAAAAGGATGGACAAAGATACAGCATGCAAACATTTAGATAAAAAGATAAAAAAAAAATCAGGAGTAGCTATATAAATCAATATCAGGTAAAGTAGACTTAAGAACAATAAAAGTTATCAAAGGCAGCAAAGGGGCATTACATGATAATAAAAGGTCAATACAAGAATGGTCATTCTAAATGTGTATGCACTTAGGGCTGCAAAGCATGTAGAACAAAACCTGATGGAACTGAAAACATAGACAAATCCACAGGTACAGTTGGAGACTTCATCCTTCTTCTCTCAACAATTAATAGAAGTAGGCAGAAAATCAGCAAGTACATAAAACTAACCACCATCAATCCATAGATCTGTTCAACATTCATGGAAACTGCTGCCCAACAACAGTGGAATACACATTCTTTTCACATACTCAAGGCACAAATACTAAGATCATATCCAGGGCCATAAGCCTCCATTTCAACTTGCTTTTTTTCTCTCTAACGTCTAAACCAACCATGTCAGAGTCTGCAAAATACCATATTTAACATACTGGGTGGGTAGGGTGGGGGGCGGCTAACTATGCCATCTTTTAGGACAAACAAAGATAAAGGGTCCACCAGTCCAGACCATCTCTTGACAATTTCATGGAAAGGAGCAAACTACAAACCAAAAGAACATCTGGAAATCCATCCTGTATAATAGAAAGCAAGAGATCTCTAACTACAGCAAGTTATAAGTTGATGGACTAGCTATGGCTACATCTGGTAGAATTAGAGAAAGTGTATTGAGAGTTCACATATGTTAGGAATCCCACCAGATCAAAGACTCTTAGCTTGAACTTTTTTCTAGGTCTAAAAACATCTACCACTGCCCCCACCCAAATGTGAAAGAAGCCCTTCATTTCTAAATGTGCAAGGAATTCCAGGGCAGAATCTTAAAGAGCTAACTTTCTGAGGTGAAACTTTAGCAAGAGTATTTTACTTAAATAAAGCAATTATCACATTTTTTAAAATGTCCTGACCTATGGCCAAAAAATGAATGGCGAAGAAGAGAAGGGTCTAAAAAATTTCTAATAAATGTAAAATAGTACTCTGGCTATTTCTATTTTGTAGAAGATAATGGGCCTCATTCTTCAAATTTGGGTAAAAAAATATGCTTCCACATAGCCAAGGCAAAGTGTCCTCATTGGTTTGGAAAGGGCTTTCGTCGGATAAAAATGGCCATAGGATGCAGCCAACCACACAAACATTCCTTCTTGACCATCTTTGGATAGCTCAATAAAAGCCTGTTCTCTGGGCCTCTTCTATGGCGTTCCTTCAGAGTCACCCAGAGATTAGAGGCCTAAATGCAAAGAATAAAACTTTAAAATTATTTGAAGAATAGGGTGCCTGGGTGGCTCAGTCAGTTAAGCGTTTGCCTTCAGCTCAGGTCATGATCCCAGGGTCCTGGGACTGAGTCTCGTGTGTGACTCTGTGCTCAGCGGGCAGTCTGCTTCTCCCTCTGCCCCTCCCCCTGCTTGTGCACACACTCTCTCTGAAAAATAAATAAAATCTTTAAAATTATTTGAAGAATATATAGGAAAATATTCCTATATCATAGGATACATATATATATATAATATGTATGCTTTTTATTATGGGCAAATTTTAACATACAAATTAGATGGAATAGTATAATGAACTTCTATGTACCTTTTACTCAGCTTTGACAATTACCAACCCATGGCCAATCTTGTTTAATCTGTCTCCATTTCTTATATTATTTTGAGGAAAATTCCACTCATCACACTATTTCATCTGTAGATATTTCAGAATGTATCTCTAAAAGGAAAGGGAAAAAAAAAATAAAAAAAAATAAAAGGAAAGGGACCCTAAACAAAAATCACCTCAATATCATTATTAAAAAAGACTTTACTACTGATTCCTTGAGCTCATCAAATATCTAATGGGGAAGGATTTCTTGAAAGAAAAGAGAAAAGGTTGGGAAAAAGGAGGAAGTAGGGAGGAAGAGGAAGAGAAGCAGGAGAAGGGTACAGGGAGGAAGATGAAAGGGAAAAATCAAGGAAGGAAGGGGGGAAGACAAACCATAAACATTAAGAAAAGGGCACAAACCTAAAGGAATAATTTGATACATTCTATCACATGATTTTTTTAACTTCTTAGAAGACACCATAAACACATTGAAATATCACCCTGGGAAGGGGAGAAGGTACTTGCAATGCATATAACACAAAAAGTTGGTATACCGGATATATAAAGGATTGCTACAGGTAAGGAAAAGAATAACCCTCAGAAAATTTTATAAAGTACGTGAGCTGGCATAAAGATGTTTTGCAGAGGGAGAAACAATTTAAAAGTTATTGAAAGACACCTGCCAGGTCACCTGGTGGCTCAGTGGCTGAGCGTCCGCCTTTGGCTCAGGTTGCAATCTGGTTTCCAGGATCGAGTCCCGAATTGGGCTCCTCACAATTCTCCCTCTGCCTATGTATCTGCCTCTCTCTCTGTGTGCCTCTCACTCTTTGAAAAAAAAAAAATTAAAAATGAAAGACATCTGCCTCTGCTTTGGTTCTTGATTAGTGTCTAGCCTTGGGGCAAAATTGTTAGGGAGGAAAGCACTGGAGTCCCTAATTAATTAGAGTTTCAAAATTTAAACCTGATATTGTGATGATGAAACAAGTAGTTGATAGCAAAATCACTTTAGGTTAAATGTCTAGATTTTTTAAGTATCATTTTACTAGAAGGTATTAAACCCTCCATGTCACTCTCCCTATTTTAAACCTTTTAATAGCTTCCTGTAACACTTGGAATAAAACCCAAAGATCCTTAACAGTAGAAGCTACCAAATCTCTGTTCAATTTAAGGTGCCGTTAATATCCTCAGTAATTGATTTCAAGATGCTCTTAGGCCCAAAGTAATACCTCGCAGGTCTGTTAAGTAGTTAAGTCCAAGCGACTTAATATATAAGTCCTAACCGTGCCTGCTTGGCGCGACGTAACTTCTCAAACCTTGGAATCATCGTACATGACCACCCTGATTCCTGCTCCGCACAGATTCTCTGGAAGGAGTAGCTTTTTATCCCGCCAACAGCGGAAAACTAATGCGAAGAAACAGCGGGATCTCAAGTTCAAACCGGCTCGAGTGAGTAAGTTCCCGCGGTGTCCGAGAGATGTCGCTGTGTTCCCCTTAAAACTTAAAGCATCTGCGGCTAGAATTTGCGGGGGGCCTGGGGCGCTGGGAGCCCGTGGGGTGGGGGTGGAGGTGCGGGGGTGGGAGCCCCAACCCAGGGTTTGGGACACGTTTATAGGTCCTGCATTAAATTGGTCCCGCATTGATTTAATCCTGCATTAATTCGGACAGGTTTATAGGTTCTGCATTAATACTTCAGCCTCACATTGTTGTGCTCTCCTTGTGGGCTACGCTGTAGCTTCACTGGCTTATTATTTTCCCCAAAAGGCGGAGCATCTTTTTTCATGCTCTTGTGTTTGTTTGGAGTGCTCTTCAACCTGAGAAACCTTCCTTAAGTCCCCAGTTATTTTCTCAATTGACCAAAAGCTGCATGAAGGTAGAGACCGTGTGTTTTGTTCATCTTAAATCCAGAGCCTAGCACAGTTCTCAGCACGTAGTAGGAACTTAATACTTTAAAAACATCAAAAAGGGGGTGCACGGGTGGCTCAGTGGTTGAGCAGTCTTCCTTTGGCTCAGGTCGTCATCTCAAGGTCCTGGGAGCGAGTCCCATATCGGGCAGCCACAGGAGCCTGCTTCTCCCTCTGCCTGTCTGTGTCTCTCATGAATAAATAAATAAAATATTTTAAAAATAAAAAAATATGGGGATCCTTGGGTGGCTCGGCGGCTCAGCAGCCTGCCTTTGGCCCAGGGTGTGATCCTGGGGACCCGGGATCGAGTCCCGCGTGGGGCTTCCTGCATGGAGCCTGCTTCTCCCTCTGCCTGTGTCTCTGCCTCTCTCTCCCTGTGTCTATCATGAATTAATAAAAAATCTTTAAAAGAAAATCAAAAAATAAAGACAAAACCAAAAAACTGTATATGTTTATTGATATGTTTTTTTAAAGATTTTGTTTTTGTTTAAGCGAGAGTGAGAGAGCACCCGCACAACCAGGGGGAGGAGCACAGGAAGAAAGACTCTCCAGCAGACTCCCCCTCTGATCCCAGGTGGGGCCCTAGGGCTGGACCTCAGACCCTGAGATTATGACCTGAGTGGAAACCAAGAGTCCGTTGCTTAAGCAACAGAGCCACCCAGGTACTTCCTATTGATACATTTATTTAGAAATTAATCTTAAGGCACACAAGTTGTGAAAGACAAGAGGAATTCCTTTCTTGTTATCAGTTCAATTGGTCAGTGAGCAATTATAAATCTAAAAATCAGTAGTGTTTTTTAATGTGATTGCTAGCGTACTCTAATGGCATTTAAAAAACAAGTTTGAGGGGAAAAAATCTTTTCAACAAGTGCTGCTGGGACTATTTGATATCCACATGCAAAAAAATGAAGGCAGACCCCTACCTCATGATAGTAAGAAACTAACTCAAAATAGATCATAGATCTACATGCAAAGCTGGAATTACAAAACTCTTAGGGAAAAAATGGGAGAAAACCTTTGTAAATATAGATGAGATGATGGTTTCTTAGGTATAACACCAAAAGTACAAGCAACAAAAGAAAACTAGGTAAATTAGACTTTATAAAAATTCCGAAGTTTTCTGCTTTTAAGTTTTCAGTTTCATTAAGAAACTGAAAAGACAACCTGCAACCCACAGAAAAAGCAAAATTTTTTGATAAATCATATGTCTAATAAGGGACTTGGATCCAAAGTATAGAAAGAAAGAAAGAAAGAAAGAAAGAAAGAAAGAAAGAAAGAAAGAAAGAAAGAAAGGAAAGAAAGGAAAGAAAAAAAGAAAGAAAAGAAAGAAAGAAAAGAAAGAAAGAAAAGAAAAGAAAGAAAGAAAGAAAAGGAGAAGAAAAGGAAAGGAAAGGAGAAGAAAAGAAAAGAAAGAAGAAAAAAAAGAAAGAAAAAAGTATATAAAGAACTCTCATAACTCAATAAAAAGACAAATAACCAGTTTAAAAAAATAACTGAGGGTATTAGATGTTTCTCCAGAGAAAATATATAAATGGCCAATAAGCACACGAAGAGATGCTCAATATCATTAGCCATGAGAGAAATGCAAATCAAAACCACAGAAAGGTACCACTTCACACTCACTAGGATGGCTAAAATAAAAAAGACTAACAATAACAAGTATTGGTAAGGATGTAGAGAAACTGGAACATTGTGAATGAGATTGTAAAATGGTGTGGCCACTTTGGAAAAGTCTGGAGGCTCCCCAAAATATTAAACATGAAGTTACCATAGATCCCAATAATTCTACTCCCAGGTATATGCAGCAAAGAAATGAAAATATATGTTTACACAAATATTTGTACGTGAATGCTTATGGCAACATTATTCGTAATAGCCAAAAAGTGCACACAGCTGAAAGGCCCATCAACTAATGAACGGATAAAGAAAATGTAGTGTATCTATGCAACCAAATATTATTTCACCATAGAAAAAGAATGAAGTACTGACATATAGTACAATGTGGATGAACCTTGAAAATGTTATGCTAAGTGAAAGAAGCCAGTCACCAAAGATTATGTATTAAATGATTCGATTCATATGGAATGTCCACAACAGGAAAATCCACCCAGATTAATGGTTACCAGGGGCTGAGAGGAGGTGGGAATGCGGAGTGCTTATAATGGTTATGGGGTTTTCTTTTGGGAGTCATAAAAGTGTTCTAGAATTAGATAGTGGTGACATATTCACTGTGCACAACTGTGAATATATGAAAAAATTCTGAATAGTACACTTTAAAGGGGTAAATTTTATGATATGTGACTAATATCTCAATATAGCTGTTACTTAAAAAACAAAATTGAAAGATCCTTGTTGTCTTCCTCATTGCCTGCAGAATAAAATTCCAACTGCAGGATTGTATACAAGGCTCACAAGAGCTGGTATCTCCTATCACCCCATCTTCATTCCTACCAAGTCTAGGGGCTCCAGTTATAGCAAACTACATGGGTTTCTTATGCCTTACACTGCTGGGGCTTTGTATGTTCAGTTCCATCTGCTTTAAATGCTCTTTCCCTATCTGCCTAGTGAACTCACACTTGTCCCTTTGGACCCAAACCACTCCAGACTGAGCTGGTGGCCTTCCTTTGTGCTCCCAACCATCCTGTGCATATGCCACTGGAGCATGGACGCAATTGTTCCATAGACATTGGCTTCCTAGATGTAGTGTCACAGAACTGAACTCCCTTCAAGGCACAAATTATGTTATTTTTATCTCTGCATTCTCAGGTTCTAGCAAAGGTGCTTAATAAATGAAACAAAAGAGTGAGTGACTGAGTAAGCTTTTGTCGTTCTTGATTTAGTTTTTGTTCTCCTGCCTACTCTTATTCATGTCTTATATATAGTTTTTGTATGTAATGCTTTTCATGTCTCTATGATTTCTATGATTTGAAACTCTACAGCTTTTGGGGCACCCGGCTGGCTCAATTAATAGAGCATATGACTCTTGATCTCAGGGTTGAAGTTTGAGTCCCACATTGGGTGTGGAGATTATTTAAAGATAAAATAAATAAAAATCTACAGCTTTTATAATAAAATATGCTAAACAAAAGATGTCCACCTTAAATAAATTACCAGCAAGTCTCTTTTCTCAGATGTTGCTTTTATATGGGTTGTATAATTTCGGTAACCAGTTGCTACTTATTATCATAATTTGATTAATAGCAAATCACTGATAGGTGGATCTGTGACGTGTCTGTGAGTTAATAAATTGAAACTAGCAGTGCGCCTGGGTCACACAGTCCATTAAGCATCCAGCTCTTGATTCTGGGTCATGTGATGATCTCAGGGTCAGGGGATCGAGCCCCACATTGGGCGCCATGCTAAGCAAAAGGATTCTCTTGAGATTCTCCTCCTCCTCCCTCTGTCCCTCCTCCCATGCATGTGCATACTGTCGCTCACTCGCTTGCTCTCTCAAATAAATAAATCTTTAAAAAATATATTTTTAAAATAAGTAAATAAACTGAAACCAGCATCTGTAAATACAGAGTTTGCAACTGTTTCAAACAACATTTCACTACTTCCTGCACTTCACTGTTGCGACTCTCTACCTCATTGCCTTGTCATGTGACATAAACTGCTAAGTTCCTTTATTGTGCGATCGTGCTCTTAAGTTAGAAAGAACTAGAAATGAGGCAGGTAAGACCCAAAGTGAGTTTTGTGGATCAGAGAGTGATTCACAAAGATCAGACTCTGACACATCCCCCACTATGTTTATTTTCTTGTTTTAAGTTCCAACTTGAATTTAGAAAAATACATGACTTGCCTCCTTACCAGTCTTTTAGCTCAGGCGTGGGTTAGGAAAGATATGTCAGAATAAAGAAGGCATGTGGGTAGAAAGGTACATTTTGAAGTGGCAAATGTCTTTACGCTTACATTTGTCTTTGTCAGGAAATAGCTGTGGGAGCTGAGTGTGATGTGTCTTGACAGTGAGTGGGGCTAGAATAGAATGTTTCTGCATAATCTTCCAGATTCATTGGTTTCGACAGGACTTGAAAAACGATTCTAAACTTTTACATGCCACAGAAACTCCGATTAATTTGTTTCTTGGGAGAATATGCGTTAGGAGATGTCCACTTTTCTAATTTTCTAAGTATATTGAATAAACAAACTTAAGCTGAGGCTTACAGACCAATACCCATGAGGCCTGGGATTGCTTCATGACTGTTGCCCATGAGTTGATGTAGGGGAGGAAAACATTTCCTTTCTCCCCTTCTAAATTCTTTGGCTGACCTACTAATTAAATGGACATAAAACGGGTTAACAAGAGAAAAACAAATTTAATTTCATACATGGGAGCTCATAGAAATGTGAAACTCAGAGCAGGCAGCTTTATCCCTTTTAAACAAAGAAATGATAAATATGTGAGGAATTACTGAGACAAAGAGGTCTGATTGAGCTTGAAGTAGGAACAAGGGCTGTTTATACAGCTTTCTTGGCCCTGAATTCCCTATCTCTGGTGATAGGGATGTCTCTACCTCCTGGTACAAGAAGAGTACCTTTCACATGGGAGATGTATTTCCTTATCTCAAGGGGACAAAGGATGATCAGAGTGTTTTGTTTGCACTGGATGTTTCTTAAGTAACTTTAACTTAAAATAATCAATATGCCAAAAAGGCATATTTAGGGGCAGCCAGCCCTGAACCCTATCATTGGTAAAACCATGCTCTCATCTGCACTCCACGCTGGTGCTAACTGGCCATTAGGGCTCCTATTCCTGGATTGGAAGGAGCTTTACATACTGCATCTCACCTGATCCTCACCATAATTCTGAGAGGGAGGAGGTAACATAATCCCCTTTTTACGCATGAAGAAATAGCCTTAGAGTAGTTAAGTAAATGGCCTAAGACTGTGCCACTATTGTGTGTCAGAGCAGAGATGCTATTCAGATCCATCCTCTGTGAGGTTACTCTTAGTCCTAATGCTTGTGCATTGCTGCCATCCACGTGTGATCCAGCAAATGGAAAATTCTAGCTTAGATGTGAGTTCTAGTACTGGACTGATTTGGGTCCTTCTGTCCCACCTGTTCATTATTTGCTTGGGCTTGAAATTGCCAAAGGGAACAGATGTGGTGTGGTAGGTAGAATAATGGCCCCGGTTTAAAAAAAAAAAAAATTTTCAACTATGTTTGAAGATCTAATTGGCTTTATTAACTGATACATGAATCGAGGAGCATCCCTCTAGCAAGTAGAGAGGAGTTGTATAAAGTGGAAGGTTTTTACAGAGGAAAGTGGGGCAAGAGAGCTATTAGCCAAAGAAAGGCGTGTTTCAGGTTAGGACATCTTCTTTGGGAAGCAAGTGCACAGCAAGATTTGTATCATGCAGACTACCTCACTGCTGATCAGAACATTTCAGTTTGACTTTTAGAAGGTCACATTCTGGGATGCCTGGGTGGCTCATTTGCCTTCAGCCCAGGTCATGATCCCACGTCCAGCCCCACGTCCAGCCTCACATCCAGCCCCATGTCCAGCCCCATGTTGGGCTCCCCACTGTCAGGCTCCCAGCTCTGCGGAGGAAACTGTTTCTCTCTCTCCATCTGCCTGCCACTCCTGCTTGTGCTCTGTCTCTGTGTCAAATAAATAAAATCTTTTATAAAAATAAAAGGTCACATTCCTGGGATAGGTGGAAACTGTAATTAAGTCTTGGTTTGCTGTCATGGGGATTGGGGAGCCAAATGATTCCATTTGAGGCTTGTTGTTTCTTTTTTTTTAACATCCCCAGAAGATGTCCCTGTCTTAAGTCCCAGAACTGGTGACTACCTTGCCTTACACAGCAAGAAAGACTGCAGATGTGATTAATGATTTTGAGCTGGGAAATTATCCTAATAATCCAGTGGGTCCAAAATAATCACAATGAAGTAAAAGTAAAAGAGGGAATAAAAGAGGGAGGCAGGAGAGAAATCAGAGATGTGATGACTGAAGCTGTCTGGGAGCCACAAACCAATGAATGTGGGCAGCCTCTAGATGCTGGAAAAGGCAAAGAAACGGATTCTCCTTCTGTAGCCTCCAAAAGTAAGTAGAGCTGCCATCACCTTGATTTTAGTCCCACAGGATTCCTTTCTGACTTCTGACCTCTGGAACTGTAAGACAATAAACTTGTATGTTTTAAGCCACTAAATTTGTGGTAATTTGTTACTTACAGCAGCGATAGGAAACTAACACACATTGATGTAGGAAAGACATAAGGGTGCGAAGCCGATGGCCAAGAAAGAATTCTGGTGAGATCTTGGGTGCAAAAAGGTGGTTTTACTAAAGCACAGGGACAGGACCCGTGGGCAGAGAGAGCTGCACCAGGGTCATGAGGAGTGGCCCATTTTACACTTTCAAGTTGGGAGGGGTTAGGGATAGCGTGTAAGTCTTTAAGGAATTTTGGAAACAAGGTTCCCAGAACCTTGAGGGGGCTAGCTGTTGTTGGGAAAAGGTCACTTATTACCATTTAATAAAACCTTAGTCATGAGACCCTTCAGAGGTATATTGGTGGGTCATATGCTTGGAGGATGATTGCTAAGAGACATCTGGGGAGGTAGGGATAAAGGAAGTTTTCAAAGAATTTTTATATGTTAAAGTAGACTTACAGGATCCTGGGAGTCGGGCTAAGATTGCCTTTTGCCCTTAGCAAAGTATTAACCCTGAAGCAGCTGGGTTCTGGGAAGAATGTCACTCTGCTTGTTTCAAGGACTTGTCAATGGGCTGTAAGTAGTAAGGAAATTTAATCATTTTTTTTCCACCTTTGTTTACCACACCACACATGATGTCCGACATTCAGATCCCTCCACTACACAGGGGCCCGAATTCATGCAGCAATTGTTGGTAATGCAATCCCTTTACCAAGTGGTGGGAGGTTCTGGTTACAAATAACAGGTATGAAGAGCACGTGAGTGGCTCCGTGGTTGAGTGTCTGCCTTCGGCTCAGGTTGTAATTCTGGGGTCCGGGGATTGAGTCACACCTCAGGCTCCCCACAGGGAGCCTGCTTCTCCCTCTGCCTGTGTCTCTGTCTCTCTCTGTGTGTGTCTCTCATGAATAAATAAATAACATATTTAAAAAAAAAGAGCTGTTGCTACTGGCCCTGAGGTTCTAAGAGCCAGCCTCACAGGGCACATAGACCTCACTGTCTTCAAAAGCTTCTTCTGTGTTCTCTTTATAGCACTTGAGCATCTTAAATGTATTACCCCATTATCTATTGAGCACCCACTATATTCCAGGTTCCAGAAATTCAAAGATTGAGCAGAACTCACATCCTTAAGGAACTTAGAGCCTAGCCGTGTAGCAGAACACGTAAACTATTACAATACAACAAGATATGTGCAAAGACAAAAATATCTTCAAGAGAAGAATCCTAGTGTATGAAAAATATCAATTCTGCCTGTGGGTGGTGGTGGCAGCAGGTGGGGTGAGGGGGCTTGATGAGAGTTTGACGTCATAGCTGGGGGTGACTAACATCTTTAGAGTCCCTAGTTTTGAGGGGAGACGTTTTGACACCTAATCTAGATCCCTGTGTCCCCAGCCAGACCTGGTCTCTGTCAGGATTGTAGCCTCTATGGAATCTCTCTGGTTCAAATTTCAAGGCTGAGGAGGGAGGAAGACCCTGAGAGAAAGAGTCCAGGAAGGAAGCATTCTTCATACTCAGAGCGAATGTTTGGAGCACTGGAGATCCATTCTCCATGATTTCCGTGGAACTTCAAGAGAGATAAAGAAAGCAAAAAGGATGTGTAGGCATTCAGAATAAGTAGCCCCAAGATGTGCCACTTTGGCATGCAGATTATTTTAGGCTAAAAATAATCAAGGCCCAAAAGACTCAGGAAGAAATTCTGAGCTTCCCCTCTAACTGCCTAAAGGAATTTAAATAGGGGACTTACTCAAGGAACAGAGCCATCACGACAGAGAACTAGCTTAAAATATGAACTAGGTATGGTAGATAGAAAACTAGCAAGGTGTATTCGATCAAAGCCCTCTCTATGTCCCATTGTTTCTGGATGGCCTGGCAAACATATATGTATATATATATATGTATATATATTTTAAACTCTTTCCTTTTTTCCTGTGAATTGTCTTCCTTCCCTTTGAAGCCCTAGATCCTACCCCTTCTCCTCAATTTAGGATGACATTTTGGGGCACCTGGCTAGCTCAGTTGACAGAACATGTGACTCAGTCGCAGAGTTATGAGTTCAAGCCCCACATTGGGGTAGAGCTTATTTAAAATATATATTTCATTTTGCCTGACTTGCTTTTGGAACCTCATATTTATTTGGATTCCCCCATATACAAAATGAAATTTGACTTTCCTCTCTGTTAACCTGTCACTTATCAGTCTGATTGTAGACCAGCCAAAAGATCTTGAAAGGCAAAGGAAAGTGTTTCTTCCCCCAATGGTTTCATGAATTGTAAAGTACCAGCTCAATATAAAGTACCTTTATCCACTTGCTTGGGACTCATGCTTATGCACTGGGAAATTTCATCTCTAAACTAAGTCGATCTTTCCGTTAAGAAAATACACACAAGTGGCATGTGGCTCAGTGGTTGAGCATCTGCCTTTGGCTCAGGTCATGATCCTGGGGTCCTGAGATCGAGTCCTGCATCAGGCTCCCCGCAGGGCTCCTGCTTCTCCCTCTGCCTATGTCTCTGCCTCTCTCTCTCTCTCTCTCTGTCTCTCATGAATAAAATATTTAAAAAAAGAAAAGAAAATACACACAGGCTGTGGACATTAAGCCAGGTCTATGTTTGCTGGGCAATACCTAACATGGTACATTTAAAATACATTAAATTTTGGACACAAGGTTTTATCACACAACTAGGGCATAACCCCTTCTCACTCTAATATTCCATCCCTAAATTTGCTTAATCCTGAGAACATATATATACAATTTCCTGAGAAACAGTGGTATGGTAGGAAACTGAATTTTAAATCTGGAAAGGACTTTAAAGATATTTTAATAAGAGCTGTTTTACAGATGTCGGCAATGTTGAAAGCCCTTCAAAGTTACAGGGATAGGGGCAGTACCAAGATTAATACCCAAGTCTCTCAATTCCCAGCCCAAAGTTCTTGCTTATGAGCTGCACATCTGGCTTAGTTTGTGTCAAGGTTTATCTGCACTTACTATTTTGCTCCCAGCAGTCTTAGGCAATAACAATTGTGCTTTTTTAGTGCAAGTCTTTTTCACAAAATAAGTTTAACTATTGATCAGAGCTTTAAATTTATTTTACCAATTTTACAAATGAGGAAAGAGAGAAATAGTAAGCGTTCAGGAGTAAAGGTAGCATAAATCAACCCAAAATAATAAAACACTTTATTAGATCTCCTTTCGTTATAGATAAGTGTTTCAGTTATCATTTTTCATATAAACTCATGAAGCAGTAAATATCTGTGAAAATTTTCATCGAAAATGTCATCGATATTTTTTTCTATGATAAACAGGATACATGTGTAAGTACAAAAAAGGCTTAGTTAGAGAAGAGCCTTGGCTCAGTTATGCAGGCTTTGCCAGAAGAGGTTGTGATTGCCAGGAAGGAGGACTCTCTCTACCCTTGGGTCCGTTTATTTGATATCAGCTGTCACAGCTGGGGTTTCATGAAAAAAAAGAGAGTGCATCCGCATCCTATGAAGTCTAAGATACAAAAGGATATGACCAAGGGATGTTGCTACCCAATTTCCCCCTGTTGTTACTATGCCAACCACAGACTTTGGGAAAGTGATTTTACGCTTCTGTTTATCATTTTGCTTTTGCTGAGTAATTCAGTCAACTGGGGTAACCCCCTATAGTATTTATTTTCATCTAACTGGAGGAAGGAAATCTAAACAATTCACACCACGTCTTATGTGTTCTCCAAAAAAAAAAAAAAAAAAAACCCTCAAAACGTTGGAATCCAGCCCCTTTCGGTGGAAACCACAGGGGACCCAAGGAAAGACACCTTGGCGCCCCAGGCCGGGAGCAGCGCCCTCGGGGAGGCAGAGTGAAAGCGCCACCCCCCGGCCGGCCGACGAGCGGCGCCCCGGGGCTGGAGGCGGCTCTGCAAGCCCCTGGGCCCCAGCCACCGCCGCGCAGCCGCCGGGCCTGCTGGGCGCGCGCGCCGGGGTCAGGCCGAGGACGCGGGCGGGGCCGGGCGGCGGAAGGGCCGGCTCGGGGCGTGCCCACGTGACCGCCCCGCCCGCCGCCCGCAGCCCCCCGGCCGCCGCCGCCGCCGCCGCCTCCGCCTCTGCCTCTCGGGCTGCAGCTCCCGGCGTGCCCCGCACTCGCCGCTGCCCGCCCGCCAGCCCCTCCCTCTCTTCCCACCAGTGCCACAGAGCGGAGCCCGAGCCGCCGCCGCCGCCGCCGCAGCCACAGCCGCGGGCACTATGGTAAGGCGGGCGCGCCGCCCCGGGGGACCGAGGGCCGGGACGCGTCGAGCAAAAACCCCCGCGCGGTCCTGCAGGGCCCTGGGAGTGAGGCCGCCATTTTAGCCCGATTTGGGCCTTCAAGGCGGGGGGCTGCTGCGCTGCGGCCCCGCTGCTCTGCCTCTCCAGCCGGCCGGCCTACCCTCCCGCCGTCAGGCCAGGCCCTGCCGCTCTTCGGATTCCTGAGGGCGAGGAGGGCGCGGACCGGGGCTGGGGCCTGAGGCCTGAGCCGGGCAGCGGCGTCTGGAGAGGTCGGGCGTGCCGAGCGGCGGCCCGCGGCGCGGGAGGGTCTGCGGGGCTCGTCCTGGGCGCGCGGCGCTCGCGCGGGGCTTCCTTATTTACTGGGCGCTCGCCTCAAATTGGTACGTGCTCTAAAGAGCCCTTGCTGAATGAAGGCTTTCTGTGAAGGAGCTTGCTGGCCCTGTAATAAAACCCCTAAGAGGAGGTTAAGGAGGTGAGAGAACGCTTTTTAAAATGCCTTTTCGCCGTAAAAAGCTTTTACACTAGCTCCGTTAGTTTTGAAGCGTCTGCATTTGAGCTGTGAGGCAATTATGTTGTAGCCGTGGGCGGTTTGGAGTTCACACTTGATTCTCTTTCCTTATGAGGAAACGGCACTGGCTAGGATGACTTTAAAGAAAAAAAAAAATAGTAGAAGCTTTAACTGAAATCCAAAAGTGTTTTTTTAAGGCCAGCAGAGTTGACACAATACAGAAGGTATTTTTGCTGCTGCTCCTGAAGCTCTGACATCACCCAGTGAAATAGGAAACATTTCAGGGATGGGACAGCTTGTATTTGTCCCTTTCCCTCTACCTTCCATTTACTTCAACCTCCAAATCCCTTTAAAAAGGATGAATGGGGCAGGACGAGTTAGAATCCTTCGGTGCATCTCATATACTGATACTTAAAATGTGGCAACTCTGATTGGACTGCTTGCCTGGTAGGATGCAATTTTTGATGTCCAGATTAAAGTGAATCCGTGAATCCTCTCTAGGCAAACAGTAATTTTGGTTAAAACCAAAATACTTGTTCTGAATTACTGTTCTTTTTTTATTTCAGGCTTCTGGAGTTACAGTGAATGATGAAGTCATCAAAGTTTTTAATGATATGAAAGTAAGGAAATCTTCTACACAAGAGGAGATCAAAAAAAGAAAGAAAGCAGTTCTCTTCTGTTTAAGCGATGACAAAAGACAAATAATTGTAGAGGAAGCAAAACAGATCTTGGTGGGTGACATTGGTGATACTGTAGAGGACCCCTACACATCTTTTGTGAAGTTGCTACCTCTGAATGATTGCCGATATGCTTTGTACGATGCCACATACGAAACAAAAGAGTCTAAGAAAGAAGACCTAGTATTTATATTCTGGTGTGTAAAAACAAAAGAAAAAGTACTTTTAAAATGCAAGGATTGTTATTAACATAGTCAGTTTTGCCTTTGTTTTCCTTTTAAGTGGGATTCAACAATTGTTTCTTTTTTCTGTAGGGCTCCTGAAAGTGCACCTTTAAAAAGCAAGATGATTTATGCTAGCTCTAAAGATGCCATTAAAAAGAAATTTACAGGTACAAACATTAAAAATTTGTGCAGAGGAATTACTCTTTCTTAATTATAATAAGATAATGGGATAATGTTTTTCCTTTTTAGGTATTAAACATGAGTGGCAAGTAAATGGCTTGGATGATATAAAGGACCGTTCGACACTTGGAGAGAAATTGGGAGGCAACGTAGTAGTTTCACTTGAAGGAAAACCCTTATAAAATGAGATTCAAGTGCCATCTGGATCTTAAGGAGCTTCCATTTCTCCAGCTCAATCAATTGAAATAGTATTAGGTGGTGTTTTTTTTTTTTTCCCCCTCTTCCCACTGGGTCCTTCCAATACAGTGAATGAAGGAAATATCATTCATGTAAGCAGCCTATCAGTGATTGCCATTAGACTGTTTAATACTGTTACTTTTATGTAGAACCCAAGGAATGCCTTCCCATCATATTTTAGCCAAAACAACTCGTTATATGCCTCCCTTGCAGCAAGCACTACAATGAAAGTGATTGTCAATGTGAATAGCTTAGAATACTGCAAAGGGTAAGCTGATTGAATGCCTTGAAAGTATTATCCACTGGTCAGATGGTAAACTTTATTCAGTATTATTTATAGTTGCACTTGATTGCAGTTCTGTGAGGCTCGAGCATTCATACACCTCACCTGCCTTGGCAAGCCTATTTTTGTGACATGGCAGCACAGATTTAACACTATGCATTGAAAGCACTTTTTTTGTAATGAGTTTAACCTCCCACCCCCCCAAAAGGAATGCCAATTAAGTTTTGTTAACTGTGTCATCAACTTATCCTAGTACCTCAGTATTCATTCCTGTTACCTGCATATCTTAAAAGAAATAGCTGTTACTAATGCCTTTTTGTTTTCTATTGAGTGTACACTACTGAATAAGTGTAGGAGTTTATGTTTACCATGTAAGTTTTGCAACACTAAAAATATTTTGAATATCAGTCATGATGGCAATTTCTGTATAAAAGAGCCTTAAATGGAACATTGTTTTTGAGATCAAACTCCCTACCCTCACAAAAATGGCCACGTTGCAATAAAAATTGTGGCATATTACAGAACGTTGCCTTGTTTTCCTTGGACATTTTGCAAAATGTTACGTGAAGCAACTTTTAGGGTAAACAGCTACTGTTAATCTTTGCACTGGTCATTTAAGAATTTTTTTGTACAACATTCATGCATATTTTCCAGTTTGTTGAGTTTAAAAAATATTCTATCCTAAAGCCAACTAATAGAAAATATTATTGTTATAGCGGGATACTTTTATAAGCATTAGTTTATTTATTTCCTTATATGTTAATATGAAGATCAGAAGTTATTTTTTGCACTTTGAAAAATATTCTTCAATACCAGATTTATTCTCTGGATAAATTAGGGTAGTTGTTTTTTAATTCACGTTTACATTTCTAAGTAAATGACTAGTAGAAGCAGGAAGCTCTTACTGCATATTTGGTCATAATGAAAACTTATAAAATGTCCTTCAAAGGTTAATACTTCTCATGTTTAGGAACTTTCATTTCAGCTATTATTTCTTAATATATTTTGCAAATTGGAAAAAATAATGATGTAGCAGTCTTAAGCATTAGTAGTGGGATTTGGCTGTGGTCCAGAGTGCTCTCCTTATAGAGAATTTGATCTGCTCAGTGTGAGCAGTTTGCTGTTAGCCAGAGCTATTTATGGCAAACACATGCTTTTGTATCTTGTCATAGTTATCCACAAATGGCAAAACTGGACTTGATTCTACTGGTATGCAAAACAGGCATGCTAGTAAGCAGTCAATCGTGGCTTAGAACTTAACCCCATAGCTCTGAAGAATGCTCTTTTTTTTTTTTTTTTTAAGAATGCTCTTATCAGAAAACAGGAAACAAAAACTCTCCCCCTTTTTTTAATGTGTGGAAGTAATTTGAGTATAATTAGATATTTTCCCATATTTTCAGAATATTTTTTCAAGTAAAAACAAAAATAAGATTTAAATGTCTAGGCTTCCATTTAAAATTATATGAATGGCTTGGGGTCTTTTGTACTGAGCCATCTTATTTCAGGCTTCCAGCTGTCCCTGTGAAATATGCTGGACATTTTGATGGCTTTTTGGTAAGGCTAAACTCATACTGACATACACTAAACCATATGTGTAACTGATTCTTATACCGTGGAATTTTTCATTATTTTCCTCATTCGTCTAAAAAAATAAGGGACTCTAAATAAGTTATGTAGTATCTTTTGTTTTTTATAGCTGATTTATCAGCTTTCTTATATGCCTCATAAATAATAATTTCAGAAATTAAATATTGCTTTAAACTGTGGTACTTTGTTCGATTGACGGAACTGATACTAAGTTCATCTTTGAAATACATCTTTGTGCATAAAGCCAAAAATAATGATAAAATTAATGATTCACATGTTACTTGAGACTAATTTGGCATTTGAAATGATCATTTTATTTTACAATCATTTACAATGAAACAATGTTCCAGTTAGCTTTAAAAAGTATACGGTGCTAATTAGTAAAATATTGAGGGCAATATTTTACTGCTAGCTTGCAAAATTATAAGTGTTTAAAAAAATAAAATGTATGAAAATATATAAAGCTGTTGAGATGTGTTTCCTTACACTTAAGAACATTAAAAATTTCAAAACTAATGTTGCAGATTAAGGAGGCACCATTATCTTTAGTCTTTTTCAGGATTTTAGTTGATAAACTTTCTCATTTACAGGTATCAATATTCTTTGAAAACTTAATGCTATAGCAATTAATTTTAACATTTTCAGACAAATGGGAACAGTTGGCATTTGTCCCAAACTGGCTATCATCAGCTGTTGTTTTCAATCATTATCTAAAATAATGAGGCCAGCATTGTATATTTAATGTGCCTTTTTAGTAGATTGGAAGAAAGTCGTCTTTGAGTTTTTCTGATATAGATCCCTTGTAGGAGCTAATTGATGAAATCTAGCAAATGAGGTTTGGGAGAAAATTAAGTACCTTATTAAGGAATAATCTCAGCAATGGTTAATCATAGAAGGATTGGGAACACCCTTCGTTAGGTTTGCCGCTCAAAAAATCTGATTCTGCTTTTTATAGGTCCTATTTTTGGTAGCAAATTTAATGATACTTTGAGATCCAAACAAACATGCATATTAATTTTTCATGAATATTAAAATTGTTAGAGATGTGCTGGCAGGCTCCAGTGATGATTGCTTTTTCAGACAGCTTGAATTTATGGATGTTCCGTATTCATCTCAGCCAGTAAAGAAGTCTGAGCCTTTTCTTTTGCTTTGGAACATCCAAATTGCTTTTTTCCTTGTAGAATTGGGAGTCATTCCTCCACTTCAATTTCCTGTCATAAAGCAGTTGGGTAAATTATTCTTTTTGAGCCTTATCATAATAACTGTCTATCATTCCTCATTACAGAGGGTCAACTATGGAAATGACTTTTGGAAAACAAGAAAATGCTATATAAATGTAATAATTTAGTTAAACCATTCTAAATGTAGTTAAGTAGACAACCATGTTTAAGATAAGGTTATTATAAGATTATTATAATCTTAAGATTTATTATAAGTCTTTGAACCGCTTCATTTTTGTAATTATTCCACTTAATCTTACAGTGTGAGAATTAGCTGGCACGTGACATCGGTTTTTCAGAAAGTAGCAAAGCATAGCTGCTGAGTTGATGTTTGTGACTGCGCTTAATTTTTTAAGTGTAGTTTTCTTTTTTACATACAACCAATTACTAGTCTTTTCCCCCAAATAATTTTGAATTAAAGAGGAAATAAAGCTAGAGAAATAATTGGTATGGAATACTTGTCATGAGTCATGATCCAGGTTGTTGTTGAAAACCTATGCCTGCTTATCATTATTAACATCCTTTTTTTTTTTTCATTATTTCTCTGCTACACACAAAGAAACTAAAGTCTGGAGAGGTTAAGAGACAGCTCAGTTACTGAGTAGCAAAGCTGATTCCTGTCCAGTATACTTTTCACTCTGCATTTATATAATGGAGAACGAGTTACTAATTTACTTTTTTTTAAAAGTAGAATAATCTATTTTTTTTTTTGAGCAGGATATAATTAGTATATTTTCAAAGTAGTGTCTCAAGAATATTTGAAAAATAGTCTTGGGATTTTTGTCTCCTAAGGAAGCCCATGGTCATAAAAGCCTAAAATAATTTTACACTTCAAAGATTTTCTTAGATGTTTCGGTATTGTAAGTTTATGAGATTATGGAAACCCATAAGGATTGTATAGACCCATTTTCCAGAAAGCTGATACCTCTTTTTTTTTTTTAGAAAAAATTGTTTTAAAGATTTTAAGTAATCTCTACACCCAACATGGGACTCAAACTCGCAACCCTGAATTCAAGAATCACATGCTCTACTGGACATAGCCAGCCAGGCCCCCAAGGCTGATACCTCATTCTTTTTCCAAAAACTTGGATGTCTCCCTCCCTATGCTCCTCTAGTCATCTTTCAAAGGAGAAATAGTACTTTGTATTAAAGTGGCTAAGTATTAGAAGTTTGTTATCAGATTGCTTGGGTTGTTCACATATCAGCCTTTAACACTTATCGAGTGACCTTAAAAAAATCAACCTCTCGGAGCCTTAGTTCATGTATAAAAGGAGATAGTGATTGTACCCTATCTCATAGAATTTGAGGATTAATGAAAACACCTTGAGTAATTACTGGCACATAGCGCTCTATAGGGACACCTGGGTGGCTCAGTGGTTGAGTGTGCCTTTGGCTCAGGTTATGATCCTGGGGTCCTGGTATCAAGTCCCACATCAGGCTCCCCAGAGGGAGCCTGCTTCTCCCTCTGCCTAGACCTCTGCCTCTCTCTGTGTCTCTCATGAATATATAAATAATTTTTTTTTTAAATTTGCAATCCAAACCAGGACTTTTTTTTAGAACAAAAGGGAGAGTTTTAATAATTATCCCAGGACAACAGGCTTAAGTTGTAACAGTTCCCAGCAAACCAGATGTAGTCATACTACCAAAAAGTAGGCTGGTGTCAAAATGTAATACTTAAATAGAAGAAACTGTATAAAAGATTCAAAGTTATTAATTTCAACTTTATAAGGTACTAGTATGCTAAGATTCTCTTGAAGTACACGATTACTTTTAAGTAATTGGCCTCAGAACAGTCAACTTTGGATTTTTTAATGCAATTTTTTTTTGTAGCTTTCCTTTTTTTTTTTTTTTAAATCAGAGCGAGAGAAGATGGGGGGAAGGGGTAAAGGAAGAAGGAGAGAGAAAATCATAAGCGGGCTCTACACCCACCACAGAGCCCATTGCAGGGCTTGATCTCACCCTGAGATTATGACCTGAGCCAAAATCAAGAGTCAGACACTTAACCGACTTAGCCACCCAGGTGCCACTTTAGCTTTCCTTTTGACTTTTTACAAACTCTTAGATACTGCATTTTACTATTAACAGTCTATTTATAGCATTTTCTCTTAATTGTTGCTTTTCATCTCATGTGGACTTGGAAAGCCAGGTTGTTTAGAATTGTGTACATAAAGTGAATAGACTTGGGCTTGAGAGCAAAATACCTGAGCACATGAACCTCCTAACATTTCTTTTGGCTATTTAAAGAACTTTGGTGTACTTTCTGGATTCTTGGTTTTTGGATTTTTAGTAAGTATGTAAAATAGCTGAGCTGTAGATAAAAGAAGCATTGCTGTATTCCTGCAAGGCGTCTAAAATATTTTATTAAAAATATTTAATATAAATATTTTTATTTATAAAAAATTTTAATATTTTTTTAGGGCAGCCCCGGTGGCTCAGCGGTTTAGCGCCGCCTTTGGCCCAGGGTGTGATCCTAGAGACCCAAGATTGAGTCCCACGTCAGGCTTCCTGAGTGGAGCCTACTTCTCCCTCTGCTTATGTCTGTGCCTCTCCTTCTGTCTCTAATGAATAAATAAAATCTTTAAAAAAATATATTAAAGATTTATTTATTTGAGAGAGCACAAGTGGGAGGGGGGAGAGAGAGAGCACTAGCAATGAGGGTTGAGAGAGAATCACTAAGCACAGAGCCCGATGCAGGGCTCTATCTCATAACTCTGAGATCATGACCTGATCATGATCAGGGCCAAAACCAAGAGTTAGATGCTTAATGGACTGTACCACCAGGCATCCCTGTCATTAATATTTTAATTTTTTTATTTTAAATTCAATTAGCCAACATATAGTACATCATGTTTCAAACGTAGTGTTCCATAATTTATCAGTTGTGTATTGTCATTAATATTTTAAAAAGTTATTTTTGTCTTTGGCAATACTTGTATTGTTAAAGGCACACAAATGAATTTGTTCCCATTAAGAGAAAAGGCTTATTCTAGATTATTGAAACAACGGAATATGAGAATATGCATTTGATAAGCAAAGTAATCTTTAAAAATGGAAAATGCCAATTAATCTTTTGAGCTTATTAGATTTTTCTTAAATGTACCTTAGATTTGTTCACTTGGAAATAGCTTTGATTACTCTTCATCTAGATATATAAATACTTTCATTTACTCTTGACTTCTACAGCAAGTTTGATTATGCATACAGAATGGTTTAGTAGTTTATTCGGCATAACATGAAAGAACAGATAACATGAAAATTTGGAACAGATTTTTGTTCAAATGTATAATTTTCTAACATGAAAACTCAAGTTAATGGCACGAACTTTTGTACTTTTTTCCTCATTTTATATATTCGTAATGGTGGAATTTCAAATATTTCCTTTGGGAAATTGATAGTTACTGAGTGAGTCATAAAATTTGTGGGCATATGGCCCATCGTTTCTTTTCTTTTTTTTTTTAAGATTTTATTTATTCATTCATGACAGACGCACAGAGAGAGAGGCGGAGACACAGGCAGAGGGAGAAGCAGGTCCCATGCAGGGAGCCCAATGTGGGACTCGATCCCGGGTTGATCCGGGGACTCGATCCTGGCCCTCCAGGATCATGCCCTGGGCTGAAGGCAGGCGCCAAACCGCCAAGCCACCCAGGGATCCCTGGCCCATAATTTCTATGTGTTCCTGTAAGCTGATAGGGCCTTTTTTAAATTATTATTAGCAACAAACTAAATCACCATATGAAAAAGGCAGTTCCCAAATTGGCGTAATTAGTTTTGTCAAAGGTCAAAATGGCAGTACTTTGTTCTAGAAATCATAAAATGTTGCTATATCATATAAGGAATAAGATATAAAAGAGATGTAGACTTCATGAAATAAATGTAAAAGAATTTTATGTGAAGATTAATGTGTAAACCTTTTGTGTATAAAGAAGCAATGGATCAGGGACACCTGGCTGGCTCAGTTGGAAGAGTGTGCAACTCTTGATCTCAGGATTGTGGGTTCAAGCCCCATGTTGGATGTAGAGATTACTTAAAAATAAAATCTTTAAAAAAAAAAAAAAAAGCTATAGGGCACCTGAGTAGCTCACTCAATTAAGTGTCCAACTCTTGGTTTTAGCTCCGGTCATGATCTCAGAGTTGTTAGATCAAGCCCAATATTGGGCTCTGTGCTCGGTGGGGAGTCTGCTTGAGATTCTTTCCGTCAGTCCCTCCCCTGCATGGTCTCTCTCTCTCTCTCTCTCTCTCTCTCTCAAATAAATAAATCTCTTTGTTTTCTTAAGATTTTATTATTAGTGAGAGAGTATGAGTGGGATAAAGGCCAGAAGGAGAGGAAGAAGCAGAGAGCCTGATGTGGGGCCCAATCCCAGGACCTTGAAATCATGACCTGAGCTGAAGGCAGAGACGCTTAGCCAACTGAGCCATGCAGGCACCCCCCAAAATAAATAAAGCTATGGATCAAAGAACTAGAGAAAAAGAGTGACAACCCCTTTACTCTTACTGCTTATTGATAATTATGTTATGAAGGGATGTAAAGATATTTTATAGTTTCCATTTCAAAAAGTCTTTTACAGAAGGGAGAACAGGATGGGAAGCTAACAAAACTGGTGTTAGCCATTTTCCTAATTGCAATATATTTAGATTTTAGAACATATCTGGGTTTTTTAGGCTTGATTTTTAAAAGTAACATTGTTGATTGACAACTTGTAATACTATTGCCTAGCAAGTCATGTGTAGACTTTGAATAGCTGCTGCATTAGAATTAAATTTATGATGACGTTGATTTAGCAAGTACTTCCTTATTTTGGCTTTGTTTATATCTACATGCTAAAGAGAAAATGCCTTATAGTTATCATTGAATAGCAGTTTTTAAGAAATACCAGGTGATTGAATTAGGTAGATAATCTTGTGTCCTGGCTATAGAAAAAAGTTTTGGGATTAGTTGAAATGTCATTCTGTGTCATTGCCCCTGCAACAATAGTTTTCTTCTCTGAGCTGGATATTTTATTTCACTCAGACTTTCTTTTGGAAATATGTAAAATAATGAATAGAATTCTTAAAAATGAGCCTTAGGTAAAACAGAAATGACATTCTGATGGGAAAATCCTAAAAAATGAGCTAGACTAACATGATTGATATTTTTCTGGGTAACTTTTTTAAGTGATTACACTTTTATTTAAAAAATAATGTGTTTAGTGTGGAATCTGCAAAATACAGAAAAGAGCAAATAAAGATAAGTCATGAGTTAATTTTAAATATTGCAGACAAAGTATCCTGTTAAGCTATTATGAATTATATGGAGATACCTGTAGTTAAAACTAGTTTTTAAGTCGATTTATGCATGCTGGTAAAAAGGAGGACTTCATCCTTAAATATTGTTTGTACAAATTCCTTAGTATTTTTTATCCCAGAAAGAGAACTTTATTGTGGCTTAGTCACAGAGGAGCAGATTTGGATCTTGAAAACTATGCATCCCGTCTATCTGAATGCTTGCTAGATGACTTGGTACCATCTACCATAAATATTTGAAGCCACAAAATTTCCCTGTATTTGTTATGCCATCTACTTTGGTTTCATTGGGACTTGATAATGGGCACCCATTATATAACGTTCACTGTTCCCCAAAGAAATTATTTTACAAAATAGTTTCCAATATATCAGGAGTCTACTTTTATCCTGATGTGTGTATGATAAAGGTGAATAAATACTAGTTCCTTGTATGCAGTGTAAAGAAACCATCCTTCAATCTACTTTGTACCCTGCTAAAAGATTTAAGATAAAACAATGTATATATTTTGCACTAAGCCAGAAGTTATCTATATTTAAGCATTTGTGTTCTGTGTGCTATTCCAAGAGGGTCTGGTAATCCCTGTGATTAAAGAGACATAAGATTTATGTTTGCTGTGAAGAAACATGATCTTCCTGGCCACTATGAATCATTCTGGAAACATTCCATCTCTGTTTCCCAATTACTCAGATCATTAGATCAAATTTAGTTCAGTTCAACAAACATGAAGCACCTTTCATGATCTCAAAGTCTACAGTGATACAGGAAAGGCAAGCATATAAACAATTACAATGCAATGTGATAAGTACGATGATATGTTACAAGAAATGGAAGAGGGAATGATTAACATTGAAGTTGGATGGGCTTCAAAAAGGCCTCATAGAAGTAATGTTTGAGCTGGGCTGTGAAGAGTGGTAGAGTTAACCAGAATGCAGTATGAGAGGATGGCCCTGGAGAAAGGAAAAACCGTGCAGAGCCCCTGCAAATAGTTCATCACAGCTGCTTAGTTTAGTGTGAAGCACTGTGATGAGAGAAGTGTGGGAGAGGTATGAGCCATATCGTCAAGGGCCATGGATACCGTGCTAATGAACATGAAACCTGTGCCTGGTAAAGAGCCAGTGCAGGGTTTTAAGCAGAGGAGTGCCATGATCTTTCTGAAACACAAGTCTGATCACTTTATGACCATGTTGAGAATGTACAGGAGGGTGAGGAAATTGGAAGCAGTTAGGCCTGAATTAAGGCAGTGGCCAATGTGCTTAGGATGAGTGTATTTAAGAAGTATGTAGGAGAATTGACAGGACTTGATTTCAGAATTAAAGGATACAAGGCTTTAACCGTTATTTGGGAAATGTTAGCTACATTTTTAGTATTGTTGATATTTAAGGTCATTTAAACATCAGATTGGCTAAGAAGAGAATATCTGTAATGTGGAAAAAATTTGTAAATGTGGAAAAAATATTAAATATTAACACCTTTTTAATGAAAGTAGCATTTTGAAATAAACCATTGGCTAAAAAGTTGTAGTTCTGCTACTTGAATTTAGATTTATAAACCTGGTTTGCAGTAATGTTCATAAAACAATGGTTTCATTAAATAAGAAAAATTAAAACAACCATAGCTATAACATCTTTGAAATGGAATATATCCTATAGTTTTAAAAATCATTGTTGAATTTTTCTATTATTCCATGCTTGAGCTTTTAGTGTAAAACTCTTATTTGATCACATACAAGACACACCAAACTCCTGGATCAAAAATTTTAGAATTGGGATCCCTGGGTGGCGCAGCGGTTTGGCGCCTGCCTTTGGCCCAGGGCGCGATCCTGGAGACCCGGGATCGAATCCCACGTCAGGCTCCCGGTGCATGGAGCCTGCTTCTCCCTCTGCCTGTGTCTCTGCGCCTCTCTCTCTCTCTCTCTCTCTGTGACTATCATAAATAAATAAAAAATTAAAAAAAAAATTTTAGAATTTAGCAATATTCATATACTCTGCTCATTAGAGAAAGCCTGTCCCACTGTGCTAGTGATAGAAAATGGAATTCTCAGGTCATCTGAAAGGTCACTTTCTATTAAGGAAGATTTTTAATCCTTACTTGTAAATAAAAGCTATTTATAAACATACATCTTAATTCCTTTCATAAAATACTTTCAAAGATTCCTCTGTTTTCAGCAGCTTGTAATAAACATTGCTTAACCATATTGGTTTTTAATACTGCTTTTATGGTAAATAAGCTCACTTTTTTGAAAGGCCTTATACACATCAGGAAATATTTATTTAGTGTCTATTTGTAGAACACTACTCTGGCCATCCTGAGAAATAAACTTCTCAAGGGCACTTCTTTAATCCAGTTGGCGAAACAAAATAGACCTGTGAACTAATAAGTATTCAGAGATAAGCAATTGAATAAGCATTGAGGGGGTGCAGAAAAAAGAATAGAGAAAAGATTTTGTAGAAGTGAGTTTTAAATAGCATTTAAGGAATATAATTTTTTTTTAAATCAAGACATTTTCCCTTCAAATAGAGAACTATTCGAAACAAGGATCCAACAGCCTCTTTCTTCACTGAATATCTCTTTAAAATTAAGAACAAAAAGGGCCTTTTTATCACCACTAACATTAAATTCTTTTGGAGAAGGACTAGGGCCAAAATAGAGACCTTACTTTGGGAGCTTTGTTTTCCATGTGGGTAATTGTCACAGAATCCTGAGTTCCTACAGGGGTTCTTAACCTCTTGTACCATAGATCCCTTCTTAGAATAAGATTTTAAAATTTATATGTATGTATTTTATTTATATATATAAAATATATCAGTCAAAAGTGATATCTTAACATGCTTCTTTAATAACACATGACAGTGTCTAGTGGCAATATAATAAATACCATAATATGTAGTGATGAATGTAAATAATACTTTCTGATCTGCAGTAACATAATATTACTTGAATATATGATTTCTATTGGTGACGAACCCATAAGTACTGCTGATTGTACTGTGGTTTATGGTCTATATTCCTATTTTGGGGGGTCTGTATTCATAGTTTAAAGAAGTAATAGATTTCAGTAGCAGTTAGTTAAAATAAAGGTGTTTTAACTTTCAGGGAACCTGGGTGGCTCAGTCAGTTAAGTGTCTGCCTTTGGCTCACATCATGAAACCAAGGTCCTGCGGCTGGCTCAGCAGGGAGCCTGCTGCTTTCTCTCCCTTTACCCCCTCCACCATGCTCATGCTCTCTTGTACATGAGCACTCTCTCTCTCAAATAAATAAATAAAATCTTTTTTTTTAATGTAATTTTTCATAGGTCCCCTGAATTCTTTCCATGGATCGCTTGGACATTCAAAGACCCCAGGTTAAGGAACCCTATGGTAGGGGTTCCTTGCTGGCTCAGCCAGTAGAACATGTTACTCTGAATCTGAGGGTTGTGAATTCAAACTCCTGTTGGGTGTGGAACCTACTTAAAAAAAATAAAAATAAAGAAAAGAAACCCCATGGCTTAGGAATTACCTGAGAGCCCCAGGAAGTAAAGGACTAAGTAGATAGGGCTCACATTCACTTCAAAGAAGTTGCTTTTATTTTGTTTTATATATCAGAGTTCATATAAGATTTCATTTGGAATAAAAATGTTTTGGGGGGCTAAATACTGTATAATTTTTGAAAATAATTGTAAATGAAAAATTCTCTGTTTATCTTGCTCTTTTAACTTAAACTGATTTCTTTTGTAAATATTCTAAGCACGTGAGTGTACCATCTAGTTTATGACCCTGGAAATAGAGATTCAGAAGTCAACAGTGTATAGTTGAAACCATGGAACATCAGTAAGATTGCCCGGCAGTAATCTGCGTGAGTGTAACATGAGAAGAGGAGCAGGCCAACGGGTAGGCAGAAGAGAAGCCTGGAGAGAACGGAGGAGTTGTCAGGAGGTGGGAGCACACAGCTTCCATAATGTTACAGAAGCAAAGGGTGTCAAATGCTGGAGATGTCACGTAGCATGAGGACAAAATGAATCAATCCACCAAACTTGGCCGTAAGGAAGTCAGTGAAATTTCCTGTGGCGTTTTCAGCAGGGTGGGGAGGACTGATGCCAGTCTGAAAAGACTGAACAAGTGATGAAGTGGAAATGGTGTGGTATAGACCAGTGCTTTGCGAAGGTCTGTGGTGAAGCACAGTGTCTGTGATTCCCAGTCTGTCACGGACTGACAGCAGTCCTGCTGTGCGTGACCAGTATGTTGGATAACCACCAGCTAACAGGTCTATACTCTGTTGAACAAGACAAGCCCACTGATGACAGGCTTGGAGATCATGGCCATGTCAAATTGCTATAGAAGTTTCTAAATGTTCATTCTTAATTAAGTACAGCAGCAGAGGTGTATAGATTATTCTTTCAAGAAACTCGTCTGTCAAGGAAGAGAAAGACTAGTCAGTACTCTGTGGGGCCTATAGGATTGGAAGGAGGTTTCTGCCAGTATTATCTCTTACTTTCTCTATACCAAGAACTATTTTAGGCGCTGGAAATCCAAATTAGGGGGATCCCTGGGTGGCTCAGTGGTTTAGTGCCTCCCTTCAGCCCAGGGCGTGATCCTGGGGTCTCGGGATCGAGTCCCACATCGGGCTCCCTGCATGGAGCCTGCTTCTCCCTCTGCCTGTGTCTCTGTCTCTGTGTGTGTGTGTGTCTCATGAATAAATAAGTAAAATATTTAAAAAAATCCAAATTAGGGGCTAAAAAGAATGTGAAAAAGCACTTAAATGAAAAGATTGTTGAACGAGTAAATGAACTTTTATGTGAACTGTGGAGAATCCAAGCAGTCCTGTGCTTCCACATTTTAGAGTAGTATATCCTGCCTCATTTAATCTCTGGATGTTTATGGTCAGGGAATTATCAGGGAGGCTCATAATCTTCATAGTCTTTGAGTGCATTAAAACATTAACTCATTTTCAAAGATGATATCACTGACTTTTCTTAGTAGAACCTGTGTCTTGAGAGACTTTTCTCCCCCCTCAAAATTGGTATTGGATTTCCTTTTTGCCTTGCATTCCCTTCCCTCTTTAAAGGCATACCTTAAAAGAAGATGACAAGTTTGGGACCTACCATGGCCACAGAACAAAGAGAAATTGACTTGCACAGAGTGCAAACCCTAAGATAATATTTTGCATAAAAGAATTCTGGTCTTTTATAAATCCCTTCACTGGGGTGCCTGGGTGGCTCAGTGGTTGAGCGTCTGCCTTTGGCTCAGGTCGTGATCCTGGGGTCCTGGGATCAGGTCCTGCATCAGGCTCCCTGTGGGCACCTGCTTCTCCCTCTGTCTCTGCCTCTCTCTGTGTGTCTCTCTTGAATAAATAAAATCTTTTTTTTTTAATCCCTTCATTTCCTCTTTCTCTAACTGAACTGATTTTCAAATATCCCTCTTATTTTTTCCATCTAAAGCATTGTCCCTGGTCCTCACGGTGGAACTCAAATCTGTACCTGGGAAAATGAGAATTCTAATACAAAATGTGGGCAATATGAATAGGAGCCATGGAAAAGCAATTTCAGTTATTCATGCAGCAAACATTTTCTAAATGCTTAATATGTACCAGACACAGCACTGAGGGCCAGGCACAAAATTGCAATCCAAACCCAGGTCCAGTTGGGTGTACTAGGCTAGACTTATTTTGAATATTCAGCTAGATTCGTTTCTTATGGTAGCCGGAAGGCTTTTCACAGTGTGTACAACCTAAATACAGCTCTAGTTCATTCTACTAGATTAACTTTAATCAGGCATTGTTTAACAAATTTAAGGAAGAAGCATGAAAATCCCAGCTATGCACATGTGTATGGTTTTGGGAGCCAAGTAAAGAGGAAGGTGATCAAATGGGAACTTTCAATACTTTTTGGAAATGTGTGGGTAATTTATAGCTTAATCAATAAGAGTTACTAGGACTTTTTGCCCAAAAAAGGGCAAAAAGGGATGGAGGAGTACCTTAACTCTTTAGTTGTAAATCTTACTCTCCAGCTGGCTCTTAGCATGAAGTGCACAACCTGTAGGAAAATATATTGCCAGTATTAGAGCCAATGACTGTTGGATGTGTGTGACTCGCGTGTATTTGTTCATCTTTTTTGTTCCTTCACTCACTTATTCAAAAACAATTTAGAAGGGGCACCTGGATGGCTCAGTTGAATAAGTGACTGCCTTCAGCCCAGGTCATGATCCCAGGGTCCTGGGATGGAGCCTTGTATCAGGCTCTGCTCAGCGGGGAGTCTGCTTCTCCCTCTCCCTTTGTGCTCTCGCACTCTCTCATTCTCACTCCTTCTCAAGTAGATAAATAAAATCTTAAAAAAAAAAAAAAGAAGCAATTTAGTGAATACATTCTACATTTAGCATCCGTCACTGCCCTGAAGGAACTGGGCTGAGAAAAGAAGACATATGTAAATAGCTATCACACAATGTAGGAAGTGTTCTGTGCTGGACCTAGATAATACATTATTAATTCCATTAACCCGGCTGTAAAAATAGCCCAGGGCCATTCAGATCTACTACATGGGTAGAGGGAAAGTCTGCATGTTTTGCACAGTGACAAATTGTCATCCTATTGATATAAGATGGTTTATCTAAAGTGGTTTATGTCAGATGATTGAGCTAGAGCAGTTTGGGGAATATTATTAATATTCTGTAAAGATTTTATTTACTTGAGAGACAGAGAGAGTGAGCATAAATGAGGGGAGAGGCAGAGGGAGAAGCAGACCCCGCCTGAGCAGGGAGCCCCACGCGGGGCTTGATCCCAGGACCTTGGGATCATGACCTGAGCCGAAGGCAGACACTTAACTGACTGACCCACCCAGGCACCCCAGTTTGGGGAATATGAAATAAATAATATCACTTTGGCATAAAAGGCTATGTCAAAATTAGATTTTTTTTAGCATATTAATTTCTCACATGCAGTTAAATAATTCTTAAAGCACCTTCTATAAATGCATATTATACCACAAAAGATATATCGATTCTGGCAGGCTAAATTACACTGGGAAAAAGCCTGGCTTTTACAGTCATGTGTCATCAGAATACCTGCTCCTATTATTTATTAGGTGCATGACCTCAGGCAAAGTACCAACTTTAGTGGGCCTCAGAATCCTTATCTGAAAAATGGGAATAGTACCAAACTCTAGGGTTGTTGGATAATCCACAATAATAATAATAATAGCTAACATTTATTGAGAACTTAATATGAGCATTTCACATAGATTACCTCACAGTTTATTTCTCCAAACAAGGCTAGTAGTAGTGCTATTACTCCTCTATTTAGTTTAGAAACTGTACCCTAGAGTTTAATAACTTGCCCAAGGATATATGACACAGAAAGTGGTAGAGACAGGATCCAAACCCAGGTAATCTTGACCTGTCATCCTTTTTATAAATAGCTTTATTGAGATATAATTCTTATGTCATACAATTTACCCATTTAAAGTGTAGTATTTTAGTATAGTCACAGTTATATAACCATCACCACGATCTAATTTTAGAACATTCTATTCCCCATGCCCCCACAAAAGAAACCCCATACCCATTAACAATCACTCTACCTAACCGCCGAATCTCAGCACTAAGCAGCTGCTGATCTACTTTCTTTCTTTCTTTTTTTTTTAAGATTTATTTATTTATTTATGATAGACATAGAGAGGCAAGAGACACAGGAGGAGGGAGAAGCAGGCTCCAGGCAGGGAGTCCGACGCGGGACTCGATCCTGGGACTCCAGGATCATGCCCTGGGCCAAAGGCAGGCGCTAAACCGCTGAGCCACCCAGGGATCCCCTGATTTACTTTCTGTTTCCAGAGATTTGCCTATTTTGGACACTTCATATATATGGAATCATAAAATATGTGTTTTCTGTGATTAGTTTCTTTTACTTAGCATAATTCTTTCAAAGTTTATCCCTTTCATTGCATATGTCAGAACTTCATTCCTTTTTATTAACAAATAAAATAATATTTCTTTGTATGGATATACCACTTTGGTTTATGTGTTTATCAGTTGACGGGCTCTTGGGTTGTTTCCACTTTCTGGCTATCATAAATAATGAATGGAGCTATGAACATTTGTGTACAAGTTTTCTTGTGTACAGATAGAAGTTTTCATTTCTTGGTTATATATCTAGTAGCTATATGCTAGGTCATATGATAATTATATTTAAGGTTTTGAGGAATTTTTTTAATTGTGAAAAAATAATCTTTTTGAAGATTTTATTCTTTTAAGTGATCTCTACACCCGATGTGGGGCTTGAACTCACAACCCTGAGATCAAGAGTCACATACCCCACCAACTGAGCCAGCCAGGCACCCCATAATAGAGAGAACTTTTTAAGTTGAATAATAGTACAGAGTACATGGACACCATCCATTTGGATTCCATAATTGTTGACATTTTTCCAATTTTGGGCAGCCCGGGTGGCTCAGCGGTTTAGTGCCACCTTCAGCCCAGGGCATGACCCCGGGGTCCTGGGATGGAGTCCCACACTGGGCTCGCTGCATGGAGCCTGCTTCTCCTCGGTCTGTGTCTCTGCCTCTCTCTCTCTCTCTCGTGTCTCTCATGAATAAATAAATAAATTCTTAAAAAAAAAGAAAAAAAAACATTTTGCCAATTTTATATCCCTGCTTCCCCCCACAAATATCTCCCTCCCTTACTCCTTCCCTCCCTTCCTCTCTTTCTCTGATTTCATTAAAAATCAGAGCCAGGTCAGTTAGAGCCAGACCTCTTAACTACTATTTTATATTCATCCCCAGTTAAGTGAGTGAACATAGGTGAAATAGTGTAATTCCTGGCCAATAATAGCTACTCGATAAATGTAAATTCCCTCCTTTCCTCTTTTCCCCAGTACTTAGAAATCTGGGCTGCAAGCGCTACATCAAGATGAGAAGTGAGATCTAAATAAAGACTCATGGACTTTCTTTGCACAGCATTTCCTGGACCAAGGTCAGTTGAACTAGGTAGGTGGCCATCCAAACTGTGGTGATCTAGCCGTTCAATTTCTAGTTGATTTCATTAAGATGATTATTAGAGGGCCACCTGGGTGGCTCAGTGGTTGAGCGGCTGCCTTCTGCTCAGGGCTCAGGGCATGATCCCAGGATCCGGGATCCTACATCAGGCTCCCTGCGGGGAGCTTGCTTCTCCCTCTGCCTGTGTCTCTGCCTCTCTCTCTCTCTCTCTCTCTCTCTGTGTGTGTCTCTCATGAATAAATAAATCTTTTTTTAAAATGATAATTATATAAATAGCAAGATAAATTCTACAAATAGTTACATTAATAGACAACAAAATAAACAAAATCCAAACTATCACAATGCTTGGGTTGTTTTTTTTTTTTAAAGATTTTATTTATTTATTCATGAGAGACATAGAGACAGAGTCACAGGCAGAGGGAGAAGCAGGCTCCCTGTAGGGAGCCTGAAACAGGACTCGATCGCAGCACCCTGGGATCATGACCTGAGCCAAAGGCAGACACTCAACCACTGAGCCACCCAGGCATCCCGTGTTTTTTTAAGGTAGCAGGAAATTCAGCTCATATGAAACCTAAGCCTATTCTAAAGCAAAAAAGAAATCCCATTTACTAGTGCATGCTTTTTCATGTCTCCACATTTCATGTGTGAACATGAAGAAGGAGCTGCAAAAGAGAACTGATCAAAGCTGAAGTTTTACCAAGAATGCTAACAGGAAGGGTCAATTCCTTCCTGGACAGTGACACGGAACAGATGAAAACTAGGGCAGCATCTGACCTACTTGTTATTGATTTATTTAGAAGAATCAGTCATAACATTGGATCCTTGGGGGCTCCAGAACAATCTTCATGCCAGTGAAATTCACCTGCTTTCCAAGAAACTATTGGGCTTACTGGAATTTTTATGAATCCCAGATCTACCATCCATAATTATAGACATCAGACCCTTAGCAGTCACTTATTATCAGTTCTATTCCTGGAGCAGAGGTTTTCTTCTCACTGCTGAGATAAATCCAGGGAGATTATGACTACTCTTGGTCTTGCAGATACCAAGTCTGCTGCTTGAGTCCCACTGGGCCTAGCCCTGAGATTCTGAGCCCTAGCTGTGTATCAAAGAGAGATCATTATCATGCCTAACAAACTGATGGTTTCTTAATATAATCTAATACCTGATATATATTCAAATTTCCCTAGTTGTCCCCAAAATGTCTTTTTACAGCTCATGTATTTGAACTACTGTCCAACAAAGTTCAAATATTACATTTGGGTTTTGTTCTTCTTAAGCCTCTGATAATCCAGAAGTCTCCAACAACCTTTTTTTTAATGCTACTGACTTGAAGAAACTCAGTATGTCTTGTAGAATGTCCCACCTTCTGGATTTGTCCGATGGTTTCCTGTGATGTCATTTCCCTTGTTTCCCTTTCCTAGCATTTCCTGTAAGCTGGCAGTTAGATCTAAAAGTTGGCTAGACTCAGGCTAAACGTTTTGGTAGGAACACTTCCTGGGTGATTCTGTGTCCTTCGTACTGCCTCACATCAGGTGCACACGTTATCCAGCTGTCCCACTGATAGTGAGGCCGTGACTGATGGCTGTGGTCTGCTGGTCACAGTCTGATCCCTCCCATTACCAAGCTGTGCTTCCCCCTGTGACCAGGAAACTAATCTGTGGGGTGATACTCTGGTTCTTTTATTAACTGCCACCATGTGCCATGATGAGTCCTAAAAATTAAAAGGAAGACAAAAGGAAAATTTTGTCTTTGCCTTTCTGGTTTGAGTCAGTGGATTGAAACAAAATATATTGTCTGATCACAATGGAGTGAAATTAGAAGTTAATAATGACAAGTAATTTAGGAAATTCCCAAATATGTGGACATTAAACTCCTAAATTTAAAATTTTATATTAAACCAAATTAGGTTTAAGATTAGGGCAGCCTGGGTGGCTCAGCAGTTTAGCGCTGCTGTCAGCCCAGGGTGTGATCCTGGAGACAAGGTATCCAGTCCCACATCGGGCTCCCTGTGTGGAGCCTGCTTCTCCCTCTGCCTGTGTCTCTGCCTCTCTCTCTCTCTCTCTCTCTCTCTCTCTCATGAATAAATAAATAAAATCTTTTTAAAAATTAACTAATTAAACCAAGACTATAAAAATTGGTTCTTTACAGAAGAAGAAAAACATTTCCTAACCCAGCTAACCCAGCTTCATGACTCTACTACCTCCCACAAACTTGCTTTTTTTTTTTTTTTTTGCCGATATTGCTGATTGAAGGACAGTGTCCTCTAGTTTTGCAAGTCAGAAACCAGGCAGCAGGCCAACACTTCCTTCTCCCTCACACTTCCTTAACCAATCCATCCCCAGTCCTCCAAACCTTATCTTCTAGAAGATCTCAGATTTGGTCACCTTTTCCAGTGGCCAGGCTGTCATCATCTCTCACCGGATTCCTGGAAGCTTTCTCACAGTCTTGTATCTCCTGCATGTCCTTCATACTGCAAGCAGAAGAATTTTTCCCAGTTCAGAGTTTATCCTGTCTACAATCCTTTAATCTCTTTACATTTTAGGATAAATATCAAGATCTTCAATGAGGGATATCTGAGTGGTTCAGTCAGCTAAGCGGCCGACTTGATCTCAGCTCATGTCATGATCCCAGGGTGATGAGCCCAGGGTCATGAGCCCCTCAGTGGGCTCCATGCTCAGCAGAGAGTCTGTATCTGCTTGAGATTCTTTCCCTCAGCTCCCCCCCAACTTATGCTTGCACATGGACTTTCTCTCCCTCTCTCTCAAATAAATAGAGGCGGCTGGGTGGCTCAGTTGGTTAAGCATCTGCCTTCTGCTCAGGTCATGATCCATCCTGGGAACCTGGGATAGAGCCTCCCCTGGAGCTCCCTGCTCCTCAGTGAATCTGCTTCTCCCTCTGCCCCTTCCCTTTCTCATGCTCCTGCTCCCTCTTTCTCTTTCTCTCAAATAAATAGGTAAAATCTTAAAAAAAAAAAAAAAGAAAGAAAGAAAGAAAGAAAGAAAGAAAGAAAGAAAGAAAGAAAGAAAGAAAGAAAAAGTACACGATGAATGTGAAGTAAGAGCTCTATTTATTGATTTTTTGTTGTTGTTGTTGTTGTTCAGAGAGAGAGCACAAGTAGGGGGAGCAGCAGGCAGAGGGAGAAGCAGCCCAGCAAGGGACTCAGTCCCAGGACCCTGGGATCATGACCTGAGCCAAAGGCAAATGCTTAACCGACTGGGCCACCCAGGCGTTCCTATTGATTTTTTTTTTCTATTGATATTTTTTAAAGTAGAATTATTCAGTGTAGCTTTGTTTCCTGCTTTTCATTTAACATTGTATGAAAGTACATATTGTATATATGCAAAAGATGTATATGCAGAGAAAAAGGCTGAGGATAGTGTTACTGGTGGTTTATTTCAGTAGACAGGATTTCAGGGGAATTTATTTCTTCAGACTTTCTGTATTTTCCAAGTATTCTTATGATACACACATATGTTTTTATAATTAGGAGGCAGCTGTAATTAAGGACATGGACTCTGCTGTTAGCTAGATATGAGTTCCAGCCCCAGCTCTATCTCTGCCACCCAGAAGTTGAGTGACCTGGGCAAGTTACTTAACTTCCCCCTCAGAAGAATACCTACCCAGGAGGTTGTTGCAGAGAGCAAATAATATAATATTTACAAATCTCCTAGTACAATTTATATCACATCAATAAATAACAGCTCTTGTTACAGATTTTGATCTGATGAAAATGTTATTTTTATTTATTTTTTAAAAGATTTTATTTATTCATGAGAAACACAGAGAGAGAGGCAGAGACACAGGCAGAGGGAGAAGCAGGCTCCATGCAGGGAGCTCAACGTGGGACTCGATCCCGGGATCCCAGGACCACACCCTGGGCTGAAGGCAGGCACTAAACCACTGAGCCACCCAGAGATCCCCAAAAATGTTATTTTTAAAATCAAAAATCCAGGCAGCCCCGGTGGCTTAGCGGTTTAGCGTTGCCTGCAGCTCAGGGCATTATCCTGGAGACCTGGGATCAAATCCCATGTCAGGCTCCCTGTATGGAGCCTGCTTCTCCCTCTGCCTGTGTCTCTGCCTCTCTCTCTCTCTCTCTCTCCTCTCTGTGTATTCTCATGAATAAATAAATAAAATCTTTTTAAAAAATTAAATTAAATTAAATTAAATTAAAAATCCCTTTCCTGGGATCCCTGGGTGGCACAGCGGTTTGGCGCCTGCCTTTGGCCCAGGGCGCGATCCTGGAGACCCGGGATCGAATCCCACGTCGGGCTCCCGGTGCATGGAGCCTGCTTCTCCCTCTGCCTGTGTCTCTGCCTCTCTCTCTCTCTCTCTCTGTGACTATCATAAATAAATAAAAATTAAAAAAAAAATTAAAAAAAATTAAAAAAAAATCCCTTTCCTTGGGAAAGAAAAAATGAAAAACAAAACCCACATTTAGTTTCAATTGTATTTTTAAAAAGAAAAGAATGAACATTGCAAAAGTAAGGGAGTACTGGACCTGGAAGATCAGCAGTAGGAAGCATGATCATTGAAATTCAGGAAATTAAGTCCTGAGCCATTTTCTGAAAAGCAAAAACAAAACCCTGATGTTGCCAACTTAAAGAAAGGTGAGAGGGATCCCTGGGTGACTCAGCGGTTTGGCGCCTGCCTTTGGCCCAGGGCGCGATCCTGGAGACCCGGGATCGAATCCCACGTCGGGCTCCCGGTGCATGGAGCTTCTCCCTCTGCCTGTGTCTCTGCCTCTCTCTCTCTCTCTCTCTGTGTGTGTGACTATCATAAATTAAAAATATATATATTAAAGAAAGGTGAGAAAGTCGGCTTGGAATGGATTCATCTACTGAAATACATCTGCTACAGCAGAGCCCCTCCGAGCTGTTAATACTCTCAAGCAGGGAAGAATTTGGCCAAACTATTTGACTTCACTTGTGTCAGCAACTTCGTGGCCAGCTCTGGGAGCTGGATAACCCCCTACTCGATAGGGACAGACTTACACAACCTCCAGCCTCTCCATAGCAAATGGCAGTTTGACTCCACAACCAGGTTGATAACATGTAAGCTATTCAAGATGTGTGCATCACAGTCCAGTCAGGGCAGTGTGGAGAAAGAGAACAATTTTGTAACAATTGGTAGGTTTTCTCTATGTAAAGACTTGGTTTGAAATCACAGCTCCCACACTTCCCTACTTTTATGACTTTGGGCTAAAACATAATCACTCATGAACTTTGCTTTCTTCTCTGTGGCTGGGAATGATAACTCCTACCTCACCAGGAGGCTGTATAGAGGGAGAGAGATGATGTATGTGAAAGCTTAGAACAGAGCTTGACAACTGGCAGGAACCACATGTTGCTTCCCACCTGTGGTGGTGACCCAGTCCGTGGGCCAGAACCAAGTGCATCATGCCTGTATCTGAACACAGTGAGACTTGTGGCCCAATTGCTTCATGGGGCATATGTCCAGTGAACAGGGCTTGCTGCCAAGTGGTGAAGGCCTTCAGAGAAGGGATTGACGCAACCCCTGCCTTCAGGAAGCAACATTCCTAAGCAGCCCTTCCACCCATTAGAACAGTTCAAACTGTTATTAGTTTTAAATAGTCAATGATCACATCTGCTTTCTTGAATGATTATACCTCCAAAATTTCTAAATATAAACTTAAGCCATGAAAACCCTTACACACACACACACACACACACACACACACACAGAGTCCTTGAATTACAAGAGTGATTTTCATTACCAGGCACAGCTTTTTCCCAACTTTTAATATTGAAAATTTTCAAACACGTAAGTTATAAGTAGTACATTGAATGTCATATGCTGTTCAGTTAGATTTACCAGTGGAATTTCACTGCATTTGTTTTCTCTCATTCTGCTTTTTAATTTTTAACTTTTTGCTGAACCACTTAAGAGTTCATTATAGACGCTGTGACACTTCAACAACAAATACTTCAGTGTGTATTTCCTAAGATGAAGGACATTCCACCTACATAACTGCAGAATTAGTATCTCACTCTGGAAATTGAACATAAATACACTAGTATTATCTAATATATGGTCCATATTCAAATATTTCCAATTATCCTAATAATGTCCTCCTCCATAGGTTTAAAAAAAATCTAGACTTCAAAAAGAAAAAAGGAAAAAAAAATCATACATTGCACTTAATTGTCACATCTCATCCAGTCATTCTGAAATTTAGCACTTCCCCCTTTTGTGCTAAACCTGTTGTTTCCCTCTCAATTTTTATTTACATTATGGGCCTCATAACTCAGTGGGGGCCCCAGCAATTTTTCATCTTCATTTCTGATCCTTGTACTTTTTTTAAAAGGTGGTTTATACTAAAAACGATCCCACTATTTTCCAGTTCTTAGCTTTTTCAGTTCTTAGCATATTTAAGTGGAATAATAAATATCAACAGCATCTACACAATGCTGAGGAGGGAAGGGATGGGGCATTCAGCTTGGGGCATGTTCAAGTCAAAGTAATGCCAGAACATTCACGTGACAAGCCCAATAGGTTGTGGCTGGAGATGGGAACCTGATTCTCTTCCTCGGTAAGGTAAAGAAAGTCACTTACAGAGAAGTGGAAAGAAAAGCCATGGAATGGGTGACTTTCCCAGGAAAGGGAGTATTCTTAAGGAGGCTAGTCTGAACCTTGGAGAGTTCCAGGCCAGCGGCAAAGCAGTGGGGTATGCTGGACACCCAGCAGAGTCAGGGGGAAGGGGTGCAGAGGTAATGAGGAACAAATGGATCCCACCCCTGAGCTGCTTATGGTTCTTTAATTCAAGGTGCAAATTAGGGCTTGGTGTGCCTGGGTGGCTCAGTGGTTGAGTCTGCCTTCATCTCAGGGCACGATACCAGGATCCTGGGATTGAGTCCCACTTCAGGCTCCCAGCAGGGAGTGTGCTTCTCCCTCTGCCTATGTCTTTGCCTCTCTCTCTCTCTCTCTCTCTCTCTGTGTGTGTGTGTCTCTCGTGAGTGAATGAATGAATGAATAAATAATATCTTTTAAAAGGGGGGGTGCAAATGAAATTAATTCTCAAGACCATCTGGGAGAGGGGCCGGGGGTGGGGTGGGGGGAAGGCTTCAGAGCTATGTCAGCTGGAGTCTGATTAGGTAACCTGAGGACAGGGTAGAAGTTCGCCTGAATGTGCAGAGCCTCAGATCTCCTGGGGCAAAACTCCTTTAGGTAAGGAAACCAGAAAAAGAACCAAGAATAATCAACAAGAACAGAACTTGCAGAGACTGGGAAGGGACACGCTGGGGGAGAAAAGCCAATTCAGTTAGGATGGCCAGAGAACAAATGGAAAGAATCTGTGTCCTTGACAACATTGAGACACCAAATTAACCAACTCCAAATCTTCCTCACCTCTGAACTTCTTGTTAGGTAAAATAATATGTTTCCGTACTGCAAAAAACATGAGGTAATCTAAATAGATGAATTAAGAAACTCCCCAAAAGAGCATATTTACCAAAAAGTCATAAGAACCAATACAAGGAAGTAAAAATATCAAATAGGTGAGCAGAACATAGTCACAATGACTGCAGCAGATCCACTCTGCTTGTGAACTCTCTTATACATCTCATTATATTTAATTATTGCCTGTAGGGCAGTAATTTGGTGATTTTCATTTTTATTTATTTTTTAAAAATATTTCTATATTTAAGTCATCTCTACACCCAATGTGGGGCTCGAACTCACAACCCCGACATCAAGCATCCCATGCTCCACTGACTGAGCCAATGCCCCTCAGTGATTTTTAAAGGACCAGAGACAAAAGGCCAGCAAAAGGAAACTGCTCTAGAAGCCCTCAGTTTCTTAAGACAAAATACATTAATATACATATACATGTATGTATATGTATATATAAATGTCTTTATTGTGTATATACCTACATATATGTGTGTGTACACTGACACATACACAACACATACATATACACATATATGTGTGGGTAATACAGTATATATGCATATACACACAAAATTTGCCCTGCACAGAGGCACTGAGGAATACCTAAGCAGTTCTGATTATTCAGGGGGTGACAGGGAAAGCAGGGTGCCAGCTGCTGAAGGTTGAAAATAAGTTTAAGGTGCTCCTGCCACCTAACAAGGGGATTTTTGACAGAATAACTAGAATAAATAGAACTTTCACAAGCCTTCCATTTTAATAAGGTTTCAAAGCAGTGTGAGTAATGGGGGTGGGGGGGGAGTGTCGTGACACTGTTCCCATTGTCAGGCTCCTCTGCGGTAACTCTTCTCAGCAGATACTGAATCATCACAGAAGATTATTAAGCCCTTTTCATGTCTAACAGTTAACCCCAGAGTACTTCAATTTTTTTTAAAGATTTATTTATTTATTCATGATAGACAGAGACAGAGAGAGAGAGAGGCAGAGACACAGGAGGAGGAAGAAGCAGGCTCCATGGAGGGAGCCCGACACGGGACTCGATCCCAGGACTCCAGGATCGCGCCTGGGCCAAAGGCAGGCGCTAAACCATTGAGCCACCCAGGGATCCCCAAAGTACTTCAATTTACTGGTACAGGTTTTACTTTACAGGACCATGAAATGGATTGAACAGGCTCCAGTTTGCAAGTTCAACCAAAAATGTTTAAACTCATTTCCTGGGATCCCTGGGTGGCGCAGCGGTTTAGCGCCTGCCTTTGGCCCGGGGCGCGATCCTGGAGATCCAGGATTGAATCCCACATCGGGCTCCCGGTGCATGGAGTCTGCTTCTCCCTCTGCCTATGTCTCTGCCTCTCTCTCTCTCTCTCTCTCTCTGTGTGACTATCATAAATAAAAATTAAAGAAAATTTTTTTAAAAATTAAAAAAATAAGTATCTTTAAAAAAAATAAAAATAAACTCATTTCCTTCAACTTGTTATGAAGATAGCTTCTGCTGGAGTCACAGAGAAGAAAAAGGCATGCATATTTTCACCCCCTCACCCTCAAATTAGCGGCACAACTGTTTAACAAGCCGGCCCTAGTTCACTTAGAGACCAGCAGTATTGACTAGTTCTTTCCTGGTCTTCGAGCCCTCTAACCTCCAGGGGTGGTGCTGCTCAGATTCAAACAGCTGCACATTTCCAACATAGTATTCCCTACATGGTGTCAAATGACTGAGGATGAAGTTTTGGTGACTGGATGATTTATTCACTTAGTCATCGTTGTTCCATGAGGGGAAACAATAAAAGGCTTTTGTTTGTGTTTCTGTGTGTAGGGTGTGAGGGATGAAGAGAAGAAACTAGCCATATAATGAAATCTTGGTCCTCTCAAAAGAGGTCTTTATCTTCAAATTACTATAAATATATCATAAATACATCATAAAAAAATACTGCACTGTGGTTCTTTCTGCATTTTTTTTGTATTTTCCTGAAAAGTTTCTTTCTTCCTTTTTTATTAAGAAAAAGGAGTACATGTATATGTGCTAATCATAAAACATTCAAACATTACAAAAGTATACAGGGTGAAAAACAAAGGTCTCCCTTCATTGCCCTCGCCCAGCCCTCCTCTCCCACCATTCAGCCCCCACAAAAAAGCTCTCTCTCTCTCTCTCTTTTTTAAAAAAATCTCTCTTACCACAGTTCGGGGCATTTTCATAACAACAGATGGCATATTGTAAGCAACAGGCAGATTCCAAAATGAAAGCAATCAGAAATCACTGAACATGAACCTCACTGTGGAACACATTCCCAGAAAGTGCCAGGACAAGTCATGGCAGAGTGACTCAGTACAGATGAGGGAGCTCCCCGGAAAAACAGGCCCACGGAGCCAGAAACATCTGGGTTTGCTTCTGGATGTCCTTGAACTAGCTGTATGTCCTTGAGCAACTTTTGTTTCCCCAGTAGGCATGTCAGTAGGAGCATGAAATGAGATTCTGTGTAAAACACCCAGCAAGTGCCTGACGAGTGCTAAATTTTTGGCAAATACTAGTTTTCCTCCCACTTCCAGAGGGACTTTGCTGCATCTAAAGCACACATTAGGGGCGCCTGGGTGGCTTAGTTGGTTAAGCAGCTGCCTTCAGCTCAGGTCATGATCCCAGAGGGCCCGGGGAAGGAGCCCCAAGTTGGGCTCCCTGCTCAGCAGGGTGTCTGCTTCCCACTCTCCCTCTTGCTCCTTGCTCCTCCTCCCGCTCTTCTCTCTCTCTCTCTCTCTCTTGCTCATTCTCTCTCTCTCTCAAATAAATAAAATCTTTAAAAAAATAAAGCATGCATTGGTTTACTTCTGCTGAAGTTCTAGTTATGTCTGCATGTTTATGGGGAAAATTATAACCGTATTTTGTACACTGTTTATAAAAGGTGAAAAAGCATGCTTTGCTCTTCTGCCAAACTGCTCAAAGCACGTTCCTGTTTTACAAGTTATTTAAAGACTAATGTAGAAATAGATCTGCATTGCATTTGGGTTCACGCAATGTATGTGGATTCAGGCAAGAGTGTTCAGAATTTAAAAATCCTGATAATCATGGGTATGTTATCTCCTGGAATCCTGTATTAAGCAGCCGATTCAAAGAAGTTGAATAATGGAGCAACATTGATGCAAGAACATTGAATTATTTTTAAATTATTCGTGTAATATTGACATAGCTATTTGGCAGTTCAGAAGTTTTGGGTTTTGTCACCAAGAAAATTACTCTGCCATCATCCAAAAGGCAAGCTCATAATGGGGTGAAGAAAAAGATTAAGGCTTCTGGACTGATCCCCCGAGCGTTTTCGGCAGTCTATGAAGCCTGGAGTGCCCTCTACTGGTTACCTTCCAGAGAGCCAGGCAGCTAATGGTTTCACAGAGGACTCAATTTTTATTTTTTATTTTTTTTAATATTTTATTTATTTATTCATGAGAGACACAGAGAGAGAGGCAGAGACACAGGCAGAGGGAGAAGCAGGCTCCATGCAGGGAGCCCAACGTGGGACTCGATCCCGGGACCCCAGGATCATGCCGTGGGCCAAAGGCAGGCACCAAACCGCTGAGCCACCCAGGGATCCCCGAGGACTCAATTTTTAAAACATCCTAAATATACCCCTTTCTCTATATAACTTGCCCTATTGAGTGACTTTTTTTCTGAAGTCTTATTCTCTGTAAGAGAGAGCAGTAACTTTTGAGGGGGGGAGCTAACTTGATTCCTTAATTAGAAGTGTGTCTGGAAAGAAAAAAAAAAAAAAGTGTGTCTGAGATGCCATTTAAATGTGATCAATTATCTGTTAGATCCTGGGACACATGAGTGGCTCAGCGGTTGAGCGTCTGCCTTTGGCTCAGGGCGTGATCCTGGAGTCCCTGATCGAGTCCCTGATCCGAGTCCCAGGATCGAGTTCCGCATTCCGCATCGGGCTTCATGAGGTGAGCCTGCTTCTCCCCCTACCTGTGTCTCTGCTTCTCTCTCTATGTGTCTCTCATGAATAAATAAATAAAATATTTTTTAAATATCTGTTAGATCCTGATTCTAAAATAATCAACACATCAGAAGAATAATTAAATGCAATAAAGTGATCCCAAAATATTTAACTGGATTTTACATTTTAAAAATCTATTTTGTGGGGCTCCTGGATAGCTCAGTCGGTTAAGTGTCTGCCTTTAGCTCAGGTTATGATCTCAGGGTCCTGGAATCAAGTCCCACATCAGGCTATTGCTCAGCTCTTGCTCCCTCTCCCTCTACCTGCCATTCTTCCTGCTTGTGCTGTCAAATAAATAAATTAAATCTTTATATATATATATATATATACACACACATATACATATATGCATAACACACATAAATATATATATATATAGTTTCTAATGTACACTCGTCTCTCCATAATAGTTTTTCACCTTCCTGTGAACCATAATTATTGCAAGATTAAAAGTTGAAAAAAAATCTAGTGACTATTTTGAAGCTTTGAATCATTGAAATCTTTCTTTGAACTTATTGAATCATAAAAGAAAGAAAATGCCAATGATAGAGTTAGAAAAATATGCATGTGAGATTTGTATTCTCTATGATTTTTCTTTCCTTGCTTCTCCTTTGGCTAGAAGTCAATAGCCCTTCTCCATGTCGTAAAGGACCTGCAAGGGTCCAGCAAGCACAGGTGTGCCCATACCCACTGGCCATCACAGGTAACCAGACTTCTAATGTGAACTAGCTCATTGCTTCTCACACCTGCATTTAAAAGCAGAATCCTTATCTTCTAGTGCAGTGTAATTCGGAATTAATCCATACATTTATTTGTCCCCAGTTATTGAGCACCTATTCTGAGCCCATGCACTGTCGATATGTCATGAGTATGTGTCACTTCTACAAGATAGGGGTCCAAATATCATCAAATTCCTTTTAACAGGGATGCTGGGTAGCTCAGCGGTTGAGTGTCTGCCTTGGGCTCAGGCCGTGATCCTGGACTCTCAGGATCAAGTCCCTGCATCGGGCTCCCTGCGGGGAGCCTGCTTCTCCCTCTGCCTGTATCTCTCCCCTGAAAAAATGAATAAAATCTGTTTTTTAAATTCCTTTTAACATTAAAACTAAGCAACTCTGCCACATGCACACATGTGTATGCCAATCCCAGGAACATGTCTTTTTCCTTTCCCAGATTTCCTCTCTGTAGTCTATGAACTCCAGAGTGCAGACTTGGGTTGGGACCCAGTCTTCCTCTTGCTTGCCTACTGGTCTCTGCTGGGAATGTGCAGACTCAGATTTGGATTAGTTTCCATCGCCCCCAGCATTGCCCTGGATTGTCCCACACCACAGACACCTGCAATGAGTCCTAGAGGAGCTAAGAAGGATGTCCTTCCCCATCCAGTTTAATGCATACAAAAGGCAGATATCCTAAACTGCTCTTTAAACACACACACACACACACACACACACACACACACACACACATCAAAGCCCACCTTTCCCTAGAAGACTGGCAGCTAGAATACCCAGTCTTGCATCCATGACCTCAGAAGTACCTAAAATAAAGTAGCCTGTCTTTGATCTGGAATCCTCAGTCACATCCTTGGTTAGTTTGTTCCAGGTGAAGCAGACAGCAGAGCTGCCCCAGTTGAAGTAAGGATGGGCTCTGTCTCCTCCAGGCCTTTCTCTGTATCTCTACCTTCCCAGGTTGGTGGACACTGAGGTACCGCTGTGGAACTGCGACGTTTTGTGAAATACAAATTGCAAGCCACTAATCTAGTGGCACCTGACTGGCTCAGTTAGAAGAGCATGCGACTTGATCTTGGGTTTGTGAGATCTTGATCTCTATACCCCACATTGGGTATAGAGACTACTTAAAATCAAAGAACGAAAAAGAGAAATAGGGCAGCTCCGGTGGCGCAGCGGTTTGGCACCGCCTGCAGCCTCGGGTGTGATCCTGGAACCCTGGGATTGAGTCCCACATCAGGCTCCCTGCATGGAGCCTGTTTCTCCCTCTGCCTGTGTCTCTGCCTCTCTCTCTCTCTCTCTCTCTCTATGAATAAATAAATAAAATCTTTAAAAAAGAGAGAGAAAGAAAGACACTAATCTATTATAAAAGTCTTATTTTACAGATGAGAAAAATGAGACCCAAAGTGTTACAAACTGCTGATCTAGAACTCAAGCTGGAGATCTCTTGGTTTCACACCCTTGCTCTTTTGGTTGTGTTGTATTGTTTCTCTTTTACCTCTATGAAGATTTATTTGTTTTATGTCTCATTCCCTCCAGGTGTGACCTTAGGTAGTTATACCTTGAAAAGCAATCTCCTAAGTTTATTTATAATTGGATGTTTATGGCTAATAATAGCTTGGTAAATTGCTTCTATCAAGATGTATCTAAGTCAGGAGGAAACAAACAGCATATTCAAATTAGGATAATTCAAGGTGGGTTTAATAAAGATACAATTTACATAAGTGTGTGCAGTGTATGTCTCCTATAGGGTGACTACCAAGGTTAGTGTATCAGGCTTAATCCTACCTGTTGGCCAGAGAGGGAGCACACTCTACAGAGAGATGTGGAACCTGCCAGAAGAGGAATGTGACCTTTGGTCAAGGGACCTAAGCAGCCCAAGGTTACCTTTCAAGGATGAAGTTGGACAATTATACCACCACACTCACTGTCTTCTCTTCCTCTCATCTCTCCTGGAGATCTTCATTGGTTGAACCTCACTGGAAGTCAAACACATTGAGCCCATATTGTTCATTGGGTCAGTCACTCCACAGAGCAGGGTGAAAAAGGGTGAAAAGTAGATCTGGAGGGCAAATAGATATCCTTTCTACAAAGTTATACAATTTAGCAAGTAGTTTAATTTAGCAATTAAAGAGCTGGATAGGGACACCTGGGTGGCTCAGTGATTTAGCGCCTGCCCTTCAGCCCAGGACGTGATCCTGGAGACCCAGGATCGAGTCCCACGTCGGGCTCCCTGCATGGAGCCTGCTTCTCCCTCTGCCTATGTCTCTCACGAATAAATAAATAAATAAAATATTTATAATAAATAAATAAATAAATAAATAAATAAATAAATAAATAAATAAAGAGCTGGATATTACTTACACAAAGATTCTAGAAGAAAAAAAAACCCAAAAATCATTTTAGTCTCTACCTTTCCTGCCACAGCCAATCAGTCACTTAATGGAGGTCATCCTGTCTTTTATAAACACTTCTTGATCCATTTCTGTAACCTCCAGCTTGATTGCCAGTCATTTAGTTTAGGTCCCCACCACATAATACCTGGATAGTATTATAGCTTCCTAACTAGTGTCCTGCCTTTAGTTTCCCAACTTCCACACCACAAGTGGTATTATTTCTAAGATGCAAGCCTATGTACTTCTCTCCTTCATATCCTTGATTAACTTGACATCACCTCAATACGTTCTGTATCAGTAATAATCTATCTTAAAATGCAGTGGCTTAAAGCAATAATAATCCTGTATTCTCTCATTGTTTCTATGAGTCAGGGATTTGGAAAGGGCTTGGCTAGAAAGTTCCTCCTTGGAGTCTTTCATGAAGATGCAATCAGATTTTGGCCAGGCCTGCAGTAATTAAAGGTAAGAATCTCTGGAGGCCATCTTGGAGACTGGCTATGACACATACCTAGGATACCATCTAATCCTAAAGTGTCCTACAGAGCCATTCACTCTTGTCATCAAGAACATGTCCTAGTACATCTCAGGTTTGCTATTTTAGAAGTAAGAGATATTTCTTAATTTATTCACTTACTCCTCAGGCCCAGGAATTAGAGGTAAGGTGTCTACCCAGGTTGATTCACAAATTTTAATTTTCTTGGGGAAACTGGGTTAGTGCCACTTAAAAATAAAGCATTCTTGGACCAGCTGGCTGGCTCAGTCAGTGAAGCATGCAACTCTTGATCTCAGTGTTGTGAGTTTGAGCCCCACATTGGGCATGGAGATTACTTTAAAAAATAAAATTTAATTTAAAAGTAAAGCATTATCTCTAAGTCGTGTATAAAAACAGACTATATTAAACTAAATAGGTATATTGGAGCAACATAACATATTTACCATATTTAATTCGTTTAATTCATTTAATGTATTTGATAATTTGAATATAACATAATCAATGTTTAAACCCAAATTTCAGCTAATAAAATTAAATTTGCTAAATATTTCTCATCTGCTCTCTTTTCTTAAGATAACCACAACATTCTTCTTTATTTGCTCCTATAACAGCTCCCAGCCCAATTCTTGGCATAAAGTAGATTGTCATTAAATATTTGTTGAGTTAGATTGAATAATACAAGGAGTAAATAATCTCTAGCCTTTCCTTTGCAGGTCTTTCTGAATTTCTGTAGAGCAGTGAACACTCTTCTGTTCTACATACTCTGCTAACAAAGAACAAAGGAAAAAAAGAGACAAACCAAAAAATAGACTCTTAGCTATAGAGAATAAACTGATGGCTACCAGAAGGAAGGTGGGGCGGGGGGAAATGGGTGAAATAGGTGAAGGGATTAAGAACACATGCTTTATAATAAGCTTTGAGTGACGTATAGAATTGTTGAATCAGTTTAGTGTACACTTGAAACCAAGATAACATGCTATGATAACTATACCAGAATTTTAAAAAAATTTTTAAGACTATTTATTTATTTATTTATTTATTCACGAGAGACACAGAGAGAGAGACAGAGACACAGGCAGAGGGAGAAGCAGGTTGCATGCAGGAAGCCCTTTGTGGGACTCAATCCCAGGACCCTGGGATCACGCCCTGAGCCAAAGGCAAACGCTCAACTGCTGAGTCACACAAGTGTCCCTAAAAAATTTTCAAATTAAAGCCAAACCATCAAAGCAAATAATTGTAGTATGTTAAAATAAATAAATAAAAGCTAAAAAAATTAAGTTTTGAAATCAGGATGAGGGTTATTGTTGGTGTGAACATTTAATACACTCCCCCATATGCTGTCAGTATATCCTACAATTGCAGAAATACATTATATTAAAGATGTGGCCCTGTCTCTTACTTCTCTGTGGTCTGTTCAAGAATAGTGATGACTATGCCAGTATATATGCTTTAAAAAGCTGGGCTAACATCCTGTTGTCTTCCAGGAACTTCCTGGTTTTCTGCCCTATATATACATTTGCAAAATGCATCTGCAGCATTAAGCATTTTTAATCTTGAGAGCATAAGGCACTTTAGAGACATTGGTTTCTATTCTGTAACAAACGGGTATAATATGCAATCTCTTACATGTTAAAGAAAAGACCACTGACTTTCCTGGAAAAATACTTTTCTCTTCATATAAGAACCTAAGCATATTTACTTATCTTTGTCATTATCATCATCATCACCATTACCATCATTACAATGTATGTGCAGTGAAGGGAAAAAATTCAACACCCCAATGTTCCTTCTAGAGTTAAAACTGTTAGAGTTTAGGAGAGCCTTTTAATTTTTTTTCTTCTTTATTTTTTTCAAATTTTTGTTTAAATTTCAGTTAGGTAAGGGATGCCTGGATGGTTCAGTCAGTTAAGCAACTACTCTTGATTTGGGCTCAGATCATGATTTCAGGGTCCTGAGATTGAGCCCAGTAGGGCTCCACACTCAGCAGGGCATCTGCTTGAGATTTTTCTCTCCCTCTGCCCCTCCCGCTCATGCTCTCTCTCAAATAAATAAAATAAATCTTTGATTTCCACTTAATTAATGTACAGTGTAATATTAGCTTAAGATATACAATTTAGTGATTCATCACTTACATACAACACCCAGTGCTCATCACAAGTGCTCTCCTTAGGGATCCCTGGGTGGCGCAGCGGTTTGGCGCCTGCCTTTGGCCCAGGGCGCGATTCTGGAGACCCGGGATCGAATCCCACATCGGGCTCCCGGTGCATGGAGCCTGCTTCTCCCTCTGCCTGTGTCTCTGCCTCTCTCTCTCTCTGTAACTATCATAAATAAATAAAAATTAAAAAAAAAATTTAAAAAAAAAAAAAAAAAAAAAAACAAGTGCTCTCCTTGGGCAGCACAGGTGGCTCAGCGGTTTAGTGCTGCCTTCGGCCCATGACCTGATCCTGGGGACCCGAGATCAAGTCCCACGTTGGGCTCCCTGCATGGAGCCTGCTTCTCCCTCTGCCTGTGTCTCTGCCTCTCTCTCTCTCTCTCCCTGTGTGTCTCTCATGAATAAATAAATAAAATCTTTAAAATAAATAAATAAAAAACAAGTGCTCTCCTTAATGCCCATCACCCATTTAGCCCATCCCCCCACCCACTTCCCTCCAGCAACCCTCAGTTTGTTCTTTATAATTAAGTCTGTTTAAAAAAAAAAATGTCTGTTTTATGTTTTGCCTCTCCTTTCCCCCTTATGTTCATCTGTTTTGCTTCTTAAATTTCATATTTGAGTGAAATCATATGGTATTTTTCTTTCTCTAATTTATTTCACCTGGCATAATACACTCTATATCCATCCATATCATTGTAAATGGCAAGATTTCATATTTTTTATGGCTGAGTAATATCCCATTGTGTGTGTGTGTGTGTGTGTGTGTGTGTGTATACCAACTCTTCTTTATCCATTCATCAGTTGATGGACATTTGGGCTCTTTCCATAATTTGATATTGTTAAGAATGCTGCTATAAACATCGGGTACATGTCTGTCTTTGAATCAGTATTTTTGTATCCTTTGTAGTGCAATTGCTAGATTGTAGAGTAGTTCTGTTTTTAACTTTTGAGGAACCTAAGAACACATTTTTTTAAGATTTATTTATTCATTTATTTATGATAGACCTAGAGAAAGAGAGAGAGACAGAGACACAGGAGGAGGGAGAAGCAGGCTCCATGCCGGGAGCCCGACGCTAAGAGCACATTTTTAAATTAATTATGAAGATGAGACTGTGGGGAATAACTTGGATGGCCTAGAGCCAATAAAGAAAGAGCTAAAATGTTCTATAAGAAATGAACAAGAATTTGAGGGATTAAGGACAAATAAGTTAGGGAAGGATGAAGGCTAAAGCAAGATGAGGGGGCACTTGAGTGAAATCTGGCCCACTTTCTGCTGTCAAGCTGCGAATTGCAAGGCCTGCTAAAGGAGGCCTGCTTTTTTCTAAATGTACACAAAGATGTCATATGGATCAGCAGTGACCCCAAGAGGGACCCAGCATAATGCAAAAAGACTATGACCTGAAAGGAAGAGATACAGAATGATTTCACTATAAGAAAGAATGGACCAGGGATTTTTAGGTTCAGAAATGTTAAGATCCAATTTAGGTCATTCTGCCCTAAAATATCACCTCTTCCATGCCTCTCTTCTTTCGATAATATTCGCTTACGTACATTGTAGATGAGTAGTGCTTCAGAGAGAAGAGATGAAGCACTCTCTAGTGAGGAGACGAGATGAGGAAAAGACAGAAGAAACACTGACTTGAGGGGCTGTAGTGTCGCTGGAAACAAGACCTCAACCAGAGGACACCAAGAAGAGACTAAACTCCAGAGAATCCTCAGAAACATTGAGTATTTGAACTAATTGCCATTTGAATTTCAAAGAGCTTGAGGACATCCATGCAGCTGAAAGCGAAAGGCAAACGCTCAACCGCTGAGTCACACAAGTGTCCCTAAAAAATTTTCAAATTAAAGCCAAACCATCAAAGCAAATAATTGTAGTATGTTAAAATAAATAAATAAAAGCTAAAAACAATTAAGTTTTGAAATCAGGATGAGGGTTATTGTTGGTGTGAACACTTAATACACTCCCCCATATAAGAAACCTTGGGGACCCTGGGTCACTCAGTCAGTTGAGTGTCCAACTCTTGTTTCAGTTCAGGTCATGATCTTATGGTCATAAGATTGAGCCCCATGTCAGGGTCTGCACTCAGTGGGAAGTCTGCTTGAGATTATCTCTCTCTTTCTCTCTCTGAGCCTCCTGCTTGTGTTCTCTCTCTCCCAAATAAATAAATAATTTTTTAAGGAAAACCAAAAAAACAAAAACATTTAGGAAAATATTCAAGGTTCACAATAGTTAATGCAAAGCTTAGATTCACACTCAGGAAGTCTAACTTCAGAGACTATGTTATTGTTGCCATATTACATATGAGGAAAGTAGTGCAGAGAGAGAAGATGGCTCGTCCATAGTGACTAGTTGCAGCGTGAGCATCTGACCACTGGAGACTATCCCCAGAACCCATATCCGTCCTTACCTATTACAGGTGAAGAGAGAGTGGTGATGGAGGCAATTCCTGGACCAATCTTGAAGGATGAATAGGATTGGGAGAGGCAAAGATGAGAAGTTGGTTCAGGCAGTGAGATCAGAAAAGAAACTTATACCACCTATACATACCAAAATCTAGGCAGCTCCTCTTTCTAGACCAGACTGAGCTTTGAGTCTTTTCACCATACTGAGAGGGAAAGTTCAATGCCACAAATCAAAGGGCCTCCTGGACCCACCATTTTATTCTCTGTGGAACACAATGACCAAACACTGTTCGCACCCACTCCTAATTTGGAAAGCTTCATGCTAAATATCATTTAAGATCATTTGAGTTTTCAACAAATGGTACTGGGACAGCTAGACATCCTCATGCAAAAAAAAAAAATCAATCTAGACACAGACCTTACACTCTTCACAAAAAAATAACTCAAAATGATCATAGACCTACATGTAATATACAAAACTATAAAACTCCTACAGGATAATATAGGAGAAAACCCAAATGCCCTTGAATTTGCTGATGACTTTTTAGATACAATACCAAAGGCACAATCCATGAAAGAAAAAATGGATAAGCTGGACTTCATTAAAGTTAAAATTTTCTGCTGTGTGAAAAATACTATCAAGAAAATGAAAAGACAAGCACCAGACTAAGAAAAACTATTTGCAAAAGATATTTCTCTTAAAAAATAAAAAAACTGTTATCCAAAATACACAAAGAACATTTAAAACTCAACAATAAGAAAACAGACAACCTGGTCAGAAAATGAGCCAAAGCCCTTAACAGATACCTCACCAAAGAAAATATACAAAGGGCATATAATCTGTATGCTCCACATCATATGTCATCAGGGAAGTGCAAATTAAAAACAACAATGAGATATCACTACAGACTTACTAGAATGGCCAAAATCCAGAACATTTACCACACCAAGTAGTGGTGAGGATATGGAGCAAAAAGAACTCCCATTCATTGCTGGTGGAAATGGGAATGCCACTTTAGAAGACATTTGGCAGTTTCTCACAAAACTAAACATACCCTTGCCTTATGATTCAGCAGCCATGCTCCTTGGTATTTACCCGAAGGACATGAAAGCTATGCACACACAGAAACCTACACACAAATATTTATAGTAGCTTATTCATACTTTCCCAAACCTGGAAGGAACCTAGACATTCTGCAGTGGGTGAATGGATAAATCGTGAGACATTTAGACAATGGAGTATTAAGCCATGAAAAGACATGGAGGAACCTTAAGTGTGTATTACTAAATGAAAGAAACCAATCTGAAAAGGGACATACTGTATGATTTGATCTATATGATAGTCCGAAAAAGGCAAAACTATGGAGGCAGTAAAAAGATCAGTGGTTGCCAGGGGTTGGGAGTGGGGGAAGGTAGAGAAAGATGACTAGGGGGAGCACAGAGGATTTTTAGGGCAGTGAGACTACTCTGTGGCATACCATAAATAGTGGGTACTTGTCATTATATATTTGTCCAAACCATAGCATATTCAACACAAAAAGTGAACCCTACTGTACACTGTGGAACCCATGTGGTAATGATGCGTCCATGCAGGTTCACCAGTTGTACCAAATGTACCTCTCTGGTGGGGGATGTTGATAATCCGGGAGGCTGTGCATGTATAGGAGCAGGGAGTATATGGGGAATCTCTGTAACTTCCACTCAACTTTGTTATAAACCTAAAACTGCTTAAAAGTAATCTACATTTTTTCTTAATCACTTGATTTTTTTTCAAAAATTTTTTCAAAAATCACTTGAAGAAGCGAGGTCTGAGAGATTAACAAACTTGTTCAGGATAAAAGAGCCCATCTGTGATTGAAATATGGCTCCCGGGACTTCTGCTTTCTGCCATGAAGAGGTAAGAGGAACCAAATTTGCTGCCTGCCTTAGACATTTTTTTTTAACTGGGCCAAATGTTTGAAACAGCAGTTTCAGACATTGGACAATAGGCAGCAGAGAACAGTGATCTCTGAAAGGAAATAAAAAGCTGAAGTCCATGATCGCTCCAGCTTACTGCCTTTGGGAAGTTTCCAGGCAGTGGCACAGGGAGGGGGAAACTAGGTAGAGCCCTGCAGTCTCCCCAAGTGAAGGAGACAGGGTGAAGAATTTGAGAAGACTCGGGTGGCTAGAATTTGCAGGGCAGAGCCCCACAGAGAATGGCTGCACAGAAAGAGAGAGTTCCAAAGATCTGAAGAGGGTTCCCATCAAGTCTTCAGCTGAGTAATGATAAGTACATATAAGGTGCTGTACTGTCTTACAGTTGGGGAGCTCAGAAGTGAAAAGAGTCTCATGGAACTGAAATCAAGGTGTCAGCAGAGCCGTATTCCTTCTAGTGGCTCCAGGGGACAATCTGTTTCCTTGCCTTTTCCCTGGCCAAGGCTGCATTCCTTGGCTCGTGGCCCCCTTCCAGCAACATTGGGCCAGATTTTTCTCATGCCGACACCTCTGGGTCTCCTCTTCTGCTTCAGTCTTTCACTTACAAGAACACTTGTGATTATACCGGGCTCACCTAATATCATCCAGGGTAATCTCCACCTCTCAGGGCCAGCTGCTTAACAAACTTAATTCCATCTGCAAATTTAATTCGTCTTTGCCTTGTAAGGTAACACATTCCCAGGGTCTAGCGGTTAGGACACAGATCTCTTCAGAGGCCATCACTCCGCCTACCACACCATGTGCACTACTTGGAATTAGAATTGTACCAATTGTACCACCATAGTGCCATCTGTGAGAAGGACAGGAAGCTGTAGGCTGTTTCAGAGGGTAGCTTTTGCAACTTCACTGGAAAATGAACTTCATATCATCAAGCTGTCTTTAGAGCTGCAGGAGGAAGTTTTTGAGCACTTCCAGATCCTTTTTAGGATCACTCAAATAGTAAGCCCGCTTATTATTGTATTATTAGTGCACTTAATTTCTATGAAGGACATCCAAAATACTCTCATTCCTTGCCTTATTATTATTATTATTATTATTATTATTATTATTTATGTTTAAAGATTTTATTTTTAAATAATTTCTACACCCAACATGGAGCTCATACTCATAACCCTAAGATCAAGAATTGTATGCTCCACCAACTGAGCCAGCCAGGTGCCCTGAAAAAACTTTTTTTTTTTTTTAATTTTTTGAGTAGGCTCCACACCCAGTGTGGGGCTTGAACTCAGGACCCTAAGATCAGGAGTCACATGCTCTATCAACTGAGCTAGCAAGGTGCCCCACTTGCCCTTTTTATTTTTTAATATTTATTATTGAATTATAGTTGACATACATTATGTCTTATCCTAAATTTTGTGAAATAATGAGCCAATTGATAGAAAAGCAGTTATCAAGTGCCAGTGCGAGATACTTTTGCATTTGCACTTAATTCAGGCCTTGTTGAGGTACTCAGCCAGTGCCATTGTTCTTTGGTTCACTCAGCAGAAGCTTCAGTATAATCTCATAACATTTGTGGTTTAATGAAGCCTTCCCATCCCCATTGCCTTTCTTCTTCTGCGGGACTAAACAGACAACTGAGATCAAGCACAGTTTATCTTTCCAAGTAAGATGTCACCTCCCAATTGCTTCACCTTTCCCTGGTTCCATATAACCAAGGTTTGGAGGCGGTCTCCCACTCCTAGTACTCTTCATAGGGTCATTCTAGCAATTTCTGAATTTTCTTCTTTCCAGAGTTACCTGATGTTTAGCTTCCCAGTCTCAAGACCAGTCTCCTTGATTCAGTGGCGGCTCACGCCCTTGGCTCATGTCAGTCTTCCATTCCAACTCAAGTTCTGTAATTATCTTTGATCTGCTCATCGGCAGTGACAATGGCTCCATTTAGTTTTAGTCACTCCCTTCATGGTTATACCTGGATCTTGCTGTCACTGGGAACTGCTACCCGGCTGGAATAATAGATTCCAACTCCCCACACCCTGGCCACAGCATTCTATTCTTCCATCTCTCTCACTCAGTTAGTTTCCCAGCTCCAGCTTTAGTCTAACTGCCTGAAACAAACAAATTAAAATCTCAGTAGTTACATTAGTTAACCTTTGCTATCTAGCAAGCCATCCTAATGTGTTGGTGTAAAACAACAACCATTGCAAGTGGATGCATGAGTGATCTTTAAGGCCCGAGCACGCCATTAGCTACCTCCACTCACATGCTATTGGCCGAAGCAAGCCATACTGTCAAGCTCAAAGTCAAAGGGCTAGGAAGTACAGTCTACTCTCTTTGGAAAGGCCACGGGAGGTGAGTTAAAGCATTGGGCCAATAATTCAGTCAACCACAGTGGCTAACCACAACAAAAGATTTTTCTTTCACAGTCCAGTGTAGTCAGCAAGGGAACTGTGTTCCACCCAATCAGCCACCCGGCCTTCTGATATGGGGAACTTTCCCATCTCTTTTGGCTTCATTGTTCTCTGCAGGTATGGAAAGACAAAGTGTACAGGATCAGCACAGTAGGCTGAATATGAGTCCCCAAGGATGTCCACATCCTAATCTCTAGATTCTGTGACTGTTATCTTATATTGCAAAAGGGAATTTATGGTTGTGATTAAATTAAGTATCTTAAGATGGGGAGATTATCCTGGGTTATTTGGGTGGCCCCTAAATGTAATCACTAAAGTCCTTATAAGAGGGAGTCAAGAAGGCCGAAGGAGGAAGGAGGAAAGAGGAGATGTGAAGATTAGAAATGTTGGAGTCAGGAAGGGGCCGTGAGCCAGGGCAAGCAGGCAACCTCCGGAAGCTGAAAAAAAAAAAAAAAAAAAAGAAGGCGAGGAAATGGATTCCCCACTAGATCCTCCAGGAGGAACCAGCTCCACTAACACCCTGACTTTTAAGCTCAGTGGAACTGATTTCAGATTCATGACCACTGGAATTAAGAGAATAAAACTGTGTTGTTTTAAGTAACTAAATTTGTGGTAATCTGTCACAGAAGCAGGAGGAAAACTAATATGATCATAAAAGAGGTTTTTCAAGGCAGCCCTGTGCACGTCTTTTTCACTAGCATCCTATTTGACTTAATCACACAGCTGCTCCTATTTCTATGGGATCTGGGTAATGTAGTGTCTTTGAGTGGCCAGGGGCAAAAAAAAGAAGAGGATTTGATGACTATCTTCTCCACAGACCCTCATGGATCCACCAGCCAGACTGAACATCTTTCACCTCCTAGAGGCCACCACCCTCCTGCCCCAGACCAGACCTTTACAACTACTGCAATCTCCATCTTGTGGTGAATCCTGTGGCAGATAATGGTGGTTTTCCCCTAAATTTCTGAGACCTTCCCATAGCAAGTTTATATAAGGTACAGGTTCAGTTAAATGCAAGAGAGAATTATCTTTGATAAGTTAGAATTTTTTTTTAATATATTTTTTTTTATTGGTGTTCAATTTACTAACATACAGAATAACACCCAGTGCCCATCACCCATTCACTCCCACCCCCCGCCCTCCTCCCCTTCTACCACCCCTAGTTCGTTTCCCAGAGTTAGCAGTCTTTACGTTCTGTCTCCCTTTCTGATATTTCCCACACATTTCTTCTCCCTTCCCTTATTTTCCCTTTCACTATTATTTATATTCCCCAAATGAATGAGAACATATAATGTTTGTCCTTCTCCGACTGACTTACTTCACTCAGCATAATACCCTCCAGTTCCATCCACGTTGAAGCAAATGGTGGGTATTTGTCATTTCTAATGGCTGAGGAATATTCCATTGTATACATAAACCACATCTTCTTTATCCATTCATCTTTCGTTGGACACCGAGGCTCCTTCCACAGTTTGGCTATCGTGGCCATTGCTGCTAGAAACATCGGGGTGCAGGTGTCCCGGCGTTTCATTGCATTTGTATCTTTGGGGTAAATCCCCAACAGTGCAATTGCTGGGTCGTAGGGCAGGTATATTTTTAACTGTTTGAGGAACCTCCACACAGTTTTCCAGAGTGGCTGCACCAGTTCACATTCCCACCAACAGTGTAAGAGGGTTCCCTTTTCTCCGCATCCTCTCCAACATTTGTTGTTTCCTGCCTTGTTAATTTTCCCCATTCTCACTGGTGTGAGGTGGTATCTCATTGTAGTTTTGATTTGTATTTCCCTGATGGCCAGTGATGCAGAGCATTTTCTCATGTGCGTGTTGGCCATGTCTATGTCTTCCTCTGTGAGATTTCTGTTCATGTCTTTTGCCCATTTCATGATTGGATTGTTTGTTTCTTTGGTGTTGAGTTTAATAAGTTCTTTATAGATCTTGGAAACTAGCCCTTTATCTGATATGTCATTTGCAAATATCTTCTCCCATTCTGTAGGTTGTCTTTGAGTTTTGTTGACTGTATCTTTTGCTGTGAAAAAGCTTCTTATCTTGATGAAGTCCCAATAGTTCATTTTTGCTTTTGTTTCTTTTGCCTTCGTGGATGTATCTTGCAAGAAGTTACTATGGCCGAGTTCAAAAAGGGTGTTGCCTGTGTTCTTCTCTAGGATTTTGATGGAATCTTGTCTCACATTTAGATCTTTCATCCATTTTGAGTTTATCTTTGTGTATGGTGAAAGAGAGTGGTCTAGTTTCATTCTTCTGCATGTGATAAGTTAGAATTTAAGGTATGCTGCCGATATGCCTTTAAAATGAGGATGGACATGTTCTGACTTTCCTTTTTAGAAACTGCAAGGCGAAGGAAATTGTGTAAATAGCAAGGTCAGAGGAGTGACTAAAAAATGTGGTTGTAGGATATAAAAGAGTGAATAATTCAATACATTGCTGAGTCAAAAAGCAGAAAAAAAAAAAAAAAACTCAAGAAGTCGTTTGGCCCAACTCTCTGCTTCTGGGAAGGCTCAGAGCAAAATCATCCAAGCTGGGGCAAGGGTGGGATGGGGTGGGGTGGGGTTGGGTGGCTGGGGAAGGATGGAGATGGAAAGGGGACCAGGGGTAGGGTCTGTTCAGTTCTACGATTTCTAGGCATGGAGAAGGCATTGTATAGACCATTTCAAAGTTTCGTCTGAGTCCTCAGAACATCTCTACAGCAGCTAACATACTCAGTATCTGCTAGGTGCCTTAGACATGGAAGACCTACTGGCACCCAACTTAGCTGCTTCTGACTTTGAGAGAGGGCTGAGGATTGGGGAAACTTCTGGGCCTCAACCCTATCGCAAGGAAAGCTAAATCTCAAGACTTCCCTCTGCCTAGTAAGACTGAACTGCCAGGTTAGCACTGGGGCAGCCCTCCAGACAGCTCAGCTCAGAGTCCTAAAAGTGATCAATAACAAGAGTGGCTTGGAGCACCTGGGTGACTCATGTGGTTAAGTGTCCGACTCTTTTATTTTTTTTAAAGATTTACTTATTCATGAAGATACAGAAAGAGAGGCAGAGACACAGGCAGAAGGAGAAACAAGATCCCCATGGGGAGCCTGATACAGGACTCGATCAGAGGACCCCAGGATCACAACCTGAGCCAAAGCCAGACGTTCAACCACTGAGCCACCCAGGTGCCCCAAGTGTCTGACTCTTGATCAAATCTTGATCTTGGAGTTATGAGTTCAAGCTCTGCATTGGGCTCAGGCCCCACACCCAGTCTACTTGAAAGAAAGAAAGAAAAAAAGGAAAGAAGAAAGAAAGAAAAGGAAAGAAAGAAAGAAAGAAAGAAAGAAAGAAAGAAAGAAAGAAAGAAAGAAAGAAAGAAAGAAAGAAGAAAGAAAGAAAGAAGAGAACAAGAGTGTTTCCCTATTACCAGCATGTCCATCATGTGTCTGATGCCCCTCTTCCCTCCAGACCTAAAGTCTGAAGAGAGGAAATCAAGACCTTTGCGTCTATGCCCTCCTCTTCTCTCGCTTTGTCTTCCCCCCAAGCAGGGCTGATGTGGGCTGGAGCTACTGTCTCCCTCTCCAGTCCAGTCTCCCAGCAAGGACTTAGGAGCAGGCAGGAATCTCTTGTTTACACTGTCAGGGGAGCTCTGTGTTCTAACTACTCCAACAGCCAAGTATCTTGCAACGAAGGGCAAGTAACTGCTCTTTCTTGCTCTGAGGCAGAAAGCTTTAAGGCTCAGGCCAGAGAGGGAAAAGCAGGGAATAAACTTGAGGAATGTATGTATAGTCAATATTTTAATATTTATAGTAGCAAGTCCTATTTTATCAAGAAGTGGAGAAGCTAGAACTCAAATGAGTTCTGTCTAATTCAAGTCTTGGCACTCAAAGAATTTATTCTTTAACTTTTCTGCTCAAGGTCAGCCTTGCTTTATAATATATTTCCCAGGTTTTTCATTCCATTTTACTGCAATTTAATTTAAACTATTTGTTGAGAAAAAAAAAACTATTTGTTAAGGATCCATTAAGGACTCCTTCCTATGCTACTATAATGGTGGACTTCCTGCCCTCAAGATTTCAATTCTTTGGGGCTTCTACTGGCCTGGGTTCTGCTTGCCTTGGTCCTGCATCATTGCCACCACATTTGAACTTTTTCCCTCTGTAAGTGAACCCTCCTTGAATCTCTTAATTTGAGTGTGACATCTGTTTCCTATTAGAATCCTGCCTGATAGACAGGAAGCCCATAACTCCACTGCCAGAACTCACATGGGAGATGGCTAGCTGGGTTGTGTGCCCTCCCACAGTACAGAGATGCTGCCCATTCCTGGAGTTACTGTCACTTCCCAGACCTTTATTTATCAGGACGTACCATGTGACTGAATGTACCACCAGGCCTGGCCCACAGAAGCTTCTCTCTTGATCCTGGTGTTCTTCCTACCCTTGTTCAATAGCATCTGAGGCTCTAGGGCAGGCATTAATCTTTTTGTGCCATGGATACCTGAATCCCTTTTCAGAATCATGCCCCTTTTTTAAAGATGCGGAGTCCAACTCAGGGCTCAATCTCGCAACCCGGAGATCATCACCTAAGCTGAAATCAAGAGTCGGATGCTTAACTGATGGAACCATCCAGGCACATATCCCCCATTTTTAATAAACTTTGTATTTTGGAATAATTTTAGATTTACAGAGCATTTGCAAAGATAGGATCTTAGTCCATTTGGGCCACTATAACAAGATATCATAAATTGGATGGCTTATAGACAACAGAAATTTGTTTCACAATTCTGGAGGCTGAGAGAAGTCCAAGACAAAGTATCTTTTGGCAGATTCAGTATCCAGTGAATCTGTCCTTATAGACAGCTGTCTTCTTACTGTAACTTCACGTGGCAGAAGAGGTGAGAGTACTCTCTGGGGCCCTTTCTATAGGAGCACTTATCCCATTCATGGGAGGCGCAAATCACCTCTTAAAGAACTGACCTCCTATACCACCACATGGGGCATTAAGATTTCAACATATGGATTGGGGCAGGAGGGAGACATAAACATTCAGTCTACTGCAATAGTAGAGAGAATTTCCTTATACTCCTCACTGAGCTTCAGTTTCCTCTGATCTGATCATCTTACATTACTGAGGTACATTTGCCAAAACCGAGAAACCAATATTAGTATATATCATTAACTAAACTCCAGACTTTATTCAGATTGAGCTCCTTTTTCCATTAATGTCCTTTTTCTGTTCCAGGATCTAATCCAAGGTATCATACTGTACTTAGCTGTTAAATCTTCTCAGTGTCCTTTGGTCTATAACAGTGTCTATATTTTCCTTTTTTTTTTAGTTTATTATTATTATTATTATTATTATTATTATTATTATTATTTAGTAATCTCTACACCCAATGTGGGGCTCAAACCCACAACCCTGAGTGTCGAGAGTCACATGCTCTTCTGACTAAGCCAACCTAGGCACCCAGGGCATTCCCTTTTATTCATGACCTTTAACAGGTACTTTTGAGGTGTATCAGTCACGTATTTTGTAGAATTCCAGAATAATGTTTTAAATGCATAAAATAGGATCATAAAGAAAACAAAACATATTGAAATATAGGTATTGGAATTTTTAGAAATTGTGATACAATAATATATGGGATTTTTATTAACACATTAAATAATTAGATCTAGTGGTAAAAGTCTAGTAACTGCCATAACTTATTTTTAAAGATTTTATTTATTTATTCATAAGAGATACAGAAAGAGAGGCAAAGACATAGGCAGAGGGAGAAGCAGGCTCCTCACAGGAATCCTGATGTGGGACTGGATCCCAGGACTCGGGATCACGACCTGAACCAAAGGCAGATCCTCAACCACTGAGCCACCCAGGTGTCCCTATCATAACTTTTAAATAGTGATGAGTAGGGATGGGCCTATCATAACACAGCTTCCAAGTCTATCTCTGTATGTGTCTTCTAAAATTCTCTTTTGCCCCCTGCTAAAAATTCTTAAAAAAAAAAAAAAAAAAAAGATTGATTTCCTTATTTTAGCGAGAGAGAGTGGGAGAACGGGCAAAGGGAGAGAGAGAGAGAGAGAGAGGATACTCAAGCAGACTCCCTGCTAAATTCAGAACCTGACTCAGGGCTCGACCCTAGGACCCTAAGATTATGACCTGAGCCAAAATCAAGAGTCTGGCACTTAGGGACGCCTGGGTGGCTCAGCAGTTAAGCATCTACTTTCAGCTTAGGCCGTGATCCCGGGTCCAGGATTGAGTCCTGCATCAGGCTCCTTGCAGGGAGCCTGCTTCTCCCTCTGCCTATGTCTCTGCCTCTCTGTGTGTGTCTCTCTTGAATAAATAAATAAAAATCTTAAAAAAAAAAAAAAAAAAAGAGCCTTGCACTTAACTGACTGAGCCATCCAGGTGCCCCTCCCCTGCTAAAATTCTTAAGTAGAGGAATCTGATTGGCCCAGCAAGCTTGAGTCTGCCCAATATTTTCCTCTGACCAAATCAGTTGTAAGATGGGTTTACTGTCCATGATAGAAACTGAGCTTTGGGAGACCCACTTATCTGCAGTGGGATAAGTAGCTCTAAGAAAATGGTAGCAATATCATTATAACAAACATCTCAGCTTTTGCCATATTCAGATTTTCTTCTATATGCTGTATAGGAATTTTTTTTAGTATTTTATTTATTTATTCATGAGAGACACAGAGAGAGAGGCAGAGACATAGGCAGAGAGAGAAGCAGGCTTCAGGCAGCGAGCCTGATGCTGACTCCATCCCAGAACCCTGGGATCACAACCTGAGCTGAAAGCAGACACTCAACCACTGAGGCACCCAGGTGCCCCTGTACATGGATTATTTTAAACCTTATTGAACCCTTTGAAATAGGGGTACTTCTTATCCCCATTTTAAAGAATGAGTAACCTTGGGGACCCTGGGTCACTCAGTCAGTTGAGTGTCCAACTCTTGTTTCAGGTCAGGTCATGATCTTATGGTCATAAGATTGAGCCCCACGTCAGGGTCTGCACTCAGTGGGGAGTCTGCTTGAGATTATCTCTCTCTTTCTCTCTCTGAGCCTCCTGCTATGTTCTCTCTCTCCCAAATAAATAAATAATTTTTTTTAAGGAAAACCAAAAAACAAAAACATTTAGGAAAATATTCAAGGTTCACAATAGTTAATGCAAAGCTTAGATTCACACTCAGGAAGTCTAACTTCAGAGACTATGTTATTGTTGCCATATTACATATGAGGAAAGTAGTGCAGAGAGAGAAGATGGCTCGTCCATAGTGACTAGTTGCAGCGTGAGCATCTGACCACTGGAGACTATCCCCAGAACCCATATCCGTCCTTACCTATTACAGGTGAAGAGAGAGTGGTGATGGAGGCAATTCCTGGACCAATCTTGAAGGATGAATAGGATTGGGAGAGGCAAAGATGAGAAGTTGGTTCAGGCAGTGAGATCAGAAAAGAAACTTATACCACCTATACATACCAAAATCTAGGCAGCTCCTCTTTCTAGACCAGACTGAGCTTTGAGTCTTTTCACCATACTGAGAGGGAAAGTTCAATGCCATAAATCAAAAGGCCTCCTGAACCCACCATTTTATTCTCTGTGGAACACAATGACCAAACACTGTTCGCACCCACTCCTAATTTGGAAAGCTTCATGTTTCTTGAACTCTTGGGCCCAGTTATTTCTGAGCAACAGTCCCAAAGGGATAGACATGCCCAGGGCCTATGGCTGAGTCTCCATGGGGTATTTCCAGGCCTTTTTCCCTGGGAGCTGGAATTATTCCCTGATCGCTATATACTTCCTTTCTTGGGACTCGTATGGCAGAGGTTGAGGCCCCCGCCCAGGCCTCCCAGGACTTAACCCCATTAGTCTTTCCTGGACAATGGTTCTTACCCAAGTACTCTTAGATCCTAAACAAAGGGATAAACCACTCCTAGAAACTTTAAAGCAAGAGGGTGAGACAGCAGGTTTTCCAAACAAGGCACAGGATCTGTATACATTACTCATCCTACTTTATGCAAACATGCAGGTATCTTTTCAGAAAAGAATGCAGTGACATTTTGAAACACCTTCTTTAAAACTGTGTGTAAACTCTTAAGAAAGAAATTCCCCAAAGTCACTTCATTCTCTTTTTATTTAAAATATTTTATTTATTGATTTAGGAGAGAGAGAGTCAGAGATAGCAACAGAGAGAGTGAGAAAGAGCACTAGCCGGGAAGAGAGGGAGAAGCAGGGTCCGAGGGGGCTTGATCCCAGGATCCCTGGATCCTGACCTGAGCCAAAGGCAGACGTTTAACTGAGTCACCCAGGCTCCCCCGTGTTTTTTTTTTAATTGAGATACAATCCACATACCTGCCCTCTTTTAGTTTATTATTCAGTGCTTTTTAGTATATTCACCATGTGCAATCATCACTACTATCCAATTCCAGAACATTTTCATCATTGTAAGAAGAAACCACATATCCATTACAGTCACCTTCTATTTCTCCCCTGACCCTGCCCAGCATCTGGCAATTGCTATTTACTTTCATGTGTGTAAAGGAACTTTCATGTGTGTAAAGGAACAATTTCAATTTATTCTGACCTTTCTCCTTAAATAGCACATCAGGTAAGAACCGGAAGAGCACATTTGTAACAAATGCTTTATAAAGCATCTTTATAGGGGCACATGGCAGGCTCAGCTGGAAGAGCATGCAACTCTTGATCTTGGGGTTGTGAGTTTGAGCCCCATATTGGGAATAGAGATTACTTAAAATAAATAAAAATTTAAGAAGAAATCAAGCACGTTTTAGAAACCTGTTGATAGTCCCATGGAACTTTTTTTGAAAGCTTCTGTTGCCCCTTCCCCTACTCATGCTCTCTCTCTCTCTCTCTCAAATAGATAAATCTTTAAAAAAATAAAAAGTGCTCAATCCAACTGCCAAATTGAAATTTCATCCACGAAACCTCACCTGGTATTCAAAAATTATAGAAGCCACTTATGTCAGCATAGTGAATGTAATTGTCAACATTAAGGTTAATTATCTATTAGTCAACCAGAAGAATGAAAGGACCCAGTTCTTAAAGTTAAGGTAATATGACTGAGAGAAGACAAGGAATTTCTAAGCTCCTGAATTCAACCTTTAAAAAATGAAAACATATAGTATTGATGTCAGTGTGAGTAGAGGGAGTATCCAAAAATGATTTGAAATTGCTAAATCTTGTTTTTTGGATTAATCATTTTTTCAGGAGACATCTTGGTTCATCAACATTTTTTGCAACAATTAGACTTTATTTTTTTTTTTTTTTTTTTTTTTTAAATTCAACAATTTTTAATTTAATTCATGTATTTTATACAAACGGGAATGTAGAAAACAAGTCAGAGTGATATGAAAAAAATGCTTTAAAACTGCAGGTTTGTACATGTTGCTTGCTCTATATACATCAGGAACAGGTGTTCTCACACATCAGGCACAGCAGCTGCACTTGTCCGACGCACCCTTGCAGATGCAGCCCTGGGCACACTTGGCACAGCCCACGGGGCAGCAGGAGCAGCAACTCTTCTTGCAGGAGGTGCATTTGCACTCCTTGCATTTGCAGGAGCCAGCGCACGTGCAGGAGCCACCGGTGGAGCAGGAGCAGTCGGGGTCCATCTCGAGCCCAGGCGAGGCGAGGCGAGGCGAGGCGAGGCGAGGCGAGGACGGAGGTCCCAGGCAGACCACACGGAGAGTCAGAGCCCGGGCGGGAGACCAACAATTAGACTTTAAAAAAATATCCCAGCTTACAAAATATAGGGAAAAGTGGAAGTGAAAATGCTTCACACACACATAGCTGCATGCACATGAAGAAAAAAGGAGAAAAGTCCCTAGAGAAGTAGTAGAATGTCTTAGAAGTGTGGCTTTTATTCTGAAGGCAGAAATTCTAACTAGAAAAAAAAAATTCTTAACAGAGAAACAACATAATGTTTGTGGCATAGAGTCCAACAATTTTTTTAAAAGATTTTATTCATTTATTCATGAAAAACACAAAGAGGAGAGAGAGGCAGAGATACAGGCAGAGGGAGAAGCAGGCTCCATGCAGGGAGCCCAACGTGGAACTCAATCCAGGTCTCCAGAATCAGGCCCTGGGCTGAAGGCGGCGCTAAACCGCTGAGCCACCTGGGCTGCCAGAGTCCAACAATTTTGTTAAATCTTTTAAAATCCTTTTTTTCTATGGTCTAAAAAAACACAGCTCTATCTTATGTCACATGATAGGTATATTCTTGAAAATCTGAGTAAAATGTAGTTTTTAGAAATTAAATATTTTAGATATTTGGAAGTTTTCTGACTTAAAAAATATCAGGGGGCACCTGGGTGGCTCAGTTAATTAAGCATCTGCCTTCAGCTCAGGTCATGATCTCAGGGTCCTGGGACTGAGCCCCACATCAGGCTCTCTGCTCGGCAGGGAATCTGCTTCTCCATCTCCCTCTGCCACTCCTCCTGCTTGTGCTTTCACTCTCTCTCTCTCTGTCTGTCAAATAAATAAATAAAATCTTTTTAAAAATATATCAGAATGATGTCTGGGTAAAATTCTTCTGACAGGTAATAAACATTAGGGCTCTTAGCCTGCTCCACTGTGCCTAAAATGCAAATAAAGTCATTACACCAGATATTTTATTTCTTTTTTTTTTCAGATATTTTATTTCAAAAACTCTTTTTTTAAATTTCAAAAATTCTTTGAAAGATTTGCACTCTTTATTTCTGATTTTCTTGTAGGGTCTGAATCCTCAGGTGAAATAATGGAATATAACAAAAGATGAAAGAAAGTATATGGTTCCCGCCGCTTGGCCAGAATTCTAAGGCTTTCTGCAGAGATTTGAAAAATGGCAAGTATCAGCATTTTCAGTTCAGCATCCTTGGCTGTGGAGTATGTAGATTCACTTTTACCTGAGAACCCTCTACAAGAACCATTTAAAAATGCTTGGAACTATATGTTGAACAATTATACAAAGTTCCAGATTGCAACATGGGGATCCTTGATAGTTCACGAAGTTCTTTATTTCTTGTTCTGTTTACCTGGATTTTTGTTTCAATTTATATCTTTTATGAAAAAGTACAAAATTCAAAAGGATAAACCAGAAACATGGGAAAACCAATGGAAATGTTTTAAAGTACTTCTCTTTAATCACTTTTGTATCCAGCTTCCCTTGATCTGTGGAACTTATTATTTTACAGAGTATTTTAATATACCTTATGATTGGGAAAGAATGCCAAGATGGTATATGCTTTTGGCAAGATGCTTTGGCTGTGCGGTGATTGAGGATACCTGGCACTATTTCCGCAGAGGCTCTTGCATCACAAAAGAATATATAAATATATTCATAAAGTTCATCATGAGTTTCAGGCTCCATTTGGAATGGAAGCTGAATATGCACATCCTTTGGAAACTCTGATTCTTGGAACTGGATTTTTCATTGGAATCATGCTTTTATGTGATCATGTCATTCTCCTTTGGGCATGGGTGACCATTTGCTTGATAGAAACCATTGATGTCCATAGTGGCTATGACAGTCCCCTGAACCCTTTAAATCTGATCCCTTTCTTTTTTTTTTAAAGATTTATTTATTTATTTATTCATGATAGACAGAGAGAGAGAGAGAGAGAGGCAGAGACACAGGAGGAGGGAGAAGCAGGCTCCATCCTGGGAGCCCGACGTGGGACTCGATCCCGGGACTCCAGGATCGCGCCCTGGGCCAAAGGCAGGCGCTAAACCGCTGAGCCACCCAGGGATCCCCTAAATCTGATCCCTTTCTATGCTGGTTCTCGGCATCATGATTTCCACCACATGAACTTCATCGGAAACTATGCTTCCACATTTACATGGTGGGATAGAATTTTCGGAACAGACTCTCAATTCACTGCCTAAATGAAAAGATGAAGATTGAGAAAAAGATGCAATAAATATCTCATCTCCACCATCCTGAAAGCACACGCCTTCCTGAATTGAAGCGAATAGCTAACCTTGCTTCTGCGGAGCAGAAATAAACATGTGTCTTGGCTGCTAAGTGATACAAAGAACATTAATAACCTTTAATTATCTTCCTAGCGGGAACTTTTTCTACTTTACATAAAAGTTCTGTATGTGTAGAAATAAGTAAATCTATAACGAAGTATGATTTTCGTGAGGAGGTTGTAAAGGCCGTGTTGCTAACCTTACAGAAAGGTTCTAAGTAATGGAAGAAGTATCAGTCTGTCTTTCCACTGTAACACCAGAGGCCTGAAGCTAAGATGGTCTTTAAAATCTTGTAAATATATAGTGGCCATTTCAGTATCTCTTAGCAGGGTGTTGGCCTCATATTGAACTTTAAACATTTTCTAGGGATCCCTGGGTGGCGCAGCGGTTTGGCGCCTGCCTTTGGCCCAGGGCGCGATCCTGGAGACACGGGATCGAGTCCCACGTCGGGCTCCCGGTGCATGGAGCCTGCTTCTCCCTCTGCTTGTGTCTCTGCCTCTCTCTCTCTCTCTCTCTGTGACTATCATAAATAAATAAAAATTAAAAAAAAATCCAGGAAGGTATTTAAAAAAAAAAAATTAAAAAAAAAAAAAAAAAAAAACATTTTCTAGAATTTGCCTAAACATCCAAGTATCATGGGTCGAACCATATGGATCGACAGTGAGAGTGAGGCGGCCAAATCTGGAATAGCCTGCCCCAAGAACTTCCACTCTGGTCCTGAGCTGACAGGTTTGGGGTGATTCTCCTTCTTTGAGAAGCCCTTTCGGATGGCAATGTGCTACTGGTATCTATAAATTAAGGCGTTTCTGAATTGTCATAAATGGGATATTTTAGTCTAAATGTTTTCGGGTTACTTGAATTTTTTTAAAAAAATTGAGCTTTATTTCTGCTATTTACCCTTTCATTTTTGTATATCAAGTTTTCATTATACTTAAAACTGTATCTTGAAACATTGTGAACTGACTTGCTATATTTGCACTTTGAACTATTGAAATAGATGTGATTTTTTTTTGTCTGAAAAAAAAAGAAAGAAAATATATGTATACATAACTCCATTCTCCTAAAGCATTTCACATCTGGGATTAGGGAGGTAGGAAATCTTGAATTATTTGAATATTATTATTTTAATTTTTCTGACTACTTATGAGTGTCACATGTTAGGCATGTCCCTATATTTCTTGCAGGTTTATATCTTCTGCCTCTACTGCAGCTCTATGGTGGAGGAATGAGGTCATCAAATCATCAATATTGAAATACAACTTAGAAATTATTTAACAGGGATCCCTGGGTGGCGCAGTGGTTTAGCGCCTGCCTTTGGCCCAGAGCGCGATCCTGGAGACCCGGGATCGAATCCCAAGTCGGGCTCCCGGTGCATGGAGCCTGCTTCTCCCTCTGCCTCTCTCTTTTTCTCTCTCTCTCTCTCTCTCTCTCTCTCTGTGACTATCATAAATTAAAAAAAAAAAAAAGAAGTTATTTAACATAATAATGTGCTACTTTTTTCCAGGCATGAAGCAACATTAAACTGCTCTCTACATCTCTATCTTTATCAACTCATGTTTAAAATAGGCAAAAGAGGGATCCCTGGGTGGCGCAGCGGTTTGGCGCCTGCCTTTGACCCAGGGCGCGATCCCGGAGACCCGAGATCGAATCCCACATCGGGCTCCCAGTGCATGGAGCCTGCTTCTCCCTCTGCCTGTGTCTCTGCCTCTCTCTCTCTCTGTGACTATCATAAATAAAATAAAAATGAAAAAAATAAAATAATAAAATAAAATAGGTAAAAGAAAGTGTGCTAGACTTCAGTTTAATAATCTCAGCTTCTAGGGATCCCTGGGTGGCGCAGCGGTTTGGCGCCTGCCTTTGGCCCAGGGCGCAATCCTGGAGACCCGGGATCGAATCCCACATCGGGCTCCTGGTGCATGGAGCCTGCTTCTCCTTCTGTCTGTGTCTCTGCCTCTCTCTTTCTCTCTGTGACTATCATAAATAAATAAAAATTAAAAAAAAATAATAATCTCAGCTTCTAAATAGAGATTCTTCCAAATAGAATTAGAGGTACTGACATTAATCAATAAATCTGCATGTGCCCTGGGGTCAGGGTTCTGTAGAGATTTTGTCACTTTTTCTCTTGGCCCTTAGGCACTATGGTCAAGATTAGTTCAGCAGATTCACTACTGGTACTGATTCCCAGGTCCGAATCCCAGAAAAGTGGGAGTTGATTTTTTCCTCTAAGAGTAATTTTCATCTCTGGAACATTAACTTTTCCACCCTCATTCTCCTGAGATATGACTTTTTTTTTTTATCTTCTATATATGATGTCTGTGTTGTTTACTTGCTTATTGATTTATTTAAATAAGGTGTGGTTTGCTTTTTTAACCCCTAAGTTATGGGGGAGGATCAAGGAGCAATGAGATTGACAAAGTGATTTTTGCTTATCGGATGTAGTACATTAACTTAAGTCAGGGGATCCCTGGGTGGCGCAGCGGTTTGGCGCCTGCCTTTGGCCCAGGGCACGATCCTGGAGATCCGGGATCGAGTCCCACGTCGGGCTCCCGGTGCATGGAGCCTGCTTCTCCCTCTGCCTGTGTCTCTGCCTCTCTCTCTCACTGTGTGCCTATCATGAATAAATAAAAATTAAAAAAAAATAAATAAATAACTTAAGTCAGTAACATTCGATCTAAAAACTTACTAGAAAAAAATATTTGTGGATAGTTATGTACTTGGGATAGGTAGTATCTTTCTTAGTATTATCACTGAAATAGAAGGCTAAAGGAGAAGAGAGATAGATCTAAGTACATTAAATTTAAAAATTTGGGCAGCCCAGGTGGCTCAGCGGTTTAGCGCCGCCTTCAGCCCAGAGTGTGGTCCTGGAGACCAGACCTGGGATCGAGTCTCACGTCGGGCTCCCTGCATGGGGCCTGCTTCTCCCTCTGCCTGTGTCTCTGCCTCCCTCTCTCTCTCTCTCTGTGTCTCTCATGAATAAATAAATAAAATCTTTTAAAAAATAAAAAATAAATAAATTTTAAAACTTAAGGTGTCAAAAACATCATACTGTAAAACTAAAAGGCAAAGTTAAGACATGAATCTTTATTATACCCAAAAAAGGCTTTTTATCCTTAATATAGAAAGAGCTTTCAAGTTTTCTGGGTGGCTCAGTTGGTTAAGTGTCCGACTCTTTTTTTTTTTTTAAGATTTATTTATTTATTTTAGAGAGAGCGCATGATGGGGAAGGGTAAAGGAACAGGGAGAGAGAGGAAGAGAAGCAGCAGGCTCCCCGCTGAGTGTAGAGCCCAACTGCAACTCTGGGCATTTAGTGGGGCTAAATTACACAACCCTTAGATCATGACCTGAGTCAAAATCAAGAGTTGGACACTCAACCGACTCAGCCACTGAGTTACCCAGTGCCCAACTCTTGATTTTGGATCAGGTCACAATCTCAGGGTCATGAGATTGAGCTCCATGTCAGACTCCATACTAGGTGTGGAGCCTGCTTAGAATTCTCTGCCTCTGCCCCTCTCTAAATAAATAAATAGCTTTGAAAAGCAATAGAAAAAATAGAGGCTAAGACCAGAAATTCACAAAAGAAGAATTACTAATATCAAATTAACAAGGTTCAAAGTCATTGGTCTTTCAAGAAACACATGTTAAAACAATGAGATTTCATTTTTACCTGTTAAATAAATTATTCAATAAATGTTTTCTTTCATGCCTACTATGTGGCAGGTACTGCACAAGATACAACTGATACATTTACAACCATGTTGTATTACTACAACCCCTGTAGGAAAATGGTATAAGGGAAAAGAACACTTCATACAATGTTGGTGGGAGTGTAAATTAGTACAACACTTCTAGAGCATAATTTGGGAATGTGTATTTAAAACTTTTGACATAATAATCACACATCTTAAAAATAATCAAGGATATTTCCAAAGATTTAACTATTAGGATATGTTTCAAACAGGTACCTGGATGGCTCAGTTGGTTCAGCATTTGCCTTTAGCTCAGGTAATGATCCTGGGGTTCTGGGATTGAGCCCGAGTCTGCCTCCCTTCTCAGTGGGGAGCCTGCTTCTTCCTCAGCATCTGCTGCTCCCCCTACTTATGTTCTCTCCTTCACTCTCTCTCTCAAATATATAAACAAATAATTTTTTTAAAAAAAGAATGTGTTTTATGCTTTTTTGTTTTCAAGTAACAAACCAAAATATAAACAATGTCAATTTCAACAATGGGGTTTGGTTAAATGCATTGATATATCTAGCTGATAGAGTATTATACAGTTATTAAAATTCAAGCTGAAGAATAGAAATATATATAATAATATGACATAACACTATAAAACACGATCTTGATTATGTCAAAAAAGGGATCCCTGGGTGGTGCAGCGGTTTGGCGCCTGCCTTTGGCCCAGGGCGCGATCCTGGAGACCTGGGATCGAATCCCACATCGGGCTCCCGATGCATGGAGCCTGCTTCTCCCTCTGCCTGTGTCTCTGCCTCTCTCTCTCTCTCTCTCTCTCTGTGTGACTATCATAAATAAATAAAAATTAAAAAAAAAAAAGATTATGTCAAAAAAGTACTAGATGAGGGGAGCACCTGGGTGGCATAGTTGCTTCAGTGACCAACTCTTGGTTTCAGCTTGGGTTGTAATCTTAGGGTCTTGAGATCAAGCCCCGAGATGGACTGAGGGCTCAGCGGGGAGTCTGCTTGAGATTCTCCTCTGTCTCTGCTCCCCTCCCCCTACTCATGCACAATCTCTCTCTCATGCTTGCTCTAAATAAATCAATAAAATAAAATAAAAATACTAGATGAGGCATATGCATGGGAAAACATTTAAAAGCTTATTTGCCAAAGTATAAGTAGTGACTATCTCCAAGTGCTGGATTATAAGTGACTTGTTTTGTCAAAGCTATCATTGCTGGACATTGGCAATGAACCAGAGCTTCCAGTTGGCCATACAATCACAAGGCCATACAACCATTCTGTACCCATGCAACCATTCTGTCTTTCACTTTCAGTACAGAATTCAATGAATATATGAGACAATCTACACTTGTTGTACTTTGTGTTGGATGATTTTGCCCAACTGTAGCCTCATATAAATGTTCTGAGCATGTTTAAGGTGGGCTAGGCTAAGCTACGATGTTGAATAAGTTAGGTTTATTAAACATATGCTCAATTATGATATTTTCAACTTATGATGGGTTTATCAGAGTGTAACACCATCATAAATTGAGGAAGATCTATATTATGCCTAGAGACCCCTTATTTCTTGATTTTTTTTTGTTGTGAGATAAATTTCTACACTGCTCAGTTTATTTGAATTGATGTTTTCTGTTACTTGCAGGTAAACACATCCCAATTAATATAATTCGAAAAAACAGAGTTCAGCAATCTTCCTAATTCTGTTGTAGCATAACTCCCAGGGAGGAGGCAAGAATTAGGATCCAAAGGTTGTCCAAATGTGCTCGCTTTGGCAGCACATATACAATGGTTGACCAAAACAAAAAATGATCTAGAATTTGAAGAAGTGAGGAGTTGGTAAAAATACATTTTGGTGAAAACTTCTTTGGTCAGAACATGATAAAAGGAATTAAACAGTTTTCTTCTAAATCTAATTAAATAATCACTATTTCATATTTTAAAATGTTTTCTTCTAGAAAAATACTTGGGTTTTTTTTTTCATTTGTTTTTAAAGATTTTGTTTATTTATTCATGAGAGACACAGAGAGAGAGAGAGGCAGAGACATAGGCAGAGGGAGAAGCAGTCTCCATGCAGGGAGCCCTATGTGGGACTCGATCCCAGGACTCCAGGAACACGCCCTGGGCTGAAGGCAGGCACTAAACTGCCGAGCCACCCAGGTGCCCTAATACTTGATTTTTTTGTTTGACAAAAATGTTCAAAGCAAATACATTTTTTGATTTTCAAAATTTAAAAGTGACTTTATTATTCTCTAAAAGTTTATTCTTCTCTAAAATCTTCCAATACATTTGATTTTGAAGCACACTATTGGGTATCTAATCCCAATTGTAATATTTTATTTTCATGTAGTTAAATCTATATAAAGTAATCAGATTGCAATTTTTGCTCAAAAACATAATTTGCTCATGAAATTTATATAGAAAAAAAGGAATTTATATAGAAGTAGGCAATCTCATAAAAATCTATTAAAACAAGAAGAAAAATAAATCATTTGGTTAAAAGTACTAGGGAAGCAGCTCCTGGGTGGCACAGGTAGTTAAGCATCTGACTCTTGATTTCAGCTCAAGTCATAATCTCAGTATCCTGGGATTGAGCCCCATGTCAGGCTCTATGCTAGGTGTGAGCCTTTCTGGGATTTCCTCTCCCTTTCCCTCTGCCCCTCCCACTCATGCTGTCTCTCTCTCTAAAATAAATAAATAAAACTTTTAAAAATAAAAAGTACTAGACAAGTAGTTCAGCTTTAATATCTTCTTTATTTTTATTTTTTAAGATTTTATTTATTTATTCAGGAGAGACACAGAGAGAGAGGCAGAGACATAGGCCGAGAGAGAAGTATGCTCCCTACAGGGAGCCCGATGCAGGACTTGATCCCGGGACCCGGGATCACACCCTGAGCTGAAGGCAGACGCCCAACCGCTGAGCCTCCCAGACGAACTTTGATTTATTTTATAAGTAGCAGAAAAATCTGTTATGTGAGCTGATTTTAATTTCTTTTCCTTTGTTTTTTGTGGGTTTTTTAGGTTTCTTGAAAATACTTTTTTTTTTACTTTCTTTTCCTTTGATATGCCTTAAATTCTGTAATTGCTTTTTTGATACTTGCTAGTATCAGTTACTGATAATTCCTTCTTATCATTTACAAAATATAGTTTGAGACCTTTACCCGGATAGGTAGGCTCAGGTATTAATGAATAACTTTATTGTTTCATGGTTGGGTTCTCTATTCATGTGAGTTTTCAGCTATTGATTTTCACTGCAGTGATTACTAAATGTCCTTGTTGATAATTTTATTTGGCTACTTATATTTTAAATCTTGTTTTTCAGTAGTGAATTCTTTTTTTTTCTTTTCTTTTCTTTTTTTTTTTTTTTTTTTTTTTTAGATTTTATTTTATTTATTTATTCTTGAGGGACACACAGCAAGGGGCAGAGACACAGGCAGGGGGAGAAGTAGGCCCCTCGAAGGGAGCCTGATGTGGGACTCAACCCGGGAGCGGGATCACACCCTGAGCCAAAAGCAGATGTTCAACTGCTGAGCCACCCAGGTGTCCCTAACTAGTGATTTCAAAGTTTTGACATTTGATAATTTGAGTGTTTCTGGACTTGGCTTAAGTGTTGAAACTCTTGGTTAATGATCAGAGACATTTAGGTGGTCCTAGGTGGCTCTTCTCAACCTTTGTTCGCAGGAGACACTTGCCCCTCCTCCTAGTTCTATGCAAAGCCTACCCATTAATTGTAGCTCCACTCCTCTCTCCATCTAGGAAGAAGAGTTCTACAGGCATTACCTTCAATCCCAAAACAAATCATTAGGAAATATTAGCACTTTTCATCAGCAACAAATTACCAAAACATTCCTCCTGACACCTCATCACACTACACTGACACCACATGATGCCTCATGACTCTCAGTGAAAAAAACACTACTCCAGTCGTTATTACAATGCACTGGAAAACAAGAAACAAAAGACAAAAAATAAAGACACCCCCCGCCCCCATCAAATTGGAGAGTAATCCTTGCTTGGGCAGTAACGTAATTTTTCTATACCTCTGTTCTCCTTACATACAAAACGAAAGCTACAAGAAGTTCTCATGAAAATATTAATAGTTTAACATTATTGTTTTGAGAGCTTTGACTCAACAAGATAGGACAGAGCGCCTGGCAAAATAGGGAGAGAATCAAGTGTGGAGGGCCTTAAATGCTAGGTGGAAGAGTTGGACCTTCATATGATAAAGATGCATAAAGATTACTGAACAAGTTAGCACCCTTATCATGGATATCTGTGTCTTAGGAGGAAAACTGGCAGCAGGATATAGAATGGAGGAGAGAGAGATAGAAATAAGGAAAGTTAAGAGAGTATTGCAAAAGTCCATACAAATACTGAGGGTAATTGCTGTGGAAGGGAAGAGACCCATTGTTGTGGACTGGGACCAATTTAAGAGATAAGACAGATAATCAATTAAAGACCAAATAGAATTTGTTACTAAAGGTGTGACGAGTGATGGAGGGGAAGGAGAGATCTGAATAGGATTTTGAGGTTTCTGGCCTGAAAAATGTAAAGATGCTGATGCCATTAAGTGACTGAAAGCACAAGGATGGTGTATGCGCGTGCGCGTGTGTGAGTGCATAGCAGGTGACATGGGGCAAAGGTTAAGGAATGATTTTGTTGCATCTTTTAAATTGCCTGTGGCCACTCCTGTGGTGCTGTCCCCCTGGACAGTTAGAGTAGGTCTGGAGGCACTTGTTCACATAAAGGAAAGGCGCACTCTTGTAACGCGGACAGCTCAGCTCATCTTTATAGTCCACAACCATTAGTGCCCCAACCCCTGAGGTGTTATTACCTCACCAACAGTAAAAGCTTGATTACAGCTGACTGTGCGGAGGCCCTCAGTTCCCACAATTTCTATGGGCAAAATATTAATTGTGATTAATTACCGCGTGGCATAACACAAAAACTAGACGATTTATTGTGGCTTCTGGAGCGCGCTTGCTTGGTTTTTTTTTTTTTTTTTTTTTTTTTTTTTTTTCCGCTGCAGCCCTGAGGGAAAGGAAACTGGACGGCTCCCCAGGTGGCACTCGGCCCTTCCGGGTCGGAGCCGGCCGGCCGCGACCTGCCGGCAGCCATGTGGGCCTGGGCCTGCGGGCCCTTTCCGACCCGGCGCCGCAACCCTGGGCCGAGGGCCCAGCCTTCCTTCTTCCCGCGGCCGGCGGGCCCCGGGCCCCCGCACAGGGCGGGGCGGGGCGGGGCGGGGCGGGGCGGGGCGGGGCGGGGCGGGGCGGGGCGGGGCGGGGCGGGGCGGGGCGGGGCGGGGCAGGCCCTCCGAGAGCCCGCCCCCTCCTGCCGCCACCAGCCCCGCCCCTCCCTCTACAGCCGGCTCCCTCCGGCCCCGCGGTGCGGTGCGCGCCTGCGCTGGCCCTCGCCTCGGAGCAGCCATGATGGTGGGTGTTCTCAGCGGTGCCGAGCCCCGGGCGCGCGGTGGGGGCGGCGGGCGCGGGGCGGGCGCGGGGGCCGCGCCGGCCTAGCACTAATGTCTCCCTTTGTGTCTCCCCAACTCCCATCTTTTCCTTGGTGCGCCGGGCCCGGCGACCCCGCAGGAAGGCCTGGACGACGGCCCCGACTTCCTCTCGGAGGAGGACCGCGGAGTAAGTTCTGCCTCCTTCTCGCTCGTGGGACCCTTCGGCCCCCCGCCTTGGCCCCCGGGTGTGGTACCGGGCAGGGTCCCCGGTCGCGCGGCACCTTCTCCCCGGCGTCCTTTCGGTTTCCTCGCTGCACCGCGCCCCGCCCTCTTGCAGCCGTTCCTCCCTCGGGGCCGCTCGGTTCTGATTTCCCCGAGACCCACGGCCGCTTACTTGTCCGCCGCCCCGACGCCGACCCTCTGTTGGACCCCCCTCCCCTGGCCGGCTCGGGGCGCAGGGGGGGGAAGTAGAAGTGGAGGCCGGAGCTGGAGCCTTACCCCCGCCCCCCGACACTTCGGGGGCTCTGAAAACCCATTTTCAGACCTTCGTGGCGGCACCCTCAGTTTTCTCCCTCTGTGGACCTCGAACCCGTGCCGCCCACTCTTATCTTCTAAAACGGATATAGTACAAGCTTTTTCTAAATTACCCTTTTGCAAGGAATTTTGCAGTTGCCGAACCTTAACTCTTCTCCAGTATCCTACGAGATTGTGCAAAGTACTGGAAGCTTAGGGTACCTTAACGTTTCTTAATGTCCAAAAAATACATCTTTTACGGAGTTCTCTTGGTGGTTTGAGGTCAGTTGCATGCTACTTAAGAAAGGAACCCCAGGGCTCCGATTCCTCCCTCCCACTCTCTCCCCTCATTTGCCCTGGCTGAAGGGTGGTAATCTATATAGTGCCTTGTACAAGTGAGCACTTGAAAAATACTGATAAATGATTGCAGCTCAGTAAGGTTCCTTGGGTCCATCACATTTAACAGCCTGCACTTCAGTTTTCCATTTTGCCTTTACTTATTCATGTTAGTTAATGTGAGAGATACATCAGTCGATTTTTGGCAGCTGGTAAAAATATTCTTGTAGGATATTTTTTAAATAAAAAATGAAGTATTTAGTATTAACTGATGAGGATTTTTGTTTTTGTTTTAAGATTTTTATTTATTCAGGAGAGATACACAGAGAGGCAGAGACACAGAGGAGAAGCAGGCTCCATGCAGGAAGCCTGATGTGGGACTCGATCGTGGGACTCCAGGATCATGTCCTGGGCGGAAGGCAGACGCCAAACCGCTGAGCCACCCAGGGATCCCCATTAACTGATGAGTTTTATAAATCTTTCAAGTAGAAGGATAAGGAGGGGGCTGCATTCTTTTATAAATGATGTTTTAATTTCTCAGTTTACACAAAAGCATCATTTAGAATTTCTAGTTAGTGTGAAAGCATCATATAGGTTTTCTGGTTATTTCTAAAAAGTTTAGTCTCTAATAAGTTTTTAAAAACTCTGTGGAGGGCAGCCCAGGTGGCTCAGCGGTTTAGCGCCGCCTTAGGTCCAGTGAGCCGGGATCGAGTCCCACGTCGGGCTCCCTGCATGGAGCCCTCTGCTTCTCCCTCTGCCTGTGTCTCTGCCTCTCTCTCTCTCTCTCTCTCTCTCCCCCTCTCCCCCTCTCTGTCTCTCATTAATAAATAAATAAAATCTTTAAAAAATAAAAATAAAAAATATATAAAAACTGTAGATGTGTATCTGCATCTTCTGAGATAAGACATTAAAATTAGATGGGCACTTTAAAAATTACGTTTTGGATTTTAAAATAGGGAAGCCAGTAGATTTGCCATTTCCTAATGAAAGGAGATGAATTGATTATAGTACAGTAAACTGATTTTTTTTAAAGATTTTATTTATTCATTCATTCATTCATTCATTCATTCATTCATGAGAGACACAGAGATAGAGAGGCACAGACAGGCAGAGGGAGAAGCAGGCACCATGCTGGGAGCCCGACGTGGGACTCGATCCCAGGTCTCCAGGATCAGCCCTGGGCGGAAGGGGGCGCTAAACCGCTGAGCCACCCAGGGATCCCCTAAACTGATTTTTCTAATTGTAAAGCAGTTGGCATTCTTTCTTTGGATAACTTTGTTTCTAATTTTGTGGTCTACCAGCAAAAGCAAACAGGATTTGCTCTCTGGTAAAATCTGACTAATAATATTCAGTAGAAGTGTTAATTTTTGGAGTATTTATGCTGATATGAAAATATTTTTTGGTTAACATTCACGTTCATTGCTTTATGCCTTTGGTAAAATTTGTTTATGAAACTCGAAGCACTTATGTAATGTGTCTAAAAACTTTTTTCATGTATTATAAAATTAAAGGGAAAGGGAGACAAACAGCATGCCTGACCAGGAGGAAGTGAAAAAACATTACCATGAATTACAAAGCATTTAGACTGTCATGGTGAATATGTATTTATGTGCAGTTCTTCCTTATTTTTGTCCTGTGGAACTGGGTGAATCATAGTAATAATTATAGGTGGGCATTGTCTTAAGGACTGTATAAGCATTGTTTCATTATATCCTCTAATTATCCTTGTGAAACTTTTAGTATTCACCTTTTACAGATAAGAAATCTGAACCTTGAAGAAATTAAGTAAGCGGTGTAAGGTCACACAACCAATGAGTGGGAAAGGTAGACTTGAAACTAAACCATGTTTCTGATATCAGAGCTAATACAAGTGTTTCTCAAAGTGGCCTTGAAACATTTGCTTCAGAATCACCTGGGGTGTTTGGATAACGAAACAAAAGTTTCTGGGTCCTGCTATAGTAAATCAGAATCTCCTGAAGTAGGGAGAAGGACATTTTACTTTTTAAAATATTTTTTTCTTTTTCTTTTTCTTTTTTTTTAAATCCAGTGTAATTGCTATACACTACTTTTTCAGCAAACAACCAGGAATATTCTGTTGTGCACTGAAGTTTGCTTACAGCAATACAGAAATATCTGGCCTGTTTAAGTTTCCTTATATTGTGTTTGTTCTGATAGAAGTAGACTGCCATAATTAGAACTTTTAGACATTGTACTAAAAGTTTAGGTTATCTTGATCAGCCTTTTGAGAAAGTCTTGATAGAGAAAAAGCATGAAGTGCATATATTGATAAGAATTTTGATATAGGGATCCCTGGGTGGCTCAGCGGTTTAGTGCCTGCCTTTGGCCCAGGGCAAGATCCTAGAGACCTGGGATCGAGATCAGTCCCATATCAGGCTCCCGGCATGGAGCCTGCTTCTCCCTCTGCCTGTGTCTCTGCCTCTCTCTGTGTGTCTTTCATGAATGAATAAATAAATAAAATCTTTAAGAAAACAAAGAATTTTGATATAAATCACAGATTCAAAATAATGCAAGCATTTCATACAGAGTAGCGAGTAAGCAAAACTAAAGGCAACATTTTTAAATACATTCTTAAGCAGCCTTCAATTTTCATCAGGATATTTGGCAGAGAAGAGAATCTTACAGCCTCAACAAAATATTATTATGTGAAAAACTTTTTTAAAAAGCAGGCTTTAAGAAATACACAGTATTGAAAATTACTGGCCACTCTTCAGCCATACCTCTACATAATAGGCTATTTTTTCCCCAAAATGAAGGACAGTGACATATTATTTAGTAAACAAATGAGCCCTTTGAACTGGACACATTTTGCTCTGATGTGCTTGTTAAATAAGAGCAGTGGGTGCCAGTGTGATGGAATAATTCTCTTAGCATTTGATTTTAATTCTAAATATATTATTCATTGTTTTCAAAATTACTTCAGGTGGAGTAAAGACACCTCTCCTGGATTCTAGCTTTGCTCCTCTCTCTCTGTTCCTTATCTTTGTCATGTTACCATTTTCCGGTCATGCAGGCAAGAAACTTCTGAATCCTATCCTTCATCTCCATATTAGAATAGTCACTGAGGCCATTTAATTTCTTTCTTTTTTTAAAAAAAGATTTTATTTTTATTTTATTTACTTATGAGAGATACAGAGCGAGAGAGAGGCAGAGACACAAGCAGAGAGAAGCAGGCTCCATGCAGGGAGCCCGACATGGGACTCGATCCCCTCGATCCCGGGTCTGCAGGATCACGCCCTGGGCTGCAGGCGGGCGCTAAACCGCTGCGCCCCTGGGGGTGCCCGAAGCCATTTAATTTCATCTCAAAAATGTTTATCCCATCTTTCGTTTGTATGGCCCCACTTAATGTTTAGATAACTTGCATGGATTGTAGCAGTACCCATCATTGATCTGTGTCTCCTGTCTGTCTACCTTCCAATCCAGGCTTCACATTATTTAAAGTTACCTAACTTAAAATGACTAAGTCATATAACGACACTAGTCAAAAGTATTTACTTGGACCCAGTTCTTGCAGTAAGGTTCAAACTCCTTAGGCTAGCATTAAACACAATTCGTGACACTTTCAGGCTGGCTTCATTTTTCAGTATATCCTTAGCACTAGACATATTCTAGTCTGCTTGCCCATTGCCCAGCCACCTCTGCACTTTAGTGTCTGCTTTATGCATGCTTATTAATGTTGTAGCATGCTTTTTTTTCTCACCTTTTTTTTGTCCACTTGAAATTTGATTATCTTTGAAGTCTTGGCCAGATGTTTGCATTTTCTTTTGCACCTACACAGCATGTAGCTTGAACAGATTCCACATTTATTGATGTTATTTTAGATAAAAATATGACATCGATTATGTTGGCAGAGGAAATTAAGAAAGTTCCTGCCCTAAGATCACCACAGGGTAGTGACAGTCTTATGATAGAGTGCCATGGGAGTACAAAGGAAGGAGTGTTTGCCTTTGGGAGAAGGGGAAGTAGTAAAGACATGATGATAGCTACATACCAATGTAGCATTTACTGTGGGCCAGGTACTTTGCATGTGTTAACTCAATTCTCAAATCCCTGTTAAGTAACTGCTACTATTCTACTTTGGAAAGAGAACTGAGGTTCAGAGAGATTAAATAACTTGCCCAAGGTTATAACAGCCAGTATGAGCTGGATTCAGACTCAGACAGTCTAGCTTCAGGTCTGGCACTCTTAACAGCTATTTATCACTTAAATGAACTAAGCCTTAAATATTGACCAGGAATTTTGTAGGCTCTCAGGGAAGAGGAAGGCTTGCCAGTAGAGTGGATAGCATGGGTAGGTAATTTGGTTCCACCTGAAGCACTTGTTCTTATAGGAAGCAAGGGTAGATATGGATAGTACAGATCAAGTATAAAGGGCATAATAATTACAATTCTAAGCGATGGGAAGTCCTCAGGGATCATAAACTGGGAAAGACCTATACGTAGATGAAGATAGCATTGTAGGTTAGGTTACTCTCATGTGGAGAGTGGTTTGATTCTTACTGTGAAGGCAGAGAAACCAGTTGACAGGCTGCTTTAACAATACGGATGAAAAATGCTGAAGGTGGGACACCTGGGTGGCTCATTGTTTGAGTGTCTGCCTTCGACTCAGGGTGTGATCCCAGGGTCTTGGGATCAAGTCCCACATTGGGCTCCCCGCAGGGAGCCTGCCTCTCTCTGCCTATGTCTCTGCTCATGAATAAATTTTTAAAAATCCTAAGAAAAAATGATGAAGGTATATGGCAGTGGAAGAGAGGATGAAGGAAGGAACATAGCAAAGAGATGTATAGGAGATAGAATTGACAGGGTAAAATGACTGTATAAGTACATGGGAGAGAAGGAGGAGAAAATGAGGAATAAAGGAGAGAACAGAGCTAGAAGGTAGATAGTATGTTTGATTTCATATGTGTTGGATTTGAAGTGCCTAGATGGTATCTAATCCCTTTTCTGCCAAACTAGAGTGTAAGATCTGGAAGAGTGAGGCTTGTGTCTTTTCACTGTTCCATCCCTAGCTCCTAGGACAGTGGTTTGCACATTGAAGACACTCAGTACTTATTAAAGTGAATACGTCCAGGCAGATGTGTCTAGTTGATAACATGAAAGTATAATTGGGGATTTAGAATAAGAGGTCTGAGTTTATGATAAATATTTAGGAGTTATAGTCGAGAATGGCTGAGATTGCCTAGGCTAGATAGCACCTGTGGAAACCAACCCTTAAGTGTTACAGGGAAGAAATGGATCGATTGACAGGGCTGAGAGGTAGGAAGGATATGAGAGAATTCCCATAAGTTGAGAGTTTAAAGAAAGTGGACAGAATGATCACCAAGGCAAAATACTGCAGAGAGGTCAAGGACACTAAAAAATACTGGATTTGAAAATTAGATCCTCTGTGTGAAGGGTTTGTGAGATCAAGGCTAACTAGACTAGAAGAGCAGTGTATGAGCAGATTGTGAAGCAGACAGCACAATTAAATGCTCAGGTGGACAGATAGTTCATCCCTCCAGAGGACACTGCTTATGAAAAAGTGGAGAATATGATGAGGCTAGATTTATTTGTAGGAGACTTTATTGATGGATCTGAGGGGGAAAAAACAGCTGCCAGTGTTTGTTTCTTTAGAATGTGGGAAACAAGGTCACTTGTTGAGAGAGGGGGCGGAAATGTAGAGAGTTGAAGTAGTAAAAGTTTGGAGTAGTTGCTGAAGGGAATCAAGGGGAGCTGAGCAGATCTACTCAGGAGTGTTGAATGGTTTTAAGAGCCTAATGCAATTTGAAGACCATTAATTTGCAGTAGACCAGTATAAACAGTTGTGACTTTTCTCTAGCCACACAGGCAGCTAAGAAAGCAAAGGTGATTGTTGAATTGATCCTGAGTGGGAATTTGCGAGCCAAGTATGGCAAAAAGCAATGAGAGTTGACGAGACCAGCAAGAAAGGTATTGGAATGACATACGCAGTGGAGTGGAAGAGGAGGGAAGTAGAAAAGCGTAACAGGCTGCAGACATGTGGAAAGATCACAAGATGGGGAAGTATTATAAGGGTAAATTGTACAGAATACAGTTGGTGAGGAAAAAGAATGGGAAATATTTAATTTTGTGTTTTATCACATAAAATTGTCTCCCTCACTACATATTTCTTGAAGGCAAGGCTTTTTGTTCACTTTATATGCTCCACAACACCTAGGACAGTTGTTTGAACTTTATTAAAACAAGATGAAAAATCGATTATTTGGTTAAAAGTACTAGGGAAGCGGCTCCTAGATGGCATAGTCGATTGGTTAAGCCACCTGACTCTTGATTTTGGCACCGGTCATGATCCAGCCCCGAGGTGGGCTCTGCATTCCGTGGGGAGTCCACTTGTCTCCCCTTCTCTCTCCCTCTGCCCTATCCACAGCTCGTTCACATGTACTCTCTCTATATATAAAGTAAATAAATCTTAAAAAAAAAAAAAAAAGGGCATTGGAGTGACATATGTGACCCTAGTAATGTTTTGTTGTTTCTGGTATAGTATATGAGAGGAAATCTGATTGCAAATTCCAGTTTCCAGAAAGTATGTGTGTGTGTGTGTGTATATATATACATACACACACACACACACACGCACACACACACATATAATCAACCACTAATCTGACTGCTCAGTATAAGACATACAATAATAATAGAAATATTATAGGACTTCCAAAATGATATCTGGGCTAGGAGTTCAGTAGATTTAAAATTTGGACTGAATTAGTGAGCCTAATGGAATTTACTTCTGTCTGTCTTAGGGGTTTTCCATTTACTATACTATAATTACAGTTCTTAGCCCAGTTATGGTTACCACCTTTCTTTCTACTCTTCTCTCCTTTGCACTCAGCCTGTGTTTATTGAAGTCACCACTGGGAATATAGCAGTGAATAAAACAAAAATCCATGTCCTCACAAAATTGACATTCTAGTTAGGGAGGACTATTAAAAAATAAGATATAGGAATCCCTGGGTGGCTCAGCAGTTGAGTGTCTGCCTTCAGCTCAGGGCGTGATCTCAGGATCAGGGATCAAGTCCTGCATCGGGCTCCTTGCATGGAGCCTGTTTCTCCCTCTGCCTCTCTCTCTGTATGTCTCTCATGAATAATGAACAAAATCTTAAAAAAATTTTTTTTAATTAAAAAATAAGATATAGTAGATGGTAAACAAGTGATATGGAAAAAAAATGAGGGAGAGATAGGAATTATTTGAGAATGGAGGGGAGTTGAGCTGTAGTCTTAGGGTTGCCAGGAAAGACCTTCCTGAGAAGGTGACGTTTTGGTAAATACTTGAAGGAAATGAAAGAGTGAGTCATGCAGATAGATATCTGGGGGCAGAATATTCCAGGGAGAGGGCACAGTAAGTGCAGACTCCTGAAGTGGTAGCATGCCCCAGTGTTTAAAGAACAACAAGGAAGCCATATGACAAGTTTACAGTGAACCAGAGGAATAGTAGATTAGCCTGGGAAATGATGTCAGAGATTTTTTTGGGCCTGGGAGACCCCTGTAAGGCTTTTCTCCAAGTAGGAACTCTTAGGTTTTGAGCAGAGAAATGATTTTTAGTTTAATCAGATTTCTGGTAGCTCTGTAAGAAATAAGATTGAAGAGGGTAAAAGGCAGAAGCAAGACACCAGTTTGGAAGCCATTGCAATAGTTATTTTCCTTTTCTTCCTTCCTCTGTCCATCTACCTATTATACATTTGCTTTTCTGACAAAAGATGAACAACCAGTTTTTTAAGAATGTTCTAGGATAGATACTCTATGGTAAATGAGTCAGTATAGTAAACTAGTAGCAAATGTCTTTACTAAATAATTATATATGGAAAATCAGCAATAGGGCAGTGTCTTTAAATTATCTTTTTTTTAAGATCTTATTTTTTTGAGAGAGAGAGAGCAGGAGGGGGGTGGCAGAGGGACAAGCAGACTCCCTGCTGAACACGGAGCCTGCCACTGATGCTTAATTCCAGGACCCTGGGATCATGAAATGAGCTGAAGTCAGATGTTTAACCAACTGAGCCACCCAGGCGCCCCTAAATTATCTTTCTAATAATACTGTATTTGTGTTACTTAATCCATCTTCCCTGCCAAATCTTTCTCTTGACCTTGACACAAATGTTTAACCTAGTCAGTCTCTGACAAAACACAAAGTTTATCAGCCCATGTAAGGATTAAACCAGTGAATGTTATCTAATGAGAATTTCCTTACTAGTTTCAGACAGTTAATTAAATGTTGATGAATCACAAGTTGTTTGCTTTCACTCTTTCCCTAAATAAAAATTCTAACATTATCTTTAAAGAAAGAAGAAAATATATCTGAAAAATCTTGTGTACATTTTATGTAACATTAGATTTACAATACAATACCTTATCAAATCTAAGGCACAATTGATTGGAAGGTATACTTTCTTTTATGTGCCACCAAGAAAGAAAAACTACTGTCAATTAAACTGTAATTTGTGGTCAGTTGCAAGACATTCCTATTTCAAATGTTAAAATGTGCAAAATACACATCTAGAATTGATGAAATATAGCAGATTACCTTTCAGTGGAAGTTTTGTATTTATGTGGGGGATGATTTCATTTTATTGACCAGCTTTTCCATTACACATCTTAGTTATTAGAAACAGGACTTTAAAAAAAAAAAAACTGTAATGTGTGTGAAGCACATCTTCTTGTCAAAGTAATTCCTTTATGTCTCCTTTTCTCTGTAAGCTCAGGAAATGGAAAAAAAAAAATTGAGGTATGAAGTGTACACCGGAACTGACTGTAGAAAGATGTAATATCAGAATGAACACTTCAGCTGATATTTAGAATTTACTATGAAATGTAAATTAGAAGAGTCATAATCTCACCACCATCATTTTGCTGTGACCACATTTATGATTCATGCACTTTTCCCGAAATCAGTTCTAGAACATAGTTACTAAAAGAATGAAAAAGACAAATGATTGAATTAATGGCCATTGAGGCAATATATGAATGGCTTACAAGCTTTTATAATGCATGCAAAAGAATTTACAGAAGAGTTAGAAAGTAAAGAAGTAGAAATGAGAGAATAAAAGAGGGAACTATTGTCATGATCACAAGGGTGTAACCTGTGTATTTGTCAAAACTCTTCAAACTATATACTTAAAATCTGCATTTCATTGTATGTAAGGTGTACTAAAAAAAAAATCCAAGAACAAAAGCAGTAAATATATAATATAGGAATGTTTGTTATCAATAAAAGTTACAATTTTAAAAAGCCAGGTGTTGTACTATCAGAAAAGGGGGGAGTGTTTGATATATAGGGATAAGGAAATACAAGAAAGAATAATTTGGAATAATCTTAAATTGGAAGATAAATTACTAAATGTAGAAACCTGAGAAGTATGTTACCACATTGATAATACAACAGCTAAAGTAAAATTAAGTCTGAAAATGAAAATGTATATATACATAGGAAATCCAGCAACAGGGATGCCTGGGTGGCTCAGTGGTTTAACATGCCTTGCCTTCGGCTCAGGGCATGATCCTGGAGTCCTGGGATCGAGTCCCACATCGGGCTCCCTGCATGGAGTCTGCTTCTCCCTCTACCTGTCTCTCTCTCTCTCTTTCTGTGTCTTTCATGAATAAATAAAAATCTTTAAAAAAAAAATCCAGCAACAATGTTTTATGTAATCATTAAAAAGATTAGCAATTGAGATGAAATTTTGACAATGTAAATGCAAAGACAACCCTGAAAATCTAGGCTAGGGTTCCCAAACACAGTTTTTAAAGCTTATTCCCCAAAGATTAAAAAAAAATTTATTTAAATTCAATAATTAAGTAACTGTTTAGTTTCAGAGGTCGAGTTCAGTTATTCATCAGTTGCGTATAACACCCAGTGCTCATTACATCAGGTGTCCTTAGTGCCCATCACCCAGTTATCCCATCCCCCTACCACCTCCCCTCCAGCAACCCTCCATTTATTTTCTCTAGTTAAGAGTCTCTGAAGATTGTTTTGATAAGTCTGTGTTAGGGACTGGGGTTCTGTATTTTTAACAAGCACCTAGGTTGATTCTTACCAGTTGCATTTGGGAAATGCTTAAGTAGGCAATGAAAACATAGGAAATGGAGAAAAGCCAAGGTTATTGTTCCCAAAATCATAATGATAAGTTTATTTGTTTCTTGTGGCTGCTCTAACAAATTACCACAAATTTAATGACAATACAATAGAAATTTATTCTCTTGTAGTTCTGTAGTCCAAAAGTCCAAAATCAGTATCTTTGAGCTGAAATCAGGGTATTAGCAGGACCACACTGCCTGAGATTCTAGGGAAGAATTTCTCCTCTAGCTTCTGGTGGCTGCCAGCAGTCCTTGGTTTGTGGCTGTGTCACTCTAATCTCTGCATCCATAGTCCTGTTATCTCCTTTTTTGTCTGTCTAATCTCCCGGCATTTCCCTCTTACAAGGATACATGTAGCTGCATTTAAGGCCTATTTAGATAATCAGGATAATTTCCCCATCTCTAATCACACCTGCAGAGCCCTTTTTTTCCCATATAGGATAATGTCCACAAATTCCAAGGATGTGGATATTTTGGGGGAGCCATTATTCAGTCTACCACAGTAAACATCTTAAAAGTGGCCTGATTGTGAGTAAAGAGGAAAAAAGAAAGCTTTTTTTTTTTTAAAGATTTTATTTATTTGAGAGAGAGCATGAGTTAAGGAGTGGGGGAGGGAGAAGAAGACTCCTTGCTGAGCACAGAACCTGAGATAGGGGGCCCCAGGACTGGGATCCCAGGACCCTGAGATCATGACCTGAAGTCAGACACTTTGCTGACTGAGCTACCTGGGTGCTCCAAAAGGAAACCTTTCTTAAAATAGAATTAAGGTAAGGGGTTGGAGAAGAGGTAGGCTAGACCATATGAAGGCCTGATAAGACTAAGTCAATGGAAGAAAACCAAAAGACTAATGTTTTCAATATTGCAGAGGCAATGAGATAGTTGGAAAATGAAAAAGAAAACTTCATAATTCAAGGCAACTTTTAATTTCATTTATCAGACAGTAGGCTATGTGTAACAGTACAGTAACAGATATTTTAACATTTTAAAATGTTTTATTAAGTTTATAGTATAAACTTTTAAAAATAGGATTACTGATGAAATTTAACTTAATGTAAACTTAAGTTACCTATAAAATTTTTACTAAGGGTCATCAAAGTACCACATAATTTAAACAGTGATTAATTTTTTTCTGTGAATCTAAATAATATATATAATGGTTTTTATCTTTTAAAAACATATCTTCTTAGAACCAGTAGTGCAAAAGTGAAATACTGTTAATTTTTTTCATTACTAATGAAAGTTAAACAGCTCTATATAATGAAGTTTCATAAAATATTTTAATAGATTACAGGATTTCTGTATAAAGAAGGCTTCCCTCCCCCCCCCATTTATAAAAGTAATGTATGCATTTTGTGGACAATTGGGAGAATAAAGGAATATATAAAGAAGAAAATCCACACTTTGTTGTATTTTCTTTAAGCCTTTTATATTTTTTTTTATTTTTTTAAAGATCTATTTTTTTGAAGAAAGCTAGGTAGTTAATAAACAAGACTAAATATTTCTTTGCAGCAGGCTAAGACTTTATTTTCATTTTTTAGTGTATTTTGGTTTTCTAATAAGTCTTCAAATTAGTCACATATTTTAGAGTATTTGTCTAACGAGGAAGAAAAATAGAGAAAATTTAAGAATTATAAATAGAATTAATAGTAAGCTTTTTTTTTTTAAGATTTTATTTATTTATGAGAGACACAGAGAGGCAGAGACACACAGGCAGAGGCTCCATGCAGGGAGCCCAACGTGGGATTCAATCCCAGGTCTCTAGGATTAGACCCTCGGCTGAAGGTGACGCTAAACCGCTGAGCCACCGGGCTGCCCAGAATTAATAGTAAGCCTTATGAGTAGAGGGGCATCTGGCTGGCTCATACAGTGGAACATGGAACTCTTGATCTCGGAGTGGGATTGTGAGTTTGAGCCCGACACTGAGTATAGAGTTTACTTTTTTAAAAAATAGGATTATGGGATCCCTGGGTGGCTCAGCGGTTTAGCACCTGCCTTTGGCCCAGGGCATGATCCTGGAGTCCCGGGGTCAGATCCCACATCAGGCTCCCTGCATGGAGCCTGCTTCTCCCTCTGCCTGTGTCTCTGCCTCTCTCTCTCTCTCTCTCTCTCTCTGTCTTTCTTGAATAAATAAATTTTTTTAAAAAAAATAAATAAGGATAAGTAGAGAAATCTTCTCATAGATAAGTAAAGCACTGAATAGAGAATGCATTTAATTCTTTGAATGTATTAAAGCTTGGAGAGTAAAATGGGAGATTTAATTCATATCACAGGTGATAGTTATTGGGTATTTACTATATTTTTTTTCTTAGCACTTTACATATATGTAATATATTTAACTATTTTAATAGTTTCATTGTTTATTAAAATAATCAGTAGAGTTAAAACTATTAGCCAGTATTCTTTTCATTATTTTTCTTGTTCTAAAAGATAAATACTCGGGAACGCTGGGTGGCGCAGCGGTTTAGCGCCTGCCTTTGGCCCAGGGCGTGATCCAGACCTGGGATCGAATCCCACGTCGGGCTCCCGTTGCATGGAGCCTGCTTCTCCCTCTGCCTATGTCTCTGCCTCTCTCTCTCTCTCTGTGACTATCATAAATAAATAAAAATTAAAAAAAAATAAAAGATAAATACTTCCCTTAATTTTAGAACACTTGAACTTTAAAGGAACATCTTCTTGGAAATTTATTACATGTGTTTTTTCAAACAAAAGGTCTTACATATTTATTACTGAACCAACCAACTGCCACAGAAACATAGTAACAGAAAAGAAAAATTTCCCTGATAAAACATGTCTATTGCTCAGGTAGTAGTGATGTTAGGAGTGATAGGATAGGAATATGTGACCTACATGCAGCATAAATATGTGTGCCATCTCATGTGCTATTTCATGTAGACCAGCTTGGTTCTCCCAATTCCAGTACCAATACCTCCCCTTGAAGTTGTACCTGATTGTGTTACCAGTTTCATCTGAATCCACTGGCGAATGAAACGATTCTGCTTTTGTTTCTTGGCCAGGAATTACTTGATAGGTTTTGTGAGAAGACCCAAATCAGAATATTAATGTGCAGAGATGGGATTCAAACCAACGTCATCCAAGCCCCTAGGTTAGGGTGCCTTCCAGGCTTCCCTGCTGTTTGTGGTGAGGATCGGACAACCACACACACCAGGATGGCAGAGAATAGGAGAGAGAAAAAATAGTTTACTTTTTGAGTGAAATTATAATGAATCGTGGTTACCCCATTGGCTCATACAAAGCATAGTTGAATGGTATAGAAGGTATAGAATGAAAATTGATTAATAACCTACCCAAAGCCCCTGCCTCTCTAAATATATGAGGTTTAAATGAACTTGAGTACTTTTTTAGATTCAAGATTCTTTTATTTTGTTGTTTTTGCATTGTCTTAATATCTGAGAAAAGAATGAAGTTCTGTATAAGCCCACAGAATTTTCATTATCTTTTTCTAGCTTAAAGCAATAAATGTAGATCTTCAAAGTGATGCTGCTCTGCAAGTGGACATTTCTGATGCTCTTAGTGAGAGAGATAAAGTAAAATTCACTGTTCACACAAAGGTAAATGTGATTTTGTACTTGTATTATTTTAGCTATTTATTGTGCTAATGTTACATATGATATATTAACTGGAACTTTGGTTTTGAACAAAGTTAGAGTATTTTAGTTTATAATTTCACTATATTTGAACAGTTTTTTAAAAATGTACTTTTAAAAGGTTAACATTTAAGAATTAATCACAGAACCTAGATATAATGCAAATTTAATTTTCTCTAGATATTTAGTAACATCTTTCACTATTTTTCTTTTCAATTTTGTTTTGTTCTTTCAGTTAATTATATTACTGCCTTATGGGGCACCTGGGTGTCTCAGTTGGATAAGCCTCCCACTCTTGATTTCAGCTTAGGTCATGATCTCAGCTTGCCCCCTTCCCCCAACCACACTCCCCCCACCAAAATAAATAAATAATGTCTTTAAAAATAAATAAGTAAATTACTGTCTTACAAATTATTTTCTTATTGGATCTCACTTCTCCGGCATATTTTCAGATCGTAGATTTATTTTCCTTTGAGTACTTGAGTTTAATATATATTAATAATAAGTGAAAAAGTGAAAAATAATATATATTAATAATAAGATAACTTAATAAGTAATGGTAGCAGTACAATATAATAAGAGACTGTCAAAAAAAAAAAAAAGAGAGACTGTCAACTTACTTTCTTAAAGATCCCAGGATAATTTTGTTGAGGTGTCTCAGAGTTTTCATAATAGAGTTTAAAAGTACTAATAATCATTCTTGTAAGACTAATTTAAGAAAATAAGATTTAAAATGTTTATTAAAGGCCTTTTAGTGTAATTTTTATTAAAGAGTATCTCTGTCTTTACAGAGTTCATTGCCAAATTTTAAACAAAATGAGTTTTCTGTTGTTCGACAACATGAGGAATTCATTTGGCTTCATGATTCCTTCGTTGAAAATGAAGACTACGCAGGTTACATTGTAAGTGTTGGGGTTCCATTTTAATCCCATTTTCTAGAAGCTTTTTAGATACTTTATGTTAAATCTTACTTAGTATTTTAGTGAGCTGGTGTGATTTTTTTAAATTGTCAGAAAAACACAATTGACTACCACTTCTTATCCTGAATTGCCTAGTTTGAGAGTGTAGATATATGGATATATTATGCTCCTTCATTTAAACTTAAATTCTCGGGATGCCTGTGTGGCTCAGCGGTTTAGTGCCTGCCTTTGGCCCAGGGCAGGATGCTGGAGTCCCGAGATTGAGTCCCACATTGGACTCCCTGCAAGGGGCCTGCTTCTCCCTCTGCCTGTGTCTCTGCCTCTCTCTCCCTCTCTCTCTCTCTCTCTCTGTCTCTCATGAATAAATAAATTAATTAACCTAAATTCTCAGTCTTTATTGGAAATGAAATGGGCTTTTCAAACTAGAGATTAATTAAGGGAATGTTATAAACCATTCTGGTTTTGAACCCTTAGGTAGACATACTCAGAGTTGGAGGGTTCCTTAAGAGGTTATTTAATCTGGATGGCTCAGCGATTGAGCGTCTGCCTTCAGCTCAAGGCGTGATCCTGGTCTGGGGATCCAGTCCTGCATCAGGCTCCTTACGAGGAGCCTGCTTCTCCTTCTGCCTATGTCTCTACTTCTCTTTCTGTATCTATCATGAATAAATAAATAAAACCTTGAAAAAAAAAATGATCTTATATGGGGCACTTGGATGGCTCAGCTGTTTAAGTGTCTGCCTTTGGCTCAGGTCATGATCCCAGAGTCCTGGGATCCAGCCTCAAGTAAGGCTTTCTGCTCAGAGGGGAGTCAACTTATCTCTCCCTCTGTCCATCTCCCTGCTTGTATGCATGCTCATGTGCTCTCTCTTTCTCTCTCTCTCTCAAATAAATAAAATCTTTAAAAAGAGATGTTATCCAAGTATGCATCAGATGTCACACCTCAGCTGTTGACTGCACTCAGATTCCTGAAATTTAGTTTCCTTTGATCTCCTTGAAATCATCCTGATGATTCTATCTCCCTCCTGTGGCCACTCCTTCTGTCATTTGCTTTTTCTTTGTATAACTCAGAATTTGGTGGACAACTGGCAGTACATTCTTTTTTTTCTCTCTTTTCTTCTTTTCCTTTAAAAAAAATACCAGTTTATATGAAGGATCAACTCAGGAACAGCCAAAAGGAAGAAGTGTACATAGGACAGGGTACAGAGGGGGAGATGGGGTTGGTGCAGAACTTTCATGCCCTGTCCAGGTGTACCACCTGCTACCTTCCCAGCATGTCAGTGTGTTCACCAACCTGGAAGCTCCTTCTCTTCCCATCTTATTTCCACCTTTTCTTCTTCATCTTGTCTTTTTTTTCTCTCTCTCTTCTTTTTTCTTTTTTCTCTTTTTTTTCTTTCTTTTTTTTTTTCAAGTTGTCTAATGGTATTTTCTTACTACCATGTCCTCTTATAGACTAAACACTCCTCAAAGATCAAGACCATGTCTTATCTTTTTATGCGCATTGTTCAGCATCATTCCTAGCACATAGTAGATGTGGTGTGCAAGCATCAATGAATGTGTGCTCAGCTGTACGTGCTGCTCCCTTCCTATTGCTTTCCTCAAGCGTAACCCTTTTCTTGTATTCATTAACTTTCTCCTATCTTTTCTTCCTTTCATCTCCTTGCTTTCTTTATTTCCCATCATTTCTCCTTAACAGTTGTTACTTGTAGACCCTCCTTAAGATAAACTTTTTCTTTATCCTTCCCTTGAATGATATGACTCTTCTAGATTTTACATTTTTATTTAAGGTAAGTGTTTACTTACCTACTGTGATGTTAGTGATTAATCCCTGTCTTATTCTCCTGGTTTTAAGTCCGTGCTTTATGCTTCTGATAAACCCATACAATTCAAGAACCCTTTTTAACCTTCCTTGATGGATCATACTATTGGCATTTGTAAATTTTAAAAAGATAGAATAGCATAAAGCTACTATTAATTCCTTAAAAAGATATGTATTTGTATTTAACCAAACCATTTACATACTTCTGAAAAATGGTATACATCTTTTAATGTATACTCAGCTTAATGTGTATGTACGTTTGAGGACTCTCAAGTTGTCCCATCCGAATCTGCAGGTTAAAGTTTGGGAACTAGTGTTCTAATACTAGAAAATGGTGCTCTGTTGTATTTATGTCTTTCTTGATGCAAAGGAGCTAATCAGATTCTCTAATCTGATAGTCCTGGTGTCATGCTCATTCAGGATGTCCTTAGCTTTCCCAGATACAATCTTTTATGGTGGCAGTAGTAAAACTGCTGTGAAAAAAAAATAGTCTTTAAAATTAGTGACTTGATTCTCTTACACAGATCCCACCAGCACCACCAAGACCTGATTTTGATGCTTCAAGGGAAAAACTGCAGAAGCTTGGAGAAGGAGAAGGGTCCATGACAAAGGAAGAATTCACAAAGATGAAACAGGAACTGGAAGCGTATGTGATTTTTGTTGTTGCTTTTGTTAATTGTGCTTGTTTTAATGCCTTTTTTCTGTGCTCTCTGATATCCCATCCTTTTAATCATTTCACCACAGTGACCCTTTCTGAAAGATGCAGGTTTAAGCCAAACAACCAGTTTTAATGATCATGATCAGAGCCTACAGGAAAATTATAGAATAATTGTTTGCATTGTAAAATTCTTTAAATTAATGTTTTAAATGGACTTTGAAAATTGAAAGCAGAGGATCCAAAACTTTATTTACAAATAGTAGAAAGGGAAATATGACTTTTTAAAACAGAATGTAAGTTGTTTTGTTTTTTATTTACAAGGTCTTAGTCACTGCCAGCCTGATTTTCTTTTTTTCGGTATGTGCATACTACTGAAACTGCTGTTTCTCATAGAAATATACACTGAGCAACTCTGCATATATTGTTTTCTTTTTTTTTTTCCTTAAATACGTGTGTTTGTATGTGTGTTTGTTTTTGCCCTTTTTTTCTGCCTCTGGCTTCTGGCTGAAGGGAAAAGAATAGGAGGAAAGTAACGAAAATAGTTTTAAAATGTTTTTCATTAAATAATTATTAGTTTCACATATACTAGAAATGTATTAAGTCCTTGAAAAAGTTTGAGATAATTTCTATTTTATTTTTAGCATACTTGCTAAAAATACCAAATCTTCCCCCTTTTATTAGACATTTGAAGTAATTTGAGAATTGCAGTATATTGTTTTTCTGTATTTTGGGAGCTATACAAGGAAATACTTCCCTTGCATTATTGTCACCTCCATCATTCTTTCCGTGGTCATTTCTCCTCTTCTTGCATTTCTTTTTCTCCTCTTCAACTTAGTTTCAGCTTTTAAGCGTATATCCACACGGCTACTAGACTCCTCTTCAGAATGCTAATAAACTCATTTGACAAGATAAATTAGCAAAGTAGATCTTTTTTGTCAAAAGTGTAAGGTGACAGATACTTTAAGATTTTTATCCATGCTGGGTGCAAGCAGTAGTCTGAGAGTAGAGATACATACTTTTTATAGTTATAAGACTGAAAACTGGAAATTAGCAGAGCACATTAATATTAAAGAATCTGTGGTTTTCCAGTGGCCCTGATCATGATTCTTTTGTGGTCTGGTTAGGGGTTGGATAACAGAGAACCTTGGGTTTATTCTACTGCTACCTCCATCCTCTGCATCCTTCTTTTTTGTCTTCACTGAATGACTACCCTCACAGAGATCAAACTTCTCCCAACATTGGTCCTGCTGGTTTGCTGGTATGTAAAATTTATCCTCCTTGCACGTAGTTGAAGCAAGAATATTGGGCCTTTTCCTTGAGTGTTTCTTTTTTCAAACTGACATGTATTACAATATGATCGCTGTGATTCACTGATATTAAAATATTTTAAACACAGTTTTTCAATGTAATGACAAAAATTAGTCTCTGTGGTATGCTTTTTTCTTGTGTGTTTGGGGTCATTAGATAAAAATAATTATTAATGTTGAAAATATGTTTACTGAGGTTTGAGTTTTAATTTTTTATATATAAAGGTGTTTAAATGCAGTAATTATTATTTAGAAATTGAGTTACAAAGATTGTATCAAATAATTTTTAGTGTACTTTCTCTGGAGCTGAAAACAAACACCCCTGTAGTCACCTTTAACATCAACTTGCATAAAAAGAAAGGTTCATAAAACCTAAAAATATTAACATTTAAGTATAATAAATACTATTAACTAGCATGAAGCCTTTTCAGAGCTGGGTTTTACATATTTTATTAACAGTTCAACTAAAATCTTTGTTTACATGGATTATATCTTTGTATCTTTAATTTTGCATTTAGAATAATTCAGAGCATCTGTTGAAAAAAAATTGTTACAGATGATTTTCTAGTTGGTGCAGTGTTTTACCTGTAATTTTGTGTATTGTTTCTAGTGAATATTTGGCAATATTCAAGAAGACTGTTGCAATGCATGAAGTGTTCCTATGTCGTGTGGCAGCACATCCTATTTTGAGAAAAGATTTAAATTTCCACGTCTTCTTGGAATATAATCAAGATGTGAGTATTAATTAAAGTAGTGATCAAGGTTTATTTTTAGAGTTACTAGAAAAGGCAGGGAATAGCTAGATGACCCTTTTTCTAATGTTCTTAGTTTTCAAGGCAGTTTAAAATGACACTTTTGTAATGGTAATACAGTATTTCATTAGAACTTGAGTAAATTCATTGAAGAAATGAGAGTAAATCATGTCACTACATGGGACATTGGTTTTCATGCTGAATTGTGAACTTCTTAAGAAATAGGGTTATCAACTTGATTGTTTTCTTTTCTTTTTTTTTTTTTTTTAATTTTTTATTTATTTATGATAGTCACAGAGAGAGACAGAGAGAGGAGAGGGGCAGAGACACAGGCAGAGGGAGAAGCAGGCTCCATGCACCAGGAGCCCGACGTGGGATTCAATCCCGGGGCTCCAGGATCGCGCCCTGGGCCAAAGGCAGGCACCAAACCACTGCGCCACCCAGGGATCCCAACTTGATTGTTTTCTTAAATTTGAGTTTTGAAGTCCTCTGAAGCCTTATGGGAAATCCCAGGGGGAGGTATTTGAGCTAAAGAATTCCAGATTACCTTTATTTTTTTTCTTTTTAAGATTATTTATTTATTTATTCATGAGAGACACAGAGAGAGAGAGAGGCAGAGACACAGGCAGAGGGAGAAGCAAGCTCCATGCAGGGAGCCCGACATGGGACTTGATCCCTGGTCTCCAGGATCACACCCTGGGCTGAAGACAACACTAAACCACTGAACCACCTGGGCTGCCCAAATTCCGGATTATTTTTGGGTTAATCATTGACTTTTGATCTGTTTAACTGACCTCCTTTGACGCCTGAGTAGCTCAGTGGTTGCGCATCTGCCTTTAGCTTAGAGCATGATCTGATCCTGGGATCGAGTCCCGCATTGGACTCCCTGTGAGGAGCCTGCTTCTCCCTCTGTCTGTGTCTCTGCCTCTGTGTGTGTCTCTCATGAATAAATAAATACAATCTTTATTCAAAACAAAATAAAACTGACTTCTTTCAGTGGTATTGCTCCTAATTTCCCTTCCAGCCCTGCCTGAAAACTTTATTATAGTGGAAATAGAAATATTGATGCTATTGAGCTTTTAAGGTTTCTTCATTCATAGTACTGGCAAAAAAATTTTTTAAAGGTGGGTCATACAGATCTTGGGATTTATATTTGAATGACAAGATTAACTCATGATTTGAGCAAAAAAATAGATGTGTCATAGTGCTAGTTTGCTTACAAGTCAACATTAAGATCAAAGAATTTTGTATATATAAATTTGCTCTTCTGGTTTGGTCTTAATAGACAGGACAATGACAATAGAATGTCCTAAGTCTAGCAGTAGAACATATTTTTTTGAAGGGTATGAAGTAACTCAAGATCACAGAAACAGCACTTAAGCATGGGTACTTTCACGAGCATAAATGTGGTATGTGATACTGGCCCATGATCATTTGTAACTAGGGATTAGAAAGAATGCTGGCTATGTCATGAATTATAAGAAGCTTAAAAAAAAAAAAAAAGAAGCTAAAAATCATGAGTAGGGTTGCCAAAAAACACATGGTACAGAATGCTCTCATCAGTTTTTTACCTTTATGTGTTTGTTTTTGCTCAACCTTATTTGTGGTCTTGGTCAGGACCTTAATAATAATTGGTAGAGGGGATCCCTGGGTGGCTCAGCGGTTTGGCGCCTGCCTTTGGCCCAGGGCGCGATCCTGGAGTCCCGGGATCGAGTCCCACGTCGGGCTCCCGGCGTGGAGCCTGCTTCTCCCTCCTCCTGTGTCTCTGCCTCTCTCTCTCTCTGTCTATAATAAATAAATAAATAAATAAATAAATAAATAAATAAATAAATAAGTAAGTAAGTAAGTAAGTAAGTAAGTAAGTAAGTAAAGTAATAGTAATTGGTAAAGGGGCAGCCCAGGTGGCTCAGCAGTTGGGGCAGCCCTGGTGGCTCAGTGGTTTAGTGCCACCTTCAGCCCAGAGCCTGATCCTGGAGACCCGGGATCGAGTCCCACGTCGGGCTCCCTGCATGGAGCCTGCTTCGCCTTCTGCCTGTGTCTCTGTCTCTCCCTCTCTCTCTGTGTCTCTCATGAATAAATAAATAAAACCTTTAAAAATAATAATAGTAATTGGTAGAGCCATGTTGGTATACAGGGAGGCATGGTATTATCATTTCAAGGCTATATGTGCTAGAGGAGTTTCATGTTCCACATATTTTATCCCATTGACAAATCCCTTAGTGCTATATGAAATTCTAGATCTATATTTTTTAAAGATTTATTTATTTATTTTAGAGAGCATAAGTGGATGTGGATGTGAGCAGGGGGGAGGGGCAGAAGGAAAAGGAGAGAATCCTCAACCAGACTCCCCACTGAGGGCAGATCTTGTCTCAGGGCTCAGTCCCAGGACCCTGAGATCATGACCTGAGCCAAAATCAAGAGGTAGGCACTAAACCAACTGAACCATCCATGCACTCCATATATATCTCTATTTTTAAAATTTACATATTTATTTGTCTCCCTCTCCCAAAAATGTTAGAATAGTGGCTGACAATTAAGATGTCAAATAAGTATTTGTTAAGTGATAAATGAATGATTTTTAATTGTTTAGATGAGCTTTATCTAAAGAGCTTTCAGAAATCTTAGGGTTTCATAAGTTTTCTCCCATCAACATAGATTTATTTTTCTTCCTCCCAAACTAATATATGCTTAATAGAGATAATGGTGCAGTGCATTATAAACCCTTTTAATATCAGTATATGGTGTTTTGGAGAAACTCTAAAAAGACAAGGTGTTGGGATCCCTGGGTGGCGCAGCGGTTTAGCGCCTGCCTTTGGCCCAGGGCACGATCCTGGAGACCCGGGATCGAGTCCCACATCGGGCTCCTGGTGCATGGAGCCTGCATGGAGCCTGCTTCTCCTTCTGCCTATGTCTCTGCCTCTCTCTGTGTGTGACTATCATAAATAAATAAAAATTAAAAAAAATAAAATAAAAAAATAAAAAGACAAGGTGTTTTGCAAATATTATATAACAATTAACCAATAGTGAGGCGCCTGAGTGGTGCAGTCGATGAAATGTTTGACCACCTTTTTTTTTTTTAGATTTATTTCTTTATTTATGATAGACACACAGAGAGAGAGAAAGGTAGAGACACAGGAGGAGGGAGAAGCAGGCTCCATGCCAGGAGCCTGACATGGGACTCGATCCCAGGACTCTAGATCGCGTCCTGGGCCAAAGGCAGGCGCTAAACCACTGAGCCACCCAGAGATCCCTAAATGTTTGTTGATTTCAGCTCAGGTTGTGACCTCAGGGTCGTAGGATTGAATCCCCATGTCAGGCTCTGTGCTCAGCATCAAGTCTGCTTGTTGTTCTCCCGCTGCTCCTCCACCTGTTCACTCTTTCTCTCTCTCAAATAAATAAAATCTTTAAAAAAACAAATAAACCCTAAAAATTACTGATTGCTCTTCCTGGTCCCTATTCCTAATAGGGAAACTCCAAATCCTGTCTGATATACTCCCTTACTATATTAGGAATGTGTCCACTTCTTTCTATGATCAGACCTAAAGATTAGTTCTGACTTTTATCATTGACTGGATTATTTTAAAGGTATTTTTGGTTTCTATTCTTTGTTTTGAGAGAGAACAGGCAGGTGCACACAGAGGGGCGGAGGGAGGAGAGAGAAAATTTTTTTTTTTATTTTAAATTCAATTTAATTAGCATATATTCTGTGATTAGTTTCAGAGGTAGGATTTAGTGATTCATCAGTTGCATACAATACCCAGTGCTTATTAGTTCAGGTGCCCTCCTTTATGGACATCACTCAGTTACCCCATCTTCCCACCCACCTCCCCTCCAGCAGCCCTCAGTTTATTCCCTATAGTTAAAAGAGTCGAGAGAGAATCTTAAGTAAGCAGTTTCCACACTCAGTGCAGAGCCCAAAATGGGGCTGATTTCCTGACCCTGAGATCATGACCTGAGCCAAAATCAAGAGTCAGATGCTTAACTGACTGAGGCACCTAGGTGCCCGAATTATTGAAAACAGCCCCTGTCTGCTCATTCAACCTCCAGTCTTATCTTTCTCATCTCCTAAGTTTGTATTGAGTTCCCTTGGTGTTCTCCTCGTGCCCTATGGATTCCTCTAACATTGTACTACTCACCCTATGTTTAATCATATGTTTCTCCATACTCTCCTCTGAAAGATAAATTATTCTAAGAGTAGGGACCACCTTCGGGTACTGCTGGCTCAGTCAGTTGAGTGTCCAAATCTTGACTTTGGCTCGAGTCTTGGTCTCAGGGTCATGAGATTGAACCCTACATTGGGCTCCATGCTCAGTGGGAAGTCTACTTGGGATTCTCTCTCCTTCTGCCTCTTCCCTGACTTGTGCTTGCTCTCTCAAATAAATCAATCTTTAAAAAAAAAAAAAAAAAAAAAGCAATAAGGACCACCTTATTGTCATCTTTATATCCCGTACACCCAGCACAGTGTATGATTGTAATAAACATTCGGCAGTTGTTCATTTAATGAGTGAATTAATTATTTAATTAATATTAAAAGTGCAGGGAATCCCTGGGTGACTCAGCGGTTTAGCGCCTGCCTTCCGCCCGGGACATGATCCTAGAGTCCCGGGATCGAGTCCCAGGTCAGGCTCTCTGCGTGAAGCCTGCTTCTCCCTCTGCCTGTGTCTCTGCCTCTCTCTCTGTGTGTCTTTCATGAATGAATAAATACATATATATATATATATGTTTGTGTGCGTGCAGTTAAAAAAAACACCCAAGGTGTATTGGGGGGCATAAAGATAAAGCAGTTTGGAAGGGTTTTGTGAAGAGATGTGTTTTAATTTGAATGTTTAATGATGTTTGAATAGAATTTTTAGTGGGAGAAGAGATACCATTTCAGATACAGAGGAACCTAAAAGCTCAGGGCTTCTTTTGAGAACTATTTGGAATATAAGGTTCTGTTGGGTAGGGTGGTGGTTGGAAAAGTAAGTTGAACCAGATTGTTGAAAGTCTTGAATATCATGCTAAGGCTTTCAATCTCTGAATGTTATGAAACTCTGTAAAGTTATTGAATAAAGAAGATGCTCAAAATTTGATTTTGGAAATCATCAACAAAATGGCTTAGATTGAGGAAATGAGAGATGTTAACTAGTAGTCCAGTGTAGTAATTAGGCAGAAGATAATGAGATTTTTTACTAGGACAGTGGGAAAGAAAGAGATTTCAGGCATTGGATGGTAGAATTTGAGCTGTGACAAAAAGAAGTTGTAGATTATTTCAAGACTTTTCTTTTTAAAAATTTTTTTTATTTAAATTCAGTTTGCCAACATATAACACCCAGGGCTCATCCTATCAAGTTATTTCAATTTATTTATTTATTTGTTTGTTTATTTATTTAGATTTTATTTATTTATTCATGAAAGACAGAGGAGAGAGAGAGGCAGAGACACAGGCAGAGGGAGAAGCAGGCTCCATGCAGGGAGCCTGATGTGGGACTCGATCCCGGGACCCCAGGATCACACCTGGGCCAAAGGCAGGCGCTAAACTGCTGAGCCACCCAGGGATTTCCCGTATTTCAATATTTTTTTTGAATTTTTTTTTAATTTTTATTTATTTATGATAGTCACACAGAGAGAGAGGCAGAGACATAGGCAGAGGGAGAAGCAGGCTCCATGCACCAGGAGCCCGACGTGGGATTCGATCCCGGGTCTCCAGGATCACGCCCTGGGCCAAAGGCAGGCGCTAAAACTGCTGCGCCACCCAGGGATCCCTATTTCAATATTTTTAATAAGAGGTGTGGGGTTTTAGGGAATATGTGGGACTCTGAGAGACTGGTTAGATGAAGGGATCATGAATAGGGAACCAAGAAAAGGAAACATTTGTAGATTAGATAATAATGAATAGGTGCAGCCCGGGTGGCTCAGTGGTTTAGCGTCGCCTTCAGCCCAGGGTGTGATCCTGGAGACCCAGGATCGAGTCCCACATTGGGCTCCCTGCATGGAGCCTGCTTCTCTCTCTGCCTCTCTCTCTCTCTCTCTCTCTCTCTGTCTCATGAATAAATAAATAGAATCTTAAAAAAAAAAAAAGATTACAATGAATACTGTCTTAGTCTGTTGTGAGTTTAGTAGAATCTTCATATAAAGGATATAATATATAGGCAATTGGAAATAGGATCTGAGGCTCAGGAAAGGGTTTAGGGGCAGTGATCATGATTTGTGAATCACTTACCTAATGGTGAGCATTGAAGCCATGGCAGTAGATTTGGAAATTAGATGGGATGTTCCTTTATGGGAACAACCTGATGCAACAAGTGGTAAAGTCAAGAGTTAGCTGCTTCTCACTTTTGCCTTAGATAACTATTCATGCCATTTAGAGTCATCTTTTGTGTCTCTTATACTATAAGTTGCTGATCCCCAAAACAGGACAAGACACGATATTTGGATGAGTTCAGAGTGAAGAACTTGCAGAATTTATTTTCAAAGCTTTTACAGAATCATATGATGGTGTATTATACTCCAGTAAATTTTACATCTTTAAAAGAACTCCTGGCGGGAGGCACCTGGGTGGCTCAGTGGTTGAGCATCTGCCTTCGTCCCAGGTCGTGATCTGGGGTCCTGGGATCAAGTCTCGCATTGGGCTCCTCACAGGGAGCCTGCTTCTCCCTCTGCCTGTGTCTCTGCCTCTGTGTCTCTCATAAATAGATAAATAAAATCTTTAAAAATAAATAATAAAATTTTAATTGTCTTTATGTAAAACTAGTTATATGATGAGAAGGCTGCTTGCAATGGAATTATCACATATAAAATTTGAGATATCCAGGCATTATTGTAGATCACCTGAATCTGAATCTTTGGGAGTGAAGCCAGCCTCTTCTTTAATGCCCTAAAGTTTGAAGGTCACTGATATACATGATGAAATTGCCACTTTATTAAAGTTTAAAAACCAGGATCCTTTTGAGGTTGCCATTTTGATGTCAGAGAATAAAAGAGGCATTACTTTCCAACTTGTAATCTTTTTTTTTTTTTTTTTAATTTTATTTATTTATGATAGTCACACACACACACAGAGAGAGAGAGAGGGGCAGAGACACAGGCAGAGAGAGAAGCAGGCCCCATGCAGGGAGCCCGACGTGGGATTCGATCCCGGGTCTCCAGGATTGCGCCCTGGGCCAAAGGCAGGCGCTAAACCGCTGCGCCACCCAGGGATCCCCAACTTGTAATCTTAAAAAATTGCCAACTTAAGTTTACCTTTCTTTCAGCTGAGTGTGAGAGGAAAAAATAAGAAAGAGAAACTTGAAGATTTCTTTAAGAACATGGTTAAATCAGCAGATGGAGTAATTGTTTCAGGAGTAAAGGTAAGATTTTATTTGATTAACAGAGGTATTGGTTTGAGAATCGATAGATTGAGATTTCAGATGTGCAGATGACTTTATTAGAGTAAAAGAGAAGTTTGGACAGTAGAATGGTTAGGCTTGTGAATCTGGGACCCCTCCCCTGGATTCCACTCTTTAGAGAACCTCCTTCTCCCAGAGGTGAGAGGTCTGTAGGTCCAAGGGGATTTGCCCACCTGAAGCACATACCCCTTCCCTCCAAACTAGACATGCTTTAGGAATCTGGAACCCCATATTTTCTTGCCCAAATCTGAAGCCTACTTCTGAGTCTTTCTCTTCTGTGGGTCTGTTCCCTGAGTTCATCCTCTAGTATGTGCACTCATAGGTGGTCAGGGTGACCATGGATAGCTAAGGAGAGGGAGGGCAAAGGGGAGAAGATCAGTGTGCAAGATAGAATATCTGTTTACATACACATGAGGTTTCTCTGGGTTCCTTATAGAGCTTGCAGGATAGAGCACAAAGAGGGGCTATCTCCAGTTGTACACTTGCCCTTGGCCTTACAAATGTTAGGTGCAGACTTAGTTTCAGATCTGGAGTTAGAAGGGTTTAGTTTGAGGTTTTAGTCTTGTTGTGGGGCACCTGGCTGGCTCAGTTGGTAGAACATGCGACTTGATATCAGTGTCATGAATTCAAGCTCCATATTGGACATAGACCTTACAAATAAATAAAAAGGCATATTTAAAATTAAAAAATAATTAAATAACACCTAAGTTGTTCTTAATGATGTTCTAAAAAATGGTACAAGAACTGATTTATCTGAAGACTCTTACATTGAAAGAGAAAAATGTTTATATTACATTATCAAACATGCTAAGAAAGAGATAAATAATGCTGTTTTGTCATCATTGCCTGTTTCTATAGATACATCAACAGTAAAACTTAGGTGGGAAGTAGTATTTATTTGATTTATACTTTGTTTTTTCAGAGACAGGTCAGTTGGTGTGTTGACAATGCATGTGCCATGGCTACTTGCTTTTTTTTTTTTTTTTTTTCATGGCTACTTTCTAATAAGGACTCCACTTCCGTTTTGGTGCTTCTTATGCATTAATATTGAACATTTTTCTTAGCATTAACTGTAAACTACTGTATGGATTATGATTTTGGTAAAGTAGTAACATTTTTGAACATTTACAATGTGGTGTTCGTTAATCCACATTTTATTTACTCTTCAGTTCTACCAATTGGAGAGTTTTGTCCCCATTTTAACAGTTAAGAAAATAAGTATACATTAATTAAAGATTTTAAAGGACATTTTGCCAGTACTGACTTTTCTTTCTTGTGTTCTGTTGATGTGGATCTTGAATTACATTGTTTCAGCTGGTGCTTTTTCAAAAAATGATTGCCCTTTTAGAGAGGAGGAAAGTATTTTTCATAATTTTTATTTTTAATGTATACCTTTGTTTCAAAAAAGGTTAAAGACAGTGGTTAATATAATAATTGCTCCCAGAAAGCTAGTTTTGCCATGTTTCCCCAAAGCAGTCGGAGAGGGCTGTAATGACAAAGGCCTGGCAACCTTCAGGAATGGCTCACAGAATACCCAGTAGACCAAGAGAAATGGATTTGGACTTGTCTATCGAATTTTTTTCTTCTCAAAAGCAATTGATTAATTACTCCTCTGACAGTAATGTATTTGTTGAAGAGGCAGGACTATAGACACAGAGCACAAATAGAACACGTTTCAGACTACTACAACATGTGAACACAAACTATATGGGGAGCTCTAAGCTTTCAACTGCAGAACCATTGCAGATTTTCCCTGGATAAATAGAATGCATGTCTGTATAAAGTCTGAACTTGTTGGTAAAATCATTAGAACATCTGATTATTAGAGGATAGCTATGCTGTTTTACTGATCTTTTATTTTTTATTATAATGGTAAATTGATTTATGTATTATACTAAAGCAAATAAGTGAAAAACTATATTTTCTTTTGATCCTATAGGATGTAGATGATTTCTTTGAGCATGAACGAACATTCCTTTTAGAATATCATAACCGAGTTAAGGATGCATCTGCTAAATCTGATAGGATGACAAGATCCCACAAAAGTAAGGTTTTTCTTTGTGGTTAAAGCTTACATTTTTTTAATGGAATAATTATAAAGTTATTATGTTATAGTTTATAAAAATCTTGATGTAGAACAGTGGTTTTCAAACTGTGGTCTGTGAAGTCTTGACCCTCAGGTTCTTTTTATTTTTAGCAATTCTGAGAGGTCAAAACTATTTTCATAATAACCCATGATGCTTTTTGTATTTTTCACCATGTTGAGATTTACACTGATAATGCAGAAGCCATGGTGGATAAAATTACTGGTACCTTAGCACAAAATCAAGGGCAGTGGCACCAAATTGTGTTAATAGTCACTGTATTCTTTCCCGCAGTGTGTTTGCAGTTAGGAAAAATTTGCTCAATTAAGAGTATCATTGATAGGGATGCCTGGGTGGCTCAGTGGTTGAGCATCTGCCTTTGGCTCAGGGCATGATCCCGGAGTCCTAGGATCAAGCCCCACTTTGGGCCCCCTGCATGGAGCCTGCTTCTCCCTCTGCCTGTGTCTCTGCCTCTCTCTGTGTGTCGCTCCTGAATGAATAAATAAAATATATTTTTAAAAAAGAATGTCATGGGGGGGGATCCCTGGGTGGCTCAGCGGTTTAGCGCCTGCCTTTGGCCCGGGGCGCGATCCTGGAGTCCTGGGATCGAGTCCTGCGTTGGGCTCCCGGCATGGAGCCTGCTTCTCCCTCCTCCTGTGTCTCTGCCTCTCTCTCTCTCTCTCTCTCTCTCTCATAAATAAATAAATAAATCTTTAAAAAAAAAAAAAAGAATGTCATGGGGATCCCTGGGTGGCTCAGCGGTTTAGCACCTACCTGCCTTTGGCCGAGGGCACGATCCTGGAGTCCTGGGATCGAGTCCCACGTCAGACTCCAGCATGGAGCCTGCTTCTCCCTCCTCCTGTGTCTCTGCTTCTCTCTCTCTCTCTCTCTCATAAATAAATAAATAAATAAATAAATAAATAAATAAATAAATAAATAAATAAATCTTTTTTAAAAATAAATAAAATAAAAATTAAAAAGAATGTCAGTGATAAAGCAGTAAAAATTATTAATTGTAATAAATTACTTCCCTTGAGTTCACTTTTTTGTATACTGAATGATAAAATAGGAGGTATACAAAAAGCACTTTGCATACTAAAGTATGATTGTTCTCTTTAGAAAAGCATTTTAGTGATTAAGGTGCAGCTGAATTAGCTGCCCTTTTTTTTTTTTTTTTGAGAGAACTTGAGAGAACAACTGACAAACTATGATTCAGATTTGACTATTTGGTAGACATTTTCTTTAAAAATGAAGTGAACCTGTCAGTTTTTAAGGAAAACAGCTGACAGTATTTGTTGGCAATGAGAAAAGTCCAGCTTTCCAGCAGTAATTAGAATTTTGGAAAACTTTTATCTATCCTCATGAACTTGCTTCCCAACAATTAAAGACTTGTCTGAAGAGATTGATGATAATATATGAATGTGGTATTTTGATATTATTTATGTATAATGAAGTGTGTCAACATTTGGAAGATTTGCAAAATCATGTATGTAAAAGATTGATTCAAAGTTTAAAATAGACTAATGGTTTTTTTTAGCAGCCTTATTGAGGTATAAATTGATATTGGTAAGCTGCAGTGTTCAAAGTATACAATTTGATAAGTTTTGGCATATGTGTAAAATCACTATGATCAAGGTAGTGAACATATCCATCACCACCAAAAGTTTCCATATATCCCTTTGCATTCCCTCCATTTTGCCTGTATCCAGGCAACCACTGATGGGCTTTCTATTTCTATAGATTAGTTTGCATTTTCTAGAATTTTATAAAAATGGAATCATATTATACGTACTCTTTATTATTTGGCTTTGAAATTCAACAAAATTAGAGCGCTTAGGTGGCTCCATGGGTTTAAATGTCTGCCTTCAGCTCAGATCATGATCCCAGTGTCCTAGGATCAAGCCCAACATCTGGCTCCCTGCTTAGTAGGGACTCTACTTCCTCTCCCATTCCCCTTGCTTGTGCTCTCGCGCGTTCACTCTCTTTCCCTCTGTCAAACAAATAAATAAAATCTTTAAAAAAAAAGTTCAACAAAGTTATTTTGAGATTCATTCATGTTGTGTGTATCAAAAGGTCATTCATTTTTATTGCTGAGTATTATTCTATTGTATGGATATACCACATTGTTTATCCATTCAGCTGTTGGTGGACATTTGGATCATTGTTAGCTTTAGACTGTTACAAATAAAGCTGACATGAACCGTTTATATGTAAGTCTTTGTATGGACTTGTGCTTTCATTTCTTTGGGTAATACCTAAAAGTAGAGTGGCTGGGTCAAGTGATAAGTGTATAATTAACTTTTGAAAAAATTGCCAAACTTTTTTCCCAGAATGAAATGATTGTACCATTGTATATTCCTACCAGCCATGCATGAGAGTTTCAGTTGCTCCACATCTTCCAGGAAGGATACTCACTGTTTTTCATTTTAGCCATTCTAGGTCAGTAATGGTGTATCATTGTGGTTTTAATTTGCATTTTCCTAGTGACTATCGATGTTGAACATCTTTTCTTATATAAGTCCTCTAGCTTTATTCTTCTTTAGCAAAGTTGTTTTGGCCTCTCTAGGCTCTTTACATTTTCACATTTACATTAAAATGTGAATTTTAGAATCAACGTGTCACTTTCTACAAAAATGATGTCTGGGAATTTTTTTTTTTTAAGATGTCATTTATTTATTCATGAGACACAGAGAGAGGCAGAGACATAGGCAGAGGGAGAAGCAGGCTCCTGCAGGGAGGCTAATGTGTGACTGGATCCCAGGACCCTGGGATCACAACCTGAGCCAAAGGCAGATGTTCAACCACTGAGCCACCCAGGTGCCCAGTGTCTGGGATTTTGATCTGGATTGTGTAGAATCAGTAGTTCGATTTGGGGAGGATTGACATCTTAACAATATTGAGTCTTCTGATACATTAATATAGTTTATTTTTCCACTTAGGTCTTCCTTAAATTCTCTCAGCGATGTTTTATAGCTTTCATTGTACAGATCTTATACACTTTTAGTTAGATTGGGCCCTAGTTATTTTTTGATGCTGTTGTAGATGATATAATTTTTACATTTCGATTTCCAGTTGTTCTTTTCTAATATGTAGAAATGAAATGTATTTTCTATATTGATCTTAAATCTTGCAGTCTTACTAAATTAACTCACTAATTGGTTCCAGTAGATTCCTATTTTGTAGATTCCTTAGGATTTTCTGCATAGATGATTATCTGCTAATAAAAACAATTATAGGGACTCCTGGTTGGTTCAGCAGTTAAGCGCCTGCCTTTGGTTCAGGGCGTGATCCTGGGGTCTTTGGATTGAGTCCCACATCGGGCTTCCTGCATGGAGCCTGCTTCTCCCTCTGCCTGTGTCTCTGCCTCTCTCTCTCTGTCTCTCATGAATAAATAAATAAAATCTTTTTTAAAAATCATACTTCTTTCCCATTTAAATTCCACTTATTTCTTTTCTTTGCCCCATTGTACTAAAGCTGTACCTGTAGCTCCAGTACAGTGTGGACGGAAGTGGTAAGAGCAAGCATCTTTGCCTTGTTTCTTATCTTATAAGGATGGTATTCATTCTTAAACCATTAATTGCAGTGTTTGGTATAGGTTTTTCCTGGATGCTTTTTATCAAATTGAGAAAATTCTCTTAGAAATTACTAGTTTTTTTTTTTTTTTAATTTTTATTTATTTATGATAGTCACACATTGAGAGAGAGAGAGAGAGGCGGAGACATAGGCAGAGAGAGAAGCAGGCTCCATGCACCGGGAGCCCGACGTGGGATTCGATCCCGGGTCTCCAGGATCGCGCCCTGGGCCAAAGGCAGGCTCTAAACCGCTGCACCACCCAGGGATCCCAGAAATTACTAGTTTTCTGAGAGGGTTTTTGTTTTGTTTTGCTTTGTTTTGTTTTAAGTTAGGAATAAATGTTGGATTTTTATCATACGCTCTTTTTGCAACTACAGTGTTGAGATAATCATACCATTTTTCCTTTTTAGTCTACAGTATGGTTAATTGTTTTTTTTTTTTTTTTTAATTTTTTTATTTATTTATGATGGTCACACAGAGAGAGAGAGAGAGGCAGAGACACAGGCAGAGGGAGAAGCAGGCTCCATGCACTGGGAGCCTGATATGGGATTTGATCCCGGGTCTCCAGGATCGCTCCCTGGGCCAAAGGCAGGCGCCAAACCGCTGCGCCACCCAGGGATCCCCAGTATGGTTAATTGTATTGATTGATTTTCAAATGTTAAACCAACCTTATGTTCTTAGGATAAATATTACTTATACCAAAGGAGTTTAAATGTAGTAAAGTTCAGGGGCACCTGGGTGGCTTAAGTGGCCAACTCTTGATTTCAGCTCAGGTCATAATCTCAGGGTCCTGGGATGGAGCCTTATTGGGCTCTCCCTCTGACCTCCTCTCCGCCCTCACCCCCCCCCCCCCCGCCATGTCCTCTGTCAGATAAATAAATGAAATCTTTTAAAAAATAAATAGGGATAGGGGATACCTGGGTGGCTCAGCGGTTTGGCGCCTACCTTTGGCCCAGGGCGTGATCCTGGAGTCCGGGGATCCAGTTCCACATCAGGCTCCTTGCATGGAGCCTGCTTCTCCCTCTGCCTGTGTCCCTGTGTGTGTGTCTCTCTCTCTCTCTCTCTCTATGTGTGTGTCTCATGAATAAATGAATAAAATCTTTTAAATAGATACATACATACATACATACATACATACATACATACCCCTGGGTGGCTCAGTCATTTAAGCATCTGCCATCAGCTCTGGTCATGATCCCAGTGTCCTGGGATAGAGCCCTGCATCAATCTCCCTGCTCAGCAGGGAACCTGCTTCTCCCTCTCCTGCCCCTTCCCCCTGCTTGTGCACTCTCTCACACTTTCTCCAATAAATAAAACTTTTAAAAAATAAAAATTAAAAATAAATAAAAATAATAAATGTAATAGAGTTCAAAAGTTCATTGATAATGGTTTTAGATTACCCAATGCAACTATTAAACTATTACTCGTAGGGACACCTGGGTGGCTCAGCGGTTGAGTGTCTGCCTTCAGCTCAGGGCATGATCCCAGTCTGAGGATCAAGTCCCACATTGGGCCCCTTGCATGGAGCCTGCTTCTCCCTCTCCCTAAGAGATTTTATTTATTTATTCATGAGAGACACAGAGAGAGAGAGAGGCAAAAACATAGGCAGAGGAAGAAGCAGGCTCCCTTCAAGGAGCCCGATGTGGGACTCGATCCTGGATCCCGGGATCACACGCTGAGCCGAAGATAGACGCTCAACTGCTGAGCCACCCAGGCGTCCCTATATAAGTTTCAGAACCTCTGATGCAGAGACAATTCAGTTGGTACCTAGAAGTAAGAACCTCCATTTTGGAGTATTGTTACATGCTATCACAGAAAAGAGGAAATAAAGCCTCTGGCTTGGTAACTTTTGTTCTTGTGTCATTTTTTGGGAGGATTAAGATTTATTAGTATTTTAAAGATTTATCTATCTTAGAAGGGGAGGGGCAAGGGGAAGGGAAAAAGATAGTCCTTTTTTTTTTTTTTTTTTTTTTTTTTTTTTTAGGGATTTTATTTATTTATTCGTGAAAGACACAGAGAGAGAGGCAGAGACACAGACAGGGAGAAGCAGGCTCCATGCTGGGAGCCCATTGTGGAACTTGATCCCGGGACCCAGAGATCATGCCCCTAGCCAAAGACAGATGCTCAACCGCTGAGCCACCCAGGCATCTCTAGGAAAGAGAGAATCTTAAGCAAGTTCCTTGCCCAGTGCAGAGCCAGTCACAGGGCTTGATCTCACAACCCGGGATCAAGACGCAAGCCAAAATCAAGAGTCAGACACTTAACCAATTGAGCCACCCAGAGTTTTTTTTATATCTTTGCACTTTGCAGATTTCTTTTAATAAATTAGTTATGTATACTTGCATGTTCAGTTATCAAGAACTATAAAGGTGTGGGAAGCTTGAATTCCTTCCTAGATTCATTACTGATTTGCTCTTAGAGCCTTGGACAAGTCATATAATTGGTCTTATGTTGGTTTCCTTGTTTAAGGGGGAGCGCCTGGGTGGCTCACTGCATTAAACCTTCAGCTCAGGTCATGATCCCAGGGTCCTGGGATCAAGCCCTATAGCAGACTCCCTGTTCAGTGGGGAGTCTGCATCTCTCTCTCCCCCTCTACCCCACCTCCCACTCATGCTCTCTCGCTCTCTCTCTCTCTCTTTCTCAAATAAATAAATAAATAAATAATTTAAATAATAATAAAAAAAATAAAATGACATTAAGGATAAAATATCTCATACTTTTACTCCTCTCTTAAGAGCTACTTTGTCCCAGCCCATCATCTCCATGTCCCTCCATCAAGACCTGCACTTTCTCCCCTACACACCCAGTCACACTGAGTACCCTGCAGGGTTCCAGCTGTATCCTCTTTACCTTCCTGGAGAACTCCACACTGTAGCAGCTGGACCAGGCCCAAGCCCACAGGCCTCCTCTGTACCCTCTCAAGAAAGAAAAACTTTCTAAATATGAAATGGTATATACAATGTAAGTTGTAATAATTAGGAATATTCTCAAGTTTAGATTTGATTATTTAAAATTTCTTTAAAGTTATTTAGCTCATAAACTTTGGCATATCTCAAATTTCAAGATGAAGAAAATACAGTCTTTGCCCTTAAGGAGTTAATAATTTTGCATTGAGGTCAGAATGGCTAAAATTAACAAGACAGGAAACAACAGATGTTGGTGAGGATGCTGAGAAAGGGGAACCGTCTTACACTGTTGGTGGGAATGCTAACTGGTGCAGTCAGTAACACACTATGTGGAGGGTCCTCAAAAAATTGAAAATAGAGGTACCAAATGACCCAGCAGTTGCGCTACTAAGTATTTACCCAAAGAATACAAATGTAGTGATCCGGAGGGGCACATGCACCCCAATGTTTATAGCAGCAGTGCCCACAATAGCCAAACTATGGAATGAGCCCAGATGTCCATTGACAGATAAATGGATTAAGAAGGTGTGGTAATTGGGTGCCTAGGTGGCTCAGCGGTTGAGCTTCTGCCTTCAGCTCAGGTTGTAATCCTGGAGTTTCTGGATTGAGTCCCACATCGGGCTCCCCATGGGGAGCCTGCTTCTCCCTCTGCCTGTGTCTCTGCCTCTCTCTCTGTGTCTCTGAATAAATAAGATCTTAAAAAAAGAAAAAAAAAAGTGTGGTAACATATACAATGGAACTGAGCCTTCAAAAAATGAAATCTTGCCATTTGCAATGATGTGGATATAACTAGAGCGTATTCTAAGCAAAATAAGTCAGTCAGAGAAAGGCAATTATATGATCTCACGTGTGGAATTTAAGAAAACAAAAAAAAATAAAAGAAAACAGGATCATGGGGAGAAGGGGAAAAGTAAGACTAAATCAGAGAGGGAGACAAACCATAAGAGACTCTTCAATCATAGGAAACAAGCTGAGGGTTGCTAGAGGGGAGAGGGGTGGAGGATGGGGTTAATTGTGTGATGGACATTAAGGAGGGCATATAATGTAATGAGCACTGGCTATTAAATAAAACTGATGAAGCACTGAACTCTACTCTGAAACTAATAATATACTATTTGTTAAGTAATTGAATTTGAATTAAATAATAATTTTGCAGGTGAAAGGGGCACCTGGGTAGCTCAGTCAGTTAAGCATCTGCTTTCAGCTCAGGTCATAATCCCGGGATCCTGGGATCAAGCCTTGTGTCAGGCTCCCTGCTTGGTGAAGAGTCTGCTCCCTCTGCACCTTCCCCTGCTCATTCTCTTTCGCTCAAATAAATAAAATCTTAAAAATAACCAGTTTTTTAACTGCTCACCAGTTTTGCAGGTGAAATAAACATGATAAGCAAAAAACTACAGTATATAGTAATCAGTCCTGTAATAGAGGTGTGTATTCATGTCATGGAAACATAGAGAACTGTAAAGGTGGAGAATCATCTGTTAAGAAACTGAAGAAAATATTAGTAATTCTTCTTTATTTATTTGGCCAAATGGAACAATGCTTTTAAGAAAGACTATTATGAACCTATTTAGAAAATTATAATTACTACATACAAGTACATTACACACAATTTTACAAAGTTATAAAGTAATTTATTTCTTTATGATGCATGAACTTGCTATCTGAACTATGAAAAATTAAGCCTTCAGCATCACTGTGATGTATAAAATCAGGGCAGTTTGCTTATTTTCTGTAATCACGTGCTGTAACAGCTAAAGAGGGTATATAGTACTAGGGCCAGAGCCAGATAGCATTAGGATCCAGGAATTTCTTGCTTTATTATTTTTTTTTAATTTCTTGCTTTAAAAAATAATTTCAGGGTCAGTTTAAGTATAAAATATGAATGTATTTGATGTGAAACACAAATCATTTTTGATTGCTGCCTCAACCAACCTTTGTGAGATTTTTTTTTTTTTTTTTAGCAAATATTGTTAGGCTATTTATTAGGTAGTCTGGTTATTAGCATACTTTTTTTGTATAATTTTTATTGGAGTTCAATTTGCCAACATATAGCATAACACCCAGTGCTCATCCCATCAAGTGCCCCCCTGTGCCCGTCACCCAGTCAACCCAACCCTCTGCCCACCTCCCTTTCCACCACCCCTTGTTCCTTTCCCAGAGTTAGGAGTCTCTCATGTTCTTTCACCCTCACTGATATTTCCCACTCATTTTCTCTCGTATCCCCTTTATTCCCTTTCACTATTTTTTATATTCCCCAAATGAATGAGACCATATAATGTTTGTCTTCCTCCGATTGACTTACTTCACTCAGCATAATACCCTCCAGTTGCATCCACATTGAAGCAAATGGTGGGTATTTGTCGTTTCTAATGGCTGAGTAATATTCCATTGTATACGTACACCACATCTTCTTTATCCATTCATCTTTCAATGGACACTGAGGCTCCTTCCATAGTATGGCTATTGTAGACATTGCTGCTGTAAACATTGGAGTGCAGATGTCCTGCCCTTTCACTGCCTCTGTATCTTTGGGATAAATCCCCAGCAGTGCAATTGCTGGTTGTAGGTCAGTTCTATTTTTAACTCTTTGAGGAACCTCCACACAGTTTTCCAGGGTGGCTGTACCAGTTCACATTCCCACCAACAGTGCAAGAAGATTCCCCTTTCTCCACATCCTCTCCAACATTTGTTGTTTACTGTCTTATTAATTTTCACCCTTTGTGAGATTTTTAAGTATTGTTTTTTTTTTTTAACTTAAACTTTTAGGATTATAGTGACAGTCTTGCATATACAGTTTACCAATCAGATCTGAAGTTTGTATTCAGTTTCTTTATTGGGGCACTGGCTGGCTTACTTGGGTAGAGCATGAAACTCTTGATCTCAGGGTTGTGAGTTTGAGCCCTGTTTTGGGTATGGCGCCTACTTTAAATTTTTTTTTCTTTGAAAAATATCAAGATAGATCTGTTTTTGAATAATTAAAAAAAGTAAATAGAGTCACCAAATTTCAGCTTTATTTGTTGAATATAACTTTGTATAGCATAAGATTACTGTTTTGTTAGAGAATAAACACATTAAAATCCTGTATAGATACTACTGGCATAAATGGAAATTTCCATACAAAGTAGGCATGTCTCAGATTTCATTAATAATAGCAAACATTGGGACGCCTGGGTGGCTCAGCAGTTGAGCTTCTGCCTTTGGATCAGGGCGTGATCCCAGAGTCCCGGGATCGAGTCCCACATTGGGCTTCCTGCATGGAGCCTGCTTCTTCCTCTGCCTATGTCTACCTCTCTTTCTCTCTCTGTCTCTCATGAATAAATAAATGAATAAAATCTTAAAAAAAAAAAAAAAGCAAACATTTGTATAACACTATACTTGCTATGTGCCAGGTATATAGTAACATTTATTAACTCATTTAGTCCAAGTAATTACATGGACCTGGTACCATTATCCCCATTTCCAGATGAGGAAAGTGAGGCATATGCAGGTTAAGTGAAAAGCTCAAGGTTGCGTAGATTGGGATTGAACTGCGGTAAATTGGAATTGAACCCTAAACAGTTTTGTTCCAGGTCCATGCTCTTAACCATTGAACTATCCTATCCTTTTTCTGAAAAGAGTGCTGTTTTCTCAACAAGTTGTCCTCTGGGGTGAGCTCTAGGAAAAGTATTGTGCTGAAGTTGAATACTTTGTTTCCTAGTACCCAAGGATAATGGTGCTGCCACCATTCATCTAGCTTTTCAAGCTCCATAATTTTCCTTCCTACCTCAGGTTTCCTGTTTGTAAATCCTACCTATTATATTTGTTGTGTCTCTCTGCTGTCACTGTTTTTGCTATCTTGATCCTGACCATCAGTGTCTGACACAACACATTCCCAGTTGCCTTCTGTGTCCCTCCATTTCTAGACTTTATTCCAGACGGCAGAATTTTTTATCTAAAATCCTTAACAAGTTGATTTTACCACTACCGTTTTTAAATGTTTAATGACACCCATTCCTATAAGATCAAATCCAAACTTTATCATGTCTTACAAAAACCCGTTTTCCTCCCCCTAAGACCATTCGTTTATTTTTCCATCTTCTTTATTTTTTTTTTAAGATTTTATTTATTCATTCATGAGAGGCAGAGATACAGGCACAGGGAGAAGCAGGCTCCATGCAGGGAGCCCGACGTGGGACTTGATACCAGGACCCCAGAAACATGCCCTGAGCCAAAGGCAGACGCTCAACCGCCGAGCCACCCAGGCATCCCTATTTTTCCATCTTCAACTCTATCCTTTCCCCTTTGTACCCTCTAGTGCCTTCTTCTTAGAAGGCTGTCTAAATATACTGTGCTCTTTTATATCTCATTGGCCTTTGTCCATGCTCTCCCCCTCCCTTTTGCCTGCAAAGATTTGCTTCTCCTATAAGTTCTGACTCACTCAATTATGTCTATAAATCTTTCCCTAACTTACTCAGGTGGAATCTGTTTCCCCTGCTCCCAAAGTAGTTTGTTCCTACTTCCAATATAATATTCATCTGGGGCACCTGGGTGGCTTAGTCTGCCTTCAGCTCAGGTCATGATCCCAGGGTCCTGGAATCAAGCACCACATCGGGCTCCCTGCTCAGTAAGGAACCTGCTTCTCCCTCTCCCTCTACCTCCTTCTCCCCTTGCTTGTACTCACTCTCTCTGTCAAATGAATAAATAAAAATCTTTAATAAAAATAAATAATACTCGGGATCCCTGGGTGGCGCAGCGGTTTGGTGCCTGCCTTTGGCCCAGGGCGCGATCCTGGAGACCCGGGATCGAGTCCCACATCGGGCTCCTGGTGCATGGAGCCTGCTTCTCCCTCTGCCTGTGTCTCTGCCTCTCTCTCTCTCTCTCTCTCTGTGACTATCATTCATAAATAAATAAATAAATAAATAAATAAATAAATAAATAAATAAATCTCATCAAATTTTATTATAGCTATTGTCATTTCCTTCACCAGACTTGAGGTATCTCATACTACATACACATTTTTTGGCAGGTAGGTGCTCAGTAAGTATTTTTGAATCATCGAATAAATCAGTCTAAAAATTTTTTTCCATAGGTGCTGCAGATGATTACAATAGAATTGGTTCTTCATTATATGCTTTAGGAACTCAGGATTCTACAGATATATGCAAGTAAGGATTTTGATTTAAAAATTAAGTAAAAATTTTGTTGGCAGCCTGGGCACACAACATTTGACCCAAGAGGCATTTAGAATATCTTCTTCAAAATACATCAGTAATAAGGAGCTTCTTATAAACTTGGATCAGTGTCATTTTTTTTCTCTACCATTTCTTTTATTTTAAATCTGAAAAGTAAAAATTGACTGTAATATATGTAATTTTAACATTTACAAAGTTTTATTTGATGAAAATTTGCTGATACATGTGTATAAGGAATAGGAAGAGAATTCATATCAAAATGTTCTTAGGTTTTGAAGTTTATTATAAATAAATGTTTTAGAATTGGAATATACAGGATATATATGTATGTATTTTTTTGGAGGCCAAATTGACTTTTAAAGTAAAATATGCTGTCAGTTTATACTTTTTAAAGAGGCTGGTTATTCTAGTTTATAAGTTTAATGAAAAAATAAATAAATAAGTTTAATGAATCTTAGGGCAGTCCTAGAGTAACCTGATGGGAAGGTATTACACATGTTAGTATAGAAACACTCTTTGGATATTTGCTTACACAGCTGTCCTTTATTTATTTTATACTAGTTTTTCACATTAATCTAACCAGTTAATTTTAGTTCCTATAATATTGTTTAAACCCAACTCTTCACTGAAAAATAATCCAAACCGTTTTTTTTTTTCAATTTTAAGTAGCAAAACTATTCTCATAGTTTATGCCTTTTTCTAAACCACATCCTTGAACTTTTTTCTGGTATATCCTGTCTTAGCAGATATGTAAGATCCAAGTTTTTCAGCAAAACAAGATTCTATATGTAGCTTACATTGATTAACATGCTACCTTCCCAAAGAGTTAGTTCTTAAGTCTTTGATAAGAGGAAAAAGTTAACCTTGCCATGAGTTATTGGACATAAACCTGTCAGAGCAAGTTCTTTTTAGTAAAACAAAGTTAATAAAATAGTATTTTAACTTTCAGTAGTACTTGCCCTAATCCAGTCACCAGTAAATTATGTATTAATTTACAGAATACCCTCTTAATAGTTCTACATTGGGACATTTTTTAGTTGGTGTCAGCCTTTGAGAGATAGGCTATTTAGTTAAAAGTGAACATCAGCCTCTTTGGATCTGATTGTTCTCTACTTCTGTAGTAATTTTGAAGATACAGGCTTTAGTATTATGTGGCATACTTCTGAAGAATATAAGAAACATTTTTAAAAATTTTAATGCATGGCTTAGGGGTACCTGGCTGGCTCAGTCCGGGGATCCTGTGACTCTTGATCTCGAGGTTGTGAGTTTGAGCCCCATGCTGGGTGTAGAGATTACTTTAAAAATGTATATTAAATAAATAAATAAATGGTTTAGACTGTTGCCTGAAATGAGAAGATTTTCCCATAGGTGGAAGTACAGAGATGGTGAACTAAAATGAAGTCTGCAGTAAACAAGATCATCAAATAATACTATAATGAAATAAGAAAGTTCATTATTAATACGGTTTTAGAGGCATATTGCTCTGAACATTTGAAATGAAAAATCATTTCAAAGGTGACTTCTGATGAAATATTTTTCCCTTCCAGGTTTTTTCTCAAAGTTTCAGAACTGTTTGATAAAACAAGAGTAAGTACTATCAGTTAACCTTTGAGAGTCTAAATCTTTGCATACAGTCATGTGTGTAACCTGTTGTGGTTGCGTTTAACTTTATTGAGAAAGATGAGCGATATACCTCAGAAGGATGAAGAGACAGATTTAGATTTGAAAATTTGACTTTTTTTTTTTTCAGGAAATTTCTTTTTTTGTTATGGCCTTTGGTATTTGTATAAAAATTCATATCCTGGATCAGAGAACATGTTCATTTTATAACTGTGTTTAGTTTTAAGAAGAATGATCTTTTCCTGGGGCTTTGTAAGCTAGAAGAAAGTCTTAGATTCATTTTAATTTTACCCAGATGATACTGCTTTTGATTCCCCATGACACTGGTTTAAAAATGAGTTGTATTGGATGCCTGGATGGCTCAGTCGGTTGAGTGTCTGCCTTCAGCTTAGGTCATGATCCCAGAGTTCCAGTATCAAGTTCTGCATCAGGCTCCCTACTCGGTGGGAGTCTACTTCTTCCTCTGCCCCTCACCCCACTCGTTCTCTCTCTCTCTCTCTCTCTCTCTCTCATAAATAAATAAATAAATCTTTTTTGAAAATTGAGTTGTATTGGGGCACCTGGGTGGCTCAGTCAGTTAAGCATCTGCCTTCAACTCAGGTCACAATCCTAGAGTCTCAGGATCCAGCTCCTTGTAGCTTTGGACTCAGCAGGAAGCCTGCTTCCTCTTCTGCCTCTCATGCTCTCGCTCTCTCTCTCAAATAAATAAAATCTTTTTTTTTTTTTAAGATTTTATTTATTCATGACAGAGAGAGAGGGAGGCAGAGACACAGGCAGAGGGAGAAACAGGCTCCATGCAGGGAGCCTGACGTGGGACTCGATCCCAGATCTCCAGGATCACGCCCTGGGCTGAAGGTGGCGCTAAACCACTGAGCCACCCGGGCTGCCCTAAATAAAATCTTTTAAGAAATAAGAATGAGTTGTACCAATACAAGACAAATACACAACTGCAGAAAAGTTTAATTCATAGTAATAATAATTTAATGTTGACATATTTTTTCAGGGATCAGTCTTAGACACAGTAATATTTAAACACTTTTGATAAAGTTGATGGAATAATGAAAATGTTTAAGCATACTAAACTAAGGTGGAGGTGGCCAGTCCATTGTATAAATCAGATTTCAGCATGACTTTGTCAGTTGAGTAATGTGTGGTGAAGACAAGGAAAGGAAAGATCTTTTCTCACAAAGGAAAGAGTCGTTAAATACATAAATGTTGTTATACTGGGGTCCATTATTCTGCTTTTGGTATTTGTACCAGTGAGCATTTTCTGGGAAGATATAGTTGTTTTTCTATGCGTTTACATCAAAAGAACAGGGATTTATCACAAAATAGCTTTGTGTGTCAGTAGATGTGCAAGCAGATACCAAATGGAATTAGATGTGCAAGAGACTTCTTGAGAATAACAAAGAGGAAGGAGCAGGATAGATAGGAAGAGCCTTCAGACCATAGTGCAGGTCTATATTGTGAAAGGAAAGAGCAGAGGAAGAGGGGACTGGGTAGGAAGAGTTTCAAACTGTAGCGTAGTCCCAAGAAAGTTTTGTCCAAGTCAGCCAGAGTTGATCATTACAAGGAGTACTGCATCAGTCAAGAATGGGCTGGCATTACTGCCCCTGTGCTCTGTCATGGTTGCAGCTGAGGTGGGTAGGGGAGGATGCATCATAACCTTGGAATGAATATTGTTCTGAATCTAGAGAGATTGCGGTTGGGACTCTGAACCATCTATGCTCCTTGCAGCAAGCAGTTTCTCTTGAAGGATATCTAGGTGGCACATTGCCATACCCACCACAATCTTCATTTCTTTTTTAGTGTTTTTGTGGTGGTCTTATTTGCTGTGTAACAAACCATCCTAAAATCAGTAGCTTAAAACATTTTATTATGCTAATGAGTTCTTTGGGTCAAGAATTCAGAAAAGACAGAACAAAGATGGCTTGCCTCTGCTGCATGATATTTGGGGCCTCAACAGGGAACATATGAAGGCCAGGGCCTGGGATCCTCTGAAGACTCTTTTACTCCGATGTTGAAGGTGATACTGGCCATCAGCTGAGACTTCAGCCAGGGCTCTTAGCTATAACATTTGCATGTTGCCTTTCCACACTGCTGCTTAGGTTTCCCCACGATATGGTGGGTAGGTTCCAAAAGCAAGCATCCCAAAAGATGGGAAGCAGAAATTGCTAGTTTCATTAAGGCCTAGAAACTGGGACAGCATCACTTCTTTATTGGTCAATCTTAGGGCCCAGATTCAAGGAGATATACCCCATATCTTAATGGAAGGAGAGGAACCATATTTAAAGCACACAACATCCATCTAACATGTTACCTAGATTTATCTAAGTCAGTTTTTTTTTTTAATTTTTATTTATTTATTTCTTTATTTATGATAGTCACAGAGAGAGAGAGAGAGAGGCAGAGACATAGGCAGAGGGAGAAGCAGGCTCCATGCACCGGAAGCCCGACGTGGGATTCGATCCTGGGTCTCCAGGATCGCGCCCTGGGCCAAAGGCAGGCACTAAACCGCTGCGCCACCCAGGGATCCCCTAAGTCAGTTTTGAATATACTTTGTGTCTGTGCATTTATCTGTTAGATTAAGAAGTTTAATAAGTTTATTTCTCTATTATAAAGGAATGTTTCATAAAAAATAAAAATAAAGGAATTTAAACTTAAGCTTCAAGGTTTTTTCTTTTTATTGAAGTATGTTATACACATCAGAAGTATACAACTCGGGACGCCTCAGTGGCTCAGCAGTTGAGATCTGCCTTGGGTTCAGGGCGTGATCCTAGGTTTGGGGATTGAGTACCGCATCGGGCTCCCTGTGAGGAGCCTGCTTCTCCCTCTGTCTATGTCTCTGCCTCTCTCTGTGTGTTTCTCATGAAAAATAAAATCTTAAAAAAAAAAAAAAAGTAGTACTAGTACACAACTCAGTGAAATTTTACAAATTCAGCACACCCATATCATGAATACTCAGATGAAAAAATAGAATATTTACCAGCAACTCAGATGCCTTGCCCCTCTTGAGCTGCTTTCTGAGTCAGCACCTCCTGCAAGGGTAACCACTATCTTATATAAGTATTTTATCTGGTATACATTCTTTTATGTCTGGTTTCATTTACTCAGCATTACCTATATAAGATTCGTCAATGTTGTTGCATGTGTATATAGTTCCTTCATTCTTCCTATGTAGCTTTCCTTTGCAAAAAGATATGTAAATTTATTCTTCTGTTTTACTGTTGGTAGGCATTTTGGATAGTTTCTAGTTTGTGGCTGTTTACAAATAGTACTTCTGGGACGCCTGGGTGGCTCAGCAGTTGAGCCTCTGCCTTTGGCTCAGGGCGTGATCCCTGGGATCTAGGATCAAGTTCCCAATCGGGCTCCACGTGGGGAGCCTGCTTCTCCCTCTCCCTGTGTCTCTGCCTCTGTGTGTGTGTGTGTGTGTGTATGTGTGTCTCATGAAAAATAAATAAATCTTTTTTTTTTTTTAATTTTTATTTATTTATGATAGTCACACAGAGAGAGAGAGGCAGAGACACAGGCAGAGGGAGAAGCAGGCTCCATGCACTGGGAGCCTGATGTGGGATTCAATCCCGGGTCTCCAGGATCACGCCCTGGGCCAAAGGCAGGCGCTAAACCGCTGCACCACCCAGGGATCCCTAAATAAATCTTTTTAAAAAAATAGTACCTCTAAGACCGTTCTTGCATATCTTCAGCTGAAAATAAATATGTATTTCTGTTGGGTGTGTATAATCAGGAGGAGAACTAGGAGCCATAGAGTCTCTATGTGAAAAGCCTTCATAGATAGTGCCAAACCGTTTCCCTGTTTCCCAAAGTGATTCTACTAATTTACATTCCCACCAGAAGAAATGTGAGCATTGGGTTGTTGAACAGGCTTGTAATATTTGTTATCTTTTTTGTTTTTTTTTTTTAAGTGTTTTTTTAAGATTTTATTTATTCATAGAGACAGAGAGGCAGAGACACAGGCAGTGGGAGAAGCAGGCATCATACAGAGAGCCTGACATGGGACTCGATCCAGGGTCTCCAGGATCACGCCCTGGGCTGCAGGCAGCGCTAAACCGCTGCGCCACCTGGGCTGCACTATCTTTTTTGTTTTAGTTATTCTGCAGGATGCGTAGGGTTTTTAAATTATAACTTTATTGCAACAGTAATTTCAGACTTACAGAAAAGTTGCAAGAATAGTACAAAGACGGGAGCCTGGGTGGCTCAGGTGGTAAAGCATCTGCCTTCAGCTCCTATTATATCTCAGGGTCCTGGAATCAAGCCCCATGTCAGGCTCCCTGCTGCATGGGGAATCTGCTTCTCCCCTCTGCCTGTATTCGCGTGCTCTCTCTCTCTCACACACACACAAATGAATAAAATCTTTAAAATAAAAAATTACAAAGAATTCCTGTATTTGTGTCACCCAGATTTCCTGAATGTTAACATTTTCTACATTGCTTAAAGTCCTTTTTCCCAAAGGGGCAACTGGGTAGCTCAGCCATTTAACATCTGATTCCCGATTTCAGCTCAGGGCATGATCTCAGGGTCCTGAGATGGAGCCCGAGTCTGGGGCCGCACTCAATATGGAGTCTGCCTAAGATTTTCTCTCTCTCTGCCTCTCCCCCTGCTCAAGCTCTCTCTCTCTAAAATAAGTAAATAAAATATCTCTTTTAAAAAGTACTTTTCCCCAAAAGGCCCATATTCATTTCTTCTGCCCTTTGTGCATATCTCCTTTTTAAAAATATAAGAATTTTTAAAAAGAAAAGAATTAATTTTAATATACTCAATGCGATTATCTATGATTCCCTTTAATATCATCAAATATTCAGTATGTAGACGATCCCAGTTGCCTAGGATGGCTTTTTACAGTGGAATTCGTTTGAGTTAGGATTCAAACAAGGTCCCTATATTGTATTTGATTGACACAGTACTTTTTTTTTTTTTTTTTTGGTCTGTCTCTCCACACTAAATTGACTAGTTTCATCATTTCAGTCTGACTCAAACTAACCACATTTTTTTTATCACTCCTTGATGGCTTCTGGCACATTTTGTTAATGTTTTGACTATGTTTCTGGTTGTTTTCAGTAGGAAGGTTGCTTTGAATGACCTAGTCTTCCATTGTCAGCCTTTATCACTTTATTTTTTTTAGGGCAGGGGGAGTGGTAAAGGGAGGGGTAGAGAGAATCTTAGGCGGGCTACACACGCAGCATGGAGCCCAACTCGGGCTTGATCTCACAACCCTGAGATCATGACCTGAGCTGAAATCAAGAGTTGGACGTTTAACCTACTGAGCCACCCAGGCGTCCCAGCCTTCATCACTTTAAAATCATGTGTCCACATCATTGAAATGGTGTAACAAGAGAGAAATATAAGTCATACCGAAAGATATTAAAAGTCATAGCCAAGAACTTGAGTCAAATATAGAGTCCTTCCGTAATTTCAGTCATCTTATCTGATCTCATTCTTTTTTCTGATCATTTTTTGTCAGAGTCACAAAGAAAAGGAATAGGCTAGCGGAAAGGGGAAGGCAGGGAACCTTAGGTGGAATAAGAATGGATACTGTGGTTATTTATTACTTTAAATTTTTTATAGTAGTTAAAACATTGGCTGTAGAACATGTGCTAATTAAATGCCTAACTTTTCCCCCTTTGTCAGAAAATAGAAGCACGAGTGTCTGCCGATGAGGACCTCAAGCTTTCCGACCTTTTAAAATATTACTTAAGAGAATCTCAAGCTGCTAAGGTAATTTGATTCTTCATTATTTTTACAAAAATCCATCTCAGAGGTTGTTAGACTTAAGATTGTTAATGATTATCTTTTAAATTTGATTTTCAAGTGTGAATTTTTGTTCTCCTTTTATAAATTGTTGGTCACTGAACCCCACCTAAGAGTCTCCTCTATAAACTTATCACATAGTATAATCTAGAACTTTTTCTTTTTTGTTAACTTGGTCTATTCATTCAGTTAAAATGCCGACAAAACAAAAAGTAAACCCCCATATAACAGTCTATATAGCTGAAGGATTCCAAAGTCCTCTATTGAAGGTGAGAGAGCTATAAAACCAGGATATGTTTTATTTTAAGGCAAGTCACATTTCCCTTTGGAAGTCTGTGTGCAAGATTAAAACTCTTACTAATCAAAACAATGTTACACAGAAGCATCTTTAAAGCACTGAAAATGTAGTGGCCCAGATATTCTAAGTTCAGGGCACCTGGGTGGCTCAGTCCATTAAGCGTCTGCCTTTGGCTCAGTTCATGATCCCAGGGTCCTTGGACCAAACCGCATGTCAGGCTCCCTCCCTGCTCAGTGGGAAGCCTGCTTCTCCCTCTCCCTCTGCCTCTCCCCCAGCTTGTGCTCTCTCACAAATAAATAAATAAAATCTTTAGGGGAAAAAAAAAGATATTCTAAACTCATTGTTAATTTATGAATCGATATATTGTACAGAAAATTCCCATGTGATCAGTGGTGCTTTATACCGGTTTTTCATTCCTTATCAAATTATAAATAACCCTTGGGGACTTGGCTGGCTTAGTTGGTAGAGCATGCAACTCTTGAGAGATCTCAGGATCCCTCAGTTCAAGCCCCACATTGAACACAGAGCTTACTTTATTTTTTTTTAATTTATTTATTTATTCATGAGAGAAAGAGACCCAGGCAGAGGGAGAAGCCGACTCCCTGCAGGGAGCCTACTACAGGATTCCATCCCAGGGCCCCGGGATCACACCCTGAGCCAAAGGCAGATGCTAAACCAGTGAGCCACCAGGTGCCTCCACAGAGCTTATTAAAAAAAAAAAAAAAAAAAAAAATTATTATAGGGGTGCCTGGCTGGCTCAGTCAGAAGAGCATATGATTCTTGATCTCAGGGTCAGGAGTTCAATCCCTATGTTGAGTGTAGAGATTACTTAAATAACCATAAAGTATAAATAACCCTTTTGTTTATTAAGATTGTGTCTATTCATGAGAAACACAGAGAGAGGCAGACACACAGGCAGAGGGAGAAGCAGGCTCCCCGTGGGGAGCCCAATGCCAGACTCGATCCCCAGACTCGTTCCTGGGACTCGAGGCTCACGCCCTGAGCTGAAGGCAGACACTCAACCACTGAGCCACCCAGGTGTCCCTGAATAACTCTTTTAACTTTGAGGACTTAGGTACTTGCAAAAATACTGTCCGTATCAGATTATAAACCATTCACGTGGGTGGGCAGGGATAAAATGAATTACTTACTTTGAGGACTTTAAATTCATTATTTTATTATAGTACGTAGTTGCTAAGGCATACTTTTTAGAACATGGCTTTAAAAATAAATGCAGGGCAGCCCTGGTGGCTCAGCGGTTTAGCGCCTTCAGCCCAGGGCACAATCCCGGAGATCCGGGATCGAGTCCCAGCATGGAGCTTACTTCTCTCTCTGCCTGTGTCTCTGCCTCTGTGTGTGTGTGTGTGTGTCTCATGAATAAATAAATAAAATCTTTTAAATAAAGATTAATTAATTAACTAGATGTAAATGCAGGGACGCCAGGGTGGCTCAGCAGTTAAGCATCTGCCTCCCTCTCTCTCGGTTTCTCTCACGAATTAATAAATAAAATCATTAAAAATAAAAATAAAAGTAAATCCAAATTTTTTAGTGACCACAAGAAATAATTGAAATTTAATTGCAATAATTAAAACTACAGGGTCGCCTAGGTGGCTGAGCAGTTGAGCATCTGCCTTCAGCTCAGGGTGTGATCCCGGGCGAGGGATCGAGTCCCGCATCAGGTCGCTGCGAGGAGACTGCTTCTCCCTGTCTATGTCTCTGCCCCTCTCTGTGTGTCTCATTAATAAACAAATAAAATCTTAAAAATAAATTAAAACTACGTACAGCAGAGAGAGTATAGGAATCGATGGTAGTGTGATAGCATTGTATGGTGTCAGATGGTAGCTGTACTTGTGAGCATAGCGTAACATACAGAGTTGTCAGAGCACTGTTGCACACCTGAAACTAATGTAATACTGTGTGTCAGCTCTACTTGAACATGAGTGAGTGAATAAAATCTCAAGCATATTCCATGCTGAGCAGAGACTCTAAAGACCCATTTTTTTTTTTAATTTATGATAGTCACACACACACACACACACACAGACAGAGAGAGAGAGAGAGGCAGAGACATAGGCAGAGGGAGAAGCAGGCTCCATGCACCAGGAGCCCGATGTGGGACTCGATCCCTGGTCTCCAGGATCGTGCCCTGGGCCAAAGGCAGGCGCTAAACCGCTGCGCCACCCAGGGATCCCAAGACCTATATTTAAAAGGCACCTCAGGGGGGCACCTGCGTGGCTCAGTCAGCTGACTGTCTGCCTTCAGCTCAGGTCACGGTTGATAGAGCATGCAACTCTTGATCTCAGGGTCCATGAGTTCAAGCCCCACGCCGCGCTCCCTGCTCGGTGGGGAGTCTGCTTCTCCCTCTCTTTAGGGGCACCTGGGTGACTCGGTTGGTTGGGTGTCTGCCTTTGGCTTGGGATGTGGTGCTGCAGTCCTGGGATCGAGCCCTGCATTGGGCTCTCTGCTCACTGGGGAGCCTGCTCTTCCCTCCCACTTGTGCTTTCTCTCACTCTGTCAAATGAATAAATAAAATCTTTAAAAACTAATAAAAATAAAAATGGGTCTTTAGGGGCGCCTGGGTAGTGCAGTAAGTTAAGCATGTAACTCTTGGTTGCAGCTTAGGTCATGATCTCGGGATAATGAAATCGAGCCCTGCATCGGGCTCCAAGCTCAACGTGGAGTCCGCTTGAGATCCTCTCTCCCTCTCCCTCTGCCATCGCCCCTCATGCACTCTTATTTCTCTCAAAAAAATAAATCTTAAACAAACAAACAAGGGTCTTTAGTGGGGAAAAGAAAGATAAGGGCACCTGGCTGGTTCAGTCAGTGGAGCATGTAACTCTTGATCTCAGAGTTGAGAGTTTGAGAATCTTGAAAAATAAATAGAAATTAAAAATGGCTCGGCTCAGGGGTGCCCGGGTGGCTTAGTTGGTTAAGCATCTGCCTTTGGCTCAGGTCATGGTCCCGGGGTCCTGGGATTGAGCCCCACATCAGGCTCCCTGCTCAGCAAGGACTCTGCTTCACCCTGTCCCTCTCCCTCTCCCCCTCTCCCCTGCTCATGCTCTGTCGCTTGCTCTCTGTCTCTCAAGTCAATAAGTAAAATCTTTAAAAATAAGAATAAAATAAAATAAATAAAATAATGTGTCCCTGGCCCATTTTTAAATTGGGTTGTTTGTTTTCCTACTGTTGAATTTAAGATGGTTTTTTTGTTTTGTTTTGTTTTTGTTTTTGTTTTCTATATTTGGGATAGGGGTCCTTTCTCAGATACATCTCTTGTAAATACTTTCTCTTGGTCTGTCTGTGACTTGTCTTCTCATTCTCTTGATAGTGTCTTTGGTAGAGGAGACGTTTTTTATTTTAACGAAGCTTACTTTATAATTATTTCTTTCATACATCATGCCTTTAGTATTATATCTAAAAAGCCTTCACCAAACCCAACATGTTCTCCTATGTCACCTTTTAGGGTTTTTATAGGTTTACATTTAGAGCTATAATCCGTTTTGAGTTAATTTTGTAAAGGGCGTAAGGTCTGTGTGTAAATTCATTTCTCCGTGTGCAGATGTCCAGCTTGCCCAGCACCATTTGTTGAAGACTGTATTATCTGCATGGTATTGCTCTTGTTCCTTTGCCAAAGAATAAATAGGTAACTGTATCTGGTTCTGGGCTCTCCGTCCTGTCAGTTGACTTACGTGTCTGTTCTGTCACCAGTCCCACACTGCCTAGACGGTAGCTGTATAGTCAGGCTTCAAGTACATAGGTCGGTCCTCTGACTTTGTTGTTCTCCTTCAATATGTTGATGATTATTGTTTGCCTTTTGCCCCCCTACACTTGAGAATCTGTTCGCCAAGATCCTCAAAATAATTTGCTGGGATATTGATTGGGATTAGTTAAACCTATAGATCAAGTTGGAAAGAACTGATGTTGACAGTGTTGAGTCTGCATATTCATGATCATGGAATAGCTCTCTGCTTACTTATTAGCTCTTCCTTGATTTCTTTTATCAGGGTTTTGTCGTTTTGGCAGCAGGCAGCAGAAGATGCAACTCCTTCTGTCCATGGGTCCTGCCCCTACCCTTGAGTTTTGTAGTTTTCCTCAAGTTGACTTTCTATTTATTTTGTTAGATTAATTCCTAGGAGTTTCATTTCTGGGGTGCTAATGTAAACATGTTTTTAATTTCAAATTCCACTTGTTCGTTGGTGGTATATAAGAAAACCATGGATTTTTGTGTATTAATGTTGTATTCTACAACCTTATCATACTCCTTCCTTAGTTCAGGGTTTTTTGTTGCCTCTTACAAAATTCTACATAAACAAGTCATGTTATCTGTGAATAAATACAGTTTTATTTCTTCCTTCCCGATCTACATACTTCCTATTTCCTTATCACATTAGCTAGGGCTTCCAGTATGATGTTGTGAAGGAGTGATGAGGGGGAACATGCATTATTACTGATATTAGTGGGCAAGCCTCCAGTTTCTCACCATTCAGTGTGATGGTAGCTATAGGGTTTTTTTGGTAGATGTTCCTTATCCAGTCGAGGAAGCACTTTATATTCCTAGTGTGCTGAAACAGTTGCTTTTCTTTAAAGGACAGAAACTTTTTTTTTTTTTTTAGGACAGCTGTCAATTGTTTTTTTTATTAAGATTTTTAAAATTTATTTATTTATTTATTTGAGAGAGCTCAGGCACGAGTTCGAGCTGGGGAAGGAACAGAGGAAGGGGGGGAAAAGCAGACCCCCTGCTGAGCAGGGGACACACCCCCCCCATGTGGGGCTTAATCGCAGGACCCCAGGTTCATGACCTAAGCCGAAGGCAGACCAACTGAGCCACCAAGGCTCCCCAGTCCATTGATTCTTAACAAAAGTGCTAAGACAATTTAGTGGGGAAAGCATAGACTTTTCAACAAATGGTAGTACTGTGTCAGCTGCATAGTCACATGAAAATAAAGTTAGGCCCCTTCCTCATACTGTGTATAAAAATTTGCTCAAGATTAATCAAAGACCTAACTGTAACGGCTAAAACTTTAACATTTTTAGAAGAAAACATAAATGTAAATCTTTGTGACCTTTGATTAGATGTCGGTTTCTAAAAAAAAAAAAAAAAAAACAGATGTTGGTTTCTCAGATACACCCGGAACACAGTAACCAAAGAAAAAAAATAATAAATTGGACAAACCTTATTAAAATTAAAAACATCTGTGTGTCACAGTACACTAGGAAGAGAAGTGGAGAGACAACCCGTAGACTGGGAGAAAATATTTACAAGTCATACGAGTCCCTAATAAGCAGCTGAGATCCAGAGAATGTAGAGAACTAGTCTTCTCGATAAAAAGACAAATAGCCCAGTTAACAAATAGGCAAAGGACTTGAATCAACCTCTCTCCAAAGAAAATATACAAATGACTAATGAATACATAAAAAGATGCTTCTTCGTCAGGGAAATGCAAGTCAAAACCACGGCAAGGGTTGCTGGGTCAATGGGTAGAGCATGCGACTCTTGGTCTTGGAATTGTCAGTTCTAGAGATTGCTTAACAAACATAATCTTTAAAAACAAAACCAAACCACAGCAAGATACCACTTCACACCCACTAGGTGGCTTTAATCGAAAAGACAGATAAGGGTTGCCAAGGATGCGGAGAAATTAGAACCCTCATACAGTGTCAGCGGAAATAGAAAATGGGGAGTGCCTGGTTGGCTCAGTGGGTTAAGCGTCTGCCTTAGGCTCAAGGCACATCTCAGGATCCTGGGATCGAGGCCTGTGTTGGGCTCTCTGCTCGGTGGATAGTCTGCTTCTCCCTCTCCCTCTGCCCCCTCCACCCCCGCTCATGCTCACTGGCTCTCTCTCTCCCCGCCCCCCCTCAAATGAATAAATAAAATGTTATAAAAAAGCAAGCAAGCAAGCAAGCAAGCAAGTGTGCACCATAAAATGGTACAGCTGCTTTAGAAAACAGTCTGGCAGTTTCTCAAGAGGTTCAACATAGAGTTACCAAATGACCCAGCAATTCCACTGCTAAGTAATGAGATATGAAAGAGAAAGGAAAACATGTTCACACAAAAACTTGCACAAATATTCATAACAGCATTATTCATAATAGGCAAAACTTGGTAACAAACCAAATGTCTATCAACTCATAAGTGGATAAATCAATGTGGTATTTCCATATAATGAAATATTATTTAGCAATAAAAAGGGAGGAAGTACTGGTTCACACAATAACGTGAATGAATTTGAAACTTTATGCTAAGTAAAGAAAGCCAGGCAGACAAGGCCCCATATTATAGGATTCCCCCCCCTTTTTTTTTAATGAAATGTCCACAATAGGCAAATCTAAGAAAGCAGATTAGTGGTTGTGGGGGGCGGTGGGGTGGGGGGGGACGGTGGTATGAGAGGAAAATGAAGAATGACTACTGATGGATTGCTTTCCCTTTGGGTTACAGAATCGTTCTAAAACTGATTGCAGTGTTGGTTGTACAATTCTGCGAGCATACTAAAAACTGTTGAGGGGTGCCTGGGTGGCTCATTCGGTTAAGCGTTTGCCTTGGGCTCGGGTCATGATCCCAGAGACCCGGGATCAAGCCCCACTTGTTGCTCCCTGCTCATAGAGTCTGTTTCTCCTCCCTCTGCGCTCCCGGCCCCACCCGCGCTCATGCGGGATTCTCTTCTGCAAATAAATAAAATGTTTAAATTTCAAAAACAACGTAGACGCCTGGGTGGCTGAGCGGTTAAGCGTCTGCCCTCGGCCCAGGGCGTGATCCTGGAGTCCCGGGATCGAGTCCCGCATCGGGCTCCCCGCATGGAGCCCGCTTGTCCCTCTGCCTGTGTGTCTCTCATGAATAAATAAATAAAATATTTTTAAAAAGATTTTCAGGGATCCCTGGGTGGCGCAGTGGTTTGGCGCCTGCCTTTGGCCCAGGGCGCGATCCTGGAGACCCGGGATCGAATCCCACGTCGGGCTCCCGGTGCATGGAGCCTGCTTCTCCCTCTGCCTGTGTCTCTCTCTCTCTCTCTCTCTCTCTCTGACTATCATAAATAAATATATTAAAAAAAAAAGATTTTCAAATTTTATTTATTCATGAGAGACGGGGCTCCACTGGGCACGGGGTCGGGGGGTGGCTGCGGGCAAAGACATAGGCAGAGGGAGAAGCAGGCTCCATGCAGGGAGCCCGATGCGGGACTCGATCCCGGGACCCCAGCATCACCACCTGAGCCTAAGGAAGACGCTCCACCACTGAGCCACCCAGGTGCCTCATAGCTGAATTTCTCTCGGTAAAGCTGTTATAAAAACCATCTAGAAGAGTAACTGGCATGTGTGGTATCCATAGTTGAAGTATTCCCTCTGCTGATGATGGGGTGGCGGGGTAACTATTAGAAACATGCAGCGTGTATTACTGGGAAGCATTCTGTTTTATAGGATCTCCTCTATCGAAGATCCAGGTCACTAGTGGATTATGAAAATGCGAATAAAGCACTGGATAAAGCAAGAGCAAAAAATAAAGATGTCCTGCAGGCTGAAACATCCCAACAGTTATGCTGTCAGAAATTTGAAAAAATATCTGAATCTGCAAAACAAGGTACTGTTAGCTTACCGTTTGATCCTGAAGTATACTTCAAGCTATTCTATAAAATTAATCTCATTTCTTTTGTTCACAGAACTTATAGATTTTAAGACAAGAAGAGTTGCTGCGTTCAGAAAAAACTTAGTGGAACTGGCAGAGTTAGAACTGAAGCATGCAAAGGTTAGTGTCACATTGAAGCTTAATAATTTAAATGACTTCTAATTTAGGAATGAGTCAGTTACAGGGTGCCTGGCCAGCTCATTGGGCTCCTGAGTTGGAGCCCCATCTTGGCGTAAAGGTTACTTTAAGAAGAAAGGAAGAAAGAGAGAGAGAGGAAGGAAGGAAGGAAGGAAGGAAGGAAGGAAGGAAGGAAGGAAGGAAGGAAGGAAGGAAGGAAGGAAGTAAGTAATTGTGGAATTGATAATAATTCTTTAATGACCTTTTCCTTCTTCCTACAGGCATACACAAAGTATTTCTGAATTAGAATTCATAATAATTGGAATTATACTTTTTGAAGATTATTTTACTACTTCACAATAATTCTGATTTAGAAAATAAACATCCTTCTTCTGGGGTTTTTCTGTAGCGTTTGTTTCCTTCACATCAAGCCCTTTCTTGTAGTTACTATAAAGATACAGCTTCGGGGACACGTGGGTGGTTCAGTTGGGTGAGCGTCCAACTCTTGCTTTGGGGTCAGGTGGTGATCTTGGAGTTGTGGGCTCCAGGCTCAGCATGGAGTCCACTTGAGATCCTTTCTCCCTCTCCTCCTACCGCTCCCACTCGTTCTCTCTCTCTCTCTCTCTCTCTCTCTCAAATAACCACTTTTTAAAACAGGATAAAGTTTGGCCCAAACCTTATAGTGATTTTAAAACTAGAGAATCTTAGAATTGAGAGGGATGTGGGCGCCGGAGTGGCTCAGTGTTCGAGCGTCTGCCTTTGGCTCAGGTCACGTCATCCCGGGGTCCTTGGATCGAGTCCTCTACCGGGCTCCCCACGGGGAGCCTGCTTCTCCCTCTGCCTGTGTCCCTGCCTCTCTCTGTGTCTCTCGTGAATAAATAAATAAAATTTTTAAAAGAGCCAGAGAGAGAGAGAATTGAGAGGGATTTTACAGAGCACCTAATTCAAACAAGAATATCTACAGTTTCTCCAAACGGTCAGCTCTGCGAGACTCTAGTACCTAGGATGAAACCAGTATCGTGTTTTGATTAGCTAAAAAACTAAATCACTTTTTTTTTTAAAGATTTTATGTATTTATTCATGAGAGACATAGAGAGGCAGAGACATAGGCAGAGGGAGAAGCAGGCTCCTGGTCTGGGACGCTCGCCCAGGACCCCGGGACCACGACCTGAGCCAAAGGCAGGTGCTCAACCACTGTCCACCCAGGGGCCCCAGTCAATAAATCTTAAAAAAAAAAAAAAAAAAAAAGAAAAAAAAGAAAAAGAAAAAGAAAGAAAAAAATGTTCAGTAGTTTAACTTGGACACAAAGAGCACCTCCTCTCTCTCAGTAGATCATGCCAGGTAATCCAAAACAGTCATATTGGTGTACAGGGACATTTACTGAAGCATCTGGTTATGTGGAAAATATTGTACGTGAAACAGGTTAAATAGTTTTAGGTCTTTAAACAGTTAGTTCCGTATAAGAAGCAGTTGTTTTCCAAATCCGGTTATCTTCGTGTAGCGTGCTGTGACTTTTCGGTCCGGTTCTTCTGGGCTTCGTAACTTACTCTCCTTTCCTGTTTAGGGTAACCTACAGTTGCTGCAGAACTGCTTGGCAGTGTTAAATGGAGACACATAAGCCGCACTCCACCTTCGGCTAAAAAGGGCTGCCTTCCTTCAGATTTTATTTTTGTTTTCTGAATGATATTAAAGCATTTACTGCTCACCGGGAAGAAAAGAAACAGCTGACAAAGCGCATCTACTCTCCTTTTTTCTGAGAAACAACGGAGCGGAGCCGTCCGTGGGTTCTGCCGATCTGTGGGGGGACACTGCCCTCCTGTACCCGAATGCTCCCTGGGACAGCCGTGGGTCACCTCGCGCTCCTCCTCTTCCAAAGCCCAAAGTTCAGTCTTTTCCTTAAGTAGCCTCCGTAGCTGTGTTTATTTTATGCGTAGTATTCCTTCTGGCTGCCAGCCGCATTTACGTTTAAGTACTTTCTGAAGTTTAACCCTTTTAAAAATACATTGTTCAAACAAGGTAAAGATCGCCGGCCGTCACCTTCTTCTGAATTTTGTTTTCAAAAGACATTGTGTACCTACCACCGTAGTTCATTCATGTATCCTGGTAAAGCGTCGTAATCAGACTTATTTTTAATTAATGAACATTTCTTAGAAGTTTTGGGACAGACTTTATGTAATCTTTATAAGTATGATTTCTGATGAAAAGCAAATGCATTAGTATGTTTGCCTTAAACTTGTAGACTAAACCAACTATTATCAAATAAAAAGTGATAACAGTGATAGTTTTTTTTAACTCTGTGGTCATTGTATCACTCTAAAATTTGGAGTAGCTATAACCCGTCTACTCCTTTGTTATGCTTTACAGTACAGGTCCTACGTTTTCTTTTTCTTTTTCTTTTTCTTAAAATGGCATATTGAACCAAGTTCACCAGTCCCTCTACAAAAGGATGAGCTGCTTTCCTGTGTGCGCTTTTTTGCATTTCATAGAAGATGGGATTGGGCAGAGGCAGGTTAGAAACAGCCATGTCTAAACTACGGGAGCAGACAAAATAAACGGTCTGTTACGGTTTCCTGGATTCCGTCTCCATCTAGCTCAGCTGAGGAACCATGCGACGTGCCATTGAGCCACTTGATAGTCATACTGGTGTGTAAATCGGTACGTAGAGAGGAAGAGTGCTCTAGGGAACAGCACTTGTCGGTGGGGGAACGGTTGGAATAAAAAGGATACTACTTGTCAGTAATTACGAATATTATTGGCCTTTTGGATGTAAATTAACATCCTGTCCTCTCTCCTTTAAAATTAGGTTGTATGGTTTGATTGTTTTTTTCTTTTTCTTTTTAACTGTCTAACTTTTCCTCCAGTTGGAAGCCACAGGTATCGTGGGTGGGTTCCTCGTTTACATTTTCCCAGACCCTGTTTGTAGGTCTTAAGGGTAGTCCCCAGGATTCCAGCCTCGCATGTTCTCTTGCCTCACTGGTGTGCCATTTAATGTTTCTTTCACTGAGGTGGTTCCCTGATGCCGCTTGAGCCTGATTTTTCTGTTGCCTGAGAAATCTCTGTGTTTTGTCCTCCCCCACGTCTCCTTCACTGGTGAAAACATGCCCATGCGATGCTCTCCGGTGGGTGAACATGGGACAGAGCCCCAGCTTCCCGACTCGGGTGCGGCCCTTTCACCGGCGGCCCTTGTGGCCTGAGGCGGGTGGGCTTGACCTGTGTCTGCCTCATTTTCTCTACTACAAAGGACAGACTGACCTACCTCACAGGGGTGTTGTGAGGATGAATAAACATTGGTACAGTGCTTTGGAAATGTGAAGATGCTGTGTAAATGCTAAGAAATAGCAGGTACAGGGCAGAAAGCTACGTACGACGTTCCACGTAGCCCTCAGCTACTCTGTACCAAGGAGGTCTTTTTGGAGGAAACGGGTAGGAGAGTGTTAACATACATCCTTTGGTCCCTGGGTTACATTTTTACCGTGTTTGTTGGGGTGGGTTAGACTGGAAGCAGTACGTACGTATTAGAGCATGGGGCGCGGGGGGGGGGGGGGGCTGCTTGATGAATATAAATGAGTTGACCACACTGTCCCAGGGCCTTCTCACAAAACACAAATAAGAACAAAGGTTACTCCCTCAAGGGCCTGCTTTAGGAAAGATTCTACTTGGTACGTCGGGAACGACCGAAGCATTCCATACTTCATTGCTGGTTGCTGATTTCAGAAAACCAAGGTTTCACGGCTCTCGTGCTGTGGCCTTCATTACACGTTTGTTGGCCCCCGTGCCCCTGGGGGACACGAAGGAGAAACAGGAGGATGCGGTGGCCACCCTGCACGGGTGGTACAGAGTTTCCGGCGGGTGACGGCGGACCCTCTGAGAGGAAAAGAGCGACCTAGGCACCGTCCGGGATGGGAACGGTGGGATGGGAAGCAGCGGAATGCGGTTCGCAGGTGAGAGCGGGAAACGAAAAATAAAGAAATTGCGGAGGGGAGGGGGGGAGTTTCGAAGCCCGGCCGAGATGCCGGAACAAACAGGAGACCTCGAGCGTTAAAACGTGGGCAGGAAGAAGCCGGTACCGAGCTCGCGGTTTCCCGACCGGGCGCACGGCTGAAAATCTCGACTCGAGAACACGGCGCCGCTGCCGGGCTCCAGGTAACAACGCGGAGCGACAGAAAAAGCGAAGCCACAGCAACGAGAAAGCCGCTAATAGCACAACCAAAGCTGCCATTCAAACCCACATGCCAGGGGAAAGCGCGAACGCAGTCCCCCACTACCACAAATTATGCAGTCGAGTTTCCCACATTTGGGGAAATCGCAGGGGTCAGCACATCCGGAGTGCAATGGATAAGCCTCGCCCTGGGAAAACCACCTTCGTGATCATGGTATCTCCCCTGCCAGGTAAGTATGAGTTGCTCCCCGCCCCGACGCACACACCCTCGCGCTCGCCCCACTCCTTACACACGGTCACTTCACGCCCGCCGCCTCCGCACCCCGCCTCCCCGCGCCACCCCCGCGGACACCTGCGTTCACCCCACGCACCGCCTCCGGCGCCTTCGTCTCGCCCCACGCGGGCCCCGCGGGCCCCGGCGCTGCCGGACCAGCGGCCTCTGCGCGCCTGCTCATCTGCATACGCCACGCCCCTGTCCCGCCGTTCTCCGGCTTGTGTTTGGCGCCCTGCAGATAAAACTAGACGACCAGGCGAGATCTGCTCTTTTTCTTTTTTAAGCGAAAATAAGCGTTAGTATATAGTTCCGGTTTTTGATTTTTGATGTTTTGTTTTGTTTTGTTTTATTTTGTTTTGTTTTGTTTTGAAGTAACCTCTACACCCAGTGTGGGGGCTTGAGCTCCGCCTCATAGTCGCCTGCTGTACTCTGGGCCAGCCAGGCTCCCCACACGCTAGGTTGTAGTTTAAGACCAGACTGAGCCGTTAGACACTCTCATTATCTTTTTCTAACCTTTTGCCACTGAGAAAGTCTTTTGGACAGTCATCCCTCCATGGGTGTCTACTTTTTCTTTGGCTGACCTGCGGCTTCCAGCAGGTGAGGGCAGGTTTCCTTGACCTGTACCTTTCTCTGGGGATGACACACTAACTATGTTAGGTAAAAAAAAAAAAAAAAAAAAAGGTAAACTCGGGATCCCTGGGTGGCTCAGCGGTTTGGCGCCTGCCTTCGGCCCAGGACGTGATCCTGGAGTCCTGGGATCAAATCCCTCATCCGGCTTCCTCCTTCTCCTTCTGCCTGTGTCTCTGCCTCTCATGAATAAATAAATAAAATCTTAAATATATATATGTATATATAAACTCCAAAAACATATATAGTATGCTACCCTTTGTCTAGGAAAAATGTGAAAACAAGAAAAGTATACAGTCTTTCAAAAAGACAATAATAAACCAGAACTGACGACAGTTGGGGCGGGGGAATAGAAAGAGTGATGAGTGATGCTTTACTGAGTGTACCTTCTTTGTAATTCTGATTTTGGGAACTCTATCAATGCTTTACCTGCATTTTTAAATTGCAGGGGGGAAATCCCTAAAATTGCATATAAGCAAGCACGCCTGAAACAAACGGTCTCAGATGAGTAGTATAAACCCCACTGAAATAGGAAAAAAATAAAAAATAACCTAGTGAAATGACTTTTGGACACAGTACACTGACTATAAACATCTCATAAACACCTTGTCCAAAGACAAGAACTGCGGACAAACTCTGAACTGTCCCATAGTAGGTTTGTAGTTCGTAGCTATCTCCGTGGAACAATTCTGTAACAACGTTGCATGTATTGTAGGCTTCAGCTAATGAGTAAATGGAGATCGGGGAGTCAAGGTTCTCACTGCCAGAGAAAACAGATACAAATAGGAGGTGGTGGAAGGCAAGGGGAATCCATGTGTGTAAAACTGAAAGTGGAAATTGACGGTATCGGGATGGGCTCATTACCCTTAATAGAATTAATATAACAGGTACAGATATATATACATACATACATACATATATATGGTGGGTTTTTTTTTTTTTTCTTTTTTACCTCTATCCACCAAAGGGGACTAGAAGGAAAGACAGCATTCAGGTTACCTCCTGCCAGGATCTGGCTTTCTAAATGCCATTCTCCACTAAAAAGAACCAAGCCGGGCAGCCTGGGTGGCTCAGCGGTTTAGCGCCTGCCTTCGGCCCAGGGCGTGAATCTGGAGTCCCGGGATCGAGTCCCACATCGGGCTCCCTGCACGGAGCCTGCTTCTCCCTCTGCCTGGGTCTCTCTCTCTCTCTCTCTCTCTCTCTCTCTGTGTGTGTCTCAAGAATAAATAAATAAAATCTTAAAAAATAAAAATAAAAAAGTATATAAAAAATTAAAAGAACCAGGCCTCTGGAAAAGTAGATTTTTTTCAGGAGTCAAGAAAGGTACAAAGTGACCCAGGAACATCTCGTGCCAGAAGATAAAGAAATGCTCCAATAATCGTATGGATGTGTCAAAGGACACAGCAGCCACCCTGCACTTGATCTTAGCCAAGAGGCCGAGAAGTGATTCACAGTAGCCACCCTGAACCGACTTTCATAGGCCCAATCTGATAACCTCTGAACATCAAAATAAATTTAAAAACAGTTAGTGGTCACAAACAACTGAATAAAATAACCACCATGAGTTCATATGGATGGTACACAGGGAAGGAGGCAAAGTTCCTCCGTACACTACAAGGCCAACTAATAAATGGAGAATGAATGATGGAATTAGAAGATCAACATTTGTCAATTAGAACGCAAGAGTCCTCAAAGGACGCTGAAACTATTGTGTTAGGGGTGCCTGGGTGGCTTGGTCGGTTTACCGTTCCCACTCTGTTTCGGCTCAGGTCATGATTTCGGGGGTCCTGAGATCAAGCCCCCCGCCCCCACTGGCTCAGGCACTCAGAGGGAAGTTGGCTTGAAGATGCTTTTTCTCTGCCCCTCCCTCCACTTGCTTGGGCCCCCCAAGCAGACTGCCGGAGTGCGGAGTCTGATGCGGGGCCAGATCCTAGGACCGGTGAGATCCTGACCTGAGCTGAAACCAAGAGTCAGACAGACACTTAACCCACGGAGCCACCCAGACGCCCCTAAGTGATCAACGTTAATACCACCGATAATTGAACAAACTCGCTTCCTGGGCCTCCGAAGGTGGTGCCCAGAGGAGCACACCGTATTAATTTGCTAGATCTGCCATCATAAAGTACCACAAAGCGGGTACCTTCAAAGAACACAGTTGTGTTCTCCTACGGTTCTGGAAGCCACGGGTCCAAAAGCAAGGTGCCAGTAGGACCATGCTCTCTGAGTCTTTGAGTAGAGTCTTTCCTTGCTACTTCCTAGCTTCTGGCGCTCACGGCCAATCCTCGGCTTGCAGCCACATCACTACAATCCCTGCTTCTGTCATCACATCGTGTTCCGTTTGCAAGTATCTTTACCTGGCATTTTCCTGTCATAAGGAAAACAGTCACACTGGATTAGGGCCTACTCTAGTGACCTCGCCTTAACCTGATGGTACTTGCAAAGATCCTTTTTCCAAATAAGGTCACGTTCATAGGTACCGGGGCCTTAGGACTTCAACATTTTTGGGGGAAGGACGTGAGCCAACCCATAACAGACACAACATCATTTATGCAGTCTGGGTATCAAAAATACATACCCGGATATACTTACGAGGAAACATAGGACGACTCAAAAATTGAAGGATATTCTACAAAATAACTGGCCTGTAGTCTTCAGAAATGCCTGCAAAATGAAACGTAAAGAATTACCTGGGAGCTATCTCATAGTAAAGTCGGTTAAAGAGACCTGACAACTGGGCTCCCTGGTCAGCAGGGAGTCTACTCCTCCTCCTCCCCCTGCTCCTCCCCCCCCCCCCCCCCCCCCCGCTTGTGCATGTGGGCTAGATAGCATTTATTTGACAGAGAGAGAGAGGAGAGGGAGGGAGGGAGAAGCAGACTCCCTGCAGAGCAGCGAGCCCTATGTGGGGCTCCATCCTAGGACTCTGGGATCATGACCTGATCCGAATACAAATAAATGTTAAACTGACTGAGCCACCCCTCAAATAAATAAAATCTTGAGAGAGAGAGAGAGAGAGAGAGAGGTGACAACTGAATGCAATGCACGATTTTGAATTTTCCTCTGCTGTAAAGGACATTATTGGGACAATTGATGGAAATGGAATCATGCCTGTAGAGGAATAATATTGTATCAATGTGAATTCCTTCATTTTGAAAATGTTCCCTTTTTTCAACCAAACAGGATGCTATGCTACATTTCCTCGGATCTGTATGCTGCTAGAACCTCAGGGAAGCCTTTGCTGACCGTCTCTTGCCTTGCTCTGCTCCGGAGCAGCAATTATCCAGGGACACAAACAACTCCATCATCTTGCTCATATCGGGAGAGGATATTCATATTTACCTCCACTCGATACCCAGGAAGGATCTTCTTGTATACAAGAGGAAAGGACAAGTGTGGGCAGTGTGAAAGAGGTAACCTCACCCGGCCGGATGGAAGTGGGACATTTCTGTTCATTTGATTTCGGGAGACCATTCAACACTCCTCCCCAGCCCAACACCTACTCTGTGAAGGGACTCCTTGCCCTGCCTGGGGTCCTGTTCAAAGGTTCCTTTGCTTGTTGCAAGATTAGGTCACTACATAATCTGAAAGGTCATAATCAGGGTTAAAAGAAATTTTTTTTTTTTTTAAGATTTTATTTGTTCATTCACGAGAGACGCAGAGGCAGAGGCAGAAGCAGGCTCCCAGGAGGAGTCCGATGCTGGACTAGATTCTGGGACCCCGAGATCACGCCCTGAGCCCAAGGCAGGCGCTAAACTGCTGAGCCAACCGCGCGTCCCGGGTAAACAAAATGTCATGTTAAATTGGTGACAAAACTCTCATCTTGGTATGTAACGTTTAGCCGACTGTCTGTTGCGTATTGCGTGGAATCTTTGCGGAAAGGAAGGCGAGACCGAACCCCGGCCCTGAGCCACCACCACTCCCGCGGGGCTCCAGCGGACCCCGCCTTCTCGGGTCTCCGATCCGGGTGCCGCCGCCCGGCCCCCACCCCGGCCCCCACCCCGGCCCCCACCCCGGCCGCCTCCCGTCCAGGCGTCCGCCGCCGCCGCGGCCAAAGACTGGGACGTCCGCCCGGCGTCCCAGAGCCGGGAACCGGACTGGGGGGTGGGGACGTCACGACGGGGGCGTGGCGTACGCAGATGAGCGGGCGCGCAGAGGCCGCTGGTCCGGCAGCGCCGGGGCCCGCGGGGCCCGCGTGGGGCGAGACGAAGGCGCCGGAGGCGGTGCGTGGGGTGAACGCAGGTGTCCGCGGGGGTGGCGCGGGGAGGCGGGGTGCGGAGGCGGCGGGCGTGAAGTGACCGTGTGTAAGGAGTGGGGCGAGCGCGAGGGTGTGTGCGTCGGGGCGGGGAGCAACTCATACTTACCTGGCAGGGGAGATACCATGATCACGAAGGTGGTTTTCCCAGGGCGAGGCTTATCCATTGCACTCCGGATGTGCTGACCCCTGCGATTTCCCCAAATGTGGGAAACTCGACTGCATAATTTGTGGTAGTGGGGGACTGCGTTCGCGCTTTCCCCTGGTGATTCTGGTGGCTAAGATCAGACCTCGTTTCCGGCTGCGTGCGCCTCGGAGGCCTCGTGAGCTATTCTTTGACCTTCTTGTGGTTACGGCTTGGCCTTCGGGGCTTCTCGCGTGTCATCCGTCCCCGTGTCGTCCTTATGACCGCTCACGTCGGTGCTCACTTTCGGTTGTATCTGTATGTGGCGAGGAGTTTCCTTCCTTGGGACGCCTCGGTGCTTGAGCGGTGACCGGCTCTCTCAGCAATAAAGAAATAATATCCTTTAGGAAAAAGAATTCCTTTCTTTCAGGGTTTTCGGTATCTTTGAAAAGACTCACATAACGAGAGGCAAGTCGCTTTCAGCAAATCCCCTGTGGGTTGTTTTTGTTTGCTTTTTAAAGATCTTACTTATTCAAGAAAGACAGAGAGAGGGGCACAGACACAGGCAGAGGGAGAAGCAGGCTCCATGCCGGGAGCCCCACGCGGGACTCGATCTCAGGACTCCAGGATCAAGCCCTGGGCTGAAGGCGGCGGCGCTAAACCGCTGAGCCACCTGGGCTGCCCTGCTCCTGTGTTCTAAACCCAAACCAGGAGAACGCGTTTTCTTTCTTTTTAAGATTTTTATTTATTCTTCAGAGAGAGAGACAGAGACACAGGCAATGGGAGGAGCAGGCGCCATGCAGGGAGCCCGATTTGGGACTCGATCCCGGGACTGGATCCCGGGACTCCAGGATCTCGCCTGGGCCGAAGGCAGGCGCTAAGCCACTGAGCCACCCGAGCTGCCTTTTCTTTTCTCTTTTCTCTTCTTTCTCTTCTCTTCTCTTCTCTTCTCTTCTCTTCTCTTCTCTTCTCTTCTCTTCTCTTCTCTTCTCTTCTTCTCTTTCTTCTCTTCTTCTTCTTCTTCTTCTTCTTCTTCTTCTTCTTCTTCTTCTTCTTCTTCTTCTTCTTCTTCTTCCTCTTCTTCTTTTCTCCTCCTTCTCCTCCTCCTCCTTCTTTCTTCTTTCTTCTTTTTTTAAGATTTTTATTGAGAACCCCTTTTCAACTCAACACTTCTTCCTGCCCATCTTCTTTCCTGCAGAATTATTATCAAGGCTTTATCAAAACCTTCATTAGTGTGGTCCAGTGACCAGCAGTCTCAGAAGCGTCACCTGCCACCCTGGGGGCATGCTTAAGAATGCAGCATCTTAGGGACTCCTAGCCGGCACACTGGGTTAAGCCTCGGACTCTTGATACCAGCTCAGGTCGTGATCTCAGGGTCTCAGTGGAACCTGCGTAACTTTCTCCCTCTCCCTCACCCTCTGCTGCTCCCCCTGCCCCAAAGGATGCGGCATCTTAGGCTTCACCTTTGCACAACTTACCAAATCATAATCGCCGGTTTAACAAGAGTCCCGGTTGATTCTATACACGTTGACGTGTGAGAAGCAGGGATCTAACACAGTGTATATTTGGGTTTTCTGACTCTACCCACTGGGACCTAACTTCCCTGAGGGCAGGCTTTCTTGCTTATTTTGTTGACTCTTCCGTTCATACTTGGCTGGAATAGCGCATGGCTATGTAATAGGCTTTTAATATACTTCATGAATTCACTTACTGATCTCAGGCTTAAAAAAGTAGATTCCAACCATGTTCCAGATTCTAGCTCTGAGTCCAGGTAAGATTAATAACACTGTATCCTTCCTACAGAGAAATCACAGAGTTGGAAACACTCACTCCTTGGTCATTTTCAACAGTAGTGTCTTTGAAGGTCATTTGCTTGGGCCCCTCCACGAGAGCTGTGAAAAAACAGTCCCTGAGCTCAGGGGGAGCATCCGCTGGTCTACACCATCAGCCCCCAACCTAGTCTCCTTCAGCCCCTTCTCGCTTTGGGAGAGTGGGAGGGATCATCTTACAGACATCAGAAAAAGGTAAGTCAGTGGTGTGCGCCTTAACTGCTCTCACACGCCTGCCTCCTGCTCGTGCATTGCTTCACCCTGGGTCAAGCTGTAGGGGAGCCAGAGCCTTATTTTGATCCTTCCGGGTCTCCAGCAGGCCCTTAGAATTAAATGGACAAAAAACAGAATAACAGGAGGAAAGCACACGGAGTTTTACGTGTACATAGAGGACCACATAGGAAAATGAAGACCCAAAGAGGTGGCTGGGTGGTTCTCCAAGGAGCCCTGGTCCCTTTTGCTTTTTATTTTGTTTGAAGACCAAGATCTGGTGCTTAATGTTCACTGATACTGGTGTGTCATCGCATCGCCAGTTTAACAAGGCTCCGCACCTATGTTATATCCATTGTTATCATTGTCTTATCTTGCCTTGGCCGGTGGGAAGCCTTTCAAGCTGGCTCTCTGGTGTGCTTGACACGCCCACATCAGTCATTGTACATTTCTTTACTTTTTGACACGGCTACACGTTCCGGGCTTGACGAGGCCCATCGAGACCCAGCCGTGGGGGCCCTTCTGGTGGCTTGGCTCCTTTGCCCCTCCTTTGGCCAGCGACCTGGATTCCTTTGACAGAGGTGGCCACCACCTGGAATAGGTCAAGATTCTTTGGATCTCCTGGAGAGGCCCTGGACTCAAAGGAAGAAGAAGAGAACACCAGTGCCCAGATGGGACTCCTTGCCCCGGCTCCATGTGTTTTAACACACGGTTCAGATCCCGTCTAGTGTGTGCCACCCAAGACCACTCACCCACCCTACGCAGGTCCCACAGAGGCGCAGCAGGCCGCATCCGCATAGCCTTCCCTTGACTGAGTGTGTCGCCAGCCCTGCACCCTCAAGGACGGGGCGGGGGAGGGAGTACCTTGGAAGCCCCCCACTGCTCTCCATGACTCCCAGACAGGAAGGATCGGCCATGCTTGGGGCCCACACCTGCACTGGCTGGTCACCAAAGCCCGCTGCCCCCCCCTCCCCCTACTTCCCCAAAGCACCAAAGCTAGGTCCCCGGGCATTCCACACCTCTGCATCTCATCGGAGATGATGGGGGCGCGCGCCCCATGAAGGTCTTAAGGTTTCCTCTTCGGTCCCTGTCTGCTGGTCTCTGTAGACGGTGACATTAGAGGCTGGGGTCTCTGGGCGACTTCCAAGCCATACCATCTTCCTGAAGGTCACCTGTTGGACTTCCGCGGCAGGGCCTCCTGAACCCGCAGAGGGTCCCCTTCAGTCCTTCTTGGTGAGCAGTGGGACTGGGACTGGGACTGGGACTGGGTCGGGGAGAGAACCAGGAGGTGCCTTCCGGGAGAGGAAGGCGTGTGGGGAAACGCAGTGTCCCGGCGGAGAGACAGAACCCAAACCAAACAGGAGCCTGTGGGCTCAGAGGCCGGGGATGGCGGCGGCTGGGTCCCCGAGGCCTCAAGAGCCACATTCCCACTGCGGTTCCGGTTCCGCTGCCAGTCCCCCCGGCATGCACTCCAGCTGCACTGGAGCCTCTGGAGTTTCCTTCCCACAGGCAGGAAGAGAACACCCCCCCCACCACCCCCCACCACCCGGCCCCGTCGCGATCTCCCCGGGGCTCTCCGGCTGGGCCTCCGTACCCTCCTCCGCAGGCCTTGTCAGTACAGCCTGAAGGGTCTGGCTCCAGGTCAGCCAGCTGGTCAGGGCCCAGCCGCCGGCGGCCCGTGGAAGGGGGTGAATTTGCGTGCGGGTCCAAGAGGGCAGCCGTCCAGCCCGCACCCACCGCACCCCCACCGCCACCGCCACCCCCACTCTCTGCGCCCTGCCTCCAGCCCTCATTGCCCGACTCCCCGGCTCTCCCTCAGCTCTAAGTCTGCGCTTTGGGGGCCAGTCTCCCCTTCCTTCCCCCCTGCCCCTTTCTGCAGGTGGAGACCCCAGCGGTCGGAGGCCGGAGAGCGGACAAGGTGGAAGTGTTGCGTGTGTCTCACCTCCCCGGGCCACACGCACACGTGCAGCAGGAGAATCGGCGCCCCGGCTGACTGCGGAGGTGCGGGTGTGGCGCGGCGTGCGAGCGGTCCCTGCTCCCTCGGCGGGAACGCTGCCCCCCCGCGGCTGCAGGGACAGGTGCAACGGCACGGGAAGCCTCGAGGGTCCTCCCGTCGACCAGAGACCCGAAGGCGCCTCCGAGGTTCTTGCTCATCACCACGGCCAGGCCCGTGGGGGCCCCCGCGGCATCTCGCTTCGGCCAACGTCCGCCTCGACGCGAGCGCGCGGTGGGCAATGGCTTGGGAACTAGCACCCTGAGGTGTGCTAGTCCCGTCCCACCGAGTAGATCAGGCGGTCTTCTGTCTCCGTAAGTCTGTATCTTTCGGGACCATACGAGGGGCAGGGAAGAGGGAGACAGAGCCTGCAGCAGCTGGGAGGGACGGAAGCAGGGACCGCCCCGCCCCGGGAGGTGGGGCAGGAGACCGAGGCCGAGACGAGACCGAGGTGGAGAGGGACAGTTTTCACGAACGCCCAGACGCCGGGCCGCCTCGGGGGCTGGCCGAGGGCACAAGCCCTTTGCCCACTGCTGTCTGTCTGGGGCGGGAAAGGAAAGGAGTGGAAAGGGCGCGGGGACGCGCGTGTAGGTAGGCTGCGGGAGGAGGGCGCAGGCGTGTGCCCCTGGCGACAGCGCACGCGCGGCTGAGTAGGGGGCTGTGCCCTAAAGGTTTCCCCGACTTGGGCCTGGGGGAAGACGGCGACGCCAGGCTGCCAGGGCCGGCGCGGGGCAGAGGCCGGGCGGGCGCTGCGGGGCCGTGGCTTCCCGGAGGGCGCAAAAGCGTCAGGCACCTCCTTCGAGCCGGAATCGAACCAGCGACCTAAGGATGTCCGCGCCTAGCCAGCCTACAGTCCTCCGCTCTACCCGCTGAGCTACCGAAGGGTGCGCGCTCACACGCCTGGGTCGTTAGCGTTTCTCCGGGTGACGGAGGCCACCGCCCTGGCGTGCCGCCGCCCCCGCCCCCGCCTGCCTCGGCGGCGCGGTGGGAACCGCTGCGAAGGGAGCTGCCCCCGCGCCGCCCGCCGCCCGCCGCCCGCCGCGCCGCTTTCCCCGCGGGGCAGCGAGTGCCTGCGCTCGGCAGCTGCCCGGCCGGGGCCGGCCTCCCGGGTCGACGACTGTCCGCGGCCTGGGCTCGGGCTCTCGCCCGCTGCCTCAGTTCCCCACGCGTGCGGTGGGGGAGGGAGGCCCTGACCAGCAGAGGAGGAGAGCCCCCCCCCTCCCGGGACCCCGCAAGGCGCGCACCAGGTAGGCGGCTGCGACCGCCTCACTACCTGCTGGGTGTTTAAATGCCTTTGGTTCAAACTGATCCTTAGGCCAGAATGACATTTTCTGGCTATGCCGCCCGCCCTTCAAAGCCAATAGCATCCTTAAAAAAAAAAAAAAATTACATACTTATCTCCATAGAGACACAGAGAGAGGGGGGCAGAGGCACAAGCAGGCTCCATGCAGGGAGCCCGACGTGGGATTCGATCCACGGTCCCCTGGATCAAGCCCTGGGCTGCAGGCGGCGCCAAACCGCTGCGCCACCGGGGCTGCCCGGCCAATGGCGTCCTTGATTGATTTCTTTACTTTCGCCCCTGCGGCGAGATTTCTTATTTTTATTTTATGTATTTACTATTCCTATTGTTTAAAAAATAATAATGGAGAGTGGGAAGTGGAGGATTCAGATCAAGCCACTCCTCTGCTCAAAACCTATCAGTTGGGATCCCTGGGTGGCGCAGCGGTTTGGCGCCTGCCTTTGGCCCAGGGCCCGATCCTGGAGACCCGGGATCGAATCCCACGTCGGGCTCCCGGTGCATGGAGCCTGCTTCTCTCCCCTCCTGTGTCTCTGCCTCTCTCTCTCTCTCTCTCTCTCTCTGTGACTATCATGAATAAATAAATAAATCTTAAAAAAAAAAGAGTCCCATATTCAGGTGACTGAGCAAGCCAGGCACCCCCATCTAGAGCTTACTTAAACAAAATAGACACAACAAACACATAAACAAACCCTTTTGATTCACTCAGAAATAAAGTCTTAACAATGGCCTGCAAAGAGTGGAGCCGGCGCTTGAGATGCCTGGCGGTCCATTCTGGGGAAAGGCCAGCAGCGCCACGGTCCCCTGCGGGGACCCCTTACACGGGGCTGGACTCCCGAAGGGCACTACCAGAGGTGGAAGTCCAAATCAAGAGTGTCTGCCGGCGGTGCCCAAGGGGATCTCCGCAGCAGCGAGTACCTGCGGTGGATTTCCAGGCCGAACTGAGACGCCAAGAGGTGAGGCGGTTAAAGCAGTATTGGAACATCCAAATAGCTGATTTCCAAGTGGAATGAAAACACTATCCACGAAGGGGCGCCTGAATGGCTCAGTGGGTAAAGCGTCCGACTGGATTTCGGCTCATGTTATGAGCTGAGAGTCAGGAGATCGAGCCCTGTGATGGGCTCTGCGCTGAGCATGGAACTGCTTACGTTTCTCTCTCCTCCCTCTGCCCCTGCCCTTCCCCGTTCTCTTTCTTGCTCACTTGCGCTCTTCTCGTGCGCTCTCTCTCTCTCTCAAAGAAGAAGGAAGGAAGGAAGGAAGGAAGGAAGGAAGGAAGGCCATAAGAAAACAGTCTGACGATGATCTACAAGACCCTCATGATCTCACCCCCACCTAGTCCCCTCTCTGACTTAATTTTGTACAATTCTTCAAGGATGCTCTGGACCCGAGGCCTCCTTGCTAGTCACACACACTCCTACCCGGGCCTTTGCTCTAGGCCGTCTCTGCGCTCTGGGTGCTTCTCCCCAGGGAGCCATGACGGACTGCCTCACCCCCTTCAAGCCTTTGCTCATACAGCACCGTCTCACTGTAACCTCTTCTGACCATCCCGCTTTTCCACAGCAACCTGCCCCCCACTCAACTCCTGATGCCCTCTCCCTCCTCAGCGTTGGCTTTTCACAGCTCCTAACCCCTCACAACCCCACTGAATTACCTAGTGTGTCCACTGGCGGTTTTCTCCCGCTCCCCCTGCCCCTTCTGCAAAATATGAGCACCAAGAGGCCCTTCTGGCACCAATTCCCGAAGCGTCTGGCACAGCCTATATACTCACCAAACAGTTGTCAAGTGGACAAACTCTCAGTGTCATCAAAGAGGAGATGAGAATATAAAAGAGGGGGAAAAGAGAGAGAGAGAGAGAGAGAGAGAGAGAATATAAAAGAGGGGGCCGGGGCCAAGAGCCAGGGTTCAGCCAGGGGGAGGTGTGGAGTTATCTTGTTGGATCAGGAAGCAGGATCTCTTAGGTTGAGAACTGCAGAACTCTCTCAGCACAGAACCACCCCTCCAGACCGTGTCCTTCGCTGAGATTTGACCAGACTCCTTGCAGCAGCACAAGGTTCTGTCCCTAAGATGGACCGCCAGCCGGAGAGATTCGTGAAACAGCTGACACGGGCCCCCAACCCCTCTTTCGGAGGGCATCTGAAGGGTGGTGGGGGAAGGACAGGGCCCATCTCCGCGTCCCCGAGGGAGGAGAGCATCCCCACTTCCCTAGCTGCCAGCTCACTAACACGGCTGCCTACCAGCAGTTACACCGACCTCCCCCATCGGGAACTTTTCGCTTCCCCGACTGGCCTGAGCCCCCTTTCCCGCGTTCTTGCTGCCAAACGGCCACATCACCTCTGCACGATTGGGAATGGAGCTCAGCTCTTTGCCCTCCCGTCACTTTCGCTATTGTCTGCTGCGATTATCTTTGACAGGGTCCAAGTCAGAAAGCGCCAGAGGGCACCGGGTGGGGCCGCCCCGAGTGGGTGCTGGGGGGCAGGAGGAGGCCGAAGGGCGCCAGCCCCCGACTGCCCGCTGGGGCTCCCGGGAGACACGCGACCCGCTGCGGTGGAAGGGCACCGTTTAACGCTTGCCTTCCTTTTCTTGCTTGCAAACTTAGCATCGTGGTTTTCCTTCCAGCGTTTACTAGATCAGGCCACTACCGCGCGTCCTGAAGAAGCGCTTTCCCTCAGAGAGACGCCGTCAATGAACATCGCCGGGGATTCTCCTTCGGGCGGCTTAGCACTGCGGGGCAGCCGGCGGAAAGGCCTTTCCTGAGTTTTCGATTGTATTTTCAAATGAGTTTCGAACACGCGAGGACACAAATGGGCTGAAACGTTCTTGGTGCCGAAAGGAAGGCGACACCGAACCCCGGCCCTGAGCCACCACCACTCCCGCGGGGCTCCAGCGGACCCCGCCTTCTCGGGTCTCCGATCCGGGTGCCGCCTCCCGGCCGCCCGGCCCCCACCCCGGCCCCCACCCCGGCCCCCACCCCGGCCCCCACCCCGGCCGCCTCCCCTCCAGGCGTCCGCCGCCGCCGCGGCCAAAGACTGGGACGTCCGCCCGGCGTCCCAGAGCCGGGGACCGGACTGGGGGGTGGGGACGTCACGACGGGGGCGTGGCGTACGCAGATGAGCGGGCGCGCAGAGGCCGCTGGTCCGGCAGCGCCGGGGCCCGCGGGGCCCGCGTGGGGCGAGACGAAGGCGCCGGAGGCGGTGCGTGGGGTGGACGCAGGTGTCCGCGGGGGTGGCGCGGGGGGACGGGGTGCGGAGGCGGCGGGCGTGAAGTGACCGTGTGTAAGGAGTGGGGCGAGCGCGAGGGTGTGTGCGTCGGGGCGGGGAGCAACTCATACTTACCTGGCAGGGGAGATACCATGATCACGAAGGTGGTTTTCCCAGGGCGAGGCTTATCCATTGCACTCCGGATGTGCTGACCCCTGCGATTTCCCCAAATGTGGGAAACTCGACTGCATAATTTGTGGTAGTGGGGGACTGCGTTCGCGCTTTCCCCTGGCTTTTCTCGGTAGAAAGAAAGAGATGCTCGGCTCGTTTCGCGCTTTCCATCGCCTGCCCACGGTTCTTTCTCACCGGGCTCTGTTACGTTCTTGTCGTTCAGTAGCCTCAGTCGCGGCAAGGCGTGAGCTTGGTCGCACGACAGCGCTTCCTCTCGCAGTTCTTCCGAGTAGCTAAGTTGAGGACCGTGCTGTGCTGTGCTGTGCTGTGCTGCCAACGTAGGAGTCCTCTGGAGACCTCGGTACGTCGAGCTTGAGGGCTTTTGAGCGAATGCTCGAGAGTTGCGAGAGGTATGCGGGGTGGCCGTCGAAGGCGGGCGCGGGCGGTCACGCCTACTCCAGAGAAGGTAGTTCCTGCGCCGCATCCGACAGCCAAGCCGGCCGGGTAGCGGGTTGCTGGGGAAGAATCGGGAGTCCCTTGGTACGGAGGTCAGTTTGCATTGCACGTGAGTCGCGGGCCTTTCTTTAAAGCGGTGGGAAGAGGGGCCCGGCGCCACACCGGGGGGACATACCCTGGGTTCCGGAATTGCATGCAGAATTAACAAATTTTTCCCAGTGGCTTTAGGAGGACCCGTGGGCCTGAGCCCCTCCACCGGAGGCCGCCGTAGAGTTCATCTCTACCGAGCTTTCCGGGAAGGTCTGGCACTGTCCTTCTCCTCACTCCCAAGTACGTATGTATACGTGTGGATACGTGTGGAGGCCGCGTAGGCCCGTCGCATGGACGGGAGACCGGGCGAGACCAGCCGGCCGTCTCAAAAAGACCTTCCAGGGACGCCCGGGTGGCTCAGCGCTTGAGCGCCTGCCTTCGGCCCAGGGCGCGATCCTGGAGACCGGGGATCGAGTCCCGCATCGGGCCCCCTGCCTGGAGCCTGCTTCGGTCTCCGCCTGTGTGTCTGCCTCTCGGGGTCTCTCCTGAATGAATAGCACAGCGCGTATACTGTGTCTCATGAATAAGTAAATAAAAATCTTTTTAAAAGAATACGTGGGGGATAGATCCCAGGGTACGAATTGCATGCCTCGCCTGTCAAAAAGCCTAAAGTGTATTGTATCATCACGGGTTGTGCTGTAACTTTGCCATTACTATCTTTGCAGCAATTAGTAGTTATATTGACTCAAACCAGTACCGTTGTGAAGGTGAGAGGAAAAACTCACCAATGCGTTTACTTATTCCTAAGGTGTTTATAGTTAACGGGGATTCCTTTCTTTTATTCAAACCCCTCCAATCAAGTCGGTTTACAAAACATTTTTGGATCAAATGTAGGGCTGGAGTATCTCTGATACATACTAGTTTTACTTTAGTATTAAAAAAAAAAAAAAAGGTTATCAAGGAAGATGGCCCACATGTAATCTACCAGTAATCACTAATAATTGAAGTGTTGAAGTTAAATCTGACCATACCTATATACTGTGTGGAGGCCGAGAAAATCAAGGCCATTCCACCTCAAGTTTAGCGTTAGCACAAGTACAGCCATCTCAGGCCCCTGTGAATAAGAGCTGAACTCTAGAGGGAAAACCGCAGAACGCCCTTGACCGAGACAGAAAGTCCCATGTTGGAATGAAAACAGAAATTCCTCCAGCCCTTCTGAAAATCCCCTAGACCAGCCCATAAAGACCCAGCTGTAACCCACCTCGGGGTCCGAGTCCCTGCTCCGCTGTGTCGGGCACACTTGGACCCAGGCTCGAGCTTGCTAATAAACCCTCGTGTACTTGCATCGGTGTCGGCTCCTCGGTGGTTTTCTCGGATTCGCAATCTTGGGCACAACAACGGAGAGTGGGGAGTGGGATTAGTTGGAAATCTGTAACTGTAGGGAATCAGTACCTTTTCAGTTGCATTCGGTAGCAATATGTTATTCTAGGGAACTTAGGTGTCAAGTCCTTGTGAAAACCATTGTCCAGTCCTCCTGAAGTCAGTGCTGGCTGTACTTGGAAAAACTTGAATCCAACTGTTGTTTCCTTTACTTTTCTTTCACTTTGACAGCAAATAAGTGACCTCGGTGAACCTTTTCAAAAAGTGTAGCGGCCACTGCCACAGCTTTCGAAGCACTAGCCCAGGAACCAGCGTCCAGAACTGAGAAATAGACTATTACTTTATAGCCGAATTCAATTTTTGAGTTGACTCCACTAGCAGCATCTTTTTATTTATTTATTTGTTATTTTTTAAAAAGATTTTATTTATTCATTCACAAGAGACACACAGAGAGAGGCAGAGACACAGGCAGAGGGAGAAGCAGAGGTTCCCTGCAGGGAACCCGACGCGGGACTCGATCCAGGGACTCCAGGATCACACCCTGGGCCGAGGGCAGGCGCCAAACGGCTGAGCCACCCAGGCGTCCTAGTATCTTTATTTTTAAGACAAAATAAGTGGAAAGGTTTTTCAAATTTTGGAAAAAGTGGAGGGAATGACTATAGCTGATTTCATTCCTTCAAAATATTTTTCTCGGGCAGCCCGGGTGGCTCAGCGGTTTGGCGCCGCCTTCAAGCCCGGGGTGTGATTCTGGAGTCCCGGGATCGAGTCCCACGTCGGGCTCCCTGCATGGAGCCTGCTTCTCTCTCCCTGCCTGTGTCTCTGCCTGACTCTCTCTGTCTCTCTGTGTGTCTCATGAATAAATGAGTAAAAGCTTTAAAAAAAAAATTTTTTTTTTTCTCCTAAGGAACCCAACCACAGGATCTTGGGAATTTTCATGCAGTGTTTTCAGTGGTTTTGCCTGTTCTGTAAAACCTGAAGCCTACTGTCTGTCTACAATACCCTAGTAGTCCACCAATTTTTAATTTTTTTTATTTTTTTGGTAGCATACCAAACTTTGAGTTTGGTGACTTTGAGACTGTAACTTCGTAACGCTTTGCAGGCCTTAGCTGACATGTCCTAAATGTTATACTTCAGTTTCACAATTATTGCAATGTTGAGGCCCTATGTCCCTTTGAAGCAAGGGATTGTAACAAAGCCCAAATGCCCATTTCACATTGGCTCACCCAGGGATCCCCTAAATAAATAAAATCTTTAAAAAAAGAATGGGCTACTTACAACTAGGCACAGTTACAAAAAAAAAAAAAAAAAGGAAATCCATACATTGCCAATACCTCCTCACTCTCCCTCTTTATAAACAGCTCCCACCCACTGCCCCCTTGCAGACAGCCTCTCCTCTGCTAACCTGCCGCTGCTCCCTTGTGCTGTATCCCATAAACTTCTGTCTCCTTTGTTCTGTCTCAGGTGGATTCTATAACTGCCTGAGCCACCTGTTTCCACCAAAATGCCGCCCCATATTTGTGGGCCCCCATCGGATCTGGACAGACACCACAAGGGATGCTGTGAGTTATGAGGGTGGAGAAATGTAGGAAGTCAGAAACATTGCAGGCGACAGGTCTTTCTCTTCAATAACCTCCCTCTCATTTGGAATGGGTAAGCCTATGAGAATTCAGATGTGCAGACTGAAGAGGGTTCCTTTGACTTGAATAAGTTAATACATTTGTAGAAGTCCTTAGAAGAGCCTCATCCCAAGTGAATGCATTATTGCATGTGTAGGATTAGTATCATTCTAAGAGAAAAGTTAAAAATTATTTGAATAGGGATGTCTGGGTGGCTCAGGGCGTGATCCCAGGATCCAGGATCGAGTCCCATATTGGGCTTCTTGCAGGGAGCCTACTTCTCCCTCTACCTATGTCTCTGCCTCTCTCTGTGTATCTCCCATAAATAAATAAATAAAATCTCTTAAAAATTATTTGAATAGACAAAGAAAAATTGAGAACGATGAAAGAGGAACTGTGATGTGAGGATGGCAGTTTCTCTCTCACAAAACCATCTTCCTCTTTTCTCTGTTGCCCCTGCTCCCTCTGGTCCTCCAGCATCCCTTTATCCCTTCCAGCTTCAAATCAACTCCTGGGGAGAGAGAAAAAGATGAAGGCACAACTTCTTTACTGGTATTAAGTCACCTGCTCTGTTTGAGGGCACAGATTCGTGTGCTTCCAGTCCTACCCATGTCATGTCAGTTCAGGTTCCAGCTCCAAGAGATCCTTGCCATACATACCATATAGTTAGGAGTAGAGTTGACTGGAGATGATTAGAGCATAATTGAGACTTGGAAGAAAGACTGTGTCTCCCATGAAGGCCAAAGGATGGAGAATAGCTGTACTTAGAGAAAGGCAAACCAGAAGCTTAGGTTGTAAATTCAATATGGGAAAAGAAACCAACATTCTGTATTTTTCTTTTTCTGATGTGAAGTAAACCAGCCCTTCAAATCCAGATTAATTTTTTTTTAAAGATTTTTATTTATTTATTCATGATAGTCACAGAGAGAGAGAGAGAGAGAGAGGCAGAGACACAGGCAGAGGGAGAAGCAGGCTCCATGCACCGGGGGCCCGATGTGGGATTCGATCCCGGGTCTCCAGGATCGCGCCCTGGGCCAAAGGCAGGCGCCAAACCGCTGCGCCACCCAGGGATCCCTCAAATCCAGATTAAGAGCAAAGCTAGGGATGCATGGGTGGCTCAGCAGTTCAGCATCTGCCTTCGGCCCAGGGTGTGATCCCAGAGTCCTAGAATCAAGTCCCACATCAGGTTCCCTGCACGGAGCCTGCTTCTCCCTCGCCTGTGTTTCTGTCTCTCTCTCCGTGTCTCTCATGAATAAATAAATAGAATCATTAAAAAAAAAAAAAGAGCAAAGCTAAAAACCATTGAGAAACAACTCAGCCTCCACCATCTCATCCTTCACATGCCCTTCTGACCAGCTGTTATCATTCAAAAGCTGCTTTTTCTGTATCCCAGGAAGGCTGCCAAAGTTTACAGTGTGTTTCCACTTAACAGCTCCACTGGTGGGGATGTGCACGGGCTGCTCTCTGTGGAATTCTGCAACCAGAAGACTTGGCTCCTTGGATGGAGCAAGCACACTGGGGACTATGTGACTTACCACACCAAGGAGTATTCATGACCAAGGGAAGCCAACTCTCTGCCACATCCCCTCCCACCCCCCAATGTGGAAGAACTGAGAGCTTTAGAGAACTATCCAGAGGCAAATTGAAGCCTTTACTGCTACAGGTAAGCTAGCAGAAATTACAGTGTTGTGCCACAAGACCTCAAGTTCCATACTAATTTCCATCAGCAATTTGCTGATTGAAATTTTTCAGAATGGGGCACCCCCGGTGGCTCAGCAGTTTAGCGCTGCCTTGGGCCCAGGGTGTGATCCTGGAGACCTGGGATCGAGTCCCACATCGGGCTCCCTGCATGGAGCCTGCTTCTCCCTCTGCCTGTGTCTGTGCCTCTCTGTGTGTGTGTCTCTCGTGAATGAATAAAAATCTTAAAAAAAAAAAATTCTCAGAATGTACAGGGGCAAGGATCCAGGTGCAAATCAGAAGTGCTATCAATCTAATCACCTTTCTCTCAGCTCTCATACTATCCAAACTCAAGTCAGGGTGGTGGCAGGATGGCAAGGGCACACTGTTGTTCAGATCTCCTCAGCAGCTGTACAGTTTGGGGACAATTTTTTTTTAAAGATTTTATTATTTATTCATGAGAGATACAAATAGAGAGGCAGAGACATAGGCAGAGGGAGAAGCGGGAAGCCTGATGTGGGACTAGATCCTAGGACCCCGAGATCCCAACTTGAGCCTAAGGCAGATGCTCAAACACTGAGCCACTCAGGTGCCCATTTTGGGAACATCTAAAGGAAGAATGAAGGGCAGCCCAGGTGGCTCAGTGGTTTAGCGCCGCCTTCAGCCCAGGGCGTGATCCTGGAGACCCAAGATGGAGGCCCACATCCAGCTCCCCGCGTGGAGCCTGCTTCTTCCTCTGCCTCTCTCTCTCTCTCTGTGCCTCTCATGAATAAACAAATAAAATCTTAAAAAAAAAAAATAAAGGAAGAATGAAGGAAGGGCACCTGGTTGGCTCAGTGACTTGATTTCAGCTCAGGTCATGATCTCAGGGTTGTGGGAATTGAGCCCTGTGTCAGGCTCCATGATGAGAATGGAGCCTAGTTAAGATTCTCTCCTTCTCTCTCTGCTCCTCTATCTTTAAAATAAACAAATAAATCTTAAAAAAAAAATGAAGGAATTTAAAACTGTTGTGGGACGCCTGGGTGGCTCAGCAGTTGAGCATCTGCCTTCAGCTCAGGGCATGATCCTGGGGTCCAGGGATAGAGTCCCACATCAGGCTTCCTGTGGGGAGCCTGCTTTTTCCCCTGCCTATGTCTCTCATGAATAAATAAATAAAATCATTTAAATGAATGAATGAATGAATTTAAAAAAATTGCTGTTGTTACCTGCTCAGAAAAATAAGAGATTAATCCCTACTCTGGAAAACCTATGAAGAGAGCAAAAGAAGGAAAAGCTGTATGTATGTTATTAGTGGGACAGGATGGACATAGGAAGAAGGATTGTAGACAGAAACTCCAGAGGGACGCCTGGGTGGCTCAGCGGTTGAGCATCTGCCTTCAGCTCAGGGTGTGATCCCAGACCTGGGATCGAGTCTTGCATCAGGTTCCCTGCATTGAACCTGTTTTTCCCTCTGCCTGTGTCTCTGCCTCTCAGTGTGTGTGTCTCTCATGAATAAAATCTTTTAAAAAAAGAAAAAAAAAATAGTAAATGGTTCAAAGTTGACTGAGAAAATCTCTGAGGTAGGAACTGGTTAGCCAACTACATGCACCAAAAACTTTTCTTGGGGGTGCCTGGGTGGCTCAGTCGGTTGAGCCTCGGACTTTTGATTTTGGCTCAGTTCATGATCTCAGAACTGGTAGAATCGAGTCCCAAGACAGGTTCCATGCTGAGCATGGAGCCTGCTGAAGGTACTTTCCCCCTCTCTCTGCTCCCACCAACTTCTTCTCTCTTGCTCTCTACATACATACATACATACATACATACATACATACATACATAAATAAATAAATAAATAAGTAAAAAATAAAAAAAGAAACAACTTTTCCTTGGCCTAATAGAGCCTTACCTTTTCTGCTAGATACTGGTACTGCTTATTCAGTAGTTTCCTGGAAATGTCTTCCTTTCCAGCTGGTGAGAGATCAATATAGGTTGTTGGTTTTTCAGGTCACCTTTCTAGTTGTTCTTTCCTCTGCAGTTCCTATATAGATAGACCTTCTGAGGAACGTGTTTTTACTTTGTTCTGATTCTTCTGTTAACCTGCTGGGGAAGACTTGCTGTGCAAACTAAAGGCTACCATACCCTATATTATAGATGAAATATTTGTGAAGCTCCCTGGAGACAAAAGTCCCTAATTTGCTATGTGCCTTCTGAAAGAAAAGAGGTATGGCAGAGAATGATAATCTCACAGAGCACTGGAAAGGAACTCAGAGTTGAAAGAAATGGTGTACAGAGTTGGGTTTAGGGAATAATGGTACTGATTTAATTAAAGATATAGGGATCCCTGGGTGGCGCAGCGGTTTGGCGCCTGCCTTTGGCCCAGGGCACGATACTGGAGACCTGGGATCGAATCCCACGTCGGGCTCCCGGTGCATGGAGCCTGCTTCTCCCTCTGCCTGTGTCTCTGCCTCTCTCTCTCTCACTGTGTGCCTATCATAAATAAATAAAAAATTAGAAAAAAAAAGTGTTTAATTAAAGATATAGACTAAATGAAAATAACTGAAAGGATAAACCAAACTCAGGTGTAAAACAATATCCTTTGTCAAGAACTCAATTAGAAGGGAAAAAAACTGAAAACCAACCAACCAAACAACAACAACAACAACAACAAAAAAAAAAAAACAGTGATGAAAGAATTAGAAAAACAAGGTATTTTAATAATTTTAAGAGTAGTCTATAAGGAAGTAATTTAATTTGATACAATAGTTGACTAATATGTAGATTTGTATAAGATCTTAGAAAAGTTGGTATCCCTGGGTGGCTCAGTGGTTCAGTGCCTGCCTTCACCCAGGGTGTGATTCTGGAGTCCCCGGGGATTGAGTCTCACATTGGGCTCCCTGCATGGAGCCTGTTTCTCCCTCTGCCTGTGTCTCTCTGCCTCTCTCTATGTCTGTCATGAATAAATAAGTAAAATCTTTAAAGAGAAAAAAAGAAAACTTACTACTCTATTAACATGCACTCCTGTAGTTTCTAACTGCAATTATTTTGACTTTAAGTATCGTCAACTGCAAACCTTATTTCTGTAGTTGATTTATGTTCTGCTTTTTCTTTCCCTCTGGTGGACTAGTCTAAATCATTTTTGCTTTTACTTGTGGAATCCATGGAAAGAATTTCTCAAGGAAATCAGGACTCCAATTTTCTCTAGTCCTTTACAGGAACAGAGAGAATCGTCGACCAGAGGGATTCATAATTATTCAATATGTAAATAATGTGCTGGTAGCCTCCCAAACTAAAGGCCAATGTGAAATGGGCATTTGGGCTTTGTTACAATCCCTTGCTTCAAAGGGACATAGGGCCTCAACATTGCAATAATTGTGAAACTGAAGTATAACATTTAGGACATGTCAGCTAAGGCCTGCAAAGCGTTACGAAGTTACAGTCTCAAAGTCACCAAACTCAAAGTTTGGTATGCTACCAAAAAAATAAAAAAAATTAAAAATTGGTGGACTACTAGGGTATTGTAGACAGACAGTAGGCTTCAGGTTTTACAGAACAGGCAAAACCACTGAAAACACTGCATGAAAATTCCCAAGATCCTGTGGTTGGGTTCCTTAGGAGAAAAAAAAAAATTTTTTTTTTAAAGCTTTTACTCATTTATTCATGAGACACACAGAGAGACAGAGAGAGTCAGGCAGAGACACAGGCAGGGAGAGAGAAGCAGGCTCCATGCAGGGAGCCCGACGTGGGACTCGATCCCGGGACTCCAGAATCACACCCCGGGCTTGAAGGCGGCGCCAAACCGCTGAGCCACCCGGGCTGCCCGAGAAAAATATTTTGAAGGAATGAAATCAGCTATAGTCATTCCCTCCACTTTTTCCAAAATTTGAAAAACCTTTCCACTTATTTTGTCTTAAAAATAAAGATACTAGGACGCCTGGGTGGCTCAGCCGTTTGGCGCCTGCCCTCGGCCCAGGGTGTGATCCTGGAGTCCCTGGATCGAGTCCCGCGTCGGGTTCCCTGCAGGGAACCTCTGCTTCTCCCTCTGCCTGTGTCTCTGCCTCTCTCTGTGTGTCTCTTGTGAATGAATAAATAAAATCTTTTTAAAAAATAACAAATAAATAAATAAAAAGATGCTGCTAGTGGAGTCAACTCAAAAATTGAATTCGGCTATAAAGTAATAGTCTATTTCTCAGTTCTGGACGCTGGTTCCTGGGCTAGTGCTTCGAAAGCTGTGGCAGTGGCCGCTACACTTTTTGAAAAGGTTCACCGAGGTCACTTATTTGCTGTCAAAGTGAAAGAAAAGTAAAGGAAACAACAGTTGGATTCAAGTTTTTCCAAGTACAGCCAGCACTGACTTCAGGAGGACTGGACAATGGTTTTCACAAGGACTTGACACCTAAGTTCCCTAGAATAACATATTGCTACCGAATGCAACTGAAAAGGTACTGATTCCCTACAGTTACAGATTTCCAACTAATCCCACTCCCCACTCTCCGTTGTTGTGCCCAAGATTGCGAATCCGAGAAAACCACCGAGGAGCCGACACCGATGCAAGTACACGAGGGTTTATTAGCAAGCTCGAGCCTGGGTCCAAGTGTGCCCGACACAGCGGAGCAGGGACTCGGACCCCGAGGTGGGTTACAGCTGGGTCTTTATGGGCTGGTCTAGGGGATTTTCAGAAGGGCTGGAGGAATTTCTGTTTTCATTCCAACATGGGACTTTCTGTCTCGGTCAAGGGCGTTCTGCGGTTTTCCCTCTAGAGTTCAGCTCTTATTCACAGGGGCCTGAGATGGCTGTACTTGTGCTAACGCTAAACTTGAGGTGGAATGGCCTTGATTTTCTCGGCCTCCACACAGTATATAGGTATGGTCAGATTTAACTTCAACACTTCAATTATTAGTGATTACTGGTAGATTACATGTGGGCCATCTTCCTTGATAACCTTTTTTTTTTTTTTAATACTAAAGTAAAACTAGTATGTATCAGAGATACTCCAGCCCTACATTTGATCCAAAAATGTTTTGTAAACCGACTTGATTGGAGGGGTTTGAATAAAAGAAAGGAATCCCCGTTAACTATAAACACCTTAGGAATAAGTAAACGCATTGGTGAGTTTTTCCTCTCACCTTCACAACGGTACTGGTTTGAGTCAATATAACTACTAATTGCTGCAAAGATAGTAATGGCAAAGTTACAGCACAACCCGTGATGATACAATACACTTTAGGCTTTTTGACAGGCGAGGCATGCAATTCGTACCCTGGGATCTATCCCCCACGTATTCTTTTAAAAAGATTTTTATTTACTTATTCATGAGACACAGTATACGCGCTGTGCTATTCATTCAGGAGAGACCCCGAGAGGCAGACACACAGGCGGAGACCGAAGCAGGCTCCAGGCAGGGGGCCCGATGCGGGACTCGATCCCCGGTCTCCAGGATCGCGCCCTGGGCCGAAGGCAGGCGCTCAAGCGCTGAGCCACCCGGGCGTCCCTGGAAGGTCTTTTTGAGACGGCCGGCTGGTCTCGCCCGGTCTCCCGTCCATGCGACGGGCCTACGCGGCCTCCACACGTATCCACACGTATACATACGTACTTGGGAGTGAGGAGAAGGACAGTGCCAGACCTTCCCGGAAAGCTCGGTAGAGATGAACTCTACGGCGGCCTCCGGTGGAGGGGCTCAGGCCCACGGGTCCTCCTAAAGCCACTGGGAAAAATTTGTTAATTCTGCATGCAATTCCGGAACCCAGGGTATGTCCCCCCGGTGTGGCGCCGGGCCCCTCTTCCCACCGCTTTAAAGAAAGGCCCGCGACTCACGTGCAATGCAAACTGACCTCCGTACCAAGGGACTCCCGATTCTTCCCCAGCAACCCGCTACCCGGCCGGCTTGGCTGTCGGATGCGGCGCAGGAACTACCTTCTCTGGAGTAGGCGTGACCGCCCGCGCCCGCCTTCGACGGCCACCCCGCATACCTCTCGCAACTCTCGAGCATTCGCTCAAAAGCCCTCAAGCTCGACGTACCGAGGTCTCCAGAGGACTCCTACGTTGGCAGCACAGCACAGCACAGCACAGCACAGCACAGCACAGCACAGCACAGCACAGCACAGCACAGCACGGTCCTCAACTTAGCTACTCGGAAGAACTGCGAGAGGAAGCGCTGTCGTGCGACCAAGCTCACGCCTTGCCGCGACTGAGGCTACTGAACGACAAGAACGTAACAGAGCCCGGTGAGAAAGAACCGTGGGCAGGCGATGGAAAGCGCGAAACGAGCCGAGCATCTCTTTCTTTCTACCGAGAAAAGCCAGGGGAAAGCGCGAACGCAGTCCCCCACTACCACAAATTATGCAGTCGAGTTTCCCACATTTGGGGAAATCGCAGGGGTCAGCACATCCGGAGTGCAATGGATAAGCCTCGCCCTGGGAAAACCACCTTCGTGATCATGGTATCTCCCCTGCCAGGTAAGTATGAGTTGCTCCCCGCCCCGACGCACACACCCTCGCGCTCGCCCCACTCCTTACACACGGTCACTTCACGCCCGCCGCCTCCGCACCCCGTCCCCCCGCGCCACCCCCGCGGACACCTGCGTCCACCCCACGCACCGCCTCCGGCGCCTTCGTCTCGCCCCACGCGGGCCCCGCGGGCCCCGGCGCTGCCGGACCAGCGGCCTCTGCGCGCCCGCTCATCTGCGTACGCCACGCCCCCGTCGTGACGTCCCCACCCCCCAGTCCGGTCCCCGGCTCTGGGACGCCGGGCGGACGTCCCAGTCTTTGGCCGCGGCGGCGGCGGACGCCTGGAGGGGAGGCGGCCGGGGTGGGGGCCGGGGTGGGGGCCGGGGTGGGGGCCGGGGTGGGGGCCGGGCGGCCGGGAGGCGGCACCCGGATCGGAGACCCGAGAAGGCGGGGTCCGCTGGAGCCCCGCGGGAGTGGTGGTGGCTCAGGGCCGGGGTTCGGTGTCGCCTTCCTTTCGGCACCAAGAACGTTTCAGCCCATTTGTGTCCTCGCGTGTTCGAAACTCATTTGAAAATACAATCGAAAACTCAGGAAAGGCCTTTCCGCCGGCTGCCCCGCAGTGCTAAGCCGCCCGAAGGAGAATCCCCGGCGATGTTCATTGACGGCGTCTCTCTGAGGGAAAGCGCTTCTTCAGGACGCGCGGTAGTGGCCTGATCTAGTAAACGCTGGAAGGAAAACCACGATGCTAAGTTTGCAAGCAAGAAAAGGAAGGCAAGCGTTAAACGGTGCCCTTCCACCGCAGCGGGTCGCGTGTCTCCCGGGAGCCCCAGCGGGCAGTCGGGGGCTGGCGCCCTTCGGCCTCCTCCTGCCCCCCAGCACCCACTCGGGGCGGCCCCACCCGGTGCCCTCTGGCGCTTTCTGACTTGGACCCTGTCAAAGATAATCGCAGCAGACAATAGCGAAAGTGACGGGAGGGCAAAGAGCTGAGCTCCATTCCCAATCGTGCAGAGGTGATGTGGCCGTTTGGCAGCAAGAACGCGGGAAAGGGGGCTCAGGCCAGTCGGGGAAGCGAAAAGTTCCCGATGGGGGAGGTCGGTGTAACTGCTGGTAGGCAGCCGTGTTAGTGAGCTGGCAGCTAGGGAAGTGGGGATGCTCTCCTCCCTCGGGGACGCGGAGATGGGCCCTGTCCTTCCCCCACCACCCTTCAGATGCCCTCCGAAAGAGGGGTTGGGGGCCCGTGTCAGCTGTTTCACGAATCTCTCCGGCTGGCGGTCCATCTTAGGGACAGAACCTTGTGCTGCTGCAAGGAGTCTGGTCAAATCTCAGCGAAGGACACGGTCTGGAGGGGTGGTTCTGTGCTGAGAGAGTTCTGCAGTTCTCAACCTAAGAGATCCTGCTTCCTGATCCAACAAGATAACTCCACACCTCCCCCTGGCTGAACCCTGGCTCTTGGCCCCGGCCCCCTCTTTTATATTCTCTCTCTCTCTCTCTCTCTCTTTTCCCCCTCTTTTATATTCTCATCTCCTCTTTGATGACACTGAGAGTTTGTCCACTTGACAACTGTTTGGTGAGTATATAGGCTGTGCCAGACGCTTCGGGAATTGGTGCCAGAAGGGCCTCTTGGTGCTCATATTTTGCAGAAGGGGCAGGGGGAGCGGGAGAAAACCGCCAGTGGACACACTAGGTAATTCAGTGGGGTTGTGAGGGGTTAGGAGCTGTGAAAAGCCAACGCTGAGGAGGGAGAGGGCATCAGGAGTTGAGTGGGGGGCAGGTTGCTGTGGAAAAGCGGGATGGTCAGAAGAGGTTACAGTGAGACGGTGCTGTATGAGCAAAGGCTTGAAGGGGGTGAGGCAGTCCGTCATGGCTCCCTGGGGAGAAGCACCCAGAGCGCAGAGACGGCCTAGAGCAAAGGCCCGGGTAGGAGTGTGTGTGACTAGCAAGGAGGCCTCGGGTCCAGAGCATCCTTGAAGAATTGTACAAAATTAAGTCAGAGAGGGGACTAGGTGGGGGTGAGATCATGAGGGTCTTGTAGATCATCGTCAGACTGTTTTCTTATGGCCTTCCTTCCTTCCTTCCTTCCTTCCTTCCTTCCTTCCTTCTTCTTTGAGAGAGAGAGAGAGCGCACGAGAAGAGCGCAAGTGAGCAAGAAAGAGAACGGGGAAGGGCAGGGGCAGAGGGAGGAGAGAGAAACGTAAGCAGTTCCATGCTCAGCGCAGAGCCCATCACAGGGCTCGATCTCCTGACTCTCAGCTCATAACATGAGCCGAAATCCAGTCGGACGCTTTACCCACTGAGCCATTCAGGCGCCCCTTCGTGGATAGTGTTTTCATTCCACTTGGAAATCAGCTATTTGGATGTTCCAATACTGCTTTAACCGCCTCACCTCTTGGCGTCTCAGTTCGGCCTGGAAATCCACCGCAGGTACTCGCTGCTGCGGAGATCCCCTTGGGCACCGCCGGCAGACACTCTTGATTTGGACTTCCACCTCTGGTAGTGCCCTTCGGGAGTCCAGCCCCGTGTAAGGGGTCCCCGCAGGGGACCGTGGCGCTGCTGGCCTTTCCCCAGAATGGACCGCCAGGCATCTCAAGCGCCGGCTCCACTCTTTGCAGGCCATTGTTAAGACTTTATTTCTGAGTGAATCAAAAGGGTTTGTTTATGTGTTTGTTGTGTCTATTTTGTTTAAGTAAGCTCTAGATGGGGGTGCCTGGCTTGCTCAGTCACCTGAATATGGGACTCTTTTTTTTTTAAGATTTATTTATTTATTCATGATAGTCACAGAGAGAGAGAGAGAGAGAGAGAGGCAGAGACACAGGAGGGGAGAGAAGCAGGCTCCATGCACCGGGAGCCCGACGTGGGATTCGATCCCGGGTCTCCAGGATCGGGCCCTGGGCCAAAGGCAGGCGCCAAACCGCTGCGCCACCCAGGGATCCCAACTGATAGGTTTTGAGCAGAGGAGTGGCTTGATCTGAATCCTCCACTTCCCACTCTCCATTATTATTTTTTAAACAATAGGAATAGTAAATACATAAAATAAAAATAAGAAATCTCGCCGCAGGGGCGAAAGTAAAGAAATCAATCAAGGACGCCATTGGCCGGGCAGCCCCGGTGGCGCAGCGGTTTGGCGCCGCCTGCAGCCCAGGGCTTGATCCAGGGGACCGTGGATCGAATCCCACGTCGGGCTCCCTGCATGGAGCCTGCTTGTGCCTCTGCCCCCCTCTCTCTGTGTCTCTATGGAGATAAGTATGTAATTTTTTTTTTTTTTTTAAGGATGCTATTGGCTTTGAAGGGCGGGCGGCATAGCCAGAAAATGTCATTCTGGCCTAAGGATCAGTTTGAACCAAAGGCATTTAAACACCCAGCAGGTAGTGAGGCGGTCGCAGCCGCCTACCTGGTGCGCGCCTTGCGGGGTCCCGGGAGGGGGGGGCTCTCCTCCTCTGCTGGTCAGGGCCTCCCTCCCCCACCGCACGCGTGGGGAACTGAGGCAGCGGGCGAGAGCCCGAGCCCAGGCCGCGGACAGTCGTCGACCCGGGAGGCCGGCCCCGGCCGGGCAGCTGCCGAGCGCAGGCACTCGCTGCCCCGCGGGGAAAGCGGCGCGGCGGGCGGCGGGCGGCGGGCGGCGCGGGGGCAGCTCCCTTCGCAGCGGTTCCCACCGCGCCGCCGAGGCAGGCGGGGGCGGGGGCGGCGGCACGCCAGGGCGGTGGCCTCCGTCACCCGGAGAAACGCTAACGACCCAGGCGTGTGAGCGCGCACCCTTCGGTAGCTCAGCGGGTAGAGCGGAGGACTGTAGGCTGGCTAGGCGCGGACATCCTTAGGTCGCTGGTTCGATTCCGGCTCGAAGGAGGTGCCTGACGCTTTTGCGCCCTCCGGGAAGCCACGGCCCCGCAGCGCCCGCCCGGCCTCTGCCCCGCGCCGGCCCTGGCAGCCTGGCGTCGCCGTCTTCCCCCAGGCCCAAGTCGGGGAAACCTTTAGGGCACAGCCCCCTACTCAGCCGCGCGTGCGCTGTCGCCAGGGGCACACGCCTGCGCCCTCCTCCCGCAGCCTACCTACACGCGCGTCCCCGCGCCCTTTCCACTCCTTTCCTTTCCCGCCCCAGACAGACAGCAGTGGGCAAAGGGCTTGTGCCCTCGGCCAGCCCCCGAGGCGGCCCGGCGTCTGGGCGTTCGTGAAAACTGTCCCTCTCCACCTCGGTCTCGTCTCGGCCTCGGTCTCCTGCCCCACCTCCCGGGGCGGGGCGGTCCCTGCTTCCGTCCCTCCCAGCTGCTGCAGGCTCTGTCTCCCTCTTCCCTGCCCCTCGTATGGTCCCGAAAGATACAGACTTACGGAGACAGAAGACCGCCTGATCTACTCGGTGGGACGGGACTAGCACACCTCAGGGTGCTAGTTCCCAAGCCATTGCCCACCGCGCGCTCGCGTCGAGGCGGACGTTGGCCGAAGCGAGATGCCGCGGGGGCCCCCACGGGCCTGGCCGTGGTGATGAGCAAGAACCTCGGAGGCGCCTTCGGGTCTCTGGTCGACGGGAGGACCCTCGAGGCTTCCCGTGCCGTTGCACCTGTCCCTGCAGCCGCGGGGGGGCAGCGTTCCCGCCGAGGGAGCAGGGACGGCTCGCACGCCGCGCCACACCCGCACCTCCGCAGTCAGCCGGGGCGCCGATTCTCCTGCTGCACGTGTGCGTGTGGCCCGGGGAGGTGAGACACACGCAACACTTCCACCTTGTCCGCTCTCCGGCCTCCGACCGCTGGGGTCTCCACCTGCAGAAAGGGGCAGGGGGGAAGGAAGGGGAGACTGGCCCCCAAAGCGCAGACTTAGAGCTGAGGGAGAGCCGGGGAGTCGGGCAATGAGGGCTGGAGGCAGGGCGCAGAGAGTGGGGGTGGCGGTGGCGGTGGGGGTGCGGTGGGTGCGGGCTGGACGGCTGCCCTCTTGGACCCGCACGCAAATTCACCCCCTTCCACGGGCCGCCGGCGGCTGGGCCCTGACCAGCTGGCTGACCTGGAGCCAGACCCTTCAGGCTGTACTGACAAGGCCTGCGGAGGAGGGTACGGAGGCCCAGCCGGAGAGCCCCGGGGAGATCGCGACGGGGCCGGGTGGTGGGGGGTGGTGGGGGGGGTGTTCTCTTCCTGCCTGTGGGAAGGAAACTCCAGAGGCTCCAGTGCAGCTGGAGTGCATGCCGGGGGGACTGGCAGCGGAACCGGAACCGCAGTGGGAATGTGGCTCTTGAGGCCTCGGGGACCCAGCCGCCGCCATCCCCGGCCTCTGAGCCCACAGGCTCCTGTTTGGTTTGGGTTCTGTCTCTCCGCCGGGACACTGCGTTTCCCCACACGCCTTCCTCTCCCGGAAGGCACCTCCTGGTTCTCTCCCCGACCCAGTCCCAGTCCCAGTCCCACTGCTCACCAAGAAGGACTGAAGGGGACCCTCTGCGGGTTCAGGAGGCCCTGCCGCGGAAGTCCAACAGGTGACCTTCAGGAAGATGGTATGGCTTGGAAGTCGCCCAGAGACCCCAGCCTCTAATGTCACCGTCTACAGAGACCAGCAGACAGGGACCGAAGAGGAAACCTTAAGACCTTCATGGGGCGCGCGCCCCCATCATCTCCGATGAGATGCAGAGGTGTGGAATGCCCGGGGACCTAGCTTTGGTGCTTTGGGGAAGTAGGGGGAGGGGGGGGCAGCGGGCTTTGGTGACCAGCCAGTGCAGGTGTGGGCCCCAAGCATGGCCGATCCTTCCTGTCTGGGAGTCATGGAGAGCAGTGGGGGGCTTCCAAGGTACTCCCTCCCCCGCCCCGTCCTTGAGGGTGCAGGGCTGGCGACACACTCAGTCAAGGGAAGGCTATGCGGATGCGGCCTGCTGCGCCTCTGTGGGACCTGCGTAGGGTGGGTGAGTGGTCTTGGGTGGCACACACTAGACGGGATCTGAACCGTGTGTTAAAACACATGGAGCCGGGGCAAGGAGTCCCATCTGGGCACTGGTGTTCTCTTCTTCTTCCTTTGAGTCCAGGGCCTCTCCAGGAGATCCAAAGAATCTTGACCTATTCCAGGTGGTGGCCACCTCTGTCAAAGGAATCCAGGTCGCTGGCCAAAGGAGGGGCAAAGGAGCCAAGCCACCAGAAGGGCCCCCACGGCTGGGTCTCGATGGGCCTCGTCAAGCCCGGAACGTGTAGCCGTGTCAAAAAGTAAAGAAATGTACAATGACTGATGTGGGCGTGTCAAGCACACCAGAGAGCCAGCTTGAAAGGCTTCCCACCGGCCAAGGCAAGATAAGACAATGATAACAATGGATATAACATAGGTGCGGAGCCTTGTTAAACTGGCGATGCGATGACACACCAGTATCAGTGAACATTAAGCACCAGATCTTGGTCTTCAGACAAAATAAAAAGCAAAAGGGACCAGGGCTCCTTGGAGAACCACCCAGCCACCTCTTTGGGTCTTCATTTTCCTATGTGGTCCTCTATGTACACGTAAAACTCCGTGTGCTTTCCTCCTGTTATTCTGTTTTTTGTCCATTTAATTCTAAGGGCCTGCTGGAGACCCGGAAGGATCAAAATAAGGCTCTGGCTCCCCTACAGCTTGACCCAGGGTGAAGCAATGCACGAGCAGGAGGCAGGCGTGTGAGAGCAGTTAAGGCGCACACCCCTGACTTACCTTTTTCTGATGTCTGTAAGATGATCCCTCCCACTCTCCCAAAGCGAGAAGGGGCTGAAGGAGACTAGGTTGGGGGCTGATGGTGTAGACCAGCGGATGCTCCCCCTGAGCTCAGGGACTGTTTTTTCACAGCTCTCGTGGAGGGGCCCAAGCAAATGACCTTCAAAGACACTACTGTTGAAAATGACCAAGGAGTGAGTGTTTCCAACTCTGTGACTTCTCTGTAGGAAGGATACAGTGTTATTAATCTTACCTGGACTCAGAGCTAGAATCTGGAACATGGTTGGAATCTACTTTTTTAAGCCTGAGATCAGTAAGTGAATTCATGAAGTATATTAAAAGCCTATTACATAGCCATGCGCTATTCCAGCCAAGTATGAATGGAAGAGTCAACAAAATAAGCAAGAAAGCCTGCCCTCAGGGAAGTTAGGTCCCAGTGGGTAGAGTCAGAAAACCCAAATATACACTGTGTTAGATCCCTGCTTCTCACACGTCAACGTGTATAGAATCAACTGGGACTCTTGTTAAACCGGCGATTATGATTTGGTAAGTTGTGCAAAGGTGAAGCCTAAGATGCCGCATCCTTTGGGGCAGGGGGAGCAGCAGAGGGTGAGGGAGAGGGAGAAAGTTACGCAGGTTCCACTGAGACCCTGAGATCACGACCTGAGCTGGTATCAAGAGTCCGAGGCTTAACCCAGTGTGCCGGCTAGGAGTCCCTAAGATGCTGCATTCTTAAGCATGCCCCCAGGGTGGCAGGTGACGCTTCTGAGGCTGCTGGTCACTGGACCACACTAATGAAGGTTTTGATAAAGCCTTGATAATAATTCTGCAGGAAAGAAGATGGGCAGGAAGAAGTGTTGAGTTGAAAAGGGGGGGTTCTTCAATAAAAATCTTAAAAAAGAAGAAAAAAGAAAGAAGGAGGAGGAGGAGAAGGAGAAAAACAGAAGAAAGAGGAAAAGAAGACAAAGAAGACGAAGAAGAAAGAAGAAAACGAAGACTACGACTACGAACTCAATAACATAAGAAAAAAAAAGAGAGAAATAGAGAAAGAGAAAAAGAGAAGAGAAGAGAAGAGAAAAGAAGAGAAAAAGAGAAAGAACGCATCTCGGGTGGCTCAGTGGCTAGCGCCTGCCTTCGGCCCAGGCGAGATCCTGGAGTCCCGGGATCGAGTCCCAAATCGGGCTCCCTGCATGGCGCCTGCTCCTCCCATTGCCAGTGTCTCTGTCTCTCTCTCTCAAGAATAAATAAAAATCTTAAAAAGAAAGAAAACGCGTTCTCCTGGTTTGGGTTTTTTTTTTTAATTTTTTTTTAATTTTTTACTTATTTATGATAGTCACACACACAGAGAGAGAGGCAGAGACATAGGCAGAGGGAGAAGCAGGCTCCATGCACCGGGAGCCCGACGTGGGATTTGATCCCGGGTCTCCAGGATCACGCCCTGGGCCAAAGGCAGGCGCTAAACCACTGCACCACCCAGGGATCCCCTGGTTTGGGTTTAGAACACAGGAGCAGGGCAGCCCAGGTGGCTCAGCGGTTTAGCGCCGCCGCCTTCAGCTCAGGGCTTGATCCTGGAGTCCTGAGATCAAGTCCCGCGTGGGGCTCCCGGCAGGGAGCCTGCTTCTCCCTCTGCCTGTGTCTGTGCCCCTCTCTCTGTCTTTCTTGAATAAGTAAGATCTTTAAAAAGCAAACAAAAACAACCCACAGAGGATTTGCTGAAAGCGACTTGCCTCTCGTTATGTGAGTCTTTTCAAAGATACCGAAAACCCTGAAAGAAAGGAATTCTTTTTCCTAAAGTATATTATTTCTTTATTGCTGAGAGACCCGGTCACCTCCCAAGCACCCAGGCGTCCCAAGTAAGGAAACTCCTCGCCACATACAGATACAACCGAAAGTGAGCACCGACGTGAGTGGTCATACGGACGACACGGGGACGGATGACACGCGAAAAGCCCCGAAGGCCAAGCCGTAACCACAAGAAGGTCAAAGAAGAGGTCACGAGGCCTCCGAGGCTCACGCAGCCAGAAACGAGGTCTGATCTTAGCTACCAGCGTTACCAGGGGAAAGCGCGAACGCAGTCCCCCACTACCACAAATTATGCAGTCGAGTTTCCCACATTTGGGGAAATCGCAGGGGTCAGCACATCCGGAGTGCAATGGATAAGCCTCGCCCTGGGAAAACCACCTTCGTGATCATGGTATCTCCCCTGCCAGGTAAGTATGAGTTGCTCCCCGCCCCGACGCACACACCCTCGCGCTCGCCCCACTCCTTACACACGGTCACTTCACGCCCGCCGCCTCCGCACCACGCCTCCCCGCGCCACCCCCGCGGACACCTGCGTCCACCCCACGCACCGCCTCCGGCGCCTTCGTCTCGCCCCACGCGGGCCCCGCGGGCCCCGGCGCTGCCGGACCAGCGGCCTCTGCGCGCCCGCTCATCTGCGTACGCCACGCCCCCGTCGTGACGTCCCCACCCCCCAGTCCGGTCCCCGGCTCTGGGACGCCGGGCGGACGTCCCAGTCTTTGGCCGCGGCGGCGGCGGACGCCTGGACGGGAGGCGGCCGGGGTGGGGGCCGGGGTGGCGGTCGGGCGGCCGGGAGGCGGCACCCGGATCGGAGACCCGAGAAGGCGGGGTCCGCTGGAGCCCCGCGGGAGTGGTGGTGGCTCAGGGCCGGGGTTCGGTCTCGCCTTCCTTTCCGCAAAGATTCCACGCAATACGCAACAGACAGTCGGCTAAACGTTACATACCAAGATGAGAGTTTTGTCACCAATTTAACATGACATTTTGTTTACCCGGGACGCGCGGTTGGCTCAGCAGTTTAGCGCCTGCCTTGGGCTCAGGGCGTGATCTCGGGGTCCCAGAATCTAGTCCAGCATCGGACTCCTCCTGGGAGCCTGCTTCTGCCTCTGCCTCTGCGTCTCTCGTGAATGAACAAATAAAATCTTAAAAAAAAAAAAAATTTCTTTTAACCCTGATTATGACCTTTCAGATTATGTAGTGACCTAATCTTGCAACAAGCAAAGGAACCTTTGAACAGGACCCCAGGCAGGGCAAGGAGTCCCTTCACAGAGTAGGTGTCGGGCTGGGGAGGAGTGTTGAATGGTCTCCCGAAATCAAATGAACAGAAATGTCCCACTTCCATCCGGCCGGGTGAGGTTACCTCTTTCACACTGTCCACACTTGTCCTTTCCTCTTGTATACAAGAAGATCCTTCCTGGGTATCGAGTGGAGGTAAATATGAATATCCTCTCCCGATATGAGCAAGATGATGGAGTTGTTTGTGTCCCTGGATAATTGCTGCTCCGGAGCAGAGCAAGGCAAGAGACGGTCAGCAAAGGCTTCCCTGAGGTTCTAGCAGCATACAGATCCGAGGAAATGTAGCATAGCATCCTGTTTGGTTGAAAAAAGGGAACATTTTCAAAATGAAGGAATTCACATTGATACAATATTATTCCTCTACAGGCATGATTCCATTTCCATCAATTGTCCCAATAATGTCCTTTACAGCAGAGGAAAATTCAAAATCGTGCATTGCATTCAGTTGTCACCTCTCTCTCTCTCTCTCTCTCTCTCTCAAGATTTTATTTATTTGAGGGGTGGCTCAGTCAGTTTAACATTTATTTGTATTCGGATCAGGTCATGATCCCAGAGTCCTAGGATGGAGCCCCACATAGGGCTCGCTGCTCTGCAGGGAGTCTGCTTCTCCCTCCCTCCCTCTCCTCTCTCTCTCTGTCAAATGAATGCTATCTAGCCCACATGCACAAGCAGGGGGGGGAGGGGCAGGGGGAGGAGGAGGAGTAGACTCCCTGCTGACCAGGGAGCCCAGTTGTCAGGTCTCTTTAACCGACTTTACTATGAGATAGCTCCCAGGTAATTCTTTACGTTTCATTTTGCAGGCATTTCTGAAGACTACAGGCCAGTTATTTTGTAGAATATCCTTCAATTTTTGAGTCGTCCTATGTTTCCTCGTAAGTATATCCGGGTATGTATTTTTGATACCCAGACTGCATAAATGATGTTGTGTCTGTTATGGGTTGGCTCACGTCCTTCCCCCAAAAATGTTGAAGTCCTAAGGCCCCGGTACCTATGAACGTGACCTTATTTGGAAAAAGGATCTTTGCAAGTACCATCAGGTTAAGGCGAGGTCACTAGAGTAGGCCCTAATCCAGTGTGACTGTTTTCCTTATGAGAGGAAAATGCCAGGTAAAGATACTTGCAAACGGAACACGATGTGATGACAGAAGCAGGGATTGTAGTGATGTGGCTGCAAGCCGAGGATTGGCCGTGAGCGCCAGAAGCTAGGAAGTAGCAAGGAAAGACTCTACTCAAAGACTCAGAGAGCATGGTCCTACTGGCACCTTGCTTTTGGACCCGTGGCTTCCAGAACCGTAGGAGAACACAACTGTGTTCTTTGAAGCTACCCGCTTTGTGGTACTTTATGATGGCAGATCTAGCAAATTAATACGGTGTGTTCCACTGGGCACCACCTTCGGAGGCCCAGGAAGCGAGTTTGTTCAATTATCGGTGGTATTAACGTTGATCACTTAGGGGCGTCTGGGTGGCTCCGTGGGTTAAGTGTCTGTCTGACTCTTGGTTTCAGCTCAGGTCAGGATCTCACCGGTCCTAGGATCTGGCCCCGCATCAGACTCCGCACTCCGGCAGTCTGCTTGGGGGGCCCAAGCAAGTGGAGGGAGGGGCAGAGAAAAAGCATCTTCAAGCCAACTTCCCTCTGAGTGCCTGAGCCAGTGGGGGCGGGGGGCTTGATCTCAGGACCCCCGAAATCATGACCTGAGCCGAAACAGAGTGGGAACGGTAAACCGACCAAGCCACCCAGGCACCCCTAACACAATAGTTTCAGCGTCCTTTGAGGACTCTTGCGTTCTAATTGACAAATGTTGATCTTCTAATTCCATCATTCGTTCTCCATTTATTAGTTGGACTTGTAGTGTACGGAGGAACTTTGCCTCCTTCCCTGTGTACCATCCATATGAACTCATGGTGGCTATTTTATTCAGTTGTTTGTGACCACTAACTGTTTTTAAATTTATTTTGATGTTCAGAGGTTATCAGATTGGGCCTATGAAAGTCGGTTCAGGGTGGCTACTGTGAATCACTTCTCGGCCTCTTGGCTAAGATCAAGTGCAGGGTGGCTGCTGTGTCCTTTGACACATCCATACGATTATTGGAGCATTTCTTTATCTTCTGGCACGAGATGTTCCTGGGTCACTTTGTACCTTTCTTGACTCCTGAAAAAAATCTACTTTTCCAGAGGCCTGGTTCTTTTAATTTTTTATATACTTTTTTATTTTTATTTTTTAAGATTTTATTTATTTATTCTTGAGACATACACAGAGAGAGAGAGAGAGCGAGAGAGACCCAGGCAGAGGGAGAAGCAGGCTCCGTGCAGGGAGCCCGATGCGTGACTCGATGATCCCGGGACTCCAGATTCACGCCCTAGGCCGAAGGCAGGCGCTAAACCGCTGAGCCACCCAGGCTGCCCGGCTTGGTTCTTTTTAGTGGAGAATGGCGTTTAGAAAGCCAGATCCTGGCAGGAGGTAAGCTGAATGCTGTCTTTCCTTCTAGTCCCCTTTGGTGGATAGAGGTAAAAAAGAAGAAAAAAAAAAACCCACCATATATATGTATGTATGTATGTATATATATCTGTACCTGTTATATTAATTCTATTAAGGGTAATGAGCCCATCCCGATACCGTCAATTACCACTTTCAGTTTTACACACATGGATTCCCCTTGCCTTCCACCACCTCCTATTTGTATCTGTTTTCTCTGGCAGTGAGAACCTTGACTCCCCGATCTCCATTTACTCATTAGCTGAAGCCTACAATACATGCAACGTTGTTACAGAATTGTTCCACGGAGATAGCTACGAACTACAAACCTACTATGGGACAGTTCAGAGTTTGTCCGCAGTTCTTGTCTTTGGACAAGGTGTTTATGAGATGTTTATAGTCAGTGTACTGTGTCCAAAAGTCATTTCACTAGGTTATTTTTTATTTTTTTCCTATTTCAGTGGGGTTTATACTACTCATCTGAGACCGTTTGTTTCAGGCGTGCTTGCTTATATGCAATTTTAGGGATTTCCCCCCTGCAATTTAAAAATGCAGGTAAAGCATTGATAGAGTTCCCAAAATCAGAATTACGAAGAAGGTACACTCAGTAAAGCATCACTCATCACTCTTTCTATTCCCCCCGCCCCAACTGTCGTCAGTTCTGGTTTATTATTGTCTTTTTGAAAGACTGTATACTTTTCTTGTTTTCACATTTTTCCTAGACAAACGGTAGCATACTATATATGTTTTTGGAGTTTATATATACATATATATATTTAAGATTTTATTTATTTATTCATGAGAGGCAGAGACACAGGCAGAAGGAGAAGGAGGAAGCCGGATGAGGGATTTGATCCCAGGACTCCAGGATCACGTCCTGGGCCGAAGGCAGGCGCCAAACCGCTGAGCCACCCAGGGATCCCGAGTTTATCTTTTTTTTTTTTTTTTTTTTTTTTTTTTTTTACCTAACATAGTTAGTGTGTCATCCCCAGAGAAAGGTACAGGTCAAGGAAACCTGCCCTCACCTGCTGGAAGCCGCAGGTCAGCCAAAGAAAAAGTAGACACCCATGGAGGGATGACTGTCCAAAAGACTTTCTCAGTGGCAAAAGGTTAGAAAAAGATAATGAGAGTGTCTAACGGCTCAGTCTGGTCTTAAACTACAACCTAGCGTGTGGGGAGCCTGGCTGGCCCAGAGTACAGCAGGCGACTATGAGGCGGAGCTCAAGCCCCCACACTGGGTGTAGAGGTTACTTCAAAACAAAACAAAACAAAACAAAACATCAAAAATCAAAAACCGGAACTATATACTAACGCTTATTTTCGCTTAAAAAAGAAAAAGAGCAGATCTCGCCTGGTCGTCTAGTTTTATCTGCAGGGCGCCAAACACAAGCCGGAGAACGGCGGGACAGGGGCGTGGCGTATGCAGATGAGCAGGCGCGCAGAGGCCGCTGGTCCGGCAGCGCCGGGGCCCGCGGGGCCCGCGTGGGGCGAGACGAAGGCGCCGGAGGCGGTGCGTGGGGTGGACGCAGGTGTCCGCGGGGGTGGCGCGGGGAGGCGGGGTGCGGAGGCGGCGGGCGTGAAGTGACCGTGTGTAAGGAGTGGGGCGAGCGCGAGGGTGTGTGCGTCGGGGCGGGGAGCAACTCATACTTACCTGGCAGGGGAGATACCATGATCACGAAGGTGGTTTTCCCAGGGCGAGGCTTATCCATTGCACTCCGGATGTGCTGACCCCTGCGATTTCCCCAAATGTGGGAAACTCGACTGCATAATTTGTGGTAGTGGGGGACTGCGTTCGCGCTTTCCCCTGGCATCTGGGTTTGAACAGCAGCTTTGGTTGTGCTCTTGGCGGCTTTCTCCTTGCTCTGGCTTCGCTCTTGCTATCGTTCCGTGTTGTTACCTGGAGCCTGGCGGCGTCGCCGTGTTCTCGACTCGAGATTTTCAGCCGTGCGCCCGGCCGGAAACCGCGAGCTCGGTATCGGCTTCTTCCTGCCCACGTTTTAACGCTCGAGATTTCCTGTTTGTTCCGGTATCACGGTCGGGCTTCGAAGCTTTACCCCCCCCCCCCCCCCCTCCGCAATTTCTTTATTTTTCGTTTCCCGCTCTCACCTGCGAACCGCATTCCCCTGCTTCCCATCCCACCGTTCCCATCCCGGACAGTGCCTAGGTCGCTCTTTTCCTCTCAGAGGGTCCGCCGTCACCCGCCGGAAACTCTGTACCACCCGTGCAGGGTGGCCACCGCACCCTCCTGTTTCTCCTTCGTGTCCCCCAGGGGCACGGGGGCCAACAAACGTGTAATGAAGGCCACAGCACGAGAGCCGTGAAACCTTGGTTTTCTGAAATCAGCAACCAGCAATGAAGTATGGAATGCTTCGGTCGTTCCCGACGTACCAAGTAGAATCTTTCCTAAAGCAGGCCCTTGAGGGAGTAACCTTTGTTCTTATTTGTGTTTTGTGAGAAGGCCCTGGGACAGTGTGGTCAACTCATTTATATGTATTCATCAAGCAGCCCCCCCCCCCCCCCGCGCCCCATGCTCTAATACATACGTACGTACTGCTTCCAGTCTAACCCACCCCAACAAACACGGTAAAAATGTAACCCAGGGACCAAAGGATGTATGTTAACACTCTCCTACCGGTTTCCTCCAAAAAGACCTCCTTGGTACAGAGTAGCTGAGGGCTACGTGGAACGTCGTACGTAGCTTTCTGCCCTGTACCTGCTATTTCTTAGCATTTACACAGCATCTTCACATTTCCAAAGCACTGTACCAATGTTTATTCATCCTCACAACACCCCTGTGAGGTAGGTCAGTATGTCCTTTGTAGTAGAGAAAATGAGGCAGACACAGGTCAAGCCCACCCGCCTCAGGCCACAAGGGCCGCCGGTGAAAGGGCCGCACCCGAGTCGGGAAGCCGGGGCTCTGTCCCATGTTCACCCACCGGAGAGCATCGCATGGGCATGTTTTCACCAGTGAAGGAGACGTGGGGGAGGACAAAACACAGAGATTTCTCAGGCAACAGAAAAATCAGGCTCAAGCGGCATCAGGGAACCACCTCAGTGAAAGAAACATTAAATGGCACACCAGTGAGGCAAGAGAACATGCGAGGCTGGAATCCTGGGGACTACCCTTAAGACCTACAAACAGGGTCTGGGAAAATGTAAACGAGGAACCCACCCACGATACCTGTGGCTTCCAACTGGAGGAAAAGTTAGACAGTTAAAAAGAAAAAGAAAAAAACAATCAAACCATACAACCTAATTTTAAAGGAGAGATGACAGGATGTTAATTTACATCCAAAAGGCCAATAATATTCGTAATTACTGACAAGTAGTATCCTTTTTATTCCAACCGTTCCCCCACCGACAAGTGCTGTTCCCTAGAGCACTCTTCCTCTCTACGTACCGATTTACACACCAGTATGACTATCAAGTGGCTCAATGGCACGTCGCATGGTTCCTCAGCTGAGCTAGATGGAGACGGAATCCAGGAAACCGTAACAGACCGTTTATTTTGTCTGCTCCCGTAGTTTAGACATGGCTGTTTCTAACCTGCCTCTGCCCAATCCCATCTTCTATGAAATGCAAAAAAGCGCACACAGGAAAGCAGCTCATCCTTTTGTAGAGGGACTGGTGAACTTGGTTCAATATGCCATTTTAAGAAAAAGAAAAAGAAAAAGAAAACGTAGGACCTGTACTGTAAAGCATAACAAAGGAGTAGACGGGTTATAGCTACTCCAAATTTTAGAGTGATACAATGACCACAGAGTTAAAAAAAACTATCACTGTTATCACTTTTTATTTGATAATAGTTGGTTTAGTCTACAAGTTTAAGGCAAACATACTAATGCATTTGCTTTTCATCAGAAATCATACTTATAAAGATTACATAAAGTCTGTCCCAAAACTTCTAAGAAATGTTCATTAATTAAAAATAAGTCTGATTACGACGCTTTACCAGGATACATGAATGAACTAAGGTGGTAGGTACACAATGTCTTTTGAAAACAAAATTCAGAAGAAGGTGACGGCCGGCGATCTTTACCTTGTTTGAACAATGTATTTTTAAAAGGGTTAAACTTCAGAAAGTACTTAAACGTAAATGCGGCTGGCAGCCAGAAGGAATACTACGCATAAAATAAACACAGCTACGGAGGCTACTTAAGGAAAAGACTGAACTTTGGGCTTTGGAAGAGGAGGAGCGCGAGGTGACCCACGGCTGTCCCAGGGAGCATTCGGGTACAGGAGGGCAGTGTCCCCCCACAGATCGGCAGAACCCACGGACGGCTCCGCTCCGTTGTTTCTCAGAAAAAAGGAGAGTAGATGCGCTTTGTCAGCTGTTTCTTTTCTTCCCGGTGAGCAGTAAATGCTTTAATATCATTCAGAAAACAAAAATAAAATCTGAAGGAAGGCAGCCCTTTTTAGCCGAAGGTGGAGTGCGGCTTATGTGTCTCCATTTAACACTGCCAAGCAGTTCTGCAGCAACTGTAGGTTACCCTAAACAGGAAAGGAGAGTAAGTTACGAAGCCCAGAAGAACCGGACTGAAAAGTCACAGCACGCTACACGAAGATAACCGGATTTGGAAAACAACTGCTTCTTATACGGAACTAACTGTTTAAAGACCTAAAACTATTTAACCTGTTTCACGTACAATATTTTCCACATAACCAGCTGCTTCAGTAAATGTCCCTGTACACCAATATGACTGTTTTGGATTACCTGGCATGATCTACTGAGAGAGAGGAGGTGCTCTTTGTGTCCCAGTTAAACTACTGAACATTTTTTTTCTTTTTCTTTTTCTTTTTCTTTTCTTTCTTTCTTTTTTTTTTTTCTTTTTTTTTTTAAGATTTATTGTCTGGGGCCCCTGGGTGGACAGTGGTTGAGCACCTGCCTTTGGCTCAGGTCGTGGTCCCGGGGTCCTGGGCGAGCGTCCCAGACCAGGAGCCTGCTTCTCCCTCTGCCTATGTCTCTGCCTCTCTATGTCTCTCATGAATAAATACATAAAATCTTTAAAAAAAAAAGTGATTTAGTTTTTTAGCTAATCAAAACACGATACTGGTTTCATCCTAGGTACTAGAGTCTCGCAGAGCTGACCGTTTGGAGAAACTGTAGATATTCTTGTTTGAATTAGGTGCTCTGTAAAATCCCTCTCAATTCTCTCTCTCTCTGGCTCTTTTAAAAATTTTATTTATTTATTCACGAGAGACACAGAGAGAGGCAGGGACACAGGCAGAGGGAGAAGCAGGCTCCCCGTGGGGAGCCCGGTAGAGGACTCGATCCAAGGACCCCGGGATGACGTGACCTGAGCCAAAGGCAGACGCTCGAACACTGAGCCACTCCGGCGCCCACATCCCTCTCAATTCTAAGATTCTCTAGTTTTAAAATCACTATAAGGTTTGGGCCAAACTTTATCCTGTTTTAAAAAGTGGTTATTTGAGAGAGAGAGAGAGAGAGAGAGAGAACGAGTGGGAGCGGTAGGAGGAGAGGGAGAAAGGATCTCAAGTGGACTCCATGCTGAGCCTGGAGCCCACAACTCCAAGATCACCACCTGACCCCAAAGCAAGAGTTGGACGCTCACCCAACTGAACCACCCACGTGTCCCCGAAGCTGTATCTTTATAGTAACTACAAGAAAGGGCTTGATGTGAAGGAAACAAACGCTACAGAAAAACCCCAGAAGAAGGATGTTTATTTTCTAAATCAGAATTATTGTGAAGTAGTAAAATAATCTTCAAAAAGTATAATTCCAATTATTATGAATTCTAATTCAGAAATACTTTGTGTATGCCTGTAGGAAGAAGGAAAAGGTCATTAAAGAATTATTATCAATTCCACAATTACTTACTTCCTTCCTTCCTTCCTTCCTTCCTTCCTTCCTTCCTTCCTTCCTTCCTTCCTTCCTTCCTCTCTCTCTCTTTCTTCCTTTCTTCTTAAAGTAACCTTTACGCCAAGATGGGGCTCCAACTCAGGAGCCCAATGAGCTGGCCAGGCACCCTGTAACTGACTCATTCCTAAATTAGAAGTCATTTAAATTATTAAGCTTCAATGTGACACTAACCTTTGCATGCTTCAGTTCTAACTCTGCCAGTTCCACTAAGTTTTTTCTGAACGCAGCAACTCTTCTTGTCTTAAAATCTATAAGTTCTGTGAACAAAAGAAATGAGATTAATTTTATAGAATAGCTTGAAGTATACTTCAGGATCAAACGGTAAGCTAACAGTACCTTGTTTTGCAGATTCAGATATTTTTTCAAATTTCTGACAGCATAACTGTTGGGATGTTTCAGCCTGCAGGACATCTTTATTTTTTGCTCTTGCTTTATCCAGTGCTTTATTCGCATTTTCATAATCCACTAGTGACCTGGATCTTCGATAGAGGAGATCCTATAAAACAGAATGCTTCCCAGTAATACACGCTGCATGTTTCTAATAGTTACCCCGCCACCCCATCATCAGCAGAGGGAATACTTCAACTATGGATACCACACATGCCAGTTACTCTTCTAGATGGTTTTTATAACAGCTTTACCGAGAGAAATTCAGCTATGAGGCACCTGGGTGGCTCAGTGGTGGAGCGTCTTCCTTAGGCTCAGGTGGTGATGCTGGGGTCCCGGGATCGAGTCCCGCATCGGGCTCCCTGCATGGAGCCTGCTTCTCCCTCTGCCTATGTCTTTGCCCGCAGCCACCCCCCGACCCCGTGCCCAGTGGAGCCCCGTCTCTCATGAATAAATAAAATTTGAAAATCTTTTTTTTTTTTTTTTTTTTTTTTTAAATTTTTTTTTTTTTAATTTTTATTTATTTATGATAGTCACAGAGAGAGAGAGAGAGAGAGAGGCAGAGACACAGGCAGAGGGAGAAGCAGGCTCCATGCACCGGGAGCCTGACGTGGGATTCGATCCCGGGTCTCCAGGATCGCGCCCTGGGCCAAAGGCAGGCGCCAAACCGCTGCGCCACCCAGGGATCCCTGAAAATCTTTTTTTTTTAATATATTTATTTATGATAGTCAGAGAGAGAGAGAGAGAGAGAGAGAGAGACACAGGCAGAGGGAGAAGCAGGCTCCATGCACCGGGAGCCCGACGTGGGATTCGATCCCGGGTCTCCAGGATCGCGCCCTGGGCCAAAGGCAGGCGCCAAACCACTGCGCCACCCAGGGATCCCTGAAAATCTTTTTAAAAATATTTTATTTATTTATTCATGAGAGACACACAGGCAGAGGGACAAGCGGGCTCCATGCGGGGAGCCCGATGCGGGACTCGATCCCGGGACTCCAGGATCACGCCCTGGGCCGAGGGCAGACGCTTAACCGCTCAGCCACCCAGGCGTCTACGTTGTTTTTGAAATTTAAACATTTTATTTATTTGCAGAAGAGAATCCCGCATGAGCGCGGGTGGGGCCGGGAGCGCAGAGGGAGGAGAAACAGACTCTATGAGCAGGGAGCAACAAGTGGGGCTTGATCCCGGGTCTCTGGGATCATGACCCGAGCCCAAGGCAAACGCTTAACCGAATGAGCCACCCAGGCACCCCTCAACAGTTTTTAGTATGCTCGCAGAATTGTACAACCAACACTGCAATCAGTTTTAGAACGATTCTGTAACCCAAAGGGAAAGCAATCCATCAGTAGTCATTCTTCATTTTCCTCTCATACCACCGTCCCCCCCCACCCCACCGCCCCCCACAACCACTAATCTGCTTTCTTAGATTTGCCTATTGTGGACATTTCATTAAAAAAAAAAAAGGGGGGGGAATCCTATAATATGGGGCCTTGTCTGCCTGGCTTTCTTTACTTAGCATAAAGTTTCAAATTCATTCACGTTATTGTGTGAACCAGTACTTCCTCCCTTTTTATTGCTAAATAATATTTCATTATATGGAAATACCACATTGATTTATCCACTTATGAGTTGATAGACATTTGGTTTGTTACCAAGTTTTGCCTATTATGAATAATGCTGTTATGAATATTTGTGCAAGTTTTTGTGTGAACATGTTTTCCTTTCTCTTTCATATCTCATTACTTAGCAGTGGAATTGCTGGGTCATTTGGTAACTCTATGTTGAACCTCTTGAGAAACTGCCAGACTGTTTTCTAAAGCAGCTGTACCATTTTATGGTGCACACTTGCTTGCTTGCTTGCTTGCTTGCTTTTTTATAACATTTTATTTATTCATTTGAGGGGGGCGGGGAGAGAGAGAGCCAGTGAGCATGAGCGGGGGTGGAGGGGGCAGAGGGAGAGGGAGAAGCAGACTATCCACCGAGCAGAGAGCCCAACACAGGCCTCGATCCCAGGATCCTGAGATGTGCCTTGAGCCTAAGGCAGACGCTTAACCCACTGAGCCAACCAGGCACTCCCCATTTTCTATTTCCGCTGACACTGTATGAGGGTTCTAATTTCTCCGCATCCTTGGCAACCCTTATCTGTCTTTTCGATTAAAGCCACCTAGTGGGTGTGAAGTGGTATCTTGCTGTGGTTTGGTTTTGTTTTTAAAGATTATGTTTGTTAAGCAATCTCTAGAACTGACAATTCCAAGACCAAGAGTCGCATGCTCTACCCATTGACCCAGCAACCCTTGCCGTGGTTTTGACTTGCATTTCCCTGACGAAGAAGCATCTTTTTATGTATTCATTAGTCATTTGTATATTTTCTTTGGAGAGAGGTTGATTCAAGTCCTTTGCCTATTTGTTAACTGGGCTATTTGTCTTTTTATCGAGAAGACTAGTTCTCTACATTCTCTGGATCTCAGCTGCTTATTAGGGACTCGTATGACTTGTAAATATTTTCTCCCAGTCTACGGGTTGTCTCTCCACTTCTCTTCCTAGTGTACTGTGACACACAGATGTTTTTAATTTTAATAAGGTTTGTCCAATTTATTATTTTTTTTCTTTGGTTACTGTGTTCCGGGTGTATCTGAGAAACCAACATCTGTTTTTTTTTTTTTTTTTTTAGAAACCGACATCTAATCAAAGGTCACAAAGATTTACATTTATGTTTTCTTCTAAAAATGTTAAAGTTTTAGCCGTTACAGTTAGGTCTTTGATTAATCTTGAGCAAATTTTTATACACAGTATGAGGAAGGGGCCTAACTTTATTTTCATGTGACTATGCAGCTGACACAGTACTACCATTTGTTGAAAAGTCTATGCTTTCCCCACTAAATTGTCTTAGCACTTTTGTTAAGAATCAATTGACTGGGGAGCCTTGGTGGCTCAGTTGGTCTGCCTTCGGCTTAGGTCATGAACCTGGGGTCCTGCGATTAAGCCCCACATGGGGGGGGTGTCCCCTGCTCAGCAGGGGGTCTGCTTTTCCCCCCCTTCCTCTGTTCCTTCCCCAGCTCGAACTCGTGCCTGAGCTCTCTCAAATAAATAAATAAATAAATTTTAAAAATCTTAATAAAAAAAACAATTGACAGCTGTCCTAAAAAAAAAAAAAAAGTTTCTGTCCTTTAAAGAAAAGCAACTGTTTCAGCACACTAGGAATATAAAGTGCTTCCTCGACTGGATAAGGAACATCTACCAAAAAAACCCTATAGCTACCATCACACTGAATGGTGAGAAACTGGAGGCTTGCCCACTAATATCAGTAATAATGCATGTTCCCCCTCATCACTCCTTCACAACATCATACTGGAAGCCCTAGCTAATGTGATAAGGAAATAGGAAGTATGTAGATCGGGAAGGAAGAAATAAAACTGTATTTATTCACAGATAACATGACTTGTTTATGTAGAATTTTGTAAGAGGCAACAAAAAACCCTGAACTAAGGAAGGAGTATGATAAGGTTGTAGAATACAACATTAATACACAAAAATCCATGGTTTTCTTATATACCACCAACGAACAAGTGGAATTTGAAATTAAAAACATGTTTACATTAGCACCCCAGAAATGAAACTCCTAGGAATTAATCTAACAAAATAAATAGAAAGTCAACTTGAGGAAAACTACAAAACTCAAGGGTAGGGGCAGGACCCATGGACAGAAGGAGTTGCATCTTCTGCTGCCTGCTGCCAAAACGACAAAACCCTGATAAAAGAAATCAAGGAAGAGCTAATAAGTAAGCAGAGAGCTATTCCATGATCATGAATATGCAGACTCAACACTGTCAACATCAGTTCTTTCCAACTTGATCTATAGGTTTAACTAATCCCAATCAATATCCCAGCAAATTATTTTGAGGATCTTGGCGAACAGATTCTCAAGTGTAGGGGGGCAAAAGGCAAACAATAATCATCAACATATTGAAGGAGAACAACAAAGTCAGAGGACCGACCTATGTACTTGAAGCCTGACTATACAGCTACCGTCTAGGCAGTGTGGGACTGGTGACAGAACAGACACGTAAGTCAACTGACAGGACGGAGAGCCCAGAACCAGATACAGTTACCTATTTATTCTTTGGCAAAGGAACAAGAGCAATACCATGCAGATAATACAGTCTTCAACAAATGGTGCTGGGCAAGCTGGACATCTGCACACGGAGAAATGAATTTACACACAGACCTTACGCCCTTTACAAAATTAACTCAAAACGGATTATAGCTCTAAATGTAAACCTATAAAAACCCTAAAAGGTGACATAGGAGAACATGTTGGGTTTGGTGAAGGCTTTTTAGATATAATACTAAAGGCATGATGTATGAAAGAAATAATTATAAAGTAAGCTTCGTTAAAATAAAAAACGTCTCCTCTACCAAAGACACTATCAAGAGAATGAGAAGACAAGTCACAGACAGACCAAGAGAAAGTATTTACAAGAGATGTATCTGAGAAAGGACCCCTATCCCAAATATAGAAAACAAAAACAAAAACAAAACAAAACAAAAAAACCATCTTAAATTCAACAGTAGGAAAACAAACAACCCAATTTAAAAATGGGCCAGGGACACATTATTTTATTTATTTTATTTTATTCTTATTTTTAAAGATTTTACTTATTGACTTGAGAGACAGAGAGCAAGCGACAGAGCATGAGCAGGGGAGAGGGGGAGAGGGAGAGGGACAGGGTGAAGCAGAGTCCTTGCTGAGCAGGGAGCCTGATGTGGGGCTCAATCCCAGGACCCCGGGACCATGACCTGAGCCAAAGGCAGATGCTTAACCAACTAAGCCACCCGGGCACCCCTGAGCCGAGCCATTTTTAATTTCTATTTATTTTTCAAGATTCTCAAACTCTCAACTCTGAGATCAAGAGTTACATGCTCCACTGACTGAACCAGCCAGGTGCCCTTATCTTTCTTTTCCCCACTAAAGACCCTTGTTTGTTTGTTTAAGATTTATTTTTTTGAGAGAAATAAGAGTGCATGAGGGGCGATGGCAGAGGGAGAGGGAGAGAGGATCTCAAGCGGACTCCACGTTGAGCTTGGAGCCCGATGCAGGGCTCGATTTCATTATCCCGAGATCATGACCTAAGCTGCAACCAAGAGTTACATGCTTAACTTACTGCACTACCCAGGCGCCCCTAAAGACCCATTTTTATTTTTATTAGTTTTTAAAGATTTTATTTATTCATTTGACAGAGTGAGAGAAAGCACAAGTGGGAGGGAAGAGCAGGCTCCCCAGTGAGCAGAGAGCCCAATGCAGGGCTCGATCCCAGGACTGCAGCACCACATCCCAAGCCAAAGGCAGACACCCAACCAACCGAGTCACCCAGGTGCCCCTAAAGAGAGGGAGAAGCAGACTCCCCACCGAGCAGGGAGCGCGGCGTGGGGCTTGAACTCATGGACCCTGAGATCAAGAGTTGCATGCTCTATCAACCGTGACCTGAGCTGAAGGCAGACAGTCAGCTGACTGAGCCACGCAGGTGCCCCCGAGGTGCCTTTTAAAAATGGGTCTTGGGATCCCTGGGTGGCGCAGCGGTTTAGCGCCTGCCTTTGGCCCAGGGCACGATCCTGGAGACCCGGGATCGAGTCCCACATCGGGCTCCCGGTGCATGGAGCCTGCTTCTCCCTCTGCCTATGTCTCTGCCTCTCTCTCTCTCTCTCTCTCTCTCTCTCTCTGTGTGTGTGTGACTATCATAAATTTAAAAAAAAATGGGTCTTTAGAGTCTCTGCTCAGCATGGAATATGCTTGAGATTTTATTCACTCACTCATGTTCAAGTAGAGCTGACACACAGTATTACATTAGTTTCAGGTGTGCAACAGTGCTCTGACAACTCTGTATGTTATGCTATGCTCACAAGTACAGCTACCATCTGACACCATACAATGCTATCACACTACCATCGATTCCTATACTCTCTCTGCTGTACGTAGTTTTAATTTTTTTTTAAGATTTTATTTGTTTATTCATGAGACACACAGAGAGGGGCAGAGACATAGACAGGGAGAAGCAGTCTCCTCGCAGCGACCTGATGCGGGACTCGATCCCCCGACCGGGATCACACCCTGAGCTGAAGGCAGATGCTCAACTGCTGAGCCACCTAGGCGACCCTGTAGTTTTAATTATTGCAATTAAATTTCAATTATTTCTTGTGGTCACTAAAAAATTTGGATTTACTTTTATTTTTATTTTTAATGATTTTATTTATTAATTCGTGAGAGAAACCGAGAGAGAGGGAGGCAGATGCTTAACTGCTGAGCCACCCTGGCGTCCCTGCATTTACATCTAGTTAATTAATTAATCTTTATTTAAAAGATTTTATTTATTTATTCATGAGACACACACACACACACACACAGAGGCAGAGACACAGGCAGAGAGATAAGTAGGCTCCATGCTGGGACTCGATCCCGGATCTCCGGGATTGTGCCCTGGGCTGAAGGCGCTAAACCGCTGAGCCACCAGGGCTGCCCTGCATTTATTTTTAAAGCCATGTTCTAAAAACTATGCCTTAGCAACTACGTACTATAATAAAATAATGAATTTAAAGTCCTCAAAGTAAGTAATTCATTTTATCCCTGCCCACCCACGTGAATGGTTTATAATCTGATACGGACAGTATTTTTGCAAGTACCTAAGTCCTCAAAGTTAAAAGAGTTATTCAGGGACACCTGGGTGGCTCAGTGGTTGAGTGTCTGCCTTCAGCTCAGGGCGTGAGCCTCGAGTCCCAGGAACGAGTCTGGAGTCTGGGGATCAAGTCCGGCATTGGGCTCCCCACGGGGAGCCTGCTTCTCCCTCTGCCTGTGTGTCTGCCTCTCTCTGTGTTTCTCATGAATAGACACAATCTTAATAAACAAAAGGGTTATTTATACTTTATGGTTATTTAAGTAATCTCTACACTCAACATAGGGATTGAACTCCTGACCCTGAGATCAAGAATCATATGCCCTTCTGACTGAGCCAGCCAGGCACCCCTATAATAATTTTTTTTTTTTTTTTTTTTTTTTTTTAATAAGCTCTGTGGAGGCACCTGGTGGCTCACTGGTTTAGCATCTGCCTTTGGCTCAGGGTGTGATCCCGGGGCCCTGGGATGGAATCCTGTAGTAGGCTCCCTGCAGGGAGTCGGCTTCTCCCTCTGCCTGTGTCTCTTTCTCTCATGAATAAATAAATAAATTAAAAAAAAATAAAGTAAGCTCTGTGTTCAATGTGGGGCTTGAACTGAGGGATCCTGAGATCTCTCAAGAGTTGCATGCTCTACCAACTAAGCCAGCCAAGTCCCCAAGGGTTATTTATAATTTGATAAGGAATGAAAAACCGGTATAAAGCACCACTGATCACATGGGAATTTTCTGTACAATATATCGATTCATAAATTAACAATGAGTTTAGAATATCTTTTTTTTTTCCCCTAAAGATTTTATTTATTTATTTGTGAGAGAGCACAAGCTGGGGGAGAGGCAGAGGGAGAGGGAGAAGCAGGCTTCCCACTGAGCAGGGAGGGAGCCTGACATGCGGTTTGGTCCAAGGACCCTGGGATCATGACCTGAGCCAAAGGCAGACACTTAATGGACTGAGCCACCCAGGTGCCCTGAACTTAGAATATCTGGGCCACTACATTTTCAGTGCTTTAAAGATGCTTCTGTGTAACATTGTTTTGATTAGTAAGAGTTTTAATCTTGCACACAGACTTCCAAAGGGAAATGTGACTTGCCTTAAAATAAAACATATCCTGGTTTTATAGCTCTCTCACCTTCAATAGAGGACTTTGGAATCCTTCAGCTATATAGACTGTTATATGGGGGTTTACTTTTTGTTTTGTCGGCATTTTAACTGAATGAATAGACCAAGTTAACAAAAAAGAAAAAGTTCTAGATTATACTATGTGATAAGTTTATAGAGGAGACTCTTAGGTGGGGTTCAGTGACCAACAATTTATAAAAGGAGAACAAAAATTCACACTTGAAAATCAAATTTAAAAGATAATCATTAACAATCTTAAGTCTAACAACCTCTAATGAGATGCATTTTTGTAAAAATAATGAAGAATCAAATTACCTTAGCAGCTTGAGATTCTCTTAAGTAATATTTTAAAAGGTCGGAAAGCTTGAGGTCCTCATCGGCAGACACTCGTGCTTCTATTTTCTGACAAAGGGGGAAAAGTTAGGCATTTAATTAGCACATGTTCTACAGCCAATGTTTTAACTACTATAAAAAATTTAAAGTAATAAATAACCACAGTATCCATTCTTATTCCACCTAAGGTTCCCTGCCTTCCCCTTTCCGCTAGCCTATTCCTTTTCTTTGTGACTCTGACAAAAAATGATCAGAAAAAAGAATGAGATCAGATAAGATGACTGAAATTACGGAAGGACTCTATATTTGACTCAAGTTCTTGGCTATGACTTTTAATATCTTTCGGTATGACTTATATTTCTCTCTTGTTACACCATTTCAATGATGTGGACACATGATTTTAAAGTGATGAAGGCTGGGACGCCCGGGTGGCTCAGTAGGTTAAACGTCCAACTCTTGATTTCAGCTCAGGTCATGATCTCAGGGTTGTGAGATCAAGCCCGAGTTGGGCTCCATGCTGCGTGTGTAGCCCGCCTAAGATTCTCTCTACCCCTCCCTTTACCACTCCCCCTGCCCTAAAAAAAATAAAGTGATAAAGGCTGACAATGGAAGACTAGGTCATTCAAAGCAACCTTCCTACTGAAAACAACCAGAAACATAGTCAAAACATTAACAAAATGTGCCAGAAGCCACCAAGGACTAATAAAAAGATGTGGTTAGTTTGAGTCAGACTGAAATGATGAAACTAGTCAATTTAGTGTGGAGAGACAGACCAAAAAAAAAAAAAAAAGTACTGTGTCAATCAAATACAATATAGGGACCTTGTTTGAATCCTAACTCAAACGAATTCCACTGTAAAAAGCCATCGTAGGGATCCCTGGGTGGTGCAGCGGTTTAGCGCCTGCCTTTGGCCCAGGGCGTGATCCTGGAGACCCGGGATCGAATCCCACGTCGGGCTCCCTGCATGGAGCCTGCTTCTCCCTCTGCCTATGTGTCTCTCTCTCTCTCTCTCTCTCTCTGTGACTATCATAAATAAATAAAAATTTAAAAAAAAATCCATCCTAGGCAACTGGGATCGTCTACATACTGAATATTTGATGATATTAAAGGGAATCATAGATAATCACATTGAGTATATTAAAATTAATTCTTATCTTTTTAAAAATTCTTATCTTTTTAAAAAAGAGATATGCACAAAAGGCAGAAGAAATGAACATGGGCCTTTTTGGGAAAAGTACTTTTTAAAAGAGATATTTTATTTACTTATTTTAGAGAGAGAGAGCTTGAGCAGGGGGAGAGGCAGAGAGAGAGAAAATCTTAGGCAGACTCCATATTGAGTGCGGCCCCAGACTCGGGCTCCATCTCAGGACCCTGAGATCATGCCCTGAGCTGAAATCGGGAATCAGATGTTAAATGGCTGAGCTACCCAGTTGCCCCTTTGGGAAAAAGGACTTTAAGCAATGTAGAAAATGTTAACATTCAGGAAATCTGGGTGACACATACACAGGAGTTCTTTGTACTTTTTTTTTTTTTTTTAAGATTTTATTCATTTGTGTGTGTGTGAGAGAGAGCGAGCAAAGGAGTACAGGCAGAGGGGAGAAGCAGATTCCCCATGCAGCAGGGAGCCTGACATGGCGCTTGATCCCAGGACCCTGAGATATAATAGGAGCTGAAGGCAGATGCTTTACCACCTGAGCCACCCAGGCTCCGGTCTTTGTACTATTCTTGCAACTTTTCTGTAAGTCTGAAATTACTGTTGCAATAAAGTTATAATTTAAAAACCCTACGCATCCTGCAGAATAACTAAAACAAAAAAGATAACAAATATTACAAGCCTGTTCAACAACCCAATGCTCACATTTCTTCCGGTGGGAATGTAAATTAGTAGAATCACTTTGGGAAACAGGGAAACGGTTTGGCACTATCTATGAAGGCTTTTCACAAAGAGACTCTATGGCTCCTAGTTCTCCTGATTATACACCCAACAGAAATACATATTTATTTTCAGCTGAAGATATGCAAGATCGGTCTTAGAGGTACTATTTTTTTTTTAAAGATTTATTTATTTTTCATGAAACGCACACACACAGAGGCAGAGACACAGGGAGAGGGAGAAGCAGGCTCCCCACGTGGAGCCCGATTGGGAACTTGATCCTAGATCAGGATCATGCCGTGAGCCATAGGCAGAGGCTCAACTGCTGAGCCACCCAGGCGTCCCAGAAGTACTATTTGTAAACAACGGTGCCGGCCCAGCAGCCTGTGCGCGCTGCTCATTTGCGTATGCCCGCCCATGTCATGACGTCATCCCACGCAGTCCCTTCCTGGACTCCCGGCCAGCGGACTTACTGTTCCCGGGCGGTGGCAGCCGGCGACTGGAGGGCCAAATGGAGGAGTGGGGGTTGGGAGGTGGGGGTTTGGGGGTGGGGTGGAGGGATGGGCGATGAGGAGTCTGCGGCCAGGAGTTGCATGTTGAAGGGGAGATTCCCCCAAGTAGTGGAGCCGTTGCCGCCCCACTAGAGGGTGGATGGGGGCCGGAGTCTGATCCCGTTCCCCTCAGCGAAAAGGAAGTTTCAGTCGGTTTTGCTTAGCCGCCTTGTCAACTCATCCTAATTGGACAGATTAGTAGGTCATTTCCCCTTCTGAAAGTGAGTCCCGTAGGATTAATGAGGTTGAAGCTTGCAGAAAATTTAGTTGGTTGGTCAGAGAACATTTTCCCCGAATCAGCTATTGTGTCTTTTTTTTTTCCTTGAAAGATTTTATTTATTTGACATAGAGGAAGCACAGGCAAGGAGAGTGAGGGAGAGGGAGAAGCAGGCTCCCCACTAAGCAGGAGGCTATGTGGGGCTATGTGGGGCTGTGTCCAGGAGTCTGGCATCATGACCTGAGCCCAAGGCAGACGTTTAACCCACTGAGTCACCCTGGTGCCCGTATTGTGTCTTTTCTGACCCCACTAATGAATTTTCTAGCTGTCCCTACAGAAACCTGGATTCAAGGCCAACTAATATGGTTCTCTAGCCTCTGACCTATATAATCTATATAGCCCAAGGTAACCAACCCAAGATCTCATCCAGTTTATACCAGCTCTTGGAGCATGCCCATAGCCCCTTCTCATTGTCCTAGGATAACCCGATGTGAGGGACTGAATTTGTTTTTTTCTGATGTTAAGTCTCCACTTAAAGCGAACATGGGAAGTATGTTACATATACACTTGAGCAATGCACACGCTCCATCTTTACTCATGAATAGTCATATGTTTCTTTGCTCTTTTCATCAATATTTATGTATGCAGCCCCCATGATTATAAAAAACTTGTTCTCTCCCCGTTCAAGGAAGCAGATTTGTGGTTTGCTCTCCAATCTCCTCCTTTGGCTGCCTCTCAAATAAGCCCTTTATTTACTGCATCCTGCTGTCACACTGGTCGGTTTTGTGTGCATCAGGCAGACAGACATAGGTTCAGTTACACTCCCCCCTCAAGCACTTAAGTATTAAAACTTCCCCAACCAACTTAACAAGGATCAGGGATCCCTGGGTGGCGCAGCGGTTTAGCGCCTGCCTTTGGCCCAGGGCGCGATCCTGGAGACCCGGGATCGAATCCCACATCGGGCTCCCAGTGCATGGAGCCTGCTCCTCCCTCTGCCTGTGTCTCTGCCTCTCTCTCTCTCTGTGTGACTATCATAAATAAATAAAAATCAAAAAAAAAAAAAAGAAAACAACTTAACAAGGATCATTTTTTTGTGGCATCTTCCTGAGTAAGCCTGTCATAAACTCCTTCAATATATGAACTTCTTCAAAGTACACAAGTAAAGGGGTATCTAGGTGGCTTAGTCAAGTGTCTGCCTTCTGCACAGGTCATGATTTCAGGATCCTGGGAGTCTGCTTGTCTCTCTCCCTCCCCCCCATTTTTGTGTTCTCTCTCTCTCAAAATGACAAAAACAAAACAAAACAAAAAACCCCCACATATATGACCAAGCCTAGTAAAACCTATAGGAGGGGTGCCTGTATGGCTCAGTCGGTTAAGCTGAGTATCGATTTTGGCTCAGGTCGTGATCTCAGGGTGGTAGGATCTAGCCCCAACTTTGGCTTCCCCTGGGCAGGGAGCTTACTTGAGAGTCTCTCTCTCTACATTTCCCTCTGTCCCTTGCTGCTACTCTAAAAAAAAAAAAAAAAAAAAAAAAAAAACTCTAAAACACCCTAAAAGAAAAAAAGTCAAGACTCTAAGCTCGAAGACAGAAAACCACGGCAAAGTGCAAACTTCATCCACTGAACAAATTATGCAGGGCCAAGTACATATTACTGTTAAAATATTTTTATCTTTATTTTTTTTAAGATTTTATTTATTTATTCATGACAGACAGAGAGAGAGAAAGAGGCAGAGACACAGGCAGAGGGAGAAGCAGGCTCCATGCAGGGAGCCTGATGTGGGACTCCATCCCGGGTCTCCAGGATCAGGCCCTGGGCTGAAGGCGGTGCTAAACCGCTGAGCCCCCCGAGCTGCCCCTGTTCAGGGAATTCTGAGTCTAGGTCAGAAGACCCAGCTTCCATCTTGGTCTCTGGGAACACTGTCTGGGAGATATGGGATACCATGTAAGAAGGCTAATTGCTTCGAGGCTGCCATGTTGTGAGGAAGCCGAAGGCTTTGTGTAGAAAGAGTGCTGCTAATCCCCAGCTGTTTCAATCTCAAACTGAGACCCCAAATATCAGGAAGCAGAGTAAGGCCTGCCAAAATTGCCTATTTGTGATCAAAATAGAGGACTGTTTTTGTTTCAAATCTCTCAAGTTTTGGGGTGGTGTTTATTTGTGCAGCAGTAAAGAATGGAACAGGGAGATGGAAACAAACAAGTAATATGAAGTAGAAGAAGAAAAAAGTGGGCTAAGGGATAGAGAAGATGGGATAGAGAGAAGGCACTGGGGAGGAGGGCTTAAAGTTTTTGACAAGGGAGTTAAGGGAAGCCTCTCTGCTACATAGTCCTGCTTTTCTTTGCTTGTTCATCATCAGCACACAAAACTCCCCAACAGCCACCCCAAAATGGCAGTCTCATTTGGCAAATTCCCTGAGCTTCTTTGTCCTATTATAAGTCCTAGGACCACAGCCAACTCCTTAGAACCTCTAATTCTTGGTTTTAACTTTATGAGAATCAGTAAATAACGACCCAACTTTTGTGGAGCAGAATGGACATGCTGTTAAGGGCATATGCCAGAGGAGGGCAATGAGTCCCAGAAAAGAGAAAATAGGTTCCCCAAAAGATATCTCCTTGACATCACTGTGACTCAGGGAGAGTATAATATTTCTCAAAAAGTGGGTGGAACAATTGAAAACCAGAGAAATCCATGGTATGTGATTGGTACATTATCCCATAAGAGTTCAAAGCAGAGAAATATCCCATGTAGAGGGAGAATCTGAAAAGGCACTGTAGAAAAGGTACAGGTTAACTTCTTATTACTGCAGCATCTCATGGCTGAGAGATATCCTAAAAAGGTCATTCTGTCTAGTTACTGACCCATCCATTGCTTGCAAATGCATCCTGAAGGATAGATAGGGTTTGGATAATGGAATTAAAAGTAGGAGGAGGAGCTCCAACGAACAGCATAAACAAAAGCCTAGTCATGGAAGGCATGATACGTATTCTTTTTTTTCCTTCTGGGACGTATTCTTGAATCAGCAAATTGTGTTGGATATGTGTAGGGATATCAGTTTGGCATGATGTATTGAAGCATTGTGGAGGGCCAAGAATACTGCATGATAAGGTGAAAAGATCAGCAGGTAAAGGCAAACTATTAGAACTTTTTAGGTAGGAAATTGTCCAGATTGGAAAGGGTTACTCTGCTATATAGAGTGGCATAGAGGGAACAAAGCAAACAAGGCTGTCAATTAGGAGCCTATATCAGTAGTCAAGGTGAGAGGTGGGGGTGATAGGATGTGCATGAAAGAGGCATTACTAACTGATCATAGGAATTGGGAATTAAGGGCTCATGGAGGGACAGAGGAAGGAGTCAACCAAGATTCAAGCCTATAGCAGTAGTAAGGATGGAGGAAGTGAGCAGAAAATCAAGAGTCAAAATAGCTATTGGTTGAGGTATAGAAATGGGGTGGAAGATGCTGAGTTGGGTTTGGACTACACTGATTTGAATTACCAGTGGTGCAGCCGTGGAGATTACCTGCCCAGGCAACTGGAAATCCATTATAGTACCCAAGGAGAGGGCAAGGACCAAATAAAATGGGTAGTTATCTGAATAGGATCACGAAGAGGAACAGGAGCTTGAGAACAGGCCAGTATAGAAACAAGGCGGCGAACAGTTTCACAATCAAGAGGACTCATTTCAAATTATCATCTGCCTCATCTCAAGTACTGAGCGGAAATGGACAAGGACCAAAGGCTGGGACTGAGAAGAGGCCAAGAAAAGGTAATTAGGAATTAACTGGTGACAGCTAGCAACTTTCAGTAGACAGTCGGGCCGAAGTCAGACAGAGGAGCGAATAGCGGTGAAGGGGAAGGTGAGGCAGCCGTGCGGTAGAAAGAAGTCAGAAGGCCTTGAGGCTTGAAGGTTGGAGGGACATCAATCAGGTGCTGGTGTCTGGGACCTACTGGCTCAGATTTGTCTGCATGTCCCCTCAGCATCTAGTTTCTCTCTCTCTCTCTCTTTTAAAATTTATTTATTTATAGAGACACACAGAGAGAGGCAGAAGCAGAGGCAGAGGCAGAAGCAGGCTCTATGCAGAGAGCCCGACGTGGGACTCGATCCTCCGTCTCCAGGATCACACCCTGGGCTGAAGGCGGCGCTAAACCGCTGAGCCACCCGGGCTGCCCAGCATCCAGTTTTCTGCTTCTTCACGTCACGACGTGAGACGCTGCACATAGAGGGCTCATCTCAGAGACTGCTACTTAGGAGGCTGCCGATTAGTATTTTCGGTAATTATGCAGCTGCTTCCAGGTAAGCAGAAACCGCGCACGGCCGCGGAGAGGCACTAGGACTCCGCCCCCGCCCCTCCCCCGCCCTCGCCCTGGGACGATCTGCGCAGGCGCGCGGGGAGGGCGCGGAAACGTCGGCGGAAGTGGACGTGCGGACGCTCTAGCCCGGGTACCTGTGGCGTAAACAGACGCTGTGTGGACGCTTGTAGTCGGCGTCCGAGGGTGTAGGTCACCATGAGCCGGCTCCAGGAGGAGTACGACCCCTACGCAGTGGAAGAGCCTAGCGACGAGGAACCCGCTTTGAGCAGGTGGGCCCCGGCCCGGTTCCGGCCCCCGAGGCTTCGGCCCGAGGCCTGGCCTTATTAGCCTCCTCCAGTCGCTGCGCCTGCCAGGCCCTTGCGGACCCTTGGCCCAGCCGTTCGGGCGCCTTTTGCGCCCCCCTCTCGCCTGTGGGACGCCGAGTGGGGTTCTGGTGAGGTGGCGCAGCCCCGGGGAGGCGGGGCCGACACTTGCGCGGGGAACCGGGATATTCGGGAATTACGCGTAAGTCTTCAGAAGCCTTGGGATCAAATTCTGCCTCTGCAACTTACTAGCACTGTGGGTGAAAGCAAGTCACTTACCTGCGATTTTCCTCGCCTATAAAAAGGAAATATAATAGCGATATCTTAAGTGTGTTGTGAGACTAGTGGGGCTTAATGTGAAATGACCGTCTTGAAGACTAAAGTGCCATCAACAGAAATAAGGGAATGCTCAGGCTTTTTTTGAGCACCTATTATATGCTTGCTCGGGGCTGCAGTTTTCTACGGGCTCTCAGTGTAGTAGGGGAAATAAGATGCGTATCTCGGAACATATATATATACCTTGGAAATAAGTATGTTTCTCAGAAGAGTATTTAGAAAACAAGGACCTGAGATAGACACAGATGAAGTTCCATGGGAAATTCCAGGAAGAGGGATTAACCCTACTTGGGGGGAACATGCAGGTATGTCGGCAAGAGATTTTTTGGCAGATTTATCCGTTTTTTATTTTTTTAAGATTTTATTTATTCACGAGGCACACACAGAGAGGGGCAAAGATACAGGCAGAGGGGGAAGCAGGCTCCCCACGGGGAGCCCTATGAGGGACTTGACCCAGTCACGCCCTGAGCTGAAAGCAGACCCTCTACTGCTGAGCCACCCAGGCGTCCCTTACCCCGTTTTAAAAGCTGACAGCAGATCCTGTTCATAAACTCTAAAGCATTCTGCTCAGCTAAGCTTTCTGTGAAACTGTCTTTCCTCCAATCGTAATGTTTCCTCATATTATCCTGGGGAGGAGTTGTGGGCTTGGGAGATCGGACTGCTGTGAAGATTTCTCTTGTGGGGAGTGAGGATGGATTCCAAGATTTCTTGCGAAAGTTTCAGGTAATGGGTCTGGTCTGTTAAAGGAAGTATATGAATTAGTAGGTCTCACTTAGTAATTCAGTTTATTTTTTTATTTTTTTCAGTTTATTTTTTAAAATATTTTATTCACTTATTCATGAGAGACACAGAGAGAGAGAGGCAGAGACACAGGCAGAGGGAGAAGCAGGCTCCATGCAGGGAGCCTAATGTGGGACCTGATCCCATCCCAGAGCTCCAGGATCACACCCTGGGCCAAAGGCAGGCGCTAAACCACTGAGCCACCCAGGGATCCCCCAGTAATTCAGTTTAATTGGAATATAGCAATGTTTCCTGGACCTGAGTTAGTCAGCCATTACAATTTCCACATTCACATGTTACAACTTATTTAAGATTTTTAAGATTTTTATAGTATTGTCTTTCTTTTCTTTCTTTTCTTTTTTTTTCTTTTCTTCTTTTTCTTAAGCTCTGTAATCCTGTGACAGTTGCCACTGGTAAGGTTAACTAAAAAATGCTGTGAAAATGAAACTGTAATTACAGTTGTGTGTGTTTTTTTTTTTTTTTTTTTTTGCCTGCTCGAGGCTCTGAATCTAGTGCTTGTCCTTTTTTTTTTTTTTTTAAGATTTTATTTATTTACTTGGAGAGAGTGGGCCTGCCAGAGCGAGAGCAGGAGCTGGGGGAGCAGAAGAGGGAAAAGCACACTCTCCATTGAGCAGCGAGCCTGATGTGGAGCTGGATCCCAGGACCTTGGGATTATGACCTGAGCTGAAGGCAGATGCCTAACCAACAGCCACCTAGGTGCCCCAAGTGCTTGTTGTCTTAAAAAGGGAGATTGGAGAGATTTGAGAGGTGTTTAAGAGGTGTCTCTCAGGATTTGATTTTACCATATTTATAAGCTAATATTTTATAGCGTGTTACTGTTTCATAGAACCTGGCAGAAGATATGAGACTCCTAGGTCAGAGACTACTCACGGTGCAAGCAGCATGAGCTTCATGTTCGTGTTGGTTGCTGTTACTTCCCAACTCTTACAGGGGTTGCACAGAGAGACTCAGGTGGATGCTTCACACTCAACGGGTTGGCATCATGGCTAACGACCATTTGAGCTTGGAGCATCCACTTCTTTTACAGCAGTCAGTAAATAAGCAAGTCCTTTCTTCTGGAAAGAGACATCACCTCATCCCTCAAGGTTACATACTGCAAACATAACCCTGAGAAATGGCCTGAGTGGTGAGAACCTTGCATTCTTGACACAGTCATTAAGAATGTACATGGCCCATAATGTATCACCTCACCTAGCAGTGCTAAACACTTCTCTTGGAATAATCACAAGGATTAGATAAAGTTTGTAATAAAACTAACTCTCTTGCCTTGTGATTTAAGTTTTTAAATTAAACTTTATTTTGAAGTAGGTTCACATGTAGTTGTAAGAAATAGTATGCTAAAAAAAAAAAAAATCAATGAATTGGGGGCACCTGGGTGGCTCAGTGGTTGAGTGTCTGCCTTTGGCTTAGGTTGTGGTCCCAGGATTCTGGGATTGAGTCCTGCATTGGGCTCCCCTGAGAGAGCTTGCTTCTCCCTCTGCCTATGTCTCTGCCTCTCTCTGTGTGTCTCTCATGAATAAATAAAAATAAAATCTTAAAAAAAAAATCAGTGAAGTGTATATTTAAAAATGCATGAACTTATGACAGTAAATTATGCCACAAGAAAAGTTAGAAAATAATACAGAGGGATTCTGTGTCCCCTCTACCCAGTTTCCCTCAGTGTATTTTACAAAATTTTAGTGTAATATCACAACTGGGGTATTGACATTAGTGTAGTTGAGATAGAGAACATTTCCATCACCATAAGAATCCCTCATTTGCCCACTTCTGCCCCATCGTGCCCTACGTAAATGCTGGTAACCATTAATCTATTCTCCACTTCTATAATTTTGTCCTTTTCAAGGGTATTAAATAAATGGAATCATGCAGTATGTGACTTTTGGGGATTGGCTTTTTTCATTCAGTGTAATTCTCTGGAGATTCATCCACATTGTTGCAAGTATCAGTGAGTCATTCCTTTTTTATTGCTAAGGACTATTTCACATTTGTTTTAGCCATTCCCTTATTGAAAGATGTCTAGTTATTTTTAATTTTGATTCGTGAATAAAGCATCTATAAACATTCATGTATAGGTTTTTGTGTGAATGTATTTTCATTTCTCTGGGATAAATGCCAAGGAGTGTGATTGCTGGGTTGTATGGTAGTTGCATTTAGTTTTATAAGAAACTAAGCAAGCTGTTTTCCATAGTAATTGTATTATTTTAGATTCCCACCAGCAATGGCTTCGGAGTTATTAGTGGCTTGTCTATCCTGAGACTCCTTAAAATAATCTACATTCCACTGTGGAAAAACTGGAATATAGGATAGATGAGAGTTTCTCAGCCTCAGTAGCATTGACATCTATTGTGGGGGGCTGTCCTGTGCATTGCAGGATGTTTAACAGCATCCCTGACCTCTGCCCACGAAGTGCTACTAGCCCCTCCTTGTTGTAACAGTAAAAAATGTCTCTAGCTATGCTATATGTACCCTAGAGGGCAAAATACCCCCCAGTTGGAGACCAGTGGTGTAGTTCAAGGGTGAGATGTAAGGTTGAAAAGAGAAGTTGAGGGCAGCCCGGGTGGCTCAGCGGTTTAGCGCCACCTTCAGTCCAGGTCCTGATCTGGAGACCCAGGATCGAGTCCCATGTCAGGCTCCTGGCATGGAGCCTGCTTCTCCCTCTGCCTGTGTCTCTGCCTCTCTCTCTCTGTCTCTCATGAATAAATAAAAATCTTAAAAAAAAAAAAAAAAAAAGAAAAGTTGAAACCAAATAGGGAAGGCTGTTTTGAATGCTGTGCTCAGAGGTTTGGCCTGGATGGTTTTTTTCAGAATTGGGTAGTGATGTGATGAGAGTTCTTAGGACTAACATTCTGGCAGCAGGATTTAAGGTGGAACATAATATAAAGATTTTGAAGGCCTGGAGATCCTTAGTATATGGTGGGACAGGCAGAGTTAAAGAGGACCCAAATGAATATAGTGGTAATGGAGAAAGGGAGCCTCATCCTGGGCAGGATGAGGAATGTTATTTTTTTTTTTTTTTTTTTTTTTATTTATGATAGTTACAGAGAGAGAGAGAGAGGCAGAGACACAGGCAGAGGGAGAAGCAGGCTCCATGCACCAGGAGCCTGATGTGGGATTCGATCCCGGGTCTCCAGGATCGCGCCCTGGGCCAAAGGCAGGCGCCAAACCGCTGCGCCACCCAGGGATCCCTTTTTTTTTTTTTTTTTTAGGATGAGGAATGTTAGATGGGAAATTCTCTTGGGAGTAAAATCCGGCTAAGGCCTCCATTATTAGCAAAATTGATTGGTGTGAATTGCATTTTTTGGATATATCTTCTGCTGGAGGCTCAAAAGCATTGTTCTAGAAGAAGAAAACAGAGGAATAAAAACCAGGGGCATTCTGTTGCTATTCATCAGACCACAAATAATTGGATATTATTTATGTCCTATTGATTATATTAGAAATACCTTACGTGTTTCCTTCATTTTGATAACATTTCGTTCTTTCTGATATCTCCTTTAATCCTGTCATACTGTTACTGATGGGAAACCCAGGTGCAAAGGGCCAAGTAAATTAGCAGTAATTGCTCAGGAGAATTTGTAATATAATCTTACTTTCTCTTTATAGTTCTCTATAGCGTTGTGCCTTTATAACTAATATGTAATTACTATCTTAACATTTTGTTTGGGTATATTATCTGCATGTTAGTTACATATATTAAGTTTTATTTAAGTACTCAGAGTTTTAAAAAAATCCCATTTCTGTGAAGTAAACTTTTCACTGCTGATGGAGTTAGGAATTGATGCAGTGCTTTAGGAAAGCAGTGTGAAAATTCAAGAAGTCAGAGAGATGTTTATATGTCTCCTTCTAGACATTTATCCTAAGGAAATCAATGGAGACAAAATTATATATACTTTACAAAGATATTCATTGTATTAGCAAAGAGTTATAAGTGTACAGCATCTATAAAAGGAAATGTAATGCAGACATTAGAATTGTATTTGGAAATATGTAGAAATGGTTGATCTTTATTTTTTTTTAAAGATTTTTATTTGTGAGAGTGCAATTACATGTGCATGATGGGGGGGCAAGGGGCAGAGGGAGAGGGAGAAGCTGACTCCCTGACTTCCCACTGATTGATGTGGGGCTCTATCCAGGACTCCATGATCATGACCTGAGCCAAAGATAGATATTTAACTGACTGAGCCACCCAGACATCCCAAGAAATGAGAATAGCTAGCTATATGTAGTATGATAGATAAATGCAACCTTGTAAAACTTAAAATTGTTGGACAGTGAGATGATGGGTGTTTTAAATTATTTTAATTCTTTAGTATTTATATGCTTTATGATTTAAATGCATACTAGTTCTGAAGATGAAGTGGATGTGCTTTTACATGGAACTCCTGACCAAAAAAGAAAACTCATCAGAGAATGTCTTACTGGAGAAAGTGAATCATCTAGTGAAGATGAATTTGAAAAAGAAATGGAAGCTGAATTAAATTCCACCATAAAAACAATGGAGGACAAGTTATCCTCTCTGGAAACAGGTAAACTTTTAGTTAGATTTTCATATAAATAACTTTCTAAGCTCCACGAGAATAGGAGCCTGACATGGGGCTTAATCCCAGGGCCCCAGGATCATGACCTGAGCTGAAGGCAGACACTTAACCAACTGAGCCACTCAGGTGCCCTGTAATTTTTTTTTTAAGATTTTATTTATTTGAGGGGATCCCTGGATGGCTCAGCGGTTTAGCTCCTGCCTTTGGCCCAGGGCACGATCCTGGAGTCCCAGGATCGAGTTCCGTGTTGGGCTCCCGGCATGGAGCCTGCTTCTCCCTCTGCCTGTGTCTCTGCCTCTCTCTCTATCTCTCTATGTCTGTCATGAATAAATAAATAAATAAATATTTAAAAGATATTTTATTTATTTGAGAGATTTTATTTTTTTATTCATGAGTGCACATGAATGGGGGTGGAAGGGAGCAGAGGGAGAGGGAGAAGCAGACTCCTTGCTGAGCAGGGAGCTTAATGTAGGGCTTGATCCCAGAACCCTGAGATTATGACCTGAGCTGAAGACAGATGTTCAACCCACTGAGGCACCCAGGCTCCCCTTCTTTTGTAATTTTTACCCCAGGATAAAAAAGACCCAAGCTTTTAAAGGTATTTTTAGGATTATATAGCACTGATATGGCAGATTGAATGATTGGTCATCACAAATTCCTATCTCATTTTAGAAAGTAATGAAACATACTTCATTTTGATACTTCATTTTTATGTAAAGTGTACCTTACCCAAAAACTGATTTGTGCCTCAGCTTTGGTTTCCATGTATTAATTGTTAGGAACAGAAAGCATATATAATAGTAATAATAAAAGCAAAAGCAGATGTGAATTAAGAGGAAGAATTAGGGAGACAGGGATAGGAGAACATGAATATAGTCTGAGTCATGGCATGAGGGAAAACTGAAGAAAGGAAGAGTGTGTGTCCCTGAATCATGCCCCTTGCCTCTCTTAGGGCTCTTATCCTCTCTCCCTTAAAGTCCCCTACAATGAGGTGTTTATTCCTTGTTTGTCACAGTGTACTGCATGGCTGAAAGGTAGAGCTGTGTATGGTGGCAACTTAGAAATAGGCGATTTTATTGAATTAGATTTGTGGGAAAGGTGAGAGATTTTCTCATGATCTGGAACACTTAATTACTGTAATTAACAATTATAGTCCTCTGTAATTGCACAGGGCACAGAAATTCAGTAAGTCATTGATGTGAAAGTCTTTTTCCACCCACATGAGATTGGGAATGAATTGATACTACTTTGAGGTGATAGAAGAGTATATTGAGTTTTTTTCCTTTTTAGTTCCATATGATTTAGTCTGTAAACTGTCCTTATGTAAATAGGGTCTTCCTCAGGAACTGGAAAAGTTGGAACAGCTCTGACAAAGTACTATGATGATATATATTTTGATTCTGATTCTGAAGATGAAGACAAAACAGGTTAGTAGCATGTTTACCAGGTTTAGTGGTTACATTTTATAGAAAAAAGGTTTACCTAACAATTTTTGGACATTAGGGTTTCCCTCTGAGTTTTATCTTTTAGAAATTGTAGGCCATTGATGTGAAAACAAAAGCAGGAATGATGAATAAGAACAGATAGGAATGCACATATGAGGACGTGGGACCAGCCATGGTGCTGCATGGGCATACGACAAGGAGAGTGTGTCCTGACTCAGTCCTGACTTCCTTAGGGCTCTTGGCCCCCCCTTCCTTAAGGTTCCTTAGTGCAATAATATTTGCTTTCACACCTGTGAATAGTTCCTATAGTTTTACAGAAAATATACAAACATATATATTTTATATTTTTCTAACTCATTGCTTTTTTATTGGCTTCTCTATTCTCTGGAATTGATTTTGTATAAAATCTGAGCAAAAGTGAACATAAGAGTTAAAATTAACTTAATATCATAATTACACTGGAATGCACAAATGACACATTTATATGGTAAAGAAAAAATTTTATATATACATATTTTAAAGATTTATTTGTTTATTTTAGAGAAAGTTCACATGTATGGGGTGGGGAGGAGCAAAGGAGGGGGAGAGAGAAAGAGACAGAGATATGGAGAGTTTCAAGCGGACTCTCTACAGAGTGGGGCTCAGTCCCACAACCTTGAGATCATGACCTGAGCCAAAACCTGAGTGCTCAACTGACTGTGCCACCCAGGTACAGGTACCCCAGGTACCCCAAGAAACAATTTTATATTTTTATATATTATTACTTAAATATTAACCTATATAAGTACATTTTAAAGTCTAGTGCATGTGGATAACCAGTGTTTTTTCACTTTTTAAAAAAGATTTTATTTATTTATTTTGAGAGCGATCACATGTGCATGTGCCTGCTTACGTGAGTCGGGGGAGTGGCAGAAGGAGAGGGAGACAGAACCTCAAGCACTCACCCTGAGTTCAGAGCCTGACATGGGGCTCGATCTCATGACCCTGAGATCATGACCCAAGCTAAAATCATGAGTTGAATACTCAAGTGACTGAGCCACCCTGGTGCCTTTGTTTTTTCATTTTTGAAATATTTTTGTTCTGATTTCAGTAGCATTTTATATATAGGAACTTGTTGACAATTATAACATCAAAACGTTTCTGATCTTGGTTCACTTTGAGTGGCTTTTCTGAGACCAAATTCTCATTATGTGAGTTCAGTTCTTGAGATAGCACTATGTTTTTATTTTTTATTTTATTTTTTATTTTTTTTAAGAATTTATTTATTTATCCATGAGAGACACAGAGAGATGCAGAGAGAGGCAGAGACACAGGCAGAGGGAGAAGCAGGCTCCATGCAGGGAGCCCGACGTGGGACTCAATCCCGGGTCTCCAGGATCACGCCCTGGGCTGAAGGCAGCGCTAAACCGCTGAGCCACCCAGGATGCCCAGCACTATGTTTTTAGTGAAGAAACAATTTTTTCATCTTCTGTTATCTTTGATTTTTTTTTTTTAAGATTTTAATTATTTATTTGACAGAGACAGCACAAGCAAGGAGAGCAGCAGAGGGGGAGGGAGAAGCAGGCCCCCTGCTAAGCAGGGAGCCCAATGTGGGGCTCGATCTCAGGACCCTGGGATCATGACCTGATCTGAAGGCAGATGCTTAACTGACTGAGCCACTCAGGTGCCCTGTCATCTTCATTTTAATGCCTTGTTAATTGGCCAAGAGGTTTATTTGGAGGAAGAGTTAAGAATTTTTTTAAGGAAAATATAAATAGAAAAAAAAATGTAGCTGAAGATTCTGTGTTCTGTATTAAAGAGGTATGTACTTGAGACATGATACCTAGCCATATCCTTAACGTTTTCAAAATTAGCACAGGTAACCAAGAAGAAAAAGAAAAAACGACACAGGATTCCAACAAATGATGAGTTATTATATGATCCTGAAAAAGATAACAGAGATCAGGCCTGGGTTGATGCACAAAGAAGAGGGTAAGAACTTAACTTAAATATTTAGAATCTTTAGAGAAAAATAATTAAAAGAGGATTTTCACTACATTCACATTTTAATGTATGTATATGTTCACATAGACATAAAGAATTTTGGAAAAAAAAAAACCTGCTGAATTGTTTGTTTTGAAATTTACCAACACATTTCAGTCATGATTATTTTATTTTATTTTTAATTTAAAAAAAGATTTAATTAGAGTGAGAATGAGCATGGTGAGGAGGAGGAGAGAGTCCTATGTGGACTCTGTTCTGTGCATGGAGCCCGACATGGGGTTTGATCCCACAACCCTGAGACCACAACCTGAGCTGAAACCAAGAGACAGATGCTTAACTGACTGCCATTGAGGTGCCTGTCAGATGATTTATTTACTTATTTTTTTTTTTTTTTTTTTTTTTTAAAGCTTTTATTTTTTTTTAATTTTTTTATTTATTTATGATAGTTACACAGAGAGAGAGAGAGAGGCGCAGAGACACAGGCAGAGGGAGAAGCAGGCTCCATGCACCGGGAGCCCGATGTGGGATTCGATCCCGGGTCTCCAGGATCGCGCCCTGGGCCAAAGGCAGGCGCCAAACCGCTGCGCCACCCAGGGATCCCTATTTACTTATTTTAAAGATTTTATTTACTCATGAGAGAGAGGCAGAGACACAGGCAGAGGGAGAAGCAGGCTCCTTGCAGGGAGCCCCATGTGGGAGTTGATCTTGGGCCTCCAGGATCACGCCCTGCACCGAAGGCAGCACTAAACTGCTGAGCCACCCAGCCTGCCCCAGATGGTTTATTTTTAAAACACTTGTTGAATTCAAAATGCTGTAGTCAGTCTCTCCAAGAAACAAAGTTGACTTTTCTCAAATAGACATAATTTTAAATAATTTGATTTTTTTAAAGGTTTTGTTTATTTGAGAGAGAGAGTATGTGCACACAGGAGAGTGGAGGGCGCAGGGGTAGGGGATAAGGGCAGAGGGAAAGGGAGAAGCAGACTTCCTGCTGGGTGGGGAACCCCATGTGAGGCTCCATCCCAGGGCCCTGGAATCACGACCTGAGCCAAAGGCAGACGCTTAACTGCCTAAAGCACCCAGGTGCCCCACAAATTTGCTTTTTTAAAATTGAGATAAAAATCAATTAATTGATTTAAAATTAATCATTTTAAAGCGAACAATGCAGTAGCATATAGTGTATTCACAGTGTTATGCAACTACCACCTCTGTTTAATTTCAAACCATTTTCATCATCCCAAGAGGAAATGCCATCCTTGTTTTCCAGTTTGATTTTATGAAGGCTGATTTGTTATCAAACTAAAAGCTAGGGCACCCCTGGTGGTGCAGCGGTTTACCGCCGCCTACAGCCCAGGGTGTGATCCTGGAGACCCAGGGTCGAGTCCCATGTCGGGCTCCTTGCATGGAGCCTGCTTCTCCCTCTGCCTGTGTCTCTCTCTGTGTGTCTTTCATGAATAAAGAAATAAAATCTTAAAAAAAAAAAAAAAACCCAAAAAACAAAACTAAAAGCTAGTCAGTGTACCACTGTTACCTAGTGCTTCCCTAACCTGGCTGTGCTTCAGAATCACTTGGGAAGGATGAAATGCATACCCTGGAGTCCTACTCTAGGAAGCTTTGATTTAGCTAAGGTAGGGGCTAGGATGATAAACCCTTGAAAACTGAACAACAAAAGATAAATCCAGTATTTTTAAGCCCAGAGAGATTTTGGTGGTGTTGGGTGTTTGTACCTTACCTTTTAGCCTCCATTCTCCCACTTTGTTCTTTTTTCCTCTCCCAGTTTCACCCATGCACCACTTCCTCCAACTGCCCCTCTCATTTATTTAAGGAATGTTTTTTGATTATCCCCAATGTAAAATGAACATTTTAAGTCTCTGAATGATACTGAGATAGTTAAGGAAATTACAGTGTAGCTTTTGATTCTGGTAATAGAATTTGTCAGTGAGGTAAGATGGAATGTATTTTCATTGTTGTTATCTTCAAAAAAAATTTTTTTAAGTAAACTCTACCCATAATGTAGGGCTTGAACTCACGACCACAAGATCAAGAGTCAAATATTCCACCAGCTGAGCCAGCCAGGAGCCCCATTCCTTATATAATCTTGAGAAGAAATAACATTTTAATGATTTATTCATATTCCTGCACCAAGCAGTAGTTGGCCTTTTTTTTTTTTTTTTTTTTTTTTTTTACAATTTTTAGAAAGATGCAGGTGCACAGGCAGAGTGAGAGGGAGAAGCAGACTCCCTGCTGAGCGGGGAGCCCAATGATGCAGGGCTCAATCCCAGGACCCTGACTGAGATCATGATCTGAGGCAGATGCTTAACCAACTGAGCCACCAAGGCACCCCCAGGAGTTGCCTATTAGGACCACAGAAATCAACTTAAAATAATGAATTTGCTACCTTTTAAGTGCCACCAGGGCAGTGATCATGGCTGTCTTGTTCACTGCTGTATCCCAGAAGTCATGCGCTTTGTTAAATGGGCGCACATTAAGTATCTATTGAATGAATATATTACTCTCTTGGGTTTGGGATTTGAAATCTGATAAGCATTAGAGGGATTTAACAATGGTTATAAAATATGTACACATATTTTCAGTATTTTTCCCCAGAGACACTTAAAGAGTTTGGGAAGTAACGTTAAATGATTTATCTTTTGTTGTTCAGTTTTTGGGAGTTTACCATAAGTCCCTTTTAAGAATATATACTTTCATATTTTAGTACTTTTATAAGTAGATTCATGCTATATATATATATATTTTTTTTAAACGATTTTATTTATTTATTCATGAGAGACACAGAGAGAGAGGCAGAGACACAGGCAGAGGGAGAAGCAGGCTCCATGCAAGGAGCCCCATGTGGGACTTGATCTGGGTCTCCAGGATCATGCCCTGGGCCGAAGGCAGGCGCTAAACCGCTGAGCCACCCATGCTATATTTTTGCAAATGTTTATTGAACATTTACTATGTACCAGACACTGTTCTAGATTCTTGAAATGCAGCAAGGAACAACACAGACAAAAGTCTTTACACGCCTAAAGCTTACATGCTTGCCTTTTTTTAAAGATTCTATTTATTCATGAGAGAGAGGCAGAGACATAGGCACAGGGAGAAGCAGGCTCTCTGCAGGGAGCCTGATGTGGGACTCAATCCCGGCATCATGACCTGAGCCAAAGGCAGATGCTCAACCATTGAGCCACCTAGGCATCCCACATGCTTGCTTTTTTTTTTTTTTTTTTTTTTTTTTTTAAATTTATGATAGTCACAGAGAGAGAGAGAGAGGCAGAGACACAGGCAGAGGGAGAAGCAGGCTCCATGCACCGGGAGCCCGACGTGGGACTTGATCCCGGGTCTCCAGGATCGCGCCCTGGGCCAAAGGCAGGCGCCAAACCGCTGCGCCACCCAGGGATCTCCCCATGCTTGCTTTTTAAATGTAGCTTTACTGGGTTTTTCAAATTAAGAGGCTTTATTTTTATTTATTTATTTATTTGAGAGAGAAAACACATGGGGGAGGAGCAGAGGGAGAGAATCTCAGGTGACTGTCTCCTAAGTGTGGAGCCCGATTCCAGGCTTGGTCCCACAACCCATGAAATCATGACATGAGTTCGAACCAAAAGTTGGAATGTCAACTGAATGAGGCGCCCGGACACCCCAAGAGACTTTAGTTTTTGGAATAGTTTTCGATTTCCAGAGAAATCGAGCCAATAACAACAGAGTTCCCGTATACTCTCCTACAACAACACACACATGGTTTCATCTATTATTACATGTTACATTAATATGGTACATTTGTCACAATTAATGAACCAGTATTTATTCATTATTATAAACTAAGGCCCATACTTTATTTGGATTTTCTTAGTTTTTACCTATTGCGCATTTTCTGTTCCAGGAGCTCATCCAGCATACTGTGTTACTTGTAGTTGTAATGTCTCTTTCAGGCTCTTCTTGACTATGACAGTTTCTGAGACTTTACTTGGTTTTGATGACCTTAACAGTTTTCGGGAGTACTGGTCAGGTATATTGTAGGAGGCCACACTATTGGAATTTGTGTGATGCTTTTCTCGTGATTAGACACTGGGATTATGGGTTTTGGTGAGGAGGAACACAGAGATAAAGTGCCATTTTCATCACATTGTAATTATGGCACATACTGTCAACATGATTTATGATAGTTAATGTTGACCTTGATCATCTTAGCAAGGAATTGTCAGGTTTCTCTACTGTAAAGTTACTCTCCGCCCCTCCTGTCTATACTGTACTCTTTGGAAGGAAGTCATTATGTGCATTATGCTCCACTTCCTTGAGAGGAGAGTATCTTCATAAGTTATTCTTCCATCTGGGACATTTGTCTGTTCTCCCTCCCTCCGTTCTTCCCTCATTCATTTATTCAGTCATTAGTCATTTGTATCAGTATGGACTTGTGAGTATTTATTTATATTTTGTATCCAATACTGCTTTATTTTATTGTTCTAATTGTTTCAGCTTTGGCCAACTCTAATTCTTTGAGTTGGCTTCTGTGCCCCTTGATATATCTACCTCCTTGTTTTTGAGCACTTCCTTACTTCCTGGCACTACAAGATGCTCCAGGTTCATTTCATATGCCTCATTCCTAGAATCAGTCATTTCTCTTAGGAGTACTAGGTTCTTTTACTGGAGGGTGGCATTAGAAATCAGGGTCTCGGGGATGCTTGGCTAGCTCAGTTGGTAGAGCCTCCCTCCCTCCTTCCCTCCCTCTGAGAGGGTGGGGAGGGGTAGAGGGGGAGAGAGAATCTTAAGCAGGTTCCATGCCGAGTGGAGCCTGACTTGGGGCTTGATCTCACAACACTGAGATCATGACCTGAGCTAGAATCAAGAGTTCAATGCTTACCTGACTGAGCCACTCAGGTGCCCCAGAGCATGTGACTCTTAATCTTGGGGTCTTGAGTTCAAGCCCCATTTTAGGTGTGAAGCCTACTTAAAAAAAGAAAATCAAGATCTGGCTTTAAAGTGTGTGTCTACCCCCCCCCCCCCCCCCCCCACATTTTCTTTTTTTATTCCAGCTACCATGGTTTTGGAATACAGAGACCATATCAACAACAGCAGCCTGTTCCAAATAGTGATGCTGTCTTGAATTGCCCTGCCTGCATGACCACACTATGTCTTGATTGCCAAAGGTAATGGATAAAGGGTGTCATAGCACACCACAAACACACATACACACACATGCATACACAAAATGATGAAAAACAACTTGGTTTTTTGTTTAAATCAGAAATAGACTTTTGAGGTATATACTTAGGAATTCTGATAAAGTTCTGTCCTCCTGTGTCCTTGCTGCTACATAACTAATCTTTATACAAATAATTTTAGTTATACATAGTTCTTTTTTTTTTTTTTTTTTAGTTATACATAGTTCTAAGTAGTTTTTCCTTTTTCTTTTTCTTTTCATTTTTTTTTTTTTTTTTTTTTTAAAGATTTTATTTATTTGCTCATGAGAGTCACAGAGAGGCAGAGACACAGGCAGAGGGAGAAGCAGGCTCCATGCAGAGAGCCCGATGTGGGACCAGATCCTGGAACTCCGGGATCAGGACCTGAGCCGAAGGCAGACGCTCAACTACTGAGCCACCCAGGCATCTCATAAGTAGTTTTTCTAATAAAGCACATACTTAAAAGGATTCAGTGAAACTGCATATATATTGTGGAATGATGTAATCTGTCAAATACATTCTTTTTTAAAAAATTGTGATAAAACATAAAATTTACTGTTTTAACCATTGAAAACTTTTTATTAAAGAGTACATCATTTGGGTATTAAATTTATTGTCAACTAGACCATTTAAAAATTTAAAATCATTTCCTAGCTTTATCGAGATATAATTGACACATAACATTATGTAAGTTTGAAGTGTACAACATGATGATTTGATATACAAATATATTGCTAAATGATTACATAAGGTTAATGCATCCATCACCTCATGTATTTTCCTTTTTTTGTTTGTTGAGAACTCTTAAAATTAGTTTTTTTTAGCAACTTCAAGTATATAGTACAAGATTGTTAACTGTAGACATTGTGTTTATTACATCCTCAGACCTTCATCTTATAATTGGAAGTTTGTACCACTTGACAGTCTTCACTTGTCCACCCTTCCCCCACTAACCACCAGTCTACTTTGTTTCTTACTGTTCATTTTTTTTTTTGGATTTATATACAAGTGAGATCATTCAGTAATTTTTTGTCTATGACTTCATTTAGCTTAGTGCCCTCGAGGTTCATTCATGTTTTCACAAATGACAGGATTTTCTTTCTTTTTTTTTGTATTCCATTGTATCTATACACCATGTTTTCTTTATCCATTCACGTAGCATGTACACTTAGTTTCCATGTTTGGCTATTATGAATAAAGCTGCAGTAGGTTTTTGGGGAGAAGACCACAGAGGTAAAGTGTTGTTTTCATTACATTGTATCAAGGGCATGGACTATCAACAACAACAAAAATCAACAGATTTAAAAAATTAAAAAAAAAAAAAAAAAAAAAAAAAAAAAAAGGGATCCCTGGGTGGCGCAGCGGTTTGGCGCCTGCCTTTGGCCCAGGGCGCGATCCTGGAGACCCAGGATCGAATCCCACATCAGGCTCCCAGTGCATGGAGCCTGCTTCTCCCTCTGCCTGTGTCTCTGCCTCTCTCTCTCTCTCTCTGTGACTATCATAAATAAATAAAAATTAAAAAAAAAAAAAAAAAAAAAAACAGATTTATTAACTGTTAATGTTGACCTTGATCACCTGGCTGATGTCGTGGTGCAGATATTTCTTCGAGAGAGTGATTTCATTTCCTTCAGTTATATACCCAGAAGTGGGATTGCTGAATCATATGGTAGTTCTATTTTTAATATTTTGAGGCGCCTCCATACTGTTTTCCATAGTCACTATACCAATTTACATTCCCACCAGTAATGTGCAAGTGTTCACTTTTGTTTTGTCTTTTTGGTAGCCATTCTAACAGGTGTGAGGTAATACCTCACTACAGTTTTTATTTACGTTTCCCTGATGATTAAGGATGATGAACACCTTTTCATGTACCTGCTGGCCATTTGCATATCTTTTTTGGAAAAATGTCTGTTCAGGTTCTTTGCCTTTGCCTTTTTTTTTTCTTTGCTATTGAGTTGTATGAGTTTCTTGGATATTAGCCCCTTGTTAAATACATGATTTGCAAATATTTTCTTCCATTCCGTAGGTTTCTATTTCCTTTTGTTGATGGTTTCTTTGCTATGCTGAAGCTTTTTAGCTTGTTGGTTTTTTTTCTATTTCTGTGAAAAATGCCATTGGAATTTTGATAAAATTGCATTGACAATAGATGACTTTGGATAGTATGGACTTTTTTTCTTTTTTAAGATTTTATTTATTCATGGGAGAGAGAGGCAGAGACATAGAGGGAGAAGCAGGTTCCCTGTAGGGAGCCTGTTGCAGGACTCGATCCCAGGACCCTGGGATCACTTGTGAGCCCTTAGCCGAAGGCAGACACTCAACTGCTGAGCCATCCAGGTGTCTCACTATGGACTAATTGACTATTTATTTTTTAAAAGATTTTATTTATTTATTCTTGAGAGACACAGAGAGAAGCAGAGACATAGACAGAGGGAGAATCAGGTTCCTCACAGGGAGCCCAGTGTGGGGCTCGATCCCCACACCGGGATCATGCCCTGAGCCAAAGTCAGATGCTCAACCACTCAGCCACCCAGGTGTCCCTCATTCATTCATTCATTCATTCATTCATTCATTCATTCATTCATTCGTGTGAGACAGAGAGAGGTAGAGACATAGGCAGAGGGAGAAGCAGGTTCCTCACAGGGAGCCCAATGTGGAACTCGATCCCAGACCCTGGGATCATGCCTTGAGCTGAAGGCAGATGCTCAACTGGTGTTTCTCTTGTTCCCTATTTTAACCATTTTAAGTGTACAATTCAGTGGCATTAACTACTTTACAATATTGTGCATCTGTCACCACAATCCATTTCCAGAACATTTTTGTCATTCCAAACAGAAACTGTACCCACTAGACAAAATTCCCCATCCCTTCCCGTCCCAGCCTGTGGTAACCTCTATTCTGTTTTCCTTTCTGGATCATTCATGGCTTGCTCATTTATAAAAATGAACAGGCTTTTGTGTGTTGATTTTGTACTCTGCCGCTTTGCTAAGTTAGTTTATCAGCTCTGATAGTTTTCGTGCAATTTTCAGAGTTTCCTACATAAAAGATCATGTCATTGGCATGCCTGGGTGGCTCAGTTAGTTAAGCATCTGACTCTTGATTTTGGCTCAGGTCATGATCTCACGGTGTGTGATTGAGCCCCACATTGGGCTACACTGGACGTGGAGACTGCTTGGGTTATCTCTCCCACTCCCCTTCTTCCTTGTAAAGATCATATCATCTGTGAACAAATTTTACTTCTTCCTTTCCAGTGTGGATGCCTTTTATTTCTTTTTCTTAAGCTAATCGCTGATTAGAACTTCTAGTACTATGCTGAATAGAAGTGGTAAAAGCAGGACTTTTTTAGTCTTGTTTCTTTTTTTTTTAAAGATTTTATTTACTTATTTATAGAGACAGAGAGAGAGAGAGAGACAGGCAGAGGGAGAAGCAGGCACTATACAGAGAGCCTGATGTGGGACTCGATCCTGGGTCTCCACGATCACGCCCTGAGCTGCAGGCGGCGCCAAACCGCTGCGCCACCAGGGCTGCCCTTAGTCTTGTTTCTGATCTTAGAGGAAAAATTTTCCGTCTTTCATCATTGAATATGATGTTAGCTGTGGATTTTTCATATATGGTCTTAATTGTATTGAAGAAATTTCCTTCTGTTTTCAGTATATGGTGTGTTTTTACCATGAATGGGTGTTGAATTTCATTAAATATTTTTTCTGGGGCAGCCCCAGTGGCCCAGTAGTTTAGTGCTGCCTTCAACCCGAGGTGTGATCCTGGGGACCTGGGATCGAGTCCCGTGTCGAGTTCCCTGAATGGAGCCTGCTTCTCCCTCTGCCTGTGTCTCTGCCTCTCTGTGTCATGAATAAATACATAAAATCTTTTAAAAAAAATGCTTTTTCTGAATCAATTGAGATGATCATGTGGTTTTTTTTTTCCTTTTCTTTTTTTTAATTTTTAATTTTAAGTAGGCTCCACTTTAATTTTTAGTGGAGCCCAGTATAGGTCTTGAGCTCATGACCCTGAAATCAGACCGGACCTGAGATCAAGAGTTGATTGAGCTGATTGAGCCACCTAGACACCCCCTTCATTCTTTTAATTAAATAGACTCTTAACCTTTTTTCCTTTTCTCCCCCCTCTTTTTAGTGGCTTCATAAATTCCTAGCTTAGTCCATGTTTTGAATCAAGTTAACTTGAAACTAGGTGATGATGTAGGTGATGGATTTCTTCTAGGAACCAATGAATAGCCAACTATAGTTTATCTTATTAGTCAGCTTGAGTTTTTTTTTTTTTTTTTTTTTTTAAGATTTTATTTATTTATTCTTGAGAGACACAGAGAGAGGCAGAGACATAGGCAGAGGGAGAGGCAGAGACATAGGCTCCTGCAGGGAGCCTGCTGTAGGACTTGATCACAGGACCCTGGAATCACACCCTGAACTGAAGGCAGATGCTCAACCAGTGAGCCATCCGGGCATCCCTAGCTTGAGGCTTTTGGTCATTTACAACAATTAAATGTTGTGCTTTCTGGGCAGCCCCAGTGGCACAGCAGTTTGGCGCCACCTGCAGCCTGGGGTGTGATCCTGGAGACCCGGGATCAAGTCCCACATCGGGCTTCCTGCATGGAGCCTGCTTCTCCCTCTGTCTGTGTCTCTGCCTCTCTCTCTCTCTCTCTCTCTCTCTCTCTGAATAAATAAATAAAATATTTTAAAAAAATAAAAAAGGGATCCCTGGGTGGCGCAGCAGTTTGGCGCCTGCCTTTGGCCCAGGGCTCGATCCTGGAGACCCGGGATCGAGTCCCACGTCGGGCTCCCGGTGCATGGAGCCTGCTTCTCCCTCTGCCTGTGTCTCTGCCTCTCTCTCTCTCTCTCTCTGTGTGACTATCATAAATAAATAAAAATTTTAAAAAAATGTGCTTTCCATATAAACTCTTAAGCTTTTTGTATATAAATTGACACTCAGAGCATGTTTATGGAATGCAGAAAAAATAAAATGTCTCTGTACTTGTTTCTCTTCCAAATTAACTGTTACTACGTAGTTTCTGTATCCAGAATAAGTTTTTAATGATATAGCAGTAGAACTTACATCTACAATAGTAGATGTAGAAATTACCTTTGATAAAAATTGTATTCCATGTTAATACAGGATTCCAATCTAGTGCTATATAAATTAAGTTTTTATAATCTTATCTGGAGAAGTACCAGGTTGCATAGTTTAAATTCCTGGTAGTGGTGGGTGGTGGTGGTGATGGAGATCAACATTTGGAACTAATAAAAGTATAACTTGAGTTCACTATGTTTAGCCAGATATTTCTGTTGCATGAGGTTTAAGGGGGAAAAAAACATTAAGTGGGGAAAGAAGTAGGAAAATACTGAGTATATGAGGAGAACAAATGAAGCATTATCTATTCTTTAAACTGTTGGAATAAAGCCAAAAGTGGGCATTATAAAAGTCAGAAGCTCTTTAAGCTTTTAAAACTGTAGCTTACCACCACTAAAATGGTGGTAAGAATGGCACCATTTTAAAAATTTATTTTTTAAAAGATATTTGAGAGAGAGTGCATGCTTTTGTGTGTGTGTGTGTCCGTGTGTATGTCTATGCACAACTGGCAGGGAGTGGGGGGTTGGTGCTGAGGGAGGGGCAGGGGGAGAAGCGGGCTCCCCACTGAGCAGGGAACCTGATGCACGGCTTGATCCAGTACTCCAGGATCATGACCTGAGGCAAAGGCAGACTGTTTTTTTCCTTTGTGTTTATATAAGTTAGATTTGCCAACATACAGTATAGTATAACACCCAGTGCTCATCCCATCAAGTGCAAAGGCAGACTCTTAACCAACTGAGCCACCCAGGTGCCCCAAGAATGGCATCACTTGTAATGAGAGGAGGGCAGAATTGTAGGCCTCAGTGTGAAAGACACAGTCGAAGATCGTTTAAACATTAACTCTCAAGTTTCCAGTAACTTTTCTAAGTTTGAAGAGCAAACAATTTTTTTTTTTCAGAGATAAAAGTTACTTCTAAAGTAGTGGAAAAGAGGATATATTCATTCTTTAAACTATTCTCTGTTAACAAGTTTTTCCTATTCTTAACATTTCTTTAAATTTCCCATTTTGTTCTTATGTTTTTCATGAGAATGCAATGTTGTATTTTAGTAAGTTTTTTGTGTTCTCAATTTTAACTATCTGGAGAGGCAGGGCGCCTGGGTGGCTCAGCATTTGAGCATCTGCCTTTGGCTCGGGTTGTGATCCCAGGGTCCTAAGATCGAGTTCTGCATCGGGCTCCCCATAGGGAACCTGCTTCTCCCTCTGCCCGTGTCTCTGCCTCGCTCTCTGTCTCTCTCATGAATAAATAAATAAAATATTAAAAAAAAAAAAACTATATGGAGAGGCAAGAATATACAATGGGGGAAAAAGAGTCTCTTCGATAAATGATTCTGGGAAAACTGGACTACTTTCTAGCACCATACACAAAAATAAACTCAAAATTGATTAGGACCTAAATGTGAGACTTGAAACCATAAAGCTCCTAGAAGAAAACAGGCAATAGTTTCTTTGACATTGACCATAGCAACATTTTTCTAGATATGTTTCCTAAGGCAAGGGGAAATAAAAACTATTGAGACTACACCAAAATAAAAATCTTTTGCATGGTGAAGGAAACCATCAACAAAATGAAAAGAGAGGGCAGCCCCGGTGACACAGTGGTTTAGCACCGCCTGCAGCCCAGGGCGTGATCCTGGACACCCTGGATCGAGTCCCATGTCAGGCTCTCTGCATGGAGCCTGCTTCTCCCTCTGCCTGTGTCTCTGCCTCTCTCTCTGTGTGTCTCTATGAATAAATAAATAAAATCTTTAAAAAGAATAAAAAAAAAACAAAATGAAAAGAGAACTCACTGAATGGGAGAACATATTTGCAAATGACCTATCTATAAGGAATTAAAACCAAAATATAAAAAGAACTGATACAATGCAACACCAAAAAAACCAAATAATCTGATTAAAATGGGCAGAGTACTGAATAGACATTTTTCCTTTTTTTTTTTTAGATTTTCTTTTTTTTTTAAATTTTTTAATTTTTATTTATGATAGAGAGAGAGAGAGAGGCAGAGACACAGGCTGAGGGAGAAGCAGGCTCCATGCATCAGGAGCCCGACGTGGGATTCGATCCCGGGTCTCCAGGATCACGCCCTGGGCCAAAGGCAGGTGCCAAACCGCTGTGCCACCCAGGGATCCCTCCTTTTTTTTTAAATAGACATTTTTCCAAAGTAGACATATAGATAGATGTCCAACAGATAAATGAAAAGATGCTCAACATCATTGATTATCAGGGAAATGCACTCAAAACCACAGTGAAGTGTCATCTTACACTTGCCATAATGGCTAAAAAAAAAGATGTGAAATAAAAAGTGTTGGTGAAGATGTGGAGAAAAGGGAACTTTTGTGCACTGTTGGTCCGGATGTAAATTGGTGCAGCCACTGTGGGAAACAGTATGGAGAGTCCTCAAAAAATTAAAAATGGAAATAACCTATGTTGTAATTCCACTACTATTTATCCAAAGAAAACAAAAACCATAATTAAAAAAGATATATGCACACTTGTGTGTATTGTATTATTTACAATAGCCAAGATAGGGAAACAAGTGTGTTTTGATGAATAAAGAGAGAATAGTTATATATATGCAGTAGAGTATTACTTCGCCATAAAAAGGATGAGATCTTGCCATTTGTGACAACATGGATAGACCTAAAGGGTGTTACACTAAGTGAAATAAGAGAAAGACAAATACTGTATGATTTCACTTATATATAGAATCTAAAAAACAAAACAATTGAATAAACAGACAAAAAAGCAGAAACAAACCCTTAATTACAGAGAATAAACTGATGATTGCCAGAGGGGAGCAAGGTAGGGGATGGCCAAAATGAGTGAAGGGGAGTGGGAGACACAGGCTCCTGGGTAAGGAGTGAATAAGTCCTGGGGGTAAAATACAATGATACTGTAACAGCATTGTATGTTGACAGAAGATAGCTCTCCTCCAGTGAGTATAGCATAATTAGTGTAAACTTCTTGAATCACTGAATTGTACAGCTGAAACTAATGTAACACTGTGTCAGCTAATTTCTTCAATAAAATCTTAAAATCTGGATGGATAACCTATTAAAATTGAACATAAATCCAAATTCTCCATCTCATTTTCTTCTTAGGCATGAATCATACAAAACTCAGTATAGAGCAATGTTTGTGATGAATTGTTCTGTCAACAAAGAGGAGGTTCTAAGATACAAAATCCCAGAGAACAGGAAGAAAAGGCGAGGCCATAAGAAGATGAGGTCTAACCACGAAGACGCTGCAGAGCAGACAGAGGCACAAGCAGAAGAGATCTATCACCCCGTTATGTGCACCGAATGTTCCACGGAAGTGGCCGTCTATGACAAGGACGAAGTCTTTCATTTTTTCAACGTTTTAGCAAGTCATTCTTGAATAGTTCAGTTGGCATTTAATTGCCCAATACAGTATAAGGCAAACACGGACAGTTATTACCCTCTTGCCTATTCATATCAAGTAACATTCTGAGCGGTTATCTGAGGATACAGTGTTTATCTTTTTGAAAGAGAATGGTTGTCAGCCTTCATCCCTCCACCCCCTTTAAAAATTTTTCCCCCAGCTCTGATGGGACTGATAATTCATTCCCTCTTTGATGGGCATTTGGAAACTATGGGGCTTTTCATGTATTAAAGCTCTTTAGAATTAAAATGTTCTGCAGTTATAAGTAATCTTTGATTCAGTGTTATTTTTATTTTTTATTTTGGATATAGTTGTGGTATTATTAAACTAGAAACTATTTCCTGGCTTCTGTCCATATTGTTTTTGCTAAGAAGTATCTTTATTTATTTTCTACCCCATAGAATGGAGTGACAGTATTTAGTAACTGTTACAATTATGTGGAGTTAATATTGCCAGGTGCTCTGAGTAATTGATACAGGTCTTTCCCTAAAAGGATTGTGTAGTAACAGTATTCTAAACTTAGTGAATTAACACAGTAAATACAAATTTATGGTGAAGGAAAAGAACCTCACCCTCTGCACTTAGACTTCAAACTCCTGTTGCTGCCTCTTTTGCCCTCATTTGTTCTGGAATTTCTACTGCCAGCAACCAAGGTATTGTTTTTCCTTTTCCTTTTTTTTTTTTCTCTTCTATTTTGCTATTAATAATATAAAAATCTGGGATCCCTGGGTGGCGCAGCGGTTTAGCTCCTGCCTTTGGCCCAGGGCGCGATCCTGGAGATCCAGGATCAAATCCCACGTTGGGCTCCCGGTGCATGGAGCCTGCTTCTCCCTCTGCCTGTGTCTCTGCCTCTCTCTCTCTCTCTGTCATGAATAAATAAATAAAATCTTTTAAAAAATAAATAAAAATAAAAAAACACTTGTGGCCTTAATCTGCTACCATTACCTTTTTATTTTTTTTTATTTTTATTTTTTATTTTTTATTTTTTTTACCATTACCTTTTTAAATGAAGCATAAATTATTTAATATTTAAGTGAATTTAAATAAATATGTAGGCCTGGAGCTATGGTTTGGTGATCCCACTGAAATTAACTGTTCTTTTTCCTGTTCACCTTGGCTCACTGTATTAGTTTTTATTGCTATGTAACAAATGACCACAAACTTAGTGGCATAACAATGACACATTTATCACCCCATCATTTTTTTTTTTTTTTAATTTATTTATGATAGGCACACAGTGAGAGAGAGAGAGGCAGAGACACAGGCAGAGGGAGAAGCAGGCTCCATGCATCGGGAGTCCGATGTGGGATTCGATCCCGGGTCTCCAGGATCGCGCCCTGGGCCAAAGGCAGGCGCCAAACCGCTGCGCCACCCAGGGATCCCTCACCCCATCATTTTTATGAGTTGGGAGTGTGGGTACAGCTTAGTGTCCTCTACTCAGGGTCTCAGAAGGTTATAATTGAGTTGTCAGCCAGGTTACATTTTTGTCTAGAGACTTGACTGGGGAAGATTCCACCTCTGAGCTCCCTTAAATTATTGGCAGGATCCACTTCATGCCTGTTTCCTTGCCTGCAGTGCCAAATGGATAAATTGGTTTTGTTTGACTCTTCCTGTGGATCAGTAGGGTTGGCAGCAGTTTACCACTATCCCGTACTAAGAAAATTAAGCAATTTCAATAATTCTTAATAGAATGATAGATTTTACTTTCACTTAATAGGTGTTAGTTTATGGGACTTAGGGGAGCACCGGAAAAATTTTCTTCATACTAAAGCAATTCTAGGCAGAATACTTTTCGTTTAAATCAGTGCTTTAGTTTGCTAGGGCTTCCATGATACCACAGGTTGAGTGGCTTAATACAAGTTTATTTCCTGATAGGTCTGGAGGCTAGAAGTTCAAAATCAAGGTGTCAGCAAATTTTGTTTCTTCTGAGGTCCCTGGCTTTGCCTTGCAGAAGGGTGCCTGCTTGCTGTGTCTTCACATGATGGTTCCTCTGTTCACAAGTGTGTGTTCTAATTTCCTCTTGATAGGAACCAGTCACAGTGAATTAGGGCCTGGGGTGAATTCTTTCCCTGCCCAAGCCACCTGTTTCCACCAAAACATCACCCCACATTTGTGGGCCCCCATCTGATTGGACTAACCCCTCGTTTAGACACCACAGTTAGGACTTAAGCATATGAATTTTGGGAGGATGCAATTAAGCCCATAAGAATCGTCATCCTTCATTTTATGAGATGAGCAAAGTTGACGATAAAGCACATTTCAATGAAGGTGAGTCTTATTATTTCCCAACGTCTTCCAGTTAGGACAGCCTCCCATCCTGCCACCACTGATAAAGCATATCAATAGGGGGAGTAAGAGTGTAAACTACAAAGCAGGAACAAATTTTTAAAGATTTTTTTTAAGTTTTATTTTTAGGTAATCTCTATACCCTATACTCTAGGGCTCAAACTCACAATCCTGAGATCAAGAGTCACATGCTAGGATGCCTGGGTGGCTCTGATTGAGCGCCTGCCTTTGGCTCAGGTTGTGATCCTGAGGTCCTGGGATTAAGTCCTGCATCAGGCTCCCTGCAGGGAGCCTGCTTCTCCTTCTGCTTATGTCTCTGCCTCTCTCTGTGTGTCTTTCATGAATAAATAAATAAAATCTTTAAAAATAAAATAAAAGCAATTGCATCTTGGTGTGTTTGGGTGACTTAGTCGATTAAGCATCAGACTCTTATTTTCAGCTCAGGTCCTAATCTTGGGGTTGTGGGATTGAGCCCCCAGTTGGATTCTGTGCTCAGCATGGAGTCTGACTGGGATTCTCTCTCCCTCTCCCTTTGGGCCTCACACATCCTCATGCATACGCACTCTCTCAAATAATCTTTATTTTTTTTATTTTTTATTATTTTTAAAAGATTTTATTTATTTATTCACGATAGACACACACACAGAGAGAGGCAGAGACACAGGCGGAGGGAGAAGCAGGATCCATGCAGGGAGCCCGATGCAGGATTTGATCCCTGGACTCCAGGATCACGCCCTGGGCCAAAGGCAGGCACCAAACCGCTGAGCCACCCAGGGATCCCTCAAATAATCTTTAAAAAAAAAAAAAAAAAAAGGAAAAGAAACAGTGAAAGGTAAAATGATAAGCCACAAATAAGAAAATGTATTTGCAATGCCTATTACTAACAAAAGATTGCTACTCAAAATGTACTTATGTTTTAAATGTTTTAAAAGAAGTAAAATGGAGGGGTACCTGGGTGGCTTAGTTGGTTAAGTGACCAACTCTTGATTTCGGCCCAGGTCATGATCTCAGGGTCATCACATCAAGTCCCGCAGTAATCTCTGCACTTGTCAAGGAATCAATTTGAGATTCTCCTTGCCTCTGCTCTCCCCTTGCTCATGCACGAGTGTACAGTCTCTCTCTAAAATAAAAAAATAATAAATGTTTAAAAAATTGTTTCGTATTTTTTAGAGTGGTAAAAAATAAATCTGGTAAGTACTGGCAAGAATAAAGATTCTTTATTCTAGAATAAAGGCTGGGAGATCTTTAACTGGGATTACTTCTATTTCCTCATAGGCGTATAAATTGGCACATCTATTGTGGAAAACAATTCGGCATTATCTTGGAAACGGAACATGCAAATACACTACAACCTATGATTACCACTCCTAAATTTATACCTTAAGAAATTCTGACAAACATGCATAAAGAAATATGGATAAGAATGTTGATAATACCGATGTTTATAATAGCAAGATAAACGGGCTGTCTGGGGGGCTCAGTCAGTTAAGCTCCAACTCTTGATCTCAGGGTCAGTCCTGAGTTCAAGCCCCATGTTGGCTCCACTAAATCTACAATAATAAGCAACCCAAAAATCAACCAGCAGGAAAATAACCCTTCTCAATAGGCAAGTTTCAGCTCAAATGCCACTTCAGTAGGCCTTCTCTGAGCTTTCTTTAAATTCAGAACACACACCTACACTCGGTCACTGTCTTCTAGCAGCTACATTTACAACCAGACACAACTATCAGTTACTATCTGAAATCCGTGCATTTATTTGAGGTCTGTCTTCTCTCTAAGATACAGGAAACTCTATGAAAAGAAGTATATTGCCTCTTCTTACTTTGTTTCTCTAGGCCTTAGCACATGGTAACATTGAAAACTAAAGGAAGGAGGGAGAGAATCACAAGAGTGGGAAGGGCAAGGCAGATGAAGGAGAGTTCACTGAGATCTCATACAAAAGAAATGGGAGCCAACTTATAGAAGCCCCGTGAAATGGAGCCACTCTGTACCTGGAAGCTATGCTCTTGGTTTGAGAAAGGACTAGAGAAAGACAATTAAAAAAAAAAAAGTATTTAGGGAGAGGATCTGAAATATATTGAGAAATTCTTCAAAATTGTTCCTGCTTTCAGGGTGCCTGGCTGTCTCAGTCCAAAGAGCCGGCTGCTGCTTTTCCCACTACTTCCTAATGCTGCTTGTGGAATCTATGTAGACCTGTCACTTTTAGCTGCAGGACTTAATATTTGTTTTTTTGTTTTTTAAAGATTTTATTTATTCATGAGAGAAACAGAGAGAGAGAGAGAGAGAGAGAGAGAGGCAGAGACACAGGCAGAGGGAGAAGTAGGCTCCATGCAGGGAACCCCATGTGGGACTCGATACTGGGACTCCAGGATCACGCCCTGGGCTGAAGGCGGCGCTAAACCACTGAGCCACTCAGGCTGCCCTTAATATTTGTTTATGGGCTTTGAAGTGAGAGAAACCCTTTTTGGTATGAGCTGATTAATTTATTGGCTGCTATAGCAGCAGCATCTCCTGGGGTCCCCAAAGTACTATATTTTTATTTAGGTGGATTCTTCTCCCATTTTTACTGGGGCTTTTGTTTTTCCTTTCACAAAAACCAAAAAACTTCCATTTTTACTCATAGTAAGTTCATTATTTTCTTCACTTTCACTGAAGTCCGATCACTAATACAGGGTCTAATGTGTCCACATGAAAGACTCATCCTCTGTCCTATCCAAGCATTAAGTATCATGAAAATCATGTCCTCTGTTATTTTACTCAAATTTAAATAATCACTAATTGTGCTGCAATTAGACAAATGGGAAGGCTCATTCATTCATTCCTTTTTTTTTTTAGTACTGTGGTATGTTTCAATTCCTTTAACCTGGAGTCCCTGCACACTAGTGGAAAATTGATGGTTCCTTCTGATAATGCCGATTAACTTCTTTTTGTTTTTAATTTAAGTCTTTATTTTAATTCCACTTAGTTAACATGCAATGTTATATTAGTTTTCTGATTAACTTAGATTTCTCTTGTAGAGCTTGTCATTTAAGGATGCAGTTTTCTCTTGAAGTGGAGCATCCTCAAATTTTTCAATTTTGAACTTGTGTTTGTTTCTAATTCCAGATTACTTTTGGATTCTTAAAAGAAGATTTTATTTATTATTTTTTTGAGAAAGAGACCGAGATAATGAGAGAGAGCACAAATGGGGAGGAGAAGGAGAAGTAGAGTTCCTGCTGAGCAGAGAGCCCAACCAGGGGCTTGATCCCAGGACTCTGGGATCATGACCTAAGCCCAAGGCAGATGCTTAACTGACTGAGCCAACCACGTGCCCCTACTTTTGGGTATTCATTCATTCATTCATTCATTCATTCATTCATTCATTCATAAAGACACAGTGAAAGAGAGGCAGAGAAATAGGCAGAGGGAGAAGCAGGCTCCCTGCAAGGAGCCTGATGTGTGACTCACTACCCGCCCCTGGGATCACGCCCTGAGCCGAAGGCAGATACTCAACTGGTAAGCCACCCAGGCATCCCTAGTTTTGGATTTTTTTTTTTTAATTTTTATTTATTTTATTTTATTTTATTTTATTTTTTGTTTTGGATTTTTAAAGTATAGTTAAACAATATTACTATCAGGGGATCCCTGGGTGGCTCAGTGGTTTGGCGCCTGCCTTCAGCCCGGGATGTGATCCTAGAGTCCCGGGATCAAGTCCCACATCAGGCTCCCTGCATGGAGCCTGCTTCTCCTTTTGCCTGTGTCTCTGCCTCTCTCTCTCTCTGTGTCTCTCATGCATAAATGGGTAAAATCTTTAAAAAAACAAAACAACAATATCACTATCATGGTCTCTGTTAGAGTGCCTTAACTTTAGTAAACGTCTGGCCTAGATTATTTTAAAATTTTTTCTATTTTTACTTGAAGTATAATTACCATATGTTATTATATTAGTTTCAAGTGTACAACATAGTGATTTGGCATGCCAAGTTTTCAGGAATATGGGAGTTTACCAAAATGACTGAATATGATATATATTTATACATACATATGCATATATATATCTCATATATGTATATATATGCATATGTATATCTCATTTGGCTTTAAATGGGTGAGTTGTATGGTATATGAATTATACCTTAGTAGAGCTGCTATATTTTATTTTATTTTTTATTTTTTAAAAGATTTTATTTATTCATGAGAGACACAGAGAGAGAGAGAGAGAGAGAGAGAGGCAGAGACACAGGCAGAGGGAGAAGCAGGCTCCATGCAGGGAGCCTGATGTGGGACTCAATCCCAGGACTCCAGGATCACACCCTGGCCCAAAGGCAGGCGCTAAACTGCTGAGCCACCCAGGGATCCCAGCTGCTATATTTTAAAAAATCTGGTATTTGCTTTTGGATGAGACTCGAAGTCATTCCTTTTGTTTGCACAAACTATAAACGCTCAGTCACTCAGTCTCCATTCACCAAAGCTCTACACTCACTGGCCCTCGTTGATTTAAAAAAAACATAATGGCTGTATTGAGATACAATTCGTATACTGTATAATTTGTCCATTTAAAGCCAGTTGATTTTTTTTAATTTTAATTTTAATTTTTATTATTTAAAAAAATTTTTTTATTTATTTACTCATGAGAGACACAGAGAGAGAGAGATCGGCAGAGACATAGGCAGAGAGAGAGGCAGGCTCCATGCAGGGAGCCCGATGTGGGACTCGATCCTGGGACTCCAGGATCACGCCTTGGGCCAAAAGCAGATGCCCAACCGCTGAGCCACCCAGGTGTCCCTCTTTTTTTTTTTTTTTTTTTTAAAGATTTATTTATTCATGATAGACATAGAGAGAGAGAGAGGGAGGGGCAGAGACACAGGAAGAGGGAGAAGCAGGCTCCATGCCAGGAGCCTGACGCGGGACTCGATTCAGGGACTTCAGGATTGCACCCTGGGCCAAAGGCAGGTGCCAAACCACTGAGCCACCCAGGGATCCCCAAAGCCAGTTGATTTCATAAATCAATCTTATATTCAGTCATCTTGCAAGATTTTTGTGTTCCTAAACTTTTGTCTTGGCTTTTTTTTTTTTTGAGTAGACAACTCTATCATCTATGAATGATGGAATTTCTTTTTTCCTTTCCAATCATTATACATAAAAGGTATAATAAAATAAAAGTTCTTTATTTTACTGGACTGGTGAGGATCTCCAGTAAAATGTTGAATAGAAGCATTGATTGCAGGCATTCTTCTTTGTTCCTGACTTAAAGAGTATGCTTCTAATGTTTTTTATTTTATTTTACTTTATTTTATTTTATTTATTAGAGAGAGAGAGAGAGAGAGAGAGTGAGTTTGAGAGAGAGGGAGAGAGAATCTGAAGTAGGCTCTGTGTGGAGCACAGAGCCAGTCATGGGGCCCAATCTTATGACCTCAAGATCATGATCTAAGCAGAAACCAAGAGTTGGCCACTCAATGGACTGAGCCACCCAGGCACCCCTGCTTCTAATGTTTTAAGAAATAATGTTTGATGTAGATTTTTTTGGTGGATATATTTTATCAGATTAATTTATGATTGGCTAAAAGTTTTTATAATTAATGCATATTGAATTTTATCAAGTATGTTCTCTGTTTATTGAAATGATTAATTTCTTTTTTTTTATTTTTTATTTTTTTATGATAGTCACAGAGAGAGAGAGAGAGAGAGAGAGAGGCAGAGACACAGGCAGAGGGAGAAGCAGGCTCCATGCACCGGGAGCCCGACGTGGGATTCGATCCCGGGTCTCCAGGATCGCGCCCTGGGCCAAAGGCAGGCGCCAAACCGCTGCGCCACCCAGGGATCCCTGATTAATTTCTTTTAATTAGGGAACAGCCAGCCTGCTTCTCCCTCTGCCTATGTCTCTGCCTCTCTCTCAGTTTCTCTCATGAATAAATAAATAAAATCTTAAAAAAAAAATTAAAAATGGAACTACCCTATGATCCAGCAAGCACACCCTGGCGTGTTTACCCCCAAAATGCAAAAATACTAATTCAAAAGGATACATTGCACCCCTGTGTTTTTTTTTTCTTTTTTTGCACCCCTGTGTTTATGGCCACATTATTTATAGAGTAACCAAACTATGGAGGCAGGTCAAGTGTCCATTGATAGATGAATGGGTAAAGAAGAGGTGGTGTGTGTATATATATATATATATATATATATATATATATATATATATATATAGTGTGTGTGTGTGTATCTATATATCTATATATACGGATACACACACACAATGGAATATTATTCAGCCATAAAAAGAATGAAATCTTGCCAATTGCAGTAACATGGATAGAGCTAGAGAGTAAAATGCTAAGTGAAATAAGCCAGAGAAAGACAAATACCATATAATCTACTCATATGTGGAATTTAAGAAGCAAAACATATGAGCAAAGGAAAAAAAAGAGAGATGAACTGAGAAACTGATGGTTACCAGAGAGGAGGTAGGTGGGGGGATGATAGAAATAGGGGATGGATGTGAGTTAAAGAGTACACTTATGTTGATGAAAAAAAGAAAAACATGTCAAGGAAAAAGCAAGCCCAATAACATTCAAACATTCATCCAAATGCAGACACCTACTACTATTTTCCCTCTGCTTCTGGTCAGGTGGAAGTGTGTTGCTTCTACTTTTAGGGCTAGAAAAACTCTAGCCCCAAACATACTCCTGGTGTGGAATTTTGGTGTTTGGCTTATCAGTGCCAAACATGGCCTGGTTGTTTTTTTCTCTTGATCTCACTTCTTAGCCAGGGCTAAGTGTTTGCTATATTACAAGGCTTTGAGAGAGGTTGTGGAATGTGAGAATGTGCAGTATGGATTTGCTCACAGCAAGACTGTGGAGCTCATTGATAAATACAGATGATTCATCTGCACAAGGGATGGAAATTTTTTTTTGGGTGGATGGAAATATTTTGAGCAAAGGGGGAGAAAAATTGCAATGGCCTTATCACAGATCCAAGGACTGAGAAGGACATTTTAAAGGCTGAGATGCTTGGGCTCTAGGAATCATGGTTTGTTCAAAATCCTATCTGGCAAGCAGAAACCCTGATATTCTTTAGTCTTGTTTTGGGATTATGACTAGAAAAATGCCCTCCCCCTTTTTTCTCTTTTATACTTGTTTTATCTGTTTTTTTTTAATTTTTATTTATTTATGATAGAGAGAGAGAGAGAGAGAGGCAGAGACATAGGCAGAGGGAGAAGCAGGCTCCATGCACCGGGAGCCCGATGTGGGATTCGATCCCAGGTCTCCAGCATCGTGCCCTGGGCCAAAGGCAGGTGCCAAACCACTGCACCACCCAGGGATCCCTGTTTTATCTGTTTTTGTTTTTCAAATATTTCACTGTTCCACCTGGAATTTATTTTGGCTTGAAATTGTATTAAATGTATACATATAAAATAATAAATGTATACATTAAATATATTAAGTGTATACATTGAGTGTATACAGTGTCAGGACACTGACATTTCATGTTTTCAATTTACCAGGACTTCTTGTTGTTAAAACTTTCTTTCAGTTTTTGTAAATTCATAGAAGTCCACACATTTCCAACGTTTATCCCTATTTTTGTTTTTTGTTTTTGCTATTGCAAATGGGATCTTTTGTCCATTATATTTTCTAACAGATTGTATTTGGAGGAAAGCCATTGATTGTTGTAAGCAATTGCCTGCTGTATTCTGTAACTACCACCTTGCTGAACTTCGAGTTCTAATAGTTTTTCAGGTTATCCTCTTGGGTTTTCTGCCTGTCGTCCTCAGGCAGTACTTCTCCATTGGTGTCTGGGATATTGCACAGCCCCACTCCTTCACAACATACTCTCCTACCCTTTTTCTTTTTCCTTTCCTCGAGGACTTTGCATTCTTGAGATTGCAGTCCTTCTACTACTCTTCCTTAGAGAATTCATCTGCATTTATTTATTTTTAAAAGATTTTATTTATTTATTCATGAGACACAGAGAGAGAGAGAGAGAGAGAGAGAGAGAGGCAGAGACCCAGGCAGAGGTCGAAGCAGACTCCATGTAGGGAGTCTGATGTGGGACTCAGTCCCGTGTCTCCAGGATCATACCCTGGGCTGAGGGTGGCGCTAAACCGCTGAGCCACCTGGGCTGCCCTCATTTGCATTTAAAAAAAGTTTCAGCCTCAATGCCAGTGGCTCCCAAGTCTGTTTTGGGCCTTGATTTTCATTCTGAATGTGCAAAAGCATATTGTATTTTTTGAGGACCTCACAAAATCTGCTTCAATAAAGCTGAACAACTCTAGGATTCCTTTATGCCAGTTGTAGTGTTCACCTCCTACTTGTGTAGGTTTAAAATTTAAAAATTCTCATGGTGATTCCTTTCTCTTTGCTTCACACTTGCCCTTAGTTAATCAGTTTTTTTTTTTTTAAGATTTTATTTCTTTATTTGAAAGAGAGAAATTACAAGCAGAGGAGTGGCAGAAGGAGAAGGAGAAGCAGAGAGCAGGACCTGAGGCTCCATCCCAGGACCCCTGAGCCAAAAGCAGTACCTTAACCAACTGAGACATCCAGGTACCCCAAAGAGTCTTTTTTTTCCTTCTCATCCTCAAATGGCCCATTTTCATCTATCTTTGCTTTCTAGTCACACTGAGTCCAGATCATTTTCATCCCCTGTGGAACATTACAACTGCCTGCCAACTGGTTTTCTTTCTTCCTATTTCTCTTTCCTTCATTGGTTTGTCTATTCAACAGTAATTGAGCTCCTCCGATGTGCCAGGGATTATGCCATGTGTTAGGTATTTGCCAGTCAGTGACAGGGGCCTGTCATCAATGAGTTGAGATGAGTCAGGGAAGCAGATAGCCCAACAATCACAGTATTGTGTGATAGGTGCCATGGCACCAGTGTAACGCCAGATGCCACCAGAGTATAAAAGAAGAAGGACTAGGGACAGCTCCACGAAAGGAGATCAAGTTTGAGCTGAATCTTAGGGGATTAGTATGAATTGGTCAGGAATGCAGCCCCTCTGAGGTTGTTAACTCTTTGTTTGACCAGACTCTTCTTTGGGAAATATTTTTCTCCGAATGCATATTTTCCATATTTCTTCTTCTTTTTCTTCTCCTCCTCCTCCTTCTTCTTTTTGTTAAAGATTTTTAAAATTTTTATTCATGAGAGACACACAGAGAGAGGCAGAGACATAAGCAGAAGGAGAAGCAGGCTGCCTGTGGGGAGCCCCATGGGGGACTCGATCCCAGGACCCTGGCAACACGACCTAAGCAAAAGCCATCCAGGCATCCCTCTTCTCTCTCTCTTTTTTTTTTTTTTTAAATAGGAGACTTTATTTTATTATTATTATTTTTAAGATTTTATTTATTTATTCATGAGAGAGAGAGAGAGAGAGAGAGAGAGAGAGAGAGAGAGAGGCGGAGACAAGGCAGAGGGAGCCTGTTGTGGGACTTGATCCCCAAACTGATATCACACCCTGAGCTAAAGGCAGACGCTCAACCGCTGAGCCACCCAGGAGACTTTAAGATTCTTAAAATGCTATTTTCAGGTTTCAATCATTGTAATTCAAATACATGACCAAATTTCAAGCTACAAAATGACTATATTTACTAAGAAACTAAACTTCAGGTATAAATTTGCTAATTATCCCCCCTGTCATACCCCAGGTATTATGTTATCTAGAGAATTATGATGGCATTTTGGAGATCAACAAGGTTCTCATAGACTTGATGCTGTCCTAGCCCATCTACAGACCTATAATCTGACAAAAATCAGATTTATTAACCCATTCCAATGGGGGAGGCTACGCCAGAGGACCAAACAAAAGATAAGAGTTAATACAAGCTTTGGGGGGAGGGAGGAAATAAAATTTAAATAAAGCAGTGTTTGGATGGGTTAGGAGCAAAACAGACTCATATTAAAGGGATCAATGTTAGGTCTAAACTGTTGAGTGTTGTTTCCTTAGAAACTAGAGTTTAGTTGTGGAATGCTGTGTCCACAGCCCCTTTTCTGAAGCTTTCCACCTAAGTTGTAAATCAGGGCTGCTTCTCTGTGTCCAGGAGTGGAATGTTTCCTTTTTACTGATTTAATTTTAAATAGCAAAAATTCCGATAATCTGTTATGACTCTGATAATCTAATCTCCAAAGGGAACAAAAGCTTTCAGAGGGGTAGAAAGCAGTAGTCACCCAAAGAATGGGTTTTGATGCTTTAGAGCTATAATGTGTCCTCTGTAGAGATACTTCTCTATTTTGTGGCTGCCCATCCTAGCCTGGGCAATGGCAAAGCAGATTTTTAATTTTCACAGTCTTGCTGAATTTTGGCTTTTTCAGTGCTCACATTACAATAAAGCAGGATCTGTAGACAAAAGGCAGAGAAGTCTGATGAGGGCAGGTGCTCCTCCGTGAGGCCTGTGGTTGGTGGCTACTGCTCCTGGCATCAGCTGCTTACCTCTGCGGTTGGTCGTAAGGAATTGCATATAATCACCTGTTATGTTTCTGGGCTGTGAGCTTCTTGAGAGCTGAGCCTTTCAAAGATTCCCTTTGTACTGCCAGTTCCTGGCACATGACGTTGAGTGAATTCACAAGTGAGTCATCAAGATTGCTCACCTCCAAGTTTTACCAATCTGTCACTCTTTCAACATATCCAAGGTGGAGGTAACAAGTGCTACGTCTCTCCCAAGTTGTGTGTCCCCAGATTCCCAAGGACTGTAAAAGTTCTTTTGACTCCTCGTGTTGCTTAATCAGTGAAGGAGAGTAGGGGAGTCCTTTGCGTATGTGTCAAAATCAGCTAACCCAGAGTCCTCATGCAGGGCTTTAAGTCATATTCTGAGCTTCTTGCAGAACCTCTGGCCCGGCCTTTAGGAACACCTCCTCTCCTTTAGCTGTGGAGGTGGGGCCCTAGCATTCCCTCCTGGTATGAGCTGCCCTGGGGAAGTGTGATGCTTTCCTGGAACATCCTTAAATAAAATGTGGATAGGTAAGCAACGGTTATAGATTTTTTATCTCACAGAGTTTAAAAGAAGTGGTATCATATTTAGATGAACTCTTAGCCTCTTAAACCACCTTCACTGGGTGTATAATCTGTCTGTATTGTTGTAGGAGCAGTCAACATAAGTCACTTAAAAAAAACTTTTTTTTTTTTTTTTTTTCAATAATCTCTATACCAGTGTGGGGCTCAAACTCACGTGCTCCTCCGACTGAGCCAGCCAGGTACCTGTAACATGAATCACTTTATTGGCCCTCAAACCAAATCACTTCTTGGGCTTTTAAATTGCCAGATAGGGTGTACTTAACCCAAAGCTCCTCTAGGGCTCATGCAGAAATGCCAGCTTTCTCAGGGCTCTGGGTACTAAGACCAGAGGGATCTTTTTCTTTTTACCATAACAAGCTGCTTTATGAAGTAACTTCAGCTTTTAAGTTTCAGCATTTGGTTCAGAATGATTTTATCAAATTAAATATCATGGTCCCTGCTTATTAATCATGTGCATCCACAATGTAACCGTAATATACCAGTTGCCAGGGCAGTTTACTGCTGTATAATAACATGATAAATAATTCATAGGGAGGATCGTAGTCTGTCAAAATATACTTTGTGCCTTTGTTAGCTTTTACCTGGAGATCTCAGGAGAGGTTTATACAGATGATCTAGACTTGCATAAAAAGTGTCCTTTGCCAATGTGTCTTTTTTTTTTTTTTTTTTTTGCCAATGTGTCTTGAATAAAAGAATGATCTTCATCTTCAGATAATGCATAAAATATGGCTCTTTATCATGGTAAATCGTGGAATTTTAGTTTTTTTTAGAATTTTAAAATTATGGTTTTTATCAAGTTAATATATAGACTTTTAAGAATAATACTAATGTACACAGAAAAGCAATGTTTCTTTCCTCTAGCTATGATGCTGCTACCCAGAGGCATCTCCTTCCAATTTAGTAATTTTTTTCTGGAATTTACTTCTCCTATCTAAATGATATGCTTATACCATAGATTCTTGATTCATCAACTTTAGATAATAGTGTTTACTCTGTCTGGTCAATAAAGATCTAGAGCAACAAAGGACATCCCCCCCACGCCCCGCTTGTGTGTACATGCACGCACACTCTTCTCTAAAATAAATAAATAAATAATAAAGTCTTATAATGTATTTTTTTAAGGGGGAGGGATAGAAGACTAGGGAGAGAGAGAATCCTAAGCTGGGCATGGGGCCATATACAGGTCTTGAGATCATGACCTGAACGGAAATCAAGAGTCAGCTTAACCCACTGAACCACCTAGGCACCCCTAAGGATAAAATCTTTAAAAAAAATTACCTTTATTCATTTGCTTAATTTTCTTGAACATCTAAGTAAGTCTTCCCACATCTTTAAGTACTTTTCAATGAATCATTCCATGTGATCAAACCTGTCAGATAATCTATCCCTTCCATGTTTTCCTAGAAATCACCCTCCTGGAATCCTTGATTTTACTCTACCTCCCTCTAGCTCTGCCATACACTTGCCATTCTGGGACTTCTCTTTTGCCATAATATGAGGAATTCTCTTTTTCTCCTTTGTCGGATCTTGCTTTTGGAATTCTATGTCTTAATCATTTTTGGGTTAATCCCTCATTTTTTTGCTAGAGCATATCTTCCAATACCTGAGTAAGGGTATATGCGATCTAATGCATAAGAAAGTTTGGTCAGTTAAGAATTTTAAGTTAAGGGCGCCCAGGTGGCTCAGAGGTTGACTGTCTGCCTTAGGTTCAGGTCATGATCCCAGGGTCCTGGGATTGATTTCTGCTCTGGCTCTCCACAAGGAGCCTGCTTCTCCCTCTGCCTATGTCTCTGCCTCTCTTTCTGTGTCTTTCATGAATAAATAAATAAAATCTTAAAAAAAAAAAAAAGAATTTTCAGTTAAGTATCTGCCTTTGGTTAAGTTCATGAACCCAGAGTCCTGAGATCGAGCCCCAGGTCCAGCTCCCTGCTCAGCAGGGAGTTTGCTTCTCTCTCTGCATTCCTTCTTCCCAACTCATGAGCTCTCTGTCTCTCTCTCTCTCCCATTCACTCTTTCTAAATGAATAAATAAAAAAATTAAAAAAAATTAAAATTAAAATTTTAAAATTTTAAAATTTTAAAATTAAAAATTTTGGTGAGAGGGGCACCTGGCTCAGTGGTTGAGCATCTGCCTTTGTTTCAGGTTGTGATCCCAGGGTGCCAGGATTGAGTCCCTCATCAGGCTTCCTGCAGGGAACCTGCTTCTCCCTCTGCCTGTGTCTCTGCCTGTGTCTCTGCCTTTCTCTCTGTGTCTCTCATGAAGAAATAAATAAAATCTTAAAAAAAAAAGAAAGAAAAAAATGACATCCTCTTCTTGATTTAGGAATATTTCTTTTATGATTCTGAAGATATTGGTTTGAAATTTTCTCATGCTTTTAGTTCTTTCTGTTTATTTGTTTTGATGTCCATCTTTTGTGGAGCAAGTATCCCACATATGTCCAGTGATTCTTGACTATTTACACTGATGGATGAAGTGCTAAGCCAACTGGATATTCGGTGTGGCTGGGTGCAGCTTGTGGGTTGGTGAATTTTACTATACTTGAGGGGCTTAAAAGTCTGCTATTTAGGATCAGAAGTTTAATCCCTCCATTTTCAGTTGGTACCCTTACTCTCTGCTGTGTCTAGTATCCCAAGCCTAGAGCCTCTCTGCTTCAGTATCTCCAGCGAGTAAATTTCCTGTTTGCTGCTGGGTTTGGGGAAAAGGAAGGTTGTTTGGCTTTTCAGGGTAGTGATAAGACCTGATGTCAAATAGCTCCTTATACAGCCTTTCAATCAATACTCTTGTCCTCAGCCTCTCATTTCACTCCCTACCTCTTTAGCAGAGCCCAGTACTTCCAATTCCTGAGAGGCCCCAAATTCTTAACTTTGGCTTTTCCTATGCATAGGATATAAAGAAAAATGACTGAAATAAGGAAAGCATTATATTGGAAAGATTTCAAGATTTAAATACCAAATATAGGACTGATTGCTGTATCTTATAATAATATCCTAGTTAAGAATCTCATCATCTCCTACCTGAACTGCATTTCACAAATTATACCCCATTTAGCCTTAGTGTCTTGCCTAGTGTTAATAGGTATTCTGTAACAACCACCATCGTAACAACAGAGATGCCTTGATCTAAGTTTGGGACACACTGGGTTGAGCAAAGGACCTCTAAGAGCAGCTAATATGCTAATATGCATTATAACTCTCCAAGAAGGACCCCTGACCCTTTCTTTTGAGAATACCAGTATTCCTTGGAACACGTTGGGCAATCCTGAACTTGGCCATTTCAATAACTTCCTAATGGGATTTTTTCCTTGTCTCCATCTCTCTTATCCTAAATCCATGATTTACATTGTTGCCACATTTTTATTTCTAATTCAAACCCAATCATGGGACTTCAGTTCTCAGAAAGCTTCCCTATTTTTGTGAAAAATACAGTCCATACTCAAGATGTTCAAGACTTTCTGTGTTTTGACTCTAGCAGTTTCTTTCCACCCAGTCTTCCACCATTTACCTTATGCATCTGCACATTTCAGCCAAATTAATCATGAGTTTTACCTCAGGCTCACAGAGTAACTGGAAGGTCAGGCTCCTGCTCTTCCTTTACACAGAATGCTCTTGCCTTACCTCCAACTATCTTCCATGAAGCCCTCTCTGATATACTTTCCATTTACCCCACGTGCTAGAACGGCTTACTGCCTTCTTTGTGCTTCTACCATTTTGTTCATGATTCTGTTAGACCTATCACATTTAGCCATTCAGCTTGTTGCCTCTCTGATGAGTCTAAGACCTCTCAGGGCAAGACACTTCCTTTCTCCTCTCATAATTCTAGCATATCTTGTATTGGGTACTCATGAAAACTCATTCTAAAAGAATTAGAAATGGAGGGGAGCCTGGATGGCTTAGTTAAGTATCTGCCTTTGGCTCAGGTCATGATCTCAGGGTCCTGGGGTGGAAACCTGATTTGGCCCCCCTACTAAGCAAATTCTGCTTATCCCTCCCTCTCGGCCCCTCCCCCCACTCATGCTCTCTCTCTTTCAAATAAATTAAAAAATTTAAAAAAGATTTTATTTATTTATTCATGAGAGACACACAGAGAGAGAGGGGGGCAGAGACATAGGCAGAGGGAGAAGCCAGCTCCCTCCAGGGAGCCTGAGATGGGACTTGATCCCAGGACCTCAGGATCACAACCTGAGCCAAGGCAGATATTCAACCGCTGAGCCATCCAGTGTCTCCAAGTAAATGAAAAGAATTAGAAATGAAAGCACTCTTTGGGGATCTAAAGTTATGCAATAAGAAGTTGCTATACTTAACGTAATTGAGACGTTGATTTCTCAATTTCTAGGTTGTCTGGGCACCTTATTAATTTTCCCCATCTCAATGGCTTTTTTAAAAAAGATTTTATTTATTTATTCATGAGAGACACACACACACACACACACAGAGGGTGAGACAGAGGGAGAAACAGGCTCCACGCAGGGAGCCCGAGGTGGGACTTGATCCTGGGACTTGATCCCAGGACTCTAGGATCATGCCCTGGCCCAAAGGCAGGTGCTAAACCACTGAGCCACCCAGGTGTTTGTCAATGGCTTTTTAGCAGCTTCATCCCTTCCAGATCAGGTGAAAGGGAACCACGAATGAGATTGCCATCAGATCTGCTGCTGTTTAGCAATTTTTAAAAATGTAAGTATTTGGGATCCCTGGGTGGCTCAGCCATTTGGCATCTGCCTTCAGCCCAGGGCATGATCCTGGAGTCCTGGGATCGAGTCCCTGCATGGAACCTGCTTCTCCCTCTGCCTGCCTCTGCCTCTTCCCTCTCTCTCTCTCTGTGTCTCATGAATAAATGAATAAAATCTTTTAAAAAATGTAAGTATTTAATTGGAAAAAAGGTTGAGCTTGGGGTTTAGATTCTATTAGGTTTTTTTTTTTAAGATTTTATTTATTTATTTATTTATTTATTTATTTATTTATTTATTTAAGATTGAGAGCAAGAGAGCACAAGCAGGGGGAGTGGCAGAGGGAGAGGCAGAGGGAGAAGCAGGCTCACCACTGAGCAGGGAGCTGGATGACCTGGGGCTGGACTTGAGCTGGGATCATGACTTGAGCTGAAGGCAGATGCTTAACCTCCTGAGCTGCTTAGGTACCCCAATTCCATTAGTTTTATTCATGAATTCCTATCCCTCACTAGCACAAATTATCAAGATCTAAATGCATGTTGCCAGATGCATCTTTTATTTATTAAGCTACTGAGATGCTAGCCTCAAACTCTTTCTCAATGATGCCCTAACTTGGTAGAACACTGTGACACTAGCCTAAAAGGAATTTAAAATTAGGTAGACTTTCTCTTTTTAAATAAGCATGATAAATTTGAGTGTCATAAATGAAAACACCCACAAAATATAATTCTGATTAATGCTGAGATCAATGTGGTTAACTCTGAAGTAGAAAATTTATCAGGAAAAGATTTTATGCTAATCCAAAATATAAAAACAGTAGTTTGTTCATCCTATAGGATGCCTGTATGATTAGCTCAGGCTCTTCACTTCCTAGTGCTGAGGAAATGTGAGCAGCAAGAGGATGGGCCTCCTGGTCAGTCTTGCAAATTGGCCATCCTCTTCCTGAAAAGCTTTCTTGGTTTTCTGTGTCTCTGGCCTCCCCTTCTGTTTCTTATTGATTCTTCCATCCCTTCTTCTTCTTTTTTTATTAATAGAGTTGATTTTTTAAAAAAGATTTTATTCATTCAAGAGAGACACACAGAGAGAGACAGAGACACAGGCAGAGGGAGAAGCAGGCTCCCTGCAGGGAGCCCAACGTGGGACTTAATCCCAGGACCCCAGGATCACAACCTGAGCCAAAGGCAGATGCTCAACCGTTGAGCCAGCCAGGCATCCCTCTTCCATCCCTCTTGACTTAACATGCTGAAGTTAGAATTTCCTGGGTGTGGTCTCAGCCTCCCTCTCTGGGCTCCAGACATCAACATCTAATGGCCCAAGTGGTTTCTCTACCTTGAGATCTCATAGACATTTCAAACCCATCATGGCCTCTCAGCTCCCCTGCTGTCTCCTTCCTGCCTCGCACACTTTTAGCTGGATAATCTCTATTTATACTTCAGGCTTCCCCTTTATTTATCTAACGAATACTAAGTGAATGCCTAATATGTGTTTAAAGTCCCATCCTCAGAGAAGCTTTGATGGCCAGATCAGGTTAGGTGCCTCTGTTATCTATCAGGCAAACCATGTTTGTTTTGTTTGTTTTTTTTCTTTTAAAGATTTTACTTATTTATTCATGAGAGACACACACAGAGAGAGGCAGAGACATTGGCAGAGGGAGAAGCAGGCTCCCTACAGGGAATCCTGGGATCCCAGAGTCCTGGGATCACAACCTGAGCCAAAGGAAGATTCTCAACCACTGAGCCACCGAGGTGCCCCAAACCATGTTCTTTCTATTAGATAAGCACTTATTACTGTAGAAGTTACATGATTTTATTTTTAATTTTTAAAAAGATTTTGTTTATCTATGAGAGAGAGAGAGGGAGAGAGAGAGAGAGAGAGAGAGAGAGAGAGAGACAGAGAGAGAGTGACCAAGCAGGAGGAGGGGCTGAGCAGGGAGCTGAAAGTAGAGCTGGATCCCAGGATGCCTGGATCACGACCTGAGCCAAAGGCAGACGCTTAACTGACTGAGCCGTCTAGGTGCCCTGAAGTTACATGTTTTTAAAAAATATTTCTACCCCACTACACTTAAGATCACAAGGGTAGAAATAATGTCTATAAATCACTGCATCCCCAGCGCTAAGATAGTGCTTGGTACCAAGTAGGTGCTCAATAAATGTTTGCAGAATGCATGAACGTAGAAGGATTTAATGGAACTGCTTATCATCTAGTTGAAGAAAGACAAGTTTTTTACATGCAACAGATGCTTATGAAGGAAAGTCAGTAAGAATGTGGTTAGACTATGTGACTTTTAAAGTCCTGTCTGAGATCTTGAGACTCTTTGATTCTTATCATATCTGAGTTACTATAGAGCACTCTATACGTTCTGAGGTAATGCAGAGCAAAGGCATAATCAGAGTTGGATATGGTTAATCTGGGAATATTTACTAATTGAAATAGACTAACTTAAAGTAAGAGTTCTCAATCTGGGTACTACTGGTACCTTGGGGCCAGATGATTCTTTGTGTGTGTGGGGGGGCTGTCCTGTAGGATGTTTTGTAGCATCCTTGGCTTCTACTGAATAGGAACCACATGCCAGTAGCAGCACTTAGTTCTGACAACCAAAAAATGTCTCCAGATATTATCCAATATTGCCAGGGGTGGGTGGGCAAAATCACCCTGGATGAGAACCACTGACTTACAGGAGGAGAACAAATTGGATTGCCTGAGGGAGAAGCTTTCTAGAGAATAGCATTTTATAGAGGCACTAATTTGGGAATGAGCAAGTTGTGCCTGGGAAATGGCAAGATCCTCTTGGTTAGAATGGGAAGTGCTAGGATGGAAGATAGAATGTTGGCCAAGCTGGCGAAAAAGAGCTGAATTCTGTTCATACAAGATTATTTTGGGGCCTCAGTATATGTTTGAAAAATGCAAGTTCTGTGGAAGCAGTAAGTATGAAAGTCAAGGGCAGCCTGCTGATGAAATAAAGCAACAAAATGAGCTCCTTGGGGAATGGGTGGTGCTCCTTGCTGGGCTGGGTGCCTCCCATTGAGGCTCCGTGTGGCTCCCAAGTAACCTTGTATCAGAGAGTGTTTACATCCAGGAAGCATCCTTCAGACAGGACTAAGAGCCCTGTAGGGGCTGGCAAGTCTTACTAGCATAGTGTCTGCCCAGCACATTGACGAAGTTCAATAAATGAGCTCTTGGCTGGGCTGATCTAAGAAGGATGAAGGAAAAAACTGACAGAGAAGGCAAAAATCTTCCAGTTTGTTGGTTTGGTTCATATTCTATTAAGTACTTAGAATGATATCAGTAAATCAGACACTTACTTTTTTTTTCTTCCAAAGAACTCCTTGCTAGTCATCAGATTTTCATGCCTTCTGATTTCTATCTTTATCCTAGGTTGGAACAGGAAAGAGAAGGTGATAATTTCTAGCTTGATTAGTCATGGCTATTAGGTGTTTAAGTGTGACATTTTAAATATTTTCTAAGTCAGGGGATGGTATCACTGAAACCTTTGAATTAAAAAAAAAATGGCTTTTCCCCTGCAAGATCCAATGTAAATATAATATGCCACTACTTTTAATATTTAATTTTATTCTTTTAAAAAAATTCTATTTATTTATTCATGAGAGACAGAGAGAGAGAGGCAGAGAGAGACATAGGCAGAAGGAGAAGCAGGCTGCCTGCAGGGAGCCTGATGTGGGACTTGACCCCAGGACCCCTGGGTCATGATCTGAGCCAAAGGCAGATGCTCAACCACTGAGCCACCCAGGCACCCTAATTTTATTCTTAATAGCAGTGACTTTGTGAAACTGTGCATATTTTCCTGATGCTATTGTTGGTAAAATATTCTAAGAGCTCTTCATTCTTTCGTTTATTCCTTCAACAAAAATTTGTTGAGAATGTGTTTTGTCCCAGGTATTGCTGGGAACATAAGGATGAAAAGGCCTGTGGGGGACGCCTGGGTGGCTCAGTTGGTTAAGCATCTGCCTTCAGCTCAGGTCATGATCTCAGGGTGCTGGGACTGAGCCCCCCCATTGGGCTCCCTGCTTAGGAGAGAATCTGCTTCTCCCTCCCTGCCTCTCACCCCCACTACCTGTGCTCTGTCACCCTCTCAAATAAATAAATACAATATGAGAAAAAAAAAAGATGAAAAGGCCTAGGGATTGTTCTTCAGGAGCTCACTGAATGATGGGGCAACCGCGACAGTGCAGTGACAGTGACAATATAGGTAGTTAAGGTACTCCAGGGGAGGGGCGAGCTAGGTGCTGTGTCATTGTGGTGGGTGAGGGTGAGGGGTGGGGAGGGCTGTGTGGGGTCTGAAGGATATAGAGAGGCAACATGAAGGAGGAGACTTTGGGGCTGACCCTTGAAAGGTGAACTGGAGTTCTACCGGGGTGCACAGGAGTGGGGACTCAGGTGCTTCCTGGCAGAAGGAATAACAGTTTTTTTATGTAGTAGGCACAAGGGAATGAGAGAATATGTCCCACAGAGAGTTGTAATCATTCAATGTGTGTGGTGGGAGACAAGATAGAGCAGCACCTTGCCTGCCATGCTGAGATAATAAAGAATCATGGAAAGATTCTTGGAAAGTTCCCTCCTGCAGTGGTCAGAAGAAATGACTGGGTTTGGAGACAAGACAGGAAAATGAGGTATGGAGGCTACTGCTGCTCATCTACACAAAATTGGGTGGCACTCTGTGTGTGGTGACCAAGGGAATATGTACTGCCCCCCAAATTCCTAGAAGGAGGTAAAATACTTTTGAAATGCTGAGAAACACGTTAGAACTATCCAGTATAAGAACAGTTTACATGCGGGATGCCTGGGTGGCTCAGGTGTTGAGTGGCTGCCTTCAGCTCAGGGTGTAATCCTGGGATCCGGGATCGAGTCCCACATTGGGCTCCTTGTGGGGGGACTGCTACTCCCTCTCCAGTGTCTCTGCCTCTCTCTCTGTGTCTCTCATGAGTAAATAAATAAAATCTAAAAAAAAAAATAAAAAAAGAACAGTTTATGTGCATGGTGAAATGTAGCCACAGTTTCATGTGTCTTTCAAGAACCTAACAGTTAAACTTTTTTTTTAAAGATTTATTTATTTATTTGACAGAGGGAGAGCACAAGCCAGGGGGCAGAGGGAGAGGAGAGAGAATTTCAAGCCAACTTCACACTGAGAGCAGAGCCTGACTCAGTGCTCGATCTCATGACCCCAAGATTACGACCCTAGAGGAAACCAAGAGTCAGTCACTTAACTGACTGTGCTACCCAGGCACCCCTAAACATTTAAAATTTTTTATTTTAAAAATATTTTATTTATTTATTTTAGACAGGGACAGAGAACTTGATAGAGAGCATGAGTGGAGCGGAGGGGCAGAGGGAAAAGACTCCCTGCTGAACAGGGAGCTCAATGTGAGATTCGATCCCAGGACCCTGGGATCATGATCTGAGCTGAAGGCAGACAGTTAACTGACTGAGCCACCCAGGTGCCCCCCTAAACACTTTTTTAAAGATTTAAGAAAAACATTTTTAAAAAAAGATTTTATTTATTTATTCATGAAAGACAGAGAGACACAGAGAGAGAGAGGTAGAGACACAGGCAGAGGGAGAAGCAAGCTCCATGCAGGGAGCCCGATGCGGGACTTGATCCTGGGACCCCAGGATCAGGCGCTGGGCTCAAGGCTGCACTAAACTGCTGAGCCACTGGGGCTGCCCAGATTTAAGAAAAATTTTAAAGTAGTTTCTAAATGCAGCATGGGGCTTGAACTCACAACTCGGAGATCAAGAGTCTCATTCTCCACTGACTGAGCCAGCCATCCACCCCAACATTTTTCAAGATAGTTAATGATAACCTGGCTTCCCTCACCATCCACAAAACCAAAAAACATGTTAGTCATGTTGCATCTTTCGTTTATCCAGATGAGAATCAATGGCTAACCTAAGTTAGGGACTCGAAGGAAAGGAATGAGGTAGCCAGGACAATGGAGTCTTTCACTGGTCAGGGAAAAGATTATAGATCTTGGTCAGTAATTTAAGGTGGAGGTAGAAGCAGAGGGAGTACCTAGGATTATTCCTATATTTCTTGCTTTGTCACTAAGTTTTAAAATTGCCTTCTGAGGAGTGTCTGAGGGGTTGGCTGAGCATCCTACTCTTGGTTTTGGCTCAGGTCGTGATCTCGGGGTCTTGGGATCAAACCCTGCATCGTTGGGCTCTGTGCTCAGCGGGAAGTCTGCTTGAGATTCTCTCTCCCTCTGCTTCTCTCCTCACCCCTATCACATGCATTCTCTCTAAAATAAATGAATAAATCTTAAAAAAAACATTGCCTTCTGAGAGCTTTCATAGGCCAAGATCAGTGTCCTTCCTTTTTTACTCAGTTTCTAGAGCATAAAGATGACTCATTTAGTTTTCCTTTTTTACTCATTCCATAGTGCATGAACCAGTTTGGTAACCCACATGAATCATTAGGTTATCCTTTAATTGGCTTCGGGATATTTACAAAGAAGGATCTACTTTCAAAGGATAAGGTTTACCCCCTAGTAAGGATTTGCAAGAGAACATGCCCAAGCTTTGCTCTATTCTTGAAAATGTTTTCTTTTATCTGGAACTGGGAAAGCATATCATGACTGGGAAGATTTAGTGAAAACTCAGTCTTCTTTTTTTTTTTTTTTAAGATTTTATTTATTTATTCATGACAGAGAGAGACAGAGACAGAGACACAAGCAGGCTCCATGCAGGGAAACTGACGTGGGACTCAGTCCCGGGTCTCCAGGATCAGGCCCTGGGCCGAAGGCGGCGCTAAACCGCTGAGCCACCCGGGCTGCCCGAAAACTCAGTCTTGAACTGAGCTAGTGTGTTTGGTATTTTGAAGAGGCTTGGGCCTTTCATGTCTTCAATGCCTCTGGCTCAGGCAGTTTCTTCTGTTTGGGATGTCTCCACATGCCAACCTCATGCCCCATTTCCAACTTCGGGCTGGGGAAGCATAACACACTCTTTGAGGCCCAGGCTGAATATTGCCCCTTCTGCCTTCTTGACATCTTCACATTGTAGGCAGGAAAAATCATTGCCTCTCCTGGACTGCTTTCTCCAGTAGACTGTGTCTCTCTCTCTCTTTTTTTTTTTTAAGATTTTATTTATTTATTCATGAGAGGCACACACACACACAAACACACACACAGAGGGTGGTGGGGGCAGAGACACAGGCAGAGGGAGAAGCAGGCTCCATGCAGGGAGCCCCACGTGGGACTCAATCCCCGGTCTCCAGGATCACACCCCAGGCCGAAGGCGGCGCTAAACCGCTGAGCCACCAGGACTGCCCAGACTGTGTCCTCTTTTAACAGAAGCTCCATGTGCCCATCTTGAAAGGCCGTTATTCACATACCTGGATACAGCATAAGTTGAATTGATTTGGTTGAGGTGTACATAGAAATGTAGTAACCAGTGTTTTGTCTGCCTAGGAAGGTTGGCACCCAGAGCCCACCATAAGGAGGCTACATGAGGGTGCCCAGCCAGGGGGCAGGACCCCTTGCTACCTGGTAGCAGCAATAGGTGAGCATTAGGGAGGACCGACATGAAAGCAGGATAGGGCTGGGGCTCAGGGCCAGGATCATTGGGAGGCTTGGACAGACAAGGTAGACAGGGATTTGGCATGAGGTTGGGGGAGTGGAAGATTCCGGAAAACATGATGAAGGAGTTTGTGCTGAATGCAGAAGGAAGTAAGAAGTCCCCTATGTTTTCTGAGTGGAAAGAAGAGTGGTAAGGACAGTCATATGCTGGGGAGATAGAGTGGTTGATTGGAGCCTGGGAATCCTGGAGTCCTGGAGGTGCCAGGAGACTTTGATCATCAAACCTGAGCTGAAGGTGAGGTCGGACAGGTTCTGCCGTAGTCTTTCAACTCAAATCTCAGCTGCTGTGTGTGCTGGGGATACTTGAAACCACCATATACACAGCTCCCACCTTCCTGGAACAGAGGATTTATTTGGGAGATTTTGGGGAAATACTTTTATACTTTTATATTGGAGCAAATGCAGATACACAGTTTCGAGAAGAATGCACATTTAGAATGAGATTTCAGGGGTGCTCTCTCTGTTAAATAAATAAATAAATAAATAAATAAATAAATAAATAAAGTATTTAAAACATATATTAAAATAAGATTTCAAATAAATGTTGGGCCAGAAATTCTGGCTGGCCCCTCCCTTGCCTCAAGGGAGAACTCACTGCCCTGGCTATGGGGCATCTCAGTGGTAACAGGTGGAGAAGGCCGAGGAGATGTTCTCCGAGGGGTGCTGGGAGAGGTCAGGACACTCACAGACTAGTGACAGCGGGTGCCCTAAGGTCCGTGGCTGGCACCTACTAGCGCAGTGGGGCCGGGATTCCCTCTCTATTTTGTGTCAGCTTTCCTCCCACCGTCCCTGGGTCAGGAGCACACCACTGAAAGCAAGGACACGAAACTCTCCAATTTTGACACCACCCGTGAGTGTTGTTTTCATACCACACCTGAATATTACTTTATGCCACATTAAAAGCTTTAGCTACTTTCTGTGTTGGAGGAATGGGGGTTTTTAGGTCTCCAAAATTCCTATTATTCAAGACTTATACTTGTGGACCTAAAGTAGATGTGGAAAGAAATATTCCTGGAAACAGACATAGTCAATTAGTTGTATACTTTTTAACTTTAAGTTTTTCCTAGACCACTTAGAGACTTCGAACACAATGGCAGGAATGAAATAGTTAAAATGAGAATCATTTGAAGGATAACAGTTTGTGGGACACACTTTATTTTACCTATATTTTTCTCAAAACTTTGAGCTTTCTGCCCTCTTCCTCCACTATATAAATGATCACCGTAGTATGGCATGCTTGTAAGAAAAGCTAAAGAATATAGGATCCCGTAAAGTAAAAAGAGGCCTCTTTTCCTTCTTCCTGCAGTCTTCCTCCTGTCAGGGTTAGTTGTATTTTTTTAAAGACATACTATGTGATTACCTGAGCTACCAGATGATTTTCTAGCTTCTGGGAGACTGTAGGGAACAGAGTAGACCAGGGTGTAGGTCTTCTAGATTTTTCTCTTTGCAAATCCAGTCAACAAATATTTGTTCAAGACATTGTTCCAGGCATTGGGGTACCTCCACGTACAAACAGGCATGTATCCTGCTCTGCAAGTCTTTTCTCTTTAGTTGTGCCTCATAGACATTGTTCCATTTTTAGTCTGAAATGGACCCCACTCATCCTTTCAAAAATGAGTCCATTGGCTGAATGTATCATAATTTGCCTAATCCCCTATATGAACATGTTTTTTTTTTTTTTTTTTCATATGAACATGTTTGTGCTTGTGGTCTAGTTTTTCACTGTTACAAACATAATAACGGGGGCATTTTCATGTTCTTAGCAGCTATTGCAAGCAATCCTGCCTCCTTGGCACTGATAGTCTGGTAAACTGTGACTAAGGTTGAAGGCCAGCCCCTGTGCCTGGCTTTTTAAGAAGGGCCAACGGGATTTCCTGAATAATAGTGACCTGGGAGGAGCCACAGGGTTGGCCAGAGGCCCAAGTGAAAAGGCAGTTCCTTGGAGGATTTTTCAGTGAAATGCCACTGAGAGGTGTCCCATCCACCCTGCGTTCCTGCCCACCTCACAGCAGCTGCTGAAGTACCTGTGTTTTCTGTATGCCTGGATTCCTGGTGGAAGCCGCTGGAGGGCCAGGTAATGTGTGCTAGTTGACACCAGTGAAACCTGGGTCAGGCGTCATGCATGAGGCTGGCAGCCACATCCTGCATCCTGGCAACAATGCTTATGGACATTTGTCCCCCTTATGGCTTTATTTTCTTGGGGCCAATTCCCACGAGTGAAATTTCTGGTTTTCACACAGGTTGTCACCCTCTTTTGGAGGTTGTAACAATTTATACCCTCATGAACAGTGATTACAGTCCTTCTCCCCTCCAACCCCCACCTATAATAAGAGTGGCTATTTATCAGTCTTTTTGACTTTTGTCATTCTGAGAGGGTGAAAATGGCATGTAATCATTCTTTAATTTGAATTTCTTTAATTGTTGTTGATATCAAGCATCTTTTAATGTTTACAGGTTATATTTCTTCTGTGAAACACTTTTTCATTTCTTTTGTCCTTTTAAAAAATATAGTTTATCTTTTTTCTTTTTTAAGGAGTAAAGTGGATTTTACTGAAGATTCTGTAGAGAGAAGGATTTATTTTAATAGCTTATCTTGTTTATTGTTGACTTGTAAGAATTCTTTGTATATTATTAGGCACATTGGTTCTTTGTCATATATGCTGCAAATATTATGAAGGAAAAATTATAGTTGCTAAACTAAACCAGATTATTTTATTTTATTTTTTAAAAATATTTTAATTTATTTATTCATGAGAGTCAGAGAGAGGCAGAGACACAGGCAGAGACACAGGCAGAGACACAGGCAGAGGGAGAAGCAGGCTCCATGCAGGGAGCCCATCGTGGGACTTGATTCCAGGACTCCAGGATCAGGCCGTGGGCTGAAGGTGGTGCTAAACCGCTGAGCCACCCGGGCTGCCCCGCATCCCAACCAGATTATTTTAATGAATATTCTTCAGTTTCTTCTCCTATTCTTTCCAGTTTCTTCTGTAGTGTAATAATGTTTAATGTATTTTTCATTATATTTGAAATAGAGCATTATAAAGATATTAAGTCATACTTAATACGCAAAGTTTGAAACAATGAAAATCCTCCCAAATTAAAAAATCAAAAATCATATATTCTAAAAGAAGTTGGCTTAGTAAATGCCATTTAAATATTGCTACATTGGGGATCCCTGGGTGGCGCAGCGGTTTGGCGCCTGCCTTTGGCCCAGGGCGCGATCCTGGAGACCCGGGATCGAATCCCACATCGGGCTCTCGGTGCATGGAGCCTGCTTCTCCCTCTGCCTGTGTCTCTGCCTCTCTCTCTCTCTCTCTGTGTGACTATCATAAATAAATAAAAATTAAAAAAAAAATTTAAATATTGCTACATGACATTTCTTCTTTAGAAGATAAGCAAAAACAAAGGCCACCCTTTGTCAGGCTCTGTCTTGAATTAATGTTTTAAATTATATAAAGTATTTGGGAACACATCACCTGAAAAAAAATCCAGCAGCCCTGTATCCTAAATCACATTTTATTTCTTTAAAAAAAGGAATATCTTATGAATCTCTTAAGCTTCTCTTATTTTTGAATTTTGAGAGAAAGATTTTTTCCTTCCTCTGTTTACCTAAAGACTGAGATGACTCTGACATGTCTTCAGAATGTGTAATACTGATTGAATTTCAGTATTAATAGTCAACTAGCATCAAGATTTATTTTGGTAGCACATCAGAGATAAAGAAGATTCCTAGAACTTCTTAGGGCAATATCAGATAACCCAGCTTTTATTATACAAATAATTTATAATATTATGATGAAATGACATAATAATTCAAGGCAGCTGCTCTTAAATCCCTGGCCTGGTAATATATGTTCCAAACGGGGTTGAAATTCAGCAGTAGGAAACTCAGCATTCTAGCATTAACGACAGAAAACACCAATTAGCTTTAATGAGCAGATGTGCATTTTGAGCAAACAGTTGGAAACCCACCTCCACCTTAAGTTTTGGAGAAGCTCTTCCAGGACCTTAAGTTAATTATGTCTAGATTAAATAGACAGTCCAAAGCTTATTTGATATAATTTTCAGAGTCATAGAAGGGAAGTTATTTTACTTTATCAAATGATTTTTTGTAGAATCTAGTCTCATAGGTTAACTGTTCAAATTTCTTCCCAAGTAGTCAAATCTCCTGCATATGAATTCTAGACTTGAGAAGTACAGAGTCCTAGGGATACCTGGGTCAGTGGGTTAAGTGCCTGCCTTTAGCTCAGGTCATGATCTTAGGGTCCTGGGATTGAGCCCCACTGGACTACCTGCTCAGTGGGGAGTCTGCTTCACCCTCACCATCTGCCCCTCCCCCTAACCTCCCCGCCCTGTGATTTCTCTCCCTCTCTTCCTCTCTCTCTGTTTCAAAGTCTTTTTAAAAAAAACACAGCATCCTAAAACTGTTGATTACCTATCAAAATGATTTACTGAACAGCGAAGTGTTTTTGTTTTTGTAATTCCTCTGTTAGGGGATCCCTGGGTGGTGCAGCGGTTTGGCGCCTGCCTTTGGCCCAGGGCGCGATCCTGGAGACCCAGGATCGAATCCCACATCGGGCTCCCGGTGCATGGAGCCTGCTTCTCCCTCTGTCTGTGTCTCTGCCTCTCTCTCTCTGTGTGTGACTATCATAAATAATAAATAAAAATTAAAAAAAATTCCTCTGTTAGTCCCAAATAAACCCTTTTTGCTGATAAAATTTACTTTTAAGGTTGGCTACTTTTACACATATCATTGCTGAGGGAAATTCCAAAATTCATTAGTTTATTCTATCCCATCATGAAGCACATCCATTTGCTGAACTCTCTTATTCCACAAGAAACAACCTATTTGAATAAATTATTGGGGGGAAATGTTATAGTCATTCTATCATAAATGTTTATGTTCTTTGTATCTTTTTGTATTTACTACAATAAAAGTGCACAAAAGTTTTAGCAAGCATATACTGTTTTGAGGCTGTGTGCGACATGTTTGGAGGGTTTTCCTTAGTTTATGTACTCAAATTGATTACCTTTGGTTGAACTCTTTCCTCCCATTCCAAGCCACCATCCCAGCACTTTCTCTACCCTGTGGACCAACTCTCACCCCTGTTGTCCTCAGAGCCCATCTACTTTTCACCTTCTTTTCTTTCTCCTTTACCCACAAATGTTTCCCCCATTGCTCCTGGAATAGCTAGCCTTCAGAGGCTCTGCCCAGCCCCGGTAGGAGAGACTTGGGCCAAGAACCCTGAGGTTACTGTGGCTGTGGCCCAGGAATGTCATGAAAACCTAGTGGGCAGGACAGATCTATTTTTCAATGCCATTATGTGTTTTCCTGGCCTTTGCCTGAGCCATGAACTCCTTAAGTGCTGACTCTGTGTCACCCACCCTACCCACTCCCATGGCCCCTGGCAAAGGGAGGTACTCACTATAGTTAAACTTAATTATGACATTCTTTCAGAGGGATGTGTGGATATGTTTCTTATTAGACCATAAACTCTGAGGGCAGAGGTCATGTTGCATTGGTCTTTTTGTAACCCAGCACTAGCATAGCCAGCCAATCGTGGGCATATAGTAGTGAGAGGTAAGTGAATGGTTGGTGGTGAATGACTGGCTCATTTTTAACTGAAGAGATAATTTTTATTTTTATTATTTTTATTATTTTTATTATTTTTAATTTTTATTTATGATAGTCACAGAGAGAGAGAGAGAGAGAGAGAGAGAGAGGCAGAGACATAGGCAGAGGGAGAAGCAGGCTCCATGCACCGGAAGCCCAACGTGGGATTCGATCCCAGGTCTCCAGGATCGCGCCCTGGGACAAAGGCAGGCGCTAAACTGCTGTGCCACCCAGGGATCCCTATTTTTATTTTTATTTTTAAAAAATATTTTATTTATTTAGGCATGAGAGACATACACAGAGAGAGGCAGAGATACAGTCAGAGGGAGAAGCAGGCTCCATGCAGGGAACCGACGTGTAACTTGATCCTGTGTCTCCAAGATCATGCCGTGGGCTGAAGGCAGCACTAAACTGCTGAGCCACCCAGGTTGCCCCTGAAGAGATAATTTTTAAAAAACATTTTGAGAGAGCTAGAGAGACAGAGACAGAGAGAAAGAGAAAGCACCAGCAAGGGATGGGGCAGAGGGAGAAGCAGACTCCCAGCTGAGCAGGGCACCTGACGCAGGACTCGATCCCAGGACTCTGGAATCATGATCTGAGCCAAAAGCAGATGCTCAACCCACTGAGCCACCCTGAACCACTTCTTCAGGGTGCCCCTGAAGAGACGATTTAAGTAAAAACATTCAGGAGGTTAAAAAAAAAAAAAATGGCATAGTTTCTTGAAAACCTGTCATTCTTTTCTTATAGGAGTATTTTCAATATGAAAGTTTTCTTGGAACTCAAGTACACGGTTAACAAAGCAGGAGCCAGTGGTAGCTGGTAAGCCAGTTGGGATGGCAATAGTCAGCTTGTTATCTTGATAGAGTGAAATTGTGTGTGGACCTCTAAAATGGCACAGAATCTGTGGATCTCCTACCACAGAAGGCAAACCTGAGATATTTGGGAGAATGATCCCATATTACTCAGGGACGGAAATCAGCAGTGGGGAGAAGGGAAGGGAATTAAACCTGGTACAAGGTTTCTGCCCTGGAGATTAAGGTACATTTTGCCATTAACAGCGATAAGAAAGTGAGATAAGAAAGAAGATTAGTTTGGACTTGAATAGGCCTCTGATTCCAGCATCCATAATTATTAAATATGGGTTGTGCTTGCTCTTTCTGAGGAAATGAGATGATGTGAAAGCACTTTGAAATTTGAAAAGGAAAGGACTAGATAATTATATTAATGATAACCTTTATGGTTGTTTTAATTAGATATTTTCTGCCAGGAGTTAGAATAAAGACTTAAAGTGACATTTGGGATCTAAGGGAATGAAACAACTGAGGAAGCAGGCATCAATGGTCAGCAAGACAGGTCAGCAAGTCTTTATGGTTGAGAGAGAAAATAGGGTTTATCAAAGAGTACTCTGTGAGAACTCCCACGAGAAGGCTGGGTAAGGTAGAAACCAAGACTGGAGGGGTTTTAGAAGCTGGGGATGTTCAGCATCATCAAATGCTACAGAAAGAGAGGCTGGGTAAGAAGAGAAATCATTAATTTGCATCAGATTTGGTAAGCTTGAGTAACTGGTTTTGGTGGGGGGTGGAGGTAGAACCCAGGCTCTGTATTTTGGAGGGGTGGGTGAGAATAGGTGTAAAGGTACTGGAAGAGAGGAAGTGATGGCCTAGGGTATCACCACAGCTGGAGTTACTTAACAGCAAAGGGAAGATAGCTTGATAAATTTTATACTATTATTCCAAAAAGGACTTGAAGGGAAAAATAGGGGAAGAACATATGGAGGGTACAGGGAAGCTGGGGATATGGAGAGAGAGGAGATTCTTGGGGAGCTGTGACGAAGAGTGACATTCAAAGTCTAAGTGGACGGAGTAATTTTACAGATTTGGTATAACTCTACTGAAGCTAAGAGGAACTCTCATCCAGTTCTCATAGCAGGTATTTCAGTTGTTCCCCTCCCCACTAACCTTCTCGCTTCTTTCTCTTTTGTACTCGGCCAGCAACACTCCACCTTGGAGTGAGTCTCCTCATTCATCCTCTCCAATTCTATATAGGGGTCCTTGTGGATTGCTGGTGAAAATGATTCGATTTTTTTTGCTTGCCAATTCCTAAGAAGCTTTAGAGAGCTTTGCCCACTCCCCTTTTTCTTTTTCAAAGCCTCCACCTCGACAACTTGCTCACAACAGAAGTCATACTTTAGAAAAGGCCTTTCTTTTTCTCTAAGAAAACTAAAGCTGTAAGGTAGGGAATTCCTTAACTTACTCTTTCATGTTCATGGCCCTCTGACTCCTCAGTTTCCCTCCTCTTAGGAAAAGAACTACTGGCTCCAGTTTATTAAGGCTTTAGATCTGATCCCCCAGCTCACCATCTTCACCTGTATCTTTAAGCCCATAAACTTGCTCACGCCTCTCCCATCTGAAAATCAAACCAAACAAAAGCCCTTGCTGCCATCCTATCTTTTTCTCTTCACAGGCAAGCTTCCTGCGGAGATAAAGCTGATGAGCTCACTTCTCTTCTGATTTCCCAGTTCCCTCTCTAATCCAGTTTGTGCCCCTTATCATTCCACAATGAATGAGTCATCAGTTGGGCCCCAAGTGGACAAAACAAACTGGTACTTCCCTTCCTCCTTTGGCTTGTCCTCCCTGAGCCACTTGTTCTCCTGGCTGTCCCTTCTTTTCTTGGCTTCTCCCCTAGGTCTCTCCTCTTTGTTATCAAATCTCAGCTCCTCTCAGCCCATTTATTGGCTCCCTTTGGGCTCTCATCCCCTAAATCTCGAGTGGCTGGGTTTATTCTGTACTGTTCTTCCCATGCTGTGTGCTTTCCCTGGGTGACCTTATCTGCAATCATACTTACTAGGGGCTTACTGAAAATTCACATGCCTCTAGCTCCTGTTCAGGCTTCTCTTTGGAGTTCTAGGCCTATAGGCCCAACTGCCCACTGGACACCTCCACCTCCCTCAGGTACCTCAGACTCACCCTCATCCCAACAGAATTCATGTCTTTTCAGCCAAGCGTCTTCCCCTGGATTCTTTGTGAATATTGTCATCATCCAGGATCCCAGTCTCTTTTCCCTCATTCTAGTCGGTTGTCAATAATAGCAAGATGAAGAAATTTTTGTTCCCTAGATACTCAGGAAGTTGAGGGATGCAGAATGGCTTAGTAGGGCTGTATTCCCAGAGATATTGAGGAGTTACATACATTGGGGAGAACCACGTGGTAGGAATGGCATTTAGGGAGCTGGTCCAGTGAGGGAAGGGTATCTCTGGGTGATGCTCCCAATCCTGGATAAACTTAACAGAGCATCACCACATGCTGAGGTATTTGGAGGTCTTGAAGAAAAAGGAATGAAGCTTGAATACACCCAAACAGATCTAAAAAGAAATACTTCAGAGAGGAATGGGGACAGAGAGAAGCCTAACGCAGTAAGATTCGGAAATGGGGGGTCAGGTGTACTTAGATCTCTCAAGGGTGAAGATAGTGAGTGTGGGTTATAGATGCTCTATTTACAGGATCTACCTCTGTAATGTCTCCAACCCAATCCTCTTTATTTTATTTTATTTTATTTTATTTTATTTTATTTTATTTTATTTTATTTTATTTTATTTTATTTTATTTATTTATTCATGAGAGACAGAGAGAGAGGCAGGGACACAGGCAGGGGGAGAAGCAGGCTCCATGCAGGGAGCCTGCCGTGGGACTCGATCCCAGGACTCCAGGATCATGCTCCTGAGCCGAAGGCAGATGCCCAACCGCCGAGCCACCCAGGTGTCCCTAATCCTCTTCTTAGTATCCTCTAGGCAACTTGCTCACCCCCAAGTCTTGTTTAATCGTATTAAGCCATTGGCTCTTTCTTTTTTCTTTTTCTTTTTTTCCATTGGCTCTTTCATTGTTTGTATGTCCAGGTAAAAAGTCATTGGTTTCTTACACAAGGTCCTGCGGGATGTGGTCTCTCTTTACTATCCAGCTCCATCTCCTGCTACTGACTACACATTCTTTTTGCTTCAGCCACATGAAAGTCCTTCCAGCCCTTTGAGAGCATCACACCTTCCTATAGGGTTCCATGCACCTGTGCTTGGAATATCCTCTCACTCTTTCCTCTCTAAAGTCATCCATTCTGTCATTTCTACCTTTCCTTCAAGACTAAGCTCAAGTACCATTTCCCAGAAGCCTTTGACAACCCCAATCTGATTTTCTCTGGGCTTTCATGGCAGCTTACACATAACATAAAGATACCCTTTACCAGATCTCACTGTAATCAGTTAACTTGTCTCTCTTCCTTAGTAGACTGGGTACTTTATGAAGGCAGATCTCAGAGTAGCTGGCTTTCTATCCCCAATATTTAGCTCATAAACAGCAGCTGATATTTCTAAATGAATAAATAAAAGGCATCAATCATGGAAGTTTTAAGGTTTAAGCAGTAGGATATTTAAACATTTATTTATTTTTTAAAGATTTTATTTATTCACGAGAGACACAGGCAGAGGGAGAAGCAGGCTCCATGCAGGGAGCCTGATGTGGGACTCGATCCCGGGTTTCCAGGATCACTCCCTGGGCTGAAGGCGGCGCTAAACCACTGAGCCACCCGGGTATTTAAACATTTAAACAGCAGTCCGTTTAATTACCATTTCACATGCTGTTTATCTCGTTCCTGAAGGTGAGTACCGTAAAGCTGGCCTATTTGCCAGTGGGAAGACCTGGACATCTAAAAGTGCATCTTCCGGAGGTACCGTCAGCCCACAGACAGATCTTAAGCAGCCTGTTGGCTACAGAACCCACCAGATCAGAGTCCTTTTCCTGGACTTGACCTGTAGGGTACCTCTAGGCACTCAAAGAGGTATGCGGATAGACATATTTAAGGTAATCTCTTTCGTCTTTAGGTTAAGGAGTGCAAGGGGCATGTTGGTGCATGCGGGTGTGTGTGTGTGCGCGCGCGATGGATGGGGGAGGAAGGAAGGAGGCAATGTGCGCATCACTTCTTCAGAGCCGCCTTCTCTGACCTCGTTGACTGGGTGACGTTTGTCTCCCCACAGTCAGAGCACCTTATTCTCCCTCTGTGCACCCATCACAGCTTTACCCGCTTTCGTGTGGTTAGTGCCCCCGCTGGACCGTAAACCGCTCGAGGTTAGGAACCTAATGCGTTCGCCCCGTCCGCCCCGGCACTCCGCTCCCGGTAGGGTGCCAGATTGGCACCAGGAGGCCCCGACCAGCGTTTCTGGCCCCGATTGCAGGTACCGACCACCCCCGGGCGGACTAGCTCCCCGCCGGGCGAGGGCCGGGCCAGGCGGGCGGCGGGGGCGGGCGGGGCGCTCTCGCGCGGACAGGGCTGCGGCTCGCGTGGGCGCGGCCCGGGGCGGGGGCAAGCGGGCAGGGGCGGGCGCGACGCGTGGCCGCGGACCCGCCAATGAGCGTCGGGCGGGCGGGGCTCGGGGCCGACCGCCGGGGCGCGCGCGGGGCTGGGCGTGCCCACGGGTGACGCGCCGGGCCGGAGCCGCCAATAGGCGCGCGCGGGCGAGGGCGGGCCTCGCGGCCGGGGCTGGAGGACGCTCCCCGGAGGCCGGCCGGACAGACTGACGTTCCGCCTCAACGAGGGAAGCGCGTGGCGGGGATGGCGCTGGCGCGGGCCTGGAAGCAAATGTCCTGGTTCTACTACCAGTATCTGCTGGTCACGGCGCTCTACATGCTGGAGCCCTGGGAGCGGACTGTGTTCAGTATCCTGCCCAGGCCGCGGGCGCGGGCGCGGGCGCGGGGGCCGGGGCCGGGCCGGGCCGGGCCGGGGCGGGGGCGGCGGAGCTGGAGCCCGGGCCGCATCCTCCGGGCCCAGGCGCCGGGGGCGGGGGGCGGAGGTCGGGGGGCGAGCGGCTCCCGCGCGGCTCGGGAGGGGCGGGGGCCTGGGAGTCGCTGGAGCCGACGTGGAAGCGGCTCCACCGTTGGAGGAAATCCCCCGGGGCGATGTCTAACCAGGTACGTCCTCGCCTGCCTGCGCTGCGGCCGCGCCTGCCTTTGGGAGGCAGGGACCTTGTAAGTGGAGCAGACCGCTCCCGGCTGGGACGCCTCTGACCTTTACCTGTCCCCGAGTTAGCTGACTTTGGTCCTCACGAGACTGCTAACCGGTTTACCAGACTTTTAATCATGTGAACTTGTGTTTGTTACATCCCAATATCGTTTCTGAAAACTGTTGTACCTTTCTGGTTTGCAGGGACGGGGAGTTTAAAAAGTGTGTTTTATTCATTAAGTGCTGTGTTTAGAGTCCGTAGAAGTCGAGCCCAGAAAGGAATTTGTGGTTAGTTGTAGAAAACTGTGTTTTAACAGATAGCTGATGGATACTTGCTAAGGACTATTGAATGTTCCCTACGAGCCAAGCAGCTGTGCTGAGTGCTTTATCTGTATCTTAACTCCTCTAACTTCGTAACAACCTCACTTAATACGCAAGGTCGTGAAAGTAGGCTTTCTGAAGTCTGTGATGTTTGTGTCTTCATTTGTCTGTGTTGACATCCCTTGATACTGTTCTTGCAGGATACATACTGATAATGAGCTGTAACTTTCTTTCTTCTTCTTCTTCTTTTTTTTTTTTTTTTAATTTGGGGACCAATATGAAATATATTTCACATAACATGCTTACTTCATACAAGATCTCCTTTTCTTACAATGAAGTACAGTTAACAGAGTGTTACTTTAGTTTTAGGTATGCAACAGCGATTTGACAACTCTATATGTTATACCGCCTCCTTGTCAACGTGGTTTAGTTTGGAGTAGTTCAGAACAGCTTTGCAAATGCATTGTTGCATTCAGGTAGAGTGACTGAGATGGTTTCATTCCAGGCATTAATAAATGTGTTTATTTGTATTGAACTAGCCTGAGATTGCACTCAAAGCTGTCTTTTGTTTCAGTACTTTGGAGGAATCTTAAGCTGCTTATGAGGAAATTTATTTTTTATTATTGTTTGTTCCAAAGCTTTCCAGAACTTTTTAAGAACCATAATTTATATTTTGGATTTAAAGTCCGAAAGTAAAATGTGTTCTGATTTCCGGCTCCATTTATTTGTAGCTGCAGTTTAGTTTTATTCTAAGTTCTATAGGTCAGAGCTCATGAAGTCATCCTTGTAAAATGTATACTAAAATATGGAAGCACAAACTTGGGATCTCTGGGTGGCTCAGAGGTTTAGTGCCTGCCTTTGGCCCGGGGCGTGATCCTGGAGTCCAGGGATTGAGTCCCACATCAGGCTCCCTGCATGGAGCCTGCTTCTCCCTCTGCCTGAGTCTCTGCCTCTGTCTCTCTGTCTCTCATGAATAAATAAATAAAATCTTTAAAAGAAGAAAAACAACAAACTTCTTAACTCAGTTAAAATCATCTTTTTAAGGGACGAGGGAGGAATGGGCAAAAGGAGAGGGAGAGAGAATCTTAAGTAGGCTCCATGCCCATCGCAGAACCTGAGATCATGACCTGAGCTGAAATCAGGAGTTGGATGCTTAACAGACTGAGCCACCCAGGAGCCCCATCTTTTTTTTTTTTTTTCCTTGAAAGTTTATGTATTTATTTACTTAAGCAATCTAAACTGAATGTGGGGCTCGAACACACAAACCTGAGATCAAGAGCCATGTGCTCTTCCAACTGAGCCAGCCAGGTGTTTTTCAGTTAAAACAATCTTAAAAATGAATTAAAAAAAAAAAGATTTTATTTATTTGACACAGAGAGCAAGTTCGAGCAGGGTGGAAAAGGCAGAAGGAGAGGGAGAAGCAGTCTCCCTGCTGAGCCAGAAACCTGATGTGGGTCTCAACATGGGGCTGGATCCCAGGATGGAGATCATGACCTGAGCCAAGGCAGATGCTTAACCATCTGAGCCACATAGGCGCCCCTTAAAAGTGAATTTAAATAATGTGCTAAATTGACACTCTTTAAGTCAGAAGTTGAGTGTATAGCCTCTGTCAGAGTCTATTACAGATTTCACACTTAAAAGCTTTTGTTTAGGGGTGCCTGGGTGGCTCAGTTGGTTAAGCACCTGCCTTGAGCTCAGGACATGACTCCAGGGTTTTGAGATTAAGCCCCATGTTGTGCTTCCTGCTCAGCAGGGAACCTGCTTCTCCCTCTCCTGCTGCTCCCTGTGCTTGTGCTCTCTGTCAAATAAATAAATAAAATCTTAAAAAAAAAGCTTTTGTTTGCATGTGGATACATGCTACAGTGTCAATGATATTAAGGTTTTTCAGTATGATATTTTAATTAATAATAGTATCCTGTCAATAACCTAGATAATGGCTTTTGGGGGGAATGGAGGAATAAATTACGAACTGAAATGTAGTGCTTTTGTAGATTTTTCCCTTTGAAGTTTTTAACTTCTCATTGGTTTATGTAACCAAGTGATTTGTGTTTTTAAGAAACTAATGAGGGGGCACCTGGGTGGCTCAGTGGTTGAGCATCTGCCTTCGGCTCAGGGGTCCTGGGATAGAGTCCTGCATAGGGTTCCCTGCAGGGAGTCTGCTTCTCTCTCTGCATATGTCTCTGCCTCTCTTTTTATGTCTCTCATGAATAAGTAAATAAAATCTTAAAAAAAAAAAAATAGAACTGCAACCAACTGGCGTTGGGTCCTATAGAATGCTATGGTTTTAATTTTTTTTAAGATTTTTAATTTATTTATTCATGAGACACACACACACACACACACACACACACACACACACACAGAGTCAGAGACAGAGGCAGAGGCAGAGGGAGAAGCAGGTTTCTTGCAGGGAGCCTGATGCGGGACTCGATCCCTGGTCTCCGGGATCAGGCCCTGGGCTGAAGGTGGCGCTAAACCGCTGAGTCACCTGGGCTGCTCAATGCTATGGTTTTATACCTAAGATTAAAAAAAAAAAAAATCTTACATCAAAGCTTGCATGATTGAATTAACCCAAGGTAGAAATGTAATCCTTTTGATGTAAGCCAATCTTAAATTACTATCAGCTGTTATATTATTCTAATTGAACTTCTGGAGTTAAAGTCAGGCATTTAATTATTGTATAGTTTGGAACATTGATTTGAGATGAACCTTCATTCTAGGTTGGAGGAAGGAACTGAATGAGAAAGTTGGATTTTTCCCCACTCGTTAGGAGATTTAATTACTGTGTAGTTTGAATTTCATAAATTCATTAATTGTAAGCTTCATATAGAACCATTTTGTGGCTAGTTACATGGTTTTAGAAAGAGACATACTTTCTTAAAAATACAAAAAAAAAATGAATTGAGGGACGCCTGGGTGGCTCAGTGGTTGAGCATCTGCCTTCAGCTCAGGGTGTGATCCTGGGGTCCTGGGATTGAGTCCTGCATCAGGCTATCTGTGGGGAGCCCACTTCTCCTTCTGCGTATGTCTCTGCCTCTCTGTGTATCTTATGAATAAATAAATAAATAAAAATCTTAAAAAAATACATTGAATCCATTTATCACTGCTAGCATCTTAAAATTTCATATAAGAGAAATTTGTCTGGCTGTCTGAGAAATGGTCTCTGAGGTAGAAGTCCTAGATCGAGACTCCAGAAGAAGGTAATTGCGTTAGTTAACACGTCACTGCTATAACTCCTTTAATAAATTGTCTGTTTTAGAGAACACTGAAGCCTGCTACTAACTACTTCTGCACATTTTCTAGAGGGACGTCCTTGAACATCTGAATTTATTTCTCTTTCTCCATATCAAATAGCTAGAAGTTAATTTGATAGTTGTTGTCAATTGAAAGGTCAATCCTAGTTGAATATGAGGGTTTTTGAAATTATCTAGGTAAGGAAATTGTGAGTTGCAAAAAATAATTTTAAGTATGTTTTTAAGGAAATGCATCTGTGTCAAGTCAGGCACACTGTAAATGGTTCTTGAAACAATAAGATTTAAAAATCCATTTTGTAAATCCTTCCATGCTAGGGCTCATATCCCAAATTTTCTCTTATTATCTGCCTGCTGTTAATCACATTTGAAATGATACATTAGCTTTGGTTTGTCAGCCAGTATTTGAACTTTTTCCCTGTGCAGACATAGTTTCTATCATGCAGGAAAAAGAGATGGACTCCTGATTAAAACAGAAGGTAACAATAAAATGAATCAAATGAGTGCAGAGTCATAATGAATACCGCAGCTGACTGAAATCCACTGAGCTCCTTCTCCAGAGTAGTTTTAACATGTTTCTAAAGCTCCCTTTCCCTACAGGTAGCCTCAGTGGGAAAGGAGAAGCCCAGGTTTTGTAACCAGTGAGACACTCCCTGTGGTGCCTCACGGAATAACATTGTAACCATGCTGTTGAGGAGAGGTGTGGAAAATTAAAAATACCTTGTTAAAATTATTTGAAGCATAAGTAAAAGTTAGTCTTTTTTTTTTTAATTAAAAAAGGCTTTATTCTGTAATCACTGAGCTATATTTGTTATCTTTCTCTGTCTTCTTATGTTTCCATGGCATTTTATACTTCTATTTATTTTAAGTAAACTGTGGGCAGTTTTTTTGGTTTGTGTTAGGAATTAGATTACCCCTGAAAGACAGTCTGTATTTCTTCAAGGAAATTTTTTTTTTTTTTTTTTTTTTTTTTTTGAGAGCGCGAGAGCAAGCAGGCACAAGTTAGGGGGTGTGGGTAGGGGCAGAGGCCAAGATAGAGGAAGAGAATCTCAAGTAGACAGACTGTGCACTGACAAGGGAACCCCATGGGGGACTTGATCTCATGACCCTGGGATCATGACCTGAGCTGAAATCAAGTGTTGGATGTTAACTGACTGAACCACTCAGGCACCCAAGAAAATAATTTTTTTAAACCACAGTACTGCACACACAACTAGTGCTTGAGAAACATGTTTATATATTATTTTGTCATTTCAAAGGAATCACAGAAGTATTTGGGAATGGTAAAGAGACCCGATTCTCTCCAAGAACTGAATTCTGCGGCAGCCGGGGTGGTTCAGCGGTTTAGCGTTACCTGCAGCCTGGGGTGTGATCCTGGAGTCCCGGGATCGAGTCCCACGTCGGGCTCCCTGCGTGGAGCCTGCTTCTCCCTCTGCTTGTGTCTCTGCCTCTCTCTCTCTCGTACTCTTTGTCTCTCATGAATAAATAAATAAAATCTTTTAAAGAAAGAATTCTTATACAAAAGAAGCTCTTTTGGTGAATTTAAGTTATTATATGGTATTTAAAAATGTGATTTCCTTACAACTTTGAATAATAAACCTATATCATAGAATAAAATATAGGATGCCCATTCAAGGTCCAAACTTTGGTAGATCCACAGCTGTACCACTGATTTCCAGTCCTGCTACTCAGGAGTTATTTGATCTTGGACAAATCCTTGACCTCTCTTGGTTTGCTTATATGTAAAGTAGGGATAATAGTACATATCTCACTGAGTTGTCATGATTAAACACGCAAAGCCACCATTCTTGCACTCAGTAAGTGGTTTCTCTAAAAAGGCAAAAAACATAATATGACCAAAGGAGTAATAAGTCTTACCACTCATTTCTCAACTCATTCACTCTCCTTATATGATACATCATGTGACCAGTAGTACACATTTAAGAAATGGTTGGCTATGGGTGCCTGTGTCTCTGCCTCTCTCTGTGTGTGTCTCTCATGAATAAATAAATAAAATCTTAAAAAAAACCCTGAATTCTCTTCATCAGACCTGATTCTATTTTATTATTTTTATTTTTTAAAAAGATTTTATTTATTTGAGAGAGAGCGAGACAGATAGTGACAAAGCACAAGCTGGGAGGAGAGGGAGTAGCAGACTCCCCGTTGAGCAGGAAGCCGGATGTGGGGCTTTATCCTAGGACCCTGAGATCATGACTTGAGCCTAAGGCAGACACTCAACCAACTGATCCACCGAGGTGCCCCAAGAGACCTGATTTTAAAACACTTTTAGGGTAGGTTTGGAAGTTGGCTGTTTCTGATGTTGTTGTTGTTTAGAGATTTTATTTATTTGACGGGGTCGGGGGTGGGCAGGAGGCAGGAGAGGGAAGAAGACTCTGCGCTGAGCCGGGAGCCGAATGAGGGGCTCCATCCCAGGACTCTGAAATCATGACCTGAGCCAAAGGCACATACTTAACCTGCTAAGCCACCCAGGCACCCTTTGGCTTTTAATCTTAGTTGAAAAGGATGTTCTTAGAAGATTTTGAAAGAGGAGTGATCCGATCTGACTTTTAGTTGAAAAGGTTTACTTTGGCTGCAGGGTTCGGGATAGATTAAGGGTGGTGAGAGGAGGCAAGGGTAGAAGGTATTTTGGATTGCGGTAGGCTTTGCATGATAATGGAAAAACAGCATTAAAAAATTAATGGTATGTGCTATTTCAGTAGCAGCTAAGCTAATTTATTTTCTTAGATTTTTGCCATGTCCTCAAGTGTTTACAGCTAGAACTGTGAATTTTTCTTTGCATCTTAACATAAAAAAGTACTTGAGAATTTAGAATAAATGAATTCTTAAATTGTAAATAAAAATACATTATACATTCTCATGGTCCAAAACTCAAAAGATGCCAAAAAGGTAGATGGTAAAAGTCTTCTTTCCACCCCAGCCACATCAGGACAACCAGTGTCACTAGTTTTCTGTGCATCTCTCCTGAAATATTCTGTGAAAACTTGGAGAATGCTCTATATCTGTGTTTAATAGTGCCTGGTTGGGCGAAATCAGAGCTTTTATAAGCCAGTGGAGAGTTGTTTGAGGAATAAATTTTGCCATGCAACTTTTGGAGGTAGCAATAATTAAGTTAGTATTTCTTTCTGTGTATTTCCTATGTAACATATTTTTGTAAATAAATACAACAAACAAAACAAAGTTGATCAAGAAAAACCCTATATTTTGGCCAGGGGGGGACTTTAGATCACTTTCTCTGTCTTTGGCAGAGCTTCCTCTGAGCTATTCAATAGAAGAAATTATCATAAAAACCCTAATTCACCAGAGTCTTCTACTATAACTTTCTTCTTAATGAGTGCCTTTTGAAGAAAATGTGCGCACAGAATTCTTTGACACTTTAAATAGAGTTCCAGTAAAAATCAGCATGTGGTTTGATGATTAGGCAAAATTCTTAACATCAGAGAAAGTTACTTCTAGAAAAATATTCACAGCAAATCAGCTTAATGCCTTTTAGAAAGATTTCTCAAGGTACCTTCAAACAAAATATGATTTCAGAATAATGTTGGAATAACCTAAACATTGCCTTCAAACTTATGGAAAAATAAAAAAAAGAATTTCTTCTTAATAATCTTCAGTCTTTTATATTTTGTGTCATTTCCTTTTGAACTTCCTTTTGTAGAAATGAAAGCAGTCTCTGTTACAAGGGAAGGCTGAAGGGAGGGGAAGCAGAGGTCAGAATAATTTTAACTGATAAATTAATACTTCCAAGTCTCCACCCCAGAGGTATTCAGACTTTTTGTTTGTAGCCCCTAGAAGAACAAAAATCATACTCTACTAGATATCATCTTGTTCCTTTAAGTTAACATCTGGAATATTTCAGAGTAAATTTAGATAGTTACAAAGATTTAATTTCCTTAGGTTTTTTTTTTTTTTTTTTTTTTAAGATTTTATTTATTCATGAGAGACACACAGAGGGAGAGAGAGAGAGGCAGAGACACAGGCAGAGGGAGAAGCAGGCTCCATGCAGGGAGCCTGATGCGGGACTCCATCCTGGGGCTCCAAGGATCACGCCCTGGGCGGAAGGCAGGCGCCAAATAGCCGAGCCACCCAGGGATCCCCAATTTCCTTAGTTTTCTTATGTGTATTTTATTATTGTATATTTGTATTGAAACCTTAAAACAATGTTTTCTCTGAACAATATTTGTCACATAACCTAACTGGCAAAGCGAGTTCTCATCATGAAGTCAAATAGGCAAAATCAATCATAATTTCTGCAAGAAAAAGCTCAGTGCCATTTTTCTGCTCAAATAAATGTTACATAAACACTTTTACTCATTTTACCTCTTTTTTTTTCTCGAATTTATGACTTTGACAATCATTGGTTAGTTCTCCTCCATATTGGCTGTAGATTTTTGTAAGTGGTAACAGGTACATAGATAAACAATGTATTAAGCTTGTTTGGTGCATCTTCATCCCCATTACGTTTTCTGGACAACCACACATGGGTGTGCTCTGGGACATATCTCATTCCTTTGACTCACACAGCTTTGTTGAGCCTGATGTCAATGTGCATATCTGGAGTTCCATCTTCGTTAGGCAAATTTCTAGATTTTTTTTTTTTTTTTTTTGAGTGCCTGAAGGACATGATTCTTAAAGCCCACACCATGGGTGCACTTGTAAATGTTATAGTGTATTCTCTGGCCACTACCCCACTGATGGCAGAAAGGCCCTTCTTCTCACCACCCTTTTTTGTTGGGAGTCATTCTGTGAGGCCCAGACTGGAAAGGTGTTTCACTTCTGAATTCAGATTACTAGATGGGTAGATGGTGAGGCTGGTAGCTGTGCCAGGAGTTTCTTACCTGAATGAAATAAAGTACAACTTAAGTTAGTTATTATTCCTTTGTTTGCTGATGCAGAAGTTACTTCACACCCTGAGGAAATGCATAATTGTAAGACTCAGGAAGTAGAGTGGGAGAAATGGAGTTGTAAGCAGTAGGGGAAGGGGAACTAGCAGGTCACCATAATTCTCAGATCAGTTGTAGGAGGGAGTACAGTGGCAGCTGATAATGTGTAAGCCCTTCCCCTCAACCCATCCTAACTGTCTGGAAAGTCTTGTCTGTCTGAGGCTCCTGTGCTTTTAGTTCAAAGGCAGCTGCTCTAGCCTGTTTTACTTGGTTGGCTAAGTGAAAATGTTAGACTATCCCTATCTATACTCTTAAAAGATACTATAAGTTTTTCTTTAATAGCTCTCAAGAAAGATGGTAGAGGAATAAAACTGCTACACAAGAACTGAGTGGTCTGTACCAGGATGGGCAGAGAAGGTCGCAACAGGTTGGCAGTGGGGACAGAACACATATAGATATTCTCAGTGTTTTGGCATGTGGTACCAGTGATGTGTCAGTAGAAGGACTGTGGGTCCTATATATATCTATATATTTATTTTTTAAGTAAGCTCTGTGCCCAGTATGGGGCTTGAACGTGTGACCCTGAGATCGAGTCCCATGCTCTACAGACTGAGCCAGCCAGTTGTCCCATTAACTACTTCATATTCTTAAAGACTTTGTGACCTACCCCTAGGCTTTGAGTGTTGTAACATTTATGGTAGTTAGGAGCAAAGATAAAAGATTGATTCTTTTACTTAAAAAAAAAACAACAAAACTCCAGTGTTCAAATTTAATAATTAAAACTATATGTCCCTGAAGATCTATGTAATAGAGCATATATACTTTTCATAAATGGAATGCTTAAAAATAGTAGTTATGAAATGATGAAAGGTATTACTTATGATCAATAGCTATGAAAAGTAGAATTAGTACTAAAACAAGAATTTTGGTCACCATGTGTTCCTGAAAAATCCCCAAATAATGGGGTTCATGGGAAAATAGCAGTAGAGCAGACCACTCAAAACCTATGCAACTTAGTAATCAAGCACTAACCAAAACAATAATTGGCATCTTGGAGGATAACTTGGATAGCCAAGGCCAGCAGTCTGGAGGCTGCCTCAGGGGACATTAAAAATGCATGGACAGAATTGACTGGAAATGCTTAGCAGTGCAGATGGTGTGGGCTGCCATTGAGGAGGTGCAGGAGGCAGGGCAACCTGCCACCCGCTGACAGTTGTGTTGGCCTGGAGGTATGCCTTTCTGGAGAGGGAGCCTGGGTACAGATGCTTACTTTTAATTTTCTTACGATGGAGCTCAGAGGATTCCTGCCTGAGCATCAACTGAGCTAAAGGATGTTTCTTGAAGAAGGTTATAATTCTTCTCCCACTAATCTGGCTCCCCTAATTTATGAAAAATACCATATGAAACAATGTGGCTCTTAAGCTATACTGGTCAGATGTGAGCTAGCTGATGTTCCGGAAATGTATGACAGCAGAACAGATTATATTTCCCCTTTGACCTTTGGACTTCAGATCTGCATGAAATTAAAAGACGCTTTAATTATAAAGGTGCACAGTGATGCATAGCCTTGGTGTCTCTGGGCTCAGAGCTGGAAACCGTTTCTAGGACTTCCATTCAGAGTTGAACATGATCATTGCTGGTTTCAGCAGCATGCTTTTTTTGTTTAGTTTTAAAAGAGTTTGTCATCAAGTTGTAGCTTCTAAAATCAATTTCTATGCTTTGGTATAATCCACACACTACAGAAAGGTCAGAGAATGTATTTTGCTTGCTAAATATTAACTTCTGATGCTGATGTCCTTTAATATGACCCACAAATATCAAATTGGCTAACATACATGACTGTAACAGTATCAGTATCTTCCACTTGGTTTCATTTAAGGTAATCAGAAAAGTATCAAGAGATACTTGGTATGTTTGGTAACAGTACACTTCCTTAAAAAAATATACTTCCTTAACACTTCTCTTGATGATGACCTCCAGTTTTTATTTTTTTAAACTGAGTTTTTTAATTTTTTTTATTTTTTAGATTTTGTTTATTTATTCATGAGAGACACACAGAGAGGCAGAGACATAGGGAGAGGAAGAAGCAGGCTCCTCACAGGGAGCCCAATGTGGGACTCGATCCCCAGACCTGGGATCATGCCCTGATCCGAAGCAGATGCTCAACCCCTGAGCCACCCAGGTGCCCCTTTAACTAAGTTTTTTATTTAGATATGAGTATAGTTAACATACAGTTATATTCGTTTCAGATGTACAGTAGAGTACCTCAATAGGTCTATACACTATTCAGTGCTCATAATAAATGTACTCTTTTGTTTTTTTAAGATTTTGTTTATTTAGGGGGGGACTAGGTGGCTTAGTCAGTTATGCATCTGCTTTCAGTTCATGTCCTGATCTCAGGGTCCAGACTCCCTGCTCAGCAAGGAGTCTGTTTCTCTCTTTCCCTCTACCCCCTCCCCCTGCTTGTGCCTTTTTCTGTTTCTCTCTCAAATAACTAAATAGGGATGCCTGGGTGTTTCAGCAGTTGAGCATCTCCCTTCTGCTCAGGGCATGATCCCGGGTTCCTGGGATTGAGTTCCAAGCCTGCTTCTCCCTCTGCCTATGTCTCTGTCTCTCTCTCTCATGAATAAATAAATAAAATATTAAAAAGAAACAACTAAATCTTTAAAAAAAAAAGATTTTGTTTATATATTTATTTATTGAGAGAGAGAGAGCATATGTGTGAGCGCAAGTGGGGATTGATAGATAGGGAGAGAGAATCCCAAGTAGAGTCTGCTCTGAGCACAGAGCTGGACACAGGGCTTGATCCCATGACCTGAGACCAGACCTGAGCTGAAACCAAGAGACAGCCAATCGACTGAGCCGCCCAGTGCAGGATAAATACTTGTTAATTCCCATCATCTATTTTACCCATCCCCCCCACCTGCCCTCTGGTAACCATCAGTTTGTTCTCTGTAGTTAAGAGTTTGCTTTTTTTGGTTTATCTCTCTCCCCTTTTTTTGTTTCTCTCCTTTGCTCATTTGATTTCTTAAATTCTACATATGAGTGAAATCATACAGTATTTGTCTTTTTCTGATAGGCTTTTTTCACTTATCATTATACTCTCCATGTAGCATATGGCAAGATTTCATTCTATTTTTATGGCTGAATAATATTCCATTATATATATGTGTGTATGTGTATAAATACATATTTAGACACACACACGCACACCCCTTCTTTATCTGTTCATCTGTCGATGGACACTTGGGCTGCTTCAATAATTTGGCCATTGTAAATAATACTGCAATAATTATAGGAGTGCATGTATCCCTTTGAATTAGTGTTTTTGTATTTTTTGGGTAAATTTGCAGTAGTGCAATTACTGTATTGTAAGGTAGTTCTATTTTTAATTTTTTGAGGATTCTCCATACTTTTTTCCATAGTGACTGTACCAGTTTGCACTCCCATTAACAGTGCACAAGGGTTCATTTCTCCACATCCTCACCAACACTTGTTTCTTGTGTTATTGATTTTAGCCATTCTGACAGGTGTGAAGTGATATCTCTTTGTAGTTTTGATATGTATTTCCCCAATGATGAATGGTGTTGAGCACCTTTTCATATGTCTGTTGGCCATCTGTATGTCTTTTTTGGAGAAATGTCTGCATGTCGTCTGCCCATTTTTAAATTGCATTACCTGTTTTTTGGGTGTTGAGTTATATAAGGTGATCCCCAGTTTTTTGAGGTCAAGGTTAAAAAACCCCAAGAGTAGTAAGGAAGATTTCCTTTTTAGAGCATTACTCAGTGTCGACAATTGTTTTCACTTAGGGTTTTGTTTTTAAAGATCCTATTCATTTATCTGACAGAGAGAGAGAGAGAGCACGCACAAGCAGGGAGAGGGAAAAGAAGGCTCCCTACTGAGCAAGGAGCCCTATGTGGGGCTCGATCCCAGCACCCCGAGATCACGACCAGAGCCAAAGGCAGAGGCTCAACCAAGTGAGCCACCCAGGCATCCCTCACTTGGAGTTTTGATTGCTTTTCACAAAACAACCTACAATAATACTTTATTAAATGATTTTCCTTTTTTTATATAATGGTTCCTTAAATTAGATTTATAGAACTCTTGAGTATTTCTTTTTTTTTTTTTAAAGAAAGGATTTAAAAAAATTTTTTTTTATTTATTTATGATAGTCACACACACACACACACACACACACACACACACAGAGGCAGAGACATAGGCAGAGGGAGAAGCAGGCTCCATGCACCAGGAGCCCGACGTGGGACTCGATCCCAGGTCTCCAGGATTGCGCCCTGGGCCAAAGGCAGGCGCCAAACCGCTGCACCACCCAGGGATCCCCTCTTGAGTATTTCTAAGGATAAAAGTAGCATTCAGAATTGACTTTATAAAAGGAATTTGACTGATAGAAGACTGGATTGTTTAGCTTTGTCTTCTGAGTGACCAGTGCAATCAGAGATTTAAAGCATTGGAATTATTTAGATTAGTGAAGAGGTGTAGGTCATACCTGCTGGAACAAAGGTCCGTGGCCTTTTCCCATTGAGAAACTACTTTTGATTTCCCCAAAGTCTTGGAGTTTACTAGGTTACTAAAGTAGGCAGTGATAGTGCAGTTACTGGTTGGGTTGGAAAGTGTTAAGTTACTGTGGTCTTGCTTCTGATGTATTGTACTTATCTTTAAAGCATTTCCTCTCTTTGTTATCAGGATTTTTTTTTTTAAGTTGCTGGGAAAAGGGTTGGGGGATGGTCCTTGTATGAGTAAAAGAAATCTTTATTTTTTCCTATTTAGCTAGAAACTTATCAGCTTATGATTAGTTGGGGATCCCTGTTAAAGAAACAGCAAACAACATGCAGAAATATGGTTTCACATTTGCTTTCAAATTCATTTGCTCTTAAATCCACTGAAGCCATAAAATATTTATGTTACATCCAGGTTATAAATAACCTCTGATTGTTCATTCAGTCCTTGAACAAACGTTTATCTTTAGTGCCTGCACATATCCTGGCACATTATCTCCTCAGTTTTTGAATGATTTATGAAGTACCTGCTTTATCTAGCAATGCACCACAGCTGGAAGCAAAGGAGCAGCTGAGCCAAGGCTCTCTCACTCTTAAGCACTTAAAATTCAGTGGTAGAGACAGTTATAAACATACGAGACAATTTTTTAATTTTTTGAGTTTTGTTGTTGTTGTTATACTCTAGATTTCACTAACTTTATTCTATACTTCGCAAATCATGTAGCCCTCTCTAGAATGTCAACCAGGTTAATTTGTGTACAGCTACTAAAAGGTATATTGTATATTACCTTCCAATGTATGTGTTATAAAACATTGATTTGTTTACATTTTTTTCTGCGTGTGTGAAACAGAAAATTACATTAAGAGTGATTGAGAGGTGGTGCCTAAGTGCCCTCCCCATGCAAGTAGGATCCTAAAATGTTAATGTAGGAAGTGGCCTCATTTTATGGAGAAAAAACTTGGTTCCAGAGGGGCTGTGATGTCCCAGAATTGCACTATAAATTAATAATAAATTAGTAGTGGAGTGACCTTAGGCAATTCCCAAGCATTGTCTAAGTCATGATGTTAAATGCCTGAGCCCTCAAACAATAGTTTTAATAAGGACTGTATTGCCTTTTGTTGCCCAATGGATTTGTCCAAAATTCTCACATCAGCCCTGAAAGGTAGGTCATGTGTGTCCTTTTTTTATGGGTAAGGAGACTAGTGATCGGAGATTTTTTGACACAATCAGGGGATCACAGAGTCACAGCTCAGACCCAGGTCTCCTCCAGGGCCGTAATGTTTCCAGTACCTATTACTTGTACTTCATAGTGTGTGAAGGATTCTTGAAACTTTGAGAGGTGTGTTAAAGAATGCAATGGATTGAGAAATCCACTCAGGTACCAGATAGCAAATTATAGGTAGTATACTCCAAGTGGTATATGTTTAGTTCAGTTTGTGAGAATACTTCTAAGGAGATGAATGTCACATGTTCCCTAATCTTGCAAATGTCACAGTAAAACCAGTGTCTAAGAATGTCAATAAAACTACCATTTTAAGTGATGTCAAGCATATTCTCAGGGAATATTCAACTCAGTTACGTGGGAGCTATTCCAACTACATTGCTTAAATTGCATTGAAGAAATTGTAGAAAGCTACTTTTAGGCAATTTTTTTTTAAAGATTTTATTTATTTATTCATGAGAGACACAGAGAGAGAGAGAGGCAGAAAGAGACAGAGACACAGAGAAGAGAGATAATAAGCAGGCTCCATGCAGGGAGCCTGATGTGGGACTCGATCTCTGGTCTCCAGGCTGAAGGCAGTGCTAAACCACTGAGTCACCCGGGCTGCCCCAGCAATTTTTTTTTTTAAAGATTTTATTCATTTATCTGAGAGAGACAGAGTTAGTGACAGCACAGTCAGGGAGGAGAAGGAGAAGCAGACTCTGCCAAGTAGGAAGCCCAATGTGAGGCTCAATACCAGGACCCTGGGACCATGACCTGAGCCGAAGACACACTTAACCAACTGAGCCACCCAGGCGCCCCTAGAAAGCTATTTAGAACAGGTGCCTTCTTTTTATGTTTTTTAAAAAGGTGATTATTAAGACGAGTAGATGTTCCTCATGGTCCCATTGTTTATTTACCTAGTATGAGTGTCACTGTACAAGTTGCTTTTAAATATTTTCTTATGTTTCAGAGCTTTAAGATATTTTTTTTGGAATAATTTTGACATTTAATTATCCAGAAAATTTACTGTTAGAGGTTTATTTAATTATTGTGATTCTGGAAATAATTTTGAGAAATGGGATCAGAATATAGAAACATTTCTTGGAGATACACAGGATAAAAGCTAAATTTAATAAGTGGCTCTGGGCACTTTTTGGGAAGCTTATAAATTGGCATTTTTGCATCTAGGTTCAAGTGACTTTCAATAATTTTCTGTTTGTCTTGGCCAGAATCAGAATTGTTTATTCTGGGATCCCTGGGTGGCGCAGCGGTTTAGCGCCTGCCTTTGGCCCAGGGCGCGATCCTAGAGACCCGGGATCGAATCCCACGTCAGGCTCCCGGTGCATGGAGCCTGCTTCTCCCTCTGCCTATGTCTCTGCCTCTCTCTCTCTCTCTGTGTGACTATCATAAATAAATAATAAAAAAAAATTAAAAAAAGAATTGTTTATTCTATTTCTGAGAGCTGAGATTTTCTATTTATTTCCTGGTAACAAATTAGACTCAATGGTCTCTAACTCAAATTTTATGAAGGGGAAAAATCCTTCACACAAGACAATTATTAGTCTAGTACTGTATGTAGTTTCATTTTCCTTTACAGTTCTTTTTTTTTTTAAGATTTTATTTATTTACTCATGACACACACACACACACACACACACACACACACACACACAGGCAGAGACACAGACAGAGGAGAAGCAGGCTCCATGCAGGGAGCCCGATGTGGGACTCGATCCCGGGACTCCAGGATCTCGCCCTGGGCTGACGGCAGACACCAAACTGCTGAGCCGCCCAGGGATCCCCTTCCTTTATAGGGGATCTAAAAAAGTTATAGACTTTTTAGGCATACAAAAACTCCTTAAAGGGTAATATAGTGAATGAGCATATACTACCAACTAGGTGAAGAACAGCATTACTAATACATTTGAAGTTCCATTTATGCCCTTTCTCAGTTACTCCTTTCTTCCTCTTCCCCATTTCACCTCACCAAATAACCATCCTGAATTTAATATATATGATTATAACTTATTTCCTACTGCTTTTATTCCACATATATATGCATCATAGCATAGTGTTGTAAAAAGTTATGAACTCGGGGATCCCTGGGTGGTGCAGCGGTTTGGCGCCTGCCTTTGGCCCAGGGCGCGATCCTGGAGACCCGGGATCGAGTCCCACGTCGGGCTCCCGGTGCATGGAGCCTGCTTCTCCCTCTGCCTGTGTCTCTGCCCCTCTCTCTCTCTCTCTCTGTGTGACTGTCATAAATAAATAAATAAATAAAAATTTAAAAAAAGTTATGAACTCTAGTACCTTATGATTTTTAAATAAGATTTTATTTATTTATCTGAGAGTGAGCAAGAGAGAGCACAAGCAGGAGAAGGGGCAGGGGGAAGAGCAGACTCCCCGCTGAACGGGGAGCCCAGTGCGGGGCTCAGTCTCAGGACCTGGGAATCATGACCTGAGCCAAAGGCAGATGCTTAACCAACCACCCAGGTGCCCCTCTATTACCTTATGTTTTAATCAGGGAAAGCACCTTTCAAATTTGGTAAATTCTTGTTTCACTTGCAAAACATAATTTTATGTGCATACAAGAATTTAAAATTTTGACAGTTTAATATTCACAAAATAGAGCTTAAGTTTCAGTTTCTTGTCTTACAGTAGAGTAACCTGTTAAGGTAATTTATACATGTTTCTTAACTGATATATTCTCTATACTAAATTAAAGAATTATAGTGCCATAAAGAGTACATAATATCATTCAAATGGCTGTTTTTACTAATCACTTCCTAGTTGAGTTGAATTTGAGCCAATGATTTGAAAATCTTTACCATTTCATTTGCTTATTTTTTAAAGATTTATTTATTTACTTGGTAGAGCAATGGGGGAGGGGCTGAGGGAGAGGAGAGAAAGAATCTCTAACAGATTCCCAGATGAGCACAGAGCCAGACTTGGGGCTCAATTCCACGACCCAGAGATCATGACCTGAGCTGAAATCAAGAGTCAGATGTTCAACTCACTGAGCCACCCAGACGCCCTAGTGTGTACATTTGTAAGACTTGAAAATAAAAGTGTAAAAAACATAAACATTCTGAAAATACAATATTGCCTAGAAATAGATCTTATTTTTCTTTTCTGTAGTCACTATGAAGCTTTTCATCACAGTAATGTGTGTGAAATGTGCAGAAAGTGCCACAGTGAATCTAGAATCAAATAATGTTTCTTGAGGAATTTCATTATTCATCAAATGTTAAGCATGTGTTATGTTAGATGTTGGAGATTGTAGAAGACATTGTTCCCATACTCAACAAGTTGAAAATCTGGATGAGATAAATATATAAAAGAATAGGCAATGTCAGGTGATAAGTGCCAAATTATATGAAGAAGAGCTTTATGTGCAGTAGGGCCAGGAAGCTGGGAGTAAGAATGGGAAAAATATGAAAGCTAGGAAAGGCCTCAGATGAGAGAGGATAACTACAAACCAGGCTCTAAGAATGATTGGATTTTATTAGATGGAATAAGATTTTTCACATATAGAAAGGCATTATATGCATAATGGTTAAGAACACAGATTTTTGGTGTGATTGATTTGATTGATTTGATTTGGAATTGGCTCCATTGCTTACTCTGATTTTGAGATTCAAGATTACTTGAACTTGCTGAAGGATTTAACACAGTGGACATTCACAGAATGAAAATTGCTATTACTACTGTTATTCTTATTCATATTATTATTAAGCCATAAGCAAAAGCAGAGCAGTATGAAAATATAAAGCCTTGTTTTCTGAGACATATTATGGCTGTGAGTAGGATGTGTTTGTCAGGGGATGGAATTATTTGGAATTGTTTGGAATGTTAGGGGAAAGTAGCATAGTAGGTGATGTTCTTGGTCTCCACCTCAACCCCTTATACTAGCTGATATATCTCTCCCCCAGCTGTTGTCTGCTAATCCCTTCTAGCTGTCGCCTTCTTCAGAGTATTAGCCTTGGCCAAGGCAGCTGTCTTACCCAGGTGGGTTTTTCTCACTCACTTCTACAGCCAATGATTGACAGATAAAGAGATATAGAAAGTCAGGCCTCTTGCTTCAAAGCAAAACCAACATGTGGTATGATTTATGCTCCAGAGAATCCTGTGGGAGCTGAGCCCCTCAACCTACTTAGCTTTTCCTCCTTGCTCAGTTCTGCTCTACTTACTCCTCTTCTGCTAAAACTATCTCAAGAATAACTTGTACAAGAATCCCTGCCCCAGTCTCTCAATTTCGGTCTATTTCTAGGGACTCCAACCCAAGACCGGTACTTTGGACTAGATTAGAAGGGTTCTTGGATGGGGATCCCTGGGTGGCGCAGCGGTTTGGCGCCTGCCTTTGGCCCAGGGCGCGATCCTGGAGACCCGGGATTGAATCCCACATCGGGCTCCCTGCATGGAGCCCGCTTCTCCCTCTGCCTGTGTCTCTGCCTCTCTCTCTCTCTCTCTCTCTCTGTGACTATCATGAATAAATAAATAAAATCTTAAAAAAAAAAAAAAAGGTTCTTGGATGTTTGGCTTAGAATTCAAAGTGCTATCCTGTAGCATTGGGAAGCCTAATGTATTTTATTTTATTTTATTATTTTAAAAGATTTTATTTATTTGAGAGAGAGGGTGAGCAAGAGTGAGAGAGAGCATGAGCAGAGGTGGGGGGCGGGGGTGGAAGGGGAGCAGAGAAGGAGGGTAAAGTAAGATCTCTGCTAAGCAGGGAGCCCGATGTGGGCTTGATCCTGGGACTCCAGGATCATGACCTGAGCCAAAGGCAGATGCCCAACTGACTGAGCCTCCCACTGCCCCTCCTAATGTATTTTAAAAGGATCACTTTATTTTATTTTTAAAAGGTTTTATTTATTTATTTGATAGCACAAGCAGAGGGAGAGGGAGAAGCAGAATCCCCACTGAGCAGGGAGTCTGATGTGGAGCTTGATCCCAGAACTCTGGGATCACAGCCTGAGCCCAAGACAGATGCTTAACTGACTGAGCCACCTAGATCCCTAAAAGGATTGCTTAGTAAAGAGTGGCGTGGAAGTGGCTTGAGGCCTACAATGGGAGCTTTGACACAATTATGGAATGATAAATACCTCACTCATGTATCATAGATTAGGGTAGGGGAACATGAGATATAAAAGTCATCCGTAGGGGTTAGGAAGAACTGAGAAGTCTTAGATAATTGGAATCTGTGGAGGAGGAATCAAAGAAGTTTCTAGTTTGAGTGACTAGGCAAATAGTTAATAGTTATATCAACTATTTCAAATAGTGGAAAAAAATAGGACTCATAGAAAGAGGTAGTTTTGGAGGAAGTTAATGAGTTCGGTCTTGGCTCTCTTGAATTTATAGTACCTCAGGAATGTCATAGGTGAAAATGTTTAATAAGTTGTAGGAAATACCTGTTTGCAGTACAGAAGGTGGTTTCAGGTAAACAACATTAAAGTGATTGTTTAGGCTGTAAGAGTTTGTAGGGCCGAAGACAAAACTTTGGGGATTCCATTTTATTTAAATAATGCTTTCAGCTACAAGTATAACAAAATATAAAACCAGTTTAAGAGTAAAGGGAGTTTATTGGCTTCTGTATCTGAAAATCCAGTAGTAGGGTGGGTTTCAGGTGTTTTGGTGAGGTTTCTGGCTCCATTTTTCTGTGATTATTTTTGTTCCATCACCTTCATGGGTCAGCTTCGTTCTAAGTTTTGCTTTCCTCATGGGGGCAAAGTGAATCTTGTGATTCCAGGATCTCATCAGCAAGCTGCGTTTTTAGGAGAGAGTCTGTGTTCCTTAATTCCTGGTAGAAATTCTAAACTTTGAGCTGATTGATCAGTTTTGAGGGTGGGCATTGTGACCAAGAGAAGGGTTTTCTAATTGGTGAAGATCAGTCCAGGCTGGAGATGGGTTAGGTTAGGCCCATCTAAAGAGCATGACTACTATACTAGGAAAAGGGGTGGAGTGGGTGTTTGGGACGAAAGTACAAAATTCACTCTAATTATCTTATGTATGAGGGACAGAGAGAGGGGAAAAAGAGCTGGTGACACAGGAAAATGGTGAGAGAAATCAGAGGAGAGTCATAGAGAAAAGTACCTTCTTAGCTCTGAGTGGGAAGAGTTTTGAGGAGGAAGGACTCAACCTGTCAATTCAGCCATTGGTTTTGATAGGTGGCTGTTGATGACCTGCGAACAGTGTCAGTAGCCTGCAGGGGTAGGATTTAGATGGTCGTGTGGGTGATAGGCAAGAATATGGAAACAGTAAGTGGTGTGGTGTGTGCGTGCCTGTGTGCGTGTGTGTGTGTGTGTTTAGAGAAATTAAGAGGTAAATAGAAGGTGGTAGTTTTAGAAAGAACTGGATTAAGGGAGGCTAAAAAGTAAATTTAAAAAATGATTATGGGAGACTTTCATCCATGTTTGCTGGATGAGGAGAATGAATTGAAGGTTTAAATCAGATGGCTTCAGTTTGTGCTCTGGCTCCAGAGATAGCTTCTTGTAGGGCCCCGGTCAAGTCACTCTGGTTTGTCAGGCTCAGATGAGTAATGGTCATGATAAACATTTCACAGGAAAGCTGTTAGAGTCAAGCAAGATAGCATAAAAGAGATTTGTCAACTGAACTGTTATACAAATATTAGTTGGTAGTAAGCACATTGTTTATTTAAACCCTATCTTCTCGTGAAGGAATGTCACATTGTAGAACTACTAGTATGTAGAGCTGAAAGGTGTGAAAGATAGGAGCAGGGGGACAGGGGAGAGAGAGAGAATATGAATGAATGAATTAATAAAATGTGGTCCCAGTTCAGGAGCAGTTCTTCCTTTGAACATAGCGACACAATAGCAAAGCAGAAAGCCCTTAGATTTTATGGACTTTTCGTTAGCAGTATTTTGTGTGGCCCAAGAAGTGGGCCCCTTGCTGATTTGCATGTACACCATTTTAGTTCCTTTGGAATGAGGAAAAAGGAACACAATACAAATATTTATTGTTTAGGTTGTCAAGATGACTTTTATTTGATGTTGTAAAGTTTAGTGATAATAGTAATAAATGTTTAATAGTAGTAGGTACTGTCAGCTTATATGTCATTAGGTATATGATTGATTTTAGCTCAGATTCTAAAAGCTGGTGCTTTTAGCCAAATCATCTAAATAATCTAAACATTCTTGGATCATGCATTCTTTTTTCCCCCATACATTATTATTGAAATTAGTAGACCTTTTGAAGTCATTACATACAATTTTATTTTTATTGCTGTTTCTTAGGTTGAACAGTGTCACTTTCTATGCTTCATTTTAAGCTGTCTGATGTTTCGAAGTATAATAAGGAAAGTAACAAACAGGTACCTATCTTGGAAGGTGCCAGGCATAGTTAATATTAGTGGCTATAATGATGAGTTCTTGACATATATGAGAAAGTATTACGTGAATGGGTACTTCAACATAAAGCAGTTGAAAAAATGTGGGGATTAACTTTTGAATAAATTAAGAAAAAGTAAATTGTTTCCTTAACTACAACTCAGATTCCATGCTGGTTTCCATCGTGGGGATGGCACTGTACACAGGATATGTCTTCATGCCTCAGCACATCATGGCAATACTGCACTACTTTGAAATAGTACAATGACCAAGATGTGACCAGAATTGAGCGGCTCCTTAGGGAAGAACCACCCTTTGATGTTGGAATGAAACCTCATCAGATGTCATAAGAAACTCTACTAGATGTCAACATAACCAACCCTATGAATATACAGACTAAAATTCATGAGTAGAACAGGAAAATAATCCTGACTCATGTGTTGTGTTCTTTATTTTTAATTTTAAAAGAGGCTCTTGTATAGTAGTTTTTGTCTATTTTAACATTGTAGTCATTTGTACTTTGATATCAGTATTTTCTTAACCTTTGTGACTGTTTCAATATTACCCTGTGAAAGCTTTTCTTAATGTAACTTTGAGTACATTTTAATTGCCTTCTATTTCTAAAACCCAAAGTCATTAGTTGGGCTTTACTGTTCTTGCTATTGTATGGCACATACATCTGCCTGGATATATTTCTACTCTTGACCAAAGTTTTGTAAGAAACAATACAAGATTTGGGGCAGGGGGATGGGGAGGGAGGATATTTTATTGAGAACTATTTACTAAAGACTTATCTGTAAGTTTGAACTCAGGAGTACAGTTTTAGCTATCTAGACTCTACTCTTAACAGCTTTTGCTTATCACTATTAAAGTATTTCTTAACAATGAAAAAGGAAGATCTTGCTAAAGTTAAAATAAGGAACATTTCACCTTTTAAATATTTAATTCTTATGTGGACTCATTTCCAGAAAAATTTGGTGATGATTCTTATGACAAGAGGTGGTTAAATAGCATTATTATGTAATGCTTATATGCCACAGAGTTTTTAGTAGAAAGTAAATCAGTTTCCTTTGAGTTATTATTAACAATGTACTTCCTTAAATTTAGTTTCATGATTGTAATGGGTGCTGCAAATGCATTTGCACATTGCAATAAGATGAGATGAATTGTTAAAAACTATAGCAAAAAGAAATGTAAACTTGGTTAAAATCCTTTCACTCTTTGTATTTTTTTTTAAAGATTTTTATTCCTTAAATGTAAAATGACTACCTGATTTTTTGACGTAAACTCATTAAATTCAAAGAAAAATCAGTTGATGTAACAGTATATTTTTTTTCCTTGATTGTTAAATATTGATCTAGTATTTAAATTTCTGAACTGATTGCTGTGGACAAGTAAGCAGTAAGTATATCTTAACATGTCTCTCAACATAAAAGTATTGCTAATTAAAAAAAACTAGACATATTTTAACATGCCTCCCATAGTAAGTTTATTTTAAAAGATGTAAGTGTTTTTGGCTCTAACTTTTAAGGACTAGCTTTTTGAAGTGTTTTCTAGTCTAGAGGTATGGAGTAATTTATAAAAGTTTGGTATTTTCAAAGAGTCAATTTATATCATCACTATTAAATAGGGATGGTGAAAATAATATGTAATTAGGTTCAGAATTCAAGCAAATTAATGAATATGAGCAATTAACTTTGAATTTGTTTAATTAATGCTCATATTTGACTTTGCCCCAGGGACCTCCCCCTCCCCCCATACAGAACCATTGACAGCGGATGTCTACTATCTGAATCTTATCAGCAAAGTGTACTCTCCACCACCTGATGCAAGTCTGGTCTATTTGTTAATAAGTAATGAATTTGGAAATCATTTTACTTTATCTTTTTATAAGTAGTTGTTTATTGGCCAGTTCTCCATGAGTTTTGTATGTTTCTATATGTCTTCCAGACAAAGGTAACGGATTGCCTTTATTCTGATAGAGAGGATAGAGAAGAAATGATGTCTCTCTTTAGAACAAAGGGCAAGTTTACTTAGTGACCTAGAAGACAGAGAGTGTCTCCTTCTGGAGCAAAGGACACTATAAAAGATTTGGGTTCCCTAGGCTCAGGGTTCCTGCCTGTAATGTCACTCCCTGCATTTATATATATCACCTGGACTTTCCTTTGATTGTCCTGTTGGAATTGGGGCTTGGGAACCAGATCAAGACAATGATACTTTGGCTATTGCTATGAGTAATAAGGTCCTTTGTGTCCAGCCCTAGAATCTCAAGTCTCCTGACAGCACCCACAAAACTGTGCCAGACTAACTTGTTAGTTTACAGGTAGGATAAAGTCTCAAACCCTTCATGGTTCTTGGCAGTTAGGGAGCTGAGGATGAGTTGTTGACAGAGACATGGTCTCTGGAAGAGGAAGGGTGATGGCCCCACAGGCCAGACTGAGGATGGAGACAGCTGCCTGTGATCCAGTAGTAAATGCTGTTTCCCAAATATTGAGTGGGTTATGGGAATAAGTCCCCTACCTGTTAATTAATGATTAGAGGCTGAGTAGTGAGAAGTAGGATTGAAGCAAGCTGCCCAAAAGGTGCCTTAGTTGTTGGTCACTCTCCTCTGGGCAGTTGGAAGAAGGAATCTTATGATAATGGGACAACTTTAAAGACAATGTGATTGTGGCTGGGAAGCAAAAGAATCTTGAAAACAAATAAATGGCATCAGCAGTGAGGGATATTTTATTTAATAAAGATCTGAAAATATTAGAAGTTCATTCAGGTGAGCCATGAGCGAGTGACCACTGAAATTGAACGCAAAGCCTTGGTTATTGGTTGCTCCCTCTTTCCGTGCCCTCTTCTCCCTTCTCTTCTACCCTGACTGCAGTTTCATTAAGGAGAAAGATGATTAAGCCTGGTTGGTCAGTTTATTCATGAGAACCTTCTATTTTATTCTCTCCTCAATGAGAGAAGGCTAGGTTAGTAGTCGGTGAGAAAAATGTGATAACTTGGAACCAGGGTGATGATGCTGGAGGTAGAAACGAGGATATGGTGACAAATTATAGAAGGCAATGGGAAGGAGAAAGGCCAGGCTTCTGTCTTGAGCAATTTGGTAAATGGTGACATTCATTAATGCAGCCACTGGGGGGAAGGGTTCAGATATAGGGTGATCATGCAAGAATTAGGTGAGTTGTACATGGTAAAGGACTTTGTAAGCCATATTAAGGAGTTTGGACTTTATCCTTGGAGCAGTGGGGAGTCTTTGAAGAGTTTTAAGTAATGGAGTGTTAACAGATTTACATTTTAAAAGGGTTGTGCCGTTGAACAAAGATTGGAAAGGATACAACTCTGGTAGGAAGGCTATTTAGGAGGCTGTTAGAATAATTCATGCAATGCATGGTGACCAAAACTAAGTTTGTTGTAATGGAGATAAGAAGTAGATAAAATTGAAAGATACCAATCTGAGAAGAGATAAAATTAAAGATGAGGAGAGATGGGTATCATGGTTGCTGATCAGATTTTTGGCTGACTCAGTTGAATGGTTAGTGGTTTCATTCTTTAAAATTAAAGAGATGAATGAGTTTGGCATAGGAGGAAATGATTTTAGTTTTTGATATGTTGAGTTTGATGTTAGTGAAATACTTGAGATATTTATTAGTCTGATGAATATGGAGATATAATCAGGAAATGGATCTGGGATGAAGCTGTATATAGGTATAGATATATAAATAGAGATGTCAGTATATATATATATGTCATATATATGTCAGTATATATGTCATATGTATATATACACACACACCAGTCTTGGATAGATGACTGAAAAGGATCATCCCTCAGAAAGGATGAAAGTGGAGGGGCGGGGCAAGATGGCAGAAGAGTAGGGTCCCCAAGTCACCTGTCCCCAGCAAGTTACCTAGATAACTTTCAAGTCATCCTGAAAAACTATGAATTCGGCCTGAGATTTAAAGAGAGAACAGCTGGAATGCTACAGAGAGAAGGGTTTGCGCTTCTAACAAGGTAGGAAGGTGGGAAAAAATAAAATAAAAAAGCATCCAGTGGGGCAGGGGCCCCCGCTAGGAGCTGGGCTAAGGGGGTGGTGAGAGCCTCCAGGACAGGAAAGCCCAGCCCTGGAGAAGCAGGAACTTTAAAAATCTTCCCAGACAGAAAGGTGCTCGAAAGGAGCTCGGGCAGGATCCCAGGAGGGGCAGTGGGGCCCCCAGGTTCCTGAGGTCACTAACAGGAGATGCGCCCGGGGGAGAGCGCCCGACACCCCGCGGGCTGATCTTGGTAAAGGGCTGGGGCACGTACCTGGCAGGGCCTCGGGGAGAAGCCAGTGGGTCAGGCGGGGGCTCCAGGTGAAGGGGGCTGCACCCTGCTGCCTTCGGGAGCCGCACCCCAGGAGTGCGATTCCAGCAGCACAGGCCCCAGATCCCAGGGCGCTGGGGGACACAGCCCAGGATCCTGTGCCCCCCCCCACCCCAGGACAGGTGGGGTGGGCACAGGCCAGCGAGGACGCTCCTGCTGCCGGGCACCCCGAGCTGTGCAGATCAGTGCCCCCCTGCCCTTGGAGCATCTAGGCCAGTGCGGACTGGGAGCTCCAGGAGTTACTGTGGGAGCTACTGTGGGAGCTGACTCCAGGGCTGGGGAATTGGCTGCCGTCAGTGGGGTTGTTCCTCCTGGTGTCACCCTGTGCCTGGGAGGGGGGCCACCAGGGAACAGGGGCCCAATGGGGTCAACAGCTCCCACTGAGCCCAGCACCTGGTGGGGGGGAGCAGCTCCCCCAGGTACACATACCTGAGGGTCAGCCCAGCAGGCCTCTCCCCCAGAAGACCAGCTGGAAGGACAGGGGAAGAACAAGTCCTTGACCCAGCAGCTCTGGAAAGCTCCAGGGGAAGTCAAGGGATTTACAGTATACAGAACCAGAGGATACCCCTCCTCCGTTTTTTTTTGTTGTTGTTGTTCTTTGTTTTGTTTTTTTGTTTGTTTTTTCCCTTCTTTTCCTTCCTTTTTCCAGTGCAACTTGTTTTTAGCCACTCTGCACTGAGCAAAATGACTAGAAAGAAGAACTCACCACAAAAGAAAGAATCAGAAACTCCCACTCTCTCCCACAGAGTTACAGAATTTGGATTACAATTTGATGTTAGAAAGCCAATTCAGAAGCACAATTATAAAGCTACTGGTGGCTGTGGAAAAAAAGCATAAAGATTTCAAGAGACTTCATGACTGCAGAATTTAGATCTAATCAGGCCGAAATTAAAAATCAATTAAATGAGATGCAATCCAAACTGGAGGTCCTAACGATGAGGGTTAATGAGGTAGAAGAGCGAGTGAGTGACATAGAAGACAAGTTGATGGCAAGGAAGGAAGCTGAGGAAAAAAGAGAAAAACAATTAAAAGATCACGAGGAAAGGTTAAGGGAAATAAATGACAGCCTCAGAAGGAAAATTCTATGTTTAATTGGGATTCCCGAGGGCACCGAAAAGGACAGAGGACCAGAAAGTGTATTTGAACAAGTCATAGCTGAGAACTTCCCTAACTTGGGGAGGGAAACAGGCATTCAGATCCAGGAGATTGAGAGATTCCCCCCCCCCCAATCAATAAAAACCGTTCAACACCCCGACGTTTAATAGTGAAACTTGCAAATTCCAAAGATAAAGAGAAAATCCTTAAAGCAGCAAGAGACAAGAGATCCCTAACTTATATGGGGAGAAGTATTAGGTTAACAGCAGACCTCTCCACAGAGACCTGGCAGGCCAGAAAGGGCTGGCAGGATATAGTCAGAGTCCTAAATGAGAAGAACCTGCAGCCAAGAGTACTCTATCCAGCAAGGCTCTCATTCAGAAGAGGAAGAGAGATAAAGAGCTTCCAAGATAGGCAGAAACTGAAAGAATATGTGACCACCAAACCAGCTCTGCAAGAAATATTAAGAGGGACTCTGTAAAAGAAAGAGGATGCCCAAAGAAACAATCCAGAAAAACAGGGACTGAATAGGTTTTATGATGACACTAAATTCATATCTTTCAATAGTAACTCTGAACGTGAATGGGCTTAACGATCCCATCAAAAGGCGCAGACTGAATAAAAAAGCAAGACCCATCAATCTGCTGTCTCCAAGAGACTCATTTTGGACCTAAGGACACCTGCAGCCTGAAAATAAAAGGTTGGAGAACCATTTACCATTAAAATGGTTCTCAAAAGAAAGCAGGGGTAGCAATCCTCATATCAGATAGATTAAAGTTTATCTCAAAGACTGTAGTAAGAGATGAAGAAGGGCACTATATCATACTTAAAGGATCTATCAAACAAGAGGACCTAACAATCATGAATATGTATGCCCCTAATGTGGAAGCTGCCAAGTATATCAATCAATTAATAACCAAAGTTACGGCATACTTAGAGGGCAGCCCGGGTGGCTCAGTGGTTTAGCGCTGCCTTCAGCCCAGGGTGTGATCCTGGAGACCCGGAATCAAGTCCCACATTGGGCTCCCTGCACGGAGCCTGCTTCTCCCTCTGCCTGTGTCTCTGCCCCCCCCACCCCTGTGTCTCTCATGAATAAATAAATAAAATCTTAAAAAAAAAAGAGACATACTTAGATAATAATACACTTATACTGGGAGACTTCAACACGGTGTTTTCTGCAAATGACAGATCTTCTAAGCACATCTCCAAAGAAACAAGAGCTTTAAATGATACACTGGACCAGATGGATTTCAAAGGTATTTACAGAACTCTACATCCAAATGCAACTGAGTACACATTCTTCTCAAGTGCACATGGAATTTTCTCCAGAATAGACCACATACTGGATCACAAATCAGGTCTTAACTGATACCAAAAGATTGGGATTGTCCCTTGCATATTTTCAGACCATAATGCTTTGAAACTAGAACTAAATCACAAGAAGAAATTTTGGAAGAGATTCAAACATGTGGAGGTTAAAGAGCATCCTGCTAAAAGATGAATGGGTCAACCAGGAAATTAGAGAAGAATTAAAAAGATTCATGGAAACTAATGAGAATGAAGATACAACCATTCAAAATCTTTGGGATACAGCAAAAGCAGTTCTGAGGGGGAAATACATCATGATAAAAGCATCCCTCAAAAAACCAGAAAAACTCAAATACAAAAGCTAACCTTGCACCTAAAGGGACTGGAGAAAGAACAGCAAATAAAACCTACACCCAGCAGAAAAAGAGAGTTAATAAATATTTGAGCAGAACCCAATGAAATAGAGACCAGAAGAACTGCGGAACAGATTAAAAAAAAAACAGGAGTTGGTTCTTTGAAAGAATTAATAAGATAGATAAACCATTAGCCAGCCTTATTAAAAACAAAAGAGAAAAGACTCAAATTAATAAAATCACAAATGTAAAAGGAGAGATCACCACCAATTCCAAGGAAATACAAATGATTTTAAAAACATTATAAGCAGCTATACGCCAATAAATTAGGCAATCTAGAAGAAATGGACACATTTCTGGAAAACCACAAACTACCAAAACTGGAACAGGAAGAAATAGAAAACCTGAACAGGCCGATAACCAGGGAGGAAATTGAAGCAGTCATCAAAAACCTCCCAAGACACAAAAGTCCAGGGCCAGATGGCTTCACTGGGGAATTCTATCAAACGTTTAAAGAAGAAACCATATTTATTCTACTAAAGCTGTTCGGAAAGATAGAGATGGAATACTTCCAGACTCGTTCTATGAGGCCAGCATCACCTTAATTCCAAAACCAGACAAAGACCCGACCAAAAAGAAGAATTATTGACCAATATCCCTGATGAACACAGATGCAAAATTTCTCAACAAGATACTGGCCAATAGGATCTCAGAGTACATTAAGAAGATTATTCACCATGACCAAGTGGGATCTATCCCTGGGATGCAAGGCTGGTTCAACACTTGTAAAGAAATCAATGTGATAGATCATATCAAGAGGAAAAAACAAGAACCATATGATCCTCTCAATAGATGCAGAGAAAGCATTTGACAAAATACAGCATCCATTCCTGATCAAAACTCTTCAGAGTGTAGGGATAGAGGGAACATTCCTCAACATCTTGAAAGCCATCTATGAAAAGCCCACAGCAAATATCATTCTCACTGGGGAAACACTAGGAGCCTTTCCCCTAAGATCAGGAACACAACAGGGATGCCCACTCTCGCCACTGCTATTCAACATAGTACTAGAAGCCCTAGCCTCAGGAATCAGGCAAAAAAAGAAATAAAAGGCATTCAAATTGGCAAAGAAGAAGTCAAACTCTCCCTCTTTGCAGATGACATGATACTATACATAGGAAACCCAAAAGAGGGCAGCCCCAGTGGCTCAGTGGTTTAGAGCCACCTTCGGCCCAGGGTGTGATCCTGGAGCCCTGGGATCAAGTCCCGCGTCTGGCTCCCTGCATGGAGCCTGCTTCTCCCTCTGCCTGTGTCTCTGCCTCTCTCTGTGTGTCTCTCATGAATAAATAAAAATCTTAAAAAAAAAAAAAGAAAACCCAAAAGACTCCACCCAAAGATTGCTAGAACTCAAACAACAATTTGGCAGTGTGGCAGGATAAAAATCAATGCCCAGAAATCAGTGACATTTCTATACACTAACAATGAGACTGAAGAAAGAGAAATTAAGGGATCAATCCCATTTACAATTGCACCCAAAAGCATAAGATACCTAGGAATAAAGCTAACCAAAGAGGTAAAGGATCTATACCCTAAAAACACTTCTGAAAGAAATTGAGGAAGACACAAAGAGAAGGAAAAATATTCCATGCTCATGGATTGGAATAATTACTATTGTGAAAATGTCAATGCAAAAAAAAAAAAAAAAAAAAAAAAAAAAAGAAAATGTCAATGCTACCCAGGGCAATTTACACATTTAATGCAATCCCTATCAAAATACCATGGACTTTCTTCAGAGAGTTGGAACAAATCATCTTAAGATTTGTGTGGAATCAGAAAAGATCCTGAATAGCCAGGGGAATATTGAAAAAGAAAACCAGAGCTGGGGGCATCACAATGCCGGATTTCAGGTTTTACTACAAAGCTGTGATCATCAAGACAGTGTGGTACTGGCACAAAAACAGACACATAGATCAATGGAACAGAATAGAGAACCCAGAAGTGGACCCTGAACTTTATGGCCAACTAATATTCGATAAAGGAGGAAAGACTATCCACTGGAAAAAAGATGGTCTCTTCAATAAATGGTGCTGGGAAAATTGGACAGCCACGTGCAGAAGAATGAAACTAGACCACTCTCTTGCACCATACACAAAGATAAACTCAAAATGGATGAAAGATCTAAATATTTTTTTTTTATTTTATTTATGATAGGCACACAGTGAGAGAGAGAGAGAGAGGCAGAGACACAGGCAGAGGGAGAAGCAGGCTCCATACACCGGGAGCCCGATGTGGGACTCGATCCCGGGTCTCCAGGATCGTGCCCTGGGCCAAAGGCAGGCGCCAAACCGCTGCGCCACCCAGGGATCCCCTGGATGAAAGATCTAAATGTGGGACAAGAATCCACCAAAATCCTAGAGGAGAACACAGGCAACACCCTTTTTGAACTTGGCCACAGCAACTTCTTGCAAGATACATCTATGAAGGCAAGGGAAACAAAAGCAAAAATGAATTATTGGGACTTCATCAATAAAAAGCTTCTGCACAGCAAAAGAAACAGTGAACAAAACTAAAAGACAACCTATAGAATGGGGGAAGATATTTGCAAATGACCTGTCAGATAAAGGGCTAGTTTCCAAGATCTATAAAGAACTTATTCAACTCAACAGCAAGGAAACAAACAATCCAATCATGAAATGGGCAAAAGATATGAACAGAAATCTCACAGAGGAAGACATAGACGTGGCCAACAAACACATGAGAAAATGCTTCGCATCACTTGCCATCAGGGAAATACAAATCAAAACCACAATGAGATACCATCTCATACCAGTGAGAATGGAGAAAATTAACAAGGCAGGAAACCATAAATGTTGGAGAGGATGTGGAGAAAGGGGAACCCTGTTGCACTGTTGGTGGGAATGTGAACTGGTGCAGCCACTCTGGAAAACTGTGGAGGTTCCTCAAAGAGTTAAAAATAGAACTGCCCTATGACCCGGCAATTGCACTGCTGGGGATTTACCCCAATGATACAGATGCAGTGAAACGCCTGGACACCTGCACCCCAATGTTTCTAGCAGCAATGTCCACAATTACCAAACTGTGGAAGGAGCCTCGGTGTCCATTGAAAGATGAATGGATAAAGAAGATGTGGTCTATGTATACAATGGAATATTACTGAGCCATTAGAAACAACAAATACCCACCATTTGCTTCGACGTGGATGGAACTGGAGGGTATTATGCTGAGTGAAGCAAGTTAATTGGAGGACAAACATTATATGGTCTCATTCATTTGGGGAATATAAAAAATAGTGAAAGGGATTATAGGGGAAAGGAGAGAAAATGAGTGGGAAATATCAGTGAGGGAGACAGAACATGAGAGACTCCTAACTCTGGGAAATGAACAAGGGATAGTGGAAGGGGAGGAGGGCGGGGGGTAGGGGTGAATGGGTGACGGGCATTGAGGGGGGCACTTGATGGGATGAGCACTGGGTGATGTGCTATATGTTGGCAAATTGAACTCCAATAAAAAAATAATTAAAAAAAAAAAAAAAAGGAAAGGAGGTAAGTTCCTAGGAAGAGCATAGAAAGCAGAGGTTCATAATCTGGTACGTAAGCCTATTAAAGCTCCTGAAATTATATGCAAAATTATATGTAAATTTTCTGAGGAGCTTTCCCATTACTTCAATCAGATTTTCAAAGTCTTCATTGACTTGAAAGGATTAAGCCCCATTGTTATATAATCTATATTTACTTTTTTTAAATGGACATGAATTAATTAGTAATTAAAAAAATCTATGGCACTGTAAGCTAGATTGGAACATGACAAAAAAGGGGAAAACTGATAGAATCTATGAAAAGGGTTTACTTTCCTAATCTACAAGAACGTTTTGGAAATCAGTAAGGTATAGAGTTCTGTAACCCCTTATCAAAACCCCTGGGACTATAAATATTTCATTTTGGGGGTCTTTAGAAAGGTAAATGGTATATATTATTTAGTATGCCCATGTTAGTATGTGGTTAATCAAATACGTTTTAGTTCTGTATTGAAATATATGAATAATCATACTACATGACTTAAGCAAATCTATAATAATCTCTTGCATTAGTCCAGAAAAGGTTTTGCTGATAATAAATACAGATCAATCCAGATTATGTCACGAAATGGATTGTAAACAATTTAAGATTTACAGAACTTAAAAACATTTTTTTGGATTGTAGATAAGAGATTATTGATTTGTACTAACATATCAATAAAACATTGGGCAGAGAGAGAGAAACATGTCACAAAATAAGAAATAGGAAATATCTAGTAAACATAAAAAGTTTTTTAATTTAACTAGTAAAGAATGGTAGTAAAAACAAGGTATCTTTTGTGACCCATCCATTGGCAGATTTTTTTTTTTTTTGTTTTCCGTCAGATTGGCAGAGGTTGATAAACTAGGATTGGCATGGGTAGCTGGGCACCCTCATTATACTAAGATGGCCTCATCATCTCTGCTCCTGGTGTTGTGTTCTCTAGAGTTCCCTCCTTATGAGAGGGGATAGGAGATGAGATTTGCTTCTGTGACAATGGGGATGAGATGTCACTTCCATGATTATGCTACATTTTGTAAGACTGGATAGACAGATACTTTTGCTGGCCCAGAAGCAAAGAGCCATGCTTTGAACTTATGGAGAGAGCCATATGGTGGGGAAGTATGGGTGGCCTCCAAGAGCTGTGGCCAGCCTCTAGCTGAGAGCAAATAGAAAGCCAGAGCTTCATCCGTACAGCTCCAAGGAAGAGAACTCTACTGTAGTTGAATGTCTAGATGAGAGCACAGCCCACTTGACACCTTGGTTGCAACCTTGTGAAACCCTGAGTGGAGGACACCGAGGGTGTACTTGCACTCCTGAACCACAGAAACTTTTATGTTCTGGGTTTGCGGCAGTGTATTATACAGCAATGGAAAACTAATACATTCATAGTGGTAGAAGTGCATATTGTCTCAAATAAGATGTATCAATATTTAAAAAGCAAACACAACAAGCAAACTATATATTGTTCTTTTGACCAAGTAGTTCTACTCTTCGGCTATAGACAGTTGTATAAAATTGTATGTTCAAGCATATTGATTGAGGTAAGATATAAAATAGAAAAGTAACAAGAGGAATGGCTGTTCATAGTAATGGTTTCTACATTTAACCATAGTAATAGTTAAGTAATGTTGTCTCTATATGGAGAACCGTTAAGCCTTAAAAATGAGGTACACAGCTAGTTTTTGTTACAGAGAGATGGCAAGTGGTAAGTGTTATATAACCATCTTTTTCTTTTTGCTGATGAAGGACACGATGTATTTCGTGTCTGCTATTCAGGTGGACTTGCTTACCTCAAAGCCAGAATAAGACAGACTTACCCTCTCAGTCACAAGCACTGCTGGACCAGGCCGTGGAGGGGAAGTCAGCCTCTGGAGGAGCATCCAAATTGGTGCTCCCTGTGGGCAGCTCATTCCCAAGAAGCTAGGTGAATACGAGTCTTGCATTCCCAGTTCTTCCCAAATTTCCAAGCAGGTTAAGTCATTTCACCTCTGCAGGTGGAGAGAAGCCAGGAGTGTAGTGAAGAAAAATCTTTCCTCCAGGAAATTGGGAGTGGGAGCAATTCTTCCTTTGATGGTAACACTGGCCTCTGAGTCTGGCATCCAGAGAGCAGCTACTGGCAGCAGCCTGTAGGTCTGGCCTCAGAGAGGCCAGCGGTGGTGGAGACCTGCCTTGGGGGACACATCTTGAGTCCTGTGATGGCAGCAAGAGACACATGGAGGTTGGGGGAGCTGGGCTAGCATGAGCAGCCCTAAGAGTATCTGGGTGTTTCTGGAAGAGAGCCCTGGGAAGGGATGGAGCAATTTAGGTGTTCAAGGAGATGTAGCCTCACTTTGGAGTTACAGGATATGGGGTCTGGGGCCATACTGATTGTACATCTCTGGGCCTACCACTCCTAAATTGATAATGCAGCCCAGACCTTGCTTCTGAGTGCCTGTCTTGTATTTCCTGCTATGTACTGGACACTCTAATTTCCTCTTCTTGGCTTCTAAGACCGGATCCTGCTTCAGTGTCTCCCATCTCAATATATGGTACCTAAAGTTCAGTTACCCAAGTCAGAAGTTTAGGATTTATCTGATTGCTTCCCTTTTTCTCCTTTGTCATTTCTGATCAATTGCGTTTCGTTAATTCCACCTCCTATGTAATCGATCTGAACCCTTCACTTTATTTTTCTAAATACACTGCCCTTGCTCCATCCATTCCTACCTTCCCTGAATCCATTCTTAAAAGAACTCTTATCCTGTACTCACAACACTTCCGGTACCAAATATGTGAGTAATTTCTCCAACACCAAAACCAATTCTCCAATGCCACCTGGGTGTCCTATAATTCATTTATATTCTGACACTCTCTATCTGGAGTTAGCATCAGATGCCATAGGTTATGCACCCAGTCCCACAAGACTGCCAATGAAAAGTCCAGAGCTCCTATACTCTGACCTACTGGCTATAAATCGGGGGTTCCCATGACTCACTCCTCAGGTTCAATAATTTTCAAGGACACAGGAAAAAAACTTTACTTACTACTGTTGGTTTATTATTATAAAGAATAGTCAGAAACAGCCAAATGGAGATGTGTAGGACAAAGTATGTGGGAAGAGGCATGGAGTTTCATGGCCTCACTAGATGTATCACCCTCAATGTGTTCACCAACCCAGAAGCTCTCCCAATCCCAATCCCATTGTTTAGGTTTTTTTTTTTTTTTAAAGATTTTATTTATTCATGAGAGACAGAGAGAGAGAGAGAGAGAGAGAGAGAGAGGCAGAGACATAGGCAGAGGGAGAAGCAGGCTCCATGCAGGGATCCTGATGTGGGACTCGATCCTGGGACTCCAGGATCACGCCCTGGGCTGAAGGCAGGCGCTAAACCTCTGAGTCACCCAGGGATCCCCTGTTTAGGGTTTTTGTTGTTGTTGTTGTTGTTTAAGGTTTTTATGGAGATTCCAATATATAAGCATGATTGGATAAGTCATTGGTCATTGGTGATTAAACTCAGTGTCTAGTGCTTCTCCCTGGAGGTGAGGAAGTGGGGTGGGCCTGAAAGTTCCAACACTAATTATTATTATTTTTTAAATTTTTATTTATTTATGATAGTCACACACAGAGAGAGAGAGAGGCAGAGACATAGGCAGAGGGAGAAGCAGGCTCCATGCACCGGGAGCCCGACGTGGGATTCGATCCCGGGTCTCCAGGATCACGCCCTGGGCCAAAGGCAGGCGCCAAACCGCTGCGCCACCCAGGGATCCCCTCCAACACTAATTATAAGGTTGATTCTTCCAGCCCCCATCCTAAGGCTATTTAAGGCTCCATCCTTTTTAAAAAATTTAAGTAAATTCCACACCACTCACAGGGCTCAAACTCCTAACCCTAAGAACAAGAGTCACATGCTCTTCGGACTGAGCCAGCCAGGCACCCTAAGAGTCCCTCATTAACTTAAACCCAGTTATGACTAAAAGGGACTTACTATGAATAACAAGAAATACTTCTATCACTCAGGAAGTTATAAGGGTTTTAGGAGCTCTGTGCCAGGAACCTAGGATGAAGACAAACATGTATTTCTTATGTCATGACATTTCCATTCTTCACAAAGCACCCAGACTGATCTATGAAAGAACAGGTTAAATTATAGTATTTTTACCTAAAACCCACTAAGGCTTTCTACTGCATCTGAGACCATGTCCTAAGCCCTTAACGTTTCCATTAGGCCTACTTGATTTGCCCCTCTGTATTCCACAAGATCAACTGATTTTCTTTCTTCCTTCTTTCCTCCCTCCCTCCCTCCCTCCCTCTCTTTCTTTCTTTTCTTTCTTTTTCTTTTTTTTTTAATTTTTTTAAAATTTATTTATGATAGGCACACAGTGAGAGAGAGAGAGAGGCAGAGACACAGGCAGAGGGAGAAGCAGGCTCCATGCACCGGGAGCCCGACGTGGGATTCGATCCCTGGTCTCCAGGATCGCGCCCTGGGCCAAAGGCAGGCGCCAAACCGCTGCGCCACCCAGGGATCCCTCTTTTTCTTTTTTTTAAAGTAATCTGCACACTGGCATGAACTCACAACCCTGAGATCAAGAGTCTCAAGCCCACTGACTGAGCCAGCCCATTACCCTCACAAGCTTTTCCTTCTGACTTTTACTCAACCACCCCTCCCTTCCTCAGCCTTTCCACCTGTGAGCTCAGGGTGTTTACGTAAGCTCTTTCCTCAGTCTGGGGGGTGCTTCCCCACCCTCCTTCTAGATTTTCTCTTATCTACCCAGTACAGGTGTCTCTTCCTCAGGAAAGCTCTGTGACACTCCAGACCAAGGAAACGGCCCTGTGACACAGTGTCAGCACATTTCAGTTATTTCTGTTATAAGTCATCTCTTTCCTACTAGTCTATAAAACCTGTGAGAGTAGGTCTTGTGTCTGTCTTGCTCTTTTCTATTTCAATATCTGTAAATATAATTGGGATGAAAAAACATATTTTGAAGATACGAAAATTACTTTTCCTCCTAGTTCCTATTCCATGGAACTGAACCACATTCTCCCTCCTGTTTAAAATTTTAGTAGCAGATGGATACTCAATGGATACTTAAAGTCTAGGTTTCTGAAAAAGCAAGACTTATTAAAAATAGAAGTACCTTTATTTTCTCCTGTAAGTATAACAATGATATAAATTTACTGGACAAATTTCAGTAAAATTGGATGGTACTTATCACATTTTGTTAAAATCATCGTATTATCATCAGTACTTATTGTTGAGAATCTATTATGTGCAAGTGCTTTGCACACAGAATCCTTAAGCTAGTTCCGTGTGGTAGGCATCATCTCTATTTTACAGATAAGGAAAGCAAGGTTCATAGAGACTTTCAAAGGTCACACACTAAAGGGTGTACGTGTGTGTCTGTGTGAGTGTGTCTGCAGATTTATGCCCAGGGCTATTAGGCTACAAACGCTGTGTGCCTCTCTTTGGTAAGTGGTTCCTAACCAGGATGATCATCCCTGATAGTTCTGATTCAGCTATGGCATGGAGCCTGAAAACTACTAGCCAGGTATGTGGTTCTACAGTTATAGTTCTACAGTCGTCTTTTTTTAATTTAGAGAAAAGTACAAGTGGCCCTGACTTAATATCTGATCATTTCACTTAAGGTGCCAAGTTGTTTATGCTCATGTTACTGACTCCGGCCAGCAGAGAAACACTGACCATGGGAGCCCTCCTCCGTAGACCTGCTTGCTAATTCTCCTGGGTGTGTCCTTCCGTGGTCAAAGTCTCATTTTATCTCTAGGATTCCTTACTTTTCTGCTGCTTACCTTTTGATCCTGGGGCATCTTGCCTGTGGACTGAGACCTCCTGGGATTCTTAGGTTGCAGGCTCAAGTGGAAGAGCAAGGAAGGAGAGGTCAGAACTAAGCCAAACAATGTTGAGAAGTAAAAGAGAGATAGAAGGAAGAGGAAAGGGAAGGAAGAAAGAGAAGGAGAGAGAGAGAAGACTCTGACAAAAGAGTAATAAATCTCATTTTTCTTGTATGGCCGATAATCCATCTCTGAAGACAGTTTTATTAGGGGAGTTCCAAACATGTATTTTAAACATTTTACATTGTCACATAAAGGGAAACAGGACTGTGATGATGCTCTAGAGGAGAAAGTTTGGGCTAGGGGACTAGATGGAAAGATTTTAAAAAAATTCTGTGGAATCAAGGTCATCTTTGGCTTCGAGGTCTCTGCATTTGGCCACCACTCAAGCCAACACTTGACAGCATGAACAACCCTGAAATGAAGTGTCCAAATCTAAAATGTTCAGTCCCAATGAAGGTTGGTGTTTGCACTTTCAAGGGAAGGCTGTTTCAGATTTCATGGAGCTGCAGGACAAGGTTGCTGGTGCAGGGCTGGGGTAGCCCTGAAATGCAGATACAAGCATATGGGAAGTAATTTAGTACTATTAAATATTTTAATGTTTGTATCATTTGTTCCAGTAGTTATGCTTTTTTAAAAAGGATTTTATTTATTTATTAGAGAGAGAGAGAGAGAAAACGAGCAGTGGGGAGGGGCAGAGGGAGAGGGAGAAACAGACTCCCCACTGTGCAGGGAGCCTGACATAGGGCTCAATCCCAGGGCCCCAGGATCATGACCTGAACTGAAGGCAGACACTTAACTGACTGAGCCACCCAGGCGCCCTTTATGATTCTTTTTAAAAATATTTATTTATTTATTTATTTATTTATTTATTTATTTATTTATTTATTTATTTTTAAAGATTTTATTTATTCATGAGAGACACAAAGAGAGAAGCAGAGACACAGGCAGAGGGAGAAGCAGGCTCCATGCAGGGAGCCTGATGTGGGACTCGATCCCTGATCCCGGGATCAGGCCCTGAGCCATAATTAAGAGCTGGACGCTTAACTGACTGAGCCACCCAGGCGCCCCCAATGGTTACACTTCTATAAATTTATCCTTCAGAAAGACTTGCTCAACTTTGTATTGATACATGTATAGGAGTATACATTCACTATTTTTAAAACTTGTTTTTTTTTTTAAATAAAACGCATTAAAAAAAGTTAACAAAATTTACAGGTATGATTTAATAGATAATTACAATGCAAATACATAATCAACACTCATCTCAGGGAAGCTAACAATGTCAGTTCCCCAGAATTTCCCACATGTCCTTCCCAATTACAGCTCTACTTTTCTCCCCGAGAGCTCACCTCTCTCCTAACTCTCCTGTCTGCTAGAATTGGACTGTCCAATGTGGTAGCCACTAGCTACTTAGAGCAAATAAGCACTTGAAATGTGGCTAGTTGGAATTCAGAGGTGCTGTAAGTGTAAAATTAACATTGGATTATGGAGATTTAGTATAAGAAAAAGAATGTAAAGCACTTAATTTTTAATATTGATTACATATTGAAATGATAATATTTTGAATAATATATAGGTTAAATATAATATATAGAATGAGTTAACTTTCTCTGAAATGACTTAAAATGATGTCCATACTATGTTGTGAAACAGAAAAAAGAAACATAAAAAGTTGCAAAATAGATTTATAGAATCATCCTATTAAAAAAAACCTGCATCTGGACATGAGAACAAAAGTCAAGAGGTGCAAGAGAAATTTCTGCAGCAAACCAATAGGCTTGAGAGCCTTGGATTGTATGAGAAAGAAGGGTAGAGAGTGAAGTGGTTCAAAGGCCTTTACCTGGAGGTGGGGAGCTATGTTAGATGGAAGACAGGAGGGCTCTGGGAGAAGACTACCTCTCAGGCTGCACATTGCCGACTTGGGACTTTGCCACAACAAAGCGTACTTACTGATGTGCTGCAATGGGAGACACTGAATTTGTGTCTCTCTAGGCTGCTCTAGTTCTCTTGGGGTTTGGATGAGACCCAGAACACCACCAAGAGACAGACTGGGGAGCCTGAGGGGACTTCCTAAGGCAGAGGGAGGTATCTCTGTATGTTAGGGAGGAGGCTATGGAGTGGCTCCTCCATGCTAGGACCTCGTGGGGGTCACAGAAAAATTGGAAGGGTCTATTGAAGCAACATGAACTGAGAGGAGGTCAAGTCAATCAAGAGCTGGCCAATAATCCTTGAGAACATTGAGTGAGCCAAAAGAACAGGCCATGGAGTCTTCAGGGGGGCCAGCAGACAAGTTGGACTTGGGCCATCTAGCAGACACAGAGTCACCCCAGAGCTTAGGGCACATGAGGCTTGTAGCCCAATGATCAGCACAGACCACGACTCTCCTTCAATATTCCCCAAGGATGTGTTAGCGTATTTCAGAGGGAGGAGGAAGCCTTCTGAGATTCTGAGCATCTTTATCCAGACAGAAGACCTAAAAGACTGTTCAAAATATTGGATCTAAGCTTAAGCTGCAGGAGATGTTCAGTAAAATATTTATCTACTTTATATTAATATTATATAGATTATATGATAATATATGTATAATATATACACTATATGTTAGGCGGTTTATGCCTAAGAAGAGAACTGTAACACAAATTCATTTTCTCTGCAAATACGCATTGTAACAAATTAAACTTTACAACTTCAATACATATGTATGTTAGTATATATGTGGAAGAAAGCATCAGGAGGAAAGGGTGCCAAACAGTTGGCAGGGGTCTCCAGGAAAGGGGATCTTGGTGACTTTCCCTTTTTAGACTGTGTGGTTCTGTAATGTTTGCTTCCCTCCCTCCAGTTTTACTGAGACATAGTTGACATATACCATTATATCAGTTTAAGGTGTACAGAATAGTGACTGGATATCTTCTTGTTTTGCAGATCAGCTGCCTACCTTTCCAGGTTGCTGGGGATTTGCCTTTGCTCTCCATTTCTGCTATCTGTCTCTCATACTAATTTTTTTTAAATTTATTTTTTATTGGTGTTCAATTTACTAACATACAGAATAACCCCCAGTGCCCATCACCCATTCACTCCCACCCCCCGCCCTCCTCCCCTTCTACTACCCCTAGTTTGTTTCCCAGAGTTAGCAGTCTTTACGTTCTGTCTCCCTTTCTGATATTTCCCACACATTTCTTCTCCCTTCCCTTATATTCCCCAAATGAATGAGAACATATAATGTTTGTCCTTCTCCGACTGACTTACTTCACTCAGCATAATACCCTCCAATTCCATCCACGTTGAAGCAAATGGTGGGTATTTGTCATTTCTAATAGCTGAGTAATATTCCATTGTATACATAAACCACATCTTCTTTATCCATTCATCTTTCGTTGGACACCGAGGCTCCTTCCACAGTTTGGCTATCGTGGCCATTGCTGCTATAAACATCAGGGTGCAGGTGTCCCGGCGTTTCACTGCATTTGTATCTTTGGGGTAAATCCCCAGGAGTGCAATTGCTGGGTCGTAGGGCAGGTATATTTTTAACTGTTTGAGGAACCTCCACACAGTTTTCCAGAGTGGCTGCACCAGTTCACATTCCCACCAACAGTGCAGGAGGGTTCCCCTTTCTCCACATCCTCTCCAACATTTGTGGTTTCCTGCCTTGTTAATTTTCCCCATTCTCACTGGTGTGGGGTGGTATCTCATTGTGGTTTTGATTTGTATTTCCCTGATGGCAAGTGATGCAGAGCATTTTCTCATGTACGTGTTGGCCATGTCTATGTCTTCCTCTGTGAGATTTCTCTTCATGTCTTTTGCCCATTTCATGATTGGATTGTTTGTTTCTTTGGTGTTGAGTTTAATAAGTTCTTTATAGATCTTGGAAACTAGCCCTTTATCTGATATGTCATTTGCAAATATCTTCTCCCATTCTGTAGGTTGTCTTTGAGTTTTGTTGACTGTATCCTTTGCTGTGCAAAAGCTTCTTATCTTGATGAAGTCCCAATAGTTCATTTTTGCTTTTGTTTCTTTTGCCTTCGTGGATGTATCTTGCAAGAAGTTACTGTGGCCGAGTTCAAAAAGGGTGTTGCCTATGTTCTTCTCTAGGATTTTGATGGATTCTTGTCTCACATTTAGATCTTTCATCCATTTTGAGTTTATCTTTGTGTATGGTGCAAGAGAGTGGTCTAGTTTCATTCTCCTGCATGTGGATGTCCAATTTTCCCAGCACCATTTATTGAAGAGACTGTCTTTCTTCCAATGGATAGTCTTTCCTCCTTTATCGAATATTAGTTGCCCATAAAGTTCAGGGTCCACTTCTGGGTTCTCTATTCTGTTCCACTGATCTATGTGTCTGTTTTTGTGCCAGTACCACACTGTCTTGATGACCACAGCTTTGTAGTACAACCTGAAATCTGGCATTGTGATGACCCCAGCTATGGTTTTCTTTTTTTAAATTCCCCTGGCTATTCGGGGTCTTTTCTGATTCCACACAAATCTTAAAATAATTTGTTCTAACTCTCAGAAGAAAGTCCATGGTATTTTGATAGGGATTGCATTAAACGTGTATATTGCCCTGGGTAACATTGACATTTTCACAATATTAATTCTGCCAATCCATGAGCATGGAATCTTTTTCCATCTCTTTGTGTCTTCCTCAATTTCTTTCAGAAGTGTTCTATAGTTTTGAGGGTATAGATCCTTTACATCTTTGGTTAGGTTTATTCCTAGGTATCTTATGCCTTTGGGTGCAATTGTAAATGGGATTGACTCCTTAATTTCTCTTTCTTCAGTCTCATTGTTAGTGTATAGAAATGCCACTGATTTCTGGGCATTGATTTTGTATCCTGCCACACTGCCAAATTGCTGTATGAGTTCTAGCAATCTTGGGGTGGAGACTTTTGGGTTTTCTATGTAGAGTATCATGTCATCGGCGAAGAGGGAGAGTTTGACTTCTTCTTTGCCAATTTGAATGCCTTTAATGTCTTTTTGTTGTCTGATTGCTGAGGCTAGGACTTCCAGTACCATGTTGAATAGCAGTGGTGAGAGTGGACATCCCTGTCTTGTTCCTGATCTTAGGGGAAAGGCTCCCAGTGCTTCTCCATTGAGAATGATATTTGCTGTGGGCTTTTCATAGATGGCTTTTAAGATGTCGAGGAATGTTCCCTCTATCCCTACACTCTGAAGAGTTTTGATCAGAAATGGATGCTGTATTTTGTCAAATCATATTAATTTTTAAAAGTCTTTCCTGAAACACCAGTTTTTTAGTTAGGAGGGTGGAAAGTAAAAGCTCACTTTGTGATTTACCATTAATGTTTAGCTGGCAGAAGAAACTAAGGACATTTCCAGGACAATTTTTCCCTTATGCTTATGTGTTTTCACTAAACCCTCAGCACAAATATTGTAAAAATGTAATTCAATCTAGGAGGCTTTTATACTTTCCCTAAATCTTCTAGAACTCATTACAATTAGTAGTGCAACCAGAGTTGTGTTTTATTGTAAATTTGACCTGTTGTGGAACATCACAGCATTTTAAAATATAAGATTCTAGTAAAAAAAATGTATTTACAACTGAAAGATTACTAAAGCAGACATACATTGACACTGAGTAATTAAAAATATATATAGACTAGTGAGACTTGGATACATAATAACACAATAACATAATAACATAATAACAATAAAGCTAGCATTTCTTATAGATCATTTTTGGGAAAAAATAGTGTCCAACAATAGTGGGAAGAAAGCGGTGGGAGTTTGCAAAGTAATAAATTTTGGACCTTTTAAAATTTTCATGGGCATCTGCTTCTGAAGCTTTCTGCTTCAGGCTTTATAGAAATCTGTGGAAAAATTTGGTTTTTGATTTAAGAAAAATTTGAGCTGGTGTCAAGGTTTGTTCAGCTAGCTAGGAATCCAGAGACAATTTTGGATTTACATTTTCTTGTGTTCCTTCCTAGGCTTGGAGAATTATCAGTCATTCTCATTGCCCATTAATCTTTAAGAACAATCTCTAATTTACAACATTTGTGAAGAGGATTCATTAGAGAAATATCTATCATTTCTCATGGATTTAATAACATTTTATACTTTAGTATAAAGTAACTTTGTTACTTTAGCATAAAATGCCAAAGTATTTTATACCTTGGTAACTTTTGTCACCGAGTTAAAGACCATTATCAGAGATAACATTATTTTTTGCCTTTTCCACCTTGTTCAGAGTTTTTTTGAAATTGCTGAACAAGGACATGAGGAGGTCCATTGATTATTGTTGTGATCAGTATGAAAAAGCTGATTTATAGATATTTCTAGTTGGTACAATGTTAGGTATAAAAACTTTAGTATACACAAAAATAGATAGCATTCATTATGACAGTAAAAATGCAAGTAACTATAAGAAAAACAGAAAGATGAGTACACAAAATTATTTTTATGAGTTAAACCACAGCTACTTTTACTTTAGTACCAACTATGGCATGATTTTTTCCCCCAATTTCTTAATTGGAATATTTTGAGTCAAAAAAGTTGAAAGAATGGTACAAGTAACACTAAATGGCCTTTACCTTAGGTTTGTGAATTGTTAATATTTCCTGACAATTCTAAAGAGTTACAGCACATCTTTTATTTGGCCAGCTGAGAATTGTATTTTGTTTCTGTTTATTTTGTTGTTGTTGTTAGTTTGCTTCTTGGTGATTAGTTACAGAGACAAAAAGACAGTACAACAGAAGTATCCCCTCACTTTGGTCAGTGTCAACCTCATGGTATTTGCTACTTATGAGCCATTTGTTCAGGGCATGGGTTCTCTTGGAGCATAGCAAGAGAAGACGAGGAGAAAGAAGACTATCTTTCCTCTATAAAATGTCTTTTCACCCCTGTTGCTGAGTACTTGCTGGTCTGAAGAATTAACCATGTGCATCAAGGTAGGGTGAATTCCATTTTCTTTTTTTCTTAGCAAGTGAAGAAAGTTCAATCTTTCTAGGTTTTTCTGATATACTGTATTATCCATCAGAAAGTTTGCTATGATTCTGGATTCCCTTATATTTCCCACAAACCTGTCTTCAGAGTTAATAGTTTATAGCACTCTCGTTCAGATAAGAGGGATTGGTGCTGGAGGATTTATGATATCTAACCTAATTTTCCATCACCATACCTTGACCTTGGCCTTATAAGTTGTAGCCCATACAAAGCAATCGATTGCTATCTGATTGAAGCAAATGACCCTCTTTAACTCTAGGGCAATAGCTAATAAGGTCTTGATAATTGTGATTTATCCACTGTCAGTTGTGATTGCATGTGCCCCTGTGAAGCTGTCCTGAATTGATGGATGCAACTTGTATGACAGGAAGCCGGTTCCAGGGGCTTTCTCCTTTTATCCTTAGCCTCACCAGGGCTCCCAGAAAGGGATTGATGAAGTCATTTTTCTTTCATTGTGGTCTTCTATAATGAAATATGGTAAAAATTCATCTTCTCTTGAGTATGCCATTTTTTCCTTGTCAGATCTACAGTCTTTCCCTGACTGAACCAATTTGTTATCTACAAAAGCAGTGGCCTTGCACTTCCATTGATTCAAGGAGCTCTGGATTGGCCAAGAGGAGTTTTCTTCTATGAATTTAGGAAAGGGTCAGCTCTTACCTTAGCCAGGATGTTTGGTTTCCATCTTAATGGATTTGAGAGAAAAAGAAATGACAGTTAGGGTGACCCTCTGCAATACCTCAAACTGTTTCATCCTTCAAGCATAACCAAAACTCTGGGCGAGGAGAAACCCAAAGTTATTTTTCTGTGTGTTCCAGGATCAAAGGATATCTTAGTCATCAGTAGAAATGGAGATGCGATAGTTTGGATCCCCTCATTTAAAGAAGTTATCACTTATGAATTTGAGGAACTCTTAGAGTTAAGCTCTTTTTGCTTGTGGCTGGTCCAAAGTGGAAACCTCTTGACATGCCCTTTAAAGTATCGAATCAAAAAAAAAAAAAAAAGTATCGAATCATGGGTAATAGCCTATTAACATGTGAAAGCAGCTGGGGTAGGAAGCAATTTAGTATCCTGATATCCAGCCCTGCCACGGTGATACCTTTTTATATATATTTTTTCCACTGACTTTTGCTTGGTAATACTTAATTTCAACTCATGTGTATATGAAGTTCAATTTGTTTTTGTGTTTGTACGGATTTATTGCCTAAATAAAATTACTGTGTGATAAACATTTCTTGGGCACAGGAAAATGAAGACTCCTTATAGTTAAGTGAGGCAGCATGTTTTGGTTGTCATATTAAATGTGAGCCCTCTTATCATCAATGATAATGTTGATTGCGATATGATTGTGATTGGTTCTTAGGCAACACCTGACATGTGACTCAAGATACCTGCCTATTAGTACAAATAGAATCATCTCAATCATAATGACCCAAATGACTTTGGTTCTTATCCCACACACTCCAGCAGGGCTTCACCCTGTAAAGCATTTTTAGAAGTCTCCAGCAGAAAAAAAACAAAAAACAAAAAACAAAAAACAAAAAAACAAAAAAAGAAGTCACCAGCAGGTTTCTCCTAAGGGCGTGCAAAGGAACACTCTCCAGCCTGGCACTGCTGCTGCTTTGCCACCTCCATGAGGTACCCCTTAGGTCCTGCTGTCTCCTGCTGGGGCCCAGTGCCATGTCTGAGTCCTGAGTCCTCATATTGTCCCCGATGCCCTAGGATTTCCACAGACCAGAGCTGTGTGGCATCTGTGAGGTGGGGAGGGATGCCCTCTGACCTTAGAGCTTGATGGTGCTCTCAGCTAGGGGGATTACAGAGCAGTAGGGCCCAAACATATCACTAGAGCTTTTTCCTTTTCATGCTACTTGTACTCCTTAGAATCCAGGTATGCATCCAACTGGGGGTGGGCTTGATAGTGTCGTAATTATTGTTGCAGACAGTTAACAGTTATCGAGTATTTACTATAGGCTTAGCTGTGTGATAAGCCCTTTAATAATGACTGATTGATTGATTTTTAAAGATTTTATTTATTTATTCATGAGAGACACAGCGAGAGGCAGAGACATAGGCAGAGGGAGAAGCAGGCTCCCTGTGGGAAGCCTGGTGGCAGGACTCAATCCCAGGACACATCAGGATCACAACCTGAGCCAAAGGCAGAGGCCCAACCACTGAACCACCCAGGTGCCCCTGATTCCTTTTAATTCTAGATTCTATTATTATTTCCATTTTACAGAGGAGGAAGTCAAGTCTTCAGAAGTTCATTTACTTGCCCAAGATTACCTAGTCAGTACTGGCAGTCTGACCTCCAGTTCACTATCTTTTTTTTTTTTTTTTTTTTTTTTTAAGATTTTCATTTATTTATTTAGACAGAGAGTGAGAGAGCACAAGCAGTGGCAGAGGGACAAGCAGACTCCCACTGAGCAGGGAGCTGGAACATGGGACTTGATCCCAGGACCCTGGGTCATGACCTGAGCTGAAGGCAGATGCCCAACTGACTGAGCCACCCAGGCACACCTAGAATTCTGAATGTCACCACAGAAAGGCCTAACTGGAGGGAATTTGTGTTTTATATACATTGATTCCCAAGATGCAAGTCTGTACATATGTAGCAGTACATGTGGGGAACTACTAGTAGTTGGCTTTCTGGGGATAGTCTCTTGAGGGCTCTGACCAAGCCAAGTAGAAGGGCTGGGGTCACAGCTTAGGTGAGGATGTTGAAAAAAATTTTAAAGATTTTATTTATTTATTCATGAAACACACACAGAGAGGCAGAGATTAGACCTCTAAGGAGGAGGCACAGCTTTGCTGGGAACTGTCTTAGCTCTGAGTAGGGGTGCTGTGGGCTTGAGAACCAGACCCCCAGGAAGGAGAAAACAGCTGGGATGAGGCTAGTAGCACAAACAAAACTGCAAACTGCATCTAAATGCTGCTGCTGGGGCAGAAGCGTTGCCAATGTGTTGCTCAGAGGGCTTGTGAACAGACGGGAAGGATTCTCTTCTCCTTCCTCCAGCCTCCCAGCCCTGATCTACAGAACAGAGCCTAACTGGGAGACTGCTGGCCAAGCAGAAATGTGGCTTGCAGAGTCCCAGTCCCAGGGCCACAAAGCCGAGCACAGAAGATGGGTTTGGAGCTGAGAAGCTGTGTATATAGCTTAGTAATTGGCATACACCTCGATGGTGTCTAAATTCAGATAGTTTCAAGTTGTATCAGTCAGCCTCATAAGTAAGGTCTACAGATTTCAATTACTTAAAGGGACAGTCTGGTGACTAAAGGAAGAATGATTTATTGCAGCATGACATTTGAATTGTTCCAGGGGGACGAGGCAGATAAAACATCATCAGGCTGGTGTTAGGAAGTGAATCTGGAAGGATGAAAAGGAGTTCCTTGGGCAGGGGAAGAACCCATGGAAGAACTAACCACTAAGCAGTGTAAGAAGGGTGTTCCAGTCAGAAGGAACCCATGTGCAAAGGCCAAAAAGAGGGCCTGAACCCTTAGGTAGGCTGAGTTGCAAGAAAACCCCTAGGGCAAAGCTACGCAAGTCCTTGGGCTTCCCTGGGATGAGGCAGGAGTTGGGGCATGGGTGACTGAGGAGAACAGAATACTCCCTCAGGACCAGTGGCCTCCTAGGGATCTCATCTTCAGAGTAATTAGGACCCTCTACCAGTTCTTTCTATTTAAGAACAATGTTTTATGCTGGGCGGAACTTGGATGAGGTAATTAAAATCTCTGATTAGAGAATATTATTCCTATTTGAGCACTGTATGTTAAATAAGTAACATTTAAATTAAACAAATTATTCCCATTTGACAAATAAGGAGACTGAGGCTCTAAGAAGTTAAGTAACCTGCCCATGATCACAAAATCAGCAGCTCAAATACCCTAATTTCCAGGGTGCCTGGAAAGGTAAGTCAGTTAATCATCTGCCTTGGGCTCAGGTCATGATCTGGGGGTCCTGGGATGGAGCTCGGGCTCCTTGCTCAGTGGGGAGCCTGCTTCTCTCTCTCCGTCTGCCTCTGCCTCTGCTTGTGCTCTCTCGCTCCATCTCTGTCAAATAAACAAATAATCTTCAAATAACCTAATTTCTGGACATCTTCACCTGGATATCCCCATGGATCCTCCAACTGAGCACATTCCCACATGCACTCCTCCCCTTCTTCCACGCCTAGCTTCGGACCTCCTTTCTGGGTCCCTGAAGTCATGTCCTAGGTTCTTTCCTTCTTCCTGCCTCCGTGCCCCCACCTCACCCTACGTGATCAACCACCGAGTCTTATAGACTTTACCTTCTAAATGCACATTCTCTATCCTCTGTCATTGTTGGTTTGTCTTCGTTCGAGTACTCACTTGATTGTTTCTCAATATTCACTGGTCCTGCTGCTTCCAGCTTTGTCCTCCTCCAACCCAGGCATCATTCTGGGCCAGAGAAAGCTTTCAAAAACACAAAAATCATGTCATCCCCCTTCTTAAAACTTCAGTGGCTTATTAGAGAAAATCTAAGCTCTCACTTCACTGTGAGGCCACAGTAATATGGTCTCTCCTAAGTTCCCTGGCTTTGCTCGCTGTCGTCTCTCTATCCTGGGGGCAGACCAGAGGACAGAGCTGGCCGGGGAAACAAGATCAGGGGTCACCTTCCTACCTCCACTGCCTAAGCTGCAGGCAAGAAATTGCAGTGATGTCACACTTTTCTGTGACTTCCAGCAGGTCACCTGCCTCTGATTCAGGGGCTGTGCCACTTGGGCTGCTGCTCACATCAGTGTAGCTATGATGCATGCCTGCTGGCTTCCGCTGGCTGGGCTGGAATGAAGGTGCAAGGATGCCTCTGGGTGTTGTTTCTGTCCTATCCTTCTTGCCCTAAGAGGAAAGCCGGGATTTCTTCGTCTTCTTATTAGGGAGGGGTGCTTCTTTTTCTGTCTTTCTTTCTTTCGGGAGAGGAGGGAGTCTTTCGTCTTTCTGCTTTTTCTTTTTTCTGGAGTTAGTCGTTCTTTCTTTTTCTTTCGTTCTTTTCTATTCTTTCTATTTCTCTTCTTTTCTTCTTCTTCTTTTTTATTCTTCTTCTGTTTCTTCTTCTTTCTTTCTTCTTTTCTTTCTTTCTTTTTCATTCATAAAAAGTATATTTATATTAGGAACCTCTTATTTATTTATTTAAAAGATTTTATTTCTTTATTCATGAGAGATGCAGACAGAGAGGCGGAGACATAAGCAGGAGAAGCAGGCTCCTCATGGGGAGCCTGACATGGGACTCGATCCCAGGACCCTGGGATCACACCCTGAGCTGAAGGCAGACACACTCAACCAATGAGCCACCCAGGTGTCCCGGACAGGAACCTTTTAATTCAAAAGGCAGAAACTCAATTAAATTAATTTAAGCCTAAAAAGGGAATTTATTGACATATTTAAAACTGGTACATAGGGATCCCTGGGTGGCGCAGCGGTTTGGCGCCTGCCTTTGGCCCAGGGCGCGATCCTGGAGACCCGGGATCGAGTCCCGCATTGGGCTCCCGGTGCATGGAGCCTGCTTCTCCCTCTGCCTGTGTCTCTGCCTCTCTCTCTCTCTCTGTGACTATCATGAATAAATAAATAAAAAAAAATCTTTAAAACTGGTACATTTAGGGGTAGAGCTGAATCCAGGGATATAAATATTATTTTCTCTCTCTTCCCTTCTGTTTTGCTACTCTCTGTGTTGGCCACATTCTCTCCTATTTCAAGATGTGTTAGGAGGTGTGTAGGAGGTGAAGGGCGGCCGGCTAGCCTGCAGCTTTCTGTCTACCCATAAGAATTGGAAGCTGCTCTCAACATCTCTCCATAAAATACCAAGGAAAGACTCTTGGGGGTGCCTGGTTGGCTCAGTTGATTAAGCGTCTGAACTCTTGATCTCAGCTCAGGCATTGATCTCAGGGTTGTAAGTTCAAGCCCTGCATTGGACTCCACATTGGGCTCCATGCTGGATGTGAAGCCTACTTAAGGAAAAAAAAAAAAAGGAAGAAAGAATGATTGGTTCTGCTTTCCTAATTTGTCCTTGCTTCAGTTTACCCCCTGCCCTCTAATCTCTGGGGCTAGGAGGAAGGGGAACATTGATTACCAAAGCCTGGATCAAAAGTTCATCCTAAAGGTCAAGGGTGTGGGACACTGTGATTGGTATTTATCCAGAAGCACAAAGAATTGGAGGGGTAGCTACCCAAAGAAAATGGGGGTGCTACTACTAGAATATGGAGGAAAATAATTTTGGGCAGATGGGAAAAAAAGGCAACCAAGGTGATGTCCATACGACTATATTGCCATCACCACCATTATCGAGCAACTCCTGTGTCCTAGGCACAGAGCAGGTCCTTTATGTACACAGGCCCTTTCTGAATATTACCCATGATGCTCACCATTTTAGAGAAGAGGAAACTGCCACTTAGACAATTTAACATTCTTGCTTGAAGTCTTGGCCTAACTGGCTGCCTGACTCCTGGTCTGTGTGCATTACATTACACTGCCTTCTCTTGGTTCAGGAGCCCTCTGTCGCCACTGCATATTAATTATGGCTCACAAATGACCCTATGGAGGAGCAACTGGACGAGTGCATGACTTATTAAATTGGTCACAGTGGCTGACTTATGTTTTTATAATATCGAAGGTGCATTTTTATGATCCAGTCTGTGGAATGTCAATGAACGGCTACTGTCCTCACATGGGCTGAATATGACCACCGAGCTGAAGATGAGGAGGGACGAGCTGTTTAATAGAAACAGGGCTGTACATGGCAGAAAGTCCAAACCCACCTACAGAGTTCAGTGTTGCAAATAAACATTAAAAAAAAAAAGAAGCCTACAAAGCATTTTTTCATCTAGTTTTTTTACTTTGGATGATTTAAATGAAAAAATTATTTACTATTGGTTTGCCTCTAGCTGTTAAAGACTTTAAGCATTTGGGTAAATAGTAATAAAAAACAAATATAATTTAGCCTTGATAAATGAGCTATATAGTGGATTAAGGGAAGGAGTCAATGCTACTTAAATATATATACTTAAAATATACCTATATAGTACTGAAATATACCCCCCTCACACACATTGAAAATGTATATGTTTAAAATATGGCTCACCTACTCACTGAAGAAATTTGGAGGTATTAATATGGATCCTGGTCTCATTTTGATTATGGAATACTTCACTAGGTTGGGGGGACTGTCAAGGCACTTGAAAAACATGTTTGACTTAAGTCTCCTGGTCATACCCTTTCAATTAGTGGATGGCTGTCACAAAAGGGTTAGAGAGACTGCAATTCCTTATAGGCTGGTCTCATGGTACTGTCCCCTCCACCATCTCCTGCTGAGGGTGGGAGGTCATATTTCTATTCTCCTAGTCAAAGGTGAGTACCCAGACCAACGTGAGTCAGGCTACATGTTGGTCAATGGTCTATAAGACAGCATGATACCAAGGATCTGCCCAGATTGTTCTGATGGTGATCACAGTGGAATGAGCAATGTCTTCATCTTTAAGAAGATCGAGATACAGAGAGAGTTGATTGGTTGTGGGTGCAGGAACTGAAAATACAAAGGGAGGGAAGTCTGCAGATGCCATGGCTTCCTCAAAGCCATGAGGAGGCTGAGGTCAAGAGATAGAGGAAGAGCACATACAGTCCCTGGTCATGTACCCTGAGCTGGGTCTTGCAGCCGGATACAGGCAATCCTTGAAGGGGGTTTCCCTGGGCCAGGGCATTTAGGAAACACCATATGTACATCCCCTGTGGGAGAGTCCCATGGTGCTTTGGCATTTTAAAGACTCTGAGGATCCCCAGGAAGAAGCTTCTCTAATGTTAACTCGGTGTTTCCCAGACTTAATTGACAACAGAACTCTCTCCTGTTAACATCTTTTATAAAACCGTGTTCCATGGAACAGAATTTAGAGGAGGAGCTGGCATGAGGGCAACCATTCCCAAAGGACGAATGGGAGCAGAATCAGAGGCAGCTCTGTCCCCACATTAGGGGAGCGAGGGCACTCTTGCTAAGGGGGTGACAAGACTTCCTGGTCATTATATCTGTTTCACACTCTGAACTGCCTTCCAGTTATTGTGAGGGCTGGGTACAACTGCCCTTGGCTGCCATAATATTTTAGTATTTCTTTGTGAGTATTCTTATCTCAAGTCTCCACTAATTAAGATGAATTGGGAGAGTCTTTTTTTTTTTTTTTTCTTCTTCTTGTAACTGAGAGTCTGACAAATGTATGTTAGGATGTTAGAGTGACTTTTTGGTTGTCTCACCAGATGGTATGACAGGTGACAAATGCCCCCACTTCCCCACTCATGAAATGTTGGACCCCCCCTAGGAAGGACATGGCTGAGAGACAGTGAGCTGGTATTGCCAGCATTCACCCCTCAGATGCTCTAGGAGAGGGTGAAGAGGGTGAAGAATCATCGTGAGTGTGGGCAATGAGAATTCTTGGGGAGAGTTGTCAGTGTGCCTTGCTTGGGGAGGAGAGAGAGCTTCCATGGGGCTGTAAACCAAATGAAGCTTCAGAGATCCAGGTGAAGGGACTGGTACATGTCTTTTTCTTGCCAGAGCCAGCACAGTAAGGCAAGAAGATGAAGATAGAAGAAATGTACTTCCGGTGGTGGAGGAGCTTAAGGTGTGAACAGGTGAGGCCCCAGGGACAAGGAGGTGGGACTTGGGTTGTCCTAAAAAGATTGATCTCCTGGAAGGCTAGGTGAACCCAGCATTAAGAGGCTGGAGGTAGGGATGCCTGGGTGGCTCAGTGGTTGCGCGTTTGCCTTCGGCTCAGGGCCTGATCCCGGGGTCCTGGGATCGAGTCTCGCTTCAGGCTCCCCATGGGGAGCCTGCTTCTCCCTCTGCTTGTGTCTCTGCCTCTCCGTGTGTCTCTCATGAATAAATAAAATCTTAAAAAAAAAAAAAAGAGGCTGGAGGTGGGCAGAGGGGAAGCTGGAGCTGAGGGACACCACTGGTGGCCAGTTGGAGGAACTCCCACCTATACTGGTGACTACATCAAAGTCTTCAGTGGGGAGGAGGGTCCTGTGAGAAGAAGAGCCAGTAATTGTGCATCTCCGCATTGAGACCTACTTTCAGATTATAACTCCTCCGGTGTTGGAGGACTTCGATGTCATTACCTGTTTTCCCTTTCAGTCCTGGAAGGAGCCAGAAGCAGCAGAGGACACCAGGGATGAGGTTGAGGTAGGCATAGAAGGTAGGCCCCACACCCACCATCCTCAGGAGGTTTTCCATCAGAAAACAGGGAAGTTTGTAGATAAACTGTTTGAGCAGACAAGAGTTTTTGCCTAAAAGTGACTAAAGGATTTTTATTTTTTGAGTAGCTGGAGAATCTGTGAGCTTTAAGCTGGGAAGGAGCAGGTCTACCCAGTGGGTTTTGTAGAGGTAGTCATACCTTTGGGTCATTCAGTTCTGCACTCTACACCCTGTGAATAGGATGAATCTAAAAATCAGTTTAAAAGGTTTATAAGTGTTTATACTGCCTCCTAAGTACCTATTGTTGACCTAAATAAAGAGGCAAACGGAGGCAAGCTAAAAGAAATGAGTTTATGCAGGAAGGGTAAAGGGATCGCAATTCAGGACAAGCAAACTGGCAAGCTGCAGGCGGGTCTGCTGAGGGTTGGGGTGGGCTGCACCTACTGGCAGGGAGCATAGGAGGGGGGAGTCCAGTTAGAGTCTGTTCAAGTAAAAAGCAAACAGAAACACCCTTGAAAAATTTCCTAAGCAGATAGAATCAGACCAGTCATACACACAAAGCTCAATTCAGCCCAGTTTGTGGGATAGTCTGACCTAGGTCGTTTCCAGTTTATGCCTCTGGCAAAACTTCCCTAGACTGATAAGAGACAACCTCTGATCAACCTCCAATCTGCTAAAAAATCCCACCCTATCAGTTTTCTGTATGTCAGGTATTTATGTGGAATCACTCAGTTGTTTTCCTGAGGGCACATGTGTGAAATTCCCCATTTTATGTCCTCTGGTTGTATTTTTTAACTAAGTAACTAACTAACTAACTAACTAACTAACTAACTAACTAACAACATTTTTTTGAGAAGGAGGAGGGACTAAGGGAGAGGGAGAAAGAGAATCTTCACTTGATCTTAGCCAAAAGGCCGAGAAGCGATGAGAAAGAGAATCTTAAGCAGACTCCACACTCAGTATGGAGCCAGATGCAGGGCTCAATCTCATGACCCTGAGATCATGACCTGAGCTGAAACCAAGAGTTGGACACAAGGGACTGAGCCACCCAGGTGCCCCTCCTCTGGTTGTATTTTATTTATTTATTTATTTATTTATTTATTTATTTATTTATTTATTTATTTATATATTTATGATTTCATTTATTTATTCATAAGAGACACACAGAGAGAGGCAGAGACACAGGCAGAGGGAGAAGCAGGCTTCTTGCAGGGAGCCCGATGTGGGACTTGATCCCAGGACTCTGGGATCACACCCTGAGCCAAAGGCAGACGCTCAACCACTGAGCCACCCAGGCATCCCTCGTTGTATTTTAGATTGAAATTCTTTCACACTATGCATGAACTAATTCTAACATAAAAGACTTTGGCCACAGCCAATCCATATGCAGTCCATTCTTCAGTGTTATTAAGCACCTCACCTGGACACTGGAGCTGTGAGGGTGAGTAAGAGCTGCTTCCTGCCCCCAAGAAGAGTCTTATCTAGTCTGAGAAGTCCCAGGTGAGCCTGGTGCTTTCTTACTTCGGGTCATCTAAGAATAACCATAGTACCTGAAATTCGATAGGTCTGGGTTGGGACCTAGGAATCTTCATTGTTAGCCCCTTGTTCTAAGGCCACTGATGGAGAAATAATAATCAGCACCACATACCAGAGCAGTTTTAAAAAAATATTTTATTTATTTGCGAGAGTAGACGAGAAAGCGAGTGAGCAAGCAAGAGAGAGAGAGTGAGAGAGCACAAGCAGGGGGAGCTGGAGAGGGAGAGGGAGAAGCAGGCTCATCCCAGGACCCTGAGATCATGACCTCTGCTGAAGGCAGGTGCTTAACTGACTGAGCCACCCAAGTGCCCCCACAACAGTTTTAACACCTTATGCCCGTGCATTGCCGACTGCTAAAGAGTTTGCTCCAACATGCTGGATGATAATACTTATCCGTTTGGATAAAACAAAGTTTCTGCCTCTTCTTTATAGTTTCTTATTGTATTATTATTTTTTTTAAGTAATCTCTGTTCCCAAAGTGGGGCTTGTTCTTAAGACCCTGAGATCAAGAATCACATGTTTTACCAACTGAACCAGCTAGGTGTCTCCATGCCTGTTCTTTATGACATTAAATGAACACAGCCAGATAGATTTTCACCAAATTAGAAGAGTATGTTTGGGTTTGTGTGACTTAAAAGAAAGGGTAAGGGAAATTTATTTGGGGAGTTCTGGTGGAAGAGAACCTTCCAAGAAAGAGGCAGCCATCTTCAGAGCAGTATCCGGCCCTGGATTCTGGCCCCACCACTCTCCCAAGAGCAGGCTGGGTTCAGGAAGGAAGCAGCAGGAGTTTATTGGCTTAATGGTGGTTAATGATTGATGTGAGCAGCCCAGAAGAGGCCTGGTGCCCGACAGCAGAATTTTCAGAAAAAGTCTGCAGGAGAAAACAGACTAGAAGCGTATGAACAGAGAGTTCTGATCCTCGTTTAGCTGTCTGTCACGGACATTTGGACAAGGGCCTTGCCTTTTCTGTTGCACTGATTATATAATTAGGACAAAACTGACTTTTTTCATAGGGTTGTTGTAAGGAATAATGAATGGAATCCCATGTTTGCACTTGGATACTTTATGAAAATGAGTAATTTTTTTTTTAAAGTGGGTTTGGTTGTTTGTTAAAAATGCAGAATAAGTGGGATAAGATAGATTTAATTGTAAGATGTTGGACTTAGTTTAATCTGGTGTTTCCTTATTGTACAATGCTTATTTCCTTTATTGTTTGTTTTGATGACTCAGTTTACAAGTGTGTTGTAATTTTAAAGTCACTTGTGATTAGATTATTAAAAATAACGTGCCTGGCTGGCTCAGTTGGTGGAGCGTGCACTCTTGATCTGAGTTTGAGCCTCACGTTGGATGTGGAAATTACTTAAAAATAAAATCTTAAAAGAAAAAAAATCTAGGGACATCTGTGTGGCTCAGGGCCTGATCCTGAGGTCCTGGGATTGAGTCCTGCATCGGGCTCCCCACAGGGAGCCTGCTTCTCCTTCTGCTATATCTCTGCCTCTCTCTTTGTCTCTCTCATGTATTAATAAATAAAATCTTAAAAAGAATCTAATGTGGGAACCAGTGCAATTAGAAGATAGGGTAGACATTTTTAGAAAGCTGACTAGTTTTTTAGGGTTAAAACAAATATGGAGAAGTTTGCTAAGCACCTGACTGTGGACTTAACAAGCAGAGGAGTTTATACCCTTTTGGTTATTAATTTGCTAAGGGGCTCTGAGTCGTGAATATAGATGAAAATCTATGAAAAATTGACACGTGTACTCAAATTGGGGCAATATATCATCACCACACCCAAGATATGGTGTGATAGGAACATCTTAAATATTTAACGTAATGCTTGCCATATAATTTCATGTATGGCATTATCTTTAATAGGAGCTGATTAATGAAGGTGACACAAAGCAAGGATGAATATTAGCTATTCAGACACTGATGTTCAGATAGCCACCTGCAAAGTCATTTTTCTCCAAGTTCTATTCCTTAAGGATTATAGAAATGTCAATTGTTTTTGCAGAGTTTCCATTTCAAGAAGCAGTTATTCATACTCCCCAGAGAACTCTTCCCTAACAGACTACAATAAAACTTAGAATTAATGGCGGTGACATTTTAGACCTAAATTACTGCCTTCGTGGTTTAAATAATTATCTTGCCATGTCTATGCAAGAGACTTTCAAATTTTTCATTTCATTCCTGGCTTATCTCTCATCTCCACTGCTTGTCTTTTACAGCTGAATACAGGAAGCTGCATTTCTAATTTTCCCCTGAAAATTCTCCTGCTTATTAACAGTACTTTTGTGGTGATTCATCTAAAATAGTTTTTCAACAAGCTCTTTGCAAAGTTCCTCTCTTGGTGTCCATTCCTTTCTTCATTTTGGCGTTGAATAGCTGCTATGCATTGGTCCTTTCTGGCATTTATATGTTTCCTCACCTCTATTTCTTTGTTAACTGTAGTCCTCAAAGGTGACCCCCCAATACATATATATTTAATATATATATAATTTAATATTTAATATATAGTATTTACTTTTAAAAAGATGTATTTAATTATTTTAGAAAGTGAGTGGATGTGGAGCAGAGGGTGAATTTTTAAAAAACTTTTACTTTATTATTATTATTATTCTTATTTTTAAAGATTTTATTTATTTATTCATGAGAGGCACACACAGAAAGAGGCAGAGACATAGGCAGAGGGAGAAGGCCCCCTGTGGGCAGCCCAGCGTGGCACTTGAACTCAGGACTCTGGAATCATGCCTGGAGCCAAAGGTAAACACTCAACCACTGAGCCACCCAGGTGTCCCAAGGAAGAGAGAATCTGTTTTGTTTTGTTTTTTTTTTTTATTAATTTATTCAGGAGAGACACAGAGAGAGAGAGGCAGAGACACAGGCAGAGAGAGAAGCAGGCTCCATTCAGGGAGCCCAATGTGGGACTCGATCCTGGGACTCCAGGATCACACCCTGGGCATGAAATGCAGGCGCTCAATCACTGAGCCACTCGGGTGTCCCAGAAAGAGAATCTTAAGTAGACTCTATGCAGAGCCAGTTGTGGGGTTTGATCCCATGACCCTGAGGTCACACCCTGAGCCAAAACCAAGAGTTGAACACTTAACTAACTGTGCCACCCAGGTGCCCCATATATAATTTATTTTTTAGAGCAGTTTTAGTTTTTCCATATATCCCCTGTCCCCACACATGCAATCTCCTTTATTATCAGTGTCCCCCCACCAGAGTGGGACATTTGGCACAGTTGGTGAACCTACATTTATACATCATAATCACCCATATATAGTCCATAGTTTTTGTTAGGGTTCCCTTTTTTTTTAATATTTTAAATTTATTTATTCATGAGAGACACAGAAAAACACAGAGACACAGGCAGAGGGAGAAGCAGGCTCCATGCAGGGAGCCCAATGTGGGACTCGGTCCCGGACCCTGGATCATGCCCTCGGCCGAAGGCAGACGCTCAACTGCTGAGCCAGGCATCCCAGGGTTCACTTTTTTAAAAAGTATAGTTGATAAACGATGTTACATTAGTTTTAGGTGTACAACTTAGTGATTATTAGGGTTAACTCTTGATGTTGTACCTTGTATGGATTTGGACGAATATATAATGACATGTATCCACCAGTATAATATTTTACAGAGTAGTTTCACTCCCCTAAAATCCTCTGGGCTCCACCTGTTCATTCCTCTACCCTGACTGTCAATTTTTAAATAAACAATTGTTAAGTGCCTACTATCAACTGGGAATGGACTAGTCACTTCAAAAACAAACTAAAAATAAGGTCGCCGCATGTTGTTAAGAATCATACAGTCAGTTGGGAAGCCAGTTACATAAACAAATAGCCTAATATAATAAGCTAAATTGCTTTAATGAGATTATGTGTCAGTGTTAATGGGGCCATAGGAGAAATGGAGCTCATAAGTTGACCTGGAGAGCATAGGGAAGGCTTCCCAACAGACATATCTTCTCTAGTAGGAGTGTGCTGGTATGCGATATGGGGAGAGGTTGGTACAGAGGTGGCAGGGGATGGCATCTAGGCTGAGAGAATGGCATGTAGCAAGAGCAAGGGACCAGCAGCTTTGGAGGACAAGGCATGCTTGGAGTAACCACAGCAATTTAGTATGTTTGAAGAACTGGCTGTGGGGTGTGGTGCAGAAGGAGATGAGACTTGGGAGGAAAGCAGGGACAAAGATCATGAAAGGTATTGAGTATCATGGCAAAGGAGTTTACTAGATTTTATCTTGGAGACATGGGAGAGCCACTGAAGGATTTTGAGCAGTATACTGATATGATCTGGTTTTTATGTTAGAAAAATCCAGTCTGGTGGAAGGATGGAAGATGGTTAGAGGGCAGAAGGTAGGAGGTGAGAAAGGCCAGTGAGGGTGCTTTCATAATATTTAGTTTGGGAGACAGAGAGGGAAAGAATAGGGCAGACGAGGAGAGATTTATGAAGTATCCAGGGCTTGGTAGTTGATTAGATGGGGGGCGGGGGGGCAAGGAAGAGGAAGGTTTCTGGCTTGGTCAGTTTGATATTTATCAAGATAGGGAAGACAGGGGTGCCGGCTGGCTCAGTCTGGGGAGCGTGTGACTCTTGATCTCAAGGTTGTGAGTTCGAGCCTCACATTGGGAGTAGAGAACTAAAACAAACAGAGAAGACAGAAAGAGGAATTGGTTTTGTGGGGAGGGGTTAAGAGGAAAGATGTGTTTGGTTTTGAGTATAGTGAGTGTAAGGAACTGCTGGAACATTCAGGTGGGAACGCCAAGAAGAACAGGGGCTCCACAGGTCTGGAGCTAAGAAGAACGTTCTGAGCTGGATGGAGATATTGATTTGGGAGTTATGCTGTGGGTGGGTGTGGTTAAGTAAGTGGGAGTAGAGTAGATGAGGGAGTAAGAGTAGAGTCGAGTAAGAAAAATGAGAAGACAAGACAGAAAATGAAAGAGGATCAGGCTGCAGACAGTAGGACAGTTCAAGCCTAAAGTCTTACAACAGGTGTCTCTCAAGAATACAGAGATTCTTATAGACAACCAGGATATCAGTTCTACATCAAAGAAAATCCACATTTCTTCAATAACATTCAAAATCTTGTCCGTGCTCAAATTCCCCAAACTGTATTTTTCAGATGTTCCTTAAAACCCAGGCCCCAATCAAGATTCTTTGATTGCTTTTGACTGTCACCTCTCCATTGTCTCTGTCTGAGAAGTCCCCCTACCTCCCTCTGTTGTCCGTGGCGCTGAGTGCTTTGAGAGTCTAGGTCAGTTGTTCTACAGGACAGTCCACATTCTGGATCATAGTTAGATTTAGGTCAGCCATTTCCAGCAGTTCACTGTAAGTGATGTTTTTACCTCCCACTGCATCATATCAGAAGAGATGCTAATGTCGAAGTCAGGCCCCTTTTATAATCAGATTTTTGACCTATATGTCTGAAACCATCCAAACTATTGCACTTGACAAAGACATAGATTTGGCTCCAAATGTTAGATTGATAGGTGGTCTTTTCTACAAAGTGATACATGTTCTAGGTCTTGCATCTTTGATATATAGCTTAAGTCAGCTTTGCAGCTGTTTATTCTGATGGTTTTTTCTTCAATTTTCCCATAGAAACCCGTGTTGCAAATAGCTTGTTCTGAGTGAGGCCTGGCCTGGCTCAGTGATATCCAAAGACTTTGGTCATGCTGGTTCACTGACATGGATGACTACTTTTCTTTCTCTCTCCCACAATTCTGGTTGATAAACCAATGTTTAAGGGATGGACAGAGAAAGAGTTGCCTGCTGAGAAGACCTAGAAGGAGAAGCCAGAGAGAGAGGAGGTGAACCAGGAGTGAGAGTAGGTTTAAATTAGTCAGAGCTTTTTCGGTGGTAAGTAACAGAAGCCAAACGGTGTTGGAGTCTTCTAGAAGAGTGAGTCAATGGGCAGGATTCAAGAAAGTAGGTACTTATGTGGGTGGATATTTATTGGAGTTAATTAATTTACAGGGAATGACCTTTGTTTCTTAAATGATCTTGAGCCAGAAGGCAGGGAAAGGGTGGTGTCTGGGTCTGGGATTCAGAATCTGAACTCTGAATTTCTTGTCCTATGGAATGATCTCGGCTCAGACTTTAAGATCTCCCATGCTTTCATTTTACAATCTGTAAAAACAAATAAGAGTTTCCACTTACGTTGTTGGGGGACTGTGTCTGTTGACAGTTCTGAGAGGTACCATGAGAACAATGTTGAACATATTATTGTTGAAGGGAGGGTTGGAAACCCTTCTAAGCCACTCCTGTGATCTGAATGTTCTCCAAGCTCTGATTTTGGAAGAACCGGTTTCTGAGAGAAAAGCTTAGCAGCATTCTTCAGAAAATCTTACTCAGGGACAACACTCATGCACCAGAGTGTATTGATTTTTGACTTAAGAGCATTTTTGGCAGAAGGGCATATATTTTTAAGCTACCTGGGACTTAGCTGTACTTTTACAAAAAAAATGTGTTTTTTTTTTTTTTTTTTTTTTACTTCTAAAAAATTGTGGCAGACTATACATCACCTAAAACTTCCTGTTTTAACCACTTTTAAGCATACAGCTCAGTGGCATTAAGTACATTCCCATTGTTGTGCTACGGACACTACCGTCCGTCTCCAAAATAGAAATGAAAGGAAATGATCTGTGTGTTGGCTTCAGGGATTCCTTCTGCGGGGATCTGTAGTGAGCTGGCAGGCTGAGGGACGCCTTGCTCCTGGGAAGCCTCTTACTTTTGGGGAATGGTTCTGAAAGGAAATGGAAAGATGTGAAGACAAGAGGCCCCCATTAAAGACTGACCATGTCGGGGTCCCCAGGAGTTAAGGACTTCTATCACAGCTCAGCCCGAAGGTTCTCGAAGCTACTGTTTGCTGACCGGCTAAGGTGAGTTTTATTTGGAGGGCCGAGAGTTCCCAGGTTTGCCTCGTGTCTGGAGCTCCCGTGGGCTTCGTGCTGAGGGACATGCTGGCAGCGACATCTCCGGCCGAATCAGTCACTTTCTGCAGCCCCCACGGCCACCGCACGGGAGCAGTAGGAGCAGCAGCAGGGTGGCTGGGAGCGGATGAAGCGGCACAGGGTCCGTCCTCAGGGAGCGAGGAGGGCACTGCCCCAGCCTGCTCACAGGAGAGAAAGGTCTCACCCGGGGCAGCTGAAGTCCATTTAACATCCTGTGGGAAACTCCCGCTTTGTCCCGTGCAATCTGAGACTGCTGTAGGGTGGGAGTGTGATGGTTAGCAGTTTAGAAATTTCAAGCATGCAACTCTGGTGGTCTTCACCTCTTTCCCCAGGATTCAGCCTTTCTTTGGCATCATTTGAAAGAGAGATACCGTCTTCAAAATGATTCACTCAACACCTGCTCCCTAATGACCTCCTTGTTCCACATGTGACCTTATCCATACTCACCCTGTTCTGTCATGTTCTGTCATGTTCTGCCTTGATGACAGATGTTAATGGGCTCACGGTTTACAGCCAGCTGCCCTGAAGGCCAACAGCAGCAAGGAGAGGCCGAGGTGTCCTCCTGACTGGGTCAAATGTCTCCTTTGGACTACTGGGTTGCTTTTCCCTTCGATGTGGAAATAAAAGCTTGCCCTTTATATTTGTGGGGAAAAGTCCCTGTGGTGTTGCTAGGGATGGAGTTGGGTGGCCTCATCAATCAAGGAGTCGTCTGCAAATGAGTTCAAGGTCACGGGGTCTGCACAGCCAGGACTTGACGGGACAGGGCACTACACTGTTCTCCTTGAACTCGAACACTGTTCTCCTTAACTCTCTGCTTCAGAGAGTGCCAGGACAGCCTGCTCCCGCACCAGCCAGTTGCCAGCCATGCACTGCTCCATGATACCATGTCAGATGTGGGCACCGAGTTCCCCTATTTCTCAGCTCTCCTCTGTAGCATGGGAAGCCTGGTGGTGGGATGTGACCTCCCTGTTCATCATCTATGTTGATTTATGAGAATCATGTAAGGAAATATACGGGACCCACAGTAGGAAAGGAAAATGTGGACAGAGCAAGATACCTGGTCAGTGGGTTGATCGGTGTGTCTGTCAGTCTGTGCATCTGTCTGCCTTTCTCCGCCTTCTTCCCTCATGTCTGTCTTTCTCATGGTTTCTCTCTGTCTGGTATCTTTCCATGTGTGTCTCAGTATTTCTTTCTTTCTGTCTTGTTTTTCCAAGCATATGCTCAGCTCCAACTGTGTGCCAAGTATGATGCTAGCTTCAGAGTCTAAAGGCAAATAAGACACTCTGAGTAATAATAGTAACAACATAACTGGTTTTGTTGCTAGCTGCCTAGCATATATCCGACTCTGTGTTAAGAGCTTTATGTCTGTTATTGCATTTGTTCCTCACAATAGCTGTATGTGATGGTTATGTTACTTGTTTCACAGATGAGGAGACTGAGGTTTGTGTAACTTGTAAGAGTTTTTATCTGTCTGATTTGTGAGTCCACGTTTTTTTCTGCTACCTTCATTTGCCTTTTAGCAGTGACTTTGAGTTCCTGGGGTCTTCAGGCTGCCAGTGGGAATGTTTTATGATATGGAATTGATTCTAGATTACTGGTCTGTTTCAGGCCTGGAAGCATTCTGTGGCTCTGAAATGTAATCGGGAGAGGGAAGTGGTGAGAAGGGAAGGAGAAGGAGAGAAGGAGACAGATATGGAGAGAGACGGCAGAGAGCCACGTAATGATGGAAGGACCTAAAGGTAAAAGGAACATGGGATGGAAGCAGACAGACATACTAAGTAAAATTTGCCCTGCTAAAAAGTCAGATCGTCTTGGTCCCGTCTTGCTCCTCCTCCTTCCCAGACCAGGTGCCATTTCCTAAGCACACTGGGCGCTCTCACAAGCTGGCACTTTTGATGATGTATCTTTCTGCCCAGGACACCATTCCCTTCACTTTCTTGACATTTCCAACTGCCAGAAACCCAGGAACTGGTTCTGGTAGCTTTCTCCAAAACCCACAGATAGGATGAGTGCTTCTCTCTTCTGAACACCCACATCTCTTTGGAAATACCCCTGTCGTGGCCGTTATTCCAATCTGCCTGATGAGAAGCAGGTGTCTGTCCCAGTAGACGGTGAGCTCTTTGCCGGTGGGCGGGCAAGCGTCTTAATCACTTTGTGCTCTTTCCAGCTAGGCACAGCCCCTGAAGAGTCCAGGAGCAAAGACTGAGATGGCCTTTTGCCATTTGTCCTGTTTTACAGCTTCCCTTCCTTTGCTAAGACATTACCACTAGAGCCCGACGGGCATGGGTTAGGCGTTTCCATCCCACGAGAAACCAGACAGGGCATGGTTGTAGATTAATTTTATATCTCATATAGGGCTTATATTACATCATGATAATATTTTCAGCCTTGTTACTTTGAAGTGCCTCTGGCACAGACTAGAAGACGCCCACTTGTCAAGTCCAAAGGAGGTAGGAAAATTTGTGCCTGGATACTGTCAGTGGTGTGGTAGGGAGGCGGCTCACCTGAAGAGACAGGTGCATCACAGGTGGTTGTCACCATGCTTGACTGTGGATACAGCTTGGTTGATTCTCCTTTTCTTTCTTTCTTTTCTTTCTTTCTTTCTTTCTTTCTTTCTTTCTTTCTTTCTTTCTTTCTTTTTCTTTCTTTTTTAAGATTTTATTTATTTACTTATGAGAGACACACAGAGAGAGGCAGAGACACAGGCAGAAGGAGAAGCAGGCTCCCTTTGGAGAGCCTGATGTGAGACTTGATCCCAGGACCCTGGATTGAGACCTGAGCCCAAGGCAGACACTGAAGCACTGAGCCACCCAGGCATCCTTAGTTCACCTTTTCTGACTCGGGGGATCTTGACTGTTTATTTGGACTTTAAAAATGTTGAATATTTAAGGAGAGAACACCAAAGTTAGAAGTCTGATAAACTAATATAAGTCCTACCTAATTATTCGTTACTATTGAGTAGAAAAAAGAGACTTCACTGTAAAAACTCTTCAGACCAATGTTTCAGAGTTCAGAACCTCTTGCAAATTAATTTGTAAGAAGAATGTGCTTATCATTTCTGAGGTTTTTGGGAGAAGGGAGACTGCCACGATATTGGGACAAAACTGTCCCTGAAACCAGGATATAGTGTGGTCACAGTTCAGAGCAAGTGCTTGGGAAATGCTTGCTGAACAGCATAAGTTTATGTTGCTTAAAAATGTTCCTTATGACAGATTGCGATGTCTACCATTTTGGTAAGAGATGAGGAAAGGCCTGATTTAAGCTGAGGAACTAGTTTTGCATGGCTTGAAGTTGAACTTCTTAACATTTCACCATTTCATTACTCCACAACTTCATGTGTCTGAATCACAGGCTGATTCAGATTCTGGGAAGGAATTTAAATTCCTGGACCCACTGTGAACTCTGGGCATGTAGGTGGCAACTATGGTGCTCCACTAATTTGGCCTTGACCAAGTTCAGCCCAAGAGCCTAGGGCTCCGGTGCAGGTTTAAGAGTTGAATGGTTTGAGGTCTCCCTTCCCCCTTGATCAACTGAAGAAATAATATGAGACCCTTCTCCCCTCGACCAGTTGAAACTCTATACTAGATCCGAGATCTGCTGAGAACAAGTTCTCATCTCTTTGGTTTGAGCTCAGTTTTTGGTCTTTAGTTGGTCTTAGTAGAGTGAACGCCCATTGCTTCTGTCTATGGGGCTTCTGTTTTGTGGGAGGGGAGTGGTGGGAAATCTCCAGGACTTTCTGTCATGTTTCATGAGAGTTGCTGGTAGCCCTCAAGGTTTGGAGAACCTCAGGGTGAGCTTCAGCCAGGTTGTTCTGGGCAGTGACTCATTGAGCAACTTTGTGTTCAAACTTGTCATTAGCCCTTCACTTACCAACTGTCTTTTGAGGTTGGATGTGTCACTGGGCTGGCCAACTTGGCTTAGTCAAAGGGTGACTTTGATGATGATTTAGCTTCTGAATCTGTACTTGTCACTTGCCAGGTTGCTTGTGCCATGCATGAAGTGAAGGCTGCTGGTGGCAGGGGCTGCTTTTCCTGGGAGTCCTGGAAGTCCTAACATGGTGTGCAGCAAAGCAGGAGCTGTGGATGAGGATTAAGGCTGGGGTCACAGGAAACAGATTAGTGTGAGAACAGGAGCTCTTGTCTCAGGCTCCTGGGGCTCAGGCCCCCTGGTTCTGATAGGCCTCACAGGCTCTCTGACCCTCAGGAAACTTACCTGTGATTATAACACACACCTCACAGGGTTGTGAGGGGAGAACCAGTGAGATACCTGTGAATAGCGGTGCTGCAGGGGCTGAGCTGGGTGGGAGTACTTCTTTCTTGCTGTTTGGGTGCGTCAGCATGTACTGTCTATGGTGTGTGGTGCCATCCTTGGTGCCAAATAGAAGGAGCTGCATGGGGTGGTCTTTTAGGAATTCTCAATTTAAACAGATTTATTTATTTTTTAAAATTTAAATTCAATTTGCCAACATATAGTATAACACCCAGTGCTCATCCCATCAAGTGCCCTCCCTAGTACCCATCACCCAGTTACCCCATCCTCCCGCCTACCTCACCTCCAGCAACCCTTTGTTTTAAACAGATATTAAAAAAAAAACCAACATATTTTTCGTGCACTTGAAGCAAAGCTTACATAGATACACATAAAACAGTGCATACATGTTTCTTTTTCAGTGCATACATATTTAAACAATAGGTTCCTGAACAAAAAATTACATTTTGTATTTTGGCGAACAGGAAATTGCACTGTTTGGGAGACAGATCTTCATGTGGCTGCAAATGAGTCATTGGAGACTTCAGGACCCAGAAGGAAATCTGAGGGCTCTTTGGTTAATCAAAGACAGAGAAGTTGTAAAATGAGGTAGAGGATGTCTCATACTAGTACTTTCCTAAAAGCCTGGAGAACCCTTAACCTACAAGATTTTCTGGGATATAAGGGGTCTGTGCTCAAAAAAGGGTTGGAAATAAAATTGGGTTACTTATGTCACTTTATGTCTGCCTTTGGCTCAGGTCGTGATCCGGGGTCCTGGGATCGAGTCCTGCATCTGTCTCTCCTCAGGGAGCCCGCTTCTCCCTCTGCCTATGTCTCTGCCTCTCTCTCTGTGGCTTTCATGAATAAATAAATAAATAAAATCTTTAAAAAAAAAGAAAAAGAAAAAGAAATATCGCTTTACTCTGTAGGTGTGTTCCCCCACACAGGACAATGCATATTAAATATATGAAGATTTCTGAGTCATGTGATAGCAAGAAAACTTCGCATAACCGAGCTTCTAAAAACTCATTTGAATAAGAGATCTTTTCCAGGTGTCTTCTATTTAGAGCCAGTGGGCAAAGGTTGAGAAATGCAGTTTTAACTGTTGGGTGTGGTGTGAGGTTGTTTGTGTAAGATTGAGTTGTAAGTGGGTCTTCCTGGAAAATTCTCGAGAGAAGTAATATAGATGGAAATTATATGGCCTTATGAATAGGGTTTTATCCTTGCTTAAAATTTTTCTCATTTCTTCACCTTTTTCTTATGAACCATTTCAAACAAACATACAAATTGAGAGATTAGCGCAATGAACTCGGAAGTTATAGACACAGTGTAACACCTCCCTTTTGATGTTCAAATTGCACTAAATTTGGCCAGTGGGAAACCCTTCAAGCTGGCTTTTTAAAAAGTAAATCTTTAAGGGGCGCCTGGGGGGTTCAGCCAGTTAAGCGGCTGACTCTTGTTTTCAGGGCAGGTCATGATCTCAGGGTATTAAGATCGAGCCCCACATTGTATGGTTCTGCACTGGGCGTGGAACCAGCTTGAGATTCCCTCTCTCCCTCTCCCCTCCATCTCCAAAAGAAAATAAATAAAAATAAAAGTACAATTTTTATTTTTATTTTTATTTTTTTTAAAGAGCATTTTATTTATTTATTTATTTTTTTAATTTTTTTATTTATTTATGATAGTCACAGAGAGAGAGAGAGAGAGAGAGAGAGAGAGAGAGAGAGAGAGAGGCAGAGACAGAAGCAGGCTCCATGCACTGGGAGCCCGATGTGGGATTCGATCCTGGGTCTCCAGGATCGCGCCCTAGGCCGAAGGCAGGCGCCAAACCGCTGCGCCACCTAGGGATCCCAAAAGTACAATTTTTAAATAAAATTTTAACATATAGAGCAATACACATAAAAAATCAAGCCTGTAGTTCATTTTTTTTTCACAGAGGAAATACCTGTGGAACTAGTTCCCAAATCAAGAAATAGAACATTGCCAGCAGCCCAGAGGCCCCATCACACCCTCTTCCTATCACTACTGTCCCCTACCAGGGTAACCACCAGTCTTCTTCTTCTTTTTTTTTTTAATATTGTTTTTCACTTTATTTAAAAGAGAGAGAGCACAAGCTTTGGGGAAGGCAGAGGAACAAGCAGACTCTCCACTGAGTGGGGAGCTTGACGTGGGGCTCAATCCCAGGACCCCGGGATCATGATCTGAGCCAAAGGCAGACCCTTAACTGACTGAGCCACCCAGGTGCCCGCCAGTCTTACTTCCAAGCCTGGTTGTCCAATTTGCCTGTTTTGGAATTTTATATACATGGCCTCATACAGCATACTTATGTCTGGCTTCTTTGAGTATCGCTGTGTTCATGAGATTCATCTGTGATGTGTGTAGCTCGCAGGTCTTTGTTTTTCATTGCTCCTTCAACTTATTTATCCGTTTTAGTACAGGTGGACATTGGGATGTTTCTGGGTTCTACTTCAGTAATGCTGCTATGAACATTCTGGTACTTGTCTTTGGGGATGGGGGACACATACCTCAGAGTGGAATTGCTTGCTCAGAGGGTATGTTCAACTGTATTTGATAATATCAAACAGATTCCCCCTATTTTCTTTGCTATGACTGTGTTGATGTTTATGGATTTCTTTTACTTTCCTGGCAAAGGTGTTCTGGGCTCATCTTGTAATCTTGTATGCTCTCTGCCTGAAATCTTTATTTTATTTTATTTTTTAGATTTTATTTATTTGAGACAAAGAGAAAGAGAGCGAGCGAGAGCAAGCATGTGCACACATGCACAAGCAGGGGGAGAGGCAGAGGGAAAGGGAGAAGCAGGCTCCTCACAGAGATGGAGCCTGATGTGAGACTTGATCCCAAAACCCTGGGATCATGACCTGAGCTGAAGACAGTTGCCTAACCCATTGAGCCACCCAAGCACCCTTCCTTCCCACTCCCTGCCCCATTCTTTTGAATTGAGAATAGTATTTAAAGGCCATGTCTGGGTGTTGTGCTCATGGCTATTGAGATGTCATTGCTTTCAGTTCCTTCTACCGGACAAAGCAAGGGAATATACACTAAAAAAAAAAAAAAAAAAAAAAAAAATCATGTGTTTGAACTGATAATTTCAATTCAATTTAACATTAGAGGTTTTTTTCTCCCCCCTCAAAAAAAAGGATTTTTCTTTTCTGCATTCATCTCTTTTGTGTTGAAAATCATAGATCCTGGGCAGCCCGGATGGCTCAGCGGTTTAGCGCCACCTTCAGCCCAGGGCGTGATCCTGGAGACCCTGGATCGAGTCCCACGTCAGGCTCCCTGCATGGAGCCTGCTTCTCTCTCTGCCTGTGTCTCTGCCTCTCTCTCTCTATCCGTGTCTCTCACGAATAAATAAATAAAATCTTAAAAAAAAAAAAAGAAAATTGTGGATCCTTATAACATCAATATGTTTTATTTGCTTTACATTTACATGAAACAGTTGAAAAATTGCAACGCTAGTACTCTTGACAACAATATCATATGCGTAAAGTATGTATGAAGCTTCAGATTTCTTTGGAGTTTTGTCTTTTGTGAGCAACCTTGATATTAAATTGAATGGTTTAAATCTAGTGAGGAAGATGAGGAATTTATCCAGGGGTTGCAGAAGGTGAGTGTTGTGCTTGGAATACTGATCGTGGCACTTGGCCCTTCGAGACAATTACTGTTGGCAAGCTCCCACTCTCTGTGCCCCCCTCTACTTTCTCTAAATCACTTCTCAAGGTTCTCAAGGTGTCCCTGGGGAGGGATGCACATCTAGGGGTGTGTTTCCTTCTCTCATTTAGAGGCTCTATGGTTGTCACCCATCCTCTAGGTCCTCACCTTCTGTTGTGATGGTTCATTTTGTGTGTCAACTCCGTCAGGCTCTGGTGCCCAATTTTTGGTCATATATCAGTCTATATTTTGCTGTAAAGGCATTGTTTTCTTTTTTATGATATGACTATCATTTAAATCAGTAGACTTTGAGTAAGGCAGATTACCTTACTTAACATGGTAGGCCTCATCCAATCAATTGAGAGTCTTAAGGGAAAATTCTCAGATTCCTTGTAGAGGAAAAAATTCTGCTTCCAGACTATCTTCAGACTCAAGACATCAACTTATTGCTGGAGTTGCCAGCCCACCCACTGGATTTGGGATTTGCTAGGCCCCACAAAGGTAGGAACCAGTTCCTTAAAATCCTCACTCCTCTACACACACACATACACACACACATGCACACATACACACACGGTTCTGTTTCTATGGAGAACTTGACTAGACCAATGGTTATCTTAAATTTCAGACAAAAATGGTTGGGAATCTCCGCTGTGTGGCCCATCCTGTCAAAGCAAGATGACCAGCAGATGGTTATCATTCAGACAGAAGAGGAAAAGAGCAGGATGACAAAGGGCCCTGCTGAGGGAGTGAGTGCATGGAATGGTGTGCAAGAACCTGTTTCCACTCCCACTCAGAACTTGGGTAATGTAGTTACCAGTACACAGCAGGTGTGACCTTTGTTTGACTTGGAACCAAAGTATCCTCCTGGATCAGGAGCAGCCTGAATTAACCTGCTTTGGTGAGAAGAGAAGAGGCTCTCTGTTGCCCTTACATGCCTCGCAGATTTATGGTTCCTGTCAGCAGCTCTCAGATGGGCCAGGCTGTGTGCACAGTGGGCTTCTCCTGCCTGAGAAGCACTACCCCTCAGCAGAGGGAGAAGGTGGTGTTTCCCAGAAGCTTATTGTTCTCTTTGCTTAAAGATTAAAGGCCAAGCCAGTTGTTATAAGAGGCAGGTATAGAAAATTCTATATTTCTATTCTGAATTTTCTTAGCTCCTCCTCCTTAGTCCCTCTTTCACCTTATCCCTCCCCAGGATGAGACTGGTACAGCAGAAGAAAACCCAGAATATTGAGAAACATAATGCATTGAAGTTATGCCACGAGAGAGTAGTATAAACAACAGAAAAGATTATTTTCTAAGGACACTCCCTTCTGGGATTAAAAGGCACCTCCAGTGATAGCCAGTAACTGCCACTGTCTTTCCAGAAGGGAGCTGGACACTGTGGGATAGGCAGACTCGAGTGGGAAGGGACCAAGGGGAAGTGGAGGAAGAGAAGAGTGATCAGAGAGGGAAGAGACCCCAGTACACATGTGACTGGAAGGAATCAGGTGACAATGTTTTGCACCATCTTCTGGACACCATGCTTTTCTGTAAACATTTATTAAGAGGATTCCCCTCAGTAATTGACTGAACCCACACACCCTCCTACAAGACATAACCAAGGAGTGACATCGATAACCAGTCAAGAGGAAAGCTACTGTAATCCCGCAGGAGTTGAAATCTGGTTCGTGTGCTCTACTTAGGTTGGGTTTGACAGAGTATCACGAAGAGTCGAAATGTGACCCCTAAATTCCATGTTCAGGTTCCAAATTCTGGCTCTGCTCCAGAGCTGTGTGCAATTTAATCAGTTACATAATCTCTCTGAGCTTCAGCTTTTACACTTTTGTTTTTGTGAGCTCTATTGTGTATCTGACAATTTTTTTGGGGGGGGGTTATATTTTGCAACATTTGCAAATGATCTTAATTGCCATACTACCCAGATTGAGAAGTCCCATCTTGTTCAAACTTTGGTGAAGTGAAAGTTTGAAAATATTTTAGAAGCATTAGATGGTAAATGGAAAAATAATTGCACACTACACATGGTTATGCATTTCAGATAGTGCAACATAGTTGGTGATTCTCATTATATAGTGTCATCTTTACTGTTCAGTTTTAGAAAAGAGAAATAATACAAGTTTTTATAACTTCCTCTGTGACCTTGCCCCCTCATTGTTTTTCCCACCAGATCTCAGGTTCCTCATTTGCTGCTGCGTCTTTTGCCCTGGCAAGAGGCAGTTTCCAGCCTTGTAGAGTCTCTTCCTCGTCCCAGGCTGTAGTTCAGAAACATGTGCGCACATTGTCTGGGATTGTCAGATTGAAGGAGCAGCTGATGAGACGCTGTCACCCCAGAAGAAGCCTCTGTGTGAGCAGGCCTCTTGTTCATTGGGTTCTGCTTGGACCACTAAGCTAATGTGAGGCTTAAAGTCCCAGAGCCCTCAATTCCATGCAGTCAGCCCTGCTTCCTCCACTCTGTGCAGACAAGAAGAGCAACAGGGAAGAGATGATGCCTCTGAAACATCGTAGCAATTTTGCTGGAGTTTGCTTTTTTCTATGGACAATGCATGGGAGGTACCTAGTTTTTTAGGCCCTAATCCTGGACCTAACATTTTTTTCTTTCGGATTATTTTCTCTGTCCTCATGCACCATTTTTCACCTTCTGTCACTAGAAATTTTCTTTGTCGATTGGCCCTCTTTTCTCTCTTCTCTCTATAAAAGCCAAGGCCATTATGTTAAGTCTTCAAGGACACAATATGGAGATTTAATCAATTAATTCCTTTATTGAAGAGAATCAGTGATTTGGATCAGTTTTGTTGCTTTCTGAGTGTCTGACTTGATGTTGAAATGGAGATAGGCAAACCTGGAGAGAAGGACCATGAAAATGTCCTTCAGATTGGTGTTTTTTAACCATTTCACTCAGCGTTTGTGACGTGTGTTGCTTCTGTTCACACAGAGGACAGACTATGCACTTTGGCTGTTGAGAATTGCTGCTCTTCACACATTAGATAACTACGGGGACCTCTGGGTAATGTCAATGTTGAACTCTCCAAGGAGTGTCAGAAGAGCTGATAATTCAGTTTTTGGATTAAAGCAGCTTCATGTGTTTTAGATACTGCTTATCCACATTTCAGTGAAGATGTAGAAGTCAGACTTGTGTCCTCATTCACATTCGCTTGATGGAAGATGGACTAGTCAGGAATCTTCTTATTGTGAATGATCCTAAACCTCAAACAAATTAGCTTAGACAAACAAACAAAAGACTTTGTTGTCTCTTGTCACTGAGAAGATCACAGGTAAATCTCCTTCAGGTGAGCTGTGAGTCAGGACTCAAAAGGATGTTCTACTTGGTTCCATGCTTCCATGTTGATTCCTCCTAAGGCTCCATGTAATGGGTCCTGGAGTCTTTAGGTTCCTATCTTTTTGACAGCCTTTTTTTTTTTTTTTTTTTAGTGTTTTATTTATTTATTTATTCATGAGAGACACAGTGAGAGAGGCAGAGACATAGGCAGAGGAAGAAGCAGGCCCCCTGTGGGAAGCCCGATGTGGGACTTGATCCCAGGATCCTGGGATCACAACCTGAGCCAAAGGCAGATGCTCAACCACTGAACCACCCAGGTGCCCCTCTTTTTGATGTCTTGTGGAGGATAAGAGAAAGCTTTTCCCCCCTCTTGAGCCTAGCCGATGTCTCCTCCACTGAGGAAATTATTGTGGCCAAGAGAATGTGCTAGGCTAATTGCCTTGGAGGTGGGACATGTACTCACCATGGAGCCGGGCATGGAGCAAACCTCATCTGGCAGCCATGGACTTAGAGTGGGTGGGCTCTCCGGAGAAGCATTGAGGAGCCGTGACAAAAGCTGGGGAAGTAGATGTGGGAGGCAAAAATAGAGGGACAAACACATCCATTTCGTGATTTAGTTGGCTACAGAGGAAATAACAGGTTTTCTCAGAAATGAATGTGGAACATGCTTAAGGCTTGTTGGACTATTCTGAGACCCCAAGACTTTGGACAACCTGAAAAAAATGCAAAAGCAGATGTTATTGGTTTTATTTTAACCGTTAAAAGAATTTCCCCTTGGAGCATTCATTTGTTTATTGCACTACTATTTAGTAGGTGCTTACTAGTGTCAGGCCCTCAGTGGGACATTGGAGGCGGAGTGAACAGCACTACTGCAAACACAAATACAGTCACAGTGTTGACTCCAGAGTAGCCTGATCATTAGCATCAGTCTGGGAATTATTTTTAATTAATCATATTTTTAAAAATCAAGTTACACACGTGCTGTAGTGCACATGCCTTCAGTATGCAGCTCCAATCTACTGAATCACGATCTTTGTGAGATTTTTACATCTTTGATATATGAAGGAATGGATTTCTCCCTAGCTGGGATTCAGGAACTCCATCCACTTAAAAATAGAAAAAAAAAAAAAAAAGCTTCAGGATAAGATTCCTTGCCACCAGAATTGTTCCTGTTCTGCCCTGACTGTTGGTCATTGTCCTCCCCGAATGATTCTAATTCCAGTGGTGTCCTTGTGTCAGGGGAGATGAAAGCAGGGCTCGCCCCCTGCAAGGCGGGTTCACAGTGGTCATTTCCAGGGCACCGGGGCCACTCACCCCACGTGCAGCGCTTTCCCAGCACCGTGCTTCAGGCAGCCACCGTGCAGGAATCGGAGCTGGCGTGCAAGATGAAAACGGTTTGCCATTTCTGGTTTTCCTAGCTGTCAACAAGAGAACATTTCATTGCCCTTGAATCTCAGAGATGAATAAAGTGGCGAATGTTGTTCCTCTCCTTGTGTCGGTGAGCTCACTGTTTCTACAGGGGTTTCTTTTTGTTGGCAGCACTTATCAAACAGGAGGCAGGATGGACATCAATGTGAGGTTGCCCAGATGGAGAGAGGTCAATGCTGCTTTCAGTGTCTGTAATCTTTTCATAGGCGGGAGGGAGGATGCTCCAGAAAAGAAATTTAATTCCTTTTAATTCTCAGAAAGTTGCTTGTAGAAATGTTAAGACCTTTATTTATTTAAAGGATTTTATTTATTTATTCATGAGAGACACACAGAGAGAAGCAGAGGGAGAAGCAGGCTCCCTGCAGGGAACCTGATGTGGGACTCGATCCCGGGACCCCAGGATCATGGCCTGAGCTGAAGGCAGACACTTAACCACTGAGCCACCCCGGCGTCCCAAGACCTTCGTTTAACCATAATTTTATTGTCAGCCTTATAAGTAAATTTAAAGGATAGAGAATCACCCTCAACGCCATCTAAAATATCAATATCAATAATGTAGATAAAGAAAGTTGATTTTAAATAATAAAAAATACCAACCCCTTTGTCAAAGATATACCTGAAATCCACTCACAGTGTTCTTTCCATGATTCTATTACTTAAGATGTTTAGATTTTGATGAAAAGTCAGTATGGATCATGTTTTCTCCACTTTTATTTATGCAGTTATATATGGAGAAAGGATCCATTGGGAAATTATCTTTTCAATTCAGATATTTTTCTCTCTGAATTAAGCAATTGACTCCTGACTGGTCTTCCTGCAGTTGGTTCTGTGCACCATGGTCAGACTTTCTTTTTTCTTTCTTCCTTCCTTCCTTTTCTTTCCGTTTTTAAAAGATTTTATTTATTTGACAGAGAGAGAGAGAGAGAGAGAGAATGAGAGCACACAAGCAGGGGGAGGGGCAGGAGAGAGGGAGAAGCAGGAGCTTCTGAGCGTGGAGCCAGAAACAGGGCTCAATCCCAGGACCCGGAGATCATGACCTGAGCTGAAGTCAGATGCTTAACCTACTGAGCCACCCAGGTGCCTCTGTGGTCAGATTTCTAAAGGGGAGATCCTGTGGATCACGTCGTTGCCTTGCAGTAGCCACTGCCCTATCACTCATTTCTTCGTTCTCTGCTTTGTTGTCTTGATAGTGCTCATCACACGCTGAAATTATTGTTTTTTTCTTTTCTGACTCAGAGACAGAGTCAGATAGAAAAATGAGAGTGAATGAATGTTTAAAACCCCTCGGAATAAAGTCTCTTCTACTCACAGCACAATCTGACCCTTGCTTCTATGGCCTCTCGTTCAGAGCCTGTTCCAGCCCCGGTGGGACTACATTCTGGTTCCTGTGGAAGCGTGTCTTCTCTGGTTCTCTTTCATATATTCTTCTCCACTTCTAGAATGTTTCTTTCCCAGTTGATTCCCTCTCACCCTTGACACAGTTAGGACCCCTTCCTGTGAGCTCTCTGGGCTTCCTGCATCCCGGGAATGCTGTATTATCTGTGCCCATGTGTTTGGCCGGATTCCTCCAGTAGGTGTCAAGTTGGAAGAAGGGCCTGCTACCTCTCTGATGGGTCTTCAGAGGCTGCAAGAGAGCCTCGCATGTAGATATTTGTTGAACCAATGAAGGAATGAATCAAGTACCTGCAAGTTGCTTAGAAGTGATTCCACTTTTGCTAACTGGAAGTAACATGATAAATTGTGTTTTCTTTATCACAACTATTCTGCCAGAAAGCAGGATAAGGGAAAGACCAGAAATCCAGGACCTGGAGAAATAATTTTCCCAAAGCTGGATCTGTAATAAACAGGTGAAGTGGGAGCCTGGTTGGTGATCAGGACATTTGCATTTACTTCCTCATTCTTTCTGCTGCATTGCAGGATTTCTAAAGCATTGAGGGTAGATTCCAAAAATACTCTCAGGGTAGGAAAAAAATGCAAGTAATTCCTTTTGGGTCTAAAGGTTTTGTGATTCTATACTTCCTGATTTGTTATTACCATCAATTAGGCAGAACTAATTAATCTGAGCTGAAATGAGGTGTAGCAGGTCAGATCTTTATCGGCAAGATTTGTGGGCTTCCTACTCTCGTTCATTTGAGGGAGGGAAGGCAATGTTCATGAGGGAGTCAACTGGATGCTGGGGATGTCTTGGTCCTTATTACTAGAGGACTGTATGGCCAGGGCCCAGCTCTCAGGAATGGGGCCGGAGCCAAGAAAATATTTGAGGGGACTTGGTTGTTAGTCAGAGTGACAGTCATCAGATTAGGCTCCCTAGATGGGCTAATTATAAATCATTCATTTGGGAACTAAACTGGACACAGAGATGGGGTGACTAGGAAATTTAGTTGGCAAGAATTACACCAGAGACGAATCTTAGAGAAGGGACTATCAGGGCCTAAAATGGTTTGTTTGGAAGAATCTGAAGCTTTTCCACCACAGCTCTCACACGCCCATAGGCACAAAGGGCTTTTAGAGACATTCCCCCCCACGTACATTCCATGTGTCGGAAGCTCTGTGGAGCCTTGCGCTGAGAGGAGTCATGAGTCCCCAGAACAGTGTCCCTGGAGGTCCTCACACTTTAAATGTTGGGGCACTGTGGCTGTGTCTGTTGTTGAGAACCTGGGGGACTTATGGCCACCTTTGTTTTATTTATTTATTTATTTATTTATTTATTTATTTATTTATTTATTTATGATTTTATTTATTTATGTTTTCATGAGAGACAGAGACATAAGCAGAGGGAGAAGCAGGCTCCATGTGGGGAGCCAATGAGGGACTCGATCCCAAGACCCCGGGATCACACTCTGAGCTAAAGGCAGACGCTCAACCACTGAGCCACCCACGTGTCCCTCCACCTTTGTTTTAAAAATGTGATTTGGAATACTCTGGAACAACTGCCCTTAGCGTCAATGATGAGGGAAGGTTGTTGGGAAAACCTGACTGCCGGGAGAATCCTTCTGGACTTTTGGTCAGATGGGCATAAGAGGACTTTTTAGTAGCCTAGTCGGTCTAAGAAATTGGACTAGAAAGATTCACGAATTTCTGGGCATTGTCTAAAATTAAATCTGTGGAGAGATTACGGCAACAAGTCATCTTTAATTTGGCTTTCATACTTAATTTCCTTCTAGTCAAGATATGGATTGATAGAGAGTCTTGATTAATATCAGAAAATTGGGAATGTTGGAGATGATGGATTTTAGCTCATGGATTTTTTTTTTTTTAATTAAATACAGGGACCGAATTACCCTCAATAAATAAAAAACAGCCAAATTTTCACTGATCTCCTGAACTGGGCTAATTGCTCTCATGGGGCTGATTTTAGCTTCTAGAGTCTGTGAATTGCCAGAGGCAGTAGTTTTAGATGTGGGGCCAGTATCTTTTCCCAGAGGAAAAGGCTGAACTAAGGGGAATTTTGAGGGGTGAAGGGATGGCTAATGCCTTTTTCACCGGGAGCGCTGCTGGTTAGGCCTCTGCTGGAGGACCCTGCCTTTCCATCCCCTGGATCCCACACTTGGCTTGTGCGATGAGGTTTGTATGATGTTTATCTATAAGAAAGAGATCTGCAGTTAGCTAGATTATATGCAGAGTATTCCCCAGCCATTTTCAGGCCCCAGGACAAGTAAAGTCTGTAGGCACCTGTTACAAGGACACCCTGTGGGCCTGGCAAACTGGAATCTGAACCCTGGGTGTAGCATTTGAAGGGCAAGACTCTTCCCTGCTCATGGGAAGTTTTCTTGTAAAAGTGGGATCACTGGTTGGATTCAGACCTGGGTTGCAGTAGGTCAGAGCTCTCATTTATATTGTACACCATTGTAACAATTACCTGTAATGCTTGGGTCCCTTCAACTTATTCACCACCATCCACTACTCGAGTGTCAACAGGTAATGAATCTACTCAGGATTTTCAAAGTTGTGACACTTTGGAGAGGGGTGCAGCCCAGGAATCTGTATTTACATCAAACCTTCCAGAGTTCTTTTTTTTTAAATTTAATTTAAAAAAAATTTTTTTTTTAATTTAAAAAATTTTAAAGATTTTATTTATTCATAGAGACAGAGAGAGAGGGGCAGAGACACAGGCAAAGGGAGAAGCAGACTCCATACAGGAAGCCTGACATGGGACTTGATCCAGGGTCTCCAGGATCACACCTGCGGCTGCAGGCGGTGCTAAACCGCTGCGCCACCAGGGCTGCCCTCCAGTAGTTCTTAAAGCAAAAGTTAGAATGGATAGAAAGGAAATCTCCCCTGCTTCTCTCTGAGCTTTCAGGTCTGAAAGACAGAAGGAGTCCTTTTCAGCAAACCTCTGGATATATTAATCTGTGTGCATCTGCATTTAATACCCTTTTGGTCAGGGACATGAAGGAAAGCTGCAAAGGGTGTAGCTTTTCAGAATGTGAAAAACAAGTTGTGTTGGGACACCTAGGTGGCTCAGTGGTTGAACGTCTGCCTTCGGCTCAGGTCATGGTCCTGGGGTCCTGGGGTCCTGGGATTGAGTCCAGTATCCAGGTACCCGCAGGGAATCTGCTTCTCCCTCTATGTCTGCCTCTCTCTGTGTGTCTCTCATGAAGAAGTATATACAATCTTTAAAAAAGAAAAAAAGAAAAACAAGTTGTGTTAAAGTATGACATTCTTGGCTCCCCCAAATCTCTGAGTATGGCCCTCTCTTTCCTCCTGCCATTTGCGTAGATGGTCTGATCAGCAGCCGTGTTGCCAGTTGGTGCAGGAGGGGCCGAGAAGGGGCAGTTTGTCAAGTCATGTGTTTTGCACACGCTGAGATTTTGGGGCCCAGCCTGGGTGGCCTTGAGGACTGAAGGCTGAGCTGGTCCCAGGCAGGGAGGAGGCGGTGGGGAGGGGAAGGACAGCCTCTAATTCTGGGGAGGCCTGCTGCTCTGCTGCCCATAGTGGAGTATTCTCACAAGGCGCTCTAGGCCCACTGTAAGAGACGAGGATCACCTTGGGAGGTGGGGGGGTTGTACCAAAAGGGGACCGGATGTGCAGGAGAGTTGCCCTGGTTAGGCTCAGGTATAAGAAAGAACAATCAGGATACATAGAGAATCCACTCCAGGCTTTCATCTGAGGTTTCAGTTCCTGCTATGGCATTCCCATATGTGACTGTCTCGGTTCCTGGTGGCCCACCTTGAAGAACCATTTCAAACTAGTCGTTCTCCTGAATAATAAAAATCTTTTTTTAAAAAAATATTTTTATTTATTTATTCATGAGAGACACACAGAGAGAGACAGAGACACAGGCAGAGGGAGAAGCAGGCTCCTTGAGGGGAGCCTTATAATGCAGGGCTTCATCCCAGGACCCAGGCATCACGACCTGAGCCAAAGGCAGATGTTCAACCACTGAGCCACCCAGGTGTCCCTGAATAATAAAAGTCTCATTAATGCTTTGCTGAAATCGGGTCTATCCTATTTCTCAAATCTGTTTGTTTAGAAGATCCCTTTAGAATTAATATAATTAGGTATGGCCTATTCTTAGTAAATCCAAGCTACCAGCCACCGTGGCCTCCTTTCCTATAAAGGAGCTCAGTATACTGGTGACGAATTGTGGGGTCAGAACTTCCTGGGTTGAAACCCCAGCCCCATTACTTAAAGGGAGAGTACCACCCCCCCCCTTATGCCCTGGGGAAGGGGTGATGGGTCACATGTCACAGTGCCTGTCACAGAACCCAGTGAGGGTTAGCTGTCTTGTTATTTTGTAAGATCTTGCAATTCCTTCATTAAATAATTTGCTCTAGATGTTACCTGGGACAGCTACCAAGTCCTGTAGTTTGCTGACTGCATTCTTTGTGATTTCTCAAATGCTGCCCTTCCAGGGGAGACAGCACACACAGTCTCAGCCCAGTGGGGTCCCAGCAGGGGGTGGGGAAAAAAACGTTTCCCCCTGGTCACGCTGAGATGCCACAGGGGAAAGTGCAGGTGCTTTAGGCAGATCACTGTGGCTGCATAAAAGCAAACTGCTTTCAGTAGGTCTAAACGTTTCACCAACCATAGCGAGAACCAAAAACAGAGACAACAAACTGCACCCTGAGATAAATCAGAGATAAGAGAGTCACACTGACTGGCCTGGTCCTCTAAATACAAAAACATGGACTATTTCCTGCCACCCTGGCTCCAGAACAAAAATAGTGTTATCCCTGGTTTTTGCTAAGTTGCTGGCTGGAGATACGTCAGGAGGTTTGTGAATGTAAGGGAGGTAGGAGAGAGCTGTTGTTTCTCACCATGCAGGGACTAATATTGTATTTTTTTCCTTTAAGTCTTTGTTATGTTTTTTATTTGGTGAGCCAATCCTTTTGAAGTCTGATTCCCTTGCTGTCTTTGAAGGAGAACTTTTCTTTCTTTCTTTCTTTCTTTCTTTCTTTTTCTTTCTTTCTTTCTTTCTTTCTTTCTTTCTTTCTTTCTTTCTTTCTTTCTTTCTTTCTTTCTTCTTCTTTCTTCTTTCTTCTTCGCTTTCTTTCTTAAGGATGAGGGGGAGGAGGAGGGAGTCTTATTGAGTCGTATATGCGGCTTATTGCGGAAGGAGGAGTCTGTCGGCTTGTTATGAGTATGAGTATGGTTGGAGTGGGGGAGGAGGTTAGGAGTAGCTTATGCGTCTTCTTTTCTTCCTGCCTTCATTCGTTTCCTTCCATTCTCTTCCTTCCTCCTTCCTGTCCTTCTTCCTTCCTTCCTTCCTTCCTTCCTTCCTTCTTTCTAAATACTTTTTTCCTCTGAATATTCCTTTGACACTGTCATGCCTGGGTCATCTTAAAATGCAAAATCTCAAAGATGTCTTGTCTGGGCCTCTTTGTTACTAGGTTATGATTTTTAAACAGTTGATTTTGAAATACTACTAGACTTACAAGAAGAGGCAAAAATAATAGAGTGAGTTCCCATATACCCTTTATTCAACTTCCCCTAATGATGAACATGTTATATTACCCAGTCAGGAAATTGACATTGGTATTAGCTCAATTACAGACTTCATTCAGATTTTTATCAGCTTTCATGTATACTATTTTTTTTTTGGAGGGAGGATGTGGGTATATAATTCTATGAACTATTATCACATGTGTAGATCTGAGGAAACAATGACACATCCAAACTATTTTATCACCACGAAGAAAGTCTGTGATGTTACCCTTTTATTGTCATACACTCCCCCTATCCTAACCCCTGACACCTGCTGATGTGTTCTTTATCACTATAACTTTGTCATCTCAAAAATGTTATATAAATGGAATCATACGGTATGTAAACCTTTGAGATTTGCTTTGTTCACTCATCATAATGCTTTTGCAATACACTCAAGTTGTTGTATGTATCAATATGTTTATTTTTGCTATGGAGGGTTATTCCATTGTATGATGTACTGCATGTTGAAGGATATTTGAGCTATTTCCTGGTTTTGGTTATTACAAATAAAGCCACTATGAATACTTGTGTACAGCTTCTGTGTGTCAATATAAGTTTTATTTCTGTAGATTTATGACCATCTTACGTTGTAAACTTTTGTAACTGCATTTATAAAATCACTGATGTTATGTAGTGCTTCTTGAATTTTCCTGGGCGAATGAGAAAGAAACAGAAGTCACAATATGTAAGTGATGCATTAGGCCAAGTGATGTCAGATAATATCATTGATACTTGATGCCATTGATTGTTGACAGTACTTAAAATAGAGACAAGTGACTTGAGCTGTCACAAAGCACATGGTAGTACAGACCTGCCAAATTCAAAAATCATTTGTGTGGAATTATCAGTAGCATAGCGATGTTGTGAAGAGTGATTTTGTACCAGCAGAAAAACATCATCCATCCCATTATATTAAAACAATAGTTCATTTGGGTTTTTATTGGTTTTATAGTTTTGTTTTTTATTTAATTTATAAATTTGTTTTAGTTTTATGACTGTGGATCAACACAAAATCAGCTCAACTACTCAATAAAACCAGTGTAGTATATGTGATTTAGTAGTGGTGATGGTATCAAATAAAGTCACAGGAAAACACAAATCCATGTATGTTTTAAAAAAGCTATAAGGACAGGGATTTTTTTTTAAAGATTTTATTTATTTATTCATAGAGACACACACACACACACAGAGGCAGAGACACAGGCAGAGGGAGAAGCAGGCTCCATGCAGGGAGCCTGACATGGGACTCGATCCTAGGCCTCCAGGATCATGTCCCGGGCTGAAGGCGGCGCTAAACTGCTGAGCCACCCGGGCTGCCCCAAGACAGTGATTTATACCATGTTTTATATCTGTAGATATTAATATAGTTCATATATTGGATCAAACAGGGGTAAACATAAAAGTGGCTTAAGTAAATATAAAATGTTTATTCTCAATGTCTGAACTCCTAGGTGGTCCAGTAGTGTAGGATCATCAGGAGACCCAGGTTTCTTTTAGCTTCTCTCCTTTCTCTTAGATTGGTGCTTCTCAAATTTAATGTGAATTTGAATCACCAGAAGATCTTCTTCCTCCTCCTCTCTCTTATTCTCGGCGAGGGGGCTTCGAGGGTAGAGGAGGAGGACGGAGAGCGGAGGCTGCGTGAGTCGTCGTAGTTCGTAGGCGATTTCTTCTTCTTCTTTCTTCTTCTTCTTCTTCTTCCTTTTCTTCTTCTTCTCCTTCTCCTTCTCCTTCTCCTCCTCCTCCTCCTCCTCCACCTTCTTCTTCTTCTTCTTCTTCTTCTTCTTTCTTCTTTTATTCAAATGAAGAATCAGCTTCAGTGGGTCTGGTAGGGCCTGAGATTCTGTATTACCACAAGCTCCCAGGTGATGCTGGTGTTGCTGGTCCACAGAACCCATTGTGAGTGGTGAGGTCTAAGAGTATTGCTTGCTTTCATTTGGTTGAATTCGGCTTGTCACTTCTTTGGATTTCCAGCCTGTGGGATGGGGTAGAGAGTGAAGAGTAAGCAGTTTCTTATGAGGACACGATCCAGACATTGTGTACATTCTCTCCACTTCTTACAGGCTGGAACGTGGTCATATGGCCATCCTCAGTTGCAAGGGAGGCTGGAAAATGTAAGCTATGGCTAAAATTTGAGGCATTCCGGTAAGTAAAAAGAAGGGGGGCATGGGGGGGGGTAGGGGGCATGCCTGAGCGGCTCAGTTTAAACATCTGACTCTTGATTTTGACCCAGGTCATGATCAACCCTGGGTCTAACTCTGCACTGGACATGGAACTTGCTCGAGATTCTCTTTCTCCCTCTCCCTCTGTCCCTCTCTCACCCTCAGAAGAATAAAAGGATAATGGGGAGAACAAATATAAGGGAATTATTGGTAGTCTCTGCTATGGTCTTTAAAGAGAATTTAAGCCAACGCAGGGTCTATGAGAATTTTTTTTGCTTTTACATTACTTATGCCTGAGGAACAGTAATCTGAAGTACAATCCAAAGTATGTATCCCTTTAGCATTCACATATGACTTTTCATAATCTGTCCCTTGCCTACATGCTATGTCTCCCATGAGCACAGTTTGTGCCAATTTTTTTTTTAGATTTTATTTATTAGAGTGAGCATGAGTGGGGGGGGAAGGGACAGAGGGAGAAGGAGAAGCAGACTCCTCACTGAGCACTGAGCACCGAGCAGGGAGCATGACCCGGGGCTCTATCCCAGGACCCCAGGATCATGACCTGAGCCAAAGGCAGATGCTTAACTGACTGAGCCACCCAGGTGCCCCTGTGCCAATTCTTTTGAGTGATTTGCTTTTACCTGAACAGACATCTCATACTCCACATGATATTCCTTTTGTCCTTCTCTTTTTGTCATTTGTACCCTTATTAGGGCTAGCTGGTAAAGTTGTGTTCCTGGGCAATAACAGGCACCCCTTGACACAGGCAAGGGTCTGCAAATTTGTGGGTTTTTTTTTTTATAGAGAGCCCTCAAGAGAGAATAGAGCATAAATGATGAATTCTCTTATTTTTCAGACCTTCTGTTCTATTGATGGAAGCAACCAAGACTATTTTCCTAATCGAAAGGCATGACTCTAGATTTTAGACTTTGTTCATTCCCCAACCTCACTGCTACACACTGAGTAAGCCCACATAGGTATAATGAGTTTTTGCTGTGTGGAGATTCTAGGACAAACCTAGAAGCTAAGTGGCCTAGTTTCTATTTGAAGATGTTATTGACTCATTGAGAAGTCTTCAGATACTCAACGAACTCCTTTACAGAATAGGAGTTTATTTCTTGAAGTTGTAGACTAGAATTTGTAATGGGCTAAGGTTTTTCTTTGAGGATATCTTTTTTTTTTTTAAAGATTTTATTTATTTATTCATGAGAGAGACACACACACACAGAGGAGAAAGAGAGAGAGAGAGAGAGAGAGAGGGGCAGAGACACAAGACAGAGGGAGAAGCAGGCTCCATGCAGGGAGCCTGATGTGGGACTTGATCCTGGGTCCCCAGCATCATGCTCTGGGCTGAATGTGGCGTTAAACCGCTGAGCCACCCAGGCTGCCCTCTTTGAGGATATCTTACAGACAAATCATCAAAATTGAGTGTGCATGCACGTGTGTGTTAGAAGAAATGTAAAATTCCCTTTATATTTTATTAAAAACATTTATACATATAAATATTTAATTTATTCATTCATGGGAGACACAGAGAGAGGTAGAAACAAAGGCAGAGGGAGAGGCAGGCTCTCTGAGGAGAGCCTGATGAAGGATTCAGTCCCAGGATCCCGGGATCATGCCCTGAGATGAAGGCAGATGCTCAACCATTGAACCACCCAGGTGCCCTAAAATTTCCTTTAATGTTTTAATTTTTCCCCTTTGCTTTATCTTCCTAGTTAGAGTAGAAGTCTCAAGAAAAATGTCCTGGATGCAGTCATGCTTCAAGTGATGTTTCCTTCAGGAAACAAAGCAAGTCAACAACAAAAACTAGCCAGAGGATTTAAAGAATTCACTGTATTTTCCCATTCTTTTAAATTCTGTTTTTCTTATCTTTTTCTCCTCTTATGTCAGGAGCTCATCATTGCTTTTCTTTGGGGGGGGGGAGTGTGACAATATTATTGCTGTTTTATTCATTTTTTTGAGTGTGTCTAATTGTGCCATTGATTCATTTACCTAACATTTAAGGGCTGAATTAAATGATAATTACATGAATAAAAATATAATGTCCTAAAAATCCTCTACTTCACACAAGGACCAATTTCCAGAAAAATAAGTTCTTTTAATCCCATTCTCTGTATTCTCTGCCTTTGATATGCATGCTGGTTACTCCATGAGTCAGTGACCAGGTCAGCCTGTGTCTGAAGAGGACCTAATCTCTGGTAGCTGTTCCTTGTTCTTAAGTTGGACTGCTCTGTTCTCTCCTGAGAAAGCAGGCTTCCCACTTTGGATCATCTGTATCAATGCCAGGAGCTCTGTCACGACAAAAGAGATGTAGGTATGAACAAGGAGCTTTCATTGCATTTGGTCAATATTTATTTAGTGCCCCTGTGACATTATCAAGAGGATAGCCCCTGGCAACTAAAAGCTTTCAGATTTGAGGGCAGACAAAAATAATGACAAGACAAAAAAAATAATGTTCAAACTGGGCTACAGGAAATTTTTCTGTGACCTGGTTGAGTTCTTCTAGCACAGTGTCTGTCCAGTTGTGTCTGGGACTTCCACATTTTCCTTCTGGCATCTTTCCAAATTTTAACTTTTGACAGAACTGTACATCGAAGTATGGACTCCCTGGTGAGGACATGGGACCGGCAGTGTCTCCGTGGTCTACCCTGTGGAGAGTGAGCTAAGAAGGGGTTAAGTTTTCCCATACAATCACTCTGGGGACAGTGTGAGGGAAAGAATGTAGGTTTTAGAGTCAGGCCTGGCTCTGTTTTGTATCATAAGGATAAGATTTTAGCCTCTCTGGGCCTCAGTTTCTCATCTATAAAATGGGGATAATAACACTTGCCTCATAAAGTAGGTGTCATGATTAAATAGAGGGAGAAGGAAGGAAGCATGTGAAATGCCTTGAGCAGTGCCAGGCATGCTCAAAGGTGTTTTGCTTTGCTTGCTTCTTCTCTGTCCTAGGAGGTGTTCGCTTCCTTCTTCTCTGTCTTCCTTGTAAGTCTCCCGTAACTTTCAGAACAGTGCTTTTTCTCTCTGGAAAGAGGCTATGTTATTTGTTAAGTCGCTCCAGTGGCCCAGTCAATAGACTAAGAATTACGGTCCCCAGAGTCAATCGACCTATTGTTATTAAATTGCCTTGGCCCTTCTAGTTTCTGGAATTGTCATTTTGCACTGTAATTGATTTACAGTTTTCTTCCTGCCCTTCTCTTGCAGATGTTGTTATGGGCCCAGGGCACTAGATGGTGCCATTTTACCAAGAATCAATGACTCTTATGGCAAAACCTGTTCTTTTGACTTGTCCAGTGCTATAAAAAAGACAATTCTTACAGCATACATCAGCATAGCCATATATTCCAACACATCATAGAAATCCCTTTACAATTCTATGTTTCTTTCATTTATAATAGGGAGTGTTTAATGCTTAGAAGTCACCCAGAAGTTAACATATTTGATTTGGTTTCACGGTTTAGGAGAATAAGAAAACTTGGAGTAGATTCAAAGAGAAACTAAATTTGATTGGAATGGGAAAGTGGAGTACATGAAGAAAGTCAAATAAACGTGGATTACATGGTGTTTAAGGGATGGTTAGGCAATGTCCTGGTGGGCTCTAACAATGAAGGATTCCTAGGGAAGATGGTAAGCAGCTGTCATTTTCCACCTTAGGGTAGAATAGAATAAGAAGAAATGGACTTACGGACCACAGGAGAGAGATGTTAGTCACAAGGAAGATTATCTGAAACCAAGAGTGTGTAATATCATAATGAGGAAAATTGTCAAATTTTTCTTTGCTTAATTAAAAAAAATTAAGAGTGAGGGAGGGAGCAAGCAAACGAGTGTGGGGGAGAGGGGCAGAGGGAGGGAGGGAGAGAATATCAAGCTGCCCCCCCCAGCATGGAGCCCAACATAGGGCTTGATCCCATGGCCTTGAGATCATGATCTGAGTGGAAATTAAGAGTTGGACACTTAGCCAACTGAGCCACCCAGTCACCCTGCCCTATTTGTTTTTAATATTAAAAAAGTCTCAACATGTCCAGATCAGATTATTTGCAACCCTACTAGAAGATGGAATATTTTTTCCCCCTTATTATGGTGCTTATTTGATGCCTGATTTGATATAGTCTAGGATGATGCTCGTTGCAGCCCATTGGTACAGGCTAGGACCGAATATGACTTACCAGAGATTAGCAATGATTTCAGAGTGTCCCATTATATTGTGTGTGTATGTACGTAATATTAGAGGTCTATAGCAGCACCAGCATTTTTTTCTTGGTTTCTAAAATATATATGTAAGGGCTGGACTAGAGAAGTGACAATGACCAGGAGAAAAGAGAATCAGATGTCTTCCTTGATACTTATTTTTGAACCTCTCATTTGTTACTTACATGATACTTCAGACTTTTTGTTTTGTTTGCTTTCTATTTCTTTTTAATTTTTTTTTATTATTTATTCAAGATAGTCATAGAGAGAGGAGAGAGAGGCAGAGACACAGGCAGAGGGAGAAGCGGGCTCCATGCCAGGAGCCCGACGTGGGACTCGATCCCGGGACTCCGGAATCGCGCCCTGGGCCAAAGGCAGGCGCTAAACCACTGAGCCACCCAGGGATCCCCTTGCTATTTCTTATTTATACCTATAATATCTGGTAGATTAGTATGTGGAGGACTTATACCATTCCATATTCATGATTATACATCAAGTCCACAGGAGGGCGCCACTTTTTTTTTTTTTTTTAATTTTCTCCACAGACTTACCCTTGGTCCACCCAGAGAGTCCACCTTGAATGGGTCTCCTTTCTTCCTCTCCTGCCCCACAAGACTGGCAGGTCTTCCCTCAGGGTCCTGTTTCATCCTGGAGAAATGGCATATGACTTTTTTGGGTTCTTCCAATACCTGAGAACAGATAATAGATAAGACCATAAACTTGACATTGCTGATAACGACTGCTCCTCGTTACTTAACTTTGCTCTTTTATGCTAACAGTACTTTATCTTTCCCAAGATCATTTACAAGGAAAAAGGTGAGGTGGAGATATAACAAAAGAGAGTGCTGGTGATGAAAGATTGGGATGAGGTGGAGAAAAAGAATTAGCCCAGCTATTTTCTTCCTTGCTGATTATAAATGTAATGCACATTCATTGTAGAAAATTTGGAAAGAACACAGACTAGTTTAGAAAAACTATTCATAATTCTACCACTTATAGGTAACTAAAATCAGTATTTTCAAATGTTTCCTTCTATATAGCTACAGGAAATTGGAAAGATAGAGCCAACTATTAGTAGAGAGCTGATCCAGGAGATCACTGATGGGGCTAAAAGATGAATTGGAGAGCAGGAATAATGTGTCTTATGCATGTGGATCACTGGGTGGAGAAAATCTGTTCTCAGGGAAAAAAGTGAGATAGGGATTCAGAAAGAAAAAGAAAAACTCTTGATCCCTGAGGGCAATTGAGACAGCAAGAGTGATCCTTGGGTTTCCTGTCTTTTTTTCTGTTCCCAGGGCACAGGCCTGAGTCAGGAGCCTGTGATAGATCTGTGAGCAGGTGCTCAGCAGCCTTTCAGTAACTCGAAAAGGGGGGTATCATTACGTGAAATCAAAAATCTCTGACCCGAATTGCCATACAAAATAATAGGCACGTAATAATTACTTGCTGTTAATAACTGCATGGAGAGTGCCTTTTTACATTCTCTCATTTACTGTGGCATATGATGCTGATGTGCTGCTCAGAACCCGTTGGATTCCTCTTAACCCGATTCACTGTCCTTCACTTCCAAGAGCCAGCCCCCATTCAATGATTCTTCTTCTTCTTCTTCTTCTTCTTCTTCTTCTTCTTCTTCTTTTTTTTTTTTTTTTTTTTTTTTTTGCCCTCAGACCACTGGGACCCACCTTAAACATGCATGCATAACAAGCTGGAAGTGCTTGAAAATTTGTGTCCTGCTGGGGATGATCCTTAACCAGTGATGGATGGGGAAGGAAGTACAAAGCTTGGCTCTCTTGCCCTGGGTTGGAACAACTCTGAGACCTCATAGCTCTCCAGAGTTCCCCTGCAGGATTATGCCGAAACTATCCTCTACTGGACTTTGCCTGAGATGGCACCTATGATAGATAGCTTCCAATGGGGCTCCCAGTCACCCCTGCCTCTTGGTATTCACTTGTGGAATCCACTCTTCTGGAGTGTAGGATAGTCAGAGTGACTTGCTTTTGACCAGTAGGATGTAGCAGAGGGGATGGGATGTCACTTTCTTGATTAGGTTTTGAAAGTTGTGACTTCTGTTTTGCTAGCCTTCTCTCTACTGCTTTCTCAGCTTGCATGCTTTGGTGAGGGAGACTGCCTGGTTGGATAGGCTCTCATGGCAAGGAGCTGCAGCCTGCCTCTGGCCAACAGCCAGCAAGGAGCTGAGGCCCTCAGTCCAACAACCTGCATGGAACTATGAGCCGCCAATAGCCACTGAGTGAGTGTGGGGCTGTATCCTTCTCAGGCTGATGTCTCAGATGAGACTACAGACCCTGGGCCAACACCCTGATTACAACTTTGTGAAGGAAAGGACGTAGCTAAGTTGTGCTTGGATTTCAGACTCAAAGAAACTGAGATAACAAGTATATGTTGTTTTTTGATGGCAGGAGTTGGGGCAATTTGTTATGCAGCAATAGAGAGCTAATACAGTGCCTTTGCCTGGCTTCCTCCTTTCCCTGTCTCATTCCCACAATTCTCTTACCAGTTTTTCCAGGGGACTCTTTCTTAATATATCACTTTCATGTGAACCTTGCATAAGACAGGATGGGATTCTAAAGCTGGGTAACTCACCAGCTAGATGGCAACAAGGACCATTACTTAATAGGTAATTAATGCTGTAATGTGGTATATTGATGGAGTATGGTCTTACAAATACTCACACTTTGACCTAGATGAATTGAGATGAGGATATAGATTGAAGGGGATGTTCTCATTTACACACTTTCTCTGGTATTTGAGAAATTTGAGAGAAATAGTAATTAAAAGGACCGTGGAAGAGTTGGTTGATTTTGGGTGACTATAGATGCATTGAGGGAGAGATGACAAGTTTGTTACTCAAACAAATTATGGTGTGAAAGTTTGAAGGCCTCCAGTGCAGCAACCGGAGAGCCAACCGTGTTTACAATAAAGCTCAGGATCTAAGTGTAGGAGAAGTGTAACTTGAGAGAACAGTACATTAGCAGCTCTTCTGTGAAAGTTGAGATCATGATAGGGAAGGTGTTAGATCCTGAGACTTGGGATAAGGAAAGTTGGATGCACTGGAGACCTTTGGATCACTAGATTCCCCCGAGCCCTTTAGGTCTTTAGAATGGACCATTTCATCTTGCCAGAGGCTGGCAGCACCTGCTCCTTGTCTGAACACTATGCCCAGGTTGCAACTGAAGCAGACGCTTTTTTTTTTTTTAAGATTTTATTTATTTATTCATGACAGACACACACAGAGAGAGGGGCAGAGACACAGGCAGAGGGAGAAGCAGGCTCCATGCAGGGAGCCTGATGTGGGACTTGATGCCCGGTCTCCAGGATCACGCTCCAGGCTGAAGGTGGCGCTAAACCGCTGGACCACTTGGGCTGCCTGAAGCAGATGCTTTTTGAGAACATGCACGTTGTCCTCAAAATCTTTTTCCACCTCCCTCCCTGGCACTAGACTGATGATTCCGGTCAAAAATTATCATGTTCCAATTAGGGATGTGTTGGCCCTGCTGAAGGAGAAAGGAACAGAGCTGCTGAGACTGGCTAATATATACTAGCACATTAGCCCATGGATAGTTCTTGAGATTGATGGTCCTGGAGTGAGATTATAGAGTTAGATAAGGAGAGCATTTGTTACCATGAATATACTCTCCTGGGATTCGGATTCTAATATTCTAGCAGGAGCTCCTGGAGCCAGTCTCAATATGTTGCTGGATGGCTCCTGGAAGCTTGAAAAAAATGATGGCCCACACTGAAGGATGTAGAAAGGCCAGAACTGCCTTGGCATTATGGTAAGCAAGGAATTGTAAGTCTCAGAGCAGTGAGCATATGTGCTAGTTATCAACTTAAGATCTCTTAGCTCCAAATTCACTTCCCCCCCCAAGCTTTGTAATTTTGGAGAATAGCTACACGATCCTCTCACCTTTGACATTTTCTTTTTCCTCTGATGGTGTGGCTGCTACAAGTAGACAGAGGCCTATTGACACTCCCTGCCCTGCAAGTTGCTGTGGTCATCCAGCATGCTGCTGGCTGTGGACCAGCTCCAGGTCACCCAGTCAACGTCACTGTTAGGGGTGGGAGGGTGGCTGGGAATCAGAATGGCTTTGTCTAAAGGGATTTGCCACAGAGGCCACGTGATCATAGTATAATTATGAAGGAAAAGGATGGGCATTTTATGAGAATATTGCTTCATCCATAGAGCAGAAAACAACAACAATAACAGTAACAGAACAAAGGCCAGATCTGATAGCCAACAGCCTGATTGAGTTGCCACAGTGGAGAGTCATGGCCATTTACCCATTTTCCAGACCCAGATTTAGAGTCCCTTGATTGAAGGGCACTTGGGTCCTCTAACAAAGGATTCTGCAATGTTGCCACAAGTATAGACTACAAATCTTACCCCAGGCCTTCCCTAATGGGACTGATGGGACTGGTGGCTATTAACTAGAGTGACTGTGCACTGAGGAAAGGTCAATATACAGACCTTTTGGATATTATTAGATACTGTTTCTGTATTGATGCTAATTTCTGGAGAAGTAAAAATGCTACCAGGGTCTAAGAGTCAAAGTGGGGACTTAGACTGGTCAAGTGATAAATGGAAAATTAACTCTTCTAACTTACAATGGCCCTAATTAATCCTTGGACCATTCCCGTGGTTATTTTCCCAGGTCCTGAATGTAATATTGCAATATACACAGTTCCTGGGGTGCCTGGCTGGCTCAGTGAGTGAAGCATGTGACGCTTGATCTCAGGGTTGTGAATTTGAGCCCCAAACTAGGTGTAGAGATTACTTAAAAATAATATCTTTTTAAAAACTATTTATTTATTTATTTATGATAGAGAGAGAGAGAGAGAGAGAGGCAGAGACACAGGAGGAGAGAGAAGCAGGTTCCATGCCAGGAGCCTGACGTGGGACTCGATCCCAGGACTCCAGGATCGCGCCCTGGGCCAAAGGCAGGCGCCAAACCACTGAGCCACCCAGGGATCCCACCCCCCCCTTTTTTTTTAAAGAGAAATATACACAGTTCACAACTGGCAGAATGCCTATGCTGACTCTATGACCCCTGGGGTAAGGGCCATTATGACAGGACTAAATAGAAGCTTCTGGAAATTTCCCTTCCTACCAAGGCAGTAAACAAGAGGCAATACTGCAGCTGTGGATGAATTATAGCTATTATTGTGTCTATGAAAGATTTGAAAGCTGTGGGGTTGACAATACCTAGTACATTCCCATTTAACTCATCTGTTTTACCTGGGCAACATTTGAATAGATCTTAGAAAATAAGTAAGAATATTGTAATCTTAATCTCTGCAGCTTTTGCCTTCTAATATAGAATATTTACTGGAGGAAAATCCACAAACAGTTGGTCTGCAGCTATAGACTTAGCTATAGACCACCAGTAGCAGTTTGCTTTGACCTGGAGAGGCCACCAATACACAATCATTGTTCTAGGGCCCTGACTGATAGGCAAACCATTCTCCACTATCTCAGAATCCATGTATATCTTTTCTTTGGAAAATTTACTTTTCACATAAAATGGACGACCAGGTACACTGCCCAAAACTCTTCTCCCTGGGCTTGAGAGGAGCCATGTGGATGCATCTATGAGAGTGGGAAAAAAGTGTCAGAACCTTTTTTTTTTTTTTATTGCATATAAATGCCCTTTAGAGAGCATCTACTGAAGAAGAGACACTGGGTAACCGGGTTGTCAGGATTCATCCAGGAGATGTCAGCCAGCCTTTGTCCTGGATTACCCAGCATTTGTACAAGGGCTCTACAAATGGAGAATCATGGTGCCAGAGATGAGGTTATACATGTGTTGGGTGCTCTTTCACTAAGGCTGATTTAGCTACCACCACTGTTTAATATTTGTTATCAGCAGCAGAGACTGAGTCTAAGTCCTCAACATGGTAAATACTATGAGGAGACCAAGCAGATACTTGGCCACCAGTTGATCATATCTGACACTTTCACCCTTGAAAGGGTGACAATTTTTCTTAACTGGAATCAAAATGTATTCTAGGTGTGGATTTGCCTTTCCTGCCTTTAGTTCCTCAGCCAGCACCTGTAAATAAGATCTCTCATAGTGTCTGATTTACCACTCTCTGGGGGCTCACCACATGGATGGTGTACCGATAGAGATCCCACCTATTACCCTAACCAAGATATAATCACTTTATGTTAAGGAGGTATAGCAATGGACATGGACATGGTCATGGAGTCACCAATTTTGCCATGTGTTGCATAGTGTGCTGATGGATTGAAAAGCATTAGAATGACTTTTTTAAAAAATATTTTATTTATTTATTCATGATAGTCACAGAGAGAGAGAGAGAGAGGCAGAGACACAGGCAGAGGGAGAAGCAGGCTCCATGCAGGGAGCCCGACGTGGGATTCGATCCCGGGTCTCCAGGATCATGCCCTGGGCCAAAGGCAGGCGCCAAACTGCTGCACCACCCAGGGATCCCTAGAATGACTTTTTGAAGTTGTGGCTGAAGTGTCACCTTGGAGATGGAAATCTGTGAAGTTGGAACACTGTTTTTCAGGATGTGGTATTTCTTTTGAGTCCATGGCCATTATGTGATTTTCTGTAGGGAATGAATCTGGATTTCAAAGGATAGAAGAAAGAGCAGTCTTGCTTGCCACCCATCTCACTGACTGGCTTGGGGACTATATGCTCCTTGTCTCTGACAATTTTAGGTTCTGGAGTTCTAGAGGTTTCTGATTCACATATGGGATATTTTCATCAGGGGTCTCAGTCAGAATCCTACTAAACCTAAAACTATGTTTGTATCTTAACAATTTATACTTCTCATGCTATTAAATTAACAAGCTAAGAATGGAGTTATTATACTGGCAGAGATAATTGACCTGATCATCAGGAAGAGATATGATTGCCACTCCATAATGACAGGGAATATATTTTAAGATTTTATTTATTTATTCATGAGAGAAACAGGGAGAGAAGCAGAGATATTGGCAGAGGGAGAAGCAAGCTCCCTGCAGGGAGTCCAATGTAGGACTCAATCCCAGAAACCAGGGATCATGCCCTGAGCCTAAGGCAGACTCTCAACTGCCGAGTCACCCAGGAGTCCTAGAATAGTATATTTAGAACTCAGGAGATCACTGGCATGTCCCTTGGTGCTCTCATGTAAAAAAGGAATTATAGCTATTTTGACCTAATAGGGACAAAGTAGCCATGGGATCAGACCAGTTGGGACTAAAGGTCTAGGTCACCCACCAGGTAAGCAACTTAGACCAGCAGTGATGCTAAACAAAGGGAGAAGGATCTAGAATTGGTGGTAGAGAATCTACAATGAGTGGTCAGTTACAGCTTTGGGACCAACCACAGCAGTAGATACTATAGCTTATCCTACTAACTTCCTTCTGTAAAAAGGATCATACTAATAAGATAAAACTAATACTAAGAATAACCATAATTGGGATCCCTGGGTGGCGCAGCGGTTTGGCGCCTGCCTTTGGCCCAGGGCGCAATCCTGGAGACCCGGGATTGAATCCCACGTCAGGTCCCGATGCATGGAGCCTGCTTCTCCCTCTGCCTGTGTCTCTGCCTCTCTCTCTCTCTGTATGACTATCATAAATAAATAAAAATTAAAAAAAAAAGAATAACCATAATTTATAAAGATAAAATATTTTTGGCATTCTTCTAGGCACTTCACACTTGTAAACTCACTTAATCTTCACAAAACCCTATGGAGTTAGTAGTATTATTATAATAGCTTTACAGATGAAAAAAAATGAGACCTAAATTGAAGTAACTAAGTGATTAAGAGTTGAAGAGGATATGGATGATGGAATAACTTTTGCATGGAATAATCAAGAAAGAATTCATTAATAGGCTTTTGTTCCTTTGCTTCAAGGTGGGTTGGATGAATAGTGGATTTGGTGATGGGTGAGTGGATGCAAAAAAACCAGGTGTTCCAGATGGGAGGGATGGGATGAATAGATGCATGTAGGGAGTAAATAGAGAGGTATGCTTGGCGAGTAATACATGAGTTTGGCCAAAGGGTATGACTGATGATGCAGAAGAATGGGAGATGAAAGCAGAACTGGGTCATAGTAGGTAGGGTTCTGAGACCAAGTTAAAAACTTTGAATTTTATTTTGGCACAGGGAATGATTGAGGGGTTTTAAGGACATATGTGGTGCGATCAAAGAATTCTCAAGAAGAGTGGTTTCTGATGCCAGATGGTAAGCTGATCTTTGTCTGGCTGCCTAAGTAAGAATTACTTGGGGACATTTTAATAATACAGATCCCTGGGACACTCCTCAGGAATTCACCAAGCATATGTCTCTTTTAACTGTCTTTCCCTTTTTCTTTACCCATGACAGCCATGTTCTCTTTCCACTTTAAAGTGAAAGCCTCCTTTCTTGCTTCCTCACATTTACTTGTGACATCAGTTAATTGTGGCTTCTGGCTCATGTACCTATTTTTGCCTGAGTTTACTCAACTCAGTTCTCAAATGTTTGACAACCTTAGGTTCTTCCTTTTTGAGGTCTTGCTAATATAGCTCATGAAGATCACTTTCTTCTCTTTGGAGTCCAAAAATAAATGGAATCTTTCTGATAATTTTTTTAAAGACAATTTTCAGGGTTCTCTTTTGCCTTTTCTAAGCTAAATAGTATCTGCCCTTTTATTGTTCCAATTATGTCATGGTGTCAGACCTTCAATGTTCTTTTGGGTTCTAGTTTGCCTGTAATCCTCTTAAGCTGTTGACACTCAGAATGCAGTACTCTAGATATTCTTCTTCTTCTTTTCTTTTTTTTCTTCAAGATCTTACTTTTAAGGAACCTCTGCACCCAACATGGGGCTCAAGTAGACTCCTGAGTGCAGAGTGCTGAGTGCAGAGCCTGACATGGGGCTCGATCCCATGAACCACGAGATCACAACCTGAGCAGCCTGGTGCCCCAGTACTTTAGATATTCTGACCCACCCAGACTAGAGTGGGACCTCCCCTGTCTCTCCTGGACACTAGATCTCATAGCTCACATGCATTTATAGCTCAGCAGTCCATCTCTCTGCTGCTGCTGCTTATAAACCTTGTGGCCACCAAAGTCACTAAGAGTTTTCTGTTTTAGCTCTTTTGTCATATCTCTTTTATCAATTGTACATGCAGTTAGTTCCTAAAGAGTTTTTGAGAAACTGGACTCACTACTTTCACTGATTTATTATCCCATTTAGCTTTCTTGTGATGGGCAATTTAGTGTAATATTGGTACAGTTGTGATTTTTCTTTTTCTCTCATTTTTTTTCTTTTTTTAAAAAATGACATAAGCTAGTATTTGCTTTTACTAATTTATTTTTTAATGTGCCAGGTTTGGTTATATCCCTTCATTTCCCCCTGTAAAACTAAAATGAAAACTGTTTTGTTTGTGTGTTTTGTCATCAACCAAAAAGAAGAACTTTAAAAAAAAAAGGACTTCAAAATGGAATTTGGTTTTGTCCTTAAACTGGCAGAGATGTCATTGATTTTTTTAGATAGGTGTACATAGAAAAGAAAATTGAAACTTGAGGACATGGGTAAAATATGATAATGTATTCTTTTAAGAAAATTGATATATAATGCACATACTATAAAATTCATTTTTAAAAAATATATAATTCAATGGTTTTTAGTATATTTATAAGATTGTAAAACTATCACTACTATCTAATCCCAAAACATCTTCTTTTTTCTTTTCTTAAGATTGATCGATTGATTGATTGATTAGAGTGTGAGTGGGGCAGAAGGAGCAGAGGGAAAGGGAGAGAGAAACTCAAGTAGACTCCTGAGTGCAGAGTGCTGAGTGCAGAGCCTGACATGGGGCTCGATCCCATGAACCACGAGATCACAACCTGAGCAGAAACCAAGAGCTGGCCACTCAACTGACTATGCTACCCAGATGCTGCTGCAGAATATGTCATTACCCTTAAAGAAACTCTATACTACTTAGCAGTCACTCTGTACTCCCCTGTGTCCCTGGCCCCATTTGGATCTCTGACTTCCTGCCATTACTTATGTGTAGACATGTGAGCCTTGCTCTATAGGAGCTGTCTGGCACATATTTTTTGCATACTAAACTGTGCGAGGGAGAATCTGCATTACACAATTTCACATCTCATCTATTATATTGGATTCTTAGGAAGAGGTGAACTCAATTATGATAGAAATGTGCTTTTGCTCACCACCATCTCCCCAAACTCCCCAATGGGCTTCAGTTTCTTAAATATTCATGCTACTCTTTGCAGTGAAATTCCCATTCTTTTTAAAGAAAAAAAAGCACAAAATAGAAGTGGGGTAATTTTGCTTTTTTTACAAAAAATTATTTAAATTTTGTTAGTTAACATACACTGCAATATTGGCTTCAGGAGTAGTAATTTCACTTTCTTTATGATCTGTTAACAACAAGCTTACATCCTCCTTGTTTTTGCTCCAAAGGAAATTACAAAAATGATTTTTCCTCATTGTCCTTAGCTTCACTAGTGTATTCTGGGCTTTAGCCTTCTTGGCACAATTCCCGTGGATTTGTGCTGACTTCTGCAATTTAATCTTAGTTCTGGGTCCCTTGACCCCATCTGTGGTCTGTGTATCCTAGATCTGAGCTTTTGACGGCATTTTCTGTGTATCTATGTCAGTCCTTGCTCTCTTTTCTCCTCCTCAGGAATAATTTCTAAAAGTTAGGTTAGAATTTTGTTTCTGAAAGCTCCATCCTTCCTGTGCAATCTTCCGTACAGCACCACAGACTGGCCCCATCGCTATGTTTCCTTCCTGCCATACAGCTGGAGGCCTTGCTTCTGACTACATCAGCTCGCCCTTTCCTAATAGTCATCACTCTGGGATGACAAAGTTCCTTTGTTCCCTAAGGTCCTGTCACTTCCTCCTTGCCAAACAATTCCCCCATGTTGGTCCAGAAGAGTAGTTTCCCTCATTATTTCTTCCACCTCTGAGAGATCATACTGTCAGGCTGAATTTGTCAGATGCACTTTCATAAGTGGACTAGGACATTGCCTTTATAAGACCTTTGTAGTATGTGATCATTTGTTCTTTTATAAACATTCATGAAATACAACTTGCAGAAATCCACCTGAGAGCAGGAATGAAAGGGAAGGAGGAAGCTTGTATCCTGAGCTAATGGAAAACAGGGCCACATAGGCACATACCTCGTTTCTCTAGAAGATGATGCTGTTGGAAGCATCACTTTTTGGGAGCAGACAGCTAATTTACTTTCTTTCTCATGCAAGTAGATGATTAGGTTATAAGTCTGGCTCTCCCTTAATGAATGACTTTGGGCAAATACCTTAATCTTTCAGAATTTGGTTTCTTCACTTGTAAAATAAGAATAAGAATACCTAGCTCATAGAATTTGTCATAGATTAAAAATGGCTGCAAATGTTTTGGACACTCCTTCCATTAAGAGATAGAATCTATGTCTCTGCTCTTTAAATCTGCACTCTAGGACTGCTTGGCCAATAGAATATGGCAGAACTGACAATGTGCCTGTTTCTGGCATAAGAGCGTGGCAGCTTCTACTTCCCCTTTCCAGAGAAACCTTCTTTGGGTGTCCTGGGCTATCCCGGAGGAAGTCCAAACACCCTGAGACTGCCATACTGGGGTCTAGGTATGGGATAATCTTAGCTTAACCCAACCCCCAACCTTTCGGCCATCCCCACTGATGTGACAGACATGTGAGTAAAGCCATCTCACACCCTTCAACCAGCTCATCCATGAGCTGGAAACCACCACGTGACTCACTAACTGCAGTTGATGGCATGTCGGCCAAAGGAATTGTCCAACTGAGCCCTGATAGGATTCTTGAAACACAGAAACATGAGCTAGAACGATTGTCTTAAGCTATTTAGTATGTAGCAATAGAAGACTGCAACAGAATTTGATACTTGGGGGTGGGGTGCTCTCTAGTAAAATCCTAAAACATGTGGCTTTGAAACTGGGCAGTAGTAGACAGAAGCCGGATGGCCTTAAGAGGCCCACTAGAGAAAGCTGGAAGGACAGGGAGAGAATTGGTTTTGTGGGCTGGAAAAAACATGACTCTTGTTCTGTTGTGGAGGAAAGTTTGACCACACTGCAGTCTGTACTAATGAGGAAAATGGAACATAATCCTAACAACTTGGTGGATTTGGCCAGAGAGATTCCTGGCAGTGTTGAAGGTGCCCATTAGGTACTTTGAGCCACTTATGATAAGGTGTGGGTAAGGAGACCCCCCAAAAAAGAGGAAATTTTTTTGTTCAGATAGTTTTTAAAGGAAATAGAAACAACCCAGGACTTAACGGGCCTGAAAATAAAATGTTCTTAGCCTCTCCAAAGGCGAAAGGCTTTGAAATAAAAACTGACCTCAAGGTAAGATCATGTCAAAGGTATGGCTGTAAGACCCTCTGTTAATATTCCAGAACGATTAAAGGGAATGTCTAGAAGTAGACAAAAAGGCTTCTAAGTCTCCCAGAGCACTCTGATTCAGCCCGAGAGAGGAGGACTGGTCTCAAAGAGATCTGTGGGTATGGCTTTCATTTAATGGAGTAAACCCCAATAAGATCCATAGAAATTCCACAAAGTTTTTAAGACAATTGAGTTGTTAGAAGCACCATCAATTTTGGCTGAAAGGGATGGAGCAACTCAAAATAAAAAGAGCCCTGGGGCTCTCAAACTTCAATGGGCAGGAAGCAGTTTAAGGAAGCTACTGAGCTGTAACCACAAGCTAGTTCTTATGAAAAAAAAAAAAAAAAAAAAAGGTGGTTCAGAGGATGGAATCAAGAGATATAGGATATAAATCCCAGGGAACATGGGTGGATCCTAATCTAGGAACTGCTGGCATTTGACCAAGTGCATTTCAGAATTATCATGGGCTGATGAATGCTATGTGCCTCTTGTTCTTTCTCTTTCTGAAATGGGAGTGTTTATTGCTGTTATCCTATGTCTTTCTCACTATTGTATTGTGTGTGTGGGGGGGGGGTGAGGGGCAGATAACTTGTCTCTTTACAGATCTTCAGATTGAGAGAGACTATACCTAAGGGGTCTCCTCCACACCTGAACCTCATTTAGATGATGAGATTCCAGACTTCGAGCTTATTGAGTCTTTTTGGGACTTGGGAGAGGAGTGAGTGTATTTTGCATGTGGGAAGAATGTAAATAATTTGTGACCAGAGGACAATTTGTGCTGGATTAAATATGGTAATAAATTCTTTGATATTCCTCCCATCATGGGGTAAAATCTATGTCCTTGCTCCATGAGTCTGTGTACTCTGTAACTGCCTAAAAAATAGAATATGGCCAAACTGATATTGTGTTAATTTCCAGACTCAGGCCTTAAAAGACTAGTAGCTACCACTTTGTAGACCAGTGCTTTTGGAGCCCTGAGCCCCCAAGTCCAAATACCCTGAAACTGTCATGCTGGAGAGGTCATGTATAGGCATTCCTGTCATAGTCCCAGCTAAGCCAGACCTTACAGCCATCCTTGCCATGGTACCAGGCATGGGAATGATCCCATCTTGGATCTTCCAGATGAGCCCAACTCATATCTACATACCACTGATTAACTTTAGCCCGTGCCATATGGAAGAGGAGAATCACCTGTCTGAGCCCTGATTGAATTCCTGACCCATGACACCATGAGATATAATAAAATGGTTGTTGTTTAGAGATATTAAGTACTGATGGTTTGTCATGTGGCAAAGATAACTGGAACAGAGTTGTGAGGATGAAATGAGATTATAAAGCACTAAATACAGTGCCTAGAATATAGTAAGTACTTAATACATGCTAACCCTTATCACTGTTATTCTAATTCTCTTTCTTCCTCTGAAACCATACCCTTTATACTAAGTACTGTTCCCAGTATTCATCTTTCAACAGGATTTATTGAATGCCTAATGTGTGCATACTTTGAGCTAGTTGCTATCATACTATAGCTATTTGATGGTACAGGTCCTTGAAGATTGAGTTCAAATTGCACATTCTTCTGGAAGCTGTTTGCAAATCACCCTACCTGGTTTGATTGGTCCTCCATGTCAGTCCTCTCAGCTCTCTGGGTGCTCAGTTTGGACTATATCAATCTATGTTAGTGGCTACATTTCTTCATAGGTGATGTACAGTTATTTCATGTACCTGTGGCTTATCTTTCCAATAAGAGTGTCAGCATCTTAAGGAGTGGGATCTTGAATTCAGAATCCTTTGTCTTTCCTCAAAGGGGCTTTGGTGGGTCCAAGTACCTGTTAATATTTGAATAATTTGGAATTCTCAAAACAGGAACTCTGGAGCAACCTATGTTAATCTGAGAGGGAGAATATAGCCTATCCTTTGTGAATTTCATCTAGAGATGACTCCTTAAAGAAGACTATGAAGACCAGAGATCTGACCTTGAAGCTGCTCTTCTTTTTTTTTTTTTTCTAAATTTATTTATGATAGTCACAGAGAGAGAGAGAGAGAGGCAGAGACACAGGCAGAGGGAGAAGCAGGCTCCATGCACCGGGAGCCCGATGTGGGATTCGATCCCGGGTCTCCAGGATCGCGTCCTGGGCCAAAGGCAGGCGCCAAACCGCTGCGCCACCCAGGGATCCCCGCTGCTCTTCTTTTCATACATTCTCCATATTGTCTCCTTAGAACCGAGGCTTCTTGAGGGTGGTAGAAACTTTCTTTTTCAGTTCTTCCATGAATTTTCAGTAAAGATAGTTTTGCCTGGCCCACCTGGGCTTAGATGCTGCTAACAGTAGCATAGATGGCACTTTCACTACCTTTTCCTCATTTCTTTGCACCCAATAGTGTACCAAGGATTTATTATTTTGCAATTGAGTGAGAAAGGGAGGGACTTTAAACATTTAAAAAAAAATTTTTATTATTGAAGTATAGTTGACATATAATGTTACATTAGTTTCAGGTGTGCAACACAATGATTCAACAATTTTATACGTTATTCAGTGCTCATCATGATAGGTGTAGTCATCACACAGTGTTATTACAATGTTATTGGCTATATTCTCTATACTGTACTTTTCATCTCCATGACTCATTTATTTTATAATTGGAAGTTTATAGATTTTTTATTTTTGGAAGTTTATAGCTTTAAATCCCCTTCACCCATTTTTTTCATCTCCCCATCCCTCTGGTAACCACCAGTTTGTTCTCTGTTTCTATTTATTTATGTTTGTTCATTTGTTTTGTTTTTAGATTCTACATATAAGTGAAATCATATAGCTTTCATCTTTCTCTGACTTATTTCACTTAGCGAAGTACACTCTAGGTCCATCTGTGTTGTTGTAAATGACAAGACTTCATTCTTTTTTTTATGGCTGAGTAACATTCCATTGTAGTAATATATATATATATAGTAATAATACTTTGTTTATATTTATATAATAAAGTATTATATATTATATATAAAGTATTATATGTTAAAGTATTATATATAAAGTATACATATATAAAGATGTAATATATATGCATATATATCAATAGACTGTATCTATTGATTTGGATTGCTTCCATATTTGAATTGCTTTTTTTAATTTAAATTTCTAAATTTTTATTTTTATTTATTTATTTGTTTTTAAAGATCTTATTTATCTGTTTTAGAGAGGTGGGAAGAGGGACAGAGAGAGAGAGAGAGAGAGCGAGTCCTAAGCAGATTCTGTGCTGGGTGCAGAGCCTGAGGTGGGGCTCAGTCTCACGACTTTGAGATCATGATCTAAGCCTAAGGCAGGAGTCTTCTCCTTAACTGACTGCACCACCCAGACACCCTACGGATACAGGATGTTTTTTAATCATTGAAGAATAACCCCTTTTTTTATTGAATGGACTCTCAATTCCATTCACACTTGGGTAATTGCAGGCCTTCATCTCAATAGTGGGTCCCACGATTTTTGCTGCTGTGGCTCTTAGAACTGAGGTCAGGTGATCCCATACTAGCCATCAACTCTGCATCTCATCGACAGTGTCTTTTAGTGCACAGTGAATATGACTGATGGATAGTCTAAATTTCGAAGAGCTAGATTTACCATAAAATCTGATGTTTTACATATTGGCAATCTCATTCATAGAACTTTGGAGCAAGTCAGGGCAGGAACAGGAGTAAGGAAGATTGGAAAGCTAATGAAAAGTAACAGTTGAATCACGTAGCTAGAAAATTGTAAGAAAATGCCTGTTGAACTTTTCCAGTCATTAGAAAGAAAAGTAAATAATGAAAATTGGCAATAAAGACACCAAGAGCTAATTTTCAATTTCAATTTGTCTTTCTGAATGATGCCTCTTTGGTCTTTTTTGAAGGATAAATTACATTTGAAATGAAATCTTTTAAATGAGTTATCTGTTGGGTAGTTATTTTGTACACTTTAAAAGTGCGTTTTACTTATTTGTGGGGGGTGGGGTAGAAAGATGAATTCTGAAGAAATTGAGAAGAAAATAATTTCAGGAGGTAATGGATGAACTTGGTCTGGAAGATTAATCAGGGCACTTGTAAGAAAGTGCCAAATGCATAACGGGAGTAGAACTAAATATCTGATTGTAATTAAAACTTTAGGTTTCTAATGGCTGCATGAAAGATATTTTAATAAACGTGAAATGCACTTTCTAAATGGCACGCTAACTTTTAATGACTTGGGTGTTTTGTTTGATTAGTAACCTGGACTGTTAAATTAAAGCCAACTGCAAGTGCATGATAAAATATTGATGGTTTCAGGCAAATGAATTGGGGGAGTTATGCTTGACAGATTTTTTTGTATCATTAAGGATTTTAACTGGTGGAAAATATATATTGCTGGTGCTTAAAGATAGTTAGAGAGGATCTTCCTGTTTATATGACCTCGTTTTAATTTTACAGTAATAATAAGGGGGAAATCTGAATTATTCACAGATGGTTGGTCAAGAGAGGTCACTTAATTAAAAAAGTGTTATTTTAATTACACCTGTTTCACTTTCCTGGAATAGGAAATTAAATATTTTGAAGCATTTGATGATTTCTGTTTCACAGAGTACCTGGACTTTTGCTGACTCTTGTGAAGGCCTGAGATTGCTGTTGGTGAAGCTTTTACTTTTTGTTAGCAGGGACTTTCGCTTTAAGAATCAGTATTTTAAAAGTAATTTTTTCATTGGCAGTTTTAGAAATAATGCAAGAAGAAGACATATATAATTATTCCATACACATTGTATTCTTGTAATGCAGGACAGTTTTTAGAAGGATACATAAGAAATTATGAGGCATATTTAGTTCTTGGGAGTTGAGCTGGGAAGTCAAAAGTGAGGAAGATTTTCTTACTTCATTCTTTTAGGAATGGAATATGTTTTGCAATGAGAATGCCTTTGTTTTATTAAAAAATTTTCTTTCAAAACCCAGTTTTCTTTCAATGACTCCATTGTTCTTTTCATGACTTTTTCCCATAACAGATTTTTTTAAAAAGATTTTATTTATTAGAGAGAGAGAGAGAGAGATTAGGGGGAGGGGCCAAGAGAGAGGGAGAAGCAGACTCACCACTGAGCAGGGAGTCCTGGAACGCTGGAACACAGGAACGCAGGACTCAATCCCAGGACTCTGGGATTACAACACCAGCCGGAGGCAGAAGCCCAACCAACTGAGCCACCCAGGCACCCCAATAGAGAATTTTCTTTATTCTATTAGAAGATATGGTTAATTTGAAGGAGCTTTTTTTCATTGCATCACGTTAGTTTCTTTCCTTCCCTCCTCCAACCTTTCATCCATTCTCAGATATTTATGCTTAATGTCTCTTATGGCTTTTTATAGCCTAAGTAAAAGTAAGTCTTTGAAAAAAAAAAAAAAAAAGAGAGAGAGAGAGACCTCAGCAGCATTCTTGAGGTTGCTATCCCTCTGATGGGACTTCAGCTGTGTGAAGAAAAAAAAAATGGTGAAACTGTTGAGATGGAGTAATTATACAGGGGATGTTAGAACAATGACTGGTGGGCTAGGTTCTGTGTAGCTAGATTTTCCCTCACATAGAAGGAAAAGAAAACACTCATGATTCTCAATTAATGAGAGGCTTGCAAAGTGCCGGAAGGACATCTGGAGGAATAGTGATGGAAAAGCCTCTGCATAAAGAGCAGCTCTTCCCCAGGGTGCTGACCTTTGTGTGTTCTAGCAGCATAGGCTGTTTGAGGTTGAAAAGATCCAGGGAGATTCTTGGGTAGTATTTGACACACACGCACACACACACACACACACACACACCTCTGTCCTATTGCTTGTTCAAATGATTGAGCCTCAAGGGAGTGAGGGATATAAAATTAATTGAAATTTTACCACTTACTTATTGTTTTGCTCTGAGTTTGTAGTTTCTTTTTTCCTAATTAAAATAAAAATATTTTATTTATTTATTTGAGAGAAAAAGAGAGAGTGCAAGGCGGGGGGGGGCGGCAGGGGGGAAGGGAGAAGAAGCACACTCTTTGCTGAGGAAGGAACTGATGTGAAGCTCAATGTGGGGCTCAATCCCAGGACCCTGGGATCATGACCTGAGCCAAAGGCAACCGCTTAACCAACTGAGCCACCCAGATGCCCCCTGAGTTTGTAGTTTCTTTCTTTCTTTTTCCTTTTTTAAAAAGATTTTATGTATTTATTCATGACAGAGAGAGAGAGAGAGAGAGAGAAAGAGAGAGAGAGAGAGAGAGAGGCAGAGACACAGGCAAAGGGAGAAGCAGGCTCCATGCAGGGAGCTCGACGTGGGACTCGATCCCGGGTCTCCAGGATCAGGCCCTGGGCTGAAGGCGGTGCTAAACCCCTGGGCCACTGGGGCTGCCAGAGTTTGTAGTTTCTATAATTTTCTGGGTCTCTTGACTATGAAATGAAGATATTTACTCTGTGTCAGAGTTGTTCAGACTAATAAACTAGTCCTCAATTACTATATTAAAATGTAGTAACTTTTTTTTTTTTTTTTTACTACTAAGGAATTGTAGCTATTTGGATTTATTATTGAGATTGCAAATCTTCATATCAACTATTATTAGTAGTAACAATTTAACTACAATTTATGGAGTACTCACTGTGCTAAGTAGATTAATACACATTATTTCATTTAATTTCTTCTGTAACTCTACAGAGTAGGCTAAGTTTTACAGATGAAGAAACTGAAGCTCAGAGAAGTTAAGCAACTTGTTAGTAAATGACAGATGCAGAGAATAATTATAATGTAATTTGGCTGTTTTAAAGGAAATCCCAACAAAATGGCTTAAGCAAAATAGAAGTTTAATTCTTTCTGAGGCAGATCAGGACTAAGAAGGTAAGCATATGTGTTTATACAATTACAAGGTCTTGGGCTCCTTTTCTCTTGTTGGTTCACCATCCTCAACATGCAGCTTCATTTTATTCAAGATGGCTGTTCCAGCTGCCAGCATCCCACTCATATTACAGTCAGTGAGAAGGAGGAAAAAGAAGCAAGTGTAAGGGAAGGTCTTTTCATTTAAGGGCATGACCTGGAATTCTCATATCCCTTCTACTCCTTTCCTAGAGCTAGGTCACATGGCTAACCCATTGGAAGGTGAGTCTGGGGAAGGTAGTCTTTATTTTGGGTAGTCAGTTGTCCCACTGATTTTTTTTTTTTCCTAAAGAAGAAGGGAAAAGTGGATATTGGAAAAGTAGCAATGTCTTCCTCATCTGTCTTGTAAGATTGTTGAATTTATGCTTAAGATGAGCTTTGTTTTGCCAAAATATACCAACATCATGAAAAACTTTAAAAAACAGAGTCAGTCACTCAGAAAGAGAAGTAAGGTATTTTCAATAGAAGTTATTCAAACAGATGCTGGTGGAAAAACCCTGCTGTAGACTGTTTGGAACATATATACTGTATATTGTATAAAGATATCTTTTGTTTCTTTTAATTAAAAAATTCTGTAGTTCAATTAAAATTGCTTAGTGACTGGGGTGTCTGGGTGATGCAGTTGGTTGAGCAACTACGTCTTGGTTTTGGCTCAGGTCATGATCTTGGGGTCGTGAGATTGAACCCTGAGTTGGGCTCCATGCTCAGTGGGGAATTTGTTTGGGATTCTCTCTCTGCCCCTCCTTCCACTTATGCATGCGCACGCTTTCTCACTCTCTCTCTCTCAAATAAATAAATTAAAAAAAAATTTCTTAGTGGCTATACCATATTTGTTTACCCTACAAACATACCCATGTATGAAACCATGAGCAAATTCTTGAACTCTCTATTGTGCAGGATGTTATTTATAGTTTTATAATATTTGAGCTTTTAAATTACATACTGAGTTTAGCATCTCCCTGTCTTCATCTTAAAACAGGTTCACTTCCCTTATTATAAGCATGCTACTATTACTCTCTCAGGCCCTCCAATTGAAATTTTGACCTATTTCTTTCCATTTATCTCCATTGTCTCAACTGTTAGCAGCATTGAATAGATTTTGCCTCTTCAACAGGTTCTTCAGTTTTTCATCCTTTCTCTTGTTCCTCCTGCCACTCCTATAGGTCAAACTCTCATCTTTTCTTGTGTTTGGACTGCCATGATGGCTCCCTAAAGGTTCTATCCCCCTCTGGCCTGTCTTCTCCAGTTTAGCCCATTCAATATGAAGCCATTCATATTCCATGGCTTTTAACATGCTTCTCTGGAAGCTCTGGAACACTTGGGTTTTCCATCTGGCTCTATCTTGCCTACTACTTCTGACTGTGTCCTGACTTTGTTTGCTCAAGGCTCTTCCTACCCTTGCTCCACACACTCTTACCAAGCTGATTTCCCTTCATAACCAACACACATACTTTCTGTGGACAGACATTTCTGCTTTCTATGTTTCTACTCTCTGTTCTATCTTTCATCATCTGGGTTCTCTCTTGTGCCCCCTTCCCCCTTCTCCCACTTCTTTTTTTCCCACTGTTTTTTCTTTGATTTGGATGGGTGAGGGAGGGGGCTTGAGGGGTGGGGGGGTGGGGGGGGTGGGTGAGGGGGTTCGGAGGGAGGGAGGGAGGAGTGAGGGGACAGGCAGGAGGGAACCAGGATGGAGGGAGGGAATTCAGTGATTAGTTCTTCTTGATGGCTGTGGTGAGTTAGGGCGTTCTTAGTTTGGTTCTTTAGTGCTTTCGTCGTTCTGTGTCTTATTTCTTTCTTCTTTCTTTCTGTCTTCTTTCTTCTTTCTTCTTTCTTTCTTTTTCTTTTTTTTTCTTTCTTCTTTTCTTTCTTTTTCTTTTTCTTTCTTTCTTTTATTTCTTTCTCACCAAATAGTTTCTGAGTGCCTGCCACATGCAAGTCTTTGGAGATATAACTGTACAATAAGCTGAGACACAGTTCCTGCCCCCATTGGGCTTTTGATCTAGATTGAAATTCCCTGTGCTGTTTATGCTCATTTTGAGGATCTCCCTGAGTCTGAGTTTGTTTGCCTGCGTGAACATTCTCCTTTTTCCTTTCACCCATCTAAATTGTGTTCATCATTTAAGGCCTGACTCCAGTTTTACTTCATCTCTAGGTACATTCTCCGAATGCTTCCACAGACTTCTGTTCCTGAGCATCTTTAGTACATAGCCACCACTATATACTTTAGTTTCTAACTTCTTTCTCACAATAGGCTAATTGTGTTCTATTCTGGAGAGCAGGAAATATGTCTTATCTGTATCTGTATTAATATTCACAAACATACACAGCTGTATATAGACCTCTATTTCTGTGTGTAAAGCACTTAGCATCTCAGATCTTTTCAAAATTCTCTAATTCAGAAAAGTGTAATTGTTTTAACTCAGGCTCCTGGCCTTTTCTAGATTTATGTTTCTATCCAGAGACAAGCGTAATCTTTGTGTATTCTCACACCACTCTTTTCACTGTTCACTAAAGGTATCTCTAGCACCTAGAGCCACTTTTCACATGGTGACAAAATTCTGATGGCTTCATCATCATTGCTGCCTGCCTGGAGTGAGTATAACATAGGATGTAGAAGTGACATGATTAACTGCTGGAACTGCAGAGTAAGTCTTACCTGGGGTCAGTCCCTGGTCAGTTGGCTCTGTGATCTCTCTCAATCACACTAAGTAGCTCTGTGATCTTGCTTAAATCATACTAACTAGCCATATCATCTTCTCAATCAAATGAACTAGCTCTGTAGTCTTGCTCAATCACAGCGACTAGTTATATGATCTTGAGTATATTCTTTGACCTCTTTGAATCTCAGCTTTTTTAATCTATAAAGTGGGGATAAAGTGGTCATAATCATGGTTAAATGGGATAATATGTAAGAAGTAATTAGCACAGTACCAGGCATATGGTAAATTAAGAAAATAATAATGGCATTGTGTTTTTAGGGTCGCTAGCTAACTAGACTAACTGGGCTTAGTTACCAAGTGACTGTCTCCCAAACATTGGTGTCTTGCTATTTACCATTCAGATCTGGGCCTCAGCAAAAGACAAATTGCTTTAGATCATGAGTTTCTCAGACTGCTGCGAGAGGTAAATCCATGAATACCAGAAGTTTAGTGTAGTATGCTTTTGTGTACTTCTGGCATGCTTCTGACATGGTGTTGGGCCTGTAGAGAGACTCAGCATGTGATTTATTGATTCATGGTGGGTACAGTCAGATAGGGGGATTTAGAGGAGAGAGGACAGACAGACCCTTCAGGGCCCTTCTAGCTACCTGCATCTAAATCCAACTTCATTCTGGGTTGGAGCACAACTTGGTCTGCTCTGTGAGAAAGCAGCACATGGCCTTCTTTAAAGATTTTATGAATAAGCGTGAGGAATGGAGGATAGCCAAAGATAGCAGCTGGGCTATTCTCTCGGACCATGCATGATAAAGAAATCTTTTATGGACTAGGTTTTGAATTTGTCTGGCATACTGCAATAAGGCTAAACCCTCTCCACTGACATTTCCCACCCGCACCTCCATCCCTACCCTCCTTTGTAACCCCTAGGAGGGAGCACCCCTCCAGCACAGGCTATGAAGCCCTGAACAGTGCAGGGAGGGAAAAAGAATGCTCCTCTACTTGCCCTCTCCAGGGGCTTCCAGCCCAAGCAGCACAAGACACAAGGCAGTTACCGAGGTGATAAAGGAATGCACATGTGGCTCAGGACTCTGAACAAAGCCCCAGGTAGTGACAGAGGGATCACAGGAAGCCAGACTCTCCTGGGAGCTAGTTACAAGACTGCTATGTATGCCAGAATGCCACAGATCCATGGAAGGAGGCTGCATGTGGTCACAGAAGTATAGCTCTGAGAATCAGATTAGTTAGACATCCATAGGGAAGGCTTGGAGGAAGAACAACACTGGTTGGTACAAGTGGAATGATGCAGGTTGGGGTTTGTTCTTAGTGATTAGCTTTTGCTTTTGGAGGCCCCCCAAATACCTTGAGAACAGATTTGTGTGATAAGCCCAATACTTGGGGTGCCTGGGTGGCTCAGTCAGTTAAGCCTTTGCCTTTGGCTCAGGTCATGATCCTGGAATCCTGGGATTGAGTCCCAGGATCAAGTCCTGCATTGGGCTCCCCACTCATTGGGGAGTCTGCTTCTCCATCTGTCCCTTTCTCTGCTAGGCATGCTCTCTCTCTCTCTCTCTCTCTCTCTCTCTCTCGCTGTCTCTCAAATAAATAAATAAAATCTTAAAAAAAAAGCTCAAATACTAATTTCCAGGTTCCTTATTTCTTCATTACTAAAACATTACTATACCCTTTCCCTAACCTCTGTCACCTTCCTCCTGGCTGGCCCCATCCATGTGCCCAGCAGTGGGCCAGCAAAGGAGTGACGGCGGACAGGAGGCTGAGGGAGGTTCATGTAGGTGTTTGCTGAGCTCCAGCACGGCCCCCCCCCACCCCAGGGAGGGTGGGGACACCTTTTCACAGCATCACACAGCAGCACCTTTGAAGCGGAAAAGAAATCCTACCCTTCCTTTGAGGTGCCTTTTGTAATATTGCTTTCCTCTGGCTGGTTGGATAAGTTAAAATTTCATTGGCTTTTCTTAAAAAAAAAAAAAAAAATTTCCCTGTTGTCATATCATGAAAAGAGAGGATATCTCTCGAAGGCGTTTGCTGCCCTCAAGAAATGAGAAAGAAAAGAATCTGGTTCTTATTCTGGAAATTTAATTTCTCTTGCAAGCTTAAGCCGATCAGCTGATGTATTTTGAAACAAAAAAACCCATATATATATATATATATAATATTATATATATATATACAGTGGTTGTTCAGGTTCTGTTAAAAGAAAAAAAAAAAAAGCCCCCTCCATCCCTCCACAGTTCCAGTGTTCTCTGTGTTCTTTGGAGGCTAAATGGTGGGCAGTTCTAGGGGCCCTGGTAAAAAACACATTCCGAAAACCAACCCAAAACAGTAGCAGCCCAGATGAGATTATGAGACCAAATCAGTAGGGGGCAGCCTGACACAATCTAACAGAGGTTGATAGTCTAATAAAACTTCAGAAACCAGGCTCTTTGAGACAACAAAGGCCAAAATTGTGCTAAAAGCTGTAAATCTTGCATGCTAAATTCCTGTGTAAGAGACGATTGTGGTTGTATCATAATTAAACATGCTACTAAAACATAAATCCCTTACTGATAACTTCTTCGTAGCCTCATTTGCCGTGGAATGAACCAGAGGCTGATCACCCATTAGCCATAATTGAAAAGATTTCTGATGGGTTCGGCACAGACTCATCTTTTGTGTATTGGAAGCAACAACAAAAAAAAGTAAATCATCATTGTCATTGCCATGAAGCATTCCCGAACCGTCTTTAAGAATGTACAGCTGTGTTGGTGCTAAAGGTTGAGATCTGATGGTTGGCTTTAGTATCTTACAACCTAGAAATGCGATGGGGTGGAGAAGAAAGATCATTTACAGCTTATTGTCTTAGTTTCTTAAGACCACGGTAACAAAGTACCACATACTGAGAGGCTTTTTTTTTTTTTAAGATTTGTGTTTATTTAGTCATGAGAGACACACAGAGGGAGAGGCAGAGACACAGGCAGAGGGAGAAGCAGGCTCTATGCTGGGAGCCCGATGCGGGACTCGATCCTGGGACTCCAGGATCATGCCCTGGGCCCAAGGCAGGAGCTAAACCGCTGAGCCACCCAAGTGTCCCAAACTGAGAGGCTTTAAGTCTCAGAAATGTATTCTCTTGGTTATATCTACAGGGACTCTACTTCCAAATAAGGTTACATGTGAGGCATGCAAGATTAAGGCTTCCACACCACGTTTTTGGGGGGCGACAGGGGAATGCAATTCAACCCATAACAGGTATATAGGTATTTTTGTGTCATTTGGACTCTGCCACACAGCTTTTCACTGGATCATGGCATCTCCTAAATTGGGTCAATTAGTTCAGTCTTTCCAGAAATTCTAGTCCCTTGCTTAGGCTAATTCTTATGAAGGAGTAGAAATGGTATAAACATTTGTTCAGTGATCGCTAAGTGGTAGTTTGCAAAAGTCATCTTCAGTGCAACTAGGTCTCTCCAAAGCCACTGCTTCGCACTAGTGCAAACTGCCTTCACCCCAGGAGAAATGGGCCACTTCACGGCCCTATGAAACCCTGTCTTCCTGCTTTCCAACTTCCCTTCTCTGTTGGTTATCTACTGCTGCGCGACAAGTTACCCCATAACTAGATGCTTAGAACAACAAACAGTTACCACCTCAGGAGGTGTTCTGAGGGTCAGGTATCCAGGCCCAGCTTTGCAGGGCCCTCTGACTCTGGGTCTCTCAGGAGGTTGCCATCTCGGGGTTGGCTGAGCTGCCTTCATCTCAAAATTCCCCTGGGGTGAACCCCTTCTGAGTTTGCTCACTTTGCTGTTAGAAGGCCTCAGGCCCTCGCTGGGTATTGGCTGTAGACAGCCGTCGTCGGGGTCATGGGGACCTCTCCAGAAGCCTTGTCTCAACCAGGCAGCTGGCTTCCCCCAGGCGAGGGCTCTGAGAGGGAGAGCAAGCGTGCAAGGCTGAGTAAGAACCAAGTCAGGGTCTTTTGTAACCTCATCTCCGAAGTGGCCTGGAATTACTTTTGCGGTATTCTACTTGTCAGAAGCAAGTACCTAGACCCAGCCCTCGCTCAAGGGGAGAGGATTAGAAGAGGGCACTGTAAGGAGAAGCTTACTTCCTCTTGTGTCTGTCGCTCCTTTACTCTCACAAAACTGCCACAATCAAACCCTTCCAAACGACAGATGTGTAGGTTCTCCACATACCTCAATTCTGTGACACCAGCCCGGTGTTGTACAGCGTAGCTTAGCTCTGACACTACCTATAGGCATACCTCATTTTACTGTGCTTTGCTTTATTGCACTTCGCAGATACTGCTTGCTTTTTTTTTAAATCTTATTTTAAAATTTTTATGTTTTTTACAATTTTTCAAAAACATTTTATTTATTTATTCATGAGAGACATATATAGAGAGAGGCAGAGACATAGGCAGAGGGAGAAGCAGGCTCCCTGCAGGGAGCCTGATGTGGGACTCGATGCTGGGACTCCGGGATCACGCCTAGAGCTGAAGGCAGGCACTCCACGGCTGAGCCACCCAGGCATCCATGTGTTTTACAAACTGAAGGTGTGTAGCCACCCAGTGTTAACTAAGTCCATTAGCATCATTTTCCCGACAGCATTTGCTTGCTTTGTGTCTGTGTCACATTTTGATATTCTTGTAATATTTCAAATTTTTCACTATTCTGTTTTTTTATGGTGATCTGTGATCAGTGATTATGACTCACTAAAAGCTCAGATGATGGTTAGCATTTTTTCGCAATAAAGTATTTTTAAATTGAGGAATGTAAAAAAAAATTGAGGACATAATGCTATTGCACGCTTAAAACAGACTGTGGTGTAGTATAAGCATCACTTTTATATGCACTGGGAAACCAAAAAATCCACTTGAGTAACTATTGCGATATTTGCTTTACTGCTGTGGGTTTGAAATCAAAACCACAATATCTCTGAGGTATGACTGCACCTGGAGATAGCATCAGATCCTACACACAAGCTAAGGGTTCAGAGAAAACAACTGTGCTTTCAGGAGCCAATCACAAATCCAGGTTGTCACCTATGCTTCTGACCAACTCGCTATAAAGCGAAAGTTCCTGCCACTCCCTCCTCCAGTTTAATTAATTTGCTTGAGAGGCTTCTAGAACTCAGGAAAGCATTTATTTATTAGATTAATGGTTTCTTATAAAATATATAACTCAGGAACAGCTAGGTGGAAGAGATGCTTAGGGCAAAGTGCCTGAGAAAGGGTGCAGAGCTTCCTTGTCATCTCCAAGGTTCCAATCTCTCAGCACTTGCACGTGTTCCCACACGCAGAACTTCTCTGAACTTGAGCCTTTTGGGTTTTTGTGAAGGAAGCTTTACTACGTAGCCATGGTTTATTAATTAATTGGCCGTTGGTGATTGAATTCGGTCTCACATAAAAGTCATAATATCATGGCACTCACATGAGGAGGCAGAAATTGTTGGGAACCACTTTAGATGCTGCCTATCATATCCTCCTACAGATTGTTAGCTAAACATTTTCTAGAGTAAAATGTAAATCAAGCACAACTCACTTCTGCTCAAAGTCCTCCAGTGGCTTCCCATCACTCTTAGAGTCTGAAGTCCCTACCCAGGCCTAAGTGATTTGGCCCTAGGTGTCTTTGTGATCTTACCTCCTTTAACTTCCCTTTCTCCATTGCTTTACCTTAGCCCTATGTCCTTTGACATAACATGCTGAGCTCACCTTGGGACTTTGCCTTTGCTCCTCTGCCCGACTGATCTGGGTGCGGGGCCACTGGTGGTACTGCAGTCTGGGAAGGAAGGCGGTCTGACTTCAAGGAACCAGCTTTCTGGGCTGGAGGCAGAAGAGTTCTACTAGATGACTTCTGGGGGTTTCACAGAGGAATCTGGAGATGCTGAGCATCAAGAGGACCATCAGACACAGTGGACGAAGTGGGTCCTGGGTTTGACATTAGTGCCGAGAAGCTGAAGGGCCAGGAAGGAAGCACTGATAGTCACCAAACCTGTGAGGGGCCTCCCAAGAGCTTGAGACCTCCAAAGGTCAGCTCTGCCGGCAGCTGTCTGGAAGCCCAAGAAGAAGAGGCACCGCTATGGCCAGGGCTACACGATGATGGCTCTGAACTACACGATGATGGCTCTGACAGTCTGAAGTTCATGGGTCAGTCTCCGACTGAGCGTATACAGAACCGCAGGGCCAGTCCTGGCGGTGGGAGAGGCCCCAGTGTGGGTGGCCGCTGACCCAGGAGGAGCTGCTCAGGGAGGCCAGGATCACAGAGGAGTGCAATTTACCTTCATCAGAGATGACGTATTGTAAGCGAACTAATGTGAGTTAGCTCCTCTGTGAGTTACAGGTAGAGATACCCCAGGTGGGGTTGTCACACAAAGGAGACTTTATTTGTAACAAATAAGGAGATCACAGTAATAACTTCCAAAGCGGTGACTCCTCAAGCAGGGGTGAGCAGCTTTTTAAACTTAGGTTTTCGGATGAATATTCAGAAAGGGGAGATTTGTCACAGTGGTAAAGGCAGGAGGGTATAAGTAGGCACAGGCCTGCTTAGAAAACGTGGCTAGCTACTGCATTCTTACGTTAATGAAGCTTGTGTTCCTCCTAGGGTGGAGACTTTATAATGAAGCAGAGGTAATCTTGGGACCAGGAGAAGGGGTTGTGGGCATGCTCTGAGAGCCCGTATAACCGGATTAGGGTCTTGGGTTCCTTATCTTGGATAAGGAATGCAGGGTCTTGCTTACTCTTGAAATAACACTGGGAATTTTACCACTGATTTGTTGTCTGTGATATCCTATTTCCTGGCCTGTTGGAGACTGTTTTTGCATTCCCTTTGTTCCCTTAAAATCCTTAACTATCGTGGTTTTTGCATTTTTTGTAATACTGACACCTTCCAGAAACTTCTACAAGAGAAGTGTGTTTGGGCAAGTAGGGCATAGATCATGGAAAATAGCTAGAGGCCTAAAATGACTTCTCTTGTGTCACAAAAGCTATGTTTCATCTTTCTTTTTCTGGGGACCCCTAACTCTCTCTGCTTACAGCGTAAGTAGCTCGAGGCAGCCAGAAAGCAGCAGGTTTGCAAGAAGCAGGAGTTCCCAGGGCACATAACCACTTGTTATTCAGTGACAGTGCCCCCGATTGGAGGAGCTGGGCCCCAAGGCAGGGAATGTCAGTGGAGAGGCACTTCCTCCTGCTTCCACTGTCTCAGCCTTGACCTCTGTGCTGGGATTCGGTCTGTCCTCTGCACTGCTCTCTGTTCCTGTAACTTCATCACTTTTAGTGATGCTATGACGTTTGAAGAATGGGTTCCCTAAGGGTGGCCCCCCAAAGGTCCCTGTTCTGAAGGTTTGCTCGGTGACCTGTTGCCCAACCCGGTACTGGTGTAATGAAATCAACGTGAGTTTTCTCCTTGGTGAGTCATAGAACTTGCACCAGGTGAATTGTCATTGCACAAAAAAACCCATTATTTGCAGCAAACAATGAGATCACTGGAATGGCTTCCAAAGCTGTGACTCCCCAGTAGGGGGGGATGAATGGGTACCTTTTGTTTAGGGTTAGGATGAATATTTAGAGGGAAGCCTTGTCATCCTATGTAGAGGCCAGTATAAGGCCCTGCATGCACCTTAAAGAAACATGTCCACACACATTGTATGGTAATGTAAATGAGGCAGAGGCTCCTCCTCCAGTGGAGGTTTTAGTGTTATAATGAGGTGAAGGCAATTACCAGTCATTCTAGGGTGTCACTTCCCAATCTGCACTGGTGTGAGTCAGGGGTTTTGCTTAAATAGTCTGAGTGGTCTGGGCTGGCTGCAGGACTTTCAGGGCACTCATCATCACCTGAGGGATGGTTTTGGGTTTCATTGTTCTGAGTTAAGAGGTTAACCAAAACAAAGAGCCTAAGGAAAAATGTGAGACAAAGGTTCATGAGTACAAGCAGATGGGCAGTAAAGGTCAGGTCTTGGAGTCTAAATGGTTGACCCTGGGAACCTGTTGGAAACAGAGCTTGTGCCCCTGCTTGACCCTTCAAGATCATCTGTGAGGCCTGCAAGAAGGGGATCATTGCCCACATACTGCTGCTCACTACCTGGGCCCTAGACCCTGGGCCACCACCTCCTGAGCCCCTCCTGCTCTGGGCTCCAGCCTTGTACCAGAGCACTGTCATCAGAAGAAGAGATGTCTAGTCCTGAGAAATCTCTCCTGCCCTGACTTTGGGGCTCTTGAAATCCTCCCAACTTTACCTGCTTCTCTTCTTTGTTATCTGATCTTTGCCCAACTCTTTTTTTTTTTTTTAAATATTATATTTATTTTTTCTTGAGAGAGAGAGAGAGAGAGTCAGAGACACAGGCAGAGGGAGAAGCAGGCTCTATGCTGGGAGCCTGATGCGGGACTCGATCCTGGGACTCCAGGATCATGCCCCAGGCCAAAGGCAGGCGCTAAACCGCTGAGCCACCCGGGCTGCCCTGCCCAACTCTTTTCTAGATTCCACCCCCCCCCCCCCCCCCGCGTCTTTCCTCCTTGTGTTTTTAATCTAATAAAATAAAATGCCTCTCTGTGCCTGCCTCTCTTTTTTTTTCCTCTTGCTTTCTTAGTCTCTCTTATTTGTTTATTATTAAGTTCTTATGCCATATAGAAGACTATTTCAAGCTGATAGAAAGTCTTTCAGAGAGTGATTCTTTTTTGCAGGGAGAGGTTCACTTATTGACTTATATACCATTGATTTGTGCACATGGACATCTTTTGTAATACGTTACATATATAAAATGAATGTACCTTATTTTTAGAGCAGTTTTAGATTTATAGGAAAATTGAACAAAAATGCAGATTTTCCATATATTCCCTTATACCCCAAAGAGTTTCTTGTATTATTAGCATCTTATATTGGTATGATTCATTTGTTATAACTGATGCACCAATTTTAATATATTATTATTAGCTAAAGTCTCTAATATACATTAGGGTTCACTCTTTGTATTGTGCAGTTCTATGGATTTTGCCAAATGTTTAATGTCATGTAGCCAGCATTATAGTATCATACAGAATACTTTCACTGCCCTAAAAGTCACCTGTTATCTACCTATTTACTGTTCCCCTCCTTCTCCCAAGAACTGGCAATGACTGATCTTTTTATTGTCCCTAAATATTGCCTTTTCCAGAATGCTATGTATTGGAATCATGATATTCAGGCTGACTTCTTTCACTTAGCAAGATAATTTAAGTTTTCTCTGTATTATTTTGTGGCTTGATGACTCATGTCTTTTTAAAAAAATTTTTTTAGATTTTATTTATTTGAGAGAGAGAGAGAGAGAGAGAAAGCCCGTGCATTCACTAGTAGGGGGAAGAGCAAAGGGAGAGGGAGAAGCAGACTCCCCACTAAGGAGGGAGCCAGATGTGGGGCTTGATCCAGGACCCTGGGATCATGAACTGAGCCAAAGGCAGAGGCTTAACTGCCTGAGCCACCCAGGTGCCCCAACTTGTGTCTTTTTTTTTTTTTTTTTAACTCTACCTTATTTATTTATTTTAAATTTTTATTTAAATTCAGTTTGCCAACATGTAGTATAACAGCCAGTGGTCATCTCATCAAGTGCCCTTCTTAGTGCCTGTCACACAGTCATACCACCCCCCCCCTTCTGCAACCCTTTGTTTGTTTCCCAGAGTTAGGAGTCTCTCATGGTTTATCTTTCTCTCTAATTTTTCCCCACTCAGTTTGGTCCCTTCCCTTATGGTCCCTTTCACTATTTCTTATATTCCACATATGAGTGAAACCATATTCAACTCATGTCTTTTTATTGCTGAATAAAAACCGTCCCTTGAATATATGTGCCACAGTTTATCTATTTACCCATTTACCCATTGAAGGACATCTTGGTTACTTCCAATATTAGGGAATTATAAATAAAGCTGATATAAATATTTATGTGCAGGTTTTAAAAAAATATTTTATTTTTAAAGTAATTTCTACACCCAACAGAGAACTCAAACTTACAACTCTGACATCAAGAGTCACATGCTGTACTGTCTGAGCCTCTATGTGCAGGTTTTTGTAGACCTAAGAATATAAGCTATTCAAAATGATGCTTAACTCCAGACAAGGGCATGAGGGAGCTTTTTAGGGTGATGAAAATGCTAATGAAAACATCTCAATTTTGGTGGCAATTACTCAACCCTAAATATTTGTCAAAGCTCATGGTGCTGTGTACCTAAAAATAGTGAATTTTACTATATAGAAAGTATATTTCAACAAGCCTACCTTAAAAAAAAAGTTAATTATGAACTCTCCACAAACAAATGATGTTTGCAAAAAATTGTGATGCGTATGTAAGAAAGTCAAGTAAATGAGTTTGGATTAAAGAAAAACAAACTATACCTAGGATAATAAAAATATTAATGCTTGTTGTCTCAAGGTGGTGGGATCATGAATGGTTATTTTAATTTTTATCTTTATTTTTGTTATGTTCTCTCTAATATACGTATCATACTTTAGCTATAGGAATATGAAATATTTCTGCTAAAATATTTATAAAAATTGAACATATGGTCCAATCTTTGAGGATGCAAGGATGCACAGAAAAAAACTGGAGAGAATGTTAAAATAACAAAAATGATATTAACTTTGGATATTATTTTTTTTCCTTGTTCTTTTATACCTATCAGATTTAAAGAACCTAATATGAGGTTAGGAAATTACATTTCCTCATGAAGCATCTACTACTTTTATAATCACAAAGGTATCCCACAAAATTTGAGGTGCCTTTACATACTTGATAGGTAAAAAAATTCACTTTGTTTTCTGTCTGGCTAATTCTTTTGAAATACAGGAGAAACATGATTGCTAGAGGCCGGTGTGAGATGGTGCATCTGGATGCCATAGGTAGAGGCACTGGGGGGCAGCAGGTTCTTTTACTAATTTCCAGGGCCTTCCAGGAGGCCATTTCCACCTACATACCTCCTTGCTTTCTATGCCATGTCAGTCATCAGAGAGGAGCTGGGTCCCATCCTCCAAAGGGTTTTGTCTGAACTCTGCCTCCATCTGTCAGCATGGCCAGGGTGCTCTGTGTTGGCAGCATTTTCTGTTCTGAAAACTGAAAGACGGCAAGTGATGGGGACTGATTTAAAGCATGGAGTTCATAAGGGGCAAGATGGGATTCTCTCATCCCTTCCTTTTTCTTGCTAGTCCTACTTTCTTCCCTTGTCCTGGTGGGGATGAAATATTTGGCACGACAAAAGCAGAATACAGAGATTTTGTTGGAATAATGCTGTGACTAGGAAGGCTATGAGGTGAGGGCAACTCCACTGCCCCCCTCATGCTGGAAGTACCCATTCCCCTTGGCCCTGAGAGGCCTCTCTCCCCAGGTCCCCTAGATCTAAAAGACCCTTGACTGGAAAGAAAAATAGATCTTGGAAAAGACCATTTATATGGCTTATTCAAGTCACTAAGCTAGTTTTGCATATTTGTTCTGCATAAAGATGTGTAATAGCATGTTGTTGAAGCTAGCATGAGAAGAGTGGAGAGCTGAAACCCTGCTATGTGTGTACTCTTTTTCTTTTTGCCTACAGATTTTAGTAAACAGGAGAGCCTTGCTTAAAATGTTGAGTTTGTGGTTTTTATTTACTCAATATAGTGTTTTTCAAATTGTGGTATGTGCACCACTGGGATGATTTCAGGTGGTACATGCATGAGCATTTTTTATTTTAGTAGTGATGTATTTTGTTATAATAATTAGTTGAAAAATATAACCAGTATAACAAAACCCACAATTTTGTGGATGTTATTGCATATGCAGCCCCATTTCTTAAAGTTTTAAAAAGTGAGAAATACTAAGTTAATAGACCACTCAGGAAATCAGTAAGGCAAGGATTAGAACTGAAGTATGCAAAATACAGTGCCATTGGATGTGGCCGATGATAGCAAGAGAAGGGTCTGTTTGTTTTGCAGATAGTTTATTCTGAAGAATATCTAGTAATGATTATAAAAGATCTAAAGCTTCCTCAAGATCTGATGCTCCTTGCCTGGATGGACTCAGGAGCTCAGCTCACAGCTTTAGTTTTCATTAAGTTGGAGTTAGGGCTCTGGGGGCAGAGTGGAGAGGTGGGAAAACCTGAGAGGATCCGACTGGGAGAAGAGAGGTGGAGACCACAGAGAGATGGATCCCTTGCCATCCAAGGTGGATGCTGAGTAAATTAACAGATAACTTGATGGGGTGGTAATTTGTGGTACCATCTGTTCTCCACGTGGGAAAGAGATTAGTAACAGGAATGCATTCTGTTAATGGGCTAAACCTATAGTCAGCTCTGGGTAACTGGGGTTCAATCCCAGTGGGGACCCTCTGAAGTATTATAGAGCTGTCCCCTGCAGCTGTAGGTGGGTCTCTGAGTGAATCCAAAGAAAGTGGGGCAACAAGAGCATCTGTTACAATGTCTCACCCCTGGACCTCAGCCCAAAGCCTCCGGATAGGCCATCTTACTCCTATGTCTTACTGTCATGTGTCTACACCTATTTCACATAGTGATGCAGGTATACAGTGGTATACAATGTGGATAGTGAACGTATATGTAAACTTAGTGTTGTAAGAAGATATTAACCACCTGTTAAGGAGAAAAGACAACTTATAAAACTGTATAAAGTATCCCATTTTTTGTGTGTGAAAAAATGCATTGGTGTACATAGAGAAAAGTCTGGAAGGAGATATATTAACATGTTTATGATTATCACTTGGTCATGGGATTGTGAATGATTCTGTTTTTCTTTCTTCACTAATTTTCAAAATGATTAACATGTATTTCTTTGTAAATTTTTTTATAGATCAGAAAGTTTTCTCTTTATTCACTTACATGTATGCCCTCAAGGGGACTTTCTATATAATTCTAGTAACCTTGGTTACTTATGTCTAAGGTTTGCATGGGGCACAGGCCAGAGTCAGAGTTTCTAGCTGTTTGTGGAAAAGGGGTTAGACTCTGGTTTCTGTGGCAGACAGAATTATTCAATTCAGTATTTTTTTTTGGGGGGGGCACGTGTGGATAACTCAAAAAATATAACTTCTCAACAATATCAGTCATAGAATACTTACATATACATAAAGTATTTTAAATTTAGGTGTACTTTGATGGTTAACTTGAAACATGTGTCTTCTAATAAACATCTGATATGCAGCTTCAATAAACAAATTTGTTATGTAGAACCTTTTACCACTACTGATGCAGACAATATTTTTTGCAATTCTTTAAAATTATTTTCCATAAATAAAAAAAGCATTGGTAGAGAATTCTATTATATGAGGTATTAACTCTTATCTAGCCAACTTAACCTACTTAAAAAACAGTTATCAAATAATAATTTAGGTTTCCAATAATTATCATTATTCAAACTAATTTGCAATTATGACCAAATTATATGGCCAGAAGGGTATCAGATAAAGAGAACCCCCAAAATAAATCCATTCAATAAACCTATATTAAATATTGACAGTGTGTGTAGTGGAAAGTTACCAGGGCTGACTCAGGACTTGCTGGCTTCTAATCCCCTCTGTCAGAATGGCTGTGGGACTTTGGCAAGTTGCTTGACCTCTCTGGGTCTCTGTTTTCTTGTTTGAAAGGTTAAATACCTTTATTATGTGTAGAGTTTTGTGTGAGACACTCAGAAAAACTCCAAAATGCTTTCAAGGAAGTTACAGTGTAGGAGTAATAACGAATATGCAATTATCTACAATACAAAAGCAGCCCATGGCCCTTGCCTTTTGTTTGTTTGTTTGTTTGTTTGTTTTTTGAAGATTTTATTTATGATAGACATAGAGAGAGGGAGAAGCAGGCTCCATGCCGGGAGCCTGACGTGGGACTTGATTCCGGGGCTCCAGGATTGCGTCCTGGGCCAAAGGCAGGCACCAAACTGCTGAGCCACCCAGGGATCCCTGGCCCTTGCCTTTTGGACCAGCTCAAGGCAAATGGTTGGTTAAGAGCAGAGACTGGGGGGATCCCTGGGTGGCTCAGTGGTTTAGCGCCTGCCTTCAGCGCTAGTCTCTCTCTGTGTCTCTCAGGAATAAATAAATAAAGTTAAAAAAAAAGAAAGGAGCAGAGATCAGCTGAGTTCACACTCCAACTCTGACATGTGCCAGCAGGGAGACCTGTGTAAGCTATATAACTTTACCTCTTAGAGCCTCAGTTTTCTAATTTGTACATTGGGAATATCTATCTCATAGGGTTGCTGTGGAGAGTCAATGAGATAATGTATTTATAAATAAACACAGAGCACAGAGGTGGGTTCATTGTAGGTATTAATAAATATTAGCTATTATTATTATTAACGTTTGTCCCAATTGGGATGATTATGGTGGAAAGAAGATTTAAAGTGTTTTTTGAGGGGATCCCTGGGTGGCTCAGCGGTTTAGTGCCTGCCTTTGGCCCAGGGCATGATCCTGGAGACCCAGGATCGAGTCCTGCATCGGGCTCCCTACATGGAGCCTGCTTCTCCCTCTGCCTGTGTCTCTGCCTCTCTCTGTCTCTCTCTCTGTGTCTCTCATGAATAAATAAATAAAATCTTTAAGAAAAAAAAATAAAGTGTTTTTTGAAAATTGAGCTAAATGTTTTTTAATAAGTTAAAGTAATTTTATTTTATTTTTTACTTATTTATGAGAGACACAGAGAGAGAGGTAGAGACACAGTCAGAGGGAAAAGCAGGCTCCCTATGGGAAGCCTGATGCAGGACTTGATCCCTGGACCCTGGGATTAGGCCCTGAGTCAAAGGCAGATGCTCAACTGCTGAGCCACCCAGGCATCCCTAAAGTAACTTTAAAAGTAACATAAGCAATATATACTTATTGCACACAAATAAGGATTAAAAAAATAGGTAAAGTCAAATAAAATAACACATGTACTTAGCAGATGGATCAGACTTTGGATGGTGAGAAAGCATTTTAGGCAGAGGAGCAAGACAAGGAGGTAGTAAAGTGCCCACCCTACTGGAGAAGGCTGCTCAGTCAGATGGTAAGAAGCAGAGGATCCTTTTGGGGATTAGTCACAGATAAGGTTAGGTCAAACAGTGGAGGGCCTGAGTTCTGGTCATTCTACTGTGGGCTAATGGGAAGCCAATGGCAGTGGTTACGCAGGGGGGACTCGATGTAAGAAATGTTTTAGGAACAGGAAATGCTTTCATATATTTTTTTAATTTAATTTTTTTAAAGATTAAAAAAATGAATTTATTTGAGAGAGAGAGTGAGCATGAGACAGAGAGAACATGAGCAGGGGTCAGGGCAAAGGGAGAAGCAGAATCCCTGCTGAGCAGGGAGCCTGATGAGACTCCATCCCAGGATGCTGAGATCATGACCTGAGCTGAAGGCAGACACTTAACAGACTGAGCCACCCAGGCACCCCAGGAAATGCTTTTTAAAAAGATGTGCTTGTCTGCCAAGAAGACTCCTCCTCCCCTGGCCCCATACATTCCAAAATGGGCTTAGACTCTAGGAAACTCATTTTGCTCATACCACCTTCTTCCATCAATTATTGAGACCTCAAAGCAAAGACACAATCTAATCTTGCAAATACAGCCACTCTGATTTCTTACAGAACTGGCTGGATTTCCTTAAGGCTGTAGTTGTGGGCAAAACTTTGCCTGGCAATAGTCCTGCTGCCTCTCTGTAAATACAGGAAGAACTTCTGTAGAAACCCAGGGGAGTATGCATAATTCCAACCTCTGTAAAGAACCACTTCTGCTCTTCTGTAAAGAGATACCTGAATTCACCAGAATTTCTCTTGGGAATGCACAATGTTTGCTTGTTTGGGATAAGTACATTGATAAGACATTTTGGGTAAAGAAGGAGACCCCAAGGACAAAAGTGACCATCAATCTAACGTCTAAGAAATGTGGATCCTCTCATGAGTCCAACCAAATTAATTTGGATTAAGAGATGAAACAGAACTGGAGGAGCTTGATGTAATGAGAGGGTAAGAAAGTGAAAGTTGGGAGTAGTGCAAGGGATGAGAGGAGCCAGGAAACTGGCACCTGGCTGGAAAGGGAGCAAGAGAAACTCCCAGAGTTGCCAAAGCTGAAGAAAGACCTTGAGAAGTAAAAGCGCTGTGTTGTTTGTTCTGGGGTGAGTGGCGCACGCCTCTTTCCCTGGCTTCCCCTACAGAGTGGTAGCTGGGTCTGCGTTGCTCACTTAATTGTAATGTCTGTGTGTGTCTGTGTGTGTGTGTGTATTGTGTGTATTCTTTTTGGGGCAACTCAGACAGATGTCCAGGTTCTTATGGGAGAGAACAGAGACCACTGAGACAGACGTAGGGGCAAAAAGCAAAGGTATAGGTGACACTAGAAATGCAGGCATTGCTATGCTGTGAATGCTTCATCTGCTTTCATCACATGCAGTGTTTATTCACTGAACACACACACATACACACGTTTGTTTGTTGATTTAAATCTTTTGTGAAATTTTGGAAACTCGGCAAAAATCATGTCAACTCAATTGTTTCAAGCCCACCGAGGATGAAGTCTTTTGCCATACATAGCCTAAGTGGCTCATTCTTTGGGCCTGGCAGTTATCTGACATAAATTCTGAAAAATATCTTTACAAAGAAGTCTAAAAGCACATGCTTTCATTAATTCACCATCAATGAATGATTTCCCCAAGACCGTAACAAAACATATCCTACGTCAAAGTAAGGATAGGGCAACTTTTGGAGGGTCGTTTTGAAATACCTGAAAGCCAACGCCACAGCAGAATGTGTTTGCCTATGGTAACTTACTTTACTTGTCCCTCTTCTGGTGAAGAAGCACTGGCTAAGACCCGTGCTTTCTTCCAGAGTCATTTGTACATTCTCCCCTTGGTCCAGCTGAGTTTTCTCTGACTGGCTCCCAAGGGGAAACCATCACACTCTTATTGTCATTTGCATAGCACTGGGTGCAGATCTCTCTGAGCTCTTATCACATTATTTTGTGGTTATTTCTCTTGCTCACCCTCTTCTACTAGGCAAAGCTCTCCCCTTCTGTGATCCACACATGTCCCCTGGAGAGGAAGCTGGGCTCTTCCTTTGGCTGTTCTGTGAAGTTCTTTTCCAAAAGTCCAAAGCGTAAGTGGAGACCATTTTAAGGAGAGTCCCAGAAGGCTCCTGGATAATGCAAAGGCAGTGACATGCAGAGAATAGTTCACTCACTCCTTAGTGAGTCAGGAACCAGGTTTTCTATGGTTCACTGCCTTGCTCCCAGGCTCTTCTGAGGCTAAGGTCAACTTAACTTCCTCTTTTTTTTTTTTTAATTGGAGTTCAATTTGCCAACATATAGCATAACACCCAGTGCTCATCCCAACAAGTGCCCCCCTCAATGCCCTTCACCCAGTCACCCCCACCCCCTGCCCACTTTCTTTTCCACCACCGCTTGTTCGTTTCCCAGAGTTAGGAGTCTCTCATAACTTAACTTCCTCTTATTCATGCTCATGCCAGGCATCGCTATTCTTTAGAGCCTGGGCCAAACTCATCATTAGACCTAGGGGTGGTGGTAGCCCAGCTTTACCGGCAGACGAGCCATCTGTATAAGGTTTTGCCCTTAGGATCATCTTATACATAGGGGCACCTGGGTGAGCCAGTTGATTGGACGACCAACTCTTGATTTCTGCTCAGGTTATGATCTCAGGGTCATGAGATGGAGCCCCGTGTTGGGTTTTCTGTTGAGATTCTCTCCCTCTCCCTCTGCTCCTGCCCCCCAACCTCACGCGTACATGCTCTCTTTAAATGAACAAATAAAAAAAATAAATAAAATCTTAAAAAAAAAAAAAGAATCATCTTACACGTAGTTTAATGCCATCTTGAAGTTCTTAATAATACCGAACAAGGGGCTCCATGTTTTCATTTTGGCCTGAGCTCCACAAATTATGTAGCCCGTCTGGAGATATTCTTTCCTCACTCTTCTTAAGGCTTCTTCCTAATGCCTGTTTTCTGCTGTTGTGTTGATGTCTTCTTAAGCCAATCAACAATATAAATGATGAATCCCATCAAGGGGAAACTTGGCCCTACGTTTAAGGCAAGGCTTGATTCAAAGGTCCCCATAAGGTAATTTTATAAAACATTAATATTAGATATTTACAAATCTAGGTATTTAAAGTGTTCAAGCGTTCCTAGAGTCCATTCTAACCTAGAGTCATTCTGTTAAAGAAGCTAATGTTATTTGTGTCAATTTGTTTTTACAAAGTTATATTCAAATTTAGATGCACCTGAAAATGAAACAGGCCCTTAGGAAATGTAGCAGCATTTGTTTATATACTAGAGTGATTCAGAATCGTCCTTCATTTAAATTCCCATTGTCTATAGTAGTGCTGGGAGGTACTTGATAGTTCTGAGCCCAGTGAGTGGTTTTCAAGCTGGGTCTCATGAGGTTCTAAGTATTCTATGAGGAGTACATCAGGGGGTACTGGGGGGCAAGCTGGATGTGCTATAGCTGAGGCTTAGGGTCTCCCATCTTGGCTTCAGTTACTCTGACTTTTATATTTTGAACTCACATAACAGTTCTTTTTTTTTTTTTTTTAAGATTTTATTTATTTATTCATGGGAGATACAGAGAAAGAGGCAGAGACATAGGCAGAGGGAGAAGCAGGCTTCCTACAAGGAGCCTGATGCAGGACTTGATCCCTGGACTCCGTCCAAGATCACGCCCTGAGCTGAAAGCAGATGCTCAACAACTGAGCCACCCAGGTGTCCCTCACATAACAGTTCTGCTGCTAAAAAGAAATCTTGAAAACATCCCATCTAGTTCATTTCATTCTACAGTCATGTGCTAGAAGAAGCCACTGGAATTTAAAGAGATTTTAGTGGATTGCCCCAGGTAACTGAGTTTATTAAATGGCAGAGCTAGACCTCAAGTTTGACCTCTTGACTCCCAATGATACTTTGGCATTTAATACTATAGCTGCCTACAGACTGTTAAATATTTTCACTGGGAGGTGGTTTGATAAAAGCCAAAGGAACGTGTTTACTTGGCTCATATTTCCAGGAAAACCTGACTTCATTCCCAGAGGTGCCACCTCTAACCCCATCTGGACATCTCATAAATCTGTACAGTTGTTTATGAGAGGACTTGGCAAGAGATGGTGGAAGGTGAAAACCAATGGGATAACACAGCTGGAAAAACAATGTATGTTCCTGAGCAGGCAGGCACAGAAGAGGTAGAAATGTCCAGTAAATTTATGAAAAAGTGCTTGACTTCATTGGTAGTCAAAGACAACATATTGTTGTATAACAGATTGATAAAGATGAAAAATATTGTGGGTAGTTGGCTAGGCGGGGCAAAGTAAGCTTTCTTATGCACTGTGGGTGGGAGTATAAATTGATACTGTTGCAGGATTTCTCTCCCCGTAGCTCCCTCTGTTCTTGGTCACATGCATGCAAGGATGAAGAGGTGGATCAGATGCGAGTGGTGGGCAGCCAAGCAGAGTGCTATTGAGGATAGTACAACGCTCCCGAAGAGGGAGGGGATCCCAGAGGGTTGCTCTCAGGGTTTCGGAGTTTAGGGGTCTAATGAGCTCTTTTGCGGAACAACCTTAAGCAACCAGGACGTGCTGAGTGGTGCCAATCACGGCTTTGGTTACGTATCTGTCTACCTGGTGGGCTGATGTCCGTGTGCTGATGGTTTTGGGGGGCTGACATCTGAGGCTTAGGTCCTCACTCCCCATTGCCTGTAATAGGGACGAATGCTTTGTGGTTAACTGTCTTATTTTAGGACGTTCTGCAGAAGTCATTTCTGCAAAGGCTGCAAAGCAGAATGTCAATGCGATCATGTCTAAGTTGCAGACAGGATGTTAGTGCTGTCTTCTCTTAGCTTTCCTGACTCCATATTTTCTTGTTGTGGGCCCTGGCCCTGACCACCTCAATGTCCAACCAACTCCTAACACTACCACTTTTTTGAAGGGAATTTTGAAATGCCTTTTGAGATTTTAAATAGACTTATCTTTTGATCTAGCAATCTAAGAGTTTGTCCTGCAGTAGAACTGAAATAGTAGCACAAGTTTATTTGTACGAGGATATTCACTATAATTGTAATAGTTGGGACAGTGAGGGCAGAGCCATCCTTTCTCCAGGCTTCATGTTTGCACGTGGAGGGAGGTCCACCCGACTAATGTTCTTGTCCTTTTGCCCCATCTCCTCACCTACCCTAAGCCTGGAGGGAGAAACTGTTTTTAAGTTTGGGACAAACAGCTGAGCACTTTTTCTCTGGCTCCTTCCTCCTCCTCTCCTTGATTGGATTTGCCTGTGTGAAGTTGTGCTTTTATCAGCTCTTGATCATAGGATGACCTCTGCCCTTTGGGATAACCTGCAGTTTTGGGGTTTAAGTCAAATGCTGATGGTGGTGGTAGGGATCTTACTAGCAATCTTATTTGGCTCTCACATTGAAGTCATGTTCTCCAGAATCTACTTACATCAGTAATGGAAGTGATATTTGATTTTTATATCTAAATCCTATGTCTTTATCTTTTAATTATTCTAGAATCCAATAGGAATATGAGGAGTATTATTGATAGTCCCTTCAAGCTCAGTAATAGAAATTCTAAACAACCATAATGTCCATTAAATAAATTGTGGTACTCCTGTTCAATAGAACACTACACTGCCATTACAAGGAATGAGGTAATCTTATATATGGACATAGAAAAATGTCTACCATATAATGCCAAGGGTGAGGAGAGGCAACTTTTGTAAGAACTTACATAGTTAGAGATTGTGGTTTTTTGTTTTTCTTTTAAAGTTCATTTATTGTTATTTATGGGAAAATGCGCACTGATCCACAGATAGTGTTTACTTCCAAGGAGTGGTGTGGTGGTGTTTTTTCTTTCCCCACAAAGAGCAAGAGATGCTTTTGTAAAAATAATAAAATCAATTTTATTATTCTAAAAGAAAAAGTGATTATTTTGTTACTGGTGAGATTAGATAATCTAGTTATCAGAGATAGTACTTGATTGAACAACACCCCCAAACTCCCCATTCCTGCTACAAAGATAAGGGAAGGTCTTGGAGATTATCACAATTCATGGTTCTTAGGCTAGAAAATGATACTTGGTTATTTTTTCCCTGGTACTATTTTTGAGTTGGTATATAATATCTTAGTTTAATTCTCTGATCTCATAGGAGTCTATTGTTTGTCTTTGTTTCTTCTGATAGTACAACTAATAGAAACTGTATAGAATTTGGAAAATACAGGAAAACACAGAGAAGCAGAGGGACAAATGGCTTATGATCCCATCATCTAGAAGCAAATATTTGTAACATTTTCTGTTGTCCGTTTCCAGTTTTTTCCATGCATATTTGCACATGGCTGATACTGCATTCTACATGCAGATTTGTAACCTGCCAGTCTTTTATTTAGTTAATGCTATGTCATAAGCTTTTTCATCATGTCAAAAAACTTCATAAGCATTATTTTAAAAATCTGTAATATTTTATCACACAGGTATATTTTAGTTAGAATACTTTTGAAGTGTAGTTTGAAAGTAGATGGCTCCAGAGTTGATCAGGGTGATAGGCCGTTATCTGTGATTCACAGGCTCTTCCATAATAGTTTCACAATGGCTGCCACATTTCTGAACTTCATGTTTCTTCAGAGTTGAATCATAAGTAGGAAGCAAGAGGGCAGATAGAAAGGAATTTTTTTTTTTTAACAATGTACTTTTTTTTGGAGGAGGAGGAAGAGAGGAAAACTTTGCCAAGCCATAAGAGCCTTGAACATATTTATATACCCTTTGATTTAGGAATTCTATTTCGGGAATCCTCTAAGGAAGCTTTCTCTTAAAATTCCTTGAACAGAACTGGGTCTCATACGTTCTTGGACTAATAATCATTGCCATGATTTACCTCTAGGATGTGCCAATTCCACTCAAACAAATTATTAAGGGAATTATCAAGGAAAGAAGAGGAGGAATGTGGCTATCAATTGGGTAACTAAGAGAGTATTTCCTCCTTCCGTATTGGAAATATAAAATATTTTTGTAAATAAAATACTTTTGCATATAAAGTATTTTTGTATCTTAGATAATTTTCTGTAGCAGGATTCATCTAAGTAGAATTACTAGATCAAAGGGCATACATATTTTTACGGCACTTGATACCCATTACAGGAATTTTAATATTTTTCTTTTTATGGAATTCTGGATTTACAATTGAAACAGGACCTTGAGAAACTAGATTCTCCCTCCAAACAAAACAAAAAACAAACACCACAAAAAAACTAAAGCCCAATCATTCCAAAGTTTTCTTTTAGGAGTTACCGAGTGAGCTGAAATTAGACAAAATTGTAATCATTCTTTCTTTTGTGAAGAAGAACAAGCTCTGAGGTGAACATTATTGTGCTGAGGATTATGGAGCTGACTGGGTCTGTCTCTTAGTTCTTTGCATTCTGTCTCCTTGAGATCATTTTATTATTCACCACTTCCACATGTGAATGTAGGAGCTATGGAAGGGAAGATCATTTTATTATTCACCACTTCCACATGTGAATGTAGGAGCTATGGAAGGGAAGATCACGTGCAACTTGGTTAGGATGTAGGAATGTAGGAGCTATGGAAGGGAAGATCATTTTATTATTCACCACTTCCACATGTGAATGTAGGAGCTATGGAAGGAAAGATCACGTGCAACTTGGTTAATTTTGCTTTTTTTATTACTGATTAAATGGAAGATAAAAAAGTATAAGAAGTTAAAACTTAGCCAATAGAAGGAATTTCTGAATATCTCTGGTCTTGTTATCTTTTCAAACTCTCTGCATCAGGTGATTTAATCAACTGCTATCAGATTTTTTTCCCCCCATAAAAGCATTAGTCACACTGGATTCTTATAGGAGAAAGAGATATATGGTTAAATACCCAGGAGAACTGTTGTGAGTGTTAAATAAAATTTGGATTCTAAAGAAAAGCGGAAGGATTTGTTGGCATAATTCTAATGGATTAAGGTTTTGCAAGAGGGTGTGCTAATTAAGTACACTTCATTTTTCTATGTGTGGCTTTTCTCACCTACCTTGAAAAATTACAGTACCAATGGCACTTTAACAAAGATCTCTTCCTGCATTTATGGAATTGACAGGACCCACTGATGAATTGGAAGTTCCACTCCCTTGAGAATCAGTTGAGATTTCTCTCACATATTTCTTAAGTTTTATCTTAAATTTGTATAAAAGGTAATCTTTAGAAATTCCTTCCTCTGTAGACTGCTCTATTTTCCCATAAAATACACTTGCAAATAAGCCCGCAGATTTCTCAACACAATGCCTGCAGCAACATCCATGATAAATCCTTTCTTGTCCTCAGCTTTCTGTAACCTTCTCCATCCCTCACAATGACACACACTTTCTCTCATTCATCTTTTATTACAATTCAATATTGTGCTTGAATATCATTAGCTTGTCTGCAGCACCCCCCTGCCCCCACACGCTTTTTTTTTTTCTTTAAGGGACAAACTACTGTTGTTATGCACATTTCATCTGGAAATTGACTTTGGTGTTATAGGTTCTAATATATTTACACAACAGGTACAGAAAGGTATTGGAAAAAAGAAGAAATATTTTTAACATCGTAAACCTCTAGCAAAAATATGTGTGTAATAGAATCTGGTACTGTGGTATTACACACATTACAACTGTCACTGTGACTTAGAGCCTTAGTTTAGCTGAAAGAAAATCTATAACCCCAGAAATGCAACAATGTCTGAGTCACAGTTCAGGGTAATAAATGTTTTTCACAGAATACTGTAATCCATATTTCCAAAGCTGATGCAACAAAGGAATTTCTACTAGAAATCTTTCAATTTCATGGGTGGAGGCTCCAATGCAGAGAGAAACAGAGGAAGAGAAAAAAAAAGTATTTAGAAAAAAAAAATGATACACTTGAGTGACACTGTAAAGTGCCGGATGTGCGGAAACCTTAGCCATCTGGCTATCGAATTTGGGTGCTGTATATCCTCCTCTGATAAAAGGCCAGAGAAGGCTGACTTTATTTGAATAACTTCAAGAACGGACCATTTTTCTCTATAAAGGGCTGTAACAGTCACAAGAAATTGGGAAAAGGAATCCCAGACTTGGATCGTGAAGGGCTTTCCTCCAACTGGGAAAGTGAGGGAATTATATGGCCTTACTGATTCATTGCCTTTGTATAGGCTTGGGTAGGGATTGACAGTCTGAGGAATATTCTTGAGTGCCAATGATTGCCACTCACGTCCTCTCGACTTAGTGGGAGTTGGTGGCAGATAGGAAAAGCCGAGGATGGCAAACAGGAGAGCAAACTGGGGTTGGAACCACTGAAAAAGAGATGGTTTAATTTGGCAGGTTTGTTAATGGCACTTGCTTCTGGCCAACGAGGACAGTCATTTTTGAAAAGAGAGCGGGACTTAAAATACTTCTTTTGTTCATTTGAGGGAATGTCGATAGGGGATCTGCTCAAGTGCTGGAATTTGATATCACTTCACATCCATGTCGCACTCTTCTCTTTCCCTCTAAGTCTGCTACACTCCTTCATTCCTCAAGACCCATCAAATGTCCCCTAAGAAATTCTTTCCTCCCACTTCTCTGCAACCAAAACAGCTTATTTGTATTCATTGTATATTATGTATGACATTCTAAAGTTAGTTGCTCGTATGGACAGCAGATTGCTTTGCTGAAGATCAATTCTCCAAAGTCATTTAGCCAAATTAAATTCACCAAAAGTCAAGGGAGGAAACCAATTTGCTTAATGTGGATTTTCCTACAAGTGTATGATTTATTCATCGTAAGCTCCTTGAAGGTAGACACCTTGTCTGATTCATGCCTGGTGCTCCTGCATAGTTCAGCATGTTGCTTGGGGGTATTGAAGAGGTTAGTGGGTGCTTAGTGTCTATTGAATTTCATTGAATATAATTATAATATGGATGAAATATTATTATTTTCTTGCTTTCCCTATGTTCGCTTTTTCTGTCTTCGGTATAATGCCTAGCTGGAGTCTATAGACCTTGTGAAGTTTTCCTGCCACACCTGTCCTGTAGGTTTAGAGTTTGCATAGATTTATGTAAGAAAAAAGAAAGAGAAAAAAAAAAAAGATTTATGTAAGAAATTCAGCTCTTTATTTGGATTTAGAGCCCCTCAGACCCCCAGCAGCTTGTGTTCTGCATGTTTTACTGTGATTTCTTTTAAGAAGTCATCTTTATTTATGATTGTTTCTCTATTTCATTTAGTTTCCTCATTGCTTCATTACATAGTCGACTCATTGCCATTGGTGGTTAGAAATGGATTGGACATCTTTTCCATTTACCCTGGGAACTCCCATCTCAGAAATAACAGTATACGAAGTGCAGGGAAACTAAGGCAAAAGCAAATCATTGGGACCTCTGAGGATGAGGACAGTGATGTGAATGTAGCAGCACTTAGTTGCACACCATTAGCTCCTCTATCCCTTTCCTGCCAATGAACCCCATTTTGCTAAGGTACTGGGTGGCCATATGCCCCAGGAATGGTGGGACCCTTCCTAGCTCCAGGGAGAAAATAATGATTACTCTGAGTCAATTGTAGTAATTCGCATTTGCCAGTGAGCGGTTAGGAGTGGGCATCAAACCCAACACTGGCCAGTGAAATATAAGGGGATGCCTGCTGGGGGACTTTGAAAGTTTTCCTCACTTAATAAGTGTCACAACTCAGAGAAGATTTCTTTCCTGCTTTGGATGTTACTGGGTGAGACTTGGTACTTGGTACTATTCTTTCTGACCATTAGGAAGAAAGCCACAAGAAACACTGAAAGTGGAGCCCAGATATGTCCATGATGTTTAGCCACCCATGAACCAATGCTGTAGCTGCCTTACCTTAGACTTCTGTGCTTAAGCCTTTGTACTTGGGTTTTCTTGCTATTTTCAGCTGAAAACATCCTAAATAAGACAGTAGGTGTTGTGCTTTAAGTAATAGTCAAATAGTCCCTGGCAATGAGCTTTTGGTAGATGTTCCCTGAGTTCTCTAGTCTTAGCCTGGCATGAAGCCTATATGATTTTAGAGTCAACTGTTGGATCACAGTTCTGTGATCCAACTCTGGTGCTGCCATTTACTAGCTCTGTGACCTTGGTCAAGTTACTCAACTTCTCTGAGCCTCATTTTCATTCCCTGTGTCCCATTGCTGGAAATCTGAGTCTCATCCTGCACTTCATATTTGTCCTCATAATACCTGAGGATTTGGGAGAGTTTTGCTTTGTAGCAAACTCTTTTTTTTTTAAGATTTATTTATTTATTTATGAGAGAGAGAGAGAGAGAGAGAGACAGAGAGAGAGGCAGAGACACAGGAGGAGGGAGAAGCAGGCTCCATGCCGGGAGCCCGACGCGGGACTCGATCCCGGGACTCCAGGATTGCACCTTGGGCCAAAGGCAAGCGCTAAACTGCTGGGCCACCCAGGGATCCCCTGTAGCAAACTCTTTTTGATTAAGAATCTGCCACATACTAAGGACTTCAACTGGCCTTCAGGAAGTGGTATCAGTTCTCAGTTTGCATTCATGGCATTTGGGTTGGCTAGAGTGGTCTCTTCTATTTTAAACAAAAGAGATAACGCAAATTGTTGGTAGCATATAAAATTACCTGAGGATTGAGAAGAAGCCAGATTTTTAGAAGTTTTTTATATAGGCTATAAAAGTCTAAATGAACATCTCTCAAGTGAGTCCTGGAATAATTAGAAATGAAAAATTGGAAACCTTCATTTGAATCCCACAAGAGATTATATAAGGGTTTAGAATACATTTATGTTGTCCTTTATTTTTCCTCTTACTTGAAATATGGTACATAGAAAAGAAAAATCCAAAAAAAAAAAAAAAAAAAAGAAAAATCCTTAATTTTACTCCTCGTGAATATTACACTAAGTTCATAAATTTTAGATTGGGGGAGTAAAATACAACTAAGATTAAAGTCTAAGTTTCTGATATTCTGTGTCCAATAATAATCACTTGAATGAAGAAATGTTCCATTCATTTATGGAAAATTCTGTATTCAAGATAATAACAAATAGTTAAGATGTAAATTCATCATGGTATATTTCATAAAAGCATTTAATACAGATTAATATTTGTTTCTGATAACATCTATTAATAAACCAAGAGAATGGATGGATACTTTCTTAATATGGTAGGAAAAATCAATCTCAAATTAATGGGTAAGATGATTTTTAAAAAAATTTTATTTATTCATTCATGAGAGACACACAGAGAGAGGCAGAGACACAGGCCGGGGAAGAAACGGGCTCCCCATGGGGAGCCCGATGCAGGACCCAGTCCCAGGACCCCAGGATCACAACCTGAACTGAAGGTAAGTGCTCAACTGCTGAGCCACCCAGACGTCCCGGTAAGATGATTCTTACTGCAAAATATTAAAGACATTGCCATTAAAGCCATCTCATCATAAACAAGATGGGAATATTCCCTGTCACCATTATTTAATTTTGTATATTCTAGCCAATGCATTAAGATAGGAAAAATATATTGGAGGCATAATTATTAGAAAGGGAAAGTAGGAAATTCTCATTATTTACTGATAGTATAATTATCTATCAAAAAACCCAAGAATCTTAGCTGAAGAACAATTAAAACTTGATAAAAGTGGCTGCTAACAAGATGTTTTCCTTATGTTTAACTATAAGCTTAACGAGAAATGTGAAGAGCTTATTGTTTGATATTTAACTTCTAACAACTTTTAAGCCTTATTCTTTCCTCTTTCCTTTGGGGCAAACTTCTGGGCAGGCTGATAAGAAAGTGAGTTCTCCTACGGGCCCTGGCAGGAGACAGCAACCTGTCACATGTGAGAAAACAAATGCCAGACTCCTCACTACTCCAGCCACGCACAAAACCTAGACTGGTTTACTTTCCTTGTTCTTGAAGCAATTTTGGACCTGTTTGAGAGCCATGCCCTGCCTTCCCCCAGATATCTCAATTATATATGTAATACACTTTTTTTTTTTTTTTTAAATATGCCTTGCTATGTGTTTGTGGTGTCATCAGTTTTGACACTGGAATCAAACTTTGAGTGGGGATCCTTTCTGCTTTTGCAGGATGACAGGTACATAGCAGATATAAAAAGATTGAGATGAAAAATAATGACTAACATTTACTAATGCTTATTATGTTCTTATACACTGTTTTCAGTGCATTGAAACATTTAATTCTTACAACAATCCTATGAGTAGGTGACATCATTACTTTCCTTTTATAGGTGAGGAAAGAGAGGCCAGAAGTTAGGTATTTTGCACTAGTGCACACAATTAATCAAAGGTGGGGTCAGGATATAAATCCAGAAGTGTGGTTCCAGAGCCATCTCTAAGTCACTACATGGGAGATTATACTTTATCAACCATCCCATATTTGGTTTAATATTTTAAATGAAAAACCACACCTGTAAATTTACCCCATGGTGGCTACAATGTGCATTAGTTTTCTTTTGGTAGGTGGTTTGGCATTTTGCTTTTAATTGCTGATTTATGCTAGATGCTTAAAATCTGGCATACCAAACTAGGCTTTCTGGAAGATGAAATGGAGGCACAGAATATTTAAGGTAATTTGCTTAAGTGTCACATATCCATGAAGGGGCAAAGCCAGGATCTGCCCCTATTGCCTTTCTGATTTAATAATTGATGTCAGTATACTGCTTTAAAACTAAAAAAGCTTGTTACAGATATAATTCAATAACTTCAACTGTTGTGGGAAAGTAAATATAGAGGTATAAGTCTCCTATTGTTCAGATGAGGAAACTGAGAGGTTATGTAATTAACCCAAGATCACACACATGTTAAATGTGTGTAGTAAGACATAAATGTAGTCTTCGATATCACATTTTTCATTGTTCTAGGTTGGTTTCTGTGTTCAAGGTGCTCCTAGAAAGTGCTTAGATGTGGAGAGGTCTGGTATACCACAGCCCCTTTCAGATGTGAGTGATCCAAACTAGAATTTCCTAGGAATCTGAATCTGAGATCTGGAGTGTTCCTTTGGCTCCTAGAAAGCTCCAAGCTCTGATAACAAGATCTGGAAGTAGTCAAAGTCTCAGTGGGTGCTTTTTAAAATTTTTATTTTATTTTTAAAAAAAGTTTAAAAATTTTTTTCAGTCAACATACAGTGTAACATTAGTATTAGGTGTACAATATAATGATTCAACACTTCCATACATCACCTGGTGCTCATCACAAGTGCACTCTCTAATCCCTTTCATTTATTTAACCCACCTCCCCCCCCCCCCCATCCTTCCTTCTGGTAACTGTCAGTTCATTTTCTAGAGTTAAGTCTGTTTCTCGGTTTGTCTTTCTCTCTCTCCTTTTTTCCCCCATGCTCATTTGTTTTGTCTCTTAAATTCTACATATGAATGAAATCATATGGTATTTGTTTTTCTCAACTGACTTATTTCACTTAGCATGATACTCTCTAGTTCCATCCATTCCGTTGCAAATGGTAACATTTCATTCTTTTTTTATGGTGGAGTAATATTCCACTGTGTGTGTGTGTGTGTGTGTGTGTGTGTGTGTGTGTGTATACACTAAATCTTCTTTATCCATTCATCAGTCAATGAACTCTTGAGCTATTTCCATAATTTGGCTATTGTAGATAATGCTGCTATAAACATCAGCGTACATGTATTCCTTTGAATTACTATTTTTGTGTTCTTTGGGTAAATATCTAGTACTGATTGCTGGATCATAGAGTAGTTCTATTCTTAACCTTTTTATTTTTTAAGTAAGCTCTATGCCCACTGTGGCTTGAACTCACAACCCCGAGGTTAAGAGTCTCATGCTCTACTGGCTGAGTCAGTCAAGTGCCCCTGTTTTTAGCTTTCTGAGGAACCTCTGTAACTGTTTTCCTGAGTGGCTGCACTAGTTTGCATTCCCACCAATGATGTAAGAGAGTTTCCCTTTCTCCACATCCTTGCCAACACTTGTTGTTTCTTAGGTTGTTGTTTTTGACTTACATTTCCCTGATAATTGTCCTGTTACTTTTAATCCCAGTGTAGATGAGCTAGGGGATGCCTTGCTAGTTTTCAAAGTGCTTCTCAAATTTATTTTCTCTTTCAATCTTCACAATGTGTCTGAGATATGTAGAAGAGGTAGTATTCCCATTTTTTTTCATAAGGGAATAAAGTCTTAAAAAGGTTATATGACCTGCCTAGAGCCATGTGGATAGTTCAGAGTTAAGGTTAGCATCCAGATGTCTTGACTCACAGTCTGTTTCCACTCCAGCAGCTAACCAGCTTGTGAGTTGGGGAAGACAGAGAATGGATTGTGTGGGAGTCATGCCTCTAGCTGATGTTTTAACCATTACGGTAGGTGTATGTTCAATGAAACTCACTTGTTTCCAAGACAACAGGATTCAAATGAAAACCTCAATTACTCAGGAGGAGGCAGATTCACTGTCATTTCTATCCCTTTGAAGAATTGCACATTTTGATGGGCAAAGTGCCAGAAATAATTAAGCCAAATAGCTCCACAGAACCCTGATGGAGCAAGAAAGCTGAAGAAAAGAAACATATTTATATGTATATAAATGTGGGTGGTGTTTCTGCTGTGAGAGTCTTTCAACAGAAATCATGACAATCCAGGAAAATCCAGGGATCAATGCCATATAGAAAAGAACAATAATCTGGAAAGAAAAAAAACCTGGGAGCATCTTGAGAAGGACAGATGAGGATGTGGGAGGAAGAGAGGGAGGAAGAGATAGGCGAGGGGAGAAGCTGCCTGGTCCCTGAGCCTTTTCCCTGGTCCCAGTAGAAGAAACAGTGGATGAAATGATCAGGTTTTAACTTGAATTCCCTATGCTGAGTCAAGTGGCTCAGAGTGTTCATTTTGTTTTTATTTGCTTTTCTTGTGAGGTATCCACTCTGGCTCTAATTTCCCATTTTTGCAGTGGAGATCAAGAGATTTTGAACTGAGCAGAAATGGAATACATTCTTTTGTCCTGGCTGCATGCCAGACTTTATTACAATAAAAAAAAAAAACTTAGTTTATTATGGGATGGAAAATTTGTTTTTCAGGCACATGAGAGGGAGAATACTCTTTAGATTTTTTCCATTTTGGTTTTTAGTTCATTTTATCTTTATTGAATGGCTATTCTGTAGAAGGTCCTGCCCTAAGAATTGGGAATTCAGAAATGAGTAGGGCAGGGGCATCTGGGCGGCTCAGTCAATTAAACTCCTGCCTTTGGCTTAGGTCATGATCTCAGGATCCTGGGATCGAGCTCCATGTCAGGCTCCCTGCTCAGTGGGTGTCTGCTTCTCCCTCTCTCTCTGCCTCTACCTCCTGCTCATGTTCTCTCTCTCAAATAAATAAATAAAATCTTGAAAAAAAAAAAAAGAGAAATGAGTAGGGCATAGCATTTACTAGATCATATTTAATGTAACTACTTATGTGGTCTTCATAGCTAAATATACCTGACCCTTGAACAATGTGGGGATTAGGAGTGTCAATTCCTGCCCAGTAAAAAATCAGTGTATAACTTTTGATTCCCCCAAAACTTAACTATAGATAGCTTACTGTTGACTGGATGCCTTACTGATCACATAAATAGTTGATTAACACATATTTTGTATGTTATATGTGTTGCATACTGTATTCTTACAATAAAGTAGCTGGAGAAAAGAAAATGCTATTAAGAAAATTATAAGGAAGAGAAAATACATTTACAGTACTGTGCTGTGCTTACCAAAAACAATCTGTGTATAAGTGGTCCCACATTTCAAACCTGTGTTGCTCAAGGGTCAACTGTAATGAAAATACTACAGCCATGTTGTGAACTACAGAGTGATTGTCCAGTATGTGGTGTGTTTATGCAACATTTATTTATTCATGTAGTTAACAAATAATCACTACCTCTTACTAAGAACCAGATACTCTGCTACCTGTGGGAGTCTCGAAAAGTGAATAAAAGCAACATGTATAACAAAGAATAAGTATCCAGAATTTACAAAGAACCCTACAAATCAATAGGAAAAGAACAAATAAACCAACAGACAAATGAGTAAATGATATAGAAATGGGAGTCACCGAAGAGGAAAACATGAAAAGCTAAAGAGAATTTGGTAAGAGGTACCTGGGTGGCTCAGTTGATTGAGCATCTGCCTGTTGATTTAAGCTTAGGTTATGATCCCAGGGTCATGGGATGGAGTTCTGCCCTGGGCTCCATGCTCAGTGGGCAGTCTGCTTCAGGATTCTCTCCCTCTCCCTTTCCCTCTCCCCCTGCTTGTGTTCTTTCTCTCTCTCTAATAAAAAAATATTAAGGAAAATTTGATAAGATGTTCACCCTCAGTAAGCTAGTAAGGAAATGCAAATTAAGGGCAGCCCCGGTGGCACAGTGGTTTAGCACCGACCACAGCCCGGGGGTGTGATCCTGGAGACTGCGGATCGAGTCCCGCGTGGGGCTCCCTGCATGGAGCCTGCTTCTTCCTCTGCCTGTGTCTCTGCCTCTTCTCTCTCTCTCTCTCTCTCTCTCTCATGAATAAATAAATAAAAAATTTTAAAAAAGGAAATGCAAATTAAAATCACTACTGTTGGGCTGGCGAGACTGGGGACCTCAAAACCCCAGGCCCCCCAGGCCAGCAACCTCCCAATAAGGCTGCCTTGTCTCCCTACCCTAACTTAGCTCACAAAGACCTGTAACCCTTGCCCTAATAGGAATGCCGCCCTGCCCCCATCTTCCCACAGAAAACTCTTTATAGACCCCCCTGCGGCTTGCCTGGGTGCGGCTTCCCTGACTCAAGCCCCTCCAAGTCACGGAACCCATTAAAGCACACTCGAACCTACTGCCTGGCTCTACCGTTTTTACTTTCTCCGGGTTCATTTGGGAAAAACCTAACAACTACAAGATACTACTTTATTTTTACCTGGTAGCATGGCAACAATGAAGTTTATTAATATTGAGTATTATTAAGTTATGGGAGAAGGGCTGCTTTCCTATACTTCTAGTGGGAATAGTAAAATGATCTCTGACTTTGGAGGACAATTTGACAGTATCTATGAAGATTGTTTGTATCAAGAAAAATTGGAAACAACCAAAGTGTTCCTGGAGTGAATACACAGGACTTGGTATGTTCATATGGTGAAATATTACAAAGAAACTCAGAGGAATATATTAGAGCTATCCACATCAACATGGCTTGATATCAAAAATATATTGTAGAGTGAAAAGAGCAGGTTGCAGAGTTTGTATGTACTCTATGACCATTTATGTGGGGGGAAAAAAGACATCCTTCCCAAATCAATACTACACAATTTATGCAGTGTAGGTGAATAGCCTGGTAAAGATACGTATCAGATTATAATAGTGGTTATTTCTTGGTTTATGGAAAAGACTGAAGAGGTACAAGGAGACTTCATCCATATTTGTAATGTTATATATTTTAGGCAAATATATCATATATAATTTATCCCTGAAAAATTAACTAGAAGAAAATAGTGGCCAGGACACAATTCCTGTCTTTGAGGAATTTATTGACTAATGACCTTATCCACCAGCAGAGCTGGGATTAGAACCCAAGTTTTTCAATTTCCTAGTGCAACGATCTGTCTCTTGGATATATGATAAATTTAACCACCTGTGAAGAATCTCACACTCTGACTTGCTTTCTGCCAAGTGATAGCTTTTCCAGTTGGCATAAAGGTTAAAGCATTTTATTTCTTTTTGTGTGTGGGGGTGGATTTTTCATTAAAAATTTTTATTAACAAATGAATAAATGCCAAGAATATTTATAATGTATGTGTAAGGTATACAGAATAACAATTCAATGAACTCACTCATTAACCTACCACCCAGTTGAAGGAATAGAAGGCATTTTCAAAACATTTTTATAACAGAAACTGGTGAGAACATTTGGACTGTCCCATAAGAGACAAAAACCTAGAGGGCTTGATGGTGTTCTTTCCCAGTCTACATCAGCACCATTTCCACAACTCCCTAGCAGTAAAATAAATTAAACAAATGGCCCTATCTAGAAAATTGGAATCTTCTCCTCTTTGTGTGCTAAATGGCTAAACAGTGATTTATCTGGGCTGCTTCTAGAGGGTGAGAAGTCACACAAAGGTCTGAGAGATGCATCTGGAGGTAAATAGAGTGTCCAAGTGTATTTAGCTAACGATAATGCAAACCACAGAAAATATATAGCATGGAGGAAGGAAAATGTGCATTTGCTGTCTGGGAAGTAATTGAACATTTATAGTTTAGGGATAGCTAGTTCAGAGCTGGAGGAAGGGAGATCCTTGTTTTAGTCAATGAAAAAAAAAAAACCAGTGTTCTTTGGAACCCAATGGGGAATTGAGTAGTCCATTTTGAGGTTCCTCAAGTCTTTGTCTGACAAGAGATTTAAGCAGGAGCTAGTTAAGATAGGATCCAGAATACACACACACACACACACACACACACACGAGTCCCAGGTGTACAGACACTTATACAGTAAGGGAGAGGGGAGGGGAGGGAGGAGGATATACAGAAAGATCAGAGGGAAGAGGTGGAGTTTAATGCCACAGATTTGTCTTCCATGATCTCCTAAGGTATTGGGGGCCACAAGCCCTTGCACATGTGGTATGAGAGCCTCACAGTAACATGCTGTTAATCTCCTCCAAATGGAGGTTAGAAATTGCCTGGTAGGGTAAGAGATCAGAACTAAAACTGGATGATTAATGAGTGCACAGAAGCTCCTGGCATCCACGTGGGGCTCCCCAGAAGTCCCAATTCTTTCCCTCTTTGCAGAAAGTGCTGGGGAACATAGCTCTTTCCCTCACCACAGCCCCTAGGACTGTCACATAAAACCTAGGATATAATATTTAGGACATATTTACACTAAGCAATGGTTTGTTGCTTATCTGAAATTCAGATTTAACTGGGTATATTTTTTTATTTTCCAAATCTAGCAACCTTATGTTTATGAACTATGCTTGCCCTCATTCCTTCCCCAATTCCTTTTTAAATTCTGATCAAGTCAAAGTTCTGCATTCCTTAAAGACCCGGAACTGCTTCAGAATGGCATTCGTAAGGTGATAATTTCCCTTCTTTAGGACCCATAGTCTGATTCTAAGGAGGAAAGAGATGTCCTGATCTCATTTCTACCTATTCCAAGACTGGTTCCCCCTTCTACTTAAAGATTATTTCACCATGTCAGAGAATTTCTAGTGCCTGTTACTCAAGGTCTTTCACTCCAATGCCAGTGGGAAGATCATGATGGATATCACTGTGCAAGAATATTCAAGACTAAGACAGAACTAGAATCTTATCTCTAAACCTTACAGAATCTAGAGGGGGCATGGCAGTAAGAGTCTGTTAGCATAAAGAACACAGCATTACTCACAATCACAAATATACCTAGAGTTAGAAGATGGGCAAGGTGTTTCATTGGGCTATTCTTTCCTTTTTTTTTTTTTTTTAAGATTTTATTTATTTATTTATTCATGAGAGACACTTAGAGAGGCAGAGACACAGGCAGAGGGAGAAGCAGGCTCCTCATGGGGAGCTCGATGTGGGAATCAATACTGGGACCCAGAATCACGCCCTGAGCTAAAGACAGAAGTTCAACCTCTGAGCCACCCAGTTGTTCCCTATTCTTTCCAATCGTAGTTAGCCTTGGAGTAAATCTGGCAAGTCCCTTCCACTTTGCTCTCCTTGCAGTTGAAATCAGGAAGACCTATTACCTTTCCTGCCTCAGGAGGGCAATAGAGTATCATCACCTCATCTAAGCCATGCATTGACAAATTATAGCTTGTGGGGCAAATCCTGCTCACTGCGTACAGGTCATGAGCTAAGAATGGATTTTATATTTTTAAACATTTAAAAACAGTCAAAAGACGAAGAGTATTAAATGGATATGTGAAGATTACACACAATTAAGATTTTGGTGTTTATGGTTTTATTGGAACATAGCCATGCTCATTCTTTTTATATTACGTACAACTATCTTCATGCTATAAGGGCAGAGGTGAATATTTGTGAAAAGGACCACGTGGCTCACAAAGTCTAAATCGTTTACAATCTGGCCCTTCTAATATAAATTCTGATGACTTCTGATTTAAGCAATAAATTTCTCTTACTAATAGTAGCTGCCCCTTTGAGAGTGTAGCTTTCAAGTGTATTTACTATCTGGGCTACAAGATCCCCTTCCCACGAGGAATGGATCATTTCGAAATCTTGGCTGCCAGGGACAGAACCCAGCTCAAAGCTCCCCTTGTGTCATGCCCAAGCTAGCTGCAGTGTGTGACTGCTCTACTAGTGCTTGCACGTTGATATGAAAACTTTATTTTGGTTTGGAAACACATTATTATTATTATTATTGGAAAAACATTATCACAAAAATTTCACATGATCTTGGTTTCTACTTCTGACTTGCCTTTGTGTGTGCGAGCTTTACTCTTTGTCCCTTCTCCAGAGGTCCCCCTACTGGCCATCAGGCCTCCTAGGCAGTTTCCGACTTTTTGTCACATCTTGACAAACACAGATGTCATTGTACAGCATGTTGATGGGAGATCAATGGAGATTGATCAAATGATCAAATGATCAAATGATCAAATCAAATGGGAGATTTGTGAGCATCTCCATAGAGCTTGGTGAAAAAAAATCTGTTATATATCTTATAATTCTGATACATGGTTTTTATAATTATGAAAAAGAAATGAAAAAGTTTTAGGGAAGATATTAAATGTAAGATCTGTATAAATCTTACAAATAAGATCTTTCCAAAATTTTAAATGTGAAGCTTGATCTTGCTTGCATAAACATAACATTTTAATTTCATATTTTATTTGAAATGGTTACATGCAATTCCTAATCAAGGCTTTAGAATCATGATCTCTTCAGTTATGATAGTCACTAAACAAAAAAATTTGCTTACTCAATTAAGTGATAAAACATGTAAAACTTTTTTAAACAACCATTTTAGCGCAGCTTAAATTATATTTACAAGTGTGGCAGTTCCTCCCTTACTTTTATTGACAAGTGCGTTGTTAAACTTTCTTACGATGGTGATAGATTTTTGATCCAGTAGAATTTCTGCATGTCAGCAGCATACATGATTTGAACAATCTCTTGCAGGTAAGTTGGATGCTACTAAAATGGAACATAAGCCCATAAATAGGGAGAAATAGCTCATGTATACAGAGACATATTTAGAATGACTGCCTAGAATATGTCTCTGAGGAACCCCCAGCCCCAACAGTTGACCCTCACTGCTCAGCTGCATTCTGGGCTGCATGCTTGTATGTTGCATTCCCTGGACACCGGGAGCACGAAATTCTTTCTCTAGTAGCTTCAAGATCCCCTTGTTCACTGTGGGAGAGGTCTGCTTTACAGAGAATGTGCGCTCTGTAGATGGCCAGGAGTGGGCATCTCCTTTGGCTGTACAAGTGCATGTTAGCAGGCGGTGAGGACTATGGAGATGGCTGCCTGCAGGGACAATGTGGCCATTGGATTCTGCTCAGCTTTGGGGCCATTTTGTGAGGAGTGCCAGATGAGGCTATTTGAGGCTAGAAGTGACCTCTGATGTGGTTGGTCATCCCACATGCCCTTTTGCTATCTCCAAGGCTGAGGGAATCAATGTTTTGCAGAATGTCCATAACCCATTTGTGGCGTACCAATGAGCTCTGGTTGGGAAACTCTGCCTTAACAGATAATATTGTAATGTTTCCTAAACAATGGAAGGAGGTGATTCAGGATAAAAGTACCTTCTAGAACAAAGTTTAACTCCCAGGAAAATGGGTTGCTTTGGAAACAGATTTTCCCAGTATTTTTGTTTACTTTTTTGTTGTTTGGTTATTAGCTATGCTTTATACATGTCTGTGGGTAGGTATGTACATAGTGATTACTCCATGTATTACAGTATACCGCCCTAACCGTTCACAGTCTACCTCCAGCTTATATTATTCTACCTTACATAAATGTTAAGAGTCTCACAATAGGGCAGCCTGGGTGGCTCAGCAGTTTATCGCCTGCCTTCTGCCCAGGGCATGATCCTGGAGACCCGGGATCGAGTCCCACATTGGGCTCCCTGCATGGAGCCTGCTTCTCCTGCCTGTGTCTCTGCCTCTCTTTCTCTGTAAGTCTCTCATGAATAAATAAATAAAATCTTAAAAAAAACTCTCACAATAGTAAGCTTCTACCTCCCTCACTCCCATCCTTGTGTTATTGTTTTATGACATTTTATTTCTGCATCTCTCATAAACACCACAATACATTGTTATTTGGTATTATACAATTGTCTTTTTTTAAAAAACAGGTTTCTTGGGATATAAATGCACATGACATAAAAATCACCCATATAAAGTATATAATTTAATGATTTGGGTGTATTGCATTATTAACTAAACAACTGTGGTAAGATATGCATAAAAAATTTGCCATTTTAACTATTTCTATGTACATTTAATTGACATTAATTATATTCACAATGTTGTACAACTATTACCAATATGTTTCCAAAACTTTTTCATCACCCCAAACAGAAACTCTAATTATTAAACAATAGCTCTTTATTCTTTCTTTCCTACAGCTCTTGGTAACTGCTTCTTTTTTTTTTTTAATTTTTATTTATTTATGATAGTCACACAGAGAGAGAGAGAGAGAGAGAGAGGCAGAGACACAGGCAGAGGGAGAAGCAGGCTCCATGCACCGGGAGCCCGACGTGGGACTCGATCCCGGGTCTCCAGGATCACGCCCTGGGCCAAAGGCAGGCGCTAAACCGCTGCGCCACCCAGGGATCCCCAACTTCTTCTTTTTTAAGATTTTATTTATTTTAGTTTTTAAAGTGGATTTATTATTTATTTATTTATTTATTTATTTATTTATTTATTTATTTATAGCAGGGTAGGGACACCAGGAGAGGGAGAGAGAATCTCCAGCAGACTCCAGGCTGAGGATAGAGCCCCACTATGGGGTTTGATCTCATGACTCTGAAATCATGACCCAAGCTGAAACCAAGAGTCAGATGCTCAACCAACCAAGCCACCCAGGTGCCCCTTATTTATTTATTCTAGTGAGAGAGAGAGAGCAAGCGAGCATGAAAGTGGGGATAGAGGGACAGAGGGAGAGGGAGAGAGAGAATCTGAAGCAGGCTCCAATGTCAGCCTGGAGCTCGATCTCATGGCCCTGAGATCATGACCTGAGCTGAAACCAAGAGTCCTCCACTTAACCGACTGAGCCACCAAGTGCCCCCAACCCCTGGTAACTCTAATCTACTCTCTATCTCTATGAATTTGTCTGTTCTAAGTATCTTATAATTGGAATCATATAATATTTGTTATTTTGTGTCTGGCTTATCTTACTTAGCATTCATGTTGTAGAACATATGAGAACTTCATTTCCTTTTAAAGCTAAATAATATCCAGTTGTATGTATTTAACACATTTTGTTTATCCATTCATCTATTGATGGGCTAGTTAATTATCCTTTAAGAAAATGAAGAAACAAGAAAAAAAATGCTCCTTATATACTTACCCATATATTTTTTATTTATGGAACTTTTCATTTGTTTACATATAAGTGAATTCTTATGTTGTTACATCCTGAAAAAATGTCCTTTTAACATTTCTAAATGCTTCGCAGGTCTGCTAAGGACCAGTTCTCCCAAATTTGAAAATGTCTTGATTTTTCCTTCATTTTGGAAGAATATTTTGCTGACTATAGAATTCTAGGTTGATGGTTTAATTTTTTTCTTTTGAGCACGTTAAAGATGCCGTTCCATTGTCTTCTGGACTGCATGGTTTCTGATGACATCAATAGTAATCTTCAGTGTTGTTCTCTTACATGTAATACAGCTTCTTTCTGCTAGCTGCTTTAAAATTTTTCTCTTTCTCTTTGGATTTCAGCAGCTTGCTATGATGTGAATAGGTGTACTTTTCTTTGTGTTTATTTTGCTTGGAGTTTGTAAAGCTTATTGGATCTGTGGGGTGCTATGTATTTTTTTTAAATCAAATTTGGAAAATTTTATGTCATTATATTTTCATTATATTACTCATATATATTTCCTTGTGATGTCTCATTCTCTTTCCTCTCTTTTTATGACTTGAATACCAATTATGTTGGACTATTTGGTATTGACCCATGGGCTATGGAGGCTCTGTTGGGTTTTTTTAGCTTTCTTTTTCTCTGTGCTTCAATTTCTAGTTTCCGTTGCCCATTTTCAAGTTCATTGATATTTTCTTTTAAGATTTTATTTATTTATTTGAGAGAGAGAGTGACTGAGTACGAGTGGGGCGAGAGACAGAGGGAGAGGGAGAAGCAGATTCCCTGCTGGGCAGGGAGTCCAACATGGGGCTTGATCCCAGGACCCTGATATCACAACCTGAGCTGAAGGCAAATGCTTAACTGACTTAGGTGCCCAGGTGCCCCTCATTGATGTTTTCTTCTACAGTGACCGATATGCTGAAAAACTCATCCAGTGAATTTTTCATTTCAAATATTATTTTTTCCAGTTCTGGACTTTTCATTGTTTTATTCAATAGTTTCTGTTTATCTGCTAAGATCACCCATTGTTTCACTTGTTATGTCTATCTTTACCTTTAAATCTTTGAATATATTTGTAGTAGTTGTATTAAAGTCCTTGTTGGCTAATTCCAATATCTGTGTTGTGTCTAGGGCTATTTTTGTTACCCCTGCCTCATGCACTTTTGGAGAGGGCACCTCTATGAGACGGTTGCCTTTCATAATTCTGGACAGGAATCAAAGCACAAGTCATCTATCCTGGATGTTCAAACTTTAACTTAGATTCCCACTCCTTCCAATGCCAATGTTTAACTTTCTACGCCCTCTTATCTCCCTTTCTAAACTTTTTTTTCCTTACCTTAACTCAAAGGTGGTTATTGTTTGTTTTATTTTCTTTCCAGTTTGGAATGATGGGCTGATGCAGAAAGTGGAAAAACCTGGCTTAGCTAGATCTATTTGACTTCCAGTCCTCATCAGTGTTTTACCTGCAACAAGGCTTTTTGAACTTAGGAGCTGACAGTTTGGTCCTCTGATCACTATGCCAACTAATACCAGGGATGGCAGTCAATTCAAAGAGGTGGAAGGGTGCGCAAGATGAAGTAGTGGTGGGGGTGCACAAGATGAGGCAAGATGGGGAGAAGAAAGAAAGATGGTGGTAGCTACTTCCAGTTGTTGCTTTGCCACACATTTCTTCTGTGAGACTGTAGTTATGTTAAATAGAGTTTTGTCCATAAAGGCATTATGGTTCCCTCTCCCATTTATAAACTATACATTTGATGTGTGATGCTGACTTGTGGACTTTTGGGAGATCCCAGCTAACTTTTAGACAATAATTTTTCAAGATTGATTTGAATTCATAGGCAATCTAAAAACATTAAAATAAGGGCATTTGGAATCCTCCGACCACCATCTTATAATAGTACTGTTAATTTATATTGTGTATTTATCTCTACTGGTGAAAGGGAATTCTTTATGGTCACAGATTTAATTTTAATGCAGTTTTTGGTTTGGGATTTGGGATATCCAGGATGTATGGATGAACACTTAGAGGACAATGTCCTATCCAAAAAAATGGATATATTTTTCTTTAATAAAGATCTGTATATGACATGAATTGAAGAACTCAGACAATTTTTACTTTGTATTTTATAATAAGACAGGGGCTGTTAAACTATGGCTTATAAGTGAAATATGGCCTTTGGCCTGTTTTTGTATGGCCTACTAGCTAAGAATGGATTTTATATTTTTACTTTTATGAATTTTTAAAAAAGATTTTGTTTACTTACTCATGAGAGACACAGAGAGAGAGAGAGGCAGAAACATAGGCAGAGGGAGAAGCAGGCTCCCTGGGGGGAGCCCAATGTGGGACTCCATTCCCAGGGATCATGACCTGAACTGTAGGTAGATGCACAACCACTGAACCACCCAGGTGCAACTGGATTTTGCATTTTTAAAGTTGAAGAAAAAGAAGAAGAGGAGGAAGAGGAAGAGAAGGAGGAAACAGATTTTATGTGGCCTAGAAGACCTAAAATATTTACTAAGTGGCTTTTTATAGAGAAGTTTTTCAAGCTTTGTATTAAAGACTAATACAAAGGGGGACATCTGGGTGGCTCAGTGGTTTAGCGCCTGCCTTCAGCCCAGAGCATGATCCTGGAGACCTGAGATCGAGTCCCATGTTGGACTCCTTGCAGGGAGCCTGCTTCTCCCTCTGCCTGTGTCTTTGCCTCTCTCTCTCTCTCTCTCTCTCTCTCCCTCTCTCTCTCTGTCTCTAAGAATAAATAAATAAAATCTTTATTATTTTTTTTTAATAAAATCTTTAAAAAAGAAAGAAAGACTAGAGGGGGTGAGGATGCCTCTGTCACCGTAGGACTGTGACTCAAAGTATTAATTTTCCCTTTCCTTGGGCTAAGAGAAGGTGAGGTGGAACTATAGCCTGTTTTTATCTTTGTGGAACCTTCACTTACACAGTGATACAGAGAGTAATTGTTTGGGCCTGTGGTGTCATACTCCCTTCTCTTTTGAAATAGTCATGGAAGCCTGGATGTCCTCATGTGGCCTGGAACGGACACATCGGAAGGCCTAGTATAAATTCTTAGGGGAGGGATATCTCTCCAGCTGAGAAAGGCAGGCCAGAGCAGAGGTGCTCTGGTGTAGAGGCAGAGCGCCGAGCAGAACACAGACCTGTCGAGTTAGGACTCTCCTCTCTTTTTCCCTATTTGCTTGCTGTGAGGACTTGGCATTAGTGAGAAAAGAGAATGTGAATATCATTTCCTGCTGGGTGCTACTTCGAATTCTCTCCCAGGCCTTTGGGACACCCCTGTGGGATGGTAGCATGTTTTATGTTAGGTGCTGGTGGTGAGCAGTGCCATTCATTATCTGCGTGGCTTTCAGACTGTCTGTCAGCCTTCTTATAGCAATAAATAAGTGACTGTGGATCTCTAGAGATCGAAAGTCTTCTCTTTTTGTGTAATGGCCTGGTGAAAAGGGGCTGAAATATAGCTTTCCTCCAGAATTCCTTTATCATCCTGCTGTTCCATATTTAAGTGCTATTATCTGGAAGTCATTCTTCTCAGCAATAATTTGAAAGAAAGTTGCTTACAAAGGCACCAAGCAGAGGGGACAACTTGCGTAGAATCGAAATAGGAGAGAGATTGAATTCCAGGTTAAATCCCTGGTCTGTCCCTTGAAACTGAGGCATATAGATGAGATGTAGGTAAACACACCGGAATGTACAGTGGGTAATGGATATTGAAGGATGATCTTGTCGTGCATGCTAAACAGATACTTTTATGAATTTAAATTTAATTAACACCTGGAAATTAACAAGGCTAGAAAGAAGGGCAATGTGTTTTTAAGTGATGGCGATGGATAGGTACTGTTTGGAGCATATAGATAAATGAAGATTTAATTTGTAATGCATAATGAGCCAGGTGCCTATTAAACAATTTGTTTTTCTAGTTGCTATCACAGAACAAAACAATAGAAATATCCAAGGTTGGGCAATTACTGTTATTGCTGTTTTTTGTTGGTTAAATGTTGAAATCAGCCTTGTAGATGGCTATCGATTTGTATTGTTCAAGTTGGATAACGTAAACGTTTTTATTGTCATACCTTCTGTTTCTTCTTCAAAGGATGAAGCGCAAAAGTGATTTTTGGTCCTACATCTTTTATACATTTACCTTGAGTATGTGTGTGTGGGGTCAGAGTCCGCTCCTGGAGGAAATAGGAATGGTCTGTAGCTCTCTTCTGGTACTTTTAGTATTAAGAGTATTTGTTTTTTGTGGTATTCTTGGAGGAGGGTGGAAGAAATGAACTTTAGCTACAAGAAGGGACCTAGTTCAGTTTGAAGATGATATAATTACTGTTCTTCCATTGGTAATAAATTGCATGGATCTGTCTAAAGCACAAATGGAGGCTGCCCTCCTAAATTGGGGTTGAGGTCAGGGTGCCATGGCAGGAGAACCATGTGGGTTTGGGTTAGAGTCAGAGGCGGCCCCACTGGGAGAGTCTGTTCTCCCAAGGTCAACCCCTTGTACCCAGCATAGCATGTGTGTATAGGAATCAGTGTGTGGATCCCCCACTTCCTGGCTTGCAGGTGAGGGGGCAATGCTATTTGCTTTGGCCTTAGTAGGAGTTAGGTAGCTCAAGCATGACATGGGGTACCCTGCAGACAGTGGCTCATGTGAAGGGGGTGCACATCTGTGACACACAGTTGTGTAGAATGGAACCTGCTTCAGGCTTCAGGCATTAGCCTTGCATCTCACTGCCTTTCTCTCTCCTCTCAAGTTCTTCCTGTGAGCTGGGAAAGAGTCATCTTGGGCAGAGGCAGAGGACAAGGCTGCAATATTTTTACTGTACTAGGAATGAATTTGTGTGTTTTTTTTTTATAATCATTTTTTCTTGTTTCTTCCTAAGGGAGTACATTTTAGTGTGTGTGTGTGTGTGTGTGTGTGTGTGTGTGAGCATGGGGGCAGGCCTTGCATTCCAGGGACAATCAGTAACCCATACAGGTCTCTAGGCCTGGGGACGGGTGCACAGAAGGCCATCTTGTGCAGCTGTTTTTAAACCTGGCTCTGCAATTAGGCACCTCCAGGGAGCTTTGACAAATTCAGTTTCCAGGCCCCACTCCTGGAAGTTCTGATTCAGTCATCGTGAGGACCTAGGAATTTATGTTTCAAAGAAAGCACCCTAGTGATTCTGTTGAATAGCTGGGCTTGGGGACCTCAGAGCCAGACCAATTCCAGCCTCTAAGTGGGAGCACACGTAAATCTTCCCCATCTGTGGAGACTATAAATGTCAGATGACACAAGCAGTCATAAATTTTGGCATTAGAACCACTTTGCCATCTTTGGGCCCTCGGTGTCTCTTTGATCATTCTAAAGCATGAACCCTAGTCTCCCTCTGCTTCCAGCACCTGGAAGCTTTCCATACGACCCAGGTGTTGGGGGTGGGGGTCACTGTGAGACCCAAGCTCGGGATCAGGTTCTTTAACATTCCACCTACTTGAGTAGGAGTGGGAGTGGGAGTAACCGGACCGGGCCAGGGTTTACACAGGCAACACCCTGTGTCGTTTCCTGCCCTGGCACTGCCATGCCCCGGGGAGTCCAGGCTGCTTTCCTGCCAATGGCAGGAGGTGAGGTCAGTGTGCTGAAGGATCCACCCTGGGTCAGGAGAAGGAAAAGGTGCGAAGGTGACTCGAAAATGTTCTAGAATGGGTTGGACCCTCACAGAACCCTCGAGGAAAATAAATTTAGCAATTTTGTTTTTATCATTGGCCCAAACATTCCATAGTGGAGAATTAGCGACTCATTTCCAAAGGTGGGGAAGCTTTTTTTTTTTTTTTAAGCTTTTGTGCATTTTGAAATGGGGTCTCTGGGGACCCAGGGCACAGCAAGGGCAGGGAGGACACGGCTGCCACTCGAGAAGCATCCAGAATAAGAGCTGAGAGGCTTACGTGGTGTTTGTGTGTGGTTAAAACGATGGTGGGGAAGCACTCTGATTCTTCAGTGACAAGCCTTTGTTTTAAGATAAATTTAAACAGAGCTGTTAAGAGAGTTTCACGTTTGTACAAGTGCCTTTTTATGAACAATAGTTTCCAAACCATTTAATCATGACCTTGGCACTTTCATCAGAACAGCACAATCCTCAATCTGTCCCTGGCTTTGCCGAGGAGCCGACACACTTCCTGTTCTCCTTAATCGCTTCTCCCATCTGGGAAGCACCGGGCTCTCAGGAAGACACCTGTTTTCTCGCCTGTTATTTTCCAAGCTTGGATCCCTGGTTGGTCCTGCATGGTTGTGAGTGAGGAGACAGGGGCCAGAGGGTCAGGCCTGTCGGTCCTGTGGGACCAGAATCACGAAATATCTGTGAATTCCCGAGTGAGGCTGGGCACGGTTCGTGTGTGTTTTGCCTTAGTGAAAGGTGACTGCGGTTCATTTCATGAAAAAGGAATTGATCGAGAGTGAGAAGAGGAAGATTTTGTTGAAGAATTAAAATCAGAAGAAAAAGAAACACAGAGTTAGAGGAGGAAAAAAAATCTTCGTTTAGAAAAATCCTACCTGTCCTTAGAAGACTGGCACTTGTGTTTTAGATTATCTTGGTTGTGTCCACAAATGGATTTCTTGGTATTTGATACAGAGAACAAGGCTTAAGTGAACAGGGGGAGAAAGGTTCCCATGCTCATCTCAGCCCTGCTGCTGCTGAACATGGGATAGAATAGAGTGGGATGGTGTGCTGTTGATTTTTGGCTTTTTCTCAGCCCTGTGTTGCAGGGGCCGTTCCTGATGAGATCACGCCAGGTGGCCTTCAGCAAGGGGTTACTGGCCGCAGTCACCTTTCCTGGCAGCACATTTCACTTCCCAGCATTGGCAATTCCCACCTGGACAACTTCCCATAGGAGTCCCCATGGCCTGCACCTCCCATTCTTCCACAAAAAAAAGAAGCTTGTGTGGAACAACAGTGTTTCCTCCACGGGCAGGAGCCACCGTGGACTTGGGCATCGCAAATGTCACCATGGTACCGGCCTGGAGGGTAGTGGAAGGATGTGTGGGAAATATCAAAACAATTGTAAAACCCAGGCCCAGCCCTCAAGGACCTCACTGTCCACATGGGAAAGAAAAAAAAAAGTTCATGGAAAAGAGCTAAGAGTGTTTATTCAAGAAAGTTAGAACTGATAAACAACAGAGTCCACGGGTGATTAGAGCATCACGGGGCTAATCAGCAGAGGTATTCTGAAAAGGAAAGCTGAGGATTCAAAGCCAGGTAATATAATAACAATAATACCAATAATGAGCGAGCAACAACATAATAAAATACCGTGATACTACTTTTCCAAAACTCAAAGCTCATTAAAAAGCTGACCTCATTTGGTATAGCATTTGTGAGACACAAGCATCATTATCCTCATGTTGTGGCAAAGAAATGGAGGCTCAGGAGGATTGAGCCTTTGTTTCTAGTATGTTCCGTGCAGAACCATACTCAGAATTGTTTGCAGGATGAATCCTTGATCTGTCACAAGAGTCCAGGAGTTCACCACCTCTGTCTAGCTTTCTCAAAGCTCTTTCTGAGAATGCACTGTGGCATTAAGTATGTCAACAGGCCAGTGTCTTTTCGGGGTGGGGAGGGAGTAGGTAAGTAATTTTTGGAGGTTTATAAAACAGTATTTTTGAAATTATTTCATTTTTGGCCACATGTATGTGAAAAATTATATATATAAATTTGTTAACAATGATTATGTGTGATATATATGTTATCATGGGTTCCCTTTATTTTTATTTTGATCTCCTTGAACACTATAAAAATGAGTATGCATTGTTTTTGTATTAAAGGGAAATAAACCCCCAAAATAGTAAAACAAAAGAAAGGTTTTATGATTTTAAAGCAATTTCTAATTTAGTTTTAGATAATTATACCAGTCTTATTTTTTTTAAGGGTAGGCTGCATTTCTTTCCTTTTTTAAAATTTTTTTAATTTATTCATGATAGACAGAGAGAGAGAGAGAGAGAGAGAGAGAGAGGCAGAGACACAGGAGGAGGGAGAAGCAGGCTCCATGCCAGGAGCCTGATGTGGGACTCGATCTCGGGACTCCAGGATCGTGCCTCTGGCCAAAGGCAGGCACCAAACTGCTGAGCCACCCAGGGATCCCCTACTTGTCTTATTTTTATAAAAGAAAACATTTTGCTAAATATTAGAAAATTCAAGTTACAATAATCACTTATTAAAGTATTTGTTGTAACTTTTGAGTATATTATACAGGTACATATTATTTTATTATTTACTGTAATTTCTTTAATACTGTTAGATATCTAGTTTTTATAACTTCTCACTAGTATAAGAAATCTAGAGTAAATGCAGCTAAAATGAACTTAAATGAAAGTAGAAACACCCTGCCCTTCCCCCATTCTGAAAAATGGGCTAACATCTTTTCTGGGAAATATTATTCATTTCTCACCAAGTTATTTTTTTTTGACCAGATTGTGATCTTAATTAAGGAATTGAAAGAAAATAACACATGTTAAGTACCTACAGCTACCCACAAATGAATCTTTATAATACTTCTTGTTTTTGTATTTTCATAGGTTTTAAAATCAGGAGTGATTAGAGTTATGGTAGGGAGAGAAGTCCATTTTATTTATTTTATTTTATTTTATTTATTTTATTTTATTTTATTTTATTATTTTTAAAAAATATTTAATTTATTTATTCAGGATAGACACAGAGAGAGGCAGAGACACAGGCAGAGGGAGAAGCAGGCTCCATGCAGGGAGCCTGACGTGGGACTCGATTCCAGGTCTCCAGGATCACACCCTGGGCTGAAGGTGGCACTAAGCCGCTGAGCCACCCGGGCTGCTCTAGGAAGTCCATTTTACATGGCTATTCTTACCATAAGGATGATCAAACATGATAATAGGTGATTTTATAAAATCTTTCAAGAGAATGGATAAAGAAATATTTGGGTACGTGTGTGGGAGGAGGGTATAATTTATTGTTCACCTGTCCGGACATCACTGGAAAGATTGCTCCATTTGCTTCTCTGTAGAACAATAGGATACATTCAGTTCTCGTCATCTATCTCCCAAGTGTCCAAGGGTAATTCAGTTTTGTGTCCAGTAAATATTACCATGTTTTTGGCACTGTGCTAGGAATGGGGGGCTATATAGGGGGACTTCAGAAATTAATCAAGAACCACCTCAAATGCCACCTCTCACCTGACATCTTCTAGAGGGTCTCTAGATTCCCACAGGAAAATTTTATTCCTCTATAGCACTTACCACGTGATGTCACAATTTGTTCAGGAAATCGTCTGTTTTCGGATGACTCTCTGCAGGACTTGCACAGAGGATTCCTGCTGAATCTTAGCCTCTGTAGGAATCTTCAGTGCACAGGGGCATGCACCATTATTTGTTTCAGGCATTTGTCCCCATCGAGGAGGTGGTGAATGTCCCCAGGGAAGTCCCTAGAAAATGCCTCGTGTTTATGGAATGGATGATGAATGAGCTGGCTCATGAAGGATGATCACAGCTCTGTCATACAGACTGGAGAGAAAGGAAAGAGAAAGACCAGGCAAGATCCCTTCATGGAGATGAAATGATTGCTTTAAGACACTATGAGATGTTTGTCACCTCTGCCCTGCATTTGGCTTCTGTCACTGAGTCGACCACCCTGCTTGCCTCCATGCATTGATGATTCCTGCTGAGTCTAAGATTTGGTGGGGATCTTCAGTTTCCCATAAGACAAACTGGCATTTCTCGTTTACGCCAGAAAACAAATGCAAAGATTATTTCAGGAACCTGGAAGGGCCATTTATGTCAAAGACTCTGGTTGCAGAGTTGGCAGCTGTCCCCAATACTTGTCCTCCCCTTCTTTCACAATGGAAGGAGCCCAGATTTTTGGCTTGGCACATGGATGCACAGAATAAAGCCTGTATTACTTTTCAGCTTTCCTTCCAGCCGTGGGACTCATATTAGCTAAGTTCTGGCCAATGGACATTAGTGGAAGTGGTGAATGCAACATATGGGAGACGTCCTTAAAGGAAAGGAACTGTGTGCATTTCTTCTTCTCGTTGGCAGGAGTGTACATGTGATAGCTTAATTGCAGCAGCCATTATGGGTCATGAAGTAACCATGGAAATGGGAGAAGCTACATCAGAGAAGCCTGGGTCCCTGAGAGTGTGGAGCCCCAGGTCAGCTCAGGACTAACCCAACCTCTCTACTTTTTGAAAGTCAGAGAGGTAAACTAATTTGTTTAAGGTATTGTTGTTTTAGATTATTTCACTACTCTCAACAGGAGAGAGATTCTTACTAATACAGCAGCTGTGAGTTGAGGGGAATATTTTACTGATTTACTTCAACTAGGCAAACCATACGCCTGTCTCTGAGGAGGGTGCTTGAACTTAGCATGTGTCCTCCCTGAACCCAGCACTTCCCTGGGGAGCGTGGCTGATAGTGTGGGTGAACTGTAGGCCAGAAACCTGACCAGAAGCGTGTGGCCCAGATTTTAGTAAGGCCTTTGGTCAGGGAGGAACATAGCACAGGGGAGAGGGCATGGGCTTGTGGGCAGAAAGATTTGGGTTAAAACACTGAATCTATCATTTACAATTTGTGAGATTTGAACTTCAGTTTCTGAGTTATGAGTATTAATTAGATATCAGATGCAGAGAATATGTCAGTACCTGACACATAAAAGGCACTAAAAACATAGCTATTATGAAAATGCACTAAGTATTAATAGGACATTCTAAGCCAAGGTTTATAAAACTGTTGCTTTCATGTTTGATACCAAGACATTGATTCATGCTATCTAAATGAATTCTCATAGATAGAAATATAAAGGCTATAAACAAAACCTCCTGAAAGTAAAAATTTCTTTCAATACATGATATTTATGCTCAATAAGTATAAAGTGATATCTTCTCTTTTATATAAAAAGCAAAAACAAGGGGGATCCCTGGGTGGCTCAGTGGTTTGGCACCTGCCTTTGGCCCAGGGCGTGATCCTGGGGTCCTGGGATCGAGTCTGCATCGGGCTCCCTGAATGGAGCCTGCTTCTCCCTCTGCCTGTGTCTCTGCCTCTCTCTCTCTCTCTCTCTCTCTCTCTGTGTCTCTCATGAATGAATAAATAAATCTTAAAAAAAACAAAACAAAACTAGTCTCTACTATTAAGTAAGACTGTAAATTACTATATTGAACCAGGATTCCTTTTTTTTTACAATAAAGATTTATGTATTTATTTATTTGAGAGAGAGAGAGAGAGAAAGCACAAGCACACAGAAGAAAAGAGAGAAGCAGACTCCCTGCTGAACAGGGAGCCCAACATGGGGGGCTCGATCCCAGGACCCTGGGATCATTACCTGAGCTGAAGGCAGATGCTTAACCGACTGAGCCACCTAGGTGCTCCGAATCAGGAATCTTGATCTCAGGAAACAGAACCACAGAAGCTAATTTTAGTAGAAAGAAACTTGTTACAGAGTGTTAATAGCCTCCGGAATTTCCAGGAAAACTGGAGAACCAAGGTTAGAAGAAACCAGCCAGGAGCAGCACAGCCCAATTGGTGTGTCCTGTGGAGACCCCACTGGAGCCCCTGCCCATGGCTTGGCGCCTATGATCTAGGGACTGGAGACTGGAACTTCAGTCACAGCTGCCACAGAACAGAGCTTTGGCAGCCACACTGGCCTGTCTCCTACTGTTATGGCTACAGACATGGCTCAGTTAGGCCTTTAAAGTCTACGTGATGTTTGGTAGAACCTGGTAGTACGCAAGCATGAAGGAGGGGGGAGATGTAGCTTTGCAGCCTTTCAGACCAGAGGACAGGGAGGGGTAAAACCCCTAGCCTGGGTTTCCCCAGAATGCAGAGCCTGAGACAAGGGCTTTTATTTTGGGAAGTGATCCTAGGCGATAGAAATGGAGGGTTAAGAAGATCTTTAAGCCAGAGATAACGACATTAGCTTAAATCAGTAAGTTCAGCTATTCCCACCATCAGTGTAAACAAAGGCACAAGAGCTGTACACAATTCAGTATGGAAATAAATCCCCCCGAGGAGTGTATCTGGCCTTGGTGCTCGGGAGCTTGGCATCATCTTCCACTGGGATCAGGAATACTGGAAAAGGAACACATATGGGATGGAGATGGGAGGATGATGGGTTCATTTCGCATAGGCTGAGCTCCAGGCGCTTGTGTGTAGAGTATCACTGGGGATGTGGGTCTGGAGTCAGGAGAGAGGGCATGACTGGGAATTTAGATGTAAGAATCTTCAGCATTTCAGGGTGGAAGTAAAGGAAAAGGAACTGACTGGCAAAGGAGGCTGAGACCCCATGCCCCTCACCCTACCCCGTCTCTTCTGACCAGACAGCTCTGTCATTCTCTCCTCTGTCTTCAGCCACAGGTCTTAGGCACACGACCTGCTTCTCCTCCTCCTGGGTGCTGACGTTACCAGTTCTGACTCCCACTGTGGCTCTGTCCCCCTGGGGAGGTGGTGTTCCCAGCTCCTTCTAATGCCTCTGGATCCCTGAAGACAAGCAACCGGATTTTCTTATTTACTTGTCTGTTTATTTCTGAAATAAATTTTACCCCTAATCACTGCTGTCTAATATAATGGAAATAATAAAATCCTCAAACTTGTAAGATTTAGAGAATCTTAAAAAATTCATATGGTTTTGATTCCCTGTGTTCCTGACCTCCTTGCCGAGACCTTAACTGGCATTTCCCTGATTCCTTCCTTCTGCTTTCATGGCTGAGGATGGGACTATTAACTCTTCTCTCTCCTTCTGAGTCCCTCTTCTCAGGGGAAGTTCATGACTCCGTAACAACCTGCTTATTGGCCCAGGCTCAGTGATGGAATCTGCACAAAAAAGATACATGCCTTTTTTTTTTTTTTTAAGATTTTATCTATTCATGAAAGACACACAGAGAGAGGCAGAGATGTAGGCAGAGGGAGAAGAAGGCTCCCCTTATGGAGCCTGATATGGGACTCGGTCCCAGGACCCTGGGATCATGACCTGAGCCAAAGGCAGATGCTCAACCACTGAGCTACCCAGGTGCCCCAAGATACATGTCTTTTGTTCCCATATGAACAGTTTGCAGGTTTAAGAGCCTCCAAACCCAGTGCCATCCATATTCCCTTGGCTTCTGCCCCGTGTAGGATTAGGATTCTCTGAATAGTGTTGCCCAAGCTAAGAATCAAGGAGTCTTCAAAAAAGAGGTAGTTGTCAGCTATGTTGTGTGCTTGTGAAGGTAGATAAAGGCGAGGACTGAGAAGAAGCTGTTCAATCTGGCAGCCATGTAGCAATTGGTGATTCCTGGGGTTGGATATACCACACAGTAAGCATTTAGGCAAGTTTATACTTGTGGGAATAACCTAAACCATTGAAAAATTGTCTGTGCCCAAGATCCTATTGATAGCAAACCTCTAGCAAGAAAATATCTCAATTTCCATGAACAATATAAGCATTATATGTGTGTGTGTGTGTATGTGCGCGCGTGCATGCATGTGTGTAAGAATAAGGACAGATCCAAACTAGATCACCATCACCATTCTGTTATGACAAGGGGCAACCAGGAATCCATAGGAACTCAGAGGAAACATTTAGATAATGTCCAAAACAGAAAAATGCGTGCATTGAAATGGTAATATTGCTTCTGCTGGCATATCTGGAAGCAAAGTGCTTTTCTTCTTTAGACAGGTGACTGTTACACATGATGAAGTTTCTCTTTATGTCGTAAGTTTCAGTTTTGAAAGGATTATCACCATTGTATAAGTTGCCTGTTAAAAGAATCACAATATATACCAATTGCACCTAAACCCATCTCATGAATCTCTGACAAGTGGGAACTGACATTTTATGTACCTCACTGGGTGAACATTGTACCCCCTTTTTTTTTAAAAAAAGAAAAATTCTGATTTATTTAAATGCTATGAAAATGTTCAAAGGAAAAGGTCAAGCCCCTTTAATAAATAGTTTGAAAGCAGTTGGAAATCTACAGGGCTGGTTAAGGAGAAAATTTAAGCAATTTGATGTAGAATAATCTTAACATAGACAAGAAGATGTACTAGGAGGTGAGAGGCAGCTGGATTGCAGAGACAGAATTAGATTCCCAGGGACACGTCTGCCTGCTAAGCGCTCATTTTATGTGCCTGCCCTCGTGTCTTCAAAAGTTCTCTGCCTTAAAGGAAAAATTAAAGTAGGAAATATTTAGGATAAAGGGAGAATCAGTAGGTATGAGACAGCTCCTACCTTCTCTCCATGATTTGTAAATGACAATTTCTGGGATTGCACGCTCCCCTAGCCCTCAGAGCAAACTGAGTCTGGCAGACAAGGTGGGAATATGTATGGGTCTGAGTAGTTGATACCCAACATCTAAGTTCATAAATACCTTTCAAAAGAAAGATTTGTAAGATTAACAATTGACTTCTATTTCTCTTTCCCCTTCCTCCCTCTCTCTTTCCAATCCTTTTTTCCTTTCCTCCTTCCTTCCTTCTTTCCTTTCCTTTCTCAGATATTTATTGCATCCTAACTTACTCTATGCCAAGCCTTTCTCTCACTGAGAGCATAAAGATGGTTATGCTGAGGCCCACAGTTGCCCCACGGCATGATGGTACCAGCACAGAGAGAAGTACGGATTGCTACAGTGACTTGGAGCTGGGCCATCTGATTCAGGACCAAACTGGTGTGGATCTGGGTTATGAGTAGTTGCAGGGGTCATGAAGAATAGGTGATCTTCCAGAGCTGGAGGTGGAATGAAGGGGAGAGGTGATAAGAGGCTGGGCTGATTCCCAGCTTTCTGTTCTGCAAAGCAGGGTAGGTAGTGAATACAATGGAAGAAATATTGGGAGAAAAGGTATTTCAGCATTAGGCATCCTGAGTTTAAGGTATAGTAAGACATTTTAGTGCCTGTAGAGTTGGCTACTTTACATTCCAGTTTAAATACAATCTAGTACAGATGAACGTCTTATCCACACACGTCTAGACATATACTATACTTATTAATTATGATAGAATAAAAATAATAATACAGTGGTAGAATAAGCCACTGTGTCTCCTTCACCCTCTTTCTCTCTTCTAGTCCTCTCCCCAGTATCTAATGCTATGAGAGGCAGTTATTATTGGCTAGAGATAGGTTTGTGGGACCCCTTTAGAAGACTCTGTAAACCCAGGCCTGCTTCTATGGAGGGCTGTAAGGAGGTACCCACATACGAGAGCCAGCAGTGGTCCAGGCTGTGTGGGGCAATACTGGCAGGGTGGAGCTGGGACCCTGATAGAGGACAGAAGGATAGAAGGGGAAGAGGACTGGAGATTGGTCAAAGAAGAGCATGTTATGTGTCCAAAGAAGACTCCCCCTAAGTGGACCGTGTAGGTGTCAGAAGGTGACCTGAAGAAATAAGATGCTTTGTCCCATCTTCTGGCCTTGGTGATCAACTAATAGTGAGGCTGCATTATTTCTGGTAATGAGCTAAACCTTCTTAGCCTTTAGATGTTTTGGAGCATAAGGCAAGATCGTAACGATAGATAGCACTTACTGAGCTAATTATTAGCGTATCTCCAAGCACATGGTTATTTACATGCACGATCACATTTGCATTATTACAGTAACCTTGTGACAAAAGTATTGTTAGTCCCATTTTATGGATGAGAAAGTGAGGCTTAGTGAGTGGCTTGCTGGAGGGAAAACAGTGAGTGATGGAACCAGGGATTCAAACTCAGAGCCCACATCTTTAACCAGTATGCTCTACTGATCGTCCTCGGGATCAGGGTGGGCTGGGGTGGCCCAGAGAAAGCATGTGGTGAAGTCTAAGCAAAGTTAATTATTAATTAATAATTATTAATTATTATTAGAGCAGAAGTCTAAGCAAAGGGGCCTGGGAAATGGTGGTCTTTAAAAGGTGAGTGGGAAAAGACGAGTCCCCAGAGGAGAATGAGGAGTGGCCATAGAAAGAAAAGTCAGAAAGGAGAGTGGTCATGGCAGCCAAGGAAATGGAATTTTGATAAGGAGAGAATAGTTGGCCGGCCAATACTTCAGAGAGGTTGAGTAAGCGAAGCACAGAAACGTGTCCATTGAGCTTGACAATATAATGGTCACTGGCATGGGTGATCTTAGCCAGAGCCAGATTGGGGAGGGCTTAGGAGAGAATGGGAAGAGAGCAGGTGGAAGCAGAAAGAGCTGATGACTCCCTGCGGAGTTTGGCTGTGAGGGGGAGGATGCAAGAGGGGCCTGAGAGGAATGGGAATGTCAAGCTGAGAGTCTTTATTGTTTTTTAGGGTGAAGAGACTTGTGACTGATTGAGTAAAAGAGAGATAGGAGGCACTGGAAAAACAGAGGGTGATTGAGGGAGAGACAGAGAGAGAAGGAGAGAGACAGTGAAAGACACAGACACAGGGACACAGAGAGAAGCTCTAGAGCACAGAGTACGAGTTCCTGAGGGAGCAGCTTTAGATAAAGGTAGGATGCCTCCATTGCAGAGACAGGAAGACACATGCAAGGTCACAGAAGGCTGAGGAGGAACATGAGGCTTCATGTCTGGTGTTTTCTAATTACTCTCTGCAGAAGGAGGCGAAGTCATCCGTTGAGTGTGAGAGTAGAAGGCGGAGTTGGAGTGGGCTGAAGATGAGGTGAAAATCTTCCAGCTAAGAATGGGAGATCATGGATTTTAGTAGCAGCTCAGGTGTAGTACTCCTCTCCTATCATTAGCTAGGTTATTCCAAATTTTCACTATCATACGCAGAAGAGAGAAGGAATGATTGTCTAAAAATATACTTCAAGTTTTTTAAATTAAAAGAAAAACATCTTCAGTAATTTTCAAGAAGAGACCCATGGTTGGGGGCAGCTTCAAAGTTAGTAATACTTGAAAGAAAAATACCAGTAACTAGTGTTAATAATTTCCGATCAAATTTTTATATCAACTAAATTCTTTCATGCTGATTAAATTGCTTTGAGCCAAATTGCTTTTGACCAAGTTGCTTTCCACTAAATTAACTTTTGGTTAAGCCCCATGGAGTTGGGTTTATAGAACAGATGGAAAGTTTGGACAAGTGAACAAGAGAGCTTGTTGGCCTGTCATATACCTCTCCTTCAAATTCCATTTTTTCAAGCCATAGATAGCCCTTAGATTTGGTGTGAAATAGAAGAATTTTGATAGTTGGAAAAATGAAAACTTTGGGTAGCTGTTTCTTACTTAGAAATAGGAGTACCAGCCTTCCCGTGTGAGTACCAGTATCACACAATTGTTGTTCAGTGGACCTGATTTCTAGAGATCTCGCTGAATTTCCAAATTCAGTATGAGAAATACCATTGTAAATAAATTATCCATAATATAAAATTTGAGCAGTAAACAATTTTTGCCAGTAAATAAGAGGAAACAAAAACGTATTCATAAATGATACTAAAACATCAAGTTTTAGTAAATACTGGGAACTTCTAAAACAGCAATCGTTTGAATAGGAGTCCACATTTTTTTTTTTTGAAATTCACTTTATAAGAAAGATGACAAAGTTAGTGCAGTACCAGGTATGTAACATTTTCTGTTGCTTGGAATTTGTTGTATGTGCCCAGCTAGCTTAGATTTATCCCTCCCTCTAAACTGGCAAAAAAATGGTAAGAATCAGAAGTCCAATACAAATACATAGCCTGTGCATAAAGGGGCAAAAAGAATTAAGCCCCTCATTCATATTGCAACTGAAGATGGTGCATAGAGTCCAAAATATAGTCCAGGACCTTCCAGATAGTGGGAGCGTCGCTCTCAGGTGGTATTCCAGCAAGAAGCAAGACTTGGCTTTTGTTGCCAGCTTCCCACCTATTCAGACTGAATGTCCCTCTCTTGAGTCATCCAGTCCTGATTTCAACTCAACCTAAACATGTTTTTAAAAATCTTTTCTGTACTTGTCCTCTGCCTCCTATCTAGATACTTGAGTTGCCTGTTGATCTTTTTTTGAGTCTATATTCAGAGTCATCTGTCCTTTGCTGGAGAGATCCAGAAGCCACTTTTGTTTACCCATGCACAAAGATGCATGTGTAGGCAGGACCTCCATAGGATCACCCAAATATGCAGCACAATGGGGCGGGGTCAGTGGGAAGCAAGGCTGGGACCTTAAAGGCTCTAGAATAATGGGAGCCCATAGAGGTTCCTCAGAGCCCGGGAAAAGAGGATCAACTTTGAGTCTTTCTGCTGCACACATTTGCCTCAGTTGACACTTGAAATGGAATCAGGATGTGCACTTTCCACCACTGCTTAAGATTTATGTAAAGGTTTTATGATGGAAATTTGCTCTCCATGCCTATATATTCTTTTGTTTAAAGATTTTGTTCTAAATGTTCAGAAATTGTTTTATTTTTCAATCAAGAAATATATGACAATTACAGCCTTTGTTCTCATGTTTAATACCTGTAGAGTTTAGATAACAGCGGTTTTAATTTAAACTTATTGTGACTCTGACCCGAGTAGCTTCTACTTTGCTTCTTGGCAATTTCTGTCCTAAATTCTATATAGAAACTTCTATTTTTTTTTTTTTTAGAAACTTCTATTTTAAGGCCATACTTTTCTTTGCAAAATTTCCAGAATGTTTCATTTATCATAATTAATTACCACAGACCTTCTTTCTAATATCTGCTATTCTCTGAGCATCTATGCCAGCTGTGGTGTTATTAAGAATGATGTGAGATTAAATATAGTAGACTCCACTGATCTTAGTGCTTTTTGGTCACCATGCTAACTACTCCTTACCAAGTGGGTCTCAGCTCAACATTGTACATCATGACTGCAAGGAAGCATTTGAATTATGTTTCCCCTGGCAAGGGTGAAAAGTCAGAATGAGATTGATATTAGATTACCTACCTTTATTTTTTTTCTCCATTGAGTATGAATCAGCCATCAATCTCAAGTGAGGATCTTTCTTGTTAAATATTCTGCAGAGTAATTCTACCACTTGAGAGTCTTCAAAGTTGTCATTCTCTTATTATCTAATTGGTATTTGATAAATAGTCATAGGACAAACCCAACATTTAAAAATTACCAAAAACTATTATGTGTCAGGAATCAAACTAGCATCTGGGACAGAGACAAGCAAGATAAGATTCTTGCCCACAAGGAGCTAACAGTTTGTTGGAGAAGATGAATATATTTTAAGTACCATAGTAGTGCCAACCTGGTCTGGCTTCACAGCAAGGGTGGTATTTTAGTAGGTTGGCATGGAAGGATGACTAGAACTCCATTGGGTAATATAGAGAATTATGTCTGAATATTGGTAAGATCTGTTCATTCAATAATAAGAAACCTTGTAAGATTCCAAGTTAATTGCTTACAATATGTGTTATATAGTAGAGCTAGATAACAGGGTATATGGACATGTATTAGGTTATCTTTCCAGTCTGTAATAAATCTTCATTCTCTGATTACCGATCTGCCCCTTTTCTCAACCACATAGGCTTTGATAGTAGCCATATTTTGCGAACAGCTCTGAACACTGTTGATTGGCCCAGAGCAGGCATGTGATCAAGCTGAGGAGGTCAGAGATTTTCACTGGCTCTCTGGCCAAATAGATTGGTTTGGGAATGAATGCCTGACCCAAGCTTCCGGAATCCCACCCTAGAGATTTAAGTTTCAGAAGAGAGGAAAAGAGTGTGAATGAGAGCAAGTGAGAGAGGCATCAGAGATACAAACCAAAGTGGACTATTGATGTAAAGCTATAGAACTTCTGGAAAGAAACATAGGAAAGAATCCTTGTGACCTTGGATTAGGCAAAGATTTCTTTTGATAGGACACAATAAATAGGAATTAGAAGAGGAAAAATTTATAAGTTGGATTTTATATATAAAAAAGCTACTCTTTGAAATGTACTGTTAAGAAAATCAAAGGACATGCCACAGACTGGGAGGAAATATTTGGACAAGACATATTTGATAAAAGACTCATATATAGAATATATAAAAACTCTTACAACCCAGTGAGAAGAGAAACAACCCACAACTTGATCTTAGCCAAAAGGCTGAGAAGTGATGAGAAACAATCTTCTAAAAGTTGACAAAAGAATTAAGTCCTTCACCAAAGAAGATATATGGATGGGACATATGGGAAGATGCTAAACATTATTGTTTGTTAGAAAAATAGAAATTAAAGCCATAATGAGATACCACTGCATACTATTAGAATGGCCAAAATGAAGAAGACTAGCCATAATAAGTGTTAAAAGGATGAGAAGCAGCTGGAATGCTCACACACTGTTGGTGGAAACACAGAATGGTACAGGCACTTTGAAAATAGTTTGAGAGTTTCTTATAAAGTTAAACGTACACTTAAAGTATGACCCAGTAATCCCATTCTTAAATATTTCTCCAAGAGAAACAAGAGCATAAACATATGTCTATACAAAGACCTGCTCATGAATGGTCATAGCAGCTTGATTCATAATAGCTCCAAATTGGAAACAACCCAAATGTCCATCAGTAGTAGATAAACAAATTGTGGTATATTTATACAATATAATAACAAAAGGGGACCTACCAGTAATACTCATAAAAACAGCATAGATATATCTCAAAGGCATTACGCTGAATAGAAAAAGTAATACTACGTATTGAATGACTTTGTATGAAATTCTAGAGAAGTCAAAATGTTAGGAATAGAAAGATCAGTGATTGCCAGGGCTGAAGGTGGGGGAGAGAATGAGCTGAAAATAGCACAAAGGAACTATTTGGAGTGATGTGTTCTATAGTTTATTTGTGGTTGTGGTTGCATGACTGTATACATCTGTCAAAACTCATGAAACAAAGAATACATTTTACTATATGTAACTGATTCTTCATTAAAACTGACCAAAATAAGAATGAATGGCAGGGAGGCCTAGGAGCATAAACTGTGGTAGCAGGTAGGACCCTGTCTTCTGCCACATGATAGCAAAGTAGAAAAATCTGGTCTGTAGAGAGTGGAGGTTGAAGTGAATGTACATAAAAGCCAGATCTGGAGAGATATTTTTTCTTTTTTAAAGATTTTATTTATTTATTCATGATAGACATAGAAAGAGAGAGAGAGAGAGGGGCAGAGACACAGGCAGAAAGAGAAGCAGGCTCCATGCCGGGAGCCCGATGTGGGACTCGATCCTGGCACTCCAGGATCATGCCCTGGGCCAAAGGCAGGCACCAAACCGCTGAGCCACCCAGGGATCCCCCGATATATTTTTTTCTTTAAAGATTTTATTTATTTATTCATGAGAGACACACAGAGAGAGGCAGAGACACAGGCAGAGGGAGAAGGCTCCCTGTGGGGAGACTACTGCAGGACTCAATCCCAGGACCCTGGGATCATGACCTGAGTGGAAGGCAGACCCTCAACCACTGAGCCACCCAGGAGCCCCTAGAGATTTCTAAAGCTGTTCGCATCCCTGGTTTCAGCTTATACCTGGGGCCCAGGTGCATTCCTGTCCTGACTTCCATGAGCCCCTTGTGATAAAGATCCTCATTTTGGCCTAAGCATTCTCAATGGATTTCTGTCACTTATGATCAGAGAAGCCCTACTTCAAGAGGAAATGGGCACCTCTGCAGAACACTGAAAACAAACATTTCTCATGAATGTAATCGTCAGGGGCAGAGAATTGCTTGGCATTTTCCATGAGGAACATGTGTGTGAGAAACTATTTTTACTAGGATTTCCAGAGGAGAACAGTAGAAAAAGCAACTGCCCTGGGGTCAGGACCCTAAAGTCTAGGCCAGGCTCCATGATACACTAGCTGTGCAGTTGTGGGCAAGTCTACTCCTCTCACCGAGCTTCTGTTGTTTCACATGTAAAAGAAGGAATTAAACTGGATTCATGGTTTGTAAACTTTTTATCCAAATTAGATAAACAGCCTAATAGGTGAAATAGGTACAAGTGGAACAGCCCTGGCTGATGAGGAGGCAGGCCCCAGACTACCTACTTGGAGTTCAGGAATGCAGCAGAAATACAGTTTATGGATTATAGTGTTTGAGGATTAAGGAGTGGGAAGTCATCTTCCAGGATTAGGAATACAAATATAGGAACTAAGAATGTAGGCACACCTGTAAGATGATGACAGAGGGAGCTGGGCCTACAGATAAATGTTTGGAGCCGAAGTCTAGACTGGGAGCCTGAGAGAGTGTCCAAAGCAAGACCATTTGTTACTCCTCAGCCCAGGGCTCCAGTTCTTTTCTATTTAGCACTTACCGTGTGACTTCTAATAAAATAGAATCATAAGCTCCATAAGGGCAGAAGGCAAATCTATCTTGTTTACCAATTCTTTCATGCTTCCTCAGAAATGTTCCATGAGGGTATCCCTGTCAAGAGCCACTAATTTAAACAGATGATAATCTCTGGACGCTCTGCCTCTTATTCCCAGGAACACCAAGCAGCTGCTGTCATTTTCTCCTCTTCCTCTTCCCACCAGAACTCTAGGTCCCAGGGATGGCATGAAAAGGAAGAAACAATACTGCTGCCTAGCGAGTCACCGAGATCTTTCTCCTGTGGTTCTGTCCTTCATGAACCTCTTGTGAAAATAGAGCTATTAGGTGGATTAAAACTCTGTCCGATCCTAACCGTGGCAGAGACAGCCAATGTTACTAAGAGTTTGTGCCTTATCCTAACATACTAACCAAAGTGGGACTGGAGATCTCAGATGCCTTTTCTCCTTGGCCTCCTCCTGTCCTCTAAGGTGGCTCTGGGACATTGCAGTAGACAAGAATAGTGTCTATGGTCCCTTCTGAGCTCTATGATGCTAGGACTACATTCACTTTAAGAAGGTTCTGAATAAGGTGATGGGGAAATTATAAAAATAGGGATGAGTAAGAGACATAGTCTTCTTGATTTCAAAACCATTTTACTTCTGAAATCATTAATCTGCTCTTTAGCTAACTCATCAATTTCTTAGAGCATTTACCAAGTGCCTGTTGTTTGTAAAAACCTTCGCCAGGCATTGAGTTGCCAGTTCTAGCTTTTAGTACAGCAGGCTCAGAGAAAGGGCTTGATAGCAATGGGGCTCTGGGTGAGCGAGAATCCAAATAAAACATGTAAATAGGAACTAGAGACCTCATGTCTTGACTCTCTGGGGCTTTTGATGCTACTTTGGCCATATTTATCATTCTGGGGCTTTAGTGAAGTGCCAGAAAACCCATTTTTTAGACATTTTTCCAGGCAGTGTTTTGTGCACTTTAGAGCATCTAGCATCATGTAACAGTTTCAGCTTTTTGGTTGGAAGCTGGGGGATTCTGCTGTGCCTTATTTTCTTGTGGGCAAGAAAAATATGGCTGGTATAATGGACAAACTTAGCTGTGTTTTTCTTCTGGCCTCTTTCCTAGCCTGTCTATGTAAACAGATTGTTACCAATCCTGCACTGGACGTTTATCCAGGACCCAGTTCAGACTTTCCTGGTGATCCATGTTCTAGGGTACATTTGACATGGGCCATTTGTTGCCCTGGGTCAATTGGCTGTGCGTTGGATGGAATTGTAGAGCATTTTAGCGGCTATTAGATCTGGCAAGGCCTTGAGAAAGGTGTGGCGATCATGTCCACAGGTGGAGGGAGGCAGTTGACATATGTGTCAGAAGCCTGTGAATGGCTCTCTGGATCTCACGGGAGGGGAGTGTGGGCCTGGTGGTGCCTGTAATGTCTGGGAAGAGAGCACCATGAGATATCAGTTGTCCAGAAACTTCAGGGCTGAGATGTTCTGGGTAACTCCTTCTTCCTGGATGGCTAAGGGTTTATTTATCTTTTAAACCCCCAAACATTTTATTTGACCACATGAAGAAGTGAGAAGTTTGCTGAAATGTAGGTATGCACAGAGCTCCTCTTGCAGTCCCTTCCTTCTTGGCTCCTGAAGGGTGTCCAGGAACACATAGAAATCCAGTAAAAGAGATTGTTCCTAAGGCTAGATATTCCAAGGGTTTATGATTATAATCCAAAAATACAAATATCTCCATTAGGGTAACTCTGTAAGCACTTACCAGTCCTTTCCATTATGAAACACAGGGGGAAGGGGAGGGGCTTCTTCCTAAACCCTCTGGGTGAAGTCTTTGAGCAGGAGCCATGGAGGCAAAGAAATCATTTCTGGAACTGCAAGACTTAACATGCTCCCCTGATCTTTTCCTTGCCAGAGGGGGTCAGTGAAATCTACTGGGCATGCCCCACTGTTCCTATCTGTCCTTGGGAAATGACTTCTCCTGTTTTGTTTTTATTCATAGCTTTCTTTACATGGACATATTCCATACAATTCACCCATTTAAAGTGTATGATTCAATAGTTCTTAGTATATTTATAGAGCTAAACCATCATCACTAAAGTCAATTTCAGACTATTTTTATTACTCCTGGAAAGAAATCCTATACCCTCAAATTGTCCTCCCCAACCCCCTCATCCCCCTCCCTGCCCTCGGGAACCCTAAATCTATTTTCTGTGTCTATAGATTTGCATATTCTGGACACCCAATATAAATGGAATCATACAATAGGTGGTCCTTTGTGGCTGGCTTTCACTCAACATGTTTGCAAGGTTCATCCATGATATAGCAGGGGTCAGTACCCCATTCCTTTTTATTGCCAACTAAGAGGCCAGTGTGTGGATATACCACATTTTATTCGTTCACTAGCTGACAGACACATGGGTTGTTTCCATGTTTCGGTTACTGTGAGGAATACTGCTGTAAGCATCCATGTACAAATTTTCATGGTTTTCATTTCTCTTGGGTGTAGCTACTATACTCAGGAGTGGAGTTGCTGGATTATACAGTAACTCTTTGTTTAACTGTTTGTCCAGGGCTGCCTTATAAAGCTCAGCAGATTGGAGATATTTTTTCATACTTCAGTACTCCTTGTTTCCATTTTACTTAGAAACTTGGTTTAGGAATATGTGTGTGCAGTGATTTTTGTTGATGAATTTTCCATTCAACTCTTTTAATGTTCACATGTTTGCTTTAGCTTGTGGAGGTCAAAGTCCAGACTGTTTGTATGTTGTTATCAAACAATCCTCTTCATTTCCCCCTTTTCCATTTGTTCCCTGTAGGCCTTTGGGGCCCTGGTTTGTTTTTTATCTTGCGAATTACAGAAATAGGAATTGAAAACTCCTATTATATTGAAGACTGGGGGCTGGAGGTGAGGTTAGCAAGGTGAGGCAAGGGAGGCACGTGGGAAGAGTCTAAATCCTGAAATGCAGGGTCGGGCCACTGGGCTCTGTGCCCCTGGTGCCCCGGGCTGCTCTGTGGCCGCTGGGCCACCTCCCAGGGCTCCCAGGGCTCCCGGGTCTCAGCGCCCTACGTGCGGCCCGGCACTCGCAAGAAACACCTGCGCGCAGCAGTTGCCAAGGACCGAGGAGCTGTTTGAGGCTCCATATCCTGTTTGGGAATTGTTTCAAATGAAATCAGTGACTCTTCCCTGCATTAAAACTTTTTTTTTTTTTTTAAAGGAGAAAAAAAAGAAAGAAGGAAAGCAGCAAGGAGTCACCCTTCAGAGCAGTGGGTGCACAGCCGTCACCCTGCCCTGTGGCGGGGCCTCACCCCTGCCTGCTGCCTCCGCTGCGCCCCTCCCGTCTGGAGGGCGGGAGGAGTGTGGGCAGCTGCTTGCCAGCTGGTGCCTTGTCCCTCTTGCTTCTGGGTCAACTTTCCCTTCTTTTCTTCATTCGCCATTTATTTGTTGAGAGCATTATGTGTGTGCATTGTGCGGGGCCCTGGGACAGTCAGAGGCCTGGCCCTCCCAGAATGTGCTAGCTCTTTATTCTCTCCTGCCTTTCCCTCATTTTCTAGCTCACTCTCCATGCATTTCTTACTCCTCTTCCCCTTACTTCTCTAATTTTACATGTTAAAGGGACTCCATTTTTTTTTTAAAGTTATTTCCATGTGCATGTTGCATTTTTTGGACTCACACAGGAGGAATTTAGAGTTAAAGAGATTTGGCACATCCCTGTCCCCACTGGCCTCCTCTCTTCCTTGGAGGATAAGGTGAGATCCAGGCTGAGTCTCTCTGAGGAAAGGAGGAAATGTGAGAGCGGGCACATCTGTGCTCTTGCCACTGGCTAGGAGAGAAGGTGGTGCTGCTTGGGGAAGGTGCAGGTGTGGGCCCGCGCTCATGCATGTGCCTGTGCCTGTGTGTGTGTGTGTGTGTGTGTGTGTGTGTGTATGTATGTAGGGGGCACCTGGGGAGATGGCCGAGAGAGGCACTGGATAGAGGCACTAGAAGTCCCCGAAGCCCATTGGGCCACTTGACTGGCATCTGGATGCAGCCTCAAAGTTTGCCCTTGAGAATGCTTCCAGCCCTCCTCTCGGAATACTTTGTCTCATTTCCATCAGGATACTATGGGTCTTAGGTGTTTCAAACACCAGAATGTTTGGGGACCCTGCCTCTGACCTGTCTGATTCAAGGAAGAGTCCTCCTTATAAACAGATGTAAATAATAGGTTTCACCTCTGCCCAAGAGTCATTGCTTTTCCTCGGAGAGGTGGTACAGCTGTATTCCTATCTTCTTTAAGCAAGATTCTGACGGCTAAATGGCCAAGAGTTCTGAACTAGAGCACGGAGGGGCATTTAGAGTAGTATTCTTTAAACTGTTGGTAGTGAAGGACCTGTGAGTGGGTTTTTTGGTTTATTTCTTATTTCTAGTCATTTGTAAATGGACTTGTTTTGGTAAAATACAATAAAATACTTGAAAATTGAATGGAAAAAAACCCAAAGACATACAACATACAAGCTCTGATTTTTTAAAAATTAGATTTGATAGGTATTAAATTGTTCTGAAAAACTGATATAGAAATACCTTTAAAATTATTTATTTATTTATTTGAGAGACAGAGAAAGATCACAATCAGGGGGAAGGGCAGAGGGAGAAGCAGACTCCTCACTGAGTGGGGAGCCCAATGCAGGACTCGATCCTGGGACCTTGGGATCATGACCTGACCTGGAGGCAGACACTTAACTGACTGAGGCACCCAGGTGCTCTGATATAAAAATTCCTAAACACTGTCTGTTTCTGTATTTTTCTTGTTGTAGACTAGTAAGAGATTGTGAACTGGCAGTAGTCTGCAGACCCCACTCTTGTCCCCACTCCCTCCCTTCATCCCTGGGAGTAGCCAGCTCCTGCCTTGGGCTGGATGACAGGAGCATTGGCAGCCTGTGAAGATCTCTCCACATGGAGTGCACTAGGGAGCAGAAGTACCCTCCTGCATCTGATCGTTGTACTCTCTAAGACTTGGGGTTTCTCAGACAGCAATTTTAGTAATAAGGAGCTGAATCAGCTGAAGCTGGTTTTTAGGTACAAAACTCATGGAATCCACAGCAAAACTGCTGTGGTAGGCCCAGGAAGGGCAGAGGCCAGGGTGGTTCCAAGGACCCTGGCAGTCCAAGTTCATGGACCTTTACTTGGAGCCCCACCATCAACAAAGCTTAGCTCCTACTGTCCTCAATCTGTGTGCCTCTTGGCATGAATGATCAGGAGAGAGATTCTGTGGCTTGAGTCTGGGAAAAAAGTCTACCTCAGTCCAATTAGTGGTAGGCCAACAGATGGTGTCTCATAGCCCACTCTCCAACCAGTAGGCTTGTGGAAACCAATTCCTTGAGAAAGAAGTTAATGGCAGGGGACCAAGGTGGCTGTTGGTGCAAGCTGCTGCCCATGGAAGGTCTGGGACAATGTGCCACTTCTCAAGCAGGAGGACGGTTTTAATCACTAAATTGCAGGGAGAAATTCCTGCCTTGCCCTGTGTAATCGGCTCATCCCCCTGGGTCTCTAAGTGTGCTGAAATGTTGCTTCCTAGCTTCTGGTCTAACTACTCACTTAGCAAACAGGAGTCTCCATGGAAGGCACTGACCTGTGATTTATGTGTCATAAAAGGGCTGGGGTGTTTGATGCCTGTACTTATCTGCTTGAGAAGAAACATTAAATGAGAGCTAATGGACCCTCGGCTTCTAATGTGGCTGCTGCTTGCTTAATGCGCAGCGCACAAGTGCTCCGTTTCAGTCTGGCTCCCTGGACAGGCCAAGCTGATTTTCATCCTGCAGATCTCAAAGCTCAACCACAGCCAGAACCATGACATTAGAACTGAAAGGCCCAGAGCTTCTATTTTCTCTTTTCTATACCTTCACCACTGAGAGTCTCTTGCTGCAAAGATGTTTTTTAAAAAATAAATACGTATTTTTAAAGACTTTTGTTTATTTATTTGAGAAAGAGAGAGAGGGTTCAAGTGGGGTGAGCAGCAGGAGAAGCAGGAGAAGCAGGTTCCCCACAGTGCAGGGAGCCGGATGCGATGTGGGGCTCCATCCTGGGGCTCCAGGATCATGACCTGAGCCGAAGGCAAATGTTCAACTGACTGAGCCACTCAGGTTCCCTGCCGTAAAGATGTTTTATACACAAAACTTCAGAGATAAAATCCTTTTTTTTTTTTTTCAGAGATAAAATCCTAATGTGAAGCAAACATTCAAGCTGATGACACCATTTCAAATGACAGCTTGACAATCCATAGTTCCAGACGACCTTATACTGAACAATTTCTTCTACAGAGTTCATTTGAATCCAGAACGACCGTATTTTCCTTTAGCCAAGGAAAGGGTGGAGAGTGCACAGAATCAGTTAACTCTGGGTCTCTACCCGCAGCAGGCTCTAGGTGGCACTGCAGTGCAACATTATAATGCATTGTAAAGCATGTTAGCGTGCAGAAAACCGGGGAACATTGAGTGCTCAGAAAAGTTAAACACTTTAAGGAAGGGAGTACAAAAATCGCTACTGCTGTAAAAGCCTTGGGACCCCAGACCATTCTCTTCAGGGAACAAATGGCTAAATGGCAAGGATGGTGTAGGAGGGAATATGCACCTAGTGGTGATTTGCAAAATCTAAACACAAGCTGAGAATCAGAACTATCTTCTGTGCTTGGGGAATGAGGAGGCAGAGAAGAAGCCTGAGAAGACAGACTAAGGATGAGAGAGGAATGGATTTTTAAGTTATTATTTTATTTTGAGGAAGAATGTGATCTGAAACTCATGAAATTCCTCTGATTTTATTCTCTCACTGACCATTGAACTGAATTAATGTTAGTATAGCTAATAGTTATATACTGTAATAGAGAATCATGAGAAGTAATACTGATTAAAGGTACTTGCAATCATGAATGATAAACTGAATTAAGCAAGAAAAATTAAGTGAAACATCAAAAAATGTCTTTCTCATGGACCACAAAATCTAATACTTCGGTTTATGTTAGGTTTATGGAATAAGGAATAGTTTGGCCCACCAGATTTTGATGGTTCGGGAGGAACATGTAAGCTTATTATCTGGACCTTATCTATCCCTGATTTGCAAGGATTTGTTCAATTCATTCCTCTAAATCAGTGGTTCTCAAAGTGTGGTTCCTTGACCAACAGCATCAGTATCACCTGAGAATTTGTTAGAAATGCACATTCCTGAGCCCCACCCCAGAACTCCTAAATCTGAAACTCTGGGGATGGAGCCCAGCAATTGATGTTTTAGTCAGTCTTCCAGGTGATTTTAAGGCATGCTCAAGTTTGAGTACAATTGCCCTAAAGAGTCTTTTGAGTATATGAGGGGAAGAGGGAGGATAGGTAGATCATTCAGTGTACATTTGAGCCCTTACTATATTTTAGAAGTATGATAAGTGCTGGAATTACAATCAAGAAAACATGATTCTAAATTTAGGGGGGAAAGGGTGCCCGAGTGGTTCAGTTAGTTAAGCATTGGACTCTTGATTTCATGATTTCAGGGTTGTGAGGCATGGTTGTGAGGTTGAGCCCCATGTTAGGCCTGTGCTGGGCATGGAGGCTGCTTAAGATTCTCTCTCTCCGGGATACCCGGGTGGTTCAGTGGTCAAGCGCCTGCCTTCGGCCCAGGGCATGATCCTGGAGTCCCAGGATCAAGTCCCACATTGGGCTCCCTGCATGGAGCCTGCTTCTCCCTTTGTCTAAATCTCTGCCTCTCTATTTTCTCTCTCTGTGTCTCTCATGAATAAATAAATAAATAAATAAATAAAGTCTGTAAAAGAAAAGATTCTCTCTCTCCCTTTTCTTTTGCCTCCCCCACTACCTCTCTCTCCCTCTCTAAAAAAAATAGTGGGGAAATGGGCATACCTACAACTATAAATGTAATAACTGCTATATAATATAGTAATTCTGTCTAGAAGGAAGGAGGACAAAGTCTTAGAGGGTGGTGGAGGACATTTGAACAGTCTTGAGGGATGAAAAGATTAATGAGGCAGAGAAGGGCTTGTAACTTTTAACATTGCCTTTCGTTATTGCCAGAGAAGAGTTTTGTCCACTTTAAAAAATAGAGTTGAGCATATTGAGAGAGACTATTTGAGTCTTTCTTTCCCTACCAGACATGGGCTTTGCAAGTCACTTATTAAGAGGGAAAATCTGGCTGGCCTTGGACTTCCACTCAATGCTAGAAGACAATTAAGTAGTATCTACAAAGTTCTGAGGGGAACAGTGACTCTAGGATATTATACTTAGTCAAGGTGTTGGCCAAATGAAAAGACAATAGATAGACATTATCGTGCATCAACAAACTCAAGAAATACAGAATGCGTGAATACTTCCTGGAAAAAAGAACAGCTTAATGACATGATGCAGCCATGTAAGAGGTAAGTCAAAAATAAAGGACTCAGGAATGATGTAGCACAATAAAAGATGAGTGGTAATCATTATATTGTTGAAGAATGAGAGTACAAATTTCCTCATCTTTTTTAGCAGAAAGTAGATTTTTTTTTGATAGAGAGTGCTCCCAGTGGAAGTGGGGGGAGAGTCAAAGGGAGAGAGAGAGAGAGAGAGAGAGAGAGAGAATCTCAAGCAGACACCACACCTAGCCCACTGCAGAGCCCGATGTGGGATGGAGCCCTCACAACCCTGAGATCACGACCTGAGCTAAAATCAAGAGATCAGTGGTTTTACCCTGAGATCACGACCTGAGCTAAAATCAAAAGTTAAGTCCAACACTTAACTAACTAAATTACCTGGGTGCCCCAGGAAGTTGATATTTAAAACAGCTCTAACCACTTTATGCTTTTTAATAATCATTTCTTCTTAACCTAGAGGGATCTTTTAAGAAATAATACCATTTACGGCAAAGAAACATTTATCTGGTTTATTTTCCTTTACTCTCTTCAGCTTCTTTTTTATCTGTTAAGTAAAGCTAAGTTTTGAAACTTTCCAAAAATTAAAACTAGTTAATATAGAATAAACTCATTTTAACTAGCTTATTCCATCCATCCATCCATCCATCCATCCATCCATCCATCCATCCGTCTATCCTTATTCACTCTCTTTCACTCTCATGGTTCTAAGCATCACCTGTTTGCTTATGATGCTCAAATATTTGCCTGATGGCTCTTCTGATCATGTCCAATAGCCCACTTGGACAGCTCCACTTGGGTGTCCAATGAGTACTGCAAACTTCAGGTGTTCAAAGCCAAACTTATTTTCATCTTCTTAATCCAAATTTGCTGTTCCTCCTGTATTCCCATATTACCTGTCTCAGTTCATGATATCACCATCAAGTTGGTTAGCAAAGTCAGAAATCTGGAGTCATCCTAGATTTCTCACCTCTCCTTAATCCTTCCTATCCAACCAGTCAATACTATCACTTCCTCAATATTTAGTTTTACTCTTTTCTTTATCCAAGTTACCACTGACCTAGGAAGTATCCTTGCCAGGGTCTTTGACAATAGCTTCTTAACTGATTTCTTGGCTTTTCTACATTTATATTCATTGTTTATATTCCTGCCAGAATGATCTTTCTAAATGCAGGTTGACCTTGTTACTCTTCAGCTAATATCCTTCAGTGGTTTTTCTATTTCCCTTGGGATAAATCTCAGGCTACTGAACGTACTCCATCCTCAGTCTTTGGACTAACACTTCTATTCCTGACTTACTGTGATGTGGACAATTGCTGACTGGAATTCCTTTGTTTCCTTTATGGCTTAGATGATGCCTACTTAAATTATTGAAGCACAGCTCCAAGGTCACTTCAGGAAGTTTTCCTAGTCCTTGGACTAAGTTTATCTCTTCTGTGCTCTGTGATGTGCTTCATATACATCTGCTGTAGCACTTAGTGTCAAGAGCTGTTTATGTATTGGTCTCACCCACTGTCATTGTAGGTTCCTCTGTACTAGGAACTATGTGTATGTGCGTGTGTATGTGTGTGTGTGTGTGTGTGTGTGTTTAATCATGGTGCCTGTTACACAGCGTGGCACATTGTAGGCACACAGAGGCTATTGAAATGAGCCAAACAATCCTGGTATTTCTTTCTATTGACTACCAGATGCACATCTTCTGTCCCTTGGGCCCAATTGGATAAACACTGCCAAATTCAATAGTGCTCCATTTTTCCAAGCTCTGGGCAGACCCCCTTCCTTCTGTGGACACATTCTTTCTTCAGATATGTTAATACTATTGATTAAGTGATAGCTTTCTTTTAAAGCAATCACATTCCAGTCATGTCTCTCTAGACTACATTCTAGACTCCTTAACTGGGTTTCTTTATTCTTTCATTCATTAGTTCACTTATTCTCTTCATGGAAAGCTACGTGTTTAAGAGGCATCTACTAGGTTGTCAATAAAATGGTGCCCCTTGTATTACTGGTCTTCATTGTGTAGGCCCCCCAAGGTATGCGCTTGGTGGATGCTTCAGTGGGAGGGATATATGTATAAGGTGGGAGCCCATGTCAGGGGAGGGCAGGAGGCCTGTATGTTGAGTCCAACTTCAGTCAAGTCCCTCCAGTTCTTGAGAACAGTCTAGTATAAAGATAAAGAGCTCTGGATTTGGAGGGAGGCAGCCTTGGTTCCAAATCTCAGTTTAACAGCTTAGTGGACATGTTCCTAACTGTGAATCTCTTCAACTGTGAAATGGGAAGAATAGTAGGACTGACCTTATAGGGTTGTTTTGGTAATTAAGAGATGATGTTGAAAAAGACAATGGCAGGTGACAAACATGCAACCAATGGTATTCAGCTTCCTCATTGCTGTCATCATCGCTGTCATCCTCACCATCATTTAACAGTGAGTGCTCTAGCATAGCCTCAGCTGGACTATTCTTCAGGTCCTCCTCACACCTCCTCCCCTTGGGATGTGATTTGGTTGATAGAGGTGGGAGCCTGAGGAAGACCTGGTGGATGTCCCAACTGCCAATTGCCTTTTTCTGCTTCCTCTGTTAGAGATGCTTTGGGTTTTTAGGGACTCTATTTATATAGGGATTATTTAGCATTTTTATTCTCTAAAGGTGCTGGCATAGATTCAGTCTGTAATTCTAAGGAAAAGGCGTTGAGCTGTGCCTTTCTTTGTTTGTCAGGAACATTTCTGTAGATAAGCACCCTGCACAGTAAATAAACTGCATTGTTATTACATTGCCTAGCAATTTACCTGTAACAGACGGCTGTGCCTGCTATAATGACATGATAGCTAATCCATAGCCCTGCATGATTTTATCTTTTACTGGAGGAGGCTGGCAAGTTTAAAGGGGACGCCCTCAAGGATCAGCTAGGGGAAACCGGTTCTGGTTTTTGTGAGTGAGGTTTGTTTGTTTGTTTGTTTTTATCCACAGGAGATGCACCGAAAGTCCAAGTCCTGTGTCTGGATTTTGAACGAGTGCTTAATTTCAGGATCAATTACCTTAAGCTTCCCACAAGTAGGTTCTACCAAAAGCTTCCGTTTGATTTAATTAAGGAAGTCTCTCAGTCCTCAAGGCTGTGGTTAATACAGAAGATAATTTTTTTTTCTTCTTACTGCATTAGAAATTTTGGATATGTAAATAGCCTATCGTCCAACTTGTCTTAAAAGGAACTAACAATTGCCTTTGGCAATCAGTAAATAAGCCTGCTTTCTTTTATTTAACTTCCTGTATGCTCTTTGATAGAGCCCTCAAAGTGACATTATTAGATCCAAAGGCAAGAACCATTTTATAGCTCTATTAGTTTGACCCTGCTTACCAAAACACCCAAACAATTCATAGTGTCACCATAATTTTCAATGTAAACTACAGAATTGGATTCTCAGTTGCACTTTTTGTGTGTGTGTGTTTACTGTTTGTTCCTCTGACTAGATTGAAAGTTTCTAGAAGGAAGGACTGGGCCTAGATTTCTCAGGAGGCTGTGCCCCCTGGAAAGGGTACAGACTTAGGGTTTAACCTGGGTTCAACTCCTGGCTTTTAGCCATTAACAGCTCTATGACCTTGGGTGCTTTTCTATAATCTTTCTGTTGCTATCCTCCCAAAGCTTGTTTAAGATACACTTGTGCCCCTTGTAGCACTTTTTACTAAAAATATTTTATATACAAATACATGCTTTATACACAAATACTTTATATACAAAATCTATGCATATTTTTATGGTACTTTAATTATTTTTCTAAATGGTCTCAGATACCCTTCACAGTTTAAATATTACTGGCAGTGCTTGGCAGAAGGAACAAGAATTGTTTCACATCAGGGAAACTTCTCACAGTGGTACCAATCCCTTTCCCCCCATTTGTTCCCACCTCCTCAACATTTTCTTAGGAAAGAAAATGTGTCACTCTTCTTAGTGATGAATTAGGCAGGGTGGCTGCTTGCTGGGGACTATTTATATCTCTCTAATCTATTTCTCTCCATCTCCAGCACCACCAATAGCTAACATTTATTGAAGGCTTACAGTGGGCCGTGTGCTCCACAGGCATGATCTCATTTAATCCCCACTAAAACCATTATTATTGCCATTTTACAGGTAGGGAATTTGAGGCTTAAAGGGGTGAAGCAAATTATCTAAGGTCACACAGCTAATTAGTGTCAGACTCCGGTCCAATATCTCACCTAGAAGCGTGGAGGGCTGGTAAGGGGACAGATAGAGGCCTTCCCAGCATCTTGCTTCTCTCAGGTCATCCTCTTCTCCACATGGAAACAGCATGAGCTTTTGCAAAAGAAAATCCAATGGCCCCATACATGTCCTCTCCCGATCCCTACCCCGCTTTAACAATCAGCACGATTTGGCTTCTGCCCACCTTCCCTGTCTCATCTGGCACCACCTTGCCCTTGCTTTCTGCCTTTTGTGAACTTTCAGTACTAGAATGTTCTATCTCTTCCCTGTCCTCAGAGCCTCTGTACATGTGGTTCCGTCTGGCTGGAACATCCCCTCCTTTCCTTGCCAGCAGGCCCAATCCTTACCCTGGCCTTCTCAGCCTTCTCCAGTGATTTCACTCCTCCTGCTGATGATGTAGGATGCTGCTTGCTGGTGGGACCATTTGTACCTCCCTAGATCCGTTTGTTCCTGACCTTGTGTTAGGATAGGTTCCCCTGTCATGTGCTGCAGAGCAGCCTGTGTCTTTTCTTAATGGCACTTATCAAAATTTATAGTTTCAAAATTTTTATCTGTGTAGCCATTTGGTTAATGTCTATGTATTGTGCGCTGATTAGAAGTTTTGTCCTCAAACATTGTCCCCTTTAGCTCACTTTGTATCCTCAGTGTCTAGCACAATACCTGGTACATGGTATTATCATTTATGATGCTGAGTGAAAGCTGAGCTTAAAGAAGCTGGGAAATGCTAATGATGGGTCCTGGGGTGTCTCAGCCTTCTCCTGTTCCTGCAGGAGCAAGCAGCATGTACAAACTGCATGGCCTCTGGGTCTCTTCACGTGTGTGTACATGTGCATCTCTGAATGTTTGTGTGACATGCACACACACGCACACATACACCCTCTCTCCATTACAGGCAGCTGAACCAGGAAGGTGAAGAATATTTTTCATGGCGTTATTTTTATGATAATCTATTTCGATGGTTAATTTGGTTTAGGACACTGATTTATCACCAGTTTATAGATCTCTCTCTCTCTCTCTTTTTATTGTCCTATTTGAATTATAAGGATGGCATGTGTGAAATGGAACTTCTTGGCCTATTGTTCTGCTTCTCACGCAACCAGTGTAGTTCAGACAATAAAAAGATCTATAAAATTAATATATACACAGAGTGAGAGATGAAAGAGAGGGACAGAGACAGAGAAAATGGGTAATGCTTTGGAACTGGATACCACATTTATCTCTCTCTGGTGAAGTTCAGAATCAAAATTTACATGTGGAGGAGGCATAAATGAGGTATGAAGGTGTTGTCCTCTCATGTGAAAAGAGGTCTAGTAATTCTAGCTTACCTATGTTACTCGGAAAACATATTTTTCCTCTTGTCCTTAACCATTTTAAGAGCTTTTTGACTACTGAGATAACTTTAGAAATACGTGCTCCAAAAGTGTGATGTTAAGGAAAATAAGTATCAGGCCACTTGGATTATATAATTGCTTAGTCTGCCAGGCACGTTTCAATTATATCACCGATAGGCATCTAAAATGAATATTTCCTTGTGAATTTTCTCCAGTGCCTGGTACACACCCGGCACAGGGTCGGTATTCAATAAGTATTTGTCAGATAAATGTAGAACAGAAGAGCGCTGAGAGGTATGGCTGGTTAATTGGTACTCTGAGGTACAATCCTGAGCTTGCTGATTGTTCAGCAGAGGAAGGATTATGTCCCTTTCCTATCATCCCCTCTGGCAGTGGTACTACCTCACGTCCTTTTCTGGCCAACTTTTCCACTTCTTTTGGCTCCTGGACTCCCTCTTGCTTTTGTTATTCTTCCCACACTAGCTATTCACCAATTCCTTCCAATCAGTGAGATGGGAAAAATTCTAGTGGAGTAAGTTGATCCTGATAAAATGCCTTCTGTGTGGAAAACAAATAGCAATCTTCCTACTTTCCAAGGGAGTATTTTGAATGACCAGGTGGCAGTTCCCAGATGCGACTTCACTTGAGGTTCTTGGATTGACTATTTATTGCTATGCTTGAAATGATGGTTATTATTGTTACAAATATTATTATGCTGAGGAAGCCAGCTTGCAAGCACAGACAGCTGCATTGTTTACAAACATAATTAATGAGGTGATTTTTAATATCAACAGCTCAGCACCAGCCTTTCTAAAGACTGTTTATGGCCTGGGCCACAGAGCCATTTGTAACTTCTACAGCACTTCTCTGACGGGGCCGCCTCCAAGAGTCATTTCCTTTGGCTGGGCCCTGGTTTATTTTATGAATGACAAAAATAAACCTCTACTTGTTGCTGGTGAGAAATGGTTTATGTCTAGCAAGCCCATGTTCACCAGAAGATAAACACAGGAATACCTTTCTAAGGAGTGATGGTACATTTCTTAGCAGCTAACTTCTGTATTTATACAATAGTCATCCAACTAAGATGGCTGTCCTGGGGAACTGGGAAGGAATGGCATATTCCATTTCTAAACATGGAAATGTTTTGTGTGGTATGATGGTCTATAAACACCTGTAGTATGTCAATATTCAGAAGAATGGCTTCTACTTCAAATAGGCTTTCGACAGCCCAATAATTGAAGCCTTTTACATGACCTCAGATGTTTGTTTCCATTTAGTTATATTTGGGTGAAGGATTTCAACAAAAGATGTTCTCTCCTCTAAATTTGTCCTGGCCTGGCATAGCCTTTCAAAATGGACTTGAAAGCAAGTATTAGGTGAAACTCATCTTCTTTATCTTTATTTTTTCCATTTCACTCCTGATTTTGAGCTTTGAGGTTCTGTCAGTGACGGGTAGCTGGTGTACCCCAAATTTGAAGGATCAGTTTATTCTTATGAGATGCCTGCCATTAAGTATCTTCCCAAGCAAGTAGGGATATGACTCTTCCACTTGCACAGTAAAATAAAAATGAATAACCCTTCTAGGGTCTGCTGTATTTAAAAGTAAGAAATGGGGATCCCTGGGTGGCTCTGGTTTAGCGCCTGCCTTCGGCCCAGGGTGTGATCCTGGAGTCATGGGGTCGAATCCCACATCGGGCTGTCTGCATGGAGCCTGCTTCTCCCCCTGCCTGGCCAACTCTCTGCCTGGCCAACTATCTCTGCCTCTCTCTCTCTCTCTGTGTCTCTCATGAATAAAAAAATAAAATCTTAAAAATAAATAAATAAAAGTAAGAAATGAGTGTCATTGTGTTTCCTGACTTGTTTCTTACATTTCAGAGGTTAGATAATTTAATAGGGTGTTTAAACTTTTTTTGCTTTTTGTTTTCTCCTCTAAAAACTCTAAGGGAATTACTCTCATTCTATTTCCTCTTGACTAGGGAACTGGTTGGGTGTATTTGTTCAGTAGGAGGCAATAAGATAGGAAGAGATGAAAAAAAGACTAAAGATAGTAAAAATGACCCAAGATAATTAAAGTTAGCCATCTTGTATTTTTCTTGTAGTTTTCAGGCCAATGTTTCCAAAACACAGTTTTATTTTTAAAAAAAATTTAATTTTTTTACATTTTTAAATTTAAATTCAATTTGCCAACATGTAGTATAACACCCAGTGCTCATTCCATCAAGTGCCCTCCTCAGTCACTATCACCCAGTTACACCATCCCCCCACCAACCTCTCCTTCTGCAACCCTTTGTTTGAAACACAGTTTTATATCCCAACCCTAAATATCCTTGTTTATGACCTTAATCCACAGTGACTCTGGAGTGGATGATATGAACTTTGTCAATGCCCCAGGTTTCATAATTTGAGATGTTAAAGAGTGTTCATTTATTTTTTTTAAAGATTTATTTTAGAGACAGAAATAGAGAGTGAGGGTGGGAGAGAAGGGCAGAGGGAGAGAGAGAATCCTAAGCAGACTCCCGCACCTGATGGGGAGCTCAATCTCATGACTCTGAGATGGTGACATGACCTGAAACCAAGAGTTAGAAGCTTAAGTGACTGTACCACCCAGGCACCCCAAGAGTGTTCATTTAATGCAACTCCACATTTATTGAACATCTGGGGATATATGTCCTTTACCCTCAGGGAGTTTAACCATCTCCCAGAGGAGATAGAAACATATAATGAAGATTTGTCTCTAAAAGCACACTCTTTTAAAGAGAATTGTTTATTTCATTGGTTTGACTGCTGGTGTTTTCATTTTGCTGATTACAGTAATGTGTAGAGAGGAAAAATGGAAGAAGCCAGAGGGAGCTAAATTGATTTATATAGGGAAGGACATGAAATTACCAGTGGGACATAAAAGAATAAATCTAGAAGGTAGAAGGAAGGAATAAGGGGTGGGGTGGGGGGTGAAGTTTGAAGGGGTGAAGTAGGAGGAAAAGTTTGGGGGACCAACTGCCATGATGTCTGGGATTTTGGGGGACAGAAAGGTTTAATTTTTCTTTTTAAAAATTGAGATATAACTTGCATGAAGGGCTAAAATGTTAAGTGAACAGCTCAGTGCATTCTTAGATAGGAATATACTTTGTAAACTGCCCCCCCCCCAAAAAAAAGGTATAGGAATTTCCATCATTCCAGAGAGCTCTCTCATACCCTTCCCAGTTAGCAGCCTAGGGGTGAACATTCTTCTGCCTTCTCTTCCCATAGAGGAGTTTCACATTTTTAAGCTTGGTATCGGTGGAATCACAGAGTATGTATTCTTAGTTTCTAACTTCTTACACTCAACATTATTCTGTGAGATAGAATTATATGCGTTTTTGCATGTATCAGTAATTTATTCTTTTTCATTCATGTGTAGTATTCCATTATATGACTAGGTCACAATGAATTTGCTCATTCTACTGTCAGTGGATGTTCAAGTTGCTTCCAATTTGGAGACTAATTTGAATGATGCTGCTGTGAACACTGCTGCATATGTCATTTCTGTTGGGCAAATGCCCAGGAGTGCGATTGCTTGGCTACAGGGTGCATATGTAGGCTTCCCCTTGGTTACTACCAAATAGTTCTCCAACGTGATTGCACCAATTGGTGTCCTCCAAATACTCTAAGGTGCTCCAGTTGCTCTACATCTTTGGCAACACATAATGAGAATGTTGAGGAATTCTTTTTGGGCATTGTGTGGTATAGTTTCCCCCTTTGCTACTCTTTGTGAGGCTTCAGGAAAGACCCAGAATTTAGAGTCAGATATATGTCAGATTTCTTGTATTCACTGCCAAGGGCAGCAAGCTCAGGTTCCCCTGGGTATGAATCATGGCTTCTCCCCTTACTAACTATATATTCTTAGGCATGGTGTATGTGTGTGTGTGTGTGTGTGTGTGTGTGTGTGTATTTATGCGTGTTGTCTTCTGAGGCTTTTATTCTTTATCTGCAGAATGAGAATCAATGACTCAATGCCTAAGGTTCTTACGGGGATTGAATGAGATAGTGCACATCAAGCCCTTTGCACAGGGCCAGGCATATAATTAGTACTCAGAAAACGGTAGCTTGTGTTACTATTAACAGAAGTGAGAAAATTCCAAGGGGAAGGGCTAAACATGGGGAGAATAGAATTGGGAGACCTGGACCAGATCGCTATATCCATCTGGAGTTTCTCCTTTCGTTGCTAACCTTTGAAAGTTCGGGGATTCAATTATTGGAGGCAATAATTCCCTATTGCCCAAAGCCCTGTACCCCTTTTCTGCACTGAGGTAGGCAGTTGTGACTTTTCAGGCATTGCATTTTCAAGCTTAGCTTGTATGAGACTTGGGTGTGCTAACGCCATCCTGTTGCAAGACATCATCAACCACCATCACTGAGGAATTTGAGAAACAAGATTTACAATAATTAGAAGTCTCTCCTCAAAGGAGATTGGTAATATGCAAGGTAAGAGAAAACTGAGGAGAAATGCTTAAAAGAGAAAAAAGAAAAAAAAAGGAAGCCTATTTAATTTTATGGTTGACGCAACTTGTTACATGTGTGTCCTGCCAGAATAAATCGGATCATCTGATTTTCAAATTGCCGGGTCTATTGTTTCAGAAATAGAGGATGTAAATAATTTCAGTGCAATCTCCCGGATCTGGACCTCTCTCATCCAGAACTGTTATCAGCATTAGCATAATTTATGGTGCTATCTAATAATGAAATCACTGAACACTGATTGTACAGCTTCTTAAAGCTATAATTATTGCTCATTAGGAATGGATTTCATATTGTTTGCTCCTGGCACATAACAAGTTATTGAAAGGGAAAAGTTGTCAGTAGAAGTGAAAAACCAGGGAAGGCACTTCTCTAATTCCTGAATATTTTCCCTGATGAACCCGTGTGAGATTTTGTTTTTCGTAGTAGAGAACAACTGGCTGCCCCAGATGCCATTTATTATCTTATTTGTTTGTTAAGAAAATTAATTTTAGCTTCACATCATGCTTCTTTTTCAGTCCATGAGGTGGTGAGCGTTCAGAAAATGTAGACGGGATGAGTGAGTGTGTGAAAAAGGATTGAATGAAGACAAAAGTCCCAGTGGCAGGACGGTGCACTTGACCTTTGTCCAGCTCCCACCAAACATTAACACAGGAACTGCCCATTAAGCTCACCTGAGAGGTTAGAGTTGGCAGTTTTCAGGCTTGTTAATCTGGAACAAATATTTGCATATTTATCTCCAAATATCTTTTTTTTTTTTAAAGACTCCATTTGTTTATTCATGAGACACACACAGAGAAAGAGATTGAGAGAGAGAGAGAGAGAGAGAGAGAGGCAGAGACACAGGCAGAGGGAGAAGCAGGCTCCATCCTGGGAGCCCGACGTGGGACTCAATCCCGGGTCCCCAGGATCATGCCCCGGGCCAAAGGCAGTGCTAAACCGCTGAGCCACCCAGGCTGTCCTATCTCCAAACATTTTTTTTTTTTCTCCAAACATTTTAAAGCGCATTTTTAAAATTTACAGAAGCAGTGCTTGGCTTTTTTAGTGTAAAAGATTTGGACAATACATATATGTACTGAGTAAAACTTGGGTACTCCTTTCACCTTTCATTTACGCTGGTTGATCTTCTCTTGGGTAATGACCCTTGACCATGATGGCCTTGGTGTTCCTGGCACTACTGAGGACTCATTGCCTGGGATAACAGGAAAAAAAAAAAAAGCTGCTTTTGTTGGCTAGCAAATCCTTCCAAATGGACCACGGGCCTGGGGATGACTTGGTCTTAGCCATCCGAAGGAGGTTTAGTTAGCAATTTCTATTGAAAATGGTTGGGAGAATTATACATTTCAGCACAGAAATGAGCAATAACAATTATACTATTTGCAAAACAGAGGCCACTGTCAGTATGTTCATGCTTCTGGGAATGGGGAAAGAAGCTTCTTAATGAAGACTTGAGTTTGTAACAAACAGTGTCTTTAACTTGTGATGTCAACTTCAATGGAATGTAGCTTGGCCTTGAGATTGGTGTATTTTATTTGACCTTCATGGTTTGAATGTAATGTCTGTGTTTGTCAATTAATCCAGCATGGGTATTTATCTAGGCCTAGGTCAGATTTTTGCAGCCTGGCTTTTTTGTACCCGATTCTAGCTTCCTTAGGTCTTTGGCATGAAATGTGAAAGCACTAAAGAAATCAAATGAGTATTTCTTTAATAGATTCTTTTCCTTACTTGTTGATAACTGTGCTCTCTTTTCCTTAAATATCCTCTTATCTAGGGCCTTCTAGTCTCCGAGAGTACAGGGAAAATGTCAGATATGCAGAAATTAAAAAAAAAAAAACACCTTTTTCTTTCACTGGAAAATTTCAAACTTTAGTAAAACTGTAGAAATGTTTAAATTGCCTTCCAATTTCTGAAAGAAATTGGTTTCCTTTAACGCTTAACGAGATAAACTGCAATTCGATTCAAGTCATTTTTCTGCCTCTCCTTGTTGACAATCTGAGCTCTGTTTTTTTGGTTTCCTCTTGCTTTCTGATTGACTTCAAGATTGCATCTAATCTTTTTATTCTATCTTGCACGAATGCAGCCTGCAATGTGTTGTGACAAGGAGCCAGACCTCCTATTAGCATATATTTATACCTTGCCGCACGCAAAGTGGTGCTTGGGGATTATTAAACCAGACTGGAGCTCTGAAGGCACATAAAAGGCATCAGATTCACCCCTCCTCCTGGAAAACCCTCTATCCTAACTGTCTACCCACATGGAGATCTAATTGTTTGGAGAAGGGAATAAATGAGAGGAATAGTAGAGAGCAGTTGTGAATGAAATTAATATGATGAAGGAATTATCATATAATCACAGATATGGGGAGATGTGAGAGATGATCATTGTCCTCAAAGGATCTGGAGACACCTTGGAGGAAATTTAAGAGCCGTAATGGGAATCAGTTGATAACATGGTCAAGTTAGCTTGCTAAGAAAGGAGCCAGGACATGTTGAGATCTGGGCAGAGGTCTGGGAATAGCTAGGTTAGAGATATTTATGATTTGTAGGATTCAGAATAGGAATTCAGAGGGCCAGATGCCAGGAGATGAAGACAGAGTTTAGAATTTCAAGACAGGGTGTTTTTCCTAAGGCAACTTGAGGAGAAGTGATAGGCAATATCTCTTCAGGTTCTATTTGTTTTTTCCATAGATAGAAACCAACAGAGCAAACTCTGAACAATGTTGTGACACATGCCTACATATTCTTTGGTGTTCCAGTTTTCTTTCAGTAGGATTCTTGGGCCCTCTAGGGTCTCAGAGTTTATGAATTAGTAACCTCTGTCTGCTATCAAAACTGGCAATGATCTGACATTAGTCATTCACACATGGGTTTGACCTAATTTCCACTTATGCTAACCATCCCACAGCACTTCTATTTTAAGCCTGTTTTCTCTAATTGCAGAAAGACAGCCTTTGTCTTCTCTGAAAGAAATTTTGAGCATTAGTAGAAAGTGAAAGAGACAATTTGGGGGAAGGGAAGCTATTCTAATAATTTGTATGTTAGGGGATTGGTCCAGAAGAGAAAGTATTTTTCTCTCTTGACTTACTAATAGTTCTTGTACTCCTAGGTTGGTAGGTCCCAGTGACTGCTCTTTGAAATTTCTGATTTTTTTTTTTAAGATTTGTTTATTTATTTTAGAGAGAGTAAGAACATGAGTGGGAACAGCAGAGGGAGTGGGAGAGAGAATCAAGCAGACTCTATGCTAAGCACAGAGCCCAACATAAGGCTTGATCTCAAGACCCTGAGATCACAACCTGAACCAAAACCAAGTCAGGTGCTTAACCAACTGTGCCACCCAGGCACCCTGGAATTTCTGAGTTTTGAGAAATTTTTCATTATGATGCACATCTCAAGTTCTTATACATGTCTGTCTTCTCTAATTGTCTATGAGCACTCTAGGGATGGAGATGGTGCCTCACTCACCTCTGATTCTATTGACAGTTGATGTCACAGTTTTTGAGCTATACATCAGAGGCATCACAGTTCATCCCAACTTTACACCTTTAAATATTTTAGCCTTGGAAATAGGAAGTTAGATCCAGGGTGCCATTTGGGTTGTACGCCCAAGTATATTAGGGTGGGCTTGGCTTCACTTTGTTTTTCCAGGTGCTTGGAGTAGTGAGCTGACCTCTGTTCTGGAGTTCAGGCCCTAGGGCAGCTGTCCCCCAGCCCATGCCTGCAAGGTGCCAGGCTGACTGTTATTATTGCATCTATGACTTGGGCTGGCATGTGTCCCTTATTTGGGTCCTTCCTTTCTCCTCTGTTGCAAGATTCAGGACATAGTCTGGGTATAGGGAATAGTCAGAGAAGGGCAAAGAAATGACTTTTGGGCAGTATAATTAGGGCTGAATAACTTATGAGGAGGGAACTAGCACAGTGTTCAGAAGTCATCACTTTGCTTTCTTTTGTATACATCTCCCTTGGGGACCTTAAGGGCTAGAGAGGTGGCTGGGTTACAGTGGGATTTAAGGAAACTAAAAACTTGATTTGACTATATACAGTACACATTGGTCAGGGACATAGTTCTAGACAGAAGAATGGTAAGCAGAGGACTAGATATACTTGATTTTCTTTGTTTAAGGCTGTATTTGGTGGAACTGAAACTTACAATGTGTATGAATGGTGACTTTTAAAAAATAAGAAGACTAATTATGTGAGTTATGTGTGAACATTAAACTCAGGCATTTGGAGAGTGACATATGGAGAAATCACAAGATAAGAAGATGTTTAAGTTCTTGCTCTGGGGGAAGATATAGATATTTATAAATGTTAAATATTGTTAGGAAAAATGAGCATGGGTATGGATCTTAATGAATGAGGATAACTACCACAGCAATAATTTGGGATTTGTTTTTAAAAGATTTTATTTATTTATTCATGAGAGACATAAAGAGAGAGAGAGAGAGAGAGAGAGAGAGAGGCAGAGACACAGGCAGACGGAAAAGCAGGCTCCATGCAGGGAGCCCGATGCAGAACTTGATCCCCAGACCCAAGGATCACACCCTGAGCCAAAGGCAGACATCAACCGCTGAGCCACCCAGGTGTCCTGGATTATAATACTTAAATCGACAGAATAAAATGTGAATTATTTAAAGGAAATCAAGGAAGAAGAAAAATAGGAAGTAAAATGAAAGCATGGCAAATAGCACCAATAAAACAGCAAAGTAAATGTCAGTGTAACAATAACAAATATAAGTAAGTTAATGTGACCAATCAAAAGACAGAAAAAATTTTAAAAACTAAAGATTTAGACATATGATGTGTACATAATACTTGCAAGTCTTAAGTACAAAAGGATACAGAAAAATTTAATATAAAGGAGTGGAAAAAGATATACCAGGCATATATGAAACAAAGAAATCAGAAGTAGCACTTTTAGTATCACGGCAAATAGAATTTAAGTGAAAAACCTAGTAAAGGACAAAAAGGGACACTGTGTGTTGGTAAAGGAGATGTAAGACAACAATCATGAACATGGATACTGCTAACAGTAAGGTCACAAAATATAAAAAGCAACTACTGACTTACCTAACACAAGACATAGATCAACAATTATGGTTACAACTTAAAAAAAAAAAACACCTCTTGGAAACTGATAGAGCAAACAAATAAAAGATATAGAACAAACATATATATTACGTTCTTTTCAGGCCTGTGTGAGATATAAGTAAAAAAAAGTTTAATAAATTCCAAAGGCTCAATTTCAAACAGATTATATTTCTTGATTGTGATGCAATAGAACTAGAAATTAGTAATACAAGAAAAGCTAATTAACTAACTAAACCTAAATGGTAGGAACTAAAAATTGTATCTAAAATTTGCCTGCAGATTTTATAATATAAAAACCAAGACCATTTTTTCTGTATGAAACCTGTGTCAATGTAACTTTTTGCCCAGTCTCTGGTGAATTTCTTTTCTGGTGTAGGGGTTGAAGGCTTTTTTTTTTTTTTTTTTTTTTTTTTTTAGGATTTTACTTATTTATTTGTGAGAGACAAAGAGAGAGGCAGAGACATAGGCAGAAAGAGAAGCAGGCTCCCTGCAGAGAGCCTAATGTGGAACTTGTTCCCAGGACCCCGGAATCATGACCTGAGCCAAAGGCAGATGTTTAACCACTGAGCCACCAAGGCACCCCGGGGTTGGAGACTTTATAATGAATGAAATAATGATAGGTGGGAAAAAAGAGAAACCCTCTCTTCTATTTAGACATAACTCACACATTAGATAGAAAATTATGGAAAATATGAAAAAATAGAGCACATAAAGTAGCTCCTTAATAGAAGGTGATTTCTCTTAACTTTGGCATGATCATTGGAAATATAGAGCAAGTAGAACCGCGTCCTTAATTGGGCATGTGCTCTTAAGGAAGCTTCCTGAGGACCACAATGTTCACATCAAAAACCATGTAGAACATCAAGGAGTCAAGAGAAAGATCATAATTCATAGGTATATGTGGCTTATTCTAAAGAGGCTTTAAGACAACCAAGAAATTGGGTAGGGCTGAAATTCCAGGTATTTTGCTTTGTGAAGGACCACTGATGTCATTTGTATTTACTTCTGGGCTGGTGTGGTCAGAGCAAACAGGGTTCCTTATTGAACTGAAACTTTTTTACTCAGAAAATCTGGGGTAATTATAATTGTTGGCATAATCAGTATAGTAGGCTGGGGTTCCTGGAAAGCCAGCTCTGAATGGAGATTAGCAGGTAAGAGGTTTATTGGAGAGTGATCTTGGGGTCATCAGTTGGAGAAGGGAAGGGAAGGAAGGGAAGAGAAGGAAGCAGGATAGTGCAGAGGCAGAAACTGGGCTGCAATGAAGCTTCAGAAGAGCAGATGTAATAGAAGTTTTGAAGCTGGGAACACCCTTTTTTAAACTTTAAATTAAATAAATTAGCTTATAGTATATTATTATTTTACAGGTAGATTTTAGTGATTCATTAGTTGCATATAATACCCAATGCTCACATTAAGTGCCCTCCTTAATGCCCATCACCCAATTACCCCATCCCCCCACCCACCTCTCCTCCAACAACTCTTAGTTTGTTTCCTATAGTTAAGAGTCTGTTATTCAACTCTATGGTTAACTAATGCTCAACAAAGCAGGAAAGAATATCCAATGGGAAAAAGAGAATCTCTTTAACAAATGGAGTTGGGAAAATTGGACAGCCATATGCAGAAGAATAAAAATGGACCATTTTCTTACATCACACACAAAAACAAACTCAAAATGTATGAAAGATCTAAATGTGAGACAGGAATCCATCAAAATCCTAGAGGAGAACACAGGCAGCAACCTCTATGACCTCGGCTGCAGCAACTTCTTGCTAGACACATCTTCAAAGGCAAAGGAAACAAAAGCAAAAATGAACTATTGGGACTTCATCAAGATAAAAAGCTTTTGCACAGCAAAGGAAACAGTTGACAAAACCAAAAGACAACCTAATAGAATGGGAGAAAATATTTGCAAATATTTTATCAGATAAAGGGCTAGTATCCAAAATCTATAAAGAACCTATCAAACTCAATACCTAAAAACCAAATAATCCAATCAAGAAATGGGCAGAAGAATGAACAGACATTTCTCCGCAGAAGACATACAAATAGCCAAGACACATGTAAAAATGTTCCACATCACTCGGCATCAGAGAAATACAAATCAAACCGCAGTAATACACCACATCACACCAGTCAGAATGGCTAAAATTAACAAGTCAGGAAACAACAGATGTTTGCAAGGATGTGGAGAAAGGGGAGACTTCTCACATTGCTGGTGAGAGCAAACTCACACAGCCACTCTGGAAAACAGTACCGAGGTTCCTAAAAAGCTAAAAATAGAGCTACTCTATAACCCAGCAATTGCACTACTAGGTATTTATCCAGAGGAATCAAACATAGTGATCCACAGGGGCACATGCCTCTCAATGTTTAGAGCAGCAATGTCCACAATAGCCAAAATATGAAAGGAGCCCACATGTCTATGAGCAAATGAATGGATAAAGAAGATGTGGTATATTTATACAATGGAATATTACTCAGCCTTCAAAAAGAATGAAATCTTGCCACTTACAATGACATGGATGAAACTCGAAGGTATCATGCTAAGCAAAATAAGCCAATTGGAGAAAGAATTCTCATGATTTCACTCATAGGTGGAATTTAAGAAACAAAAGGGAGGGTTATAGGGGAATGGAGGGAAAAATAAAATAAGACAAAATCAGTGAGGGATAACTCTTTTGATTTGTCTTGAGCTGAGACTTTTAACTTTCAACTAGTCATCAAATGAGTCTGTGCCTGAAAGAGCACATCAGCTTGGATAAGGTGGCTGTTTTCAGCAAGACGATTTCCCATAGAGATAATAAGGAGTAATAAATCCTTCATTCCTAAAGGAGAATATGAATGCCACCTCACAGTGTCTACCACCATAGTGGTGTAATTTTTGTTTGAAATTATTCTTTTTGTTGTTGTTTAAAAAAATGAAGGGTTGGGGAAAAATTCTGAGTTCAGTATATAGTTAAGAGTAAAATCCTTCCCAACCTAGTACTTGCTCTTACTATGGAAATGCTATAAGGAAAATGGCTCTGTGTACATGAATTAAAAGAACTATGCTTCACAAGGATACCTGGGTAGCTTAGTTAGTTGAATGTCCAACTCTTGATTTTGGCTCAGGTCATGATCTTGGGATCATGGGATGAAGCCCTATTTTGGGCTCCACAGTTGGTATAGAGTCTGCTTGAGACTCTCTCTCTCTCTCTGCTCTCCCCTTCCCCTACTTTCTCTCTCAAATAAAAATAAATAAATAAAGTAAAAAACACAGAGAGAGAAAGAACTATGCTTTATGAAGCTGTAACTGTGGAGTCCTGGTATTTTTTCCAAGGACTCTCTTACCTGAATATGATACTAAGGATGGGAATATTCTTCCTGTTTTTTTTCTTCTCCTGTATGAAAGAAGGAAAACATGAAATGTTTCATAAATGTTTCAGGTACTGTGTGTTTCTTTGTCATACCTTATGCATTAGTTTTGAACAGAATTTTAGAATTCCAAAGAATACTCTTGGACTTGTTTTTGACCTGAGGGATGATTCAAAGGTAAGAAGAGATAGCTTGTACCTCTACCCCTTCTCCCTACCCTTTCCTCCCACTTTAAACCAAGAGAACTCAAGGGAGAGAAAGGGAGAGGAAGGCTACAAATAAGACCAAAAGTGTGGTGTTAGCAGGAGAAGGACAGGACAGTAAGGGCACACTTCTGAGTAGATGATAGATGTTGTTTGTCTTTGATCCTTCATGGGCTGCCTTCTTCTTCTTCTTCTTCTTTTTTTTTTTTTTAAAGATTTTATTTATTCATGAGAGACAGAGAGAGAGAGAGAGAGAGAGGCAGAGACATAGGCAGAAGGAGAAGCAGGTTCCATGTAGGGAGCCTGGTGTGAGACTCGATCCCGGGACTCCAGGATCACACCCTGAGCCAGAAGGCAGACACTTAACTGCCGAGCCACAAAGGCATCCTACGGGCTGTCTTCTTGATGATACTTTTATCTAACTCCTTATGTATGGCTAAGATGTGCACTAACCTATGGACACAGAGCCCAGCATTTAAAGCCTATACCCAGCATCTTTATTGAAAGCAGGAACTCAGTATGTGGGTTCTGGGGTAAGACTGTCTAGGTTTGAAGACCAGCTTCACTTCCTGCTGACTGTGTGGTCTTGAGCAAAGGGCTTAAACCTCTCTAGTCCTTAATTTTCTTGTTTATAAAATGAGGTTGATAATAATACTTCATGGGTTGCTGAGAATTTAATGAATTAACCTTGTAAAATCACTTTGAACATAATAAATACTTGAAAAATATCAGTTATTATTTGGCTCATGGGGCCATCTTCCCTGTTGCTTGGGTTTCCTACCCTGAAGATGACTTTAGCATCACACACAAAGCTCCTGCATACCCAAACCTTCCACTCTGGCTTTAGGGTCAGAATGTTTTTAGCTGCTGCCTTCTCTACCCATCATTCAAGCAAGTAAGTATACAGAGGTGACCATATGTTCTTGCTTCCTATATATTTATATTTTAACACAAACAATTTTCCCAATTGATAATGTTCACCCACAATGGTCTATCCTTACAAAGGATATTATCCTTTATAAGGATTATAAATTACAGATGGGGTCATTTCAAAGTCATATAGATAAAAAAAGTGGGATCTTTTTTAAAGTGTAGGTTTTCCCTTAAATCTTTTCCTACCTCATCTTGATTATCTTGCAAGATGAATTCATTCATTCATTCATTCATTCATTCATGAGAGACACAGTGAGAGAGGCAAAGACATAGGCAGAGGGAGAAGATCCCAGGACTCGATCCCAGGACCCTGGGATCATGGCCTGAGCCAAAGGCACACGCTCAACCACTGAGCCACCCAGATGCGCCTGGAAGATGAATTTTTTAATGAAAAAAAAATGGAAGCAGAGATTAGAGGTAAGAGCCCTCATGCTAGGCCAAATTTTTCCGATAATTTACTCTTGATACGCCCTCAAGCCCTTTTCCTCACCTCCCTGTCTCTCTTCTTTTTCCTCCTATTCTCCTTCAAGGAAGAAAAAGAGCCAAGATAGAGAGCTGCCTGGAGAGCATGAAGGATGGAATTCATTTTCATCAACGCAAAAGCAGAGTAGAATGAAAGACCTTGAAAAACAAACGCAGGAGCTAGTGATCTTGACCGACTTTAGCCTCAGATTTTGAAGCTAAGGAAATGTACAAAAACAAATTTTAGTTTTCAGTGATAATTTTATACTCGTATTAACATTTTGTATTATTTTGAGATAGAAATGTTCCTTCAATTAGACTGTAGGCTTTTCATCTGTAAAATATGTGCTTGTTAATTAATTACTGTTTATTGAGCAAATATGTTTGTGCCAGGCACCTCCCTAAGTACCAGAGATACAGTTGTGGGTGAACAAAAATAGACATCAAAGGGGTGAAAACTCTTATGGATCTTACATTCTTGGGGGAAGAGACAGTGAGTAGCTCAACAAATGTTGGGTAATGATAAGAAGAAAAAAATAAAGCAGTGTAAGATAGGTAAATAAGAAAAAGAAAATAAATAAAAGAACAGAACATAAAGTAGGATGAGGGGACAGATGATGACAGGTGAATGAGGCATGTGCTATTTTGGACAAGGTGTTCTCCCCAGATTTTTCAGAAAGAGTTTTACTTAAGCTGAGGCCTGAACAGCACAAGGGAATGAGGGATATGGATCTGGGCAGAGGACATGGCAAATGCTTGCCACTAATTCTTTAAATTCAGTGACACTGAACCTTTACTTTGATTTACAATAACACTACTAAACTGAAAGAGATAAAAGAAATATAAACAAAAGTTTTCCTTGCCATTGTCACTAGATGAGATTTGAGAAGGGATACCTGGGATTTTCCTGGAAACTTGATTTTCCCTGCATATACTTCAGTCACATCCATAATGAGGTGGTTAACACTCACATGCTACTTCTTAGGACATGGTGATGATCATCACAACCTTGGAAAGTTCCTCTTCTCTATATTCATTCCTTGTTCACCTTGTGAGAGAATAAAATTTAAGGCTTAATGTGACTCATCTGAATGTTAAGTTAGGGTATGGATAGTCAGTGCCTAAAGCTTTTGTATTTGTTTGAAAAAATACAAAACCTTATTTCTTCTTCCTTTTTTTTTTTTTTTTTTAAACCTAGTGTTCAAAATTACAGAAACAAGAGGCAACCAAATTGGTGGCACTGGAACTAGTTGTTGCAATGACTTTCATGGAAGTTTTGTTTTATCTGTGTTTATTCTGTTCCAGGGGGCTATATAGATCTAAGATTTGTTTCATTCTTCAAACTTCCCTCCCTCTGGTGGCCACCATAACACCTGAAAATTCCATGCCTTTCTATCAAAATCTCCCACAGGAGAGAGGGCTTGACAAGTTAGATTTTTATGGTAAATTCCCTTTGTATGTTTATATTTCATTATGCCTTGAGTTCTTACTGTGTCATTCTCATCATCACAAACACATGCAACATGAAGCTAAGTATTTTTTCTGCTGTGATATTCATGCATGTATGAAAGAAAGAGTGTAACCATTTGGTAATGGATGGGTCTTTTAGGTTTGCAGTCCAGACTCCAGTATTATCTTTGGAACAGGCAGTATGCCCAGTTTATGTTGTACCTTGTTTCTAGGCTGTTTTGCTTTGGCTAAAGTAATTGTCAGTGATGGAATAGCTGGTGCTGTACATTTTCCCATAAAATTTTGGTTTCAAGGCCTATAAGAAAGGGAAGAATCGTCCTACATTTCTACTCTAATGCCACCAGATGGGACCCTTTCTAGTGATGGTTTGAGAACAGCAGTAGACATAGGTTTGAGAATCATAGAACAGAGATACTCACTGCTGAAGGTCAGGGAGGACACACATTTAGTATTCTCCACCTTCTCTGATTCCTGCCGCAAGTTTCTACAACTCCCAGTGAAGCTTTGCAAACCAATTTCATTTTTAAACATGTATTGAGAGCAGGATATCTGATAGGTTTATAATAGATTTAAAGATGTTTATGGGGTATGAAAATAAAACAAAAGTAGTGGGAGCAGGAAAGAAAGCAAGAGATCATGAAGAAGCAGAAAGGATTATAAAATCAGTCTCTTTTATATTCTGCAAATAAATTTGAGGAAGATGATCCTTGAAGAGGAGAAACACTGGTGATGATGAAGGTGGTGAGGATGCAGAGGGAGGTGATAGAGGAGGAGAGAGAGGTAAAGGATGTAGTGGAGGAAGAGGAAAAAGCAGTACAATAGGTTATGCAAATGGAATAAGTGATAGAGTTGGAGATGGAGGAGTGGAAGAAATAGTGGTAAAAATAGTGAAGTTGAAGGTAGTAGAGCTGGTGGGGGAAGTAGTGATGATAATAAAGGTAGTGAAGGTTATGGTTGAGGTGTTGGAGGAGATGGAGATGATAATGAAGATGGTGAAGGTGGGGTGGTGGTAGAAGAGTTGGTGGAGAAAGTGATGGAGGTACTGGAGGTGGTGGAGGTAGTGACCAATAAGGTGAAGAAGACAGTCAAGGTAGTAGAAGATGTGAAGGAGGTGGTAGACGGAGTGGAGATAGTGGAGGAGGTAAGGACAGGTGGAGATGGAGATGGTGGTGGCAGTGGGTACTGCACTGGAAGTGATGGAGGAGGCTGAACGAGTGGGGCAGGAGGTTGTGGAGAATGTAGAGGTGGTGGTGGAGATATGTGTGGTGGTAGCTGAGGTGGTGAAGGTGGTAGACCATACTGGGTTACATAAATATCCAATCGTAACAGATGGCAGAGTGAAATATATGCATGAATGCATGGGAGAGCAAGCGGCTATTTCTAATACTTTTTAAAAAGTTTCTACAGAGGGCTCTCAGATATTTTTCTTACTGATTGCATACATTTTTTCCTTTGAGTCAAAAATTCTTATTTTCTTAAATGACTCAGAGAGCAGTTGAGCAACATTAATGATCATTAATTCTCACTCTGAATGGATGCCTTTTATGTGTTAGACTGGATCAAGCATAGGCAATCAAAAATGAAAAATATTTAGTTCCTGTTTTCACTGAGGAAATAGACCTATTAACAGATAATTATAATACAGTGAAATTAAACGCAAGGATAGAAATGTTAAACATCCAGAGAGGAGTGATAGATAACAAATATGGGTAGGTAGCACTGGGGCCAAGGGGAGCTCTTTGGAACAGGTAACATCCTAGATGAGAGAATTGGAGATTGGTTGGGTGAAGGGGAAGATGATTGTTACTGGCTAAATTGACTCCCTAAATGACTTTCCATCCTGTCTGCATGGGTATGTAAAGTTCCTTAGGTTATGTTGACATTTGGAATCAGATTTGAAAGCATCCATGGATGCAAAAAGTAAGTCATAAGTGGATTTAGTGCCTTCTGGTGCTTAGTCATGACATGTTCAAAAGTAGAGATATAAGAATCTCAGAGCTGGTGGCACCAAATTCTTCAACCTGACCCATTTTCTGAGCTTAAGAAGTGAGTGGGAAGACAGAATTTGAATAGTTTTTCCTATCAGAGGAAGCAAGACAAACAGCACTTAAGCTGGGATGGGTGGGCGGGTGAGCATTGCAGTATCTGTGTAGAAGATGGGTCGCTTACTCAGAGAAGACCTGATATTCAAGAAAAAGTCAGCCAAAAATATGAGTCAGTCATTAGACTCTTTAAAAGGAGGAACATGCCAAGGCATGGAAGGCAAATAGACTCTTTTATTAATTTGGACTAGGATGTACCCTTAGATATAACATGTGTCTAGAAATGAAAAAAAATTCTCTAAAAAAATACACACATATTCTTGACCGAATTGAAATATATCATATTTTAGAGAGCAAGCAGATGACACATGCATGGTTTGTCGAAGGAATGACTCAGTAAGAATGCATGAAATATAAATATGTTTGAATAGAGAGTTCCAAAGGTTGTGATTTTTTAAAAGTTTTATTTATTCAAGTAATCTCTACACCCAACGTGGGGCTCGAACTCATGACCCTGAGATTAAGAGTCGCATACTCTTCCGACTGAGCCAGCCAGGTGCCCCTTGAAGGTTGTTTTTTAAATAGAGAACTCATTAAAGTTTATGAAATAGACTTTAGAAAATTGATTTCTTGGAATGAGTACTGCAAATGACTATTCACAGATCGTGAAGAGCAAGCTTTAGATATACCCGTTGGCCACAAGTTGCCCTGTGAAGGATGTGGAGTGAGGGAGAGGTCGGTGCATCTTTGGGCCACGGTGCCTCCACAGTAAACAAAAGGATACATCAAGGAGGTTGAATAGTGACTTCATGCTGTTTATGCAGAATTTACAAATCAGAGAAGACAGTTCCCTTATCCGAAAGACTCAGTGTCTTTGCCCATCTACCCTGGAAAGCAGGCTATGGATTGCACCAGATAAAATATTAGAAGCTGACCTCTGAACCACATATTTAAATTCATTTCTAGCTTATTCTTTCCAAATAGCAATTGAGTTTGACTATTGTGTTCAGCCATCTGCAGCCCATGTTTATAATTGTTCATGCTATCATTGTCTCTGAGATTTTCCTGGTTAATATTATTAAGGGGTGGACATATGATTTCCTGGGTGGTTCAACTCACTCTTCTGGTCCATTTTGATAAGAAAGTGCCTACCTACTGCACCAAGGGGCTTTCACTGGCATTTTGAATTTTTGCTTGTGAGGAAATAATATGAGACAAAACCACTCTACTGGTTGCCTTTCAGACATAGAATTCTGTTTAATTTACAAAACTATTTATAAATTCTAACTATTAACTCAGCCTTTCTTCCTGGCCTTACAAAAGCAGCTCTTAGGAAATAAAGCATTTGGGACCCAGTGGGAAAGATTCCAAGCTCATCCTGCCAAATCTCCTGAGTTATCCCGACTCCCACCTGAGATTTTGGGATTTTCTAGTAAGAAGAGGAGGAAAAGATTTGCCCCATCTGGAACATAGGTGATATAGAGTAAATAGACTTGTCTGTTTTTCAAAGATAATTGTGGGTTGTGAAACAAAGCTAAGTAGGTAGCAAATCCTACGCAGATTACAAAAGACGTTTTACATCTCTGCATCAGCACACGTAATTTCAGGCCCTGAAGCAATGTCTGGTTGACCAGTTGAACGTGCTAAGGCAATTGTTCAATGAATCCAAGAGAAGCAATGGTTGGAGTTAGATCATGGATTATAGATTCCTAGAACTGGAAAGACCTTTAGAGGTTTTCGAGGCAAACCTTTTGGCTTTACTGCTGGGGGAACTAGAGCTCAGAGAAGCTTGACTATCTCAAGTGATTATGAGAGTGGCTAAAGCCTAGGTTCCTGATCCTTTGTATTGTTCTTTGATGTGGGATCAACTGGACTTCAAATAATGGTCTGCTGCCTTCACTGAAGATGTTCCCCATAACATGTGTCATGGGGGGCATGTGACTCCTCACAGCTCTTCCTATTATTCAACGATCACAAAACATCTTGCTTTCATTTGTTTTGTCCACATCTCTGCTAGGAGGGCAGAGTGCTCTGTATTGATGCATCCATAAAGCTCAGCTCTGCCATTAGAGGCTCAAGGGAAGCTTCGAGAGCCAGCACCATCTAGTCTGGTGCTTTCCACTCCAAACTTTCTCTTCTCCTGGGATTCTTTCTCAAGGTAAGGGGAAAAGTAGTTAGCCTTGGATTTCTGCTCTGCTGAAACATTGATAACATTTGCAGAAGTCTTGATCAAGTTAGTCAAACTCCAAGCTTTTGTTTCTTATATGTAAAATAAAAATAATAATTTACAGGGGTTTTTTTGGTAGATTTTATTTATTTATTCATGAGAGACACACAGAGACAGGCAGAGACACAAGCAGAGGGATAAGCAGGCTCCTCAAGGGGAGCCGAATGTGGGACTCGATCCTGGGGACTCCAGGACCACGCCCTGAGCTGAAGGCAGATGCTTAACCGCCGAGCCACCCAGGTGTCCCAATTCACAGGGTTTGTGGCACACACAGTCCTGAGTACCAGGGAGGCATTTAATAAATGTTTGTTCTCTCTCTTGCTTGTATAATAAAATTTCTGAATATGCTGGCTTATGATTGGTTTAAGGAAAATTATTTTGACTGCTTTTTTTGTTTATGAAGATAACACATAGTCATTGTAGAAAATCAAATGATGTTGAAAATTATGAAGTCCCCTGAATGCCTACCATCCAGATGTAACTATTCTGCAGACTTGCACAATGTTGGTCCAGTCAGCTCTTTATGCATCTAAGTCTGTATTTGTATTTGTAAATCTGCATAAAATGAAATCATAATACATACTCTTTGCAATCCACTCAGCAAGAGTTCAGTTCAAGGAAAATGCTAATAGATATTTTCTGCTAGATCTGGGGGCATTTTTTGTCCCAAATGTTGGACACAGTGGATAAGGCAATCTCATCTATGCTATGACCGGATTGGTACTGTTCTCCCCAATTGTCCCTTTCCTCTATCTTCTCCAGAAGACAGAGAATACACAATCTCATTTCTGGAGTTTTGCAAAAAATTTGCCAACCAGGGAAATCTACTTCATTTATCTTTAAAAAATTTTTTTTATCATAATAAAAGGTGAGGTGAATAAATGATATCTATTTGCTAGTCGCCTTGCAGCCCCTTGAAACTCCTCAGTTTGACCCTTCCCCTATTTTCCATAGAACTCATCCATAGGAGAGCACAGATTATTGTGTGCTTTAGCCCATTGGGTCTTGCTAACCTGTAGCTATGTGCAACCATTGTTTTTGTTTAAACTAATCTTTTTAGGATGCCAGGGTGGCTCAGCAGTTGAGGGCCTGGGCCTGATCCTGGAGTCCTGGGTCGAGTCCCATATCAGGTTCCCTGCAGGGAGCCTGCTTCTCCCTCTGCCTGTGTCTCTGCCTCTCTCTCTCTGTATGTGTCTCTCATGAATAAATAAATAAAATCTTAAAACAACTAATCTTCTTGATGGCCCAGTGGCTTCCCCTGTCAGATAGATCTGCCTCCCAGCTTTATCTCTATTCTCTGTTTCTTTTGGGCCTGTGTTAGTGGTGATCTGAGTGGTGATCTGAGTGGTAAAGCACCAGACATTAAGAAAGCAGGCAGACCAATTCTGCCAAGACTTCATAACTTAATATTGCTATCTGCCCATCCGCATCAGTACTCATTAGTGAAAATACAACTAATTGAGAGTCTTTGGATGTTGGGAGACTTGGATCCTACTGAGCAGATGAAAACCTTTGGTATTATAATCTTACGTAGGAGTATCACACCAGCATGGAAAGGTTCTCACTCATGAAGGGAGGATGTTAATATTCATGTGGTCCAAGCCCACTAATATAATGTAAACAGGGCCTTTCTTACAGTTTAAGATCCTGTGATTAGAGTTAGCAATTTCAAAGTAACATTTCCAGGCTGTTTTGTGTTTTGCCATAATTGGGCCAAACATTCTCCCAGAGTCTATATGAGTTCAGAGTTTCTTCCCAGTCTCCCTTTTCCTCACCACAGGAATCTGCACTGATTAATTAGTGCCAAATGTTATTGGGGTGGTTTTGTTAGACAGCTTTCATCTAGGAAGAGGTGGGCTGAAACACCCACTTGTTTCCCACCATCTCCAGAAGGAGCAGCTTTTAACTACGACTCTGATGCAGTGCCTCGAACTATGACCTAAAGATGAAAGGCTCATCACCAATCTTATCTGCTCATCAAAGACCAGACAGCAGGGGTGATATGCAATTGAGGCTCACTGGCACCTCTAATGCCTGCCCTGACAGAGTTTTGCCAGGGCCTGCTGTGGAGATGAAGACATAATGGAGCCACATGGGTGGTTCTAGAACTTTTGACCTTCTTGTGCTAAGCTTCTATCATAACTTAAGGTTATTTAGACATGTTCTCATTAGGGGTAATGGTAAATTTGAAGGAAACATAATATCCTTAAGTTAGAATTTTACTTTTTTGAGCTTATTCTCCAAGAGAAAGCTTCTAATTTATGTGGCCTCTGACATCTAAGGAGTGTGTGTGTGTGTGTGTGTGTGTGTGTGTGTTTGTTCTCATTCTCTGATTATTTTATGTTTTATCTCTATAGACTGAGAATTACTGCATAAGATGATAAGATGCTCTGGGGGAGCCAGAAGGGAAGTAGAAGGCACAAATCTTTGCCTTGGAAATTCTGTAGGAAAATGAAATGGGCTTTCCACATATTTGCATTCATGTGTGCTCATAAGTGGAAGACCTGGATTTTTATTTCTAAATTCTGAAGGAAATCCATGACTAACATGTCTTATATAGGACTAAAATATTGGTGTTACTTTGTAATTAAATGAGTAAATAAGTAATCTATGAGGAAACTGAATTTGACTGGGACTCACTTGACTTTCTGTTGTGCTCCTCCACCCATGGTTATCGGGGAGACTAAAAAGAAGTTACCAAGGGATCAAGAGAGGAGAGCTAGCTTTTCCAAGAAAATGTGGATAAAACTTCCTTTGTATGGTAGGCATTTTCCATTTTTCTCTCTAGGTCTGCTCACCAACCTTCTCCACCCACTAACTACATTGGTGGCTCCTTTGCCCTCTGTCTTCTAGTGGGTTTGGACAGTAGGAGGCATCTGTGGTATGCTGGAGGTCAGGAAGGGAATAGGTCAGGATATTTATTCTCTTAATTCTCTTCCTGCTAGGCTGCTGTGGATTGGCTGTGTCCACGTACTTATGACCATAGCTCCTGTCAGAAAGTCCCTCCTCTCTCCAGACTAAGACAGATGCTTCCTCCTCTTGTCCTTTCAGCTGTAGAGTAGTAGCAGCTCCCTCTTGTTGCGAGGCCTGTGGGTGGTTTCCTTACACTCTGTCCTTCTTTGTAAATAACTCACTTATTAGACTTTCTTCTGTTACCATGTTTGACATGTGATCTTTTCCTTCATATTGTACTTGATGAATATTTTATACTTTGATGACAAAGAACAGAAGCTCATACACACTAGCTCAAGTCCAAAGTAAATTTACTGAAAGGACGCAGGAGAGATAAGGGACAAACACCAAATCATCTGGAAAGTCAGTTTCCAAAATAATTTCTTCAGTCTATGGTGACACTATGCCTTTTCTAATCTCTGCTTTTTCTGTACATCTGCTTGCTTCTGCTGCTTTCTACATATTGGCATTCTCTCTGTCTTATGGATTATTATTTCTTTTTACTTTGTTTGGCCATGGTATAAACTCTGGCTTTGATCCTATTTAAACTTTTAGTCAGGGAATCCCCACCATTTAACTGTTTCTCAGTGTCCTATTTCTCATATCCTACGAGAGAGAATCAGAGAGGCTCACTTTGAGTTAGGTCCATTTATGGTCTACTCAGGTGTGGTGGAGGACAGGGGTACACAGGACTGTTCTTTCCAGGAATGTAAACTTTCTTTCCTCAGAGAAAGGTATGTGGTTGGGGATGACTGCTAGCATTTCTACAATAGTACAGTGAGTCAGTCTTGTGAAGAGTATCTTATTTAAATCCCAAGTGAGAGTGTTGGCTAATTTAGTCCTTAAGTCATTTGCAAAGTCAGTTTATCCACTTCATTCTTTAAAAATTTCAGTGGAAAGACATTCGATAGTTTCAGAAATCTTGGAAGAGAGATTTTCTGATGATTTTTTTCCTCTAAATCTAACCCGTTGTGGACTTCTCTTATTTATTTCTAATTTTCTGCCTTTAATGGTAACCAATCCACTGTTCAATGTGACACTAATGGAATCCTTCTTGGTGACTCTGATTGAAAGTGATTAATGAGATACAGAAACAATCTTGATCTTTCTTTAAGATAAATATTATATCCTTGCCACCATAGTTGCCACCACCACCAGGATGGCTGAGAGACCTGTCGCCTGCCTCTTGGATGCCTAGACCACGGAGCCAGTGCTGGTTGCATTCTTCATCATTGTGGGGGGGCTTGCTATAAATACCCCCCCAGTTCCTTCACCAAATATGCCACCATGATCAAACAGGCCACACCCTACAACTATCCAGTGCCCCTCTGAGATGATGGGAACATGCCTGACATGCCCAGCTACCCTCAGGACCTTGGGGGGCCAAGATTGGAGTGGCTAAAGAAATAGTGAATACCTCTGGTGATGTGGAGGAGGCCCCCTCCCCTGTGGCCAATAAAATGTGAAAATTGACTCCAAGTGGAGAAAAGGGTAAACATTATATCATATTTGGGAGTAAGCTTGTATTAAAATCAGGTTTTCAGTTCCCACTTAAATATGAGCAGAGAACCAAAGATTATGAAACATCTGAGGAAAGCCTCTAACATTTGAGAGAAGAAAAGAGAGAGAGGTAGAAAGAGAGAGAGGGAAGTAAACAGAAACAAAAGCAACTTAGAAGAAACAAACTAAACAGGAGAAGAAAATTTTAAAAATTAAGGCTTATCATTAATATAAGGAGATTAGAGAAGACATGGCCTGCACATAATAAGAAAAGAATACCATTTACACATGAGATAAGAAAGAATACTACTTAAAATGGAATATTCAGTGGATAAAAAAATAGACTCTTAAAATTTTAAAAATAACAGCAAAAGTGAAAAACTCAGTAGAAACATGGAAGATAAGGTGGAGTAAATCTCCCTGAAATAAAGCAAAAATAGAAGGAGATGGAAAATAGAGGATGAGATATTAATAAAAATAATTTTTAAGGACAGTTTGAGAGGTCCAACATCTGAATAATGAAAGTTCCTGAAAAAGGAAATAGAGAAGATAGAGAGGAGAAATTCATCAATGAAACAATTCAAGAAAAATTTCTCCTGAAAGGCATAAGCTTCCAGACCGAGAGGGTTCACTAAGAACCTTCAAATGAATGAAAATAGATCCACATCAAGGCTCTTTATTATGAGATCTCAGAATATTGATGACAAAGAAGATCCTAGAAGCCCTTTTTTTTAAAGATTTTATTTATTTATTTATTATTCATGAGAGACACACAGAGAGAGGCAGAGACATAGAGGGAGAAGCAGGCTCCCTGCAGGAAACCTGATGCAAAACTTGATATCAGGACCCCAGGATCACAACCTGAGCCAAAGGCAGACACTCAACCACTGAGCCACTCAGGTGTCTCCCCTGCCCCCACAAGCTTTTAGAAAGACAAGTTGCCTTTTTTAAAGAAAGTGACTGATAGATGTGTTCCATGAAAAGAAAGGTGTAAACTAAGAAAGAGCTAGATATAAGACACAGGAAGCTGGGAGCAAAAGGAATCCTCAGAAGGTCAATGAAGGGAGACACCAGAAATACAGTGGATGTACCACGCATAGAGGTATGGAACAGATTAGAAAGTTCCTGAACATACTTGTTCAGGAAGATGAAATTAATAGGCTATCCCATGTGTTGAGAATCTTGAGAAGGGATTTAGACAACTGTCAAAGATAGGTATTAAATTAGTGCCAAATATATGGAAAATGAAATAAAAGAAGACAATAATGCAATTATTAATTCCAAGGAAAGTAAAAAGTTGCACAGAAAAGGAAAAATAATTCTAGTTATTACATGTGAAGAGTATTTATATAGTAATAATGCTATAAACTCCAAATATTGGTCTGCCTAAAATTACAAAATTATAATTATTTTGGGAAGATGAGAAAGGTGCATGAGTATGGTGAGATGGAGAAAAGAAAAAGAATAAGATCTGTAAATCTTATAATAGGAGGTCAATAAATAATGCATAAGACTGGAAGAAAAAAAGCAACCAAGCAGTAGATTACAAACCTCTTGTTTAAAGACTTAGAGACCAATTTCATTTAATTGGTGAAAAGTTGTGAAAGTAATTACCTCATGAAAGGGAGATATGGAGCTGAGAGAGGTAAGAAACTACCACCTTTTTGTAATAAACCTTGTAGAATTATTTGACTATTAACTCTAAACATGCATGTTTATCTGATTAAAAAAATTATTAAAAAACCAATAAAAAGAAAATTAATTAAATAATTAAAAATGCACACACACCCCAGGCAACCATTGCTAAGCAATTGGAATTGATGAACAAAGTGAAGGCAACCTGATTTGGGCAACATGTAAACCATGAGGGCAGGAAAATCATTTTTATGAATAGTATTAGAACATTGCTTATTTTGAAGGAATGGATTGTGCAGTTGGACTCATTAGCCTTGACACCCAGCACCACATGGTGTGTGGGTCACCAGCTTCAGTATAGTTTGATGTTTTCCTTGTGGGCAGCAAGGTGACAGGCCATGTCAAAAGGTAAGGGATTGTCACTGCAGCTAAGAAGGGGATGACTTCAGGTGTAGACAGGTGAGAAGTCAATTTCAGGGTGATCAGCCAAGACAAGTACTAGAGATCTAGGCAGGTGGAATCCAAACGGTAGGTGGTCAGAGACAGGAAGAGGGGTACCAGAGGGCAGACCTCAACTCGGCTCCTAGGGGAAGGGGATTTGGATTGCTTGCTATCCAAATTTCATATTGCTTGCTAGGCATAGGTGTAGTTTGGAGTCCAAAGTGGCTGGAAGCCTATAGATACCCTAGTCTGTTTGCTTTCTATTCTTCCTGTTAGAGCGGAATTCCTTTGCCTTTATCTGTATGTTTCACTTGTAGCTGTATGCTCAGCCCTGCTTGGGAACCTGGGCCCAGTCCTCCTTCAGCAGCTGCCTAACTTTGCATAGTCATCTGCTCACCCTCTAATGTTGGCAGCACAACTGGATTCTGTCTTTCACCTCGATTTTCCAATGATTGATACCTTGCCTTGAGCTCTAGTCTTCTCTGACTATTCTGAAGCCTGATCTCCTAAATACAACCACATGTAAATGTCCGCACCAGTTGGAGATATTTTGCTCCCCGCCGGGCAGAAAATGTGTGCCACAGACCTTACTTTCACCTCTGGCCACTGTGTTATTTGTATTTAATTATCTTTTTTTTTTTTTTAAGATTTTATTTATTTATTCATGAGAGACACAGAGAGGGAGAGGCAGAGACATAGGCAGAGGGAGAAGCAGGCTTCATGCAGGGAGCCTGATGCAGGACTCGAACCCAAGAATCTGGGATCACGCCCTGAGCCGAAGTCAGGCACCCAACCACTGAGCCACCCAGGCGTCCCTCATCTTCTTTTTCATCGGGTAGACAAAGCTTTTGTACCTAGGTCTTTGCTGGTCTTGTAGTCCAGTAAAGTGCAAGTCTTGGCCTTATTCCCATGCTAGGAATTTATTCAACGTTTACAGTCAACTTATTTGGAATCTTCTAAACATACTTTCATGGTTTATATGGATTACCTCAACTCCCTGAGGTTCTAGCTAGGATTACAAACACCATTTTCTAGAGGAGGAAACTGTACTTTAATGATATGAGGGAACTTGTCCATGGTCAAAGTAAGAGGGCAGGGCAGGAATTGAAACACAGGTCATATGGTTCCAGCTCTGGGCTCATTGCTCCCTGCAGTCTTTGTTTAAGCTCTAGGATCTACTTATATTCCCAGACCTGGCCTTATCTAACTCAATGTACCCTGCTTCCTTCTCCCCCCTTTTTAAAAATAAGATTTTATTTATTTATTTATCAGAGACACAGAGAGAGGCAGAGACATAGCCAGAGAGAGAAGCAGCCTCCCTGTGGGGAGCCTGATGTCGGACTCAATCCTAGGACCCTGGGATCACGACTTGAGCCAAAAGCAGATGCTCAACCACTGAGCCACCCAGATGCCCCATGCACCCTGCTTCCAAACCCTGGATCTGGTAGCAGATGAATCCTGTTTCTGCCTGATGTGGAGACAGATGTGCCAGGTTGTTTCACAGAATTTGCTTCTTTGAAGTTCCTAGGTGATTCTGTTAGTTCACATCATGGTCTAATGCCCCAGGGCGGTTCCCTAGGTTCCCTAGATGTGGTTCCCAGACCAGCAGTATCAGTATCACCTAGAAACTGGTTCAAAATGCAAAGTCTGGGGGGTGGGACCCAGCAATCTGAGTTTGAACAAACCCTCCAGGTTATTTTGGTGTACACTAAAATTTGAGAACATTGGCCTTGGGTCCTGGTTAGTAGGAGTCTGATAGGGTCAAGTCTTTGCTTGGGCTGTTGTTGAATGGTATTAAATCAGATGTGTTCAGGAAAAAAGAGGGGAAGGAAGATGTGTCATGATCTTGGATGGCCATGCCACCCCACTAGTGGGTTCCTTGCCATCCATGTCAGGAAATAGGAAAATAGGGAATAGGAAACAGAAGGAGAAAATGTGAGAAATCACTTTGTTCAACACCGAGTATTGAAAAGACTGTTTTAGATGCCTGTAATGAAGAGGTTGGAGGAAAAAAAAAAGAAATCATATGAGAGAGGCTGCAGGTCAAGACAGATAGGAAAAAAATCTGATGTCAATGTTCTCGAAAGCTAAAGAAGGCTAGGTTTACACACTGATAGTTTGGTGTTAAATGTGCCAGGTCTCTTTTTGTTACAACTTTATCTCCCTCATGGCTGCTTGACATGCCCTTATGATAAAATAGTGGCAACTGCAGCACTTTTCAGAAGCTGTATATCTGGACCTGGATTGAGGCTGAAAGCCATGACTTGCCTTATTCTTCTAATGATATGAGGCACTTTGGGCACTGAGGGGGGCACTTGACGGGATGAGCATTAGGTGTTATGCTATATGTTGGCAAATCGAACTCCAATAAAAAATATACAAAAAACCCCAATATGAGGCACTTGTTAAACTTGGTAATTTTTTTCTTTTTACATAGTTCAATGATTAAAAAAAAAAACAAAACCACCTACCTGCTAACTGATATTCTTGGCATTTAGCTTCAGTCAGTACCTCCTGTTTGCTAGTGTGTCTACATGTTTTGGGGTGTTTGGCACCTGCTCCACATCTGGGAGAACACACCTGCTAAACTTCTGGTCCCGAGTTAAGTCAGGGCTTTTTCAAGCTTTTGAACAGCAAGCCTGCTGATACTGCCTAAGTGCCTTTCTGAGCAGGGATTCCATGATTGATGATGGGAGAGAGTAAATAAATTTCAGTAAGTACACACAAGAGTGGATCAGGACAGTAAGTGCTTACTATGTACAATCAATGGGCATTATTTTAAAGGAGATTAAAATTTCCTGGACTTAATCCTCCTGCTAGAACTGCATTGGTGGCATAGATGAGTTACTGTTTTCTCCAGGGAGGTAGTGAGAAGAGCATCTGTGCCTTTCGAGTAAAATTGTGTAGTAAAATAAGGAGTTTAGAAATCTGTTCAGTTTGGAACTTGATTCTCTGATAAAATATGTTTGTAGTAGCTTAAGTGGAAGAAGAGAATTGTGGACAGCAAATATCTGCAGATTGGAAATGAAGCAGAACTTTATCTCTTCCTGCATCATTCTTGGGTATTGTCATGGCTTCTCTATTTTACAATATACATGGTAAAATCAGATGTTTGGTAGAGGTTGGCCTGGGACTTTGAGCCTGCCCATTTCTCTAGAGTGTACTTTGCTCTCCAACAGCAAGCTGCACTGATGTAATATGGTGTCTTGGCTGAAACTTGAAACCTAACTTTTTTCTAAATTTGATTTATTTTCAGAAACTGGGAAGACTGTCACTTAAAATATAAAATAGTATCTATCTCCTAAAAGGTGGAAGCTTAAACTTGGGTTTAGGACTTTTGTTTATAAAAAAAATATCTTCAGTATCTACCTATTTTTTTTGCCGGGCGGGTGGGGGGTGGGGACTGAACTCAAAATTTTCCTGACAGTAAATCTTTAAATGTTATTAATGTAAATTATGTGTATATTTTAGCCAAGTAAAGGTTTCTAGACATCTTTATTTTTTTGTGGGAAACATTTTCTCTATTTGGATTCAAACTGCCCTTTGCCTTATATCAGGCTTTAGCCAGCTATGGCATGTGGTACAAATCTGGGCTGCCTGTTTTGTAAATAAAGTTTTATTGGAACCCAGCCATGCTCATTAATTTGCATATTGTCTATGGCTATCTTCCTACTACAAGAACAGGTGGTTGCGACAGAGACTGGATGGCCTTAGAGCTAAAATATTTACCATCTACCTGTGTACAGAAAAACTTTTGCCATCCCCTACCTTTTTATTGCTTGTTCTTAGTGTGCCCTTACTTAAATATTTGCTCTCAGACATTGGAACTAGAGATCACAAAATGGCAAAGATATGCAGGCCTAAACTTGCTATTGTGCTTGGAATAGACCTTGAGGCTAGGTCATAAAGGATATTATGACTTCAGCTGTGCTCTTTTTTTCTTTTTTTAATATTTTATTCTCTTATTCATGAGAGACACAGAGAGAGGGAGAAGCAGGTTCCCTGCAGCACTCAATCCCAGGACCCCAGGATCATGACCTGAGCGAAAGGCAGACACTCAACCAAGGAGCTTCCCAGGTGCCCCTGCTGTACTCTTTCTTGATCACTTACTCAGCTGCCATGTTGTGATGACACTCAAACAGATTGACATAGAGGTCTATGTGGCAAGAACCCAGGCCTCCAGCCAACAGATATGGAGTGAGCCATCTTGGAAGCAGATTTTTCAGCCCCAGGTAAACCTCAGCCAACATCCTGACGGTAATCTTGTGACAAACTCTGAGCCAGAACCACTCAGTTGTCTCTGGATTCCTGACCCTCAAAGATCGTATGGAATAATAAGTGCTTGTTGTTTTAGGCAGGTAGGTCCTGGGGTAACTTACTACACTGGAGTGGATAGCTAATACAAAGGTCAGGCATCCCAGGTCTTACCTCACACACCACAGGGGCCTGTTAGCAGGTAGGGAGAGGATTCTGCTAAGTGCTCACTTCCAGTCAACTTAGGGTATGGTCACCCTTCAGCCCAACAGGCCACAGAGTGTATAGCTGGGGAGGGATGGGCAGTTCGAGATTGGTGTGTTACTGTGTCTATGTGCAGGCACATGCATGTGCAGTGTGTGTGTATGGGTGTGTGAGTCAGTGCTATTCCTTTATGTTCTCCCTAAGGAACAGAAGGCCCTCTTTGCTGTACTCTCTGCCCCCAGGGTGACTAGGAACCTTACTTTGTGATACCCTAGTTGTGGTATCTCTTCTGTTTTCGATCCCTTCTGGGTTGATTCCCAGAGATATTCCTCTCATTGTTGATTCTACAAAGACTTGTTCTGACTCTTAGATACTGTTTAGAGAACTTGAAAACTGTGTTTCTGCTGAGCCTTCTGGGCTGTGTGTATTGAAGACACATTCTTTGGTAGGTAGCAAGTGAGAACTGTGTTGGAAATGGGCTCCAAGTCTGTTGGAGCAAAGCATATGGGGAGGAACTAAATGATACTTGTTCAGGATTCTTAATTGTTCAAGATTTTTAATTGTAAACTTTCCTTCCTCTGGACCTGGATACTGGTGTAAGGACCACCTGGTAGAGAAGGTTTTATAAAACTTAGGGTGACTGGGCTCTGGGCCTTGACATTTACATTTAGGTATTAGGGTGTTTGCTTCCACTAACTCAGGAGCTAAGTTATTTCTCCTGTTGTTGAAAAAAAAAAGAAAAGAAAAACCTTCGCAACAACCCTCAATCATGTGACTCTTATTGACTGAAAATTAACTTAAGAAAAAAAGGAATTCTTAAAAAATTTTTGAAGACTGTTAGCTTCTTGGCAGCATGCACATTTATTTTTTTATTTTTAAAATTTTATTTAAAAATATTTTATTTATTTATTTGAGAGAGAGAGGGAGTGAGAGCAAGCGAGTGAGTGAGAGAGCACAAGGTGAGGAGGGCAGAGGATGGGGGAGAGGCAGACTCCCCCCTGAGCAGGGAGCCTGACGAGGGGCTCGATCTCAGGACCCTGAGATCATGACCTGAGCAGAAGTCAGACGCTAACCAACTAAGCCACCTGGGGTGCCCTGGGCATATACACTGAAAAGGGAAGAAAGACTCTCTGAGCAGGAGAGGCACACCTCACACCGCATCTGGATTCTTGTCCCTCCTGCTTTTTCCTCAGAGTGAGAACCTAGCAGTTGAGTTTCTGTTTGGAACCTGGGTATCTCTCTTTTCTCTGCTTGTTTTGCAGTAAAATATTACTTGCCTTCCTAATCTTGAAGGTGTATCTTGTCTCAGAATATAGACTCTGCCAGTGAGCTGTTCCCTGTCCCCTTCACCCACAATTTAATGAGCTGTTTTCCGTTTTCTTTTCTTTTTTTTTGTAAAGGTTTTATTTATTTAATCAAGAGAGAGAGACAGAGGCAGAGACACAGGCAGAGGGAGAAGCAGGCTCCATGCAGGGAGCCTGACGTGGGACTCGATCCCAGGTCTCCAGGATCACGTCCTGGGCTGAAGGCGGCGCTAAACTGCTGAGCCACCCAGGCTCCCCTAATGAGCTGTTTCAATCTGACTTTCAGAGATAACTCCAAATTCCAACAGTTGGCCTTAGTCAGCATCCCTTTTCCCTTTAGGGGACTGGTAATGAGGACATTGGGCATTGGTTTAGGGTCAGAATGGGCAACATAATCTATGTAGCTAATTAGAAAGCTCTGGATAGTGTTCAGGATGATTTTCTGGAATTTCTCAAGCTATGGAGGTTTAATTTTGGATTCCTATATATTGGGAACTTACTAAAGAAGTCATGGGGGAAGTGGGGTACAAAGAAAAGAACACAGGCTTTTGGAATCAGCCAGACATGGACTTCTAGCTTGAAAGACCGTATGGCGAGGTGGTTCAGGGTGAGACTGAGATCCAGTTGCACCATTGACTTGGTAGCTAAAATGGGTTAGTAATAGTGCCTCCTTCCCAGTGTTGCTGTGGGAGTGAAATGAGAGTATATGTGAAAGCATTTGGAATGGAGCCTGACTCAGTACAAGATATGATCTTGTTATTATTACTGACTGTCATCTTGGGCTAGGAAGTTAGCTATGCTAAGCCTGAGTTTCTTCACCTGTAAAACCAGAGTTGAAATGACCATCTCATGGTTCTTGGAATTGACTTAATGTATGTAAAACTTCTAGCCCAATTTCTGGTATATATTAGAAGTTCTCTTGAGGGTATTTTATTTTAACATATGATGAAAAACCTCCACCTGATTTACCTTGCAATGTTCCAGACTTGGGAGAAGACTTAAATGACGAGGTAATACTCGACTGCATTATGACAGTGCAGGGACAAGGGGAACTGAAACAGTCTCCAAAGCAATGTCCCTGCTCTACAGTGATGTCCTTGCTCCCCGAGGTTATTAGAACCCCCATTTTCAGCCAGTCTTGATTTCCATCAATGTCTCCTCCTGGAGCAAGTGAGTTTGACTCAGGCACTTGCTCCTTAATCTTTGTGACCATTGAAGGAAAGAATAAAATCCAAAGCTGCTTTTTAACCAGGTCGCCAGTAGCGACCTTTGCGAACTTTGGGACCCAGTGAGAGATCTTGACAATTTCTGCTAAGATCTTGTAACTGGTTGAATTACTCTAAGGCCCAAGCTGGGCAGTGACTATTAACATTTAGCACCGAAGCCTGATTATCATGTGATAATCGCTCCATTAGCTCATGTTGCTGCTGTTGTTCATAAAAGCCCTTCTGTGTCACTCCCAGACCTCTAGTCTCCTGCTCTGACCTTTTTCTCCAAGCACATTTGAAACATTTCTCATTATCCCTCTTAGCTTTGCTTGTTATTCCCATGAATGACTTGGACAATCTCTTATAGTCTCCAAAGCATGATATTCTGTTCATTCCACACTGCCTCACCCTCCTCTGGTGTGTTCCAGATGGTTTTGTACCGAGCAGAGCATATGCCTCTTTCTTCCCCTTGATTACTCTTTGCATTTCTTCTCTCTTCTGCATCGTCCTCCATTTGATTTACTTCTGAAGTATTTATTGCTGGGGTGACGTGCATAATGAATACCCTTGGGCGTTCATTAAGTTTAAGTTTGAGCAGTTTCTATTTCCCTTTAGTGTCCTTGATGTCTGATTCTTTTGGTTACTTCCTTGTGTAAACCTCCCAGTTTGCCAGCATTTACTCCACAAAAATTCATACCTCTCTCTTTCAAGTTGTGCTATTTTTTTTTTAAACCTCGAGGAAGTCCTTATTTAAAAATGATGCCTTACTGGGGCCCTGGGGGTGGCTCTTTCAGTTAAGTGTCTGACTCTTGATTTCGGCTCAGGTCACGACCTCAGGGTTGTGAGATTGAGTTCTGCGTTGGGCTCTGCACTAGGTGTGGAGCCTGCTTAAGATTCTCTACCTCCCTGTCCCTCTGCCCCTTCCTTCTGCATGCTTAAGCTCATTCTCTCTTTCTCACTTAAAAAAAAAAAAAAAAAAAAAAAAAAAAAAGAGAGAGAGAAAAGAAAAAAAGAAAAAGAAAGAAAAAAGATGCCTTGCCAGTGATTTCTAGAATTTTCCTGTCTGTCCCATTTTGTGTAAAGGAATTGTTGTAGGTATCCATTGCTGCAGAACAGCCACTCAAACCTTAGTGGTTTGGAACACAGTTATCTCTCATGAGTCTTCAGGTTGGCTGGGCATAGGTAGACAGTTGTCACCTAGGGTTTCTCTTGCACTTGCAGTCAGATATTGGGTAGGCCTGTAGCATCACCTGGGTGGCTCAGTTAAGCATCTGCCTTTAGCTCAGGTCATGATCCCAGGGTCCTGGGATTGAGGCCCGTATTGGACTCCTTGCTCAGCGGGGAGCCTGCTTCTCTTTCTCCCTCTCCCCCTCCTCCTCTTTTTGCCCCTCCTCCCTACTAGTGTTTTCTCTCTTTCTCTCTGAAATAAATAAATACAAATCTTAAAAAAAAAAAAAAAAAAAAAAAAAGACTTGAAGGGGCTGGCCAGCCATTTGGCTCACTCACATGACAGGCATTTGATGCTGGCTACTGGCTGAAGGCTCAGCCGAGTTGTCCCACTGAAGCAACTTAACATGGCCTGTCCTGGTGACAACCCGAGCTTCTCAAAGCATAGTAGTTGCCAGGTTCTGAGAAGATGCAATCTAAGAGTGAGCATTCAGGGGTGAAAGATGAAAGACTAACATTACTTGCATTGCGCTTGATTGGTGTGAGTGGGCTTTACAGGGGAGTGAATACTGAGAAGTGTGCCTCATTGAGGGAGCCTGGCTACCACAAGAGTGAATAGTTTAGTTTGTTCTTTGTATTGTTCCTTCTTTTGGAGTCAGACAGGCCCTTTTATTTTTGACTTAAATTATTGGGATATAATTGACATGAATACTGTATAGGTTGGTGTGTGTGCTACGTAGTGATTCAACGTTGTATGCACTGTGAAATTGTCACCACGGTAAGTCTAGTTACCTTCTGTAACCTTACAAAGTCAACACAGTACATTGCATCCCCATGACTTATTTTGTAACTGGAAGTTTGTAGCTCTTACACCCCTTTGTCCATTTCAGATCCCCTACCCCCTTCCCTTCTGGCAACCACTATCTGTGTCTGGGTTTTGTTTTTTAAATTCGACATATAAGTGAAATCATGTGGTATTTGCCTTTCTTGTCTGACTTATTTCAGTTAGCATAATATTGTCTAGGTCCATCTGTGTTGTTGCAAGTGGCAGAATTTCATTATTTTTTATGGCTGAGTAGTATTCCAGTGTGTGTGTATATGTGTATATGTGTGTATGTGTGTATCACATCTTTATCCATTCATCCACTGATGAATGCTTAGGTTGTTTCCATATCTTGGCTATTGTAAATAATTAAAAAAAAATGACAAAAGACCCCCACAGGGATTCATATATCTTTTCAAATTAGTGTTTTCATTTTTTTTTTTTTTTGGCTAGATACCCAGTAGTGGAATTACTGGATCATATGGTAGTTCTATTTTTAATTTTTTGAGGAACCTCCATACTGTTTTTCACAATGGCTGCACCATTCTCACCCGCAGTGTACAAAGGTTCCCTTTTCCTCACATCTTTCCTTACTTGCTATTTCTTGTCTTTTTCATGATAGCCATTGTGACAGCTGTAAGATGATAGTTTGTGGTTTTGAATTTTTAGAAATTTATCCTTTTTTTTCTAGTTTGTCCAATTTGTTGGCATGTAATTGTTCATAGTAATCTCTTTTGATCCTTTGTATCAATTTTAACTTCTCTTTCATCTCTGATTTTATTTATTTGGAACTGCCCCCCCCCCCACTCTTTTTTTCTTGGTGAGTCTAGCTAAAGTTTTGTCAATTTTGTTTATATTTTCAAAGAACCAGCTCTTAGTTTCATTCATCTCTTCTTTTGTCTTTTTAGTCTCGATTCCATTTATTTATGCTCTGATGTTTATTTTCTTTCTTCTACTAACTTTGGGCTTCACTTGGTCTTTTTCTGGTTCCTTTAGGTGTGGAGTGAAATTGTTTATTTGAGGTTTCTTCTGGTTCTTCAGGTGGGGTATGTATTGCTATGAACTTCCTTCTCACAACTACTTTTGGAACATCCTATAGATTTTGGTACATTTCTGTTTTCATTTGTCTCTAGGTGTTCTTTTCTTTCTCCTTTGATTTATTTGTTGACCTAATTGTTGAGTAACATATTGTTTAATCTCCATGTGTTGGCAGTTTTTTCAGTGTTTTTCTTGTAATCAATTTCTAGTTTTATATCATGTGGTCAAGAGATGCTAGATATAATGTCAACCTTCTAATAATAAATTCTTCTTGCATTTCTTAAAAGTTGTTTTGTGGCCTACCATGTGATCTACCCAGGAGAATGCTCCCTGTGCACTTGAGAAGAATGGGTATTCTAATTATTTGGGATGGAATGTTCTGTATATTTCTTAAGCTCCTCTGGTCTAATGCATCATATAAGCCTGATGTTTTCTTATTGATTTTCTATCTGGGTGATCTATCTATTGATGTATGTGGGATGTTAAACTCCCCCACTATTGTTGTATTGCTGTCAGTTTTCCCCTTTTGGTCTGTTAATATTTGCTGTATATATTTTGGTGCTCCTCTGTTGGGTGCACATATATTTATAAGTGTTATATCTTCCTGCTGGATTAACTCCTTTGTCATTATGTAGTGCCCCACTTTGTCTTTTATTACAAAGCCTTTAAAGTTTATTTGTCTGATAGGCATATAGATACACCAGCTTTCTTTTTGTTTTGTTTTTGTTTTTGTTTTTGTTTTTTTCCAGCTTTCTTTTTGTGTCCATTTACACAGAATATCTTTTTCTATCACTTTCAGTTTGTGGGTATCCTTGCTTCTGAAGTAAATCTCTTATGGGCAGTATAAAGATGTGTCTTGTTTTCCTTTTATCCATTCAGCCACTTCATGTCTTTAATTGGAAAATTTAGTCCATTTACTCTAAAGTAATTATTAATATAAGTATGTACTTATTGCCATTTTGTTGATTGATTGCTGGATGTTTTTGCAGTTTCTGTTTGTTCCTTTCTTCTTGTCTTGCTTTCTTCCTTCGTAGGTTATTTATTTATTTATTTATTTATTTATTTATTTATTTATTTATTTAAGATGTATTTATTTATTAGAGAGAGAGGCAGAGACATAGGCAGAAGGAGAACCAGACTCCTCACAGGGAGCCTGATATGGGACTTGATCCTGGATCCCAGGATCATGCCCTGAACCAAAGGCAAATGCTCGACTGCTGAGCCACCCATTCCTCTTTTGTGATTTAATGAATTTCCTTCGTGTTATGTTTAGATTCCTTTCTCATTTTCTTTCTGATATTTACTGTACGTTTTTGCTTTATGGTTATCATGAAGTTTACATATATCATCTTGTGTGAATAACTATGAATCTTAAACACCAACTTAAATTTGAACACATTCTGAAATCCTACATTTTTACCCCACCCCCCCTCCACCCGGTTTTATGTTTTTGGTGTCATTTTTTACAGTTTTTAATTTTATGTATCCCTTAACTAATTACTGTAGTTTTAGTTAATTTTACAGCTTTTGTCTTTCAGCCTTCTCAGTAGCTTTATAAGTGATTAATCCACTACCTTTATTATATATAACTTTTCCAGTGAGTTGTTACTTTTGTTTGTTGTTATTAGTGTCATTTCTTTTCAACTTAAAGAAATATCTTTATTATTACTTGTAAGGCTGGTTTAGTAATGATGAACTTCAGCTTTTTGCTTGTCTGGAAGACTCTGTATTTTTACTTCAAATCTGAATGTTAAACTTTCCTTGTAGAGTATTCCTGGCTGGAAGTTTTATATTTTCAATGCTTTGAGTAGATCATGATTCTCTCCTCTGGCCTGCAAGGTTTCTGCTGAGAAATCTACTGATAGCCTTATGAGGTTTCCCTTGTATGTAATAATAGTTTTTCTCTTGCTGCTTTTAAGGTTCTTTATTTTTATCTTTTGACATTTTAATTATAATGTGTCTTGATGTGGCTGTCTTTGGGTCCATTTTATTTGGAACTCTTGGGTTTCCTGGACTTGGATGGTCTGTTGTCTTCACTAGGTCAGGGAAGTTTTCAGCCCTTATTTCTCCAAATAAGTTTTCTACATCTTTCCCTCTTTCTTCTTCTTTTGGAACCCCAATAATGTGAGTGCTATTCCACTTGATGTCATCTCAGAGGTTCCTTAGTAATCTTCATTTGAAAAACATTCTTTTTTGTTTTTGCTGCTCCATCACAGTGAGTTCTATTGCTTTATCTTCAGCTTCCTGTTCCATTATTCTACTTCATCCAGGCTGCTGTTGAACCCCTCTAGTGTATTTTTTAGTTTAGTTATTGTATTCTTCAGCTCTGTGACTTCTGCTTTCTATCTCTTTGTTGCAGTTCTCACTGTGTTCATTCATTTTTCTCCCTAGTTCAGGGAACATTTTTATGAACATTATTTTGAATTCTTATCAGGTAGGTTACTCATCTCTATATCATCAGGTCTTTTTTTGAGGCTTTGTCTGGTTCTTTTGTTTGGAACATATTTTTCTATTTCCTCATTTTGCTTGACTCCATGTGCATGTTTCTATATAGTAGGCAAAAACAGCTACCTCTCAGTCTTGAAGGAGTGGCCCTGTGTGGGTGATGATCCTGCTTGTTCAGTCTTGTCCTAGCTCTTGGTTTCTCTCAAACCTTTGTGATTGTCTAAACCACCTGATTTATTCTTGATATGCCCTCATCATTGAGGATGAGCCAAGAGCTGTCAGTGATCCAAGGGGAGGAATCTCATTTATCACCTAGTTTCAGGCTGATTGAAAGACAGACCCTCAGGCAGCAGCTTTTAAAGTACACAAATATTAAAAAATGTATGCAAATATATATAGTCTGGTGGGGCCACAGTCATAAATCCTGCTGACCTCCACCTCCAGGAGGTCTGGAGGTTTCACCTGGGCAACAGTCACAATAATTGGCACTCTAGATGAGTGTAGCACCTTTCTGAGGAGTCTTGCTGAGCTGTATTAAGACTGACAGAGTTGGGGATCCCTGGGTGGCTCAGCGGTTTGGCGCCTGCCTTTGGCCCAGGGCACAATCTTGGAGTCCCGGGATCAAGTCCCGTGTCGGGCTCCTGGCATGGAGCCTGCTTGTCCCTCCTCCTGTGTCTCTGCCTCTCTCTATGTCTATCATCAATCAATCAATCAATCAATCTTAAAAAAAAAAAAGAGACTGACAGGGTTTTTGAGGTTGGTGTCTCCTTGTTTATGTTTCCTGGGAGTACCTACTTAGCCTCTAGATGTGTGGGAAATCTGAAGCATGTTCCACAGGCTAAAAAGAGCCAGGTTAAGAAAATAGGCCTTTTTTATAGGAAGTCTGGGACTGTGTCTCAGTATGCTATATGTATAGTGCCTTTGTGTATATAACTGAATACTGGAGTGTACTCCATAACTGTATGTATAACTATATAACAGAACTGTCCTTCTGACTGTTACAGTCCCATGGAGCTCTGGAACACTAGCCCTTTTGGCCACCAGAGCCAGGTAATCAAGGGACATCTTCTGTGTGGATTGCTCATGCCTGCTGGCTTTAGCAAGGCAGCTGGAGAGTGTGGGGGCTTCAGTTGCTGGCTTTGGAAGTGCATCAGGAAGACATTTTGACTGTGTGTTTGTGGGCTTCAGCAGTGCAGTGAGAGTGCTGTGTGTGTGTGTGTGTGTGTGTGTGTGTGTGTGTATGTGTTTGTGTGTGTGTGTGTGCCAGCTTTAAGCTGGCAGCAAAAGAATGCCCTGATGGCTCACTCACCAGGCCCAGCCAAGGGGGCAGAGAAGTTTTGCAATGGTCCATGCTCCCCAATTTTAGCTAGGGAGCCCAAGAATTCTATGAGTTTTTGTGCTCACCTGCTTCAGCCAGGGAGCAGGGGAGCATTGCAACTGCCTGTGTACTCTCCACTCACAACAAGTGCCAGGACCACTTGCCCCCCACCCATCCCAGCGAGGTGGCCAAAGGGTGCCATGTCTGAGCTTGTTTGTCTGTGCTAGCAGACTATAATGGAGAGTGCAACATTGGTGCCTGCCAGCACCACTGTCTTGGGGGATCATCACAACTATCTTTTTCCCTTCCAGCTAATGCTCCAGCAAATGAATCTTCCTCACATACAGCCTAGGCACTTTTCAAACTGCTCTTTTTTTCACTGGGCTTAAGGGTGAGCAAGACCTCATGTGAGCCCTCTATGAGGGGAAATCTCAGTTTCTTTGGCTCTTTGGGCCCCCAGACATCAGGCCTGTAGTTTTCTAAGCTGGACATTCTGGGAGTTGATCTCTCTGGTACAGGTCTGGGGGTTGGGGTGTGCACTGAGGGGTAGCAACTTCTTGTCCCTCTGGGAGAAGTGCCTGTCTGGTATGGTCTCTCTTTATAGTGTATCACCACACTAGGGGTGGGTTTTTTTTGCAAGACTGTTTCTCTCTTACCTATGTCTTTTATTCTTTGCTACAAAGAGCAATTTATCTAGTTTCCAGGTCTTTTTCAGAGGGAAATGATTTATATGTAGCTGTAGATTAGGTGTGTCTATGGTAGGAGGTGGGTTTGGGATCTTCCCATATCGCCATCTTGGATAACCTTCAGTCATATCAGGCAGGCCTTTCTTATTTACTTATTTAATTTAAAAAAGATTTTATTTTTAAGTAATCTCTACAACTCAACATGGGGCTCAAACTCACAACTCTGAGATCAAGAGTTGCATACTCTACTGACTGAGCCAGCCAGGTGCCCCAGACAGGTCCTTTGGATACTGTTTTTTTTCCCAACCTTTTCTGGTAACTTGAGCAATAGCTGCAGGCAATTTTCTCTCCCAGCAAGCCCTGGTTCTGACATTTCCAGGGCCATATGTGCCATGGGTTCCTGCTGCCAAAGTCTTTGTCTTCTTTCTTGTGACTCAGATTGGCAAGACTTTGGTAACCTAAAGAGGTGAATACAAGCTAAAAAGCCCTAGATTGGACCTTAGGAGACCTGTATTCTTGTCCTGGCTTTGGAGTAGTGTGACTAATCTTGACCAAGTTACTTCATCTCCATGGGCTTTCATCTATAAGCTCTGAAATTCTACAGTTCCAAGTAGGTACCTTTTTAAAATTTTTTTTTAATTTTTAAATTTTAAAATCTTAAAATTTATTTATTTATTTATTTATTTATTTATTTATTTTATTTATTTATTTATTTATTTATTTATTTATTTAAAATTTTTTTCCCAAGTAGGTACCTTGAATATACATCTCTATTGGGTCTCATGTTCTCCTTCAACCTCCTGAACTAATCAAACCCAAGATTTGCGGCTAACAGATAGAGGAACTGGCACCACTATCACAGTCTTTGCACACAGCAGGCCTGCAATAAAAAAAAATTTAGGAGGTGAAACTTTTATCTAGAAACATAGGTAATAACATTGTTTTCAAGATCTTTGTGGGAAATATGCCAGATTATTCACTACTATTGTTTTAATTTGAAAGAGCATAATCTTGCATGTGTAAGGCTTTGCTTTTAGAATTTGGAACTTGTTTAACATGGTCTCTGTATGTGTCCCTTTGCCATTAGACAGGCATTTCTTCATGTCTGCTGAGGATTGACATCTTGAAGTGACCTTCATGCTCTGATACTGACCATAATTACCTTGAGTTGTAGCAACTGGAGGGATGCCAAGGGTCTGTGGTCTCCTGAGTTTGCTTCTTCTTCTTTTTTTTTTTTTTTTTTTTTAAGGTGCCAAGCTAGTGAAACCTTGAGCTCTCTCCCTTTGGGATAGTAGAAGGGAAAGAAAGTAAGGATAATCTGTGGGAGTAGAGGAAGACCAGATCAAGTGTAAGTGAAAATATACACTGTGGCCCCCCCAGTGGAGTGTGTCAGTTCCTAGGCTTGCTCCAAGTGGAAGATGACCTTGGGTTTCCTGCTCTTATAACCATTTGACATTTGAGAAAACAAAGTGCTTCATCAGGAAAAGTTTTAACCCAGTTAATGGTTATGAATCATTGGTCCTGGGGAGCTGGGGTTCAGAGAGGTCCTCTGCTGCCTTCTTATTATTTTTGGGGAATCAATTTTCAAAGAGGCTGATGCCTAGGCCCCCAGGATTTCCTGGCGATCTGGTTGGTTTCCAGAACTTAAACCGGCATGTTGCTTCCTGTCTTCAGCAAGATGACATCTCCCTGAAGGGAAAACATAGCTCAACTACAAGAGAGACTTGGGACTTATAGAAGGAAGCAGTATGAAGTGGCCTAAATTGAAGGGTTTATTTTTATTTTTATTTTTTTATGGCAAACACATGAAAAGAGAAGAAGGAAGCATTCTCAGTTGGCATCATGAAAATAGGTTAACATTTCCAGCAGTTCTTTTAAGAAAAAGACAGGGTGAACTTTTTGGGGGGGTGGGATGGGGTAGATTGGTGTCATCACCTAACCTGAGAGTTTTAGCTGAAAGGGGTCTTACTGGTCTTCCTTAACCCTGTCTTTTTACCCATCCCCTTTACCAGTCCTATTCTTTTTCAACTTTAGCAAACATTTCAGTATCATTTATGTCTCATTAAATAAAACCTATTTATGTTGTAAGCTAGAGAAACAGAGGTCAAGTCACCGCAGACTCTCTTACCAGCCTGCCCCGAACCCTGTTAAGCAGCTTTGGCCCTGACTTGCAGGCTAGAAAAGGCATCCCTGACAATGTCAATGATTCTGACCTCTGAATTCTAGCATTTCACCAAAAAAAAAAAAAAAAAAAAAAAAAAAAAAAACCCTACAGAAAGAAGGAAGAGACAAGAAGAAGAAGGCTGATGCCTAAGACTAAACTTTGGCCCCAGAACAGAAAAAGAGAAAGGGTGGAGTAAATCTGCTGAGGCAGGATGATCTGTACTCTACAGAGTAGAGATAAAAACAAAGCGAATTCATCATTTCCCTACTAACTAAGAATTATTTGCAGTTCCATGCTCTGCAGAATGAGAGCAGGACCTGGGGCCTGGAGGACAGACAGCAGATCTGCAGGCATCCAGGCCTGGACGCCTGTGAGGTTGTACAGATGAAGTCATGTAATATGGAGGTTTTATTTGCCTGCTGCTAGCAGGTGGTTAACTAGCTGTTTTGGGTCACAAGAGGCCTCTTTGGGAACCCTGGAAATAGTTTTCCTCCCTTCCAAAAGTATAACAAAGCCCACCAGGAAATCTTCAGTATTAATCTTATCAGGAAGTCCTGGGAGTGATCTTCTCCAATTTGCCCAAGTACTAGAGGGAATATTTATATCTCCTCTCCTACCAGCTTGAGTTAACATCACTTAAAGACCTTTCCCTTTGTTTATAGTCTAGGGAAATCATTCCATCACAGAATAAATTATAAGGTATTTTCAATAACTCTTCAGTATTTTTTCAGATTGGAGGAGGTAGAGTGAGAGAAGGATCGAGAAAGACACAGCTGACTAGAATAATAGAAAATAATTTTAGTCCAGAGTTTCAAGGCATTTCTTTATTAAAGCTTTTATCATTGTTATAAAGAGAAAAGAGCTAACTGGCTAGCAGCTAGAGTTGGGCCATAGGAATAAATTTCCTTCCAGGGTTGTTTATGTCCAACCCTTCAGACACTAACAAGTACAGCATGTGAGGTCTTCCACCAGTTCAGCTCAGACAAACCTGAACCCAGCCCAATGCAGGCCTGGTAATGTTTCCAATGTGCCTCATTTCCATGAACAGGTGAAGTCTGATTGTTTGCTCATTTCTGGTGTTCCTGGGGCCGGGACACCTGCACCCCAATGTTTCTAGCAGCAATGTCCACAATAGCCAAACTGTGGAAGGAGCCTCGGTGTCCATGGAAAGATGAATGGATAAAGAAGATGTGGTCTGTGTATACAATGGAATGTTACTCAGTCATTAGAAATGACAAATACCCACCATTTGCTTCAACGTGGATGGAACTGGAGGGTATTATGCTGAGTGAAATGAGTCAATCGGAGGACAAACATATGTTCTCATTCATTTGGGGAATATAAATAATAGTGAAAGGGAATATAAGGGAAGGGAGACGAAATGTGTGGGAAATATCAGAAAGGGAGACAGAACATAAAGACTCCTAACTCTGGGAAACGAACTAGGGGTGGTGGAAGGGGAGGAGGGCGGGGGGTGGGGGTGAGTGGGTGACGGGCACTGAGGGGGACACTTGACGTGATGAGCACTGGGTGTTATTCTGTATGTTGGTAAATTGAACACCACTAAAAAATTAATTTATTAAAAAAAAAAACCCCACCTGGGGGTCTACCCACTGAGGCTTTTACCCTCAACTCCATTGGAAATGCTCAAGACCAGATGATGATGATAACATCTGGTTTTAAATGTTTCCTCTGAGTTATAACACATGTTAAGTATGTTATATAATCTTTTGTTGTTTAATTTTTGCAACAACTTTGTGAGGTAGTTATTACTGTTGATCTGGTCTGGAGTTGAGGCTTATGAGAGGTTAAGTGACTTTCCCATGGTCACACAGTAAGATGAAGTGCTGGGACCTGAAAACTTGTCTAGCTGGTTCTGAAATCCATGCCCTTAACCACTGAGATATATTGCTGGGTGTTTTTCTTGATTTCTTAAATTTATTCTACTTCCTATTAGAGGCTGACCCCCAGCTCTGAACCCAAGACCATTTGGTTAGAGCCCTACTTAACTCTTGCCAACCCCTTTCTTGAGAATATCACCAGTGGCCAAGTACTCTTTCAAACTAGACTGACCTCCATAGAATCATGATTTGTCCACACGACTGATGAGAAGGAATGATTATATCAACTCAGAAGCATCTGTTGTCCCCCTTTACCCACCAAATTAAACCTCTTGGGTAACAATGCCGGCCAAGTCAAATGCTCTATCACTGAGCTATCCTCCACCCGCACCCCCCACCGCCCCTGCATTGCCAGTTCAGATCTGACCCAACTTCTTTAGACATTGTGAAAAAAAGTTGTTCATTTTGAGGAAGTCAAAACTACTAACCTTGCCCATTCCTGATGTACTTTCTCTCTAACCCTTTGCTGTGGTATGCCTCATTGTAAAGCTCATATAGGTTATAGCAGACTCTAAGCACTGATAATTCAGAAACTCAGTTTATCTGCTTGGTTGAAGCATTTTTTTTTTCAGAAAAGAATTATGAATGATAATGTCAGCTAAATCATTTACAAAATTTTGTCTTTTTCCCTGTCATCTCTTGTTGTTCCAGGGCACCCCATCTCAGAATTAGAATTCAAAGTAAGCCAGACTAATCTTCAGAAGGCTGTTTGACAAATTCAGAATTAGAGCAAAGGAAATTGAATTGCCATAAGTCATATTTCATTCAGACCCATTTCTGACTTCTTACTCTTTTCAGTGAACAGAATCCACCTCCCTGCCAGTAAATTGAAGACCTGGGTTCAAATCCAGGCTCTGCTCTTTATTATAACTGTGGTCATTAAGAAGACATTTAACCTTTTCATGCTCCTGTTTCATGGTCAGTAAAATGGGAGTAATAATATCTTCCATATAATCACAACATTTAAGTGAAGTTTATAGACAAGAATGCTCTGTGTATATTACCTTTTGTTATGTAAAGCTGTCAAGTTGATTTTTTAATTTGAAAACTTGTGAAACCTTTCTGTGCAAGCCACCAATCTGATCATGCATTTCAAGTTGTCACTTTTTTAGGGAAGGGTGTTGTTGCTTCATAAACTTTAAAGTACACATTAATCTCCTTGGTGGGCCCAGGTTTCTGCATTTCTAGTGATATGGTGCCCAAGTGATATAGATTATGCTGGCTATACTTCAAGGCAAAATTAGATGTTTTTGGCAGGTTTCTATGCAGATACTTCAGAGACCAGGTATTTAAAGATCAGAGTGGGGTGCCTGGGTGGCTCAGTTGGTTAGCATGGAGTCTGCTTAACTATTGTCTCCCCACTATTGTCTCTCTCTCTCTCAAATAAATAAATAAATAAATAAATAAATAAATAAATCTTTTAAAAATTAAAGATCAGCATGACTTCAAAAAACCAAATCCCAAAGTCACTTTGTGTGCTCATTGCAGGTGGCTATTCAGCACTATTGAACTTCCATGTTCTTTCTTCTCCTTTGCTTTTTATGATTTTACTCTCTCTTAATTTTCCTCCCCCATTTCTGACTGCTTCTCCTCAGTCACCCCATGGATTCCCCTTGAATTATCCTTTAATGTTGGTGTCTCCTTGGGTTCCATTATCTGCCTTCTGATCATTTTATTCTCTGTGAATGATCTCAAGAGTTGACTCCTATATGAAATCTCCTTGTCCAGCCTAGGCTGATTAAATGGATCCTTCTCCTATATTCCCATTATATTTTGTAAGTTTTACTTTAGTGCGTGATAGTTTTATTTTACTGCATTATTGTGCAATTATTTTTTTATGGTCTGTGCTCACTTTTCGAGAGCAGAGTGCAGCTTTCCATTGTTGCATCCCTTGTGCCTAGCATAGTGCTCAGATTCTATAAATGTTCAAATAATAAACAAAAGCAAACCTAGACTTTGGGGCAGATGTCAGAAACAGCCATCTGAGCAGGCCAGATGGCAAATGTTAGTATTTGGACACCCTGTGGAAACACAAAGCACACTTAAATTCTGTTGCGTATGCGTATATATGTGTAAATTACCTTTCTGGATAGTCTCAAGATACCAATAGCATCTGGGGAAGACACCTGAGCCATGTTTCCTCTGTAAGTTATTTCTGGGCTCCTTTTTCAGACCTAAGCAGTAGGCTGTCAAAATTGTCAAAAAGAGGAAGTGTGTTTCTTAAGGGCAAAATTATTTGTCATGCCTTCCTTTTGTAATAAAGCGAGCTCCTTCAGAGAAGGAAGGTTGCCGTCTTGCCAAAATTGTGGTTTTTAAGAATAGTTTTACCACACTCAGTCTCCAACACGACTCAGAAGATCAGGTAAATGACTGCCGGCAGGTGAGATGTCATTAGCTCAGATCTCATGTGGATTTGGATTCAATTCAATCCAACACACAACATTCAATAGATACTTCTTTTGCATCAGGCTTGTACTAGGTTAGAGATAGAAAGATAAAAAAAGACATGGCTCCTGCCCTCAGAGAGCTCATAGTCCAGGTGAGGCATTAGATATTTAAATAAATAGGGACACCTCAATGTGATGATTATTTAATAAGTATATACAGAGTACCATGAATCAGAGAGAACAGAATAATTGGAAATACAGAAGAAAATGATATTTTGGTGAAGATTCTTCCTCCCAAAATGCATATTATCTCGTGAACCACACATCAAAAATCATATTGCAAGTATTAACCTACCCCTGTTCATGTACACAAATCAGATTAAGGTTCATGTTTTCAGTGCCTATGATGTGTCTACCATGCCCTCAAGAAGGTTTTGATATGGGTTCCTATGTATAAATAAGATTTAGTAGAGGGATCCCTGGGTGGCGCAGCGGTTTGGCGCCTGCCTTTGGCCCAGGGCGCGATCCTGGAGACCCGGGATCGAATCCCACGTCGGGCTCCCGGTGCATGGAGCCTGCCTGCTTCTCCCTCTGCCTGTGTCTCTGCCTCTCTCTCTCTCTTTCTGATGTGACTATCATAAATAAATAAAAATTAAAAAAAAAAAGATTTAGTAGAATGAAAATGACAAGGTTATCAGAGATGCAAGCAATGTGTGATGGGGATATGGAGCGAGCAGCTGCATGAAAATCTGCTCACTGGGAGACATGGAAGCCCTTGTAGGGCTTGTACTTGTACTGTATTTTGGATGTTTCAGTCTGCACCTCCCTTTAGTGGCTGTGGGCTCTACACCTATGTTTGTATGGGATTCTGGATCTCTTTGTTGACTTTATAGAATCAAGGGTCTTCGGGGAGATGGCACAATAGTTATGTCATTAAATTTTCCTGGAAGTCTAAAATTGAGAGCAGCTGAATAGTAGCTTTGTTGCTGGGCAGACATAAAGGTGCAGCCGTGTTTGGATTCTGAGAGCAGCGAGGTAAAGCAAAGTAGGAGAGAGGAGGAAGGAGGAAGATGAGTGAGGAAGAGAGAGAAAGAGAGAGAGAGGAGGGAGGGAAGAGGAGAAGGAAAAGAAAAAAGAAGAAAGGGCGGAGGAAGAGGAGAAGCAGAAGGAAAAGGGAAGAAAAGAGGGAAAAGAAAGGTAGGAAGGTAAAGGGAAATGATGGGTAAAAGGGACAAAGGAAACAGATGCACAGAGATGAGTAAGGGAAGCATGTGTTTTTGAAGAGTCATTGGCTGCAGGTTCCTGAATTCCAGTTGAGCTCGTTAAACTGAAAATAAGCCTTTATTATGAGGCGCCAGGCTGCAGGGATATCATGGAATCCAAGGGCAGAAATGTAACTGCATCTCAGGAAGAGATTGGAACCAGAAACTGAAGAGCTGGCAGGCCCTGGCCATTTCTCACTGCATTTTGGCTTTATGATCTTTTTCCATTTGTTGACTGGCCTTCTCTGCTCATTGATCTACCCCTGCAGGTACAAGATGGCCAAGCCATGACTTCCAGTTTTATATCTTCCTTGATCAAGACTGTAGGCCAGACTGAAATAGAATTTAACTTTTAGTCTTACTTCCAAATTCCAATTGCCCCAGAGGGTACCAAGCCTCTTTCTGGTCCAGTACCTGTGGCTTTCGAGTGGGAGCAGGTTATGGGGCTTGTATACAGCTGTGGGGGGACTGCTTCTGTGTGAAGAGGGTAATAGAAATATCGCCTTAACCAAGAAGCCGCCTTCAAAGATTTATGCTCTAGAACAAGAGGCCCACATATCAGGAGAGAGCTGACTTTCCAGCTGCCATTACCATTTCCTTTGTGAAAGCCTTTCCATGATTCTCTCCTTTCTATTCTTCTTTTAAAAGATTTTATTTATTTATTTGAGAGAGAGAGAGTGAGTGTGAGAGAGAGCAAGCACACCAGAGGGAGGAGAGAGAGCACTAGAGGGGGGGGAGAGCACTATAGGGGGGAGAGGCAGAGGGAGAGGGAGAAGCAGACTCCCCACTGAGTAGGGAGCCTGTTGGGGGGCTCGATCTCAGGATTCTGGGATCATGACCTGAGCTGAAGGAGACACTTAACCGACTGAACCACTCAGGCACCCCTCCTTTCCATTCTCCTTGAAAGATCCAGAGCCCTTATATGAACCCCACTTTACTTGCTGGCCTGAGTGGGTTTCTATTTCTTGCAAAAGAAGGACCTTAACTAAAATTTCACCAGGCAAAGAAAGGATGAAAGAGGGCACCCCAAATTCAGGCAAGAGCATTAATAAAAGCATGCACATGAGAAAGTTCACAGTTAATTGGGAAGAGTTCTCTGAATGAACATTGCTGCAGATAGTGTCTGAAGGGATGGCGTGGAAAATGAGGCAGGAGAAGTGGTTTGGAAACTGGTCATTATCAACCTTAGAAATTCTCCTCTTCGTAATTTGGAGTCAGCAGTGGAAGCCTGGTTGGCTTTGATTGCAGAGTAATGGGTCTGCCGAGTGTAGTGTGACTCTGTCTTCTCGCAGAGTGATAAGCACCTTGTCGGTGCCGTAAGTTTGGTGGTGGTTAGGCTGTAATGTCAGAGTTACATGATGGATTAAATTCCCCTTTAACTCCAGTGGAATTGTACCCTGAACACATCACAGAGGCCTCATTTGCTGACACTTTTCCAAAATGTACTGGGCTACTGTGATAGATGCTATTGGTGCCTCATCCAGATGCCCTTTACCCACTTATGCACACATCCTCCAGGTGCTGCATGTGCTGTAGCCAGGGGTTTGCATCTATGGCCTTCTTGGGAGTCACCTCATTTGGAGATACATGGAAGTTCCCACTGCTTGACCCCCATGACCAATGACTGAATGATTTAAGGGGGTATAGCAGGCTGGCCTCTTTGCCTCAAGGTGGAACAATTGTGCTAATGGATAAGGCCAAGCTGTGTGTTACCTGAGACCACATCCTTGCTCAGCATCTTCCCTCTCTCTCTCCTGCTTCCCTTGCTAGCTTGCAGGTTTCTCCTGGAGAGCCTGCCCTCAGTAGATCACAGGCTCTTTCTCAAGGAAATCTTCCCTAAGATGGTACCATTTATTTCAATGGACACCAAAGTTACATAGGTTTCTGGGTTTCCCCTCCATGAGCATAGTGGTCAAAGCTCAGATTCTGGGATAAGCCCATCTGCATTCATACCTTGGCCTTGGCACCTAATAGCTTCTGGTCTTGGCAGATTGCTCAGTCTCAGTATCCTAATTTGCAAGATCTAAATGGGATAATAATAGTACTTCGGGTTGGTGGGAGGATTAGATGAGATACTACTTGAGGCGTTTAGTGCAGCACTCACAAGAAGTAAAGAGCTCGTCAGCTACTATTATTATTACTTCTGGTTTTCTCTTTGACAGAGATACTGTGTGTAGTTACACAGGTGGTGTACTACACCGGGAGCCAGATCTAAGGGGTAGATTTATTCATTTATTATTTTTTAAAAGATTTTATTTATTTATTCATGAGAGACACGGAGAGAGAGAGAGAGGCAGAGACACAGGCAGAGGGAGAAGTAGGCTCCATGCAGCAAGCCCGACATGGGACTCGATCCTGGGTCTCCAGGATCACACCTGGGCTGAAGGCGGCGCTAAACCGCTGAGCAACCTGGGCTGCCCGATTTATTCATTTATGATGAGAGTTTTTTTGACATGTGAAAGAATTTGTCTTAGGGAAGGGACACTTTTTCCTAATTCTTACAGAGGTGCTAGCAGCAGACTGGCCTGAGGCAGAGTTCACATTTCTTCTTGTGTTCCCTCTATCAGTTTGAAACTCGGGCCCCTAGGTTAGCCTTGACTATGTGGTTGAACTTGAACAAGGTGGGATAACCCTTCTTTCTTCACCTGTTCTGGGTGCTCAGTGACAAGCAATGGCTGGATTTGCATTAGCCACACAGCTTGGCAATAGCTGCTTCTACTTAGACTGACATCGTCAGGTGACCGCTAGCTGAGTCATCTGTGGCCCTGTGCTCTGACAGTGTAAGGAGTGTGGTGCCCGGGCTACAGAAGAGGCCGTGGGCATACCTATCAGGGGGAATGAGTGACGGGGAAGCCAGGATGGGCAGCCAGCAAGGGTAGGTCTGAATGCCTGACACTCTGTTGTTTATTCACGTTGTGCCCTGGGGTAGAAAAACAGCAGGCAATGACACTGTCATAGTTAGCATGAGGTGATCAATAATACCCGGATGCCTTTCCTGCAGAGACAGATATTCACAGGAAGAAGCTCTTTGCTGTAGAAAGTTCTGCTTCTACCTCCCACCCTTTACCCAAAGTGCTAACCAGGCAGATATGTTCTCACCACTCTGGCCATTGTTTGTCACCTCATTTGAGGGAATGATAGTAGTCCTCTCTTCAAATTCACAGAGTTCACAAGTTCACGTGGCTGGCTGAGTGAATGCCTTATTTTCAGCCAAAATTTGTCATTTTCTAGGAATATGGGAAATTCCAGCTTCCCACCTTGTCACTGGATTCAGTCCACGAGGCCAGGAGCTGGCAGAAGAGGCTGAATTGCCCCATTTGACAGAAACTGTGGGATGGGGAGAGATTTTTGAGAGGCATTCTGACCACATTTCTATGGCGCAAGCTGGTGCAAGCCAGGAAGAGGAAACAAGGTTGTAGGCAGAATGTTGACAGATCTACTTGGCAAATGATTTGTGTGTGGAAAAACACGCCTTTTCTTAAAAGAAACCTGATATGAAGAGTACCATAGAGTGTTACTGGATCTGGAACACAAAGAGAAGCCTTTTTCTTTTGAAGGCCCAGTCACCCCATCCTCTAGTACATGGAGGGCTGTTGGCCTCCTGGATCCCTTCTGGGCAGCCAGCCTTTCCATAGCCCCTCCAGGAAACCAGTAAAATGAACAAATCCTTGGGAAACTACAGCTCAGAGACTTTAGGTCTTGACTTGCAAATTTGAATATGGCTGGGGTCCCATCTTGGATGACATAGGAGATGAGGCTTAACTTCTGAACTGTTGCTTCTAAAGCGGCAGAATCATGGTGAGCTGAGCATTTCTGGGTACCCAGTCAGAGAACTCAGAGTTCTAGTTGTATCAGATACCTCCTCTTATGATCTTGGGTAACCACCTCACACTTGGGTTTCCCAAGTAGGATAGGACAAAATCTTCATCTTTGTTCCCTTATGTGGGGCAGAAGGGGACAGGGTACCTTCCTCCTCATTGCTCCTATGGGAAAGAACATGCAACTTGATCATGTTGGGTGCATCATCAAAGTTGGGTATAAGGCTTCTGGAATGTGCCTGTAGTACCCAAGGCAGGAAGCTGCTCGGTGCCAGGGTATTCAGGATGCCTGGTCCCTCAGTCTGTATCACTTACTTCACATAACTCAGATTCATGCAGCCTCTTGAAAGAAGAAAGTTTATTTTGGCCTTTGGATACAATGCTATGTGACTTATGACACCTCCTAAGTGGCTGCCACATGGAGTGGTCGGTGAAAGCCTAGAAACCCTCTTCTTCCTCATGTTTGCTCACCAACTTGCAAAGTGCAGGAGGGCAAGGGTTACACAAATGGAGCTGGAATTTGGAAAGCTTTGTTCTTCCTTCATATATAAGTCTTTTTATATCAAAGGTTAGGGCAAATAGACTGTCCCTTGGGACAAAAGTCTAGGTTCTGCTGGGGAGAGGGGAAAAGAGTCAAACCTACTTGGAATAAGTTCACTGGGATAGAACTATATTCTACTTTGAGCCAAAACCCTGTGAAATCTCATGGGCCATGAAGTCCAATTAAAACAGAGCTGGGCACAGTGAGAGGCTAACAGGCATGCATAATTGTGAGAACCGGGATTTTAGTGGGGAAAGAAAAAAAAGCCAAGGAGAAGCCAAGGCCAATTATCAGAACTGCTAATTTTTACCAACCTAATCATTAATGAATACCATGTTTCTGAAAAGAATGTTAAGAGAATAATTGTATTTCAAGGGCTTGAAAACTGCTAAACTCTGAAGTTGTACAATTTGTGCAAATTAATATGATAAAAAGAGACAATTAAGGTTTATAATTAACAGATAAATACAAATGATCTGGTGAAGACAATCTAAGTTTCTGCTCTGTCTTATGAAGCAGTGTAATTGATTTTTATAAATGCTAATTTACAGTACATGCTCTGTTAACCGTTAACACGGGCAAGGGACCGTGGACTAAATGGAAGTCAAGGAGGGATGTGAGCCAAGGAGCTCACAGACTACATCTAGCTGAGGAGAAGAAACCGAAAAATATGCCAAATGTTGGAATGTTACTTTGAAAAGGGAAAGACACCACCCAGCAATGATCTTCCCCTCACTGGGGGAAAAAAAGAAAAGAAAGAAAGAAAGAAAGAAAGAAAGAAAGAAAGAAAGAAAGAAAGAAAGAAAGAAAGAAAGAAAGAAAGAAAGAAAGAAAGAAAGAAAAAAAAAAAAAAGTCCCTCGATTGTCTACGTAAATGCAATGAAGTTTTTCTCTCTTGTTCCTACACCTTTGAAAATTTTGAAAATTGGCCAGCTGGATTTTCCTGAAGTTCTGAGGCCCTGAGTGAAATGGTCTGACTCAAAGTATAGGCCACATTGTGTAAATAAAACGCACCTCAGTGGGGAGAAGTTTCCCGGGCAAGGGCCACTGAACTGTCCTGAGAGAGGCCTGCATCACCTCCGCTCATGAGCAGACTATTTGCCATTGGCTGCTGTGGACAGGGAACACCCAAGGTGATTCATATGTGACCTGCAAACCAAATGTCACAGGGGCCCACGTTCCAGATGGTAGGGAGTTTAGGATAGAGGTGCCTCTCAGCAACTCAGACAGAGGTGCTTCAGCATCAGCACGGCAGGGATTTGGTTATAGAAAGCTGGCAAATGAGGCTCCTGAGCCAGTCCAAGGAGGCCAGACAGTCCATAATCAAAATATTCCTTCCTTAATGAGAAAGGAAAGGGATTGCTCTGGATGTCCCTGTCAGACTGTACATCTCCTGAGGACAGGAACTATGTAGATTTGTATTCTTGGTGCCTGCTACAATGTTCTTCCTATGACCTGAAGCTGGAAAAGATTCGTTTTTGATAATGATAACAGAGGCCAGGTAATTCATATTCTTTACAAAAGAAATCCTGAAAATACAACTTTTAATTTTGACACTATGAAATCCTAGAGGTTTTTAACCTAACTCTGATTAACACTCTGCCTCTGAGTTTTCTTTTTTTAAAATTTTTTAAAATTTAATTTATTTATGATATTCACACACAGAGAGAGAGAGGCAGAGACACAGGAGGAGAGAGAAGCAGGCTCCATGCACTGGGAGCCCGACGTGGGATTTGATCCCGAGTCTCTAGGATCGCGCCCTGGGCCAAAGGCAGGGGCTAAACCGCTGCACCACCCAGGGATCCCCTGCCTCTGAGTTTTCAAGCTGAAATCAGCAAGAGAAAAAAAGAAACTGGATAAAAAGAATATCAGAGGATGTCTGGAGAGGAGCATCATTATTCTAAGGCTCAGACTGGTAAACTCAGGAACTGACGATTCAGTTACCGTTCCTCGTAGCCACGCTCCAGTAGCCTGTTTCTGATGTGAGGAGTCTCTCCAAGCATTTCCTGATGTAAACTTCTGGTGGGTGTGACATCACCTTCCATGCTTCCTCAATAGCAATTGTATTTTCAGAACTCATTGTTTTGGTTCCCTTTTCTTTGTCACATTTTGATGAATCATATATGAATTCTGAACTTTAAAATTCCTTAAGTTTATTAAGCAAAAGAAAAGGCAAAACCTACATTCGAGAAGCTAAAACAGAATGTACTTTTATCATTCTAGTCTGCCTTCATATTAAGTAGGAAGTAAATGCATGCTATAGACCAAGACTGTTTGGTAGAAATACAACGTGAGCCACACATGCAATTTAAAATTTTCTAGTAGCCACACTGAAAGAGAAACAGGTGAAAATAATTTTAATAATATTTTATTTAACCTGATACAATCAAAATATAATTTCAACACATGATCAATATAAAGTTATTAATGAGAGACTATATATATTTATAAGAAGTCTATTTTATACTTCTGGTGTATCTCAGTTGGCACTAGCCACATTTCAAGAAATCACTCCAAATGTGGTTGATGGTTAATGGATTGTATGATGCAGATAAAGAGAAAGAAAAGAAAAAAAAAAGAGAGAAATCACCTTAAATATATCTTCCACAGTTGTATTCATTTTTATTCTAATCATAAATCATACAAGAGTTATGGTGGAGATGAACTTGTAGTTAACTCATTACGTATAATATAAAGTCTAAATGGTACAAAGATGATAAGGCTGAATAAGTATATCTCACCCTTATTAATTTCATTGGATCTACTACTACTAAGCTAAGAAGAAACTTGCTGAGCAGATCCTAAGGAAATCATACGTTTATCTTGAGCCATCACCCAAGGGCTAGATTCAGAATATATAGCCCTATTGATGGTGTGGTGATCATAACCATACTTTTCTACTTTCATAAAGTCTTTTGCGCCAATTGGCTTAGCTAGATGTAGTACAAAATGGTTTCAGTCCATGTATGTGTCAGATACATAAGGGGCAACCCTTCCCTTCCTTTCCCTTCCCTTCCCTTCCCTTCCCTTTGTTTTTTAAGTTGTCTCCATGCCCAGCATCAAGCCCAACGCAAGACTTGAACTCAAAACACTGAGATCAAGACCTGAGCTGAGATTAAGAGTCTTGTGGTTCACCCATGGTATATGTCTTATGCAGCCACCAGGAGGTGACCTGAATGTCTCAGGGCCTGGGCACTCCACTCATTATACTTGGTTGGATGATTTAGAGCCACAGTGGAAGACAATAGCTCTTAAGAAGAATGAGAATGCTCTTATGGACAGATGCAAAACAACCTTCACTTAAATGAAAAGAGCAAGTGTAGAACAGTGTGTATACTATGTTATCAAATGTGGAAAAGGGAAAAAAATGAATTGGTTTTATATGCACCGACTACCTCTGGAAGGATGGATACCCAGCAATGTTTATTGCCATCAAGGAAGGAGAGAGGAGCTGAAAGACAAAGGGAAGGGGAAGAATTTTCCCCTTTAATATTGTTCCCTTTAGAATTTTGTGCCATGTTATTTATTATATTTAATACATGTATATTTCTTTTCAAATTTTTGGTACCATGTGAGTGTACATAAAAATTAATAATATAGAAATTTTTAAAAAGCAAAATTTGAAACAAACCGTAATAAAAGCCGTGTGCTAGTGAGGGTTACTATGTCTGTCTTGGAGTTGAAAGTGGAGTGTATAACGAAATGATCAACCAGACCCAAAAGCAAAGAGGGAAGTTGCTAACACTGAGGAGAAGTATTTCCTGAATATTCTTTTATTTATTTATTTATTTATTTATTTATTTATTTATTTATTTATTTATAATTTTTTTAATAGTTAAAGAGATTTTATTCTAGTAGCTATAATTACAGTGCTTGTTTGTCGAAATGGAAACTGAAAAGTATCATACAAAGTATACAAAACAGTTGATCACTAATCGTGTATTGAAAGCAGTAAGAGGTTCCCCGACACCAAATAAACCGGTTCTGAGGACTTCAGAACCGAGGCAAAGTGGAACAGCTCCAGCCTCTTCAGTGTTTACCAAAATACAAAAGAGAACAGTGGAGGTCGTCGTTTCGATGGCAGATCTGACCCTTGCAGGCCGAGGGAGTGAAAGCGCACGTGGACAGGGGCGCCCTGGGCTCGGGGCGAGGCGAGGCGCGGGCAGACGGGCCTGTGCGCCCCCGGGGAGGCCGGGCTCCCTCCGCGGGGTCCGGGGGCGGCGGCGCAGCCCCAGCCCGTCTCCAGGGCGGCCGTGAGGGCACAGGCACAAGCCCAAACGCTAGGGGATGCGGGGGGCCCCGAGACAGAGCGGTCACAGGGACCCTGTCCTGACCACGCAGAACGGACCGCGGCCGGTTCTGGCGCGTCTCACGTTCCCCACGGGAAAGGGCCCGCTGGTGGGCTGGACCCTGGCCGCCCCCGCAGAGCCTGCACTGGGCACGTCTCTCCCTTCTTGTGTTCCGGTGTTCTCCTTTGCTTGTGTTTGTGACCACTTTAAAAATGCGCTGACGGACCCCTGGGTGGCGCAGCGGTTTGGCGCCTGCCTTTGGCCCAGGGCGCGATCCTGGAGACCCGGGATCGAATCCCATGTCGGGCTCCCGGTGCATGGAGCCTGCTTCTCCCTCTGCCTGTGTCTCTGCCTCTCTCTCTCTCTCTCTCTCTCTCTCTCTCTGTGACTATCATAAATAAATAAAAAATAAAAAAAATGTTTAAAAAAATGCACTGAGTTTGGGTTAAAAACCAACCACCAAAACGGATCTCAACATAGACCGAACGCCCAGAGGAGGCCCCGCGTGCCTAAATCCCTTCTCAGTATTGAACCGCAACCGGGAACTGCCTCGTTGGGAACACAAACTATTTACATTAAATAAAAACCCGGCTGCGGGCTGCGGCTGCACCTTGACAGCGCGGTGAAGCACACTGCGCAGGCCATGGGGCCAGCTTCTGGCACTCGCACCACAGGAGGGTAAAGCAGGGTGGAAGGAGGGAGCGAGGGGAAGGGGCGCTCACTTCTGGCTCCCGAGCTGGTTGGACGGAGCCCATCCCCGCTGGTGGCACAGGTGGCCTGAATATGCCAGTTCCTGTGGCCCAGGAAGTGCAGCCCCAGCGCCTCCATGATCTCAGCCACGTTCGTGGCATTCGGGAGGCCCTGCTTGGTGGCCAACACCACCAGCAGGACGGCATCCCTGAGCTCATCCTCCACCAGCACCCTCATGGGCTCCTCACCCGCCTCGTTCACACGCTCTTGGTTGCTGCTGTCAACCACAAAGATGAGGCCTTGTGTATTCTGGAAGTAGTGGTGCCACAGAGGCCAAATCTTGTCCTGGCCGCCAATGTCCCACACGGTGAAGCTGATGTTCTTGTGCTCCACGGTCTCCACGTTGAAGCCTATGGTGGGAATGGTGGTCACGATCTCACCCAGCTTTACTTTGTACAGGATAGTGGTCTTCCCTGCAACATCCAGGCCCACCAAGACAATGCCCATTTCTTTTTTTGCCAAAAAGGCCCTTGAAGAGGTTCGTGAAGATATTTCCCATGCTGTAGACTGGTGGGAGCAACACTGGCCAGAGAAACCCTCAGCAGCCGAGGTGAGGCTACTACTGCTCCAAGCCAGGCATTGGTTTTGCTCCCAGAATATTCTTTTAAAAAGTAGACCGACAATGATAATTCAACAATCACTTCCTGAGTGCCTAGTTTGTACAAGTCATTGGGCAAACCAACATGTCCGTACCGTTCCCACCTCATAACTCTATTGAGTGGACGCATCTGTAGGGTGAGCGGTGCTACTTTTTACGACGACATTAAAGCCAAACGAGATGTACAGGTAGCTTTATAGTTCCTGAGATGGAAGGAGCTTTAATCTTTAAGTTTAGAGAAGACATTTTCGAGAGTGTTTTTCTCTGATAGAGATGCAAAGAAGCATCTCCCTGGTAAAATATGTGACAACAAAAAGACATAATGTCAACACAGCAGTGCCAGCATTACACATCAAACCTGGTGATAAAATAAATGTTTTTGTAAAATAAATGGGTGTGGATGTTGCATTGCACCTCACTGAGCTGTCATCTCTTGCAAAGTATACAATAGAGCTGAGACTCAAATCTCAGGTCTTTGGGACAATATCACTTCTCTGGAAATCCAATAGAATATATTCTTTCAGTAAAGATGCACCGTAGCTTCCATGTGCTGAGCACTGAGAGAAGCACAGAGGACACACAGAGATAAGCCTAGCAAGGGCCCTGCCCACAAGGAGCTGACCGTGTACCCAGGATGATAAACATGTTCCAGAAAGCAATGGAATTATGGAAGAGAGGGGAGGATGGGTGGTGCTTCAAGAAGTAGTGAGGAGCAGGAGCATCTGGGTGGCTCAATCAGTTGAGAGTCTGCCTGCAGCTCAGGTCCTGATCCTGGGGTCCTGGGATCAAGCCCTGCATGGGGCTCCCTGCTCAGCTGGGAGTCTGTTTCTCTCTCTGCCCCTCCCATGGCATGCACGTGCTCTTTCTAAAAAAAAAAAAAAAAAAAAAAAAAAAAAAATCTTTTAAAAAAACCCCGAAAAACAAAGTAGTGAAGAGCAGTGTATTGGTTAAGTAGAATTTTTCCTGGGAAAGGAGCATGGGAAAATTACTTCAGGCAAAGTGTCATGTAAAAAAGGTCAGAGACATGAAGTGCCAGGCCTGTGTGAGGAAAGGGGGCTCTAGCTTGTCCTCGATGTCCGGGGTGCTGGACAGCAGAGAAACGTGAGGCTGTGGCAGTGAGGGGTCTTGGTCTTGTGAGGGGTCACAATGCTGCTGAAGGGTTTGGACTGCTTCTCTAAGCAAAGGAGAGCTAGGGAGGATATAAAGGGCAGAAGTCAGCAGCGTGGTGTGGAGGCATACAGAGGCGGGAGGTGGAGCCTGGGATCCAGATGGAGCCCCAAGGAGGTGGTGCCAGAGGCCAGAGGAATATGAGGAGGGAGGGGATCCAACAGGTTTTGGAGCAGGGGCTTTGGAGACTGACGACTGATTGGATGCAAGGGCCAAGGGAAATGACGAGCCACAGTCCGGCAGACTTTAGGGTAAGCCACAAGTCCAATTACATGATCTTTTGCTAAAATTGCACTTTTTTTTTTTTTTCAGCTAACACAGAATGAATTAATAATGACCTTAAAAATCCTTATTATAAAAGAGCTGTTGGGGCTCCTATGTGGCTCAAGGGTTGAGCATCTGCCTTTGGCTCAGGTCGCAATCTCGGAGTCCTGGAATCCAGTCCCACATTGGGCTTCCCATGGGGAGCCTGCTTCTCCCTTTGCCTATGTCTCTGCCTCTCTGTGTGTGTGTCTCTCATGAATGAATGGATAGAATCTTTAATGAAAGAGCTGTACTTTACTTAATTTTGAAGTGTTTTTAGAATTGCTTAGTTTGACACAGTATTGAAAATCGTTTGATCCATAACTTCCTTTGAAACAAATAACATGGCTTGTTTAAATGTCCACCCAAATCTCAGCTAGAGGCTCTCACAAATGTTAGTGACTTCCCAAATGTCACTACTAACAGGTACATCCTGAGAGGTGATGGGTTGAATGGTCACAGCTCGAGGCCAGGGGGTTCTAAGTTTGTTTGGTCTGGATCAGAACTGTGCCAACAATTGGAGGAAGCCACATCTTTCTGTAAAGCATCCTGTGTTCTCTGAAGTGATTTTACCATGTGACGGGCAATGTCAGGTAATTTTGGAAAAGAAAGTTCAAAAGTTGGGCAGGTAAAGCTTTGGATTGAAAGCCTAAGAAATTTTTCTTCGTGAGAAATAGGAGAGATTTAATTAGGTTCCATGAAATCTCTGTGACTGAGACTAATGCTGTGACCTAAAAACCTTATCAATTTTACCACTGGATTAAATCACACCTTTATGGAGTACGTGCTGGAAGGAGGGTGAGCAAAGGTTCACGTGCATTATAAAAGCCTCTCAACAATGGGTAGTTCTATAGATCCACTGGAAGCCTTTAAGTTTTGCAACCAACTATTTTATATTTAAAAGTTGTTAGATTATTTTAGGCAGCATGAACTGGTTTTCACTTAATTGCTGTCCCTCTGGGGATCTATGCCAGGGTACCACTCTCTACTAGCCACACAGAGAATGACCCAATTGTGCTTTTAGTTTCCTCTAAATACAATCTATTGATTTTCTTTCTCGCACAGTAAGCAGGGTGATCTTGGTTATTCCAAAGCAATTAGGTGGAGTATTTGGTTGGACTCTTCTTCAACCTTGAAGGATTCTATTTACTCTCCTCCATTACAGCCTTAAAGCTTTAGTCCCTTATAGCCAAGAGTTGCTTTTCTGCGCCAATAAGCAAAAGTATTACAATATTAATAACCCTCAGCCACGGGTTTAGCTTCCTCACCTTCTTCCCATGCTTGGATGATTTCCTCCACATTTGAAGCAATCAATAGTGGCCTGAAATTCATTCAGACTCTCACACACTCCATGAGGTTTCCAAAATAAGCCAGTGGCAAGCATTTAATTAGTTCATTTTGTTTCTGCCAGGGCAGAGATGCAGGCCTGAGCCTCCAAGAACTGGTATACAATATAGCTGTTACTGCAACCTTCATGCCTCAGCAGCAAATAGGAATGGGATTCAGAAGACTAATGATCCTGCCTCTTACCGCCCGCTCTGTGGCTTTTGACATGTTTCTCTGACAATCTGAACCCCTGTTTTCTTTTGGGTAAAGACAGTAGGGTGCCACTAGTTTTCCAGGGTGGTTTCTGCCAGCGGTAGAGGCTAGTCACCATGCTGGTGCTGAGGATAAAAGATACCTCAGAGATAGTGAAATGGGGAAAGGGGAAGACAAGCCTTGAGACGAGTACTTCCCCCTGCTGGGGAAGGGCTCTGCTGGCCATGAGTGGACGGTGCAGTTGGGGGTGTCTGCAGAGCAGTCCCTAGGCCCACACTAGGTGGAAGACACAAGGGTTGCAAAGATTTCTTTTCTCCCCAGGCCCAGTCAACAGTATTTGTTTCCATACCCTGCAAAGCCTCTGGAAAAAAAGAGTGTCTCTTAGAATGTTTATGTCAGACTATTTGCTGATAGTTATCAGCAGTTGTGAAGTCACCACATTTCCGTCAAGATGAGCCAAATAATGAATCTCTTTTTTTTTTTTTATTTTTTGTATATTTATTTATATGATAGTCACACAGAGAGAGAGAGAGAGGCAGAGACACAGGCAGAGGGAGAAGCAGGCTCCATGCACCGGGAGCCCGACGTGGGATTCGATCCCGGGTCTCCAGGATCGCGCCCTGGGCCAAAGGCAGGCGCCAAACCACTGCGCCACCCAGGGATCCCCCAAATAATGAATCTCATGTACACATGGGACAAGGCTGCCATAAGTTCCAGGTGGATGGGAAAGCTGATAGTAGGTGGCCCCAGCAGGCCTCCAGCTATGGACAGTCAGGAAAACCCAGGAGGGTATTCACAGGCTGACAGTGAGAAGAATTCCTGTTTGTGTGTGTGTGTGTGTGTGTGTGTGTGTGTGTGTGCATGTGCATGTGTTGGTTTATAAGGGCTCAAGAGCTGCGAGCCTGGGGAGATACCCCACCACATTTGCAATTTCTCTTGCATGGGACTTGAAGCTATGTTTCTGCTGGGGAATAGCACCACACAGGCAATGGGGCTCTGTTCCCACATCTAGTCCCACCTCCTCACCTTCTTATTGGTTCATTTAGGCTTTACCTTGATCCAGAAGAGTGAAGGCCACTACATAAATGTACACAGGATAAAAGAAAATGTAAAATAATGGGTTCTGCTGAAGTGTGTCTACATGCTGACCCTCCAAGAGTGTTTCTGCTTTTTGATTTAGCAATAATATTCTTGGAAATCTCAAGGATAATAATTGAAGTCTGGCTCGAAGGTTTATCTTTGTTATTCATATACTTGTAATTTCTTCTCTCTCCTTATTTTTTAAATTAAATATCTTAATAGAAGAGTGTAAAAAATGTGTATGTACTGTTGAAAGAATAGTAACAATGAAGGCAACAGGTTTATCTGCTGCTCAGGTTAAGATACACAGCACTGACAGGGTTTCGGAAGCACCCATTAGGGCTCTTCTAGAGCAATTTTACCATTTAAAAGTATATCCCTAAATAATGTATATTTTGTTTTGCTTTTTTGAATTCTGTGATTGGCCTCTTACTCTAAATATTATGTCATTGAGGGCAGTTCAGTCAGTTAAGTGTGCAACTCTTGGTTTCGGTTCTGGTCATGATCTCAGGGTCATGAGATTGAGCCCAGCTTCGGGGCCCTCCACTCAGTGAGGAGTCAGCCTTCCCTCTTTTTCACCCTCTACCCCTGCCCCAGCTTGTGCATGCTCTCTCTCACTCTCTGTCTCTCAAATAAATAAATACATCTATAGAAAATATTTTTATTGAGATTTTAATATATTGGTGCATATAACCAAATTTCATTTATTTTCTCTGTTCTGTAGTATTCCAGTATTTGAGTATGTTGCTGTTTATTCATCCAGGCTACTACTAATAGATATTTGGGTCGTTTCCAGTTTTTGCTTTTATAAGCAATGCAACTATTAATATTATTGTGCATGTACAATATTATACGTGTAGAAGAGAGTGAGATTCTTGGCATGTAGGACACATGGTCAGCTTTACTAGTTGAGAAGAGACAAGTGTGATTATCTGATAAATGCCCCTGGAGGTTCAGGTTGCTCAGCACCAGGAAGGCTGGAATGAGGAGCTCCCCCTTAACTCAGAAGGAGCTGTGCTCCCACTCAATTTCTCACAAGGTTATGGGATGTTAGCCGCGGTATTGCCAGACAATTCTCTGGATAGCTGGCATCCAAAATTCGGATTACTTGACACGAATCAAATCCCATCCATACCCGCCATTCTACCCATTAGCAAGGCCATTCTCCTGGGGTCCTGCCTCTGGAGCAGAGCTCTCTGGCTCACCTAGCAGCGCCCTGGCCCTTCACACTTTCTGGGAGACTGAACTAACCGTGAACTATCTATGTTTTGCTGACCTTCTGCATTAACTCTTCCCAACAAAAGCAATTCTGTCCCTATACAAAATGACGTTGTCGTGTTTGACTTCACCCCCTTTCCATGCTGGATAATGTCAAACTGTTTTCCAAAGTGACTGCTCCAATCTCCTCAGTGGCAGTGGGCAAGGCATCCTTTTGCTCCTCATCATTGGTGAGGACCAATGCATGGTATTTGAAATGTTTATTTTTATTTTTTTAAATTTTATTTATTTATTCATGATAGACATAGAAAGAGAGAGAGAGGGGCAGAAACCCAGGCAGAGGGAGAGGCAGGCACTAAACCACTGAGCCACCCAGGCAGGGATCCCCATTTGAAATGTTTAAACTCTTTTACATTTTTGTCAATCTTGTGGCTGTGGTTTAATGTGTATTTCCTTGATCACTAACGAAACTGGGCATCCTTTCATATATTTATTGGTCATCCAGGTTTTCTCTTGTGAAGGTACCTGTTCAAAGCTCTTTTCTGAGTTGTTTACCTTTTAAAAAATTGATTCATATGAGTTATTTATATATTCTGGTTGTGAGTCCTTTGTGGCTTATATGAATTAACAATATTTTCTCCAATCTTGTGATGTCTTTTCTCCTTTTTTATGGAATACTTTTGTAAACAGAAGTTCTTAATTTTGATGCTGTCAAATTTATTGAGCTTTTGTTTTATGGTTTGTGTTTTTAGTCTTATTTACAAATAAGACCTTTTCCATCCATGGGTAATTAAGATGTTCTCCTAAATTTTCACCTAAAAGTTTTAGATTTTACCCTTTGCTTTTGGGACTAAGATGTTCTCCTAAATTTTCACCTAAAAGTTTTAGATTTTACCCTTTGCTTTTGGGACTTTCATCCTGGACTTTGTGTGTGGTTGAAGTCCAATTTTACATTTTTCCATTTGGATAATTGTCCTACACCATCTACCAAAAAAGCCCATTTTTTTCCTTAATTTATAGGACCAACTCTGTCAAATATCAAACATCCATACATGTATGGGATCATTTTTGGATTCATTATTTTATTTCATCCATCCACTTATCTATTCTTGCACAGATATTATACTGTTCCAAAGTCTATAGTTTTTAAAAAGTCTTAATATCTGGTAGAACAAGTTACCTTACCATGTTCTTTGTTAATAGGATTTTATCTCTTTTTGGCTTGGGTACTTCCATATAAATTTTAGAATTAGCTTGTGAAGCTTCACAAACAAATAAGCAAAACATTGGGATTTTGACTGCTATGATATCTACTTGGGAAAAACTGACATCTTTAAATTATTGAGTTTTTCAATCCATGAACTTAATATATTTCTATTTTCATTTAGTTTTTTTAAAAATGTTTTTTTACTAAGATTTATAATTTTTTCCATAAATATCTATTTAAAACGCTGTTGAGAGGATTCCTGGGTGGTTCAGTGGTTGAGCGTCTGCCTTTGGCTCAGGGCATGATCCCAAGGTCAGGGATCAAGTCCTACATTGGGCTCCTTGCAGGAAGCCTGCTTCTCCCTCTGCCTATGTCTCTGCCTCTCTCTGTGTGTCTCTCATGAATAAATAAATAAGAAATCTTAAAAAAAGACAACAAACCCAAACCCCCACAAAAACAAAAAAATAAAATAAAATGCTATTGAGAATGATCTTTCTCTTTTTTCTTTTTTTGTGCTTCTGCTTTTTTTTTCTTTTTCAAGTTTTTATTTAAATTTCAGTTAACAAAAAAATTTCAGTTAACATACAGTGCAAGAGAATGGTATCTCTTAAAATTTTTACTCTTATTTGTTTTTATTCTTATTTCTTGATATGTAGAATGCATTTGATTTTTGCTTCCTGATTCTTATTAATTCTGGTAATTTACCTGTCGAATTTTTATGTTCTACATATGCAGTCATATCATCACTAAATATTGATTGTTTTATTTCTTCTTTATCTTTCCTTTCTCTGTTGGCTAGGCACAGTAGAGTGTTGAATACAAAGGGAGATAATGGGAACCCTTGTCATGTTCCTGATCTCAAAGGGAATGTTTTCAGTGTTTCACTGTTAATATGTTGTTTGTTGTAGGCTTATCTTTAAAAACTTTTTATTAATAGAAGGGAAGAAACTTCTCTTTGATTCCAAGTTCATTAAAATTTTTTTATTATGAATGGAAGCTATATTTTATTAAAAGCTTTTTTCCCTGCATGAATTCAGGTGGTTATATTGTTTTTCTCATTTAATTTGTTAATATGAATTTTATTATTCACATATTTCTAATGATAAAGTATCTTTATATTCCTGAGATAAATCCAATCTGATTACATTTTTTGTATGTTGTTTAAATGAGTTTGTTAATGTTTTTAATATATTTTTTGTTTGTTTTTAATATTTTTATACCTATGTTCATGAGTAACACTGGCTTGTAATGTTCCTTTCCTTACTGCTCTTGATAGGTGTTGATATCAGGCACAGGTAATTTACTTTTTTTTTTAAAGATTTTATTTTTATTATTTATTTGACAGAGACAGAGAGAAAAAGAGAGCACAAGCAGAGGGAACAGCAGGCAGTGGGAGAAGCAGGCTCCCAGATGAACAGGGAGCCTAATGTGGGACTTGATCCCAGGACCCTGGGATTATGACCTGAGCCGAACTTGGGCAGATGCTAAACCGACTGAGCCACCCAGGTGCCCATGGCACACATGATTTTTGTAAGTGGATAAGGATAATGAGACAAAGAAAAAATGTAAATAATAAATAAAAGATAAAAATTAGAATTTAGTTTGTGATGCAAAATTTATGCCATGAGATCTCTTGCATGGCTAGGAATTTGGCTCTGAAATTCCTAGCAATAAATGCAAATTAATTTTGCGATTCACAGAAATCAATGAGACAAAACCACACTGGCTGTTCAGGAGCAGAACAGATTTTCCAAGAGGCAGTAAGGATGGTGGTTTGGAGACTATTCCTTGGAGGTAGGCTATCTGAGTTCCAACACTGTCTTTATAACTTACTAGCTACGTAATTTGGACAAGTAACTTAATTGCTTTATGTTTCAGTTTTCTCACCTGTAAAACAAATGATAATTATGTTATCTATTCACAGAAGTGTCTCACACATTAAATGAGTTAATACACAGAGAGTACTTTGAAACTTCATCAGTTTTTGGCAGCACTCAATGAACATTAATGTTTTGTTAACATTTCTGATACTGAGTCCAGAAAGAAAATTTCTCCTTGAATTCCTTTTGAGAGGACATCTTTTAATAAAAAGGACAATGAGGGGCCTCTGGGTGGCTCAGTTAGTTAAGGAGCTGATCTCAAGGTCCTGGGATTGAGTCCCACATTAGGCTCCCTGCTCTATGGGGAGCCTTCTTCTCCTTCTTCCTCTGGCCCTTCTCACCACTGGTGTGTTCTCTCTCTCTCTGTCTCTCGTGTGTTCTTTTTTAGATAGATAGATAGATAGATAGATAGATAGATAGATAGATAGATAGATAATTAAATAAATAAGACAATGATCCTAACAGAATCCTTATAGGATTGTTATTACTATTTTTATTATTTAATCATTTTGAGGAGTTTGATATCCTTCAGGCAAACTTTCATAAGTAATTTTTTCCAGTTGAATTTCTGATACATTTTGAGAACAGTGAGTGTGAGGTGATACTCTATGGGTAGTGCATGGAATAGAGCCATATAGTTACATATTTTTGAAACTAGAGGAGTGTAAATAGAAGAGCATTTTGCCTCCCATATGGGCCAAGAAGTACTTAATGAGGACATGACCAAGCATCTTTCCTTGAGTAGTTTTGGGTATGGAGCAGTGCACAGTCAAAAGGGTGGTCAATAGCCCAGGGGCTGCACTAATTTTAGTTAGGGAAAAAATTAAATTAGCTGTTACAAAGTATTATCTCAGCAATAAATTGGTAATTAAGAAATGTCTATATATAGTTACCTAAATGAGTTAACTTACATACTGAATAATTGACTATACTGCATTCCAGTCAAATAACAATAATCACTACTAATGTTTACATAGAGTTTACTATCTGCCATCCTGTTCTAATTACTTCACATAAACTAACATATTTAACCTTCAGAACAATCACACAAAGTACTATTATCATCTTCATCTTATAGATGAGTCATGTAACTAGTAAGTGACAGAGGTAGTATCGAAACCCAGATAAATTGGCTCCTGAATCCAAATGTAAGTGAGATGCCTACCCAAAATGATGAGAATATTTATTTATTCTCAATATTTAAGAATATTGACTTGCAGGTAGCCCTTCTTTGTGAGAGCTATTTTATTTTATTTTATTTTATTTTATTTTATTTTATTTTATTTTATGGCAGCAATTTTATAGCAGGCCACTATATCCCAAATGATTGAAGGGATAGGATCTGTGTGTGAGAGTGTTTTTCCTTCTCTATCCCATAATGAGGCACATATCCAGCCCAGCCAAGAATGATATACGTGTACAGCACCTGGGAAGCTCAGTTAGGCGTCTGACTCTTGATTTTGGCTTAGGTCGTGATCTCAGGGTGGGGAGATTGAGCCCTTGTTGGGCTCTGTGCTGGGCATGGAGCCTGCTTGGGATTCTCTCTTTCCCTCTCCTTCTGCCCCTCCTCTCTCTCCCACTCAAAAAAAAAAAAAAAAAAAAAAGAAGAACAGAATAGTATACATGTACATATACATGTATACAAGTAGAAAACAAAATAAAAACAAATAGAAAACAGTAAAACATCTTTCATACATACAGTTTCCACCTGCTCAGTTATAGGTCCTAGCTCCAACAGTGGACTAAGGAGCAGGTTCTCAGTAAGCATCAGTGATGTGGGTCAACAGTATATTGACCTTGTGATCTCTATCTACAATCATCTACTTCTGAAATATAAAGGAGAAATCTAAAGAGAACACACACAATCTTGTGTAATTCTGAAGATATTTATTTACAAGTTAATATAGAGTTTTCAAAGATTTTTTTAAATAACTATGCCTAAAGGCCACCTCTCCTGAATAAAATATTGGTTTGCTGCACCTAAACTTGCAATTTATTGAGAAGGAACCAGGCATGCTGCTATCTGTAGAGTCCTTTCCTGTGGTCATAACCTGATGTTCTCTTTAGCTGTGTCCCTTTCAGCACACAAGTTCTCTGTGACATTGGCTTTGGACACTGCAGAAGCATCACATTTAGTTGCAGCTAACAGGAAGTGATAGTGGTGTGATTGGGTATGAGTGGAAGTTGGAGAGCAGTGGAAAGCCTGGGGGCATTTCTTGCTTCTCTGTTTCTTGGCAGTTAGGGGTAGGTTAGTCCTGCTGCGAAGTGAGACCACTCCAGTGGTCACTGCCTATGTGGGTTTTCAGGGTTTCAGCAGTGATTTTTTTATGGTCAAGAAAATGGACTCCTCCTCAATCTTGAGACATTATACTTAGAGGACACCACCACCTTTGGGTGACTACTTTTGGGGACTTCCCTTGCTAACACTCTGATACTAACGTAAGAATAGTAAAGTTGCCCTTTAAAAAACTGTGATGGAATCCACAATGGTTTTAGCTGAGTGATAGAATAATTGTGGAGTTAAAAAAGATATACATATGTATATGCATATGTTGGCAAATTGAGCTCCAATAAAAAAATATACAAAAAAAAAAAAAAAGAATAAGGGGGAGGGGCAGAATTTCCGGCAGACTTTGTGCAGCACCAGTTGGGGGCTCGATCTCACGGCCTCCAGATCATGACTTGAGTAGAAATCAAGTTGGTCGCCTCACTGACTGAGCCACCCGGGCGCCCCAACAATGCAGCTTTTCCAAAGAGAACCAACATCGTTAACCCAACTGGCTCAGCTGGTGAAGCCGGAGACTCTTGACTGAACAGCAGGTGGAAGGTTAGGTCGTGAGGCAACTGCTGGACGTTCAGCCGCTGGAGCGAGTCTCACCTCCCGTGGCAGTAACAACAAGAGTGATGATTTCAATGGAGATGATCTACTTTTCAGCTATAAGAACTTTTTGCTCTTCTAGGAAGTTAAGTGTTGTATCATGTGTACTTTAATATCATGTTTTACTTGATGGGATGAGCACTGGGTGTTATATGTTGGCAAATCGAACTTAAAAAAAAGTTGTATCTTATTTGAAAAAAGAAAAAAATAAAGATTTACAAGCAGAACCTGACAGATACTTCCAAGTAGTTCTTTAACAGTTGTAAGGACAGGAAGTCTCCTTGGATACTTTATTTGCTCAAATTTCTTTTTTTTTTTTTTAAGGTTTTATTTATTTATTCACAAGAGACACACACACAGAGAGAGAGAGAGAGAGAGAGAGAGAGAGAGAGAGGCAGAGAAAAAGGCAGAGGGAGAAGCAGGCTCCATGCAGGGAGCCCGATGTGGGACTCGATCCCGGACCCTGGGATCATGTCTTGAGCTGAAAGCAGATGCTCAACTGCTGAGCCACCCAGGCGCCCTGGTCAGGTTTCTTTATACAAACCAATTGTTCAATACAAGGAGCACTACCTAGATACAGCAAGAAAGGAGCCCGAAATCTACAGTCACTTGGGTTTTTAGAGAAAGGAAAACAAGCTCAGCAGTTGATCCAAACTGGGATTTCAAAGACCCCATTCATCAAGTTCATTGCTGTGATAAGAATGTTCAAGAATCTGCATTCATTTCCACATCTAATGGTCAATCTCTGATCTTATCATATAGGTTAATCATAAAGCATTTTTTAATGTGATAAGATGTTTTAATAATGTTTAAATTTTGAAGACTCCCAGGTTCCAGCCATATGAGCAGTAGAGCTCAAAAGTAGCTTAGAGGTAAGAAGAAAGAATATCTCACTCATTTTGAACATTATAGAAGTGTTTTAAATTTTTTTTTTAATTTTTATTTATTTATGATAGTCACAGAGAGAGAGAGAGAGAGGCAGAGACACAGGCAGAGGGAGAAGCAGGCTCCATGCACCGGGAGCCCGACGTGGGACTCGATCCCGGGTCTCCAGGATCGCGCCCTGGGCCAAAGGCAGGCGCCAAACCGCTGCGCCACCCAGGGATCCCTAGAAGTGTTATTCTTCGGATTAGCATGATGTAAGTTTTACAGTTTTGTTTCATTCTGGTTTTCCTGTCTGGCAGTCCCTAGCTCTTTTTAGTTATTCTATAATGGGCCCTAGAAGGGAGAGTTGCATGTGGTTGAGACTCAGGGTGGAAGAGGCAGGTTTTAAGTTATTAGCAGCCAATTGGAAGGAAGGGAGAAAAGAAATTTCTTCCTCTGGGTATTGAGGCCAAGTTCTGAAAGGTCATAGAATGGCAACAGACCACCAGTAGAAGTTGAAAGCCCTCAACTTTTTCTTCATCCCTAAACTTCCTAACTAACCCCAAAAAGTATGAGTGCAGACTTGACTTCAAGATGTATATACTTAGACTTAAAACTTAGGGAAAACTGGCTCTTTCTATCTGTCCTAAGCTAACTCTAAGGTTAATAGTAAGTAAACAAGACCTAGGCTCTAAATATATAATATTTGGTTCTACCTTTGGGGAAGACATATAGTACAATTTTTCTTCACTTTTTTTCTATAAGCTATCACTTAGTACCACCACATTCTATTCATAATGAATTTTAGTTTCTAAAGGAACATCCTCACACCACAGAAAAGTAACCCATTCATTCAGAATCTCATTGCCTTTACTGCAAATCCTGGTGTCTAGGGTCTTAGAGACAACCAGGTCTGCCATGGAAGATACAGAATAATTTGAGATTTAAACAGCATAACAAAAAGATCATATGGAGAACAAAGTAATGAGAACTTTGGGGGTAGGTGAGGTGAGTGTGGGAAAGCTGTCAGGACAGATGATGTCCAACTTCTAAAGGAATTAATGAGGACTGGAAAGAGTAGGTTCCAGCCATATGAGCAGTGGAGCTCAAAAGTAGCCTAGAGGTAAGAAGAAAGAATATCTCACTCATTTTGAACATTATAGAAGTGTTACTGTATTCTTCCCACACATCATATCAGTAGGTACATGGCTTAAGTTGATATTTTCCAGGTATCTCTGTTGTAAAGTTACTATATTTTCCATTTGTAATTAATAAGTATTAAGTGTGGGGACTCCTGGGTGGCTCAGCAGTTGAGCTTCTGCCTTCGGCTCAGGGCCTGATCCTGGGATCTGTGATTGAGTCCACATCGGGCTCCCTGCGAGGAGCCTGCTTCTCCCTCTGTCTGTGACTCTGTGCCTCTCTCTCTGTGTCTCTTGTGAATAAATAGATCTTAAAAAAAAAGTAAGTATTAAGTATGGAGCAATATTTTGAAGCTATATATTTCCTGTTTCTCTTTTCTTCTCTAACAGTCCTCCAACTTTAAAACACTAGTGTGTAGAGATTAGTATCTTAAAATGGAGGTTTCTTACAACAAGATATTAGAACCCATTTTAAAAAGCCAACACATTCAATTCCTTACCCCTGCCACACTACTGTCTTTCTAGAAGACTCTTATTAAGGAGTAAACACCAGGGATCTTATGAAGCCCAAAGGAAAGCAACTGAAGACTTGGAGCATGTCACCAGTTAAGCTGTTTACTCAGGTGACTTGGTTTTTCTCACATCTTGCAAGTCAAGCTCATCCAGTCCAAGGTGGAGCACCAACCAATTTCTGGAATTAAGGAACGCTTCAGATTTTCTGGGTTAGGTCACTGGTACCAGGGTGGGGCTCAGTGCTGAGTAATTTATATAGGGAGTCAAGAATTTCCCCAGAGAGTATGGTGTCTGATGGCAGTGAGTTTGGGTTGCTTGAGGGTCTCATTCTTCAGTCAAAGAGGAAAGAACCAAGAGGAAAATCACTTTCTGAAACTGGGTGTGAGAGATGGTACAATGATCCTCATTGGAATTCTATAAGAGGGTCTAACAAGAGATGTGGGGCAGGAAGTTACATTGTCACTGAAGCCAAGCTTCTGAAGTTTGACTATCTTGTCCTTTAGGACTCATTCATTCCATAACATCTTTTTTTTTTTTTTTCTTTGAAGAAGCTGGATAATGGATCTAAGACAGCCTGCCTCAGCCACCATCTTGTACACTGGGATGTATCCTACAGATTATGTTGGACCGTGATCTGGATTGAAGCAGGCCTTCCTGAATTCCTGTGTGGACCTGTGTTGCAGCTGATCAAAAGAGGCATGATTCATGATGTTTTATAAACAGTTGAAATAGTCCCCATTCTGGCCAGCAATAGTTCTCATGGAGAAAGGCAGTGCAGAGGCACCTGGATGGTTCAGTTGGTTAAGTGTCCGACTCCTGATTTTGGCTCAGGTCATGATCTCAGGGTTTTGAGGTGTCAGGTCATGATCTCAGGGTTTTGAGGTGAAGCTCTGTGTTGGGCTCCATGCTGAGCGTGGAGCCCGCTTCAGATTCTCTCTCTCCTCGCTCTACCCCTTCCCACTGTTCGTGCTCTCCTTTTTCTCATTCTTTCTTAAAACAAAACAAAACAAAACAAAACAAAAAAAAAAAGAAAGGCAATGTACTCTATATGAGTTTGAATTTTTCCTGTGACCTTGCTGAGGAAGGACATGAAACAACCTGGAAAGAAATATATTAGAAGATGGCTGGAGAGTGGAGCCCAGAAAAGAATACTTCACTGTTTCATTTCATAAGAGTAGAATGAAGTGAAGTGAAGTCACCACCTCGTTCCTCCCCACCACCAGCCTACCTCCCTTTCCATCTGAGCACCTGGTGCTGGCACACTGCATTCAAACTCTCCTTTCCTGAGATTCACCAATTGTTATAATTTCCCCTGTTTGCTTTGTCACTTTTGTGTGTACCCTTACTCACACATATTCTTTCTGAGCCATTCATTCAAGGGAATTCTACTGTAAGAAAGAGCTGTCCACTTCCTTTTGTATATTTATTTATATCTATGTGGATTCATAGATTCTTATTTCTATTCACTGGATTGTAATTCATTACTATCATTATCTATTTTGATGTCTCAAATATCCCAGATTTGGTTAGTGAGATGTTATAGACTTTTATCCCCAAATATTTCAGTTTGACTTGTCAGGAACAAAGTAATTCTCTTATAAAATGATAGCACAGTCATCAAAATCAGAACACTTAACACTCGTATGCTATTTTTTAAAAAGATTTTATTTATTTATTTGACACACACACACACACACACACACACACAGAGCTCAAGCAGGGGAAATGGGAGGCAGAGGGAGAGGGAGAAGCAGATTTCCTGCCAAGTGGGGAGCCTGATGGGAGGCTCAATCCCAGGCCCTGGGGTCCATGACTGGAGCTGAAGGCAGATGCTTACCTGACTGAGCCACCCAGGTACTTCAACATTCGTACACAACTACTGTCTAATTGATAGTCTATATTGAAATTTGTCAATTGTCCTAATAGTATCCTTTATAGCTATACGCATCCCCACCTTACCCAGATCCAAACCAGGATCACACATTGCATTGAGTTATCATGTCTTTTTAGTCTCTTTTTATCTGGAAGAGTTCCTTAATCTTTATTTGTCATTAATGACATTGACATATTTAGAAGAGTAGAGTCAGTTATTTTATAGAAAGACCTTCAATTTGAGTTTAGTTGATATTACCTTATGATGAGATTCAGATTGTGTATTTTCAGTAGGAATGTTACAGATGTAATATTGTATTCTTCTTCACAGAGTATCATGGCAGAAGGCATATGGTTGAAATTGGTGTCTTCCAGATTTCTCCACTATAAAATTAGTATTTTTGCCCTTTGAAATTAAGAAGTGATTTGTAGAGAGATATTTTTAGGCTATGTATATATCCTACTCTCCTCAAAATTTACCCAGTAGTTTTATATATGTTAATAGTTCTTGCCAGAATCAATTATTATTATGATAGCTGCAAAATGGTGATTTTCTACCTCCATCATTCTTTCCATATTTATTAGTTGGCATTCTACTGTAAGGAAGAATTTTCCATCATGTATGCAGGTATTTGCTTGTTCCTACATGGATTTATAGGTTCTTTTACTCAATGGTGTATAATTTATTACTATCATTATTTATTTTGATAGTCAAAATGTCCCAGATTTGGCCAGTGGGAACTCCTCCAAACTGGGTTCACTGTTCTTTTGCTATATCTGCATCATTATTTGTGCTTTCTTTTGGACACAGAAAGATATTTCAGGTTTATCTTGTACTTTCCTTGCCTCAGCCCTAGAAGCAGTCATTTCTCCAAGAAGTCCTGGTTCTTTTTAATGGAGAATGGTATTTAGAAATCTAGCTTGGGCAGCAGATATGCTCACTGTTACTGGGGTTTTATTGCTTTATCAGCAGACAGAGCTGTGAAATAAATACATTTGTGTGACTATGTGTAAATGTATATGTACATGATATATTTCATATATATGTGTGTGCCTAAGTAAATATATGTAGAACATACACACATACACATAGATGCCATGAGTTTGTACTAATACTTCTGATTCTACTCCAGGATCATGGGCTTTATTCTAGGCCTCTCTTTCTATATTTATAACTCCCTTCACAAGAGCTGCATTTTAAAAGCCATCCTTAAAATTAAGTTAAGGAAAAGTCGGTGGGGAGGGGTGTAGGAAGCCAAAGGGAAGAAGGTTTTCAAAATCTGTTTATGGTTTGAGCTCTCCCCTATTGCACTTCTTGCTAAGTAATATTAAAACCAATGAAAAACTTTTACATAGTGGTGGAATAGAAACTTAGGAAGCCATTAGAATAAAAATAAAATCAAGTATAAGAGAAAAAAGGAGTAATTAGTTAAAAATAAGCTCACAAATCTGATAAAGGTAGAAGATTAAGCTTTTAAAAATAAGACAAAGTAGATGAGGTTTAAAATAGAAGATAGGTCATAAATCAATGAGGTGTGAGAGGTTAAAAACATAAAAGCAAAGAAGATAAAATCTAAGACAAAATACAAATACTCAAAAAAAAAAAAAAAAAACAAACAAAAAAACAAAATACAAATACTCCATGAACTGGAAAGTGAACATACTGAAAGGGATTAAAGATTAAAAATAGGAAATGAGAAATAAAAAGATAAAAATCAAAATTATAAAAATAATAACAAGTAGAAATATATTTAAAAGAAAATAACAACAAAAGGCTGAAAGACCAGAAAGGCAACTGAGAAGGGAGAGGGGAGGTGTTGTGTAGAGGATGGGGAAAAGAGATCCCTGACCAGGTTCATGAGATTACACTTTTCTTGTGGGGGATGAATCTCCTATTGATATCAGTTGCCCTCTATAGGGCTATAGCTAGCACTTCCTCTCCTTTGTTGAGCATCACACTATGGGTCCACTGTAGGGGGCCAATGGCCACTGGGAGTGGAGGACAGATGAGTGAACATTCTTACACCCAGCAGTTGGTGCAAACAAGGGCAGAACAGTTTCTGAGGATTAGAAACCCCTGTTCACATTTCTTTCCAGAAGTGCAGCTGGGACTGTCTGCTTTGGATGGCATAAAAGTGGATGCAATGGTATTTTCTAGGGGTCCGGTGTAGAATATGGAAAAGAGTAATGGCTTGGAACTGAGGAAACATGGGTTTAATCCCAGGGCCCAAGCTAATGTAAGCTTGAATAAGCCCTTTACTCTCTGAGTACACTGTATTTATTTTTTTTATTTCTCTCTCTCTCTCTCTCTCTCTCTTATAAAATGAGAGACAGTCTAAGCAATAATATGCCTATATTATACACCAAGACAAATGTTTTCTAATCGGTATTAGGTCACAGACAAGTAAAATATCATATTTTCTATTGCAGATTCCTAGATCAAAATCTTCTATTGTAGATGTGTATAGGAGAGAGGAGAGAGGAAAGGTTTATAAGGAACTGAGCTATTGCTGAATGGGAAGGTGGGGGAAGAGGTGCACACAATGCAATAATGTTTGACTCAATGATTCTCAAACCTGAGGTTGGGAAAGAATAGTTGAGCCACTTGAAGACTTAGGTTCATCAGATTTTTTAAAATAGTATTGGTAAAACTAAAATCCAGTTGGGAAAGCACAAGACTCCAGCCAACAAGGAAGAACTTAATGAGCCCTAGTAATTACCGAGATCATAAAGTTAAAAAGGAAGCAGAGCCAATTCTATCTGACATGTAATCTGAAGTTGTAGTCACGGCATTTGTGTGAAGATGCTTCTAACTGGCTCTCGCCCAAGAATGTCATAATAGCCATGGGTGTGTTGCTGATCTTCTCTTTCCCATATCACACTGGGCATTGTATCATCACACCAGGGCTCTCTCATTTGCATGCTAGAAGACACAGGTCCCGGGAATGAGGGTAACAGGATTGCCAGTCACATAGACATGAAGGAAGGTCAGGGTAGCAAGCAAGGAGCATCAGAAGAGCAAGGTCCCAGCTCAATTGCAGGTTCCCCTCATTCATCCCTCTGTCTGACCTTGCATCTACCTAGAATTCCCTGTTTCATCTTCTTTTTTGTGTTTTGGGGTTGGATTTTGTTCCTTTGCTTTCCATGAGGGAAGAAAGGGCAGGATAGGGAAGAAACAGAGGACATTCCATTCTGTGCTATGGATCCAGAATTCCTATTTCACCTCTATGTCTCCATCACCCTTGGCCAAGTCCCCTGAGGTCACTTCTCAGGATCAGTCAGAGGCCTATACAGGATGAGGATTTTTCTCTCTTGGTTTCCTTCATATCCAGCTTGTCACAGTTTCTTTCTAAGTCAGCCATCAGTCTATTCTTCAACAGACCCAGTTCCCTCTCTCAGACTGGAAAGAAGTAAAAAGTGAACACACACCACCTAAGGATCTGCAGAGTGTCTACTTAATGCAGTCAGCATGTTTTGGGTGATGATCACAGTAGGCAGGTGCTCATGCTGGACACTGGGAAATATAGGGGATGATCTCTGCTTTCTGGAGCTTGCAGCATACCTGAAAAACTAAAAATCTTTTGTGTGAAGAGTTGAAAACAGGAGAGTCAGTGTCAACACCAGATGACACGAGGCGGGTCATGGTTAAATGCGCAGTGAATGGCATAGATACTGAATGTTAAACAGTTCAGGAGAGTGGGGCAGGCTTTCTGGGGGACTACTCGAATCCTGATGTAAATGAAATTCAGTTGTGGTCACTGTCTTTCATTTGTATGACACTGTAAAGTTTACAAAAGACATTCCTCCATTTAATGTTGAAATCATAGGTCTTCCAGCAGAGGGAACTGAGGCTCAGCTAGGTCATGTGGAAGCAGCGAGCCAGGTGTCCAGATCACAGGGCTAGACTTCTTTGTAGTAGATGGGCCTTCCCTGGAAGAAGATGTCTTGAAATGAGCAGGGAGGAGAAGCTCCAGAAAGCAGACCACCTGACCAAACATGGAGGGGAATTTGAAGGACCTTGAAAGTGGGGCTGGGGTTCTTTGTTAGGGAGATAATTGGCCCAAGCAAGGATAGCAACTGACCTGCATTACACCTGACATCCCTTAGATTAGCAGTCCAGGAGCCAGACTTATCCTAAAGATGTATTTGTTTGGTCTACACAGCAATTTAAAGTGTGTGCATTAATTGCGCACATTAAAAAACGAGGTGATTTCCCTCTTTCTCTTACACACACACACACACACACACACACACAAGCACACACTCTTAGATTGCTTGCTACCCTTGAAAATTGGAATCCTTGGTAACGCTGAATCCTTGTTCTTATGGCAACTTTGAGCTGAAACTGCATAGCAACTGCCTCTATATGGTTCTGGGGCTCTCTAGTTCTCCAGGGCTCCTCAGGATATGGCCCCTAAAGGCTTTTGAGTTTGCATCCCTTGATTTAGATGAGAATCCTGTAAGGGAGAATCCTGTAAGGGACCATTCTTGCACTTTAACTATTCCTAGATTTGAGTATTCTGTTACAAATGTGAGAGACCATTATGATGTGGTAGAAAGGATCAGGAGGCCTGAATTCCAGCCCTGCTCTGCCATGCATTGGTGTGTGACCTTAGCTAAACAGTGGACCTCTCCCAGCTTCAGTTTCATGGTCTTTTAATTGGACCCACCTGCAGTGAGAGTGTGAGAATTACGTGACTTAATGAAAGTGTCCATGCCATCTATATTATTTAAATACTTATTTGGGGGAACTACTCAACCCAAGATGCAAAGACAGAGAACATTGACTATACAGCATTTTCCTCAGAATGATTTTGGAATATTCCTATTTAAAGTGTCAATTTTGGGGAAGAGTTGCAGTGATTTCCATGGAACTTGGAGGATGTCGTGGACACAGAGTAGGGGATGGAAAAAGACATTGAGAGAGAGTCTGCACCCTTCCTGCCCCACAACTTCTAGGTCAGAGTCCTGTTGGTCATCCCAGTGACACTTTCCCATTTTGAACAGGATGTTATATATACTTATATATCAGACAGACGCTCAGAATAGAAAGGAATTGTAACCAGACCATTTTGTGAAATCCACCTTCAAGGTAGGAAAGTATTTTAGAAAATCAAGACTTGGTCAATAGGCAAGGACAAGCAAATCACACCTTTCTCATTCGTGGGAGGGCTTCAAGTGCCCGTTGTGAATTGATTTTAGGATTGTGACAATAATGCTGATGTCCTTTGAAGATGGCAGGGGCCTGATAAAACTCTTAAAGGAGTAGATTCCCATGCAGAGTATTTCAGGTCAAGATTCTCTTTGGACACCACTTTTTGGTTTGTCTTTTGTTCCGGCTCACTGAGTGGTTATTATAGTGACGTGTATGGGTGAGTGGTAAAGTGGCCACAATGACAAGTGCTTCCTGACTCTGTGTTCAGGTGTATAATTCTGTTCCTTCTTCCTTCCCACCTTCCGCTCCCACTCCATCTCCCCCGACCCTGCAAACACTGCACTTAAAATGCCATTTTGCCTTTTCATTGTGATTTCTTTGTGAGAAGAAATTGGAACGACCACGTAAATGCTGCCCAGAGGCATCTATCATCTTCTGCCTTGAACGGAAAAACCACAGCTACATGATTGTTGAGCGTTGGCCCATGTTTACCCAACTTCCCAGACACCTGAGAGCTAACCTAACTCAACATTTATAAAATTGCCATGTGTTCGGGCAAATTTTTTCCCTACTTGTTTAAAGCTTTGCTTTCTGAAAGATATTACTGAGAGGGATGGATGCCTGGAAATATGTGGAAGTAATAGCTTTGGGGGCCAACTAGGTAAATTTGCATCTTCAGGCCACAAAGCAAGAGTATATTTTCTCCCTGGGAAATGGAGAGATGCTAGACAAAAAGTAGTTCTAGTTTTCATTATTATATGCTTAAAATAGGCTGGGCACAGGCAGTCCTTGGACTGAAGCTGAATGTAAATTTCAGTTTAAATACATGCTTAATAGGAAAAGCAAAGGGGTAAGCCCTTGAGGCTCCACTGAAGGCCACTGGTGGCCTTACCTCTGGTTTGCCACCTCCTTTTTTTTTTTTTTTTTTTTTTTTTGCCACCTACCTTTTTACATTAGCTCCTCTAAGGAGAACTACTTTGACTTGATGAGCAAGAATCAAGCAATGACAATGAATCTCTTCTGTGGGAAGGGGAAAGAACTTGCCCAGCCATCCATGGAAATGCTAATGAGCTAATGGGCTTTAATTCAGACCTTCTGTAATATTTTATTTTCCTGATGCTCTTGGAACATATTTTAATATTACTTGATAGTAGGAAGATGGTAAAATGTGGATCCTACCAAGCTGAATTGCTTCCATTGCTTCTCTAGCCACTCTCAAGGACTTGCGTCAGGGGTGATAGAAACAACTTGACTCTTTTATGGGGACTGGCTTCAGGCAAAAGGAGGAGTTGTTTCTTTGCATTTCTCAATGCAAAACAGGGCTGTGGTGGGGCAGGTCACAGTCCTGTTAGGACACTGCGTTCCTTATATTTAAACTAGTTGTCCTCTCTACTTGCACATACCTTGCCTAGGAAACTGAGCACAGGAGGGGCTAAGGTGGCGAGATATTTGCCTTCCAGGATGCTGTTTCTCTCCTTTGGTGTTTCCTGGTATCTGAGAAAATACAATTAATGTCAGGAATCTAATGTCTGCCAGGGACTCCAGGCAAAGACCAATATAGGGTGAATTAGTTCATGACCACTGCCCAGAAATCCTGAGAAAAAATGCTGTTCTGGAAGATATTATTGGATTATTGGTTCCGTTTTTAAGATTCACAATCTCTACAGGTTAAGAAAATGATATTTTATTATCAACATGACTCAGTAGAGGAGAAAACTTCCTAAGCAATCACATTGGAAAAAGGCAAAGTCTTTTTTTTTTTTAAGGTTTTATTTATTTATTCATGAGAGACACAGAGAGATAAAGAGGCAGAGACATAGGCAGAGGGAGAAGCAGGCTCCACGCAGGACTCAATCCTGGGACTCCAGGATCGTGCCCTGAGCCGAAGGCAGCTGCCTAACCACTCAGCCACCCAGGTGTCCCAGAAGAAGGCAAAGTCTTAAAAGGATGATAGCCTGGCCCAACATCCTGCAGATGGGGCTCACATACCCCTCTGAGTAGTACTTTGGAGTCTTCAGTACTGTACGTTTGGCTAATTATTCTAATACCATGAAGTTATTTGGGTGGCATTCAAAGTCCTGCTCCATCTCATTATTAAACCAGCCACAGATGTAGAGAAAGGGCTCCTGGCCTGAGGGAACAGTCCTGCTTTGCCTATTTCTGCCCACTGATGGCTCTTCTTCTTCTTCTTCTTCATCTTCGTCTTCGTTTCGTCTTTGTCTTCTTCTGAGAGAGAGAGAGAGAGAGAGAGAGAGTATGTATGCCAGGATGGAGAGGAGCAGAGGGAGAGACAGAGACAGAATCTCAAGTAGGCTCCATGCCTAACTTGGGGCTTGAGCTCATCACTCTGAGATCATGATGTGTGCAGAGATCAAAAGTTGGTCACTTGTGCAGCCCGGATGGCTCGGCAGTTTAGCGCCACCTTTGGCCCAGGGCCTGATCCTGGAGACCTGGGATCGAGTCCCGCATCGGGCTCCCTGCATGGAGCCTGCTTCTCCCTCTGCCTATGTCTCTGCCTCTCTCTCTCTCTCTCTCTCTCTGTCTCATGAATAAATTAAAAAAAAAAAAAAAAGGTTGGTCACTCAACTGACTGAACTACCCAGGTGCCCCTGCCCATTGGCTCTTCTTGCCTCATATCTCCAAGATACTGTCTGTCTAGTCATCAGAGTTGAACTCCATGGCTTCCATCTCAGATTGACTTCTACATTTGGCTTTGGATTAGGTGAATGGAAGGGACAGAAGAGGAATAATGAAGAATCAGGAGACAAGGAAAGTACCCATCATGTGGGTAATCATGCAGGGAATGCTAATGCTGGTAGGTATGTGTGGGATTGAGGAAGAAAAGGCTGTTAGGCATTTTTATGAAACCTTTGTGTATGTCTTAGACAAAGGTGATAAAAGACCAATTGAGAATGCCATCTGAGAAGAGTTTCTAAAAAGTCTCATTCATTTATTCCTTTATTCAGCAGAGATGTTCTGGGTATCATTATGAACAAGGTACTTTAGGTAATAAGATATAAAACACCAAGTCCTTGGCTCTCAAAAAGTGTCTGGTCATCATAGGTACATAATCTATTATGTTACTGCATGCCATCTCCCATATGTGTCTCCCCTTGAGAAATTGCTTTTTGAATTTAGTACCAAGAAAACCTTGTCTCTTGTGAGAAAATGGTCTATATCCTCTTTTTAGATATGAGAATTTTGTAACTTATCATGTTTCTATTTCTATCCTGTGAATAAGCTGGGGTTCTAGGTTACAAATCACAGTAATCAATTCTAGCCATCTTAGGCAGAAAAGAATTTGTTGGAAGGATATTTAAATCAAAAGATATACATTCTGACTTGCTCAGGGGCATCGGACAAGTCATTTATCCTTTTCAGACTTGACTTGTCACTTAAGGAATATCATACAATCAGAGGGGAGCTCCCCAAATAGATGGAATGCTCAGAGACCAAGTTTGGAAAATAGATAGGTATGAAAGGCACTCTGGAAAGTAAGGCCACAGAAACTGGTTCTCACACTGTTGGACAAAGGTGAGTAACATGTCCAACTGTCTCTATGATATTGTGTCACTCACTCAAGATTCGAGTCCTGAGAGAACCTTCTGATGGGCTGGGCTTTGGTTTGGGAAGCTAGTCCCTTTGATGTTCATAGTGGAGGGATAGCCACTCTGAAGATTAAGGAGACAGTCTCTAAAAGGAAGATCAATTAGTTAATAGAAAGGATGGTTGGGTGCTGGATAGCAAACAAAAATGGATTGCAGGAAACACAGAGTCAAATTGATGTTCTAACGCAGAAGCACTATCAGCTCTTATAAGAAGCTTACTTATTCTTCTTGCCTTGGTTCCAATTTTTCCTTCCTTTCCCTTTTATTATTCATATTGTACAGCATTCTTTGAATGGCAAGTAAAGTGAAATTCGAAAGGACTAATGACTTGCTCAATGTCCCTGAACTAGTAAGTAGTACATCCAGGTCCTGAATTTATATCTTTTGATTTCATTTTCAGTCCTTTTGTCTTTCCATGAGTTGATGGCAACACGAAGTAGAGAGATTAATGTCAAGAAAGAAACCTAATGCTATGGTTGTTCTGAAAAGGGATATTTCTTCAGGTTTGGGGAGGTTTGTGTTTCTATGTGATTAACAGCAAATCTGTTTTCCTTACTGAACGAAGAGTGCTTCTGTCTTCTCTTATATACCAACTTGCCCACCAGCATAGAATGTTCTACCATTGTGAGGGAGGTAGCCACAGTGAACATGAAGAGTGGTTTCTTCATTTTTTTTCCAGCGTGAGACCTTCTCAGGCTCTCAGCTCTATGTTTAGACTATTTTCTCCTGAAAAGACCTATCCTATTACCCGAATGCACCAGACCTTGATATTCTTGCTTTTTAATGAAGTGTTTTCTTTTGGGGTGCTTGGCTAACTCAGTTGGTAGTGTGTATGACTCTTGATCTTGGGGATGTGAGTTTGAGCCTGTGTGTGGTGTAGGATTTAGTTAAAATTAAAAAAAAAAATTTTAAGTGTTTTCTTCAGGGGCACCTGGGTGACTCAGTCGGTTAATTGCCAACTCTTGATTTCAGCTCAGATCATGATCTCAGAGTTGTGGGATCTAGCCCTGCATCAAGCTCCCTGCTCAGTGGGGACTCTGCTTGAGATTCTTTCCCTCTTCCCTCCCCTCAATTGTGCTCCCTTCTCTCTCTCTCTCTCGAAATAGATAAATAAATCTTAAAAAAAGAGAGAGAGAAAAGTTTTTTCTTTAAAAGAATAAAACTCGACCACTTGCTTACACAATACACAAAAGTAAACTCAATATGGATTAAAGACCTACATATGAGACCTGAAACCATAAAACTCCTAGGAGAAAACATAGGCAGTGATTTCTTTGATTTTGGCCATAGAGACATTTTTCTAGATATGTCTCCTGAAAGAAAAAAAATTAAAAATAACAAAAAAAATTAGAGTGTTTTCTGGGGGTGGGGGAACTACATGTTTATAATAGAAAATTTGGATAATGTTATAGACCAAAAAACAAAACAATAACAATAAAAAAAAAACGCACCGTAAAACAAAGCTACTCAACTCTACATATTTTGGTTATTTTATTTTTATATATATGTGTGCATATATGCATATTTTCTTTTTTAGAAATTGAGTTTAGATAATATAGTTTAAAGTCCTTTTATCGTATGACATGATTTTGTGAGTGTCTTTTCATGACATAAATTTTTTGGCACTTGAATTCTTAATTCAATAACCATTTACTGTGCACCTATTTTGGGCTCATCACTGTGGACCAGAAATCTCCCTGTCCAAAAGGAACCACATTCTCCTCGACCTTTAGTCTATACTGGGAGGAGGAAAGGGAAGAAATCAGGAGTCAAAGAATGGAGAAAACAGCCCTGGGCACATGACTTCAAACTGATAATGTCTTTCTGTAGTAAAGATGTTAAAGAGTTCAAAATGCTTCCTTTTATATGCATATGACTTAGTTTTTGATGAAACCACATCTAAGTCAACACATTTGTGCAGATATGCTACTAAAATTTTTTTTTCTAAAGATTTTATTTATTCATGAGAGACACAGAGAGAGAGAGAGAGGGAGAGACATAGGCAGCAGAGGGAGAAGCAGTCTCCCTGCGCGGAGCCTGATGCAGGACTCGATCCCAGGACCCTGGGATCATGACCTGAGCCAAAGGCAGTCACTCAACCATTGAACCACCCAGGTGTCCCTAAAAGGTTTTTTGTTTTTTGTTTTTTTTTTTAAAGAATCATTATTGGAGCACCTGAGTGGCTTAGTCAGTTAGGCCTCCGACTCAATTTCAGCGCAGGTCATGATCTCAGGGTTGGGCTCTGTGCTGAGCATGGAGCCTGCTTGGGATTCTCTCTCTCTCTCTCTCCCTCTACCCCTCCTGCCCTTAAAAAAGAGAATCATCATTTGCCAGAGTCTCTCTAAGAATAATAAACAGAATTCAATTCATAAAACACATGGACAGAACTTCCTGTCTCCTTCCCTTGTCAGTCCTCCAGCCTCTGGAAGCTGCTTTGGAACATCTCACATACCAAAGCCACAACTCCTTTTTTCTCCCCTTCTCCTCCCTGTGGCCACCAACCCCTTCCTTTTATGGTGTGGATCACTTAGCCTCTTTTCTAGGAAGTAAGAATTCTTCCTCTTTAAGAGGATGGAGGATGAGAAAAGCTGTAGGAATTCAGGACTCTCTTTAAACAGCAGGGGAGAGACACTGTGAGCAATGACCCCTTTCATCTTTATAGCCTTTGCAGTATCTTAGCTTTCTGTCCCTGATGTGACCAGTATTAGCTGAAGCACCGGGGAGGAGCTGAGGACACTCTTGTTAGATAGAATTGAACCCAAGGAACCAGGCAGCATGGCAGAGTCAGGGTCTGTAGGGCACATTTCACATACAGGGGCAGGGAGGCAGGGGACTTCACAGAAGGACAAGAGCAGTGGATGTCTCTGAGTTACCCTTGATGCCTTTTCACACCCACTTCACATTCCCAACCCCGGTGGTGGCTACCCAGTAGGACTGGGGTGATATTCCTCTGTCAAAGCATGAAAACTGTCATCTTAGTAGCAGGTCCCAAGACTATGGGCTGGAGGAGATGGGTGTGGGTTAAGGTTAGGATTTAAGCTCTCGTTTCTCCTCTCAGGCTGTTGGCTCAACCATAACAAGCTGGCATCTTTGGCTCTTTTAGGTCACGGAAGTCAGATTTATGGAAGAATTTCAGAGAAACTTAGGTTTCTGCAGTCAATGTGACAGAAAATTGGTCATTGGTCATTATTTTGGAAATGGGAGGAGTGCTGACTCTATCAGGACCTTGTTTGTTTCTGTCTTTGGTGGTTTTCTTGGCCTCTTTTTTGATTTTTCTGGGGAAATCATGGTCTTGCCTCAATTTATCCTGTATAAACTGTGGTTGGTGTTGTGCATGCTCCACAGAGCAAGGAGCCTGGCCTGCCTTGGTGGTGTGTCTGTCTGGGGAGACCCATGAAGAGGGAGGGTAGTGATGTCAGTCTTAGGGCCTCATGGTGAGTTGATGAGGGAGTCAGTGAAGGAACTGTCCTCGCTCTGCCATGCTGTGTAAGGACAGGTACATTAAATGGCCAGCAGCTGTTGAGAGGATGGGGGGTTGATTTCTGGATTCAGATATAGAACTCTCTTCAGGGTTCGACTTTTAAAAAGTCAGAAAAAAAGAGAGAAACAAATATAAGAAATCTGGGGATCTTGAATATTCATTCGTTCATCCCTAAATTCTTTCAAGAATCTTTAAGCACTTGGGCTCCAGAGTTAAACAGATCAAAATTTGAAGCCCATTTTCTGCTACCAGTGGGCTGTGCGTTCTTGGGCAAATAGCTTTACCTCTCCAAGCTCCAGGTTCTTTATGTGTAAACTTAAGGAAATCACAGAAATCTCCTCCTCAGAAAACTGTTGTGAGGATTAAGTGAAAATTAAAAAAAAAAAAAAAAATGCACCTAGAGCATTAGTCCAGCATCTGCCACCTAGTCTCAACTGTTGGCTGGTACTATTTTTCTTGAAAATGCCATTCCAGAACACTGTGAGGGTGGTAATAAAGGTGAGTTGACACAAGATCCTGCCCTGAGGTAGCTTATGATGGGCAATCATGACACAAGACATGACAGGAGCCAAGAGAGAAGAACAGGGCGAAAGGGGCACGTAACACACGGAATCAAAGGTTCAAAAGAAGGATCGATGGAGCCGGTCGTTCAAACATGGTGGGGCTGAAAAGTGAAAGCTGAATATCACAGAGAAATAGTGCTTTCTGACAGAGCCTGAGCACAGTGGGCGAAGGCAGAAAGGAGGAACAAAGGGATGAATTAAAAACAAAATAGGTGAGCAGGCTGGTCACCGGGCTGACAGGAGGTGAGCAGAGGAGGAGAGAGCAGACTGGGGCAGGTAGACAAACAGCCAGTGTGGTGAGGACCCTGCCTGCGGCCTGTCACAGGCCCGAACTGGGCTTGAGATTTAAGATTACAAAAAAGGAAGAAGGGATGCAGACGTTCACAGATTTCTCGGATACTTTGATTGTTTCCCCCCCACAACACTCAGAAACCCGGCGCTGAATTTCTCCTCAGGAAGGAGGCCAGGGCGCTCTCCTGGCCCCCCCGCCTCTGCCTCGGAGGCCCGCGGGGTGTCGGGGTGTGGGCGCGGGGTGAGGGGTGCAGAGGAGCATCGGCTCAAGTCGCTGTGTTCTGGGGACTCTGGAGCAGATGCTGGCCGTGCAGGCTACGTCTAGACATGGAAATTGTGCTCCTCATCTCTCAATCTTGCTTTTCTTGGCATTCTCTGACAATGCGCGTCTCCTGTAAACATTCTCACCACAGGGACGGAGCTGGAAACACGTGTGCAATCAGCAGCCGCCGCAGCTATAAAGGGGCTTAGGAAATCTGCTCCAAAATAGCCTGCTCGCCCCACAGGCATGCAAAGCAGCCAACCAGCCCGGGTGAACGTGTCAGGCAGCAGATTTCTCGCTCGCTGCATATCAGGCTTCCAGTGACCTGCCACCCTTGGGCACAAAGGAGCTCGCTGCTGGCCAGAAACTTCCAGAGGTGATCTGGGCCCGCGGACAGAGTCCCCTGAACAGCTGAGAGCCACGAGTCCCTGGCATCACTTCCCGCTCCAGCGGGGGCAGTGCTAAGCCTTCCAGGAGACCCCAGGGCTAGGCCCGCCTGTCCTATCTATCCTGACATTTCTCAGCCCTGGTAACATTTTTTGCGGATTAAAACTTGGACTTTAGATAATGTTACCTGAGGCAAGAGATAGTCTGGCTCCCGCCCTTAGGATCTACTTAATGCACCAGCTGCCTAGTCCCCTTGCAGGGTTCAGGTACATTTTTCTGCAGTGGGTGCACAGCACGGGAAGGTGATCCGGCTGTCGGCTCGCTTGGCATCAGGGGAGCAGGGCCGCAAGCACACAGAGCTCTGTGGCGAGAGGTGAGAGTGGCTGTGACCAGGCGGTGCAGTAGTTGTCTGCTTTCAGCTCTGGCACCAACTGCTCCTGTGACCTTTGGTCCAGTTACTTCAGCCCTCTCTCCAGCCTTCTCTGTCAAGTACGAAGGTGCTCTTTCCTCTGTATTTCACTCGTAAAGGGGAGAGGGGTCACAGGGCTGTCCCCCACCACGTGTCCTTGGGGCTGGAACTTGGTTAGCTGAAAGAGTGATTACATGACAGAATGCAGTTGCAGAGGTCCTGGGGACATTTTTGTCAGTATTTTCTTTGTGACTGAAGAGACAGGTGAGTAGTCATCTGTGTTCCGGTGGGAAAGACCACTGGGCTAGGAGTCATGAGACTCCAGGATCTGAGCCACCCTGTCAGGTCGCTTTGTGTGAGGAACTGAACGTCTCCTGATTTCCCTCAGTTGTGCAAGACCAAGAAAGGACAGCCCAGGAAAGGACACTGGCAATGACAGGGGCTCAGCTGAGGTAACAGAAGGTGCTGAGGACAGGGTGGATGGTGTGGCCAAGCACAAAGAGGCTAGCTTTCTCCTTCATGGGAGCCTTAAAATAACCTTCCATCCCCTCTCCTGCCTTCCATACACACCCACTGCTACCCCTCTCCTTGTATTTTTTTCTTTAAGATTTTATTTATTCATGAGAGATGCAGAGAGAGGCAGAGACATAGGCAAAGGGAGAAGCAGGCTCCCCACAGGGAGCCTGATGTGGGACTTGATCTCAGGACCCGGGATCACGACCTGAGCCAAAGGCAGATGTTCAATGGCTCAGCCACCCAGGTTCCCCTTCCCTCCCCTTTTAAAGGCTGGTTGGCCCTGGCCCAGGCCAGGTTTGTTTTGTCAAACCAATTCCCAGTTTCTCCTGGGAGGAAACAAAAGTGGGAGAAGCATGAACTTATCTTGGGTTTGGGAGTGAACTCAAGCTGTTTATCCAGGTATGTCATGGCTTGGTTTAGACCATTCCCTCGCAGAAGTGCTGTACTCCACACCCTTTTATGGAAAGCCTCCAACCTTTCCTCCTGCCCTAGTTGGGGACTGGGTCAGCATGGCTCAGGCGAAATATTTGAGGCAGTTGACCCTATTCATAGGGTCAGCCAGGGGACCCCGTAGGTCGGTGCCTTATAGTTGAGTCCATACTTGTTTCTGAGGAGTCCCTTTGAACTCGATGGCCTTTGTAGCAATTTTAGGGCAAATATAAGGGAACATAAGGCCTTTGGCGACCTGAGGCATATCTTAAAATCAGAGCTGTCTCCTCTCCTGAGGCCTACTTGGAGAGTCAGTTGGAGCCTAGGTGGGGACCCCCCAAGCTAGTGCCCCTTTCTCCCCATTCCTTCTCTTATTGTCCTGGAAGTGCTTTGGGAGCCTGGGATGGGGACACACTAATCCCTACTCTTCTCTCACATTAGTACTTCAGGAAACCTGTGCAAGATGCAAACTGCCATCGTGGGTCCTTCCAGTGGGCTTTGACAATAACAAAAAGTGTCTATGTTTGTAGTGATATCACTGATGTGGAGTGTCTGAAACTCGTATTTCCTGAAAGCTTGCAGGTTTTGACCTCCTCAGATGCATTCCTCATGTTTCAGCCAGGCACCTTGGGCATGGAGAGCTGCCTCCACTACCCTGGCTGTGAGGACCTGGCAGCTGCTCAGGCTCAAAATAGTAGCTGCTTTAGTTTTAATCGTAGCACGAGAAAGGCCTCACGTACCCACACCGACATACGAATGTGGGATCAGGGGCTGTTCTGGGCATCACGGCTGGTTCACAAGCGGCTGTGAGGTGAAGAAATGAACTCTGGTGGCCAAGAAGGCAGATGAGCTGAGGGCTTCTGTGACGTGAGGCTATCACTTCCTTCCTGCAAACAGCAGGTGAAAGGAGCCACCTGAGCCTCCGTGGCTAAGCATCTTTGCACTTGTAGCCTGGGCCAAGCTTTAGTAGGAGGAAGAGAAAGCAAGCGTATTGTTTTTTGTTTTAAGCAAAACCTGTAGTATTCTCCCTTTAGCTCCAAATGCTAATCTTTGAAGTATTTAAATCATTTCACTAAAAGAAAGACCTGGAAGCTCCTTGTTAAATAGGCAGGTGATGGGGCGCCTGAGTGGCTCAGTGGTTGAGCGTCTGCCTTTGGCTCAGGTAATGATCTCGGGGTCCTGGGATCGAGTCCCACATCGGGATCCCTCCGGGGAGTCTGCTTCTCCCCCTGCCTATGTCTCTGCCTCTTTCTCTGTGACTTTCATGAATAAATAAATAAAATCTTTAAAAAAGCAGGCCAGTGATGTTGACATGGAGTGCACACTCTCTGTGCCCAAGGGAACTGGGTTACCTCTCTCCCACTTCTCAGCTGCTGTTCCCCCGGGCCCTGGGCACTGATTGGTAGCTCTGAAAACATGGGACGATGCAGCTTCAGATATTTAAACCATGCATAGACGTGTTCCAAACAATATCTACAGTGTCTGTCTCTGTCCCTCCCTCTCTTCCTATTTTCTTTCCTTGAGAAAATAGACTCTATTGGAAAAGTCATTGTGTCATGCCCCAAGAAGACTATTGTTGATCTGCTTTCATTTTTCTCATTCTGGCCTTTTGCCAGGAGGCTTTGTGGACCAGTAGAGAGTGCTCAGGCCTTGGAGAGGAATGGGCTTAGCTTTGAAGCTCAGCCATGCTGTTGGCAGCTATAGAATCTTTATAATTGGCCTAAGTTCTCTGGCCTTCTATAAGCTAAGAATAATACCCACTTTGCAGAGCTTCTGTGAGGTTTCAATGGGACAGGGCGCATGAAGCACCAGGAACGCATGGACACCCAGTGAATGGTGAGGGTATTCACTCAGTGGTCATGTAGCATTTTTTCAAGACTCCTAATGAAAAGCAAACACCATGGAGGTACACATCATCAGCTCATCAAGCCTAACACTTTGACCTTGGTTCACCAGCAAAAACATCTCTACAGCAGGGTGCATGTGGGAGGGATCTGGGCTGCAGTGCCATGCATTTCTTATACCAGTTTAAATCTGCTCCCAGAGAGAATTGGGACTGAAAGTACAAACTTTGCTAGAGTGCAAAGTTAGAATGGAAGTTGCTGAAACAACTGTTTTAATGTTTATGCAAAGCATTAAAAATAAAATAAATTTAACAAACAATTCAAAGGAAACACCTAGCTCATTGCCTACACTGAATGGCAGTGCTGACCATTTTAAATCGTCCCTCAAGAATACAGAAAGAAGCAGATGGCCTCTTGTGGCATAGAGGATAGAGCCTGACTGGCCTGGAGACCCAAATTTAAGCCTCAGCTGCTGACCTTGGGTAAGTCATTTGCTTTCTTTGCACCTTGGTTTCCCACACTACTTCCCTTCTTGACCTCTTGAATGAGGTGCCTGTGGCAGACAATGCCCACTGAAGGCCCTGCATGTTGTGTTGAAACAACCTAAGTGTCCATTGACAGAAAAATGAGTAAAGAAGATTTGGTGCACAGACACATACACCGCCCCATACACACCCCACACAGGAATATTACTCAGCCGGGAGAAAGAAAGAAATCCTGCCATTTGCAACAATGTGAGTGAAACTAGAAGACATTATGCTAAACGAAATAAGCCAGACGGAGAAACGCAAATACTATATGGTCTCCCCATATGTGGGAATTTTTTTTTTTTTTAATTCAAAGTCATAGAGAATAGAATGGTGGTTTCCAAGGGCTGGGTGTTGGGGAAGATGGGAGATGCTGGTCTATGGGCACAAGCCTTCAGTTATAAAAGGTCTAAGTTCCAGGGATCTGATGCACAGCATGGTGACTGTCGTACTTCTGAGTTGTATACTTGAAAGTTGCTCAAAGAGTAGATCTTAAGCATTCTCACCACACCATAAAAAAGGTAACTAGATGAGGTGATTGATGTGTTAATTAACCTGATTATGGTAATCATTTCACAAAATATATGTATATCAAATCATCACATTTTGTGCTTTAAATATATACAGTTTTATTTGTCAATTATACCTCAATAAAACTGGAAGAAAAAAAAAAAAAACCCAGTGTCTCACTTCCTCTGCTGTCTACGTCCTCTGCCTTGTGTCCAGGGGGGCACAGCCCTTAACATGGGAGTGTGACCTGCGTCAGGCTGCCCGTGCATAAGGAATAAGCCTTTAGTGTGTTAGACCACCGAGATGCAGGGTTCATCTGGCACCGCAGCTCAGGTTAGCCTGTCCTAACTAACGATGAGGGCTCCCCGCTTCACAAGCTCCCCACCCACCTGCTCCACCCTTCTGTGTCAGCCGTGTCCTTGCTCCCTGCTCAGGGAAACGGTTCTCAGAATTGCCCGGTGACCTCATCCCTTGTACACCTACATGTTGCTGAGTTGTCTTAGGTTCTTTCCCACTTCACTTTTCATTTCATTATTTTAAGCTTAAAACAAAAGTAATGCATGCTTATTTTAGGGAAATCTGCCCTTGTCTCCCTAATTACCTATTTGTTTGCTTCCTGTGCTAGTTACTTTCTTACCTAATCTTTTTTTTATTGTATTATTTATTTTTTATTTTTCTGTATATTTTTTTTTATTGGAGTTGGATTTGCCAACATATAGGATAACACCCAGTGCTCATCTTTCCTAATCTTTCTAAAGGCAGCTGTTCCTCCCTCGAGGGCTGCCTCTGGCACTTCTCCCTCCGCCCCCCACACCACCCCCTGCTCTGCCCTCTGCTCTCCTGGTTTGCAGGAGACTGCATTCCTCACCCTCAATTCCCAGCCTCTCAGACCTCTGCCTGGGGCTTTGGCCACTCCTGGGGGTGAAACCGCCTGGAACTGGCCTTGTTTTTATCCTTTCCACTTTTCTGCCTGCGGTGCTCCTCTTTCTACCCAATTTCACCCAGGGCTTGTCCCCTGGATTTCCTATTGGACTGTTCTCCCTTCTTTAGTCCGCAGGTCCCCTATCTTATCAGGTATTGCGTGCCCTCCCTTGGGTTCTCTTTTGCCTGGTCCCTCTACATTCTCGCTACTATTACACTATTGATAAAAATGTAATTGCTTTGAGACTGGACTAGGAAGACACAACTGGACTGTTGAGCAGGGTTAGTCCTGAGGAAGGAAATCCATGGAAGTGGTGGGAATGATGGGAGCTCTCCTATTTTAAAATGTATCATTTTTAAACTTTTTACACGTTTTTCTATCACAATGGATTCATGTATGAACGATATAATACAAAAGCAACTTTTAAAAATTGAAATGGGCTCTTTGTAAGGTAGTGAAGCTCTCATAACTCAACATTTGAACGAAAGTTGGGTGACTTAGCACAAGGGATGTTGTAGGAAGGACTCCTGGATGAATCAGGATTGGCTTCAGCTGTGAGTGGCAGCAACCCAAAATACCACAGGCTTAAGCAATATGGAAGTTCACTTCTTTCTGGAGTAAGGGAGACCTGAAGGTAATCAGTACAGGGGGTGGGAAAGCATTCCACAATTCTCAGAGATTTCTTTTATCTTGCCACTGCACCCTACTCAGCACTTGGCTTCCCCCTCATGATCTAATAAAGCTGTCCAAGCTCTAGCCATCATATCTGCATTCCAGTTAACAGGAAGAAATAAATTAGAGCCTCCCTGCTCTCTTTAAGGACACTTCCTGGAGGTTGCTTTTTTTCAGCTTATACTCTATTGGCCAGAACCAAGTCACCCAGCAACACTGAGCTTCAGGGGAGTTTGAGATAGGCCTTATTCCATGTGGCCATGTGCCCATCTAAAATTGGGACTTACATTACCAAAGAAAAAGAGGAGAATGGATACTGAGGAATAGTTGGTATTCTCTGCTGACATTTTAAGGTTATTTATTTATTTGAGAAAGAGCAGAGTGAGAGAGATAGCGTACAAGTAGGTAGGGGCATAGGGAGAGGGAGAAGCAGGCCCCCTGTTGAGCAGGGAGTTCAATGTGGGGCTCCATCCCAGGACTCTGGGATCGTGACCTGAGCTGAAGGCAGACCCTTAACCACACTTAACCGACTGAGTCACCCAGGTGCCCCACTCTCGTTTGACACGTTTATTTATTTATTTATTTTTATTTATTTATTTATTTATTTATTTATTTATTTATTTATTTATTTATTTTTAAAGATTTATTTATTTATTATAGACAGAGAGAGAGAAAGAGAAAGAGAGGCAGAGACACAGGAGGAGGGAGAAGCAGGATCCATGCCGGGAGCCCGACGCGGGACTTGATCCCAGGACTCCAGGATCGCGCCCTGAGCCAAGATCCCAGGACTCCAGGATCGCGCCCTGAGCCAAAGGGAGGTGCCAAACCGCTGAGCCACCCAGGGATCCCCCCGACACGTTTAGCTCAAAGATTTTAAAATTAATAACCAAGCTATCACCATGTACTTTGTTTGTGTTATCCTGTTCAGTACCTATATGCCTATGGGTTAGGGGTCAGTGCTGTTACAATTACACTGAAACTCAGGGAGGGAGGTGCCTGAGTGGCTCAGCGGTTGAGCATCTGCCTTTGGCTCAGGGCATGATCCCAGGTACGGAATCGAGTCCTGCATCGGGCTCCCGTACCGGGAACCTGCTTCTCTCTCTGCCTGTGCCTCTGCCTCTCTCTGTGTGTCTCTCATGAATAAATAAATAAAATCTTAAAAAAAAAAAAAAAGAAAGAAACTCAGGGAGGTTAAGTAACCTGGCCAAGATTACACTGCTAGCAAGTGGTAGATGTAGGACCTGAGCCCAGCTCTGGTTGACCCCAGAGCCTTTAGCCTGTATACTCTATTTGCAGCCACACAGTCTCTGCATTGGTCTTCCCTGCAAGCAACAGAAACTGGCTGTGATGGAGTTAAGCAGGAAAGGCGTTTTTTTTAAATGTTGGATGGTTCACAGGATGATTGTGAGGGTGGAGCACCAAGTTCAATGCAAAGAAGCAGAAAAAAGGCTCTAGTTCCCCTTAGAACTAGTGGTTCTGATGAGAAAACTATGGGTGCCTTTGTCTTGGCCCTAGAGAAAGAAAGCTGCCTGTCGCTTGCTTCCTGTGCTACCAGTTCTCAATTCCAAGCCCATGTGCCTCATTCTGATGGGCATAGCCAGATCCCAGGCCTGGGCCCCAGCTGCAAGGGATGATGGGTAAGCCAGTGTCTAACAGATCCGTACCCTATGTTGGGAAGCTGTCCTGATGCCCACCAAAACTCATGAGGTGGAAATTCTCCAGACTTGTAAAGGGATTTAAATGTTGACATAATACCACTTTACCATTCTATTTCCTTATTTCCCTGTTAGATTCAAAAGTTTGGGCAGGTTGAATTTTAACTGGATTATTTTCTAAAGTTTTGAAATGTTTGGTTTTCCCTTTGGCCCTCTCTTATCTCTTTAGAAATTCTGTAGAAAGCAGTGGCATAGCAATTCCTGGCATCCATTACAGGGCATCTGATAGGCAGAATAATGGTTCCCCAAAGATGCCCACATCCTAATCCCTGGAATGTGGACTGTGTTACATCACATAGTCAAAGGGAATTGTAGATGTGGTTAAATTAAGTGTCTTGAAGAGGAGAGTGTCCTGAATTATCCAGGTGGCCCAATGTAATTACAAGGGCAACAGGAAAGCAGGGCTGTGAGAGAGAGGTGTGATGATGGGAGTAGAAGCAGAGATGCATTGCTGGTTTGGGGCCATGAGCCAAGGGATGCGGGCATCAAGGTAAGCTGAAAAAGGCCAGGAACTGAATTCTCCTCTAGAGCCGTCAGAAGCAATGCAGACTCTGTGGACCTCTTGCTCTGGCCCAGTGAAATCCATTTGGACTTCTGAGCTTGACAATTTTTTTTAAAAGATTTTTTTTATTTATTCATGAGAGACCCACAGAGAGAGACAGAGATGTAAGCAGAGGGAGAAGCAGGCTCCCTGCAGGGAGCCCGATGCAAGACTCAATCCTAGGATCCCAGGATCATGCCCTCGGCAAAGGCAAATGCTCAACCACTGAGCCACGCAAGTGCCCCTGACCATCACAATTTTAAGATAATATATTTGTGGGGTTTTGCCACTAAGTTGTAATTTGTTATAGTAAAAATATAGGATACAAATTAAAATGCCTGCAAGGTCCAAATGTGCCACAAATGAGTAAAGTCAGCTATGGGTAAGACATTTTTATGAAGCATGTGGTCCTTTGAGTCTATCTTTTGTTTTCCCAGTTTTGATAGAGACATGAATGCAAAATAGTTAAATTTCCTCTCATTTTTTTTTAAAAGTAATCATTACACCCAACACGGGACTCAAACTCATGACCTCAAGATCAAGAGTCACATGCTCTATCAGTTGAGCTAGCCAGCTGCCCTGATTTTCCTCCTAATTTTATTTGTGAGAAAACCAATAGTAGAAGCAGGGTGATAAATGGCAACTTACATGAAATTTTATGGCCGGGAGAGAGTAGAGGGTGGTAGGAACTGTGGTGAATTGGAGAGTGAATAAACCGCTGAATATGAATAAGCTGGAGCCAATTGTTACCTTGTAGAATTTGGATCTGATATTTCCAGTGTTTCTAATCTAATACATTTTTTGTCATTGTCTTACAAATGAACAATTCAAACAAAATATCTCTTCAGACAGTGGCTTGCTGTCCTTAGCTGTAGAACAATCTCATTTCTCACCTGTTTTTGTCACCACCTTAGATCTATTTTCCAATCTATGGATGGTGGTTCTTGTTTTTTTTTTTTTTTCCTCTTTGGTTTTGCAATCTTTCGTGCATGGAGCAGCAGCCATTCTGCTCTTGCTTCCATCCTTGCTCCATTCCCACCTCGACACACATGATTGCATCATGAGGATAATTTGAATTTATCTGCTCTCTCTCTCTTTTTAAAGCACCTTACAAAGCTTAAGCAGGAAGTCTTGGAAAAGCCACATTTTCAAAGAGATGCACTGCTTAAACCATTCTCCACACTTCTTACACTCTTTCTTTGCCAGGGTGATATTTAAGATCTATAAGTCATCAATGAGTAGAGAAATATTTATTGAGCATCTGGGAGGGTTAAGACTATGTTGGATGGTTGAGAGGACTACCAAAGATAGAAGATACGGTCCTGGGTGAACATGCTGCTCATATTGAGGGGACAGTGTGTGTTAGGGATGGCTGCCAAATACTTCTGGAGGAGTTGAGATGCAACGTGAATCTCCATGCCAGCAAGATATTTACTCAGACAGTTGAGCAAATCTGGTATTTACATCCCATCTGCATTCTTTGGGTTGTGTTTTCCCTACAGGGTCGGTACACACTGTGTACAGGACTCTGGGAACCCAGAGCATTCTCCAGTTGTGGCCAAATCACCACCCACACCTGTGCACTGGTACTAAACTGACAGGTGAGCCCAACTCTCTGTGGTTACGGGAGTGGCCAGGTGAACACAATGTGTTTCTGGTGCCTTAGCTCCCGATGACGGTGGGAGGACTCCAAGACGATAAAACTCTGCTGAGTGGAAGAGCATTGGACAGTGTCTATGTTTTGAGTTTCAATATTCTGCCCAATTCTCATGGTGCCTGGATCCATGCTATACACAGAGTGGACCTGGGGTTAATGTTAGATGAAAATAATTGTTATTAGAGTGAAAATGTATTGAGCACTTACTTCATGTCAGGCAGTATGCCAAGTTCTTTATATTGATTATCTTATTTTATCCTCACAACTACTGACATTGTCATTATTATGATCCCACATTTTAGAAACAAGAAAAAATGAGGGTCAAGGTCACACTTCTGCTTAGTGACAGAGTGAAAATTTGAACCCAGGAGTTCATTCATCTTATATCTGCCACTTGAGTGAAAACTCAAATTTAAGCCTATGGCATAAGATTTCAAGGACTCCTATTGTGGTTTTTGAAAACATACATGCCTTAATTTTTTCAATCAATATACTCCTGAAAAATTAAATAGAAAACAATGAATAGAAACATTTTAAGGGCATGGGACATGCACATCTACAGCATTGAGCATGTGCTTTGCACATAGAAGACCTGAAACAAATATTTGTCAAATGAATGGATGAATGAATGAAACAATTGTGGAAGGTGATTTGAATTTTAAATGTACTAAAGCAAGTGTTTGAAGGGACCTGCAGGGTTATCAAACAGAGTATCTAGGTTGATCCAGTTTATTTAAAGTTACTTATAAAAGGGGCGCCTGGGTGGCTCGATCAGTTAAACATCAGACTCTTGATTTTGGCTGAGGTCTTGATCTCAAGGTCCTGGAATGGAGCCCTGAGTAAGGCTCTGCACTTAACAAGGGACCTGAGATTCTCTCCCACTGGCTGCCCTGTCTCCCTGCTTGCATATGCACATGTCTCTCTCTCTCTCTCATATAAATAAATAAATAAATAAATAAATAAATAAATAATCTTTTTAAAAAGTTACCTATAAACGGGCATTGATACATAGAAATTTGATTGGAGGGATGTTTCTTTTTTTTTTATTTATTTATGATAGTCACAGAGAGAGAGAGAGAGGCAGAGACACAGGCAGAGGGAGAAGCAGGCTCCATGCACCGAGAGCCCGACGTGGGATTCGATCCCGGGTCTCCAGGATCGCGCCCTGGGCCAAAGGCAGGCGCTAACCCGCTGCGCCACCCAGGGATCCCTGGAGGGATGTTTCAAAAATGGACTTTTACTTTCTTCTTATAGTTTTGTGTATTGTTGAGCATTTAAAAATTGAGGATGGGTACCACTTAACATAGAGCCTCATGAAGAAGGATTTGGTGTAGTTGATTTGGGATACAATCCCAGGAAGACAAGCAAAGGAGAGAGGAGATGGGGTGGGAGAAACCCTTGTCAGGATGTATAAAGGCTACAGGGTGGGGAATGGGGGCTCCTTGTGTTGGGACTTGTCCAAAAGCCGAGAGACTGGATGTAGCAGTAATCCATTAGCTCCCAGTCCTCACTGGCACAAACATCCCTACCTTTGCAGGCTCTACATTTGAGGGCTCAGTGGGACCCTGAAGCATCAGAAAAAGCTCTGCAGAGTTGTCCTGAGTTGGGGTGAGAGTGTTGGGCTTTTATAGGATAGCATCCACCAGTTCCTGGATGCTGGATTCTACAGGAGGGCTTCTAGCAGAGGCCTGCCAACTGCGGTAATGAGAATCTGGGCAGCACAGTATAGTGCCTACTGTATGTGGCTTCTAGCAAACTTGCCTTTGAACATCGAGACCAATCGATAAAATTGACAAAATCAAACCCAGGGAAAAAAGCAGAACATAATTCAACAACTCTCTCTCCTTACTGTGGCAGACCAGACTGAAGATACACAAGGGATAGGACAAGGTTATTTTCTCATATCAAGTGAAGACTTTGGACTACATCAGGAATTACAAACTGGGTGGCTCATGGGTCAAATCTGTCTGCAAAGTCTGTTTTATTTGCATGAAGAGTTTTTCAAATCCAGATTTCTGGCTTCTCTTGAAAATTTGGAAGAACTGGCACATTGGGCCCACATCGTTTTGTGGCAAGTACCAGCTAGGGTGGAATAGTAGGTGCCCCTTTTAGTCCCTGTCCCCTCCCGCCTGCCTCACTCATTCATGCTACTGCCTGAGCCCTGTAACCATCTGTAAGGTTCCACCTAGCTCTGATGAGCTGTGAGTCCTTGTGAATAGTCTCACATAGTGCTGAAATATGTATTTGACTTCCCAATAGCATAATGACAGCTAGAAACCTTTGACTTCCTAGTTAAAGTTGCATATCCTCCTGGATATTCTCTTTGGGCAAGTCAGACCACATCTTTGTAGGCTAGCTTTCTGGTTTTGCAGGTGAGGATCTCAGTGACTCTCATCTTGACTATGAGCTAGTTGCAAAATGCTTTTGGTATTTGTGGTAGGGGCTATGTGGGATTTTCTAGCCACTAGAATATTATTAAAGCCTTAGTACTTCCCATACCTGCCTGGATCTCAGGATTACTTGGACTGTTTGTAAAAATACAAATATTCAGTTTCTTCCAGGCCTTTCTGATTCAGTAGGTCTCAGCCCGGTAGGTGGGGCCTAGGACTCTTTATATTTTTATTTTCTAAATTAAAAAAAATTAAATTTGAGTATAATTGACACACAATGTTATACTAGTTTCAGGTGTACTACATAGCACTTCAACTTCTCTATATGTTGTACTCTACTAAGTGTATTTACCAACTCTCACTGTATAATGTTATTACAATGTCATTGACTATATTCCTTACATTGTACCTTTTATTCCTGTGACTTACTCATTCTGTAACTGGAAGCCTGTATCTCCCATTCTCATTCCCCCATTTTGCCCATTTCCCCACTACCCTTCCCTCTGGCAACCATCAATTTGTTTTCTGTATTCATAGATTCTTTTTTATGAATATTTTATTTACTCATGAGAGACACAGATAGAGAGGCAGAAACATAAGCAGAGGGAGAAGCAGGCTCCCTGCAGGGAGCCCGATGTAGGACTAGATCCCAGGACCCTAAGATCATGCCCTGAGCTGAAGGCAGACACTCAACCACTGAGCCACCCAGGCATCCCTGTATTTACAGATTCTGATTCTGCTTTCATTTTTTATCCATGTATTTTGTTTTTTAGATTTCACTGTTAAGTGAAATTGTATGGTATTTGTCTTTCTCAGTCTGACTTATTTCACTTAGCATAATACCCTCTAGGTCTGTCCATGCTGTTGGAAATGGCAAGATCTCACCTTCTTTATGGCTGCCTAGTATTCCATTGTGTATTTGTACTATATTTTTCATATCCACTTGTCTATTGATAGATACTTAGGTTGCTTCCATGTCTTTGTTGTTGTAAATAATGTTGTGGTAAACTTAGGTGTGCATATATCTTTTCAAATTAGTGGTTTCATTGTCTTTGGGTAAATATCCAGTAGTAGAATTACTGGATTATATGATAGTTCTATTTTTAACTTTTTGAGGAAACTCCATGCTGTTTTCCACACTGGCTGTACCAATTTTCATTCCCAGTGCCCAGGAGTTCCTTTTTCTCCACATTGTGGCCAATGCTTTTTCTTCTCCTTTTGAACAGGTGTAAGATGATACCACATTGTGGTTTTCATTTTTATTTCCATGATGATTAGTGATGTGGAGCATCTTTCCATGTGTCTGTTGTCCTTCTATATGTCTTCTCTACCCTTTTCAGTAGAATTATTTAGGGGGTTTTGTTTTTGAGATGTGTACATTCTTTTTATATTTTGGATATTAACTCATCAAATTTATCACTCACAAATATCTTCTGCCATTTGGTATGTTGTCTTTTGATTTTGTTGATGATTTTCTTTGCTGTACAAAAGATTTTTATTTTGATGTGGTCCTTATAGTTTATCTTTTCTGTTGTTTCCCTTGCCTTAGGAGACAAATCTAGAAAAATATTGCCATGGCTGATGTCAGAGAAATTGCTGCCTATGTTCTAGGATATTAAAACTCTTTCTTTTTAATTGGTTTTTCAAGGGACCTGGGTGTACAATCAGATGTGGGAATCATAGTGTCTCCTATTTGCTATTTGTACTTAGTGCTTGGTTCATGTATTATAACTTTCCGAGCTCCCAGTGTGGAGGGATCCTTTCTTATTTATCTTTTTAATCTGTTCCCATCCTTTAGTACTAACACCTAGCACAGTGTTCTTCAAGTCTTATGCACTCAATGAATATCTTGTGAATGAATGATTAATGATTGAATGAATGAATGAATGAATGAACATTTCCCATTAGCTTTCTTCTTCAGGAGTTGAAGAGCACAAACCTCCAAAGCACATGTTCAAAATCATTCAATTCAGAGAATTTATTTTATAAATATGGTGTCAAATAAACCAGAGAGGGGAAGAGTCCTAGCTTTATCTTGGGAGTTTTTTTTGCCTTGGGGATGTTAAGAAATAAATGATTCCTTCTAAAAAGAACTTGGGCTTTTCATCAAAAGATAGATTATTCACCCACACAACATGGTGCATGTGAGTTATTTGTACAATATTTCAAAAACAGCAAATTGACTCAATAGAAAAGGAAACTTTCTAAATTATGCTGAAATTTTGCCTTGAAATATAAACCTTGAAAGAATAAGACCAGGAGCTTCTTTCATACTGGGAGATAGATGCAGTGATACAAATTTAATTTATTGTGTTATGGTTTATTTATCAGGCACTCTGCTTCCAAAAAGTTCAAAAAACCTGTGTCTGCGGAAAGAAGGCATGGCAAGTCCCCCACTTGGTTTGTATCTTGAAGGGGGACAATCTAGAAAATTTTGACTCTGAGAAAATCTTGGAGCTTGTTTGGCTATTTACATAGTCTGTGCTTCCAAGAGGCCCTTTGTCTTCTTTCTAATTTCTGGGGTTGCAGTCCTTCCAGAGGAGGCTTGAGGATTCCAAAAAGCTGCAAATGAGTGAGATAGAGAATCTGATTGGCCTGGACTTGATTGGCTGTGGTCTACAAGGTTCCAACCAGCAGCTTTAGGCAAGTTTGGCATTTTATCTAGGATGCTGGGGATTACAAATAATTTTTTTTCTCAGGTTCTCAAGAGTCTCTGTTAGGTGAATGCTATCTGAGTTTTTGGGCACCACTAACCATTTCTATCTTGAACTCAATTAGAATAAGTTTGTGAAATCTGTGCTTTGTATCACTGGCACCTGTACTTTGTTTTTCATTTTCTTCTTAAAAAACAAACACATGATAAGGTTATAATGTAATAAACTATTCAAATTAACATTGCACAGACAAAGAAAGCAATGGTGCTGAAAGTCAACCATTGGCAGGTTTGCTGTAGGGCCGTGCAATAACTTGAAATATTCACTATCAGCTGAAAGTCAAAAGGCTATGGTATGAAAGGTGTGTGGGAATGTCAGTGTTTAAAAATACACACTTCACAAAAGATACATTCACTGAAAGGTACTATAGGCTGGTTGGAGTAGAAACATCAGCATTGGCCTAGTTTTTGTCTGTGAGGTTTGGAATTGTGGCCACCAGGCCCTAGCCATCTTCTGCCCTGATTCCTATGTGTGTGTTAATTAATAGTGTTATGACAAGTATTGCTACTGCTACTTCTACCATTATTATCATTATACTCCTGGTTGTAATATTGCTGGCCCAGGCCATTCCATGAAGACAACTTGAGTAAGCCTGAGATTTGTCTTGGGCATAAGACTCCAGAACTATGACTAAGATTTGGACAAAGCCATGAGAGATTTGATCAGATATTCATTTAATACCTGTGAAGTCTGTGACCCTACCTGACAAGGATATTCAAAGAAGGCAAGATTCCATCCAGTCCAACGTCTGTACAAATAACCAAGACTTGAAAATATATTTTTTAAAAACTTATTTATTTACTCATGAGAGATACAGGGAGAAGCAGAGACAAAGGCAGAGGGAGAAGTAGACTCCCTGTGGGGAGCCCAATACAGGACTCGATCTTGGTACCCCAAGATCACACCCTGAGCCAAAGGCAGATGCTCAACCACTGAGTCACCCAGGCATCCCAAAGACTTAAAAATCTTAAGAACCAGAGAGGAGCATATGGGGGTTATACTAGAGTAGTAGTTGCAGACTTCTTGAGAAGTGGGCAATGCATTACTTCAGTTTCAGGCTTTTAGGGTGAGAACTCTCCATTTTGAGGGCAGTGATACAGAACTCTTAATAGGGCTCAAGGTGTCTCAGGGTGGTGGAGAAGAATTCAGTTGTTCTTGGCCAGGGAGCTCTCTAGTCACTAAGAAACCTTACCCTGCTAAGGAGGTGTTCCCAAAAATGTCAGGAAAGAGACCTCAAAACAGTTTTAGATGACAGATGATTTCTCTGCTGGATATGCATCTTTTGAACATTGAAAGGATTTCAGAATTAATTATAGAACTGTTTGAGAGAATCAAACCCATTCTGTTTTGGCTGTAAAAAATCTGGGACATTTTCATATTTTAAGCATTGTTAAGATGATCAAATAGTGATTTTTCTGCCCAAAAGTAGCAGTATAGTAGTAGCAGTATAGCAGCATAGGAAATCTGATACCATGATGTTCAAGGTTTTCAGCTTATCATTGTCACCACTGCATTGGCTGTCACTGAGAGATACTTACTAAAGACATACTTGGGGATCCCTGGGTGGCACAGCGGTTTGGCGCCTGCCTTTGGCCCAGGGCGCGATCCTGGAGACCTGGGATCGAATCCCACATCGGGCTTCCGGTGCATGGAGCCTGCTTCTCCCTCTGCCTGTGTCTCTGCCTCTCTCTCTCTCTCTCTGACTATCATAAATAAATTAAAAAAAAAATTTTTTAAAAAAAATAAAGACATACTTGAAAAATAAGCTAATCAGCTCTGAACTCTTTCCTTGAAATCTAGCAGTCCACTGAGTTGGTGAAAAAAAATTTTTTTGTATATATATATATATATATATATTTTTTTTTTTTTTTTTACAGAAAGTGATGATATGGCTTAATACTAGAAGCTCACTTTAAGCAAGTTAACTGTCCAGGTAACATTTCAAAGAAATCAAGTAGAGATACACTATAGAACACACTGAAAGTTTTCTAATTGGTTTTTATTCAGCAAAGGCATTCTCTGACCATTGAAATCAACCTAGAACTCATACCCTCTTCTCAGCAAATTGCCAAATCACATTAAAACATATTGATATTTTGATGTGTGTCAAGCAGAAGCTTGCTAAAGAAACTCCAAAAAAGTGAGCTAATCTCTTGGCTTCAGGAGATGTCCACAAGTCTCTATCATTCTACTCTGTATCCTAGAAAGCTGCTGAATGGTAAAAAATTGAGATGTGATGACAAAATGAATTAAAACACTTTTCATTTGGATTTTTGGACTTTTTATAATTTAGAGCAAGAGTTAATCAATCTTTTCATTTCAGGTTTGGGTAGACTAAGCATTGTACATTCAAGAAGACACTAATCAAGCTGATCGTTATCTTTCATTTCATTAGCCATCCACATTTACTGGTCCTAGAAATGTGCTAAGCACCTTGGGAAATTAGAAAAGAAAATGGCGGTCTTATCCTCAAGTGTAAGTGAATGGAATTGTCTCTGGGTTTTTGTTGCAGACTTCGGCCGTCTTGGGCTCCTGAATTGTAAATTATTGGGAAGGAGGACCTTTTCTTCTATCTCCACCAGCATTTATCCTGTGCTCCGTAGAACACTTCTTCCCCCAGGGCAGTCCAGCTATCCATTTTTTTCCTGATTGTGGGATAGGAGCAGAGGTTTCTCCCCATTTTGCTGTTAGCAAAAGTGAAGCTAAGTAAATTATAAAGTCACTTCAGATAAATTCATCTGACTCAGAAATCTTAAGATTTTGCTGCAAGTAACAGAAGGAAAAGGGTTATAGATGACAAATGCAGGGTTTGTTCAATATTGGGTACTCTATTGTCATAAGCTATGCTTCCCAAAAGAGTATTGACAGGTGCAGAGTGATGTCTTCATGCAATTATAAAAAAGGGAAAAGTTACAGAAATCAGTGAGCCTGCACATCTCTCCCATGATGAAAGAGAATCCCCTGAATTTTCAAAGAGAGTTTTAGAAAGTCATGTATGTACTATCTTGAAAGCTGTAGTAGACGAAAAAACCCAATCCCCTCAGACAATAGACATATTTCGTGGAATTCTTGAGAGGGATGTAGTAATTTTATAACTGAGAAAACAAACGTAAATATTTAAGGAATGATAAGCTCTCCCAGTGGAAATCTCTTTCCCTTCCCTACGCGGTATGCAATTGCCTGCAGGCGTTTCTAGTCAAAGATGCCACCTGCATCTCTCACCCAGTGAATATTCAGGAAGACTCTCAGTACTTCTGCTAATTTATGTCTGTGTGATTAAGATTTATCGGAAAATTGTGCATTATCAAGATCAATAACAGGGGACTTTGGAACAGTAGCAGATATGCAGCAATTCCTCCGGTGGGATGGATGTGCAACTTGAAGAGAAGACACATCCCTCTGTCAATTAGGTTTTAGGTTTCATGGCCTGAGAAAATAATGAAATCAGTCAGGTATTTAGCAAGGGGGAGTAAGATACAATAAAATCTCTCATAATGAATTTAGTTCACTTGGAAAGCAAAGGGTAGAGGCCAAGAGAGAATGGTTGTATAGTTCAGATTGCTCCAAGATATTATAAATGGGCTTACTGACTGTGTCTCACAACAGCTATTGAGAATGTTTCCTTCTAATTGTACCATAACCAAGGTCTTAAACAATAATTGGGAGCAGGATTTGGATGAAAAAGGAAAAAAAGCCCACCTATATATTTACAGTAATTTTTCAGGACATATTTTTGGTCCTTTATTTCTTATTTTGGGCTTCTCTTGTTTTTTGAGAAAACCTGCATGTATCTCTAACTGGAAAAAAGAGTAAAGGATAACTTGAAAAATGTTTGTTTTCATTCCTTCACACTTGAATCTGCTCTGCCTTTGAGACATTTATGAGATGGAAGAAAAATCCTTTATACAGGACCCAGACTAGATGCTGCTCCCCACTTCCCCATAGCCTTCTTTTTACCCCAAACTCAACCACCTCCCACCACCAACTTGCCTTGGTGTCTTGATGTTGATCCTGAAGTGTTGCCATGACTTGACCTGTGGAGTGCATCCTTTTCCTGGAGTGCTATTAAAGAAGGACTGGGGTAATGCTGGAAGGGGCCCCAGAGAGTCCAGCTTCCCATAAAAGCTCTGCCCAGGAGCCCTAACTATTGTTTTTTGGTGCATCCAATTGCTATCTGAAGCACAAAAGTAGTTTTGAGTTCAGAGAGTCTTGAGGTATGTTTACATCTAACAGTTCTGTTAGCACAGTTTCCAGGCCAGAGGCTCAAGATCAGCATTTTAGCACCATGAATGGATATAGTCAGCAAATAACCACCTGTGTTTCCAGGCAGATCCAAAGAGAATTTGGGGAGTTGCTGTTGGGGGGATCAGCAATGGTGGCAGCCATTAGATTGGGCTGGTGCACATTCTTTTTAGCCCAAAAGGCCAAAGAGAGGCTGGTAAGACTCCCTTTCCTTAATAAAAGGGAATATTAAGACTAGAGGTGAAACAGAGAATTGCAAACAGGATCCAAGGAATTGCAATGCTGCAAAAAGGCCAAGTTCCCCATTATTGTACATATGGAGGCAGCATGTAAGGTATCGATGTAGCTAACTTGTTCTCTGGGTCACTTGAAAAGTTTTGTCTGGGGCTAATGAAACTGGACTAAACCTAAGTAATAGGTCTCCAAGGTCTTGCCCCAGCAGTGTTTTTGAGCCAACTTGCACTGACCTGGGGAGACCCAATTTTGTACATATCTTTCCAACTGTGTGTTCAGTGATATCGTGTTGGTAGCTGGAGATGGGCCACGAAGGGAGTATTTACACCATGAAAGCTGTAAAAATGTACAAGTCCAAGTTTTTACCTGTACACAGTTGTCTTGAACTCTTCCATTTTGAATGATTGGTCTAGTTTAGACTGAGGAATTCACTTTCCCTAGAGTAGATCTGCCTTTTGCCTCATAATCCTTGCCACTCACCTCTACTCTGGTGCCACTGCTATCCTGCTTGCCTCTGCTTAAAGCTCTTTCTCCCTTCATGTTTCTTCTAGCACTTTCTATATGCAGCACTGTGGACATTTGCAACCCTTACCTTGCTTGGGTTTGTTGTCATTGCTGTTTTATTGTATTCCCTGTATCTCCAACTAGGAGGTGAGGGTGTGGAGAGTGGGTACTGTTTGAGCATCAGCGATAATGGTAATAATGACAGACAGGGGTGGCCCAATAGGGGCTTGAACAGAAGGGAAAGTGACTTCAAAGGCATATTAAGATAAAGTCTCAGAGTAACACTCATTCAATACAAATGGCACAAGAGAGAATAATCTGTGGGTCTCATTCTGAAGATATTCAAATGTTTTCATAATGTGCCTTCCTTATGAGGCTTGCTTAGTGATTTTTTAAATCATCACTGTTGGTTCCCAGTCTGAACTGCTCAAGAAGTAGCCTTCTCTCTGGCTACGAGAGGAAATTATGCAACCCCAGGAGATGCTTGCTGCATATCTCAAGAGATCCTTCAAGAGAGTTCTGGAATGGAAAGGAGGAGGGAGTAAGAGCTAACTCTAACAACTTCTGCTGTTTACTTGCCATGGGTCCTTTAGCAGGAGGTTTTCCTTTTGTTTTCTCATACATTACTGTCTTCTCTACTCCTTACTTTTACAGGCACTTGGGGCTTTTCTCCCATGTCCAAAGAGTCCCAGCAGGGCTCTGGCTCTCCATCTTCTGATTTCAGCATCCATGATCTTATATATTTGAAGGTCTTTCTACTGAAGGGATCCCAGATAAAGGTGACTTGTCAGAGGGGATCACCCAGCTGGTTTATAGAAGAAACTTCAAAGTAGTTGTAGGGACTTGAGCCTCCAGTGGAGGAGGTTCGGGCAACTACCAGGTGGGCACCATCCCCTTTGAGTTACAACAGGATACGGTGTCAGAGTCTGGCTTTTCTGGCGAATGTAGGTTTGCTTTTCTTTGTGAAGGTGAGCTGTCTTGATGTTGTATGTGTGTCTGTGTGGGTGGGGGTGGAGGAGATGTGCCAGAGAAGAGAGGTGAGTACAGGCTCTGCTGTCACCTTGGGACTGCGAGTCTCTGCTCACAAAGGCACTGGAAGAGGTTGCTGCTTTTGTTCTGCTTTCCAGTCATACTGGCCCGGCTAACCTATCCACTAATTTTACTAATATGTGGAAGACTCTTTGAAGACAAAAAGATGAGGGAGGGTGTGGGGCTTTGGGAATAGTAATGATGAAAAGGTGAAGACAAAGGAACAGCTTTATTTTCTTTCCCTGGAGGAGCCTTTCTGTCCTCCTGGAACATACATTGGTGTCCTACACATAAGGTATTGGGATTTTTTAAGCAAAATACTGTCTGTTGAGCAATGTAAATGCCATTCCACATCACCATTTCAAACATATCGGTAAATGACATTGCTCACCAATGCTCCTCTGCAAGTGGAGTTTACTTTGAAAATACTCAAAGAAGAGGATGAGAGGATAGTTGACATACGGGTTATAAACAGAAACATTTTCATTTGTTATTAATATTTAATTAGCTTTCCCCACCTCCACTAAATAGACACTGAAAAAATAGTAAAAGAATACTAGAGGAAGGGATGCTAAACTATTAGCCTACTCAGAGTACCCACATGTTTTGATCTGGGCTTGTGAATGAATGAGAGAATGAATGATGACTTGGAATAAACATCACTGTTGTCAGCTGTTCCAGCACCAAACCTAGAGGGGAAAAAACCTCTAGTCTTTGAATTAAGATGGTAAGATCATTTAGATGTGTGTGGAGGGAAGGAGAAATAGACCTGTATGTCAAAATGATTGCTCCACTCTTTTAAAAAAACTTGGAAACTCTGTTTACTTTTAATTTGACTTGGCCCATTACATCTACCTGGGCTCATATTACTTACCTACTTTTCTTTCTCCTTTCTTTCTTTCTTACTTACTTTCTTTCTTTTTTAATTTGAGAGAGACAGAGGGAGACAGAGCAGATAGGGAGAGGGGCAGAGGGAGAGAATCTTCAAGCAGACTCCCCGCTGAGCACAGAGCCCCACTCAGGGCTTGACCCCACAACCCACAACAAGATCATGATGTGAGCTGAAACCAAGAGTCAAAATCCCCACCAACTGAGCCACCCACGTGCTCCCCTACCTACTTTTAAGTGCCTTGAAATCAACATTTGGAGGAACTTAATTCTTCACAAACACAGATTCTCTACCCGAACTGTCACTTTTGTCTTTAGGTGAAAGTAAATGCTATTTCAGGTGATCACAGTCCTAAGAAAATGATTAAGGTCTGCTGTCTCTTTATTCAAGCATCTGGCTCCTTAACACCATAAATTAAAGCAAGCCTTGAAGCACAGGTTATGATAAACACAAGGATTTTTGACATCAGGACAAACAACCCTGTTCCTACATGTTCCACATAATTGGACAGCAGACAATGCTTCTTTTCTTCCTTATGATCCTCTGTATTGCTGTGGAAATCTGAGCAAAATTGTGATAGTTCCTATGATTGTGCACTTAACATTCCAGCACAGCAAGGATGAAGAAAGAGTAGCAAGCTCTTTGTGGTTTTCACAAAATCTAGTAAAACTTGGGCTAGATGGTGGCCAGTTTTGGCCATTGATACCAGGTACTAAGATGTTCAGTTTTTGAAAAACACACTTACCAGTGAACTTCTTACAATTTTTTTTTTAAAGATTTTATTTATTCTTGAGAGACAGAAGGGGGTGGGGGGTGCAGAGACACAGGCAGAGGGAGAAGCAGGCTCTGTGCAGGGAGCCTGATGTGGGACTCGATCCCGGGACTCCAGGATTACACCCTGGGCCAAAGGCAGGTGCTAAATCACTGAGCCACCCACCCGGGCTGCCCAACCTCTGACAAATTTTAAGTAACTGTTTCATCTGTATTTGTTGCAAATGCTCTTTGTGATCCATTATGTGTGGTGTTCTAACCAGACAGCCTACTGCTCATAAGAAGAGGCTAGAAGGCAAAGGCACAAACTGTGGTTTGACTGGCTGTTTCTCCCTACCCTACACCTAAAGCTCTATCCAGGACTAACTACGTAATTTGTGGGGCTCATTGCAAAATGAAAAGGCAGGGTCCCTTGCAGAAAATTTATTAAGAATTTTAAAGCAGTAGCAGCAAAGCAGTAAATCAAGTATAGAACCCTTTATTTATTTACTTTTTAAAGATTTTATTTATTCATGCGAGACACAGAGAGGCAGAGACATAGGCAGAGGAAGAAGCAGGCTCATTCTGGGGAGCCTGATGCGGGACTCAATCCCAGGACCCTGGGATCAATCACACTCTGAGCCGAAGGCGGATGTTCAATCACTGAGCCACCCAGGTTGCCCCGCTTGGGACACTTTTAAGACCCTTCATTATTTCACTTTTAAGCAAGGGGCTCTGTGTGACTCATAGGTCACAGGCCCATGAAGCTGGCCCTGGCTCTGCCTTTCCTAAATAAGTAGATGGGATAGGAAGGGAAGGACCCTGATTCTTTCCAACACAGTTGACAGTATGTGCCAAATGCTTGCAAGGAAGAGGTGATGCTCCACTGAGGGCCCAGGGATCCTCTCCTCCTGCCCTTGGTGAATAGGAGACAGAAGGCCAAGTGAAATGACTAGGACAACTTTGAGATGCTTCTGATCCTCCACATGTATAAATTTGGAAGCCTTTATTGTGAAGAGACTCTACTTCTCAGATGCCACACTTTTCCTCATTACTCTTCACAAATTGAGAATCGTGGCTTTACCACTTAATAACAATTATGACTGGGGTATGACCCGTGGCTGGTCATCTTTGAGACTCAGTTTCCTTGTTTGTGAAACAGAGAGAATACTTCATGGGGTGTTTGTGAGGATTAAATTAAACACCAGATGTAAAGTGGTGCTCAGTAGAGTTCCGGGCACACGGTCAACTCTCAATAAATGGGGTTATTATCACTATTATTACGGTAACCCCTTGCTTTTGAAAAAATGTATGTAGGAGAGAAAAGCCCTCTTTGTGTACTACCCACTCAGGCCCCAGAGTGACAACTCGGTTGAAGGCTTATGCTACCCCAGTAGGCCTTCTCTGACTCTTTTTTCCCCCCCAGCTTCCTCCAGCTTAACTCTTTTCAAATGTAGAATCTTTTGAATATGATGAAAGTCCACACACTAACAAAGCCACTGCTGCCAGCAAGGTCACCCAAGGAGAGGCAGTCTTGTCCTCTGGGCATGCAGAACCACATGCATTTATTCAGATGCTCTGGAGGCTGGCTGGCTGAGCCGAGCCCCAGCATAGATTCCCTCCTATGGCCTCTTTCCAAGCCAGGCTGGGGGAGTCTCTTAAACAACTGATTCAGCTTAGAGGGGGTGGTCCAGATCCATTTGAGACTTTGTTGGTGACATCAGACCTTTTCGCAGATCCTCTTCTGATCAGAGTGACTGGGAGGCACGAGCTGGCTCTTTCCAATGAAGGATGGAGTCCGTGTGGTCATTCCTCGTCTTGCCTCAGAGAATGGGAGTGGGCATGGAGTCACTGGCCTGAGTTGGGTGAGCAGTGGGCTGACTCATTTGAAATCTTTCCAACGTCCACACTTGCTCCTCAGGATTAAGAGAATCTCTTAGACCCGGTGAACCTCCCCTCCCCCACCCTGAGACTTCCCCTGCCTTGGGGCTTTTTGTGGGATCCGATTTCTCTGCCTCCAAAGCTTTCAGGATGCGATCCTTCTCAGTGGGAAAGAGTGCGTTATTTTGGCAGTGGGGTATGGTTTTAAATTATTTGCACCTTTGCTTTAGCCTTTTGGAGCAGATGGCTGAGCACAGATCTTTGGCCATAGTAGCTTTGCCAGGACAAAGAGGAGACTAGCATTTGTCAAGCACCTTCCGGGTTCCTGGCACTGTACTAGGGTTGCCATTATTTCTTCTCAGAAGGTGGAAATTATTATCTCAGTTTTCTGTCAGTGAAGGAACTCGGGCTGTTTCAGTGTGTTATCCAAACGCACATAGCTGGTAAGAGGTAGAAGCAGCACTGAAATCCAATTCTGACTTAACATTTCTCTCAGCAACTGTTTGTTGCCTCAGCAGACTGGCATCCTCAAATAGGAACATTCATCCTCATGGGTGGGGATGGGGCTGCCAAGGCAGACACATGTTCTGTATACACAGGTAGGGAGGAGCAAAGAAGGGCAGAGCACAGTAGGGTGCCTGCTCCAGAACATGGGCAGTATTAGGAGGGCACAGGAGTCCCCAGAAGGCTGTCTGCTGGCACTTGGCTCTCATTAGAAGACAGAGTGAACATGGGGCCCAGAGAACCTTGGGTACTGTCTAGATATATAGTTTCTGCCATGATTAGCTATAAGAAGAGAAGCAACTAAAAGTAATTATCAGGATAGAAATATCTGGAGACATGGTAGAAAGAGACCCATAGAATCCTATTGTACATGGACTCAGGGAAGATGTAAAAACCAGCTCTTTAAAAATGTGGATGAAGGTGCTGAGCCAGGTACCCCACTGACATTTCTGGCAACATTGCCTTTGAGGCATCCTAGTTAATGGGGCTGTGACTTCTAGGTAGAGATTTTTTGAACAGCTTGGCAGGGCAACAGGTAGGTGTCAATAGAAGACTTGGCCATGCCACCATGAAACAAGGTTCACTCTGCTTTAGAAGAAGGCTCCTACTGAGACCCACTCCAGACCCCTCCCATTAATGGGAGTGGTGGCCCCTGGCTCCTGATATCTCCTAGGGTGGGAGGGTCCGACTGGGAAACTGGGCTGCTGTTGGTGGAGGTCCCTAGCACTTAGCAGTTGGGAGCTATAAGCAACAGCCACTAATGCTTCCATTTTAGGTGTTCCATGATTATCCCAGGGTAGGGATAAGCTTGATAGAGGGTGGTAACATCAGTGGGACTTAAGGGTGCCAGATTTTATCCCTGACCTCCTTGATTATGACAGTCCCTCTATTATGCACACTCATAATACAAGGAAAATGGTATCACAGTTTGTTTTTTCACATTATTGGTATGATTCTTTGAGTGATGTATCTTCCAGTCAGTCTGTTTTTGCTCATCACTGACTCCCAGTGCTTAGTACATTGCCTGCCATGTACAGCAAGTGTTCAGATAAATATTTCTTGAGTGAATGAATTAGTGAAAAAAACTTTGGAAGTACTAGGAAGGAAGAAAGTGCTTCAGAAATAGTGTAGCGCTGCGTTTCTCAGTTCTGCTGATTAAATGCACGACATATACCATAATTATTGGAGTTCCAGATAAGAATCCAGAACATGCTATTTTTTGCAGTGTCATAGGAAGACAACCTTTGTTCCTCTTCACTGGCTGGTGATACACTTGCCTTTGAATGAAATGAGGCACGGGGGCAGTCAATATGCCCTTTTGCCCTGGCCCTGGACTTACCAGTTACAGGTCCCCCAGTGGAGGCATGAGAGTTTTCAGGAAAAGCCAAAAGAAATAAAATAGATCTTCCATCTCTGCTTGGGGATTCAAGATCAAGGCAAACTTTGGGAGGTTGAAAGCAGGAAGATTTGGGGGTTGTCTGTGTGGTCTGAAGACATCTAAAAGCCTAGCTTGACAAAAACACCCCTTTTTAATAGCCTAATTGGAGATTCACATATTTCTATGTTTAGAAACATAGAATTTAAGAGTTTGGCTTATGAAATGACTCTTAAGGAAGTATAACAGTATAAACATTTTCCTGGGTGAGGCAGGCATGGGCACCTTGGAAGCATGGAAGCATGAATTATTTTGATAAGCTAGCCAGTTCTTACTGAGCCAAAGTCTTTCAAGGGCCAGAAGGAAAGTGATAGGCAAGATGGCAAGGAAATTGTAGCGTGGGGAGTTTGGAGGCTGGTGGGAGTTGGGGAGAGAGGTTTTGAGGAGGATGGTCTCATGGAGCATTCTTGTGGGGTCAAGTAGGCACTTGCAGAGAAATATTGCCAGGGTCCAGGCAAATATGTGGGTATACTCAAACTGGATAGTTTAATAAAGAAGCTATTAGAAATGTGTGATCAAGGAATAGGTAAATCAAACCAGAGACAGAATAGTACCTTGGGACAAGCACTAATAAGGAGCCAGCTGGAGTTGCTGCCCTGATGGAGCAAGGGGAAGGGGAGAGAGCAGTTATTAGACCCTGAAAAGGTAGGTGTAGGAGAGACCCCTTATAAACTGTCATGGATTAAATGGGATTAAAGTCTAAAATTCTTTGATAACATCCTTATATCAGGAGGTGGGGGGGGGGTTCTGTGTTCTCTCCTCTTGAATCCGGGGGGCCTCTGTGACTGCTTTGATCAAGAACACACAGCAGAAGTGATATTGTGCCAGTTTCTAGGCCCAGGCCTTCAGAGATTGGTAGCTTCCATTTCTGTTCTCTTGGACCACTCACTTTGCTGGGAGGAAGTCTAACAGCTCCCAGGAGAGGCCCACCTGGAGAACTGAAGGTCATTGGGATGAACCCAATGAGACCCAGAGGACAAGAAATCTGTCGATGTTGTCCTTATAGGTCAGAACCCTGGGAGAAGATTGACAGGAGGGAGGGACAAATGGAAGATATCCAGCACAAGCACCAGGCAACTTAATGTTAATATCATGGTGTTGATCCCATTTGATAAAACTCAACTGTCCAACACAACAGAACACAAATCTTTTTTTTTTTTTTTAAACAGAACACAAATCTTAAAAGACAAAGACAAGTGTCAATTTTGGAACGTAGCCAGGTATATGATCAATAAGCCAGAAAGGAGAAAAGTTTGCTTATAGACTTTAGGCTCGAAAATGTGGCAACACCCTATAAATGCTGGCCCTCCAGGACCAGGAAAGGCTGGGGCTGAGCTACTCCTTCTGTAATTTCCTAACTGACCACCTGAGGGGAGCCCTGGAGAACCAATGGAGGAATTGGATTTGCCTTTATATCCCATAAAATAAGTATTTGGGCTTCCAGAGAAATTGGAATCATCTCTAAGGAAGAGAGAGCTGCCTTCCTAGGGCTGGAAGCCTCAGATAGGCATGGGTGACCTGGGTCTAATCAAGACTGGTATTACCTTGCTAGTCAGAGGCAGTTTGCAGAGAGGGAGGAGTCTTTTCAGAGATGCCTTTAGGAGTGGGGGAGGGCTACTCCCTGGGCTTCAGGGCCAGTTCCCTGACCAGAGTGATGCTAGCCAATGTCTAGGAGGAAATTTGCAAAACCAAAAGAACAGAAGCTTTGGAAAATTGCTCTGAGAGGGAGGTGGTGGAATGTGATGATTAGAGCTGGGGTTCAAGAGTCTAGCTACCTCGAATCAAATTCTGACTCTGCCTCTTGCTAGCTGTGTAATGGTTTAACTCTTCTATGACTCAGTTTTCTCATCAGTAAGATGGAAACACTAGTGCATATGATGTGCAGCTTCTGTGAAGGATAAGTGAGCTTGTGCCACACACTCAGGGAAACACTAGGATGAAGTGGTATTTTAAGGGCACAGGCCAGGCAGTCAGATTTGAATCTGGACTCCACCGCAGACCATATGCATGAAGTGGGTCAAGTTATTGGATTTCTCTGTCGTGGTGTCCTGTTTTATGGGGGTAATAACAGCACCTCCTTTATTTGGCTGTCATGAAGACTAATGAGTTAATCTAGGTGAAGGGTTTAGAGTGGGTGGTGGCTGCGCTCAGCGAGCAATCCCTTAGCTGTGGTGACCAGGACGCCAGCTCCATCCCAATGTGGGTGAACTCTTGGGGCCTACAGTAACCCAGCAATAATATTTGCATTCTGCTGGAAGCACACACTAGAAGGAGAAATCCATGAGCTCTGTGCAGATTTATCAGGAGATCCCTACAGCCCTGCCTCTGGGCGGCTGGCTCTGTGGGTAGAGTTGAGCTGCCTGTTCCCTCCGGTTGTGGTCACACTGGCTTCTTTGTTTTATTCTTTTCTCTGTTCTAGTCTTATCTTCGCTTCTAGGCTGTCCACCAAAGACATTATTCCCCTACTGCTGCCCCCAGCAGTGTTCGTAGACCTGGCTGGGCAGAACAGGGCAGCTGCAGCCAGTGTGGGGTGACTGATGGCTCATGGGGAGCTGGGCTTCCTTTCTGCCCTAGGGCCTGGTTGTAGAAAAAAAAAAGCAAATGAAAAATGGTAGCAATAAAGAAGACTGCTGCTGGTAGACAATGCTTCTTTGTTTCTGGGTAAATGATAAGGCTTAGGCCTTCCACCAAGGAGTCTAAGTAACCTGGTTCTCTTTCCAGCTTCTGGAACCCACTTGTGTTACTGCTACTGCCCTGTTCCTAAGGTATACCACTCCCTTATGGTCCTGCCTTATAAAGGCCTCCTCATGATTTGCCTGTTCCTGCATGGCTTGCTTTGAGAGACAAACACAGGGGTGGGATGTGGCAAGACTCACAGCAGCTACTGGTAAACATTCCAGAGCACCACCAGGCAGGAGAGCAAACTCAGTTTTGGCCCATGCTGGTAGACTGGGGGAAGTCACATTAGTAATTAACCTCTTGGGGCCTTTTTTTGCAAAATGAAGGTGACATTAACTGACTTTAGGAAGTATCCTGAGACTAATGAAATCCTCAGAGAAAGAGCTAAGGGATACCAAGTGGTGGTATTTACTGTGTTGACAGAACAATAATACTCATTAGATCTTCTGATTTTAAGGCCTGAGGGTGATCATCCTCAGGTGGATAGTTCTTCCCACTGCTACCCTTCCCTCCTTCCCTCCAGTCCCAGTCCTTCTCTGAAGATCAGGAATATTTTCAAGAATTGTTAACCTTTGGACTGGCAGAGGGGCAGGAATTCTGGAAAGAGAGCCATTCCGGGAGCCTGGTTTGACCCTGAGATACAGTGAGGCGGGTCCTCTGAGAGCCTAAAAAATGGCTTCCCTCATCCTCCTCACCTATCCTCCTCACTGACCTGGGAAAACTGCCACCCACAGATCACACCCTGTTTCTTCACTCTGCCCTTTCCATAAAGTACCTTTCCTCTTGAGAGAACAGAGCTACAGTGGTGCTTGGGTGGCTCAGTCGGCTAAGTGTCTGCCTTCAGCTCAGGTCATGGTCTCAGGGTCCTGGGATCAGGCTGTCTGCTCAGTGGGGAGTCTGCTTCTCCCTTTGCCCCTCTCCGCTGCTTGTGCGCACTGTCTCTCAAATAAACGAAAAAAGCCTTAAAAAAAAAAAAAAAGAAAGAGGTAATACAAAGTCCAGCAAATACGGTTACAGTTTCCAACATCCAACAAAAGAGCATGGGGGCAAAATGAAGCTATCCTGTCGAACTGCAATTTCTGCAGTTAAGTGTTCAGTCAGCCACCAGAGGGTGCCCACAGAGCTCTCTGAAAATGACCAAAACCTGAAGAATTAGAGAAGAAAGATGATTTCCTGTGAATTTAAGGCCAAGACAAAATGTAGCTCGCTCACACCTGACTTGAACAGATGCACAGGCCAGCTATGAAGACATGAGTTTGCAGGGGAAGGACAGCCAGGGTGGGAGTGATAGAAATTACCTGAATTTTAGCTAAACAAGTTGCTTCTTGATTTTTCAATTGGCAGCTGCAATCGCACTTTGAGGATTGGCTCAGGGCACATTCTCATTCCTTGGCAAAACTCCCTTCCCCACCTTTTCCCCATCCTTGTGTACAAAGGAAATGCAAATACATGTAAATATTACCCTAAGCCACAGGCTTCTTGGAAGAGTAAGGCTGCTGCCCCTGCTGCTGTTTAAAAAAAAAAATCCTATAATGCAAGTGAAAGGACAGATTTTCTGAGCCACTGCTCCTGCACCAGGGTGAGGCCTCTGAAAGAAGAAATGGAGAAGCCATGGTTCTCTGAAGAGAGGGCCTGTATGGAGCGTGCCTGGAATGAGAGGAGCGGAGGGACAGCTCCTGCGCTCTCCCCAGCGGGGCCTGGCAAGCAGGCTGTGTCTGGCATCCTTGGATCTCCAGGGCCTGGCACAATGACTGACATACAGTAGGTGCCCGTAGATGTTTGTTGAACGAGTGATTGAATGAATGGGGAGTAAGCTGGAGTGGCTGGCTGGGAGCATCACCAGCGTACGGGGAGAATTGGGAAAGGGGTGGGTGGGGGTTAGGGGGTAGGGTAACTTTTCAGGGACAAGAGGTCCCGTGTTCTGGTTTGCTTCTACCTCAGGCCTTTTCCGTGGATGTCCAAGACTCCAGAACAAAATGTTCGACTTTGTCCTAATGCTGGTCAAACTACTCAGTGGCCCCATTCATTCATATGGTCTACTCATTTATGGTGATCGAGCAGCAATGGGGGCCCACTCAGGGGACCCCGGTCTCCTTTGGCCATTCCTGGTGAAGCAGGGATGTGAATGTTGGAGAAACTGAGCACGTTACTAATACCGAGCAGGGGCTTTGGCTCTCTGGAAACCCAGCTAGTGTGGAAATGGGCTTAGGCATTGGTTACTGGGTAATTGCGCCATTGATCTTTCTGGACAAGAGCAGGCAATGTGTGTGTGTGTGTGCTGTTTAAAAAAAAAACATATATATATGTGTGTATATATATATATATATGCTCTTTGTGTGCTTGTGTGGGTATGACTTTGCAAGCATGAGAATGGGTTGCATTAATGCCTTGCCCTTGATGTAACAAATTACTACAAACTGGATGGCTCGAAATAACAGAAATATATTCTCTCATGGTTCGGGAGGCCAGAAGTCTGAAATCAAGGTGTTAGCAAAACAGGTTTCTGCTGGAGGCTATGTGGTGGAGAATCTGTTCCATGCTTCTCTCCTACCTGCTGGTGGCTATCAATAATTCTTGGCATTCCTTGGCTTGTAGATGCATTGCTTCAATCTCTGCCTTTGTTGTCTTCACATGGTATTCCATGGTCTCTACAATTTTATTTCTGTCTCTTATAAGGATACTTGTCATAGGAGTTGGGGCTCACCCTAATCCCGGATGATCTTGTCTAAAGAACTTTACCTTAATTACATCTGCAAAGAACAAATAAAGTTATATTCTGAGGTTCTGGGTGGATATGTCTTTTTGGGGAACACCATTTAACCCAGTACAAACAAGATACAAATGTGTTTATTGCTGGATTACTCAGCTGGTGGATCACACATGTGTTTAAATAAGCAAATTTTGGGGTATTGAGAGCGAGAGATTGATTTTATTTTTGAAAGAATTTGATATTTCAAAAAAAATGAAGTCCTTGTGGAAAAAATGTGATTTAGGATTTTTTTAAATTCTTTTTTTTAAAAAAAGATTTATTTATTTGAAAAAGAGAGCATGAGCAAGCACAGACCAAGCAGGGGGGAGGGGCAGAGGGAGAGGGAGAAACAGACTCCCACTGAGCAGGGAGCCTCTATGTTGGCTTCATTCTAGGACCCCAAGATCATGACCTGAGCAGAAGTAGATGCTTAACTGACCGAGCCACCCATGTGCCCCGGATTGTTTTAAGTTCTAATTTCATATCAATATGGGAGAAAGAAATCATGCTTTCACTGCCTGGGGTCTCTAAAGGTGTTGATCAAGGCAGTTAATGAATTTTATGTAGGTCAATATGGTAAGAAGGTAGAATGTGAGAGTCTTTGTTGTTTTGTGCCTTGCAGCGATCGAGGTCACTGGTGACCTTAGCAAGAGCAACCACCATATTGTTAACATCAATGGGTTGGTGTTGAGGATTGAATGGAGGTGAAGAGATGGTTAGTGTGGATATCTTTTTGCAAGGAGCTTGATTGTGAAGTGAGAGAGAAGATTTAGTGGTCCCGGAGATGTGGTCTGTGACCTTAGAAGGTTAATTAATAATTTGCTATTTGTGCTTGCTACAATTAGCTTTAACTGCTGCCAGAACTTCTTAGGGGTAGTATCCACGATCATGTCTCTTCAATAGTGCAAACGGAGGTTGCTAGCCAGGCCCAAAGCTTCCCCCCAGGTGCCTTTGTGTCCTGGGTAGAGCAGCACCTCAGCACCCAATTCCACAGCTTGACAGAACCTCAGCACACCATGCCAGTGCCTGCCCTGTCCTTTGCCCAGCTGTATCCCCTGCCCATGTGTTCTTCTTCTGTTACCTGCTCATCTTTTTTTTTTTTTTAAAGATTTTATTTATTCATGAGAAACATAGAGAGAGAGGCAGAAACATAGGCAGAGGGAGAAGCAGCCTCCCTGCAAGGGAGCCCGATATGGGAGTCGATCCCAGGACCCCAGGATCATGACCTGAGCCAAAGGCAGACACTCAACCACTGAGCCACCCAGGCGCCCCTACCTGCTCATCCATTAAAGCTCAGCTGGCATATTCCCTGTTTGTTCTACCCTTCCCCCATGAAATTGCTCAGTCTTTAGAACTCCCATAGCACCCTTAAATTATGGACATAGCACTTATCACAGTAATATGGAATTCCTACATTTTCTGCCTCTTTCATTAAATCCTTGGGATCAGGATCCATGTCTTTCCTTTTTCCAGTCCTTAGCTCTTCACACAGTATTGGGTCTTTAGTATGAGGAGTTCAAAAAATATTTATTAAGTTAGTTTGCAATTATTACATTACCATTCAAACAATAAGTATGTGTGAAGGAGAACATTGTTGGATGTCCAGCAAAGGAATCCAGTTAGGAGAGAGAAAAAGAGGGGAATGGAGCCTCATTACCAGCATCCTTTACCCATTTCCAGTGCTACTTGAATCCAGGTTTTGTGCAGGTATCTGCATTCTTCCAAGCAGTCATGTGCCTTAGAGGAAACTCACCCTTCTCCAGCCTAATTGGGTGGATCTGATTGGACTGCAGGTAATCACATTGCTATTGCCAGAGGTTGATTGATGAATGGGCATTACACCCAGTTCTGGCCAATGAGACATGGATGACTTCTGAGAAATGTTTTCTTGTTCCTAAGAGAACAAAAGAGATGTCTCTTCTTTCACAGGATGTTGTCACGTCTGGAGGGGAGACCTGGAATTACTGAAACCATCTTGCCATCAGCCTGAGATGGAGCAGATGCATGAGGATGGCAGAGCAGAAAGATGGTAAGAGGGGCGGGGAAAAAAAAAAGAAAGAAAGATAGTAAGAGCCTGGATCAATAATCATATAGCTGGGCCACTGAAACTGCCTACCGAACCCTCTGCCCCTTAAGAATTACAGTTATTGCAATTAATGCCATTTCCCGATTGTTTAACGATGCTTGAATCTGTTTTTATGACTTGAAGCCAAAAGCATCCTAACTGAAACAACTTGCCATATAATAAACATTCATAAAATATAACTTGATTTTAAAGTGATGGCCTTAGAAACAAAAGAGCGTGTTCCCTGAGACCCCCCATGCACTAGGATTTGGAAAAGTAAAATATGGTATTCCCATGGTCTTCTCCCTATCGGCTTAAGATTATTTCATTTATTTGCCTATGCCACTCAGATGATAGAAGCAAAATTTCTTTTCCTAGGAGATTAAGAAAAAATTGGTCATGAGCTATCTGAGGGAAAATAAAGTTATAAGACACAGAGAAGAAACCTCGTTGCTTTGGGGAGATACATAAACAAAGCTTTAAAAATTGAAGTACAATTGATTTTGGTTAAGTTCTAAAATATTAAAATAGGGTACCGCTGGCTCATGAATAGAGAAATGAAACAGAATCAATATCCAGAAGTAGACCCCCAAACATATAGGGATTTAGCATATAATAAAGGTCTTATTTCAGATCAGTGGGGAAACAAGATGTTTTATCATTGGTGTTTGGACAACATGGTAAGCAGCTCTAACAATAAATACATAAATAAAGTTGGAGCCATACCTCATACTTTGCCAAAGATACTCCAAATGGGTCAAAGATTTTAAATATGCAAATATGAAGCCATAAAAATATGAAAAAATATGGACTTTTTCATGTAATTTATGACCAAAGAAAACTTTTTAGAATAAGACTCAAATTACAGCAGTTATAAAATAAAAGATTGAAAAATTTTACCATGTTTTAAAAAATATGCATGCAAAAACAACCATAAAAGGAGTCAAAAGTCAATGGACAAATTGGGAAATATATTTGCAATTCATTGCTACATAATCAATAAGAAAAAGACCAATAACGCAATATAAAAGTAAAGAATATTGTGTTAGGTGACATGGATTGGCAATTTGGCAGTATCTATCAAAATTACAAATATATATATAATCTTTGATTCAACAATTTTATTTATAGGAATTATTTATAATAATTCTGTTAGTAGCAATTCTATTAAATTACAGACATACTCCTAGATGTGGAAATCACTTATTGAACAATGTTATTCATTGCAACATTGCTTGTGGTATCAAAAAGTTGGAAATAATGGACGTGATCACTAATAGGAGAGTGGTTAGACAAATGATACTATGTTAATATAATGAATTACTACTCATCATGGAGAAAGATTGAGGAGCTTTTAGTGTACTGGTGTGGAGTGACTTCTGGTATATATTAAGTAAAAAAGAGTAAGGAATGGAACAGAATAGTGGGTTAGCTATCATTTGTATAAACAAAAGATGGTGAGAGGTGGGGTGCCTGGGTAGTGAATTGGTTAAGCATCAGACTTTTGGTTTCAGCTGGTGTCCTGACTTTGGGGTCATGGGGTCATGATCTTGGGGTCCTGTTGAGCTCCATGCTCAGCGGGGAGTCAGCTTGAGATGATCTCTCTCCTTCTGCCTCTCCCCGCTCAAATAAATAAATTAAAAAAAAAAAAAGATGATGAGAGATGCCTTGCACAAATTTACTTGTATGTTTCTGCAAGGAAAAGTAGGAAATCAGTGACACTGATGCCTCTGGAGTGGAACTGGAAGGCTGGAGCATGTGCAGGGGAGAGAGACTTCACTGTGTAAAATTGTATGCGTTTGACTTATGAACCATGTGAATGTATTAACTATTCCAATTCCAAAACAGATAAATTACAAGATATCTTGAAAGCAACGGGGAGAAATAGAAAAGCCCTCAATGCTTTAAAAATGAAAACTGAAAATGACGAACTGTAAATCAAATTCAATAAATGCAGGACACCTGATTCCAGCATGAGTAGGGCCCTGCATCTCCATCTTCTCTCTCTACCAACCACAGATAGGTTGGAGTTTGATTTGCCAGCCCTAAGCCCCCTCCCTACTGCTTCCCATTCCTCCTGCCCCAAGGTCAAGCTCTCTGCTGGGAATTCACCTCTGTGCTTCTGTCTTCTTTATACCCAGGTCACAGCACTAAGCTGAGGGCATCCTACTTTCCTCTGCTGGGCGCAAGTGATGGGTGCAATTGTCTGTCTGAAGGGTGGGAGAGGAGTTGAGACACTTAATTTTGGAAAATTAGACTAAGGCCGAAGAAAATGAATATAGGTCAAATTAGGAGGTTTTTACCTGTAGAGTGCTGTAACAGGGTAGGTGAGAAGAAATGATGATAAACCAAAGAAAGGGGAACCACCCACTTGCCACTTGGCTGAATTTTTCTCTTCCCAGAGTTCTGTAGTTGATGCCTTATTAACATCAGAGGGGATTTGATGACTTGTCATATTCAGTCCTGACTATTGAAATGAAAAGGATAGAAAATGAAAAGTATGGAAAATGTAAATCAATTGCATTCTTTAATTTTAGTCATCCCATTCCTGGAGCATATTGAATACTACTTTGGGTTCTTTCATTGTTCAGGTTATTAATAACAAAGAACCAAAGTATTTCACATTCCTAAAGAGTCTTTCATCTCAAAGGAGCCAATGTAATTCACTAATTCAGTTACCTGAACTACATTTGGTAATTATTTGAGGATCACTTCACCCAGGGGTGAATTTCAACGAGTTGTGTGACACAGCCAACAGTCACTTCATTCTCCAGTCAGTGCAAAAGAAAAATGAATAGCTAATGGGGATGTCCTCCTGAAGGATTTGCCCAGTGAAAACTTCAGGGAGATGGATGCTGAAAGAATGTAATTAACTGCCCGAAATTAGTCCTCCACTCTTACTCAAGGTTTCCTGACCTCTTTACTAAAGTCAGGGTGGAGAGGTGTCTTATCTGAGAATGGGGCTTTCTAGCAGCCAAGAGACCTGTGAACAGCAGTCACTCCATTGTTATGTCTTTTTGAATGACTATAAATGGTATTGTGTTTTTAATTTGTGTCCACATATTCACTGTAAGAATATAGAGATGCAATTAATTTTTCTATTGTTACAATTGATTTTTGTATGTCGATCTTGTATCTGTGATCTAGTTGAACTTACTAGTTTGAGGAATGTTTTCTTTTTTTAAAGATTCCTTGGAATTTCTATGTAGACCGTGATGATCTGCAAATAGGAGCATTTTTAGTTCTTACTTTCTTATCTGTATGCCTCTATTTTCTTTTCTTGCCTTATTGAGCTGGCTAGATCACAAGAATAGCAGTGATGAGAGCAGACAACTTTGTAGACATCTTTACCTTATTCCTGGTCTTAGGGGAAAAGTGTTCAGTCTTTTACAGTTTGTTAGCTATAGGTTTTTTGTTGATGTTCTTTATCAAATTGAGGAAGTTTCTTGCTATTCCTAGTTTTTTGAGAGTTTTTACAATCATGAATAGGTGTAGAATTTTTATCAACTGATAAAAATTGATACATCAATTGATACAGTCACATCAATTGATACAGTCACAAGATTTTTCCTCTTTATGAATATGGGTGACTACATGGATGATTTCTGAACTTTGAACCAGACTTGCACTCTGTGAATAGCAGTTATTTCAATATTACCTATTTTAAAGTTTATTTACAATGAATGGTGCCTCAGTTATTTGATCCTATAATGGAGGTGGCTGTGGAGGGGGAGAAGAGGTTCAGTTGCTGGAGCTTTTCCAGCAAAGGGCATGTGGCTTGATCCACTTTACTGAATCCATTAAGATTTCTTTCTCTCTTCCATCTACTCTGCTATTACCCAGAAGTCGAGAAACTGCTGCCAGTAAGCCACCTGCCCATTACCCTTGAGGCTGGTCATTAGAGAGTGTAACATGGAGTTTGGCTACTGTGAAAGCTTGTGTATGTGGGAGCATGCTCACCAGTCTGCTGTCTCAGAAAGAATGATCTCCACTTCCCTTCTGTATAGCAGATAGCACATGAGTACATTTTATTTTATTTTATTAAAAAGATTTATTTATTTATTCATGATAGAGAGAGAGAGAGGGGGAGAGAGAGAGAGAGATACAGGCAGAGGGAGAAGCAGGCTCCATGCCGGGAGCCCGATGTGGGACTCCATCCTGGGACTCCAGGATCGCATCCTGGGCCAAAGGCAGGCGCTAAACCGCCGAGCCACCCAGGGATCCCCACATGAGTACATTTTAATGGCAGAAGATAAATTATATCTAAAACCCTAGCAGAAAAAGAGTAGGAAGGCATGGCTTTAATTCTTCCAACCCCTGTGATCCAGTAGGGAGCATTGAAAAGAGGCAGAAATAGATGCAGAGGGCCAAGAAACAAAATTTAGCACTCCCATCTGCCTCACTGAATCTGATAGGAAACAGACCTTCCATCTACTCTTCTTAGTTACTTTGCAATTTCTTTCTCTTAAATTTTAATGTCATCTTTCCTCTTTTATTTCCATCATCATCATTCAAAAACCTACTTAGAAGGATGTATTTGCAAAGGTGGAGTTGAGGTAGAAAAGAAAGAGGTAAGATGCAATGCAAAACGATATCTACTATTTTAATGATCTATTTGAATGAGGTGTGTTTGAGAAGATGAGAAAGAAAGAAAGGCAAACAGAGCTTAACTATTTCCAGAAGAGTCTAGATTGTAGCAGCTGGAGTGGTCTACATATGTAGCCTGGAGATAGTGTGCAGAGTGAGCAAGAGTCAATTAAGGGCAGGATTCATGAGGCTGGGGGCTCAGTGATGGGACATGACCTTTGCTGAAAGGAATAGATGGGCAATGATCATGTTCAGAGAAACAGAGCCAAGGACTTGAGTAGGACAAGCTGCAGTTTGATTGGCAAGTCAAAGTGGAAATCAAGGTAATTTGGAAGGAGAATTTGGAGTCAGGGGCTGGGATTGTTCCAGGGACTCTGGTGGAGCAGGTACGAGTCCTCAGCCCTCAGCTGGTGGCATTGTGTGAAGAGTGTTCTATAACCAATGAGCTTTGTGTGTATCACTTTTGAGGATCTGATGTGATTTCTGTGGATGGACGAGGGGTTCAGCCAGACAGGTGCTGATTTCCAAGATCCCAAGATCTTTATAGTTTAGTTCTTTCCCCAGAGCCCAGGTAAGATGTTCTGCTAATAGCATGATTAGTAGTCAAAATTGTGTGAAAGACCCAGGGCTGCCTCCCTTCCTCTTTCTCTTCCCAAAAATCTCAGTTGGGAACTGTTGCCCATATGGAAGACTACTGAACCTTTGGATAAAGATGTGCACTAAGACCGATGGGTTAGAGAGGTCAGGACTATGAGAGGTAACAAGAGCCAGTGAGTGACAAAATGCCTTCCTTATGGACACAGCTCCCTAGATTCCTCCAGTCTCTATGTAATACCTCAGAGCCCAGCTATGCACAGCTTTCTGGCTTGTTAGTTATTCTTCAGAGGATCTGAGTGCACCTTGAAGGTATCGGGGCTGACTAATTTTATTCCTGCATGGATCAGGCATTTTGTACTGCTTGGTGGCCGTAGACTGTTTCCTTAGGTGATCTACAAGTGGGAGATATTGGTCTCAAGAAGCATTAAACTGGCATCATCAGATCCATTGGCGATGTTAGGAGAATATAATCTCAGGAGCAATGGTATGCCCCAAATGTCCTTCTCACGTACAAAGGACCAAACGTTTTTCCATGCCAGTGATTTTCAAATTCTTTTGGCATTTAGATTCTTTTTTACCCCTCCAAATGAAATCTTACTTGGAAACTCAATATAAAAATCAAATCGAAGAGGTACTGTTCTGATTGAATATTGAGCATTCTGATACCCATGTATTTACCCCCATATTCCTTTGGACTACCTGCAAAAATTTTCTAGGGCTTCAGTAAATAGATTGTTAAAATCACTATATTATGAGTTCTTTAAAGCTGGTTAGGACCCCTACTCAACTTCAGAGAAGAAACTGAGGCATGAAGGGGCTAAAGCTTACTTTGCCAAGATCATGCTGTGTGTTTGTATCAGTCAGGAATTGTACCTGGTCGATCTGAAAATTGATTTAAGCAACATAGAACTTTATTTTCCTCTCACCTAATAAGTTGTCCAGAAGTAGGCAATATAAGGCTGATGTGGTGGTGCCTTGAGAGCTTGAGAGATCCAAGGTCCTTGCAGCTTGCTATTCCATAATCCCTAGGGTAAATCTTCATCCCATGTTTGTAGTATGACTTCTAGAGCTCCAGCCACTTGATCCAGCATCTCGAAGATATAAAAAGTGGAACAGAAGGGGCCCTGCCATCTGAGTCAGGCCCTTTAAAGAGGGCTTTCTAGAAGGCCTCAATGCCTTTTACTTACATCTCACGTAAGTCATAAAATTAAACTAGGCATTCTGCTGGGCCTAGCAATATGGGAGCTCTGACAGTGAGGAAGGAGAGAATTGTTACTGGGTAGGTAACTAATGGTTCTCCACAAATATGACATCCTTACCCTCTAAGTGAGCACGTGTCTTGGATTTGGGATTAGTTCCAATTGCAGATAACCTGCCTGTTCTCTTAAACCCACAAAGTCAATATTTTCAGCACCTCAGTCTGTTTTTCCTCTTCAGAAAAGGCTCAAATATCCTTTGTCAGATTCATTGGTCCTGAATTTTATTTTAGAAAATGAAATGTTCATAAAATAACTTAATTTGTTATTTGTTCAAATTACTTGATGGGTCATTTTTTTTTTTTTTTTTTAATATTGTTCATGTTGTGGATTCTCTTCAAGTGGCAGGTAGAAAGGTATCAATAGGTAATACATGGGGTTGGTGATCAAAAGTGGGATCCAGATTATTCTTCGGGACACATTAATCCCCATCCTTTGACCTTTTACCACATGAAGGTCTTTACTGATTTCTCACTGAAGTTTTATCGTTCCCTACACGTTTTCCTGTCCACCTAATCACAGGTGATAGGGCACTATTGGCACATGCTGAGCCGCCACTGTCTGTGATGTGGTATGGAGGACAAATGTTGGACATAGACTAAAAAAATCTGGACTCAGCTCTGTGCCTTCCCAGGGGCCTCGCTGTGACCCTGAGACAAGCCTCTTCAGGCCTTCAGTAAAATCGGCGACGGCGGCGGGGTGGGGGGTTGACTAGATGAGCTCTGTAGACACCTGTCAAGTCAAACATTCTGATTGTATCTCCTGCTTTCATTCCGCTTCCCTCGTCCTCACCTGGATTGGAATGTGACCTACAAATGCTGCCAGGCACTGTGTGAGGGCTCTTGCAAGTCACCTGTCCCCTTTCTGCCACCAGAAAGAAATGTGATAAAAACCAGCCTGTTTTCTAGTTTCCCCAAAGATTTGTTTTCCAGACTCTAGAAAGAGGTTTTCTTAGTGTAGGTCTTTAACTAAAATGCCTCCAGTTGTAATTTAATGCCTTTTTGCTTTTGCCCTGTTGTTTGTATGATTCTTGTCTGGTTATTCATAGGAAAACTTCAGACAAAATCAAAATTGCAATAGGATGAAGAACATTTTCCACAGGAAGATATAGGATCCAGATTTCTCACTGTCTATTCATGAGTTCACTTTTTAGTTCATTCAATCAACTGATCAAGAAACCTGAGTGCCTATGTGCAAGTCACGCTTGGAAAATGTGGGCTTCCACCCTGACCTGGTCTATACTGTAGATAAAAATGCCATTGTGTGTCAGGTCCTGTCCCATGTGTGTTACATTCTTAGTTAATCTTTACAACAGCCGTATATATAGGGATTTATCATGGAATTTTATTGCTTTTGTCTGCTCCCTCTTTAGACTAGAGGGGCACACAATACTCCTTCCCTAATAATTTATTTACCTAATTTGGGGGCACCTATTATGTGCGAGGCATTAGGGTTATGACCAAATAAGACAGAAAGGGTTTACCTGACAGGCCTGCCAATCTGTTAATCATAGTGCTCTGACTACTCCAAGCTTGGCCCATCACAAAACTTTGCGTCTTTTTTGATAGTGATTGGGCTGAGGCTTAGGAGAAAGACCCAAGCAGAACCAATTAGAGTTTTTATATGCCATGTGATCTGATTCTGGTTGTTGGAAAAGACAAAGTTTCTTTTTATTCGTTTGAGCCCTAGATTCAGTGTATATGGTAGCTAATCCACTATTATGCTTTCCAGTTTCATAAAGCAATAAAATCTTTTTGCCTGAATCATGGGTTCTAACCGTATAAAACCTCCATTTTTTTCATATTGGATATCAATAATTTCATTTAGTTTAACCTAATGATTTGACTTTCTGCTGCCTGCAATTGAAAGAATCCTAACAAATATGGTAGGATTGTTAGTAGAGTAGGAAAAATGAAGCTAGGGGTATTTATTTACTCCAGGTCATTTGGCTATTAGGCATAGCAAGAACTAAAACCCAGGTAACTTCAAAGCCTATTTTCCTGATTACTCTGGTACCAACCATAAAGTCAGACAAAAACTGAAGAGAAGAGACTTGTACTTAAGGAATGGTCCATAGGCAGTTGCCTACCAGCAAACTCTTCACTACTGGTCCAGGAGGTGGTAGGAAGTAATGAACCGGAATGTAAACAAAATATATCTCTAAGCACACTCTTTCAAGGTCAGCTGACATGTTTGTTTGTTTCTTTTGTTTGTTTGTTTGTTTTAAATAGCAAGACTTTCTTGATAAAGTAAGCAGTATGTTGATTTAGATTCTGATGCATGCTCTTTGTCTCCTCTTGGGCTGGCATCAAACTGTGGACAGGTACTTGGAGGAGCACTGGTAAGGGACTGTTGGGTTTGCTGCCCAGCTGACAACCATCCTCCTGTCTCTAGAGACTTTCACAGAAGCTGGGTCTTTATCATGTGACCTTTTCCCCCTCTTCTGTTGGTCACAACTGATTTGTTCAGGTCTTTTGTTTGAGTCAAGCTAGATGAACCAGATTTTCCTAAGAATATGGAATCTTAAAAACAGCAACAAAGGAACTGGGAGATGTGAGTTGCTGAGCTACAAAAATAGAATAAGCTCAGAAACTCTTGTTTTCATATCTCTGGAGCTGGTGTGATTCTTGACTTCTGAGGAGTGGCTGTTCAATCTTACATCTTCTAAGGTTATGAATATCCTTTTGAATAAATTCCCTTTTGTCTTAAGCTAGCCAGAGTTGGTTTCAAGAGAACTTTAATACCATTGAAAAATATAGGAAAGACTCACCTGTTCCTGACTCCGTCCCTGACTTTCTTTCTCTCTTTCTTTCTTTCTTTCTTTCTTTCTTTCTTTCTTTCTTTCTTTCTTTCTTTCTTTCTTTTCTTTCTTTCTTTCTTTTTCTTCTTTCTTTCTTTCTCCTTCCTTCCTTCCTTCCTTCCTTCCTTCCTTCCTTCCTTCCTTCCTTCGAAACACTGAGACAGAGGCAAAGACATAGGCAGAGGGAGAAGTAGGCTCCCTGCAGGAAGCCCAATGTGGGACCCGATCCCATGACCCCGGGATCATGACCTGAATGGCAGGCAGACACTCATACACTGAGCCACCCAGGTGCTCCCTGATGCAAAATTCTATTTATCATTACAATTATTAGGTAGCCTGTATGACACTGTCCTCCATAACTCTAGGTCTCAGTAATAGTTGGAAATGTTGCTACCTAAGCTGGGGACCCCACTATAAAATGGAAACAAAGATATACATAATCAATTACCCCTGGTGACTAAAGTAACTCTGATAAATACTAAACATCTTAATTAAGGCAGATAAATAATAACCTTTGTCTGTTTAACTATAGATAAATAGGACCCAAATGAATGAATTAACTCATTGCTAACTTTAGGAACACTACTACTCTGAGATGGAGCACTCACATCTACCCATCTAGCTGGCTTTCAAAGAATGACCATGTGCTCTGGGAAGACAGACATTATGTCCACCAGCTAAATGCAAATGACAGTTTTTTGAATTCATATTTGGCTTTTGGAAAACAACAACAACAACAACAGTGGAAACACAACCTGAATCCTCTTGTTACTTGGCTATATCTTTTTAGATGCAATATTTGATTTAAAAAATATTTGGCTGCCTCCTGAGATCATCTCACTATTTGAAGTTGCCAGTCCAGACAGAAGCAAGTCTCCTCCAACTTGGTGAAGGAAGCAGTGAAAGTGGAGGTTTGAAGATCCTTAGCAGCTAGAAGGAGCTGTATGGAGTGAGAGCGGGAGGAGAAAGAAAGCATGCACACTGTGTCTGCTGCTCTTACTTCAGTGGCGGAAAAACAGTGCTGGAAGGTGCTGGGAGAGGCTTCAAAGCTTGAAGCTTTCATCGTTTATTTCTGAATCCAGACAATCGTCTCCTCTGTGCTTACCTAAAATCTCTGTGATCTTGGTTCTGAATAGGTTAATCTATTTTTAAAGGGTATCCAAATGCTATTAGGATAATTCTTGCATTCCTTTGCTCTTTCTATTTAAAAATTAAAGTACTTATAGTAATAGATACCTCTGCCAGTATAGCCAAGAGGATCACCTACAAATGCTCTCTGAATAGAAAAAAGAACTTGAACCTGAGATTCAAATATCTATGCTTATAATTCTCTACATATAAAACCTCTTCTTAGTCTCTGTTTAAATTCTAATGATTTAGGGCCAGAGTTCTTTTTTTCTTAATTGTATTGCTAGGCATATATTAGGCATAATCCATAAGATTTTCAACATGATATCATACATCCAGCATTTTTTATTGTACTAAATTTCAGGGCTAATTTAAGTTTAAACTCTTTATTTTAGAAAATCAGTAACAGCAACTAATTAGCACATCTCATTCTGGATGTATTTGCCAACCAATTTCAGAGACTCATTTGCCTGTTAAGAGATTTTATTGAACACCAGCACCACAGACTCTCCTTTTTTTCTAGTAAACAGCTCATGCTTATTATCTTATTACAGGAATGCCACTGGTTAAATCAGGCTCTGAATATAAATAGCCATATTACTGCCATCAGGCATCAATGTTTATTTAGTGGCTGTGAGTCATGCATACCTCTTTGATCGGGTTTGGAATGAGCCGTTGCAGTTTTTGTTCAAAAAGGTTATTTGCAAAGGCTACAGAAGTATCAGTTAGATTAAACATGAAATTAATCAGTGTGGAATTTTATCAGCCATTTCTGCCACCAAACACCAGGTGTCAAGAGCACGTGCAAATGAGGGCTGAATGTAATGAAACTGGGGGACAGTTTAGTAGGGAGGTCAGAAAAGATTCCAAGAGGTCTACCATGCTCAGGGAGGAAAGGTGGAGGGAGGGAGGGATGGAAGGAAGAAGAGGGGATGGGGAAGGAAGGAAAGAAGGAAAAGAGAGAGAAGGAGGAGGGAAGGAAGGAAGGAAGAAAGGAAGGAAGGAAGGAAGGAAGGAAGGAAGGAAGGAAGGAAGGAAGGAAGGAAGGAAGGAATAAAGAAATATTGACAGCCTACTGAATCATCTGGAACTTATTGGCAGTTTCACCTTATGTATCTCATGGCACAGGATATGGAAAGGGAGTCAAGTGACCTGGGTTAGCCTGAGCTCTGCCCTGTTCTACCCAGGGATCTTCGGGAAACTGTTCAATGCAGTACATGCATTACGAAGGATACACATAGAATATATGATAAACTTGTACAAAAGCGTATTTTCTACCTCAACATTTTTTGAGACTGAAGGAACCAGATAGCAAGAGACCTGAGATAGCTGTCATAGGGTTTTAGTTGATGAAACCGTGTTGGTGGAGGAGAGGAGGCCCCTTGACTGAGGGCTTATTTAAGCTGGGTCCGTTCATTCCTTCAGCATTTAGTGGGTGCTCAGCCTGTCAAGCACATGTGCTGAGGAAAGCCTGTGAATCATTATAGCGTACCATGTATAGTGCTGTGATGATTGCCACTATAAATTTCTGGTGACCTCGCTCTCAAGGAGTCGTCATCACTGCTCACCAGAATGCAGCATTTCCATCTGGCCACTCTCCCTGCAGCTACCTTACTGCTTATTTCTGGTGTTCTCTACTGTCTTCCAGCTTCCGACTTTCCCTGAGTTTGTCTTCCTCTCGGCAGATGATCCAACCTTCCATACAGTGAAAATGAATTCACTCACATCCACACTCATCCTCTCTTTCTCCCTTATTCTCATCATAAGGAATGTCTTCCTCTTCTAGGAGGCAATCCTACCTGTTGTCTGGATCCTATCTCTTCCCAGAGTCCTTTTTCTATTTAGAATATTCCATTCTTCCCTCTGAACTGGCTCTTTCCCATCAGTGTATAAAAATGCTTAGTGTTTTCTAATTTAAAAAAAGTCCTCCTTTGAGAGCACCTCTTCCTTTCTCATTACAGATAGCTTCTTGAAAGGATTGTCCACCTAGAACTCTCACTCCCTCAGGTTCTACTTTATCTTAGGTCAGGTTGTCTGAGAAACATTGACCCAGAGAGATTTGCATGCAGGTGGTATATGAGGGCAGGTGCTCTAGAAATCACCTTGAGTGTGGGATAAAGGAATCAGGATTGGCAATGGAGATACAACAGTGGCATCATCCAAATCTAGGGAACTCTAGAAAGGCATGGCCTTTCAGAGATGATCTGAACTGAGGCAAAGGGGACAGGCCTTTGTAACCCCACATCAACGTGTCATTGGATGCACACGGCAGGTATATACACTTGGGCAAGGCAGCTTTCTTTGATAAAAGATAATTCTTGGAGAAGGATCTGGCCATGGGCCACCAGCAGGCAACAGTCCTGGCAGCTGGGAGAAAGAGTGCTTCATTCCTTTAGGGGATTTCTGGGTGGCATAGCCTAGTGCATACTGCTTACCCAGCCTTCTATAACCTGGCTTTCTCTTGAGCTCCAGACTCCACCTACATTCAGTTGTCTATTGGCCATTTTCATCTGGACATTTCACAAAAGCCAATGAAACATACTCATATTTAACTCATTACTTTTACTCACTCGTGCCTTAGGGTTCTTTATCTTGGTAAATGGAAGATAGAAGATAACTTGTGAGAGTTATCCTTTCTCTCCTTTGTGGATTACTTCAAAGTCTGTTTGTTCTTTGTTCTTTGGAGCCCTTCTGAGGAGGCTTGCGTGCCAAATACACATGCGTATTAAGAAACCTGCTGTTTCTTTTTGCATTCTGTCATGAAACAGGAGTCAGGGTGGCAATGCAGCATACTGTGTTATAGCACAGCTGTCCTCATTCACTTCACTTTGCTTCATTCTCACTTACTTGGGCTTGCATATCTACCAAATATATTGTTATGACCTTCACTCTGGTCTCAGGCCTTGCTTTTTGAGGATCCATGGAAAGATACCACCTATCCCTAACATCCTGCTTCCCAATAAGTCATACCGATTCCAACTTCTAAATAACTCTTCAGTCTGTTCTTTTGTCAACATCTCCATTGCCACCACCCTTCGTCAGGCACCATCACTTCCTCTTGGGTCATCACCTCAGCCTCCTAACTGGTCTCCAGGCTTGCTCCCCTACAAGCAATTCCCCAAACTCTAGCCTGACACACAGTAAGAACTTGTTATTAGTTGCCAGAGTGAATGAATACATAAATAGGTGTATCACAGGGGATTACATATTATAACTGAGTGTGCCCGAGTTGGGGAGGGGAGGGCCAAGGGAGCAGAGAGAGAGAATCTTAAGCAGTCTATACACCCAGCATAGAGCCTGATGTGGAGTTCAATCCCATGACCTTGAGATCATGACCTGAGCTGAAATCAAGAATCGGATGCTTAGCCAACTGAGCCACCCAGGCGCCCCTTTCCTAGAATTTTTTAACATTTGACACTTGATCTTCCCCTTTGGGAAGAATCACACAGGAGTGGACCATCTGGTGACCTCATAGACAGAGGCCAAAGGCTTCAAGAGGGAGATTAGAATTCTTTTTTAAAAAATATTTTATTTAAATTCAATTTGCCAGCATATATTAAACACCCAGTGCTCATCCCATCAAGTGCCCTCCTTAGTGCCTGTCACCCAGGCACCCCATCCCCCGACCTGCCTCCCCTTCTGCAACCTTTTGTTTGTTTCCCAGAGTTAGGAGTCTCTCATGGTTTGTCTTCCTCTGTAATTTTTTCCTGCTCAGTTTCCCTCCTTTCCTTTAGAGTCTCTTTCACTATTTCTTTTATTCCACATATGACTGAAACCATATATGATAATTGCCTTTCTCCAGTTGACTTATTCAGTCAGCATAATACCCTCCAGTTCCATCCACATCAAAGTAAATAGTAGGTATTCATCCTTTCTTTTTTTAAAAAAAATTTTTTTTTTATTTTTTATTTATTTATGACAGTCACAGAGAGAGAAAGGGAGAGAGGCAGAGACACAGGCAGAGGGAGAGGCAGGCTCCATGCACCGGGAGCCTGACGTGGGATTCGATCCCGGGTCTCCAGGATCGCGCCCTGGGCCAAAGGCAGGCGCCAAACCGATGCGCCACCCAGGGATCCCGTATTCATCCTTTCTGATGTTTTTTTTCTTTTTAAATTATAGTTGAAGTTTCCTCTCTCCCTCTCTCCCTTCCTCCCTCTCTTCCTCTCTCTTTCCTTTCTCTTTTTCTTGTTTCTTTGTTGTTCTTTTTTCTTCTTCCCTAGATGGGGGTAACCCACACAACACTTTTATTCTTCTCTGCTATTCTTCTACTTCTAAGCTTTCAGGGGTTTTTAGGTTAAGTGAGTAGTGGTAGATGTGGAGTGCTTAGAGCTGTGCTAGGTACCTATTAGGGACAAAATAGAGTTTCCTAGGAAGCAAAATAAAGTAGAGATCTAAGTGGTCATCGACCTAAAATTGGCACTGTCCAGGTGAGTTACTTAGTTTCTGTGCAATATGTTTTTTGTGTATATAAAATGTGATTTGAACCTTGAGATTGTAGAATTAATATTCAATTTAGAAAAGTTAAAATGTAAAAATAAAATGAGTTTTCCTTAAGCTTTTAAGTTCAAATTATAATTTTTATTTTAAAAATAAAAATAATCATAATCAAAATAAAAAATAACCCAGAGAGATATTTACCTATAATTTGATTGAGTAGCTGAACTGAACAAATTTCCCCATCTGTCCTTTTTACATCTCAATTTTAAAATTCCCTTGAACATCTTAAACTGCATTTATGAAGTGAGTGTATCTGATTATTTAAAGCCCTTCTACTGCCCAACCTGCCCGCCAAAGTCTTCCCAGCTCTAATAAAGCTAATTAAGTTAATGAATGTGGTCCATCTCAAGCTAATCATATGTATTCCAGTTTTGCTTACAAACTTTGCATAATTCTCTTTGTCTTTTAACTGAAAATCTAAGTCTAAAATAAATTGCTCAGTTATACATTTCAAATTAGAATCAAAGGCCAAATCTATCAAATTCCCTAAAATCTCTTAGACACTTCAAATACTTCAAATATAAAATGTACACAGATCATTCCTAAATGCATGAATGAACTATTAGTAGCGTGGTTTGGTTTATTTCATTCTCTCTCTATTTAATTCTAAACATTCCAGAGTCGACAGGTAGCTTTTACCATCTCAAGCAAGTTGGTGTTGCTTTTGGCCAAGAGTTTTGGCTGGGATACGGTTGTAAGGTCTGAATGCCTGTCTGGGCACTGAAGTTGATGCTGAGCACCTTTTTAATAGCCACAGTGATAACAAGGGAGTCCTTGTCTGTGCCCTGCACACGGGGCTGTTTTCACAGCTGACCTTCTGGTTACCAGTTAGACCGTTATCCAAATCTTTCTTCTGATTTGGGCCTGCAGTGCTGGCTAATTTACCTGTTGATAGATATTAATTAATCTATTTGCCACTGATTAACTTGAAAATTTAAAAAATTTTACCTTTCATGTTTGAGTATTGGTTGTAATCCTAAAGATATTTATACTATCAGGTACACTCTTGTCATTTGTGGGAAAGGAAAAGGGAACAAAAAAGATAAACTGAAATAATGTAGCATAATTTAGGGGCTATACATGTGTCATTATGTATGTATATATTATTTTACTTAATCTTTTTTCACAGTTGTATGATGTAGGCACAGTTATGTCCATTTGACAGAAGAGGACACTGAGGCTCAGAAAATTAAGTAGCTATTAAGTCACAAAGCAGGGGTACAAGTCTAGTTCTGATTCATAACTTGTGGTCTGTGCTCTGTGGGGAACTCTGAGTAAGCTTCCTGAGATTTTTAGCTAGAAAACAAGTTTGGCCACACATGCAGAAGGTTCTTGGGGCTGTATTTTTTAAAAGTTATTTTTCCTGCTATCTTTTTTTTTATAATAAAACAGTCATGAATAGTTTGGGGTCATAGCTATGAGTTGAACATTTGACACTCGCTTTTCCCTTCTGGGAGGGACACACATTAATGGACCAACTGTTGACCTCATAGACAGAGGCCAGAGGACTTTGAGATAGGAGACTAGAATTCCTTTTTTTTTTTTTTTTTTTTTGAATTGAAGTACAATTGAAGCTTGCTTGCTTGCTTGCTTGTTTGCTTGCTTGCTTCTCTTCCCTTCCCTCTACTTCCCTTCCCTACCCTTTGCCCATTTCCCTTGCCTTCCTTCTTTTCATTTGGAACTAATTTTAAGCTTACAGAATAGTTGTATGAGTAGATTAAAAAAACCCTCCTTATTCCTTTCCTCAAATTCACCAGTTGTTGATATTTTATCATTCTCTGAACTCTTTAGAGTGTGTTGCACACATCATGCTTCTTTACTCCTGAATACTTCAGTGTATATTTCCTAAGAATAATGATATTTGTTTACACAACTGCAGTTCCAATATCAGATCAGGAAATTTTGAAATTGACATAATACTCTCATCTAACCTGCAGAGCTTATCAAATTTCACAGTTATGTCCCTTTTAGCAATTTTGCTTTTCTGGCCCATAAACCAATACAGGATTAAGTATTATATTTACTTATATAGCTTTTTAGTTTGCATAGTCTGGAATGATTCCTCAGCTTTCTCTGCCTTTTATGTCATTGACTTTTTTTTTTTTTTTTTTTTTTTTTTTAATGAGGAGAACAGGCCATATATTTTTGAGAATAGTTCTCAATATAGGTTTGTCTAATGTTCCTTCATGGTTAGATTTAGGTCATGCCTTTTTGGCAGGAATCCTACCTAAGTGATACTGTGTCCTTCTCAGTGTGTTCTGTGAGGAAGCACTCTGTGTCAGTTTGGTCCATTATTGATGATGTTAACTTTGATTACTTGGTTAGGGTGCCACATTTCTCTCCTGCAAATTTACTACTTTCACCTTTGTAATTAATAATTTGTAGTGAGATGTTTTGAGGCTTCATAAATAAACTGTTTCTCGTCAAATTTTATACTAGTTTTACCATTCATTAATGAGCCTTATCTGAATCTATTATTATAATAGCTGCAAAATGTTGATTTTATTTTTAAAAATATTTTATTTATTTATTCATGAGAGACACACAGAGAGAGGCAGAGACACAGGCAGAAGGAGAAGCAGGCTCCATGCAGGGAGCCCGATGTGGGACTCGATCCCGGAACCCCGGGATCAAGACCTGAGCCGAAGGCAGACGCTCAACTGCTGAGACACCCAGGCATCCCAAAATGTTGATTTTCTAACTCCATCATTTTTTCTACATTTATTAGTTGGCATGCTGTGCTAAGGGAGACTTACTGGTATCATTAGTTCTAAGTATGGACTAACAAGTTCTTTTTTTGTTCAATGATTATTGTTTGTTACTATAATTATTAATTTTGATGCTCAAACTTTCCCAGATTTGACCAGTGGATGCACCTTTTAACCTGGTTCTTGTGTTCTTTTGACATGTCTCACCATTTGTTGAGCACTTATTTAGTTTCTGACAAAAGATAGTGGAGACTGACTCATCTTGTACTTTCTCTGCCTGAGCCCTGGAATCACTTGTTTCTCTAGGGAGCCCTGGTTCCTTCGAGTGGGGAATGGTATCTAGAAACCCAGATTTGGATGCTACTGGAGTGTCACAGCTTTTAGGCCCTACGAGCAGGCAGACCTAAGAAACAGATGCACACAGCTATTTCTATGTCCAATAAACATATTAAAAACTATAAATTCATACTGTACCCAAACATTCACAGATACACAAATAATCATGTTTATTTCTATATTTACATATGCATAAAAACTAGAAATCCATACCATATCCAATTTCAATCTAACAATGCAGGACTCTTTAAAGCCTACCCCCTCCATTTTGTATGTCTTCTCCAAAAGTGAGTAACCTGATTCCCCACATCCTCAAAATATTTATTCATTTGCTCCATCCTACAACACACAGAAAATAATTTCAGAATCATGCATCCCTACCAGTGAGAAAAATGTACATACTAAAGCGGAATTCAGTATTAGTAGCTGTTTTAGATTTTAGATCAAGGTTATATAAGCAAAGCACTATGTTCAAAAGTAATTTGGCTTAATTTACTTTTCTTCAGTGTGCTTAGGTTATTTATTTGAAATAGAGTAAGACTCTTTGGTTTCTTTTTGTATCCAATTTTAGATCTTTCATCCACCTCCATTCTTGTTGGTTTAATTTTATGTTTTTGAGTAAATAGAACAGTAACATACTTGCAAAAGCAAAAATGATACCTAAAAAGGATATTCCAAGAATGTGTAGTGTTTCTTTATCCCTTTATACCCTGTTTTTATCCTCTGGTTAATCAAATTCATTAGTTTCTCATTTATTCTTGCTGTGTTTCTTTTTGCAAAAATATGTAGATGAATATACATATTCTTATTTCACCATTATTTTCTTGCACAAAAGGTAACATGCCATCTATACTCTTTGTACTTCACTTTTTTTAAACCTAAATCTATATTCTGTAAATCACTCCATATCATTTCTTAGAAATCTCCCTTATTCTGTTTAATAGCTATACAGTATTCCATTGAATGGATGTGCTACACCTTATTCAATTATTTTTGCTGTTACGTCTATTATTATAGTAAAGGTATAGTTTCAGGGTAAAGTCATAAAAGGGGGGTTGCTGGGTCAAAAGGTAAACATACACGTAATTTAGTTAGATATTGCTGAATTCCCACACTCACGAGCGTGTGCCATTTTGCATTTCCACTAGTAATATAGGAGAGTAACTATTTCCTCTATGTCTTTCCAGCAGAATGTTTTGTCAAGGCTTTTAAGTTTTGACAACCTGATAAGAACAAAAAGTTTTTGCAGCATTGTTTTAATTTGTATTTCTCTTATTATTTTGAAATTGAACAATTTCTAAATGTTTAGAATGGTTTGTTTTTATGTCTTTTGGGTACATGGTTCACATCTTTAGCTATGTGATTTTTAGTCATTTATTCTTCAGTTTCTCAGGGTTCTGTGTATATTGGGGGCATTAGGTTGATAGCCCTAATATAGAAAGATCTCTACCTCTATCATTGTTCCTATCTCTATCTTTATTTATATCTAATTTATTCATTGTTTATTTGCTTATTTACTTAACTAGGCTCCATGTCCAGTGTGGAGCCCAGTGTAGGACTTGAACTCATGATCCTGAGATCAAGACCTGAGCTGAGATCAAGAGTTGGTCACTTAGCCAACTGAGCTACCCAAGTGCCCCAATTTCTATCTACTTTTTTAAAAGACATAATTCTTGGGGCACCTGGCTGGCTCAGTTGGTAGAGCAGATGACTCTTAATCTTGGGGTTGTAGGCTTGAGTCCCACATTGGATGTAAGGATTACTTAAACATAAAATCCTTAGAAAATAAAATAAAGGACATAATTCTCTCTTTTTCATAGCTTTGTGACACATTTTCATAGTAACATTGTTTTAGAGGCTCTTAATGACAAATGTCTTTGCTTAGATAACTATCAGTGAACAGAGGCCCTGGAAAGATGATAGAAGATCATTTGCCTTCAACCAGCAGTTACAGGACAACGCCTTTTGGAAAGGAGGAATGATGTGAGACCAAGGCATATTACCGGAACACAGACTAGAAACCCCTTCAGAGATGGGACAGTGATCTGTAGAGGAGACTGAGTGTTCTGCAGCAATTTGTCTCTTTGTCTGAATCCTCAGGTTGTCACAGGTCTTATCTTAGGGAAGCACTAGAAGAAGCGAGGCTGCAAGATTCTGGGCCCATGTCAGCAGCGGGGATCCCTGTGCATGCATCAGGTAAGAGATGTTTATGTCATAGAACCAAAGAATTTGAGGCCTGTAGGAGAATTACAGATAACCTAGACTCAGAAACAATCTAATCCTATTTCAGAGGCAGGAATCAGGCCCCGAGAGGTAAGCAGCTTGCCCAAAGTCACAAACTGAGCTATTGTCAGTGCTATGTAATGTGACTTCTAATAGGTCTTTTCAAAGGTAATCCATGTTGAAGCATCTACATTTAGATGATTTTTATATTTTAACGGTGTCATCTTGTTCAGTCGCACACTTAATTCTAGCAACTGCCATGTCGGAACTTTTCCGAAATTCCTTTATTGAAGGAGAGCCGAAAATTTGCTTTGGCTGGTCTGTGTATTCATTCATTCTTTCATTTTAATAATACTGACACATTTTTCTGATTTCTATTTTAGCCTCGGGTCTGACACATACTCTTCTATCAGCACAGGTTTTTTGTTTCATTTTTTAAACTAGATCTCCGTGTAAATAATTAGGTTGGTTTTCTTTAGTTACATTCTTGTCTTAAGGATACACCCTAATTAACTTAATTGGACTCCTGTGTTTCCTTAGTCTCTTGTACAACCCATTTCTATCTAGATTAATCTAATCCATTATGTTAGTGGTTCCCAAACCGATAATCACTGAGGGCTCTCGTTAGACATACATATTCAAACCCACTACGACCTCCCGAACCAGACTCTCCATGTGACTGGAAATATGAAATTTTAACAATTTAAGAAGGATGCAAATTTTGGAAAATGATGATTCTGTGTTAGTTTTGGGAGTTTAACTCTCAGCTGGCAGCTTTACCCCAAATCCTCTTACATGTGGATTATCTCTAGGCTCTGAGGGTAGTGCCAATAAAACTTTGTGGACTATGGCAGAATCATTGGAATAAATATACAGCTTCCTAACACAGGCAATTCATCAACACATAGGGGGCTACTTTGAGAGGGAGAGAGCTCCTCAGAATGATGAGGTACGTGTATGTCAAGTCACAGTACTTTACAGTGACAGCCATTTTTCAGGAAATGCAAGAGGTAATGGGTAGTCAGTTCTTCATCCATTACAGAATTGGATGACAAAGGCAGTCATTCCTTCAGTCATCAAGATCTGTTGACCAGAGCACTTGATCAAGCACCAGAGCTGATTCACTGACACCAACAAAACTGGTGCTTTTGTGAACAGACTGACATCCTGTTTGGGCTGCTTTTCATCCCAGTTGTCTTACATTACTACCATTGGGGCTGTCTGCTTAGGCTTTCCTGAATTCGCTTTTTTGATTTCTGTCTCTTATCTTGGGACATCTTGTTCTTCCTACTTTAACACTTACAATTTAATAAATGTTTGCTGAGTGATTACTTTGTGCAAGACACTGTGGGGTAGGGACGCAAGATGGAAAGCTGCTAAGAAAAATAAATACTCAGCCAAGTTGTCAAGGCTATAAAAATGCTTAAGCAACAGTTCCTGCTCTACAGGAACTTAAGTTCACTAGGGGGATAAAACAAATAAATAACTATTGAAACTTGGCAATGAGAATAGCCAAGGAAAGGCAGGTATACGGCAAGCATTTTTGTTGCAGTAGTTAAAACAGGTTAGTACTGATGTAGAAATAGATACATTAATGAAACTGAATGGTGAGAGTAGAAATATACCTAAATATAAAAATAAATAATATTTGATAATAGCCTCATTTCAAATTGGTAGGGGAAAATACAGATTCCTCAATGAATTATAGTGAGACGACTGGCAAGACTTCTGGAAAATAAGTTAAACTAATCCTTACCTCACTCTTCACATGAAATTAATTCCAAATGGATTTAAATGTAAGGAACTAAACCATGTATATTAGAGAAAAGATAAGTGACAGGTTTTCTAATTTTAAACACAGGCAACCTTAGTTTATTGCACTTCATTGTATTGTGTTTTGTGAATACTGTTTTTTTGTTTTTTTGTTTTTTTGTTTTTAATTGAAGGTCTGTGGCAACTATGCTTTCAGTAACTATACCAGCATCATTTTTCCAACAAGCATTTCATATCTCTGTGTCACATTTTGGTATTTCTCACAATATTTCAACTTTTTCATTATTATTGTATTTGTTACAGTAATCTGTGATCAGCGATCTTTGATGTTACTATTGTAATTGTTTGAGTGCCATGAATCACTCCTGTGTGCATTGGAAAACTTAATTAATAAATGTGAGTGTGTTCTGACTTTTCCACTGACCAACTATTCCCCCATCTCTCTCTCTCCTTAGGCCTATTTCCTGAGATAAATTTTATTAGAATTAGACCAATTAAGAACCCTACAATGGCCTCTAAGTGTTTAAGTGAAAGGGAGAGTCATATGTGTTTCAAAATCTAGAAATGACTAAGCTTAGTGAGGAAGGCATATCAAAAGCCAACACAGGCTGAAAACTAGGCCTCTTGTGCCTGTTAGCCAAACTGTAAATACAAAGGAAAAGTTCCTGAATGAAATTAAAAGTGCTACACTGTGAACACAGGAATGATAAAACATCTTATAGCTGATAGAAAGTTTGAGTGATCTGGACAGAAGATCAAACCAGTCACAACATTAATTTAACCCAAATCTTTAACTCTATGGAGACTGAGAGAGGTGAATACACTGCAAAAGAAAAATTTGAGACTAGCAGAGGTTGATTCATGAGGTTTAAGGAAATAAGCCATCTCTTTAACATAAAAGTGCAAGGTGAAGCCTCAAGTTATCCAGAAGATGTGGCTAAGATAATTAATGAAGGTAGCTACATTAAACAACAGATTTTCAATGTAGGTGAAAGAGCCTTTCATTGGAAGAAGATGCCATTTAGGACTTTCATAGTTAAAGAGGAGAAGTCAATGCCTGGATTTAAAACTTTAAAGGACAGGCTGACTCTCTTAGTAGGGGCTAATGGAGTTGGTGATGTTAAGTTGAGGCCAGTGCTCATTTATCACTCTGAAAATCCTAGAGTCCTTAAGAATTATGCTAAATCTATTTTGCCTTTGCTCTATGAATAACAACAAAGCCGGGTTGACAGCACATCTGTTTACAACATGGTTTATTGAATATTTGAAGCCTACTGTTGAGACCTACTGCTCAGAAAAAAGATTTCTTTCAGAATCTTACTGCTCATTGACAAGGCACTTGATCACTCCAGAGCTCTAATGGAGATGTACAATGAGATTAATGTTGTTTTTGTGCCTGCTAACAGGCAGGCCTATGGATCAAGCAATCATTTTGATTTTCAACTCTTTATTATTTAAGAAATACATTTCATTAGGGTATAGCTGCCATAGATAGTGATTCATCTGAAGGATCCGGGGATAGTAAATTGAAAACCTTCTGGAAGGGAATTACCATTCTAGATGCCATTTGTGATTCATGAGAAAAGGTCAAAATAGCAACATTAACAGGAATTTGGAAGGGCTGATTCTAAGCCTCGTGGATAACTTTGAAGGGCTCGAGACTTCAGTGGAGTAAGTAATTGCAGATGTGCTAGAAATAGCAAGAGAACTAGAACCAGAAGAGGTGCCTAAAGATGTGACTGGATTGCTGTAATCTTGTGATACAGTTTAGCAAATGAGAAGTTGTTTCTTATGGATGAGCAAAGAAAGTAGTTTCTTGAGGTAGAATCTACTCTTGGTGAAGATGCTGTGAAGATTGTTGAAATGACAACAAATGATTTAGAATATTCTATAAACTTGATTGAGAAAACAGTGGCAGGGTTTGAGGGGATTCTAATTTTGAAAGAAGTTCTACCGTGAGTAAAATGCAATCAGACAGCATCGTATGTTATAGAGAAATCGTTGGTGAAAGGGTCAATTTGGCAAGCTTCATTATTGTATTATTTTAAGAAATTGCCATAGCCACTCTATCCTTCAGCAACCACTACCTGATTAGTTGGTGATCATCAACATTGAGGCAAGAACTTCCACAAGCAAAAATATTACAATTCACTGAAAGCTCAGATGATGGTTATCATTTTTTACTAAGAAAGTATTTTTTATTTATTTTTTAAAGAAATTATTTTTAAATTAAGGTATGTGCATTGTTTTTAATACATAATGCTAGTGCACACTTAACAGACTACAGTATAGTGTAAACATAACTTTTACATTTACTGGAAAACCACAAAATTCATTTGACTCACTTTGTTGTGATATTTGCTTTATCTCAGTGGTCTGGAACTGAACCTGCATTATTTCCCAGATATTCCTGTATAAAGGCTTTTCCACGCATGAAAAAATAAACTAGAGGCATTTTTAAAAGAGTGATTTTCACTACATAAAAATCTAAAACACACCATAACCAAAGTCAAACACCAATGACAATGGGAGAAATATTTAAACCACATATGAGAAATAAAGGAGTGATACTCATAATATTCAAAGAACTTTTACAAGTCTATAGAAAGATAAAGAACTCAACAGAAGTTTAAAGAGACACGAATTGGGGATTTATAATAAAAGAACTACAAATGGCCAATAGATAAATAAAAATAACACTTCAATAATTAAATGTAAATGAAAGCATTTTTTTGGCCTCTCTGATTGGAAAATGTATTTTTTATTTTATTTTTTATTTATGTAGTTTTAAGATTTTATCCATTTATTTGAGAGAGAGAGAAAGAGACAAAAAACAGGGGGAGGACAGGGGGAGAGGGAGAATCAGAGTCCCCACTGAGCAGGGAACCTAAGATGGCAGGATCCCAGGACTCTGGGGTCATGACCTGAGCCAAAGGCATCTGCCTAATCAGCTGAGCTACACAGGTGCCCTGGAAAATGTATTTTTTGATTGATAAAATGTCCAGTAAGGTTTCCTATGAATGGAGTATAAATTGGTACTTTTAGGAACAACTTATTTAAAATGGAAATGTGATTCAGAAATTCTGTGTTTATAAAATTACAGGTTTATTCTAATAACTACAAAAGTGTATATATAAGGCCATTCACTACAGAACTATTAATTAAGTGAAACACTGGCAAAAATCAGTGAGGCTAATAGATTATAGTACATCCATATGATAGGATAGGGTAACAACAATGCTCTGATTTGATGAGATCTGCAATGGGTAGTAGCTTAATTGAAAATTTTAAAATGGGGAATCATAAAAAATGATAGATATGTATTCCTGGGATCATGGCTTGAGCCAAAGGCAGCTACTTAACCGACTGAGTCACTCAGGTGTCCCAATACATGTATTTTAAACATAAAATTTTTACCTACACTCTCTAAATGTAGAATTATTCATTATTTTTTTTAATGCTAAGACATGGTCTTAATTCTTTGAGTGTGGATTTGCTTACTAGAGTTCTATGCATCTTTCTTGCATAAGCCATGCATATGATGTCTCTGCTCTTCTTCCCAATCTTGCGTCCTACTTCTTTCCACCTTGTTCACATTGGCCTCTTTGTTGTTAAATTCCCACTGAATAACCTCTGCATTGGTTATTTTTCTCCTTACCTTTTCTTGCCTCTTTGCAAAGTTGACTCTCATGCTTTAAATCTCAGTCTAAATGTCATTTCAGAGTCAACTTCTCGGGTGACCCCAGTATATCCATCAGGATAATTTTTCTTACAAGCAACAAATTCCAGGTTAATTGACTTATATTATAAAAAGAGAATTTATTGTCTCACACAAGCTAAATAACCACTCATAGATCTGGCCTACCATAGCCATAGTTTAAACTAAATGACCAAGATCTATCTTCTACTTTTTATCCTACTTCCTTAGTGTTGGCTTGAGTCTTCTCTTCTTTCCAATGGCTTTCAACAACTCACCTAACATTTGGGTGTTGAGATAAATACACATTGGCCCTGATAGTCCTGATATGGACCTTGTGCTTATTTGTCTTAGGCCATTTTTCCAAAAGCAGAATCTGAGGTAGGTATTCAGATGCATGTGTAAGTGTTCTTCAGGAAATATCTGTAAGTTCTCAAGTATCTTTTCTGACCACATAAGAAACTTGAAATCAATAACAAGAGAAAACTCAGAAAATTCACAAATATGTGGAAATTAAAGAGAACAACCAATGGATCAAAGAAGCAATCGAAAGGGAAATTTAAAATATCTTGAAACAAAGGAAAATGGAAACACAACATACCAAAAACTTGAAGGAAGCAGAAAAAGCAGTTCTAAGAGCTATGATTACAGTGATAAGCACCAAATTAAGAAAAAGAAAGATCTTAAATAACCTCAGGGAACTAAGGAAAGGGGGGCGGAGAGAACAAACTAAGCCTTAAGTTAACCGCAGAAATAACAAAGATCAGAGTAGAAACAACATGAAATAGAGACTAAAAAAACAATAAAAAAAATTAGAAAAGAACAAAACGGAGAGTTATTTTTTTTTTTTGAAAAGAGAAATAAAGTTGACAAACCTTTAGCTAGACTAGCCAAGAAAAAAAAAGAAGACTCATATAAATAAAGTAAGAAAAAAAAGAGGAGACATTATAACTTTTGCCACAAAAATGCAAAGGATTGTTAGAAATCACTGTAAGAATTATACACCAAAAATCCTAGAAGATAACCTAGAGGAAATGACTACATTCCTAGAAATGTATAACCTACCAAGACTGAATCATGAAGATACAGAAAATCTGAACAGACCAATAATGAATAAGGAGATTGAATCAGTAATAAAAAGTTTCCCAACAAAGAAAAAATTAAGACCACCTGGCTTTACTGGTGAATTCTACCAAACATTTATAGAAAAATTAATAGCAGTCTTTCTCAAACTTTTGCAAAAAATTGGAGAGAAGGAACTATTTCTAAACATTTCACATGGCCAGCCTTACTCTGATACTAAAGACAAACAAGGACACTACAAGAAAACTATAGGCCAATATCCCTGATGAGCATAGATATGAAAATCCTCATCAGAATACTAGCAAACCAAATCAACAGCACATTACAAGGATCATACACCATGATAAAGTAAGATTTTTCTCTGGAAATCAAGGATGGTTCAACATATGCCAATCAGTACATGTGATATTAACATAAAGACGGATAAAAACCATATGATATCTTAACAGATAGGGAAAAGCGAAAAGCATTAGACAAAATTCAATATCCTTTCATGATAAAAACTTTCACAAATAAGGTATAAGTTACCTAAACATAATAAAGGCATAATAAATATGACAAACCACAGCTACATCATTTTCAGCAGTGAAAAGCTGAAGCTTTTCCTCTAAAATCAGGAACAAGACAAGGATGTCCACTCTTGCCACTCCTATTTAAAATAGTACTGGAAGTTCCAGTCAGAGATGGTAAGAAAAATAAATAAATAAAAAGCATCCAATCAGAAAGGAAGAAGTAAAACACAGTTTGCAGATGACGTGATCTTGTATACAGAAAACCCTAAAGACTCCATCAAGATACTATTAAAACTAATAAATTTAGTAAAGTAGCAGGATATAAAAACATACAAAAATCAATTGCATTTCTAAACAGCAACAATGAGCTATCTGAAAAAGACAAGAGGACAATCCTGTTTATAATAGCATCAAAAAGAACAACATACTTAGGAATATGTTTAACCAAGAGGGTGAAAGATCTTTATACTAAAAACTATAAAACATTGATGAAAGAAGTCAAAGAAGACACAAACAATGGGAAGTTATCCCATTTTCATGGATTGGAAGTATCAATATTATTATAATGTCCATACTACCCAAAGTGGTCTACAGATTCAGTGTAATTCCTTTTTTTTTTTTTAAGATCTTATTTATTTGAGAGCAAGAGAGAGCACAAATGGAGAGATGAGGGAGAAGCAAGCTACCCTCTGAGATGGGAGCCTGACAAGGGGCTAGATCTCAGGACCCTGGGATCATGACCTGAGCCAAAGGCAGCCGCTTTACCAACTGAACTACCCAGGCACCCTGATTCAGTGTAATTCCTATCAAAAATTCTAATGGCATTTTTCACAGAAATAGGAAAAAAATAATAAAATTTATATGAAATGATAAATCAAAATAGCTATAAAGTAATCTTGGGCAAGAAAAACGAAGCTGGAGACATCATATTTCCTGATTTCAACTTATGTTAGAAGTTACACTAATCAAAACAGCATGGTACTGGCATAAAAACACATAGATTAATGGAACAGAATCAAGAGCCCAGAAATAAACCCACTCACACATAGTCAACTGATCTTCAACAAAGGTGCCAAGAATATACAATGTGGAAAGGATAGTCTCTTCAATTAATCATGTTGTGAAAACTGATTATGTACAAGCAAAAGAATGAAATTGGACCCTCCACCATTAGAAAAATTAACTTAGACTGGTTAAAAACTTTAATGTGAGACCTGAAAGTATAAAACTCCTAGAAGAAAACATGAGGGAAAAGCCCTTGGCATTGATCTTGGCAATGATATTTTTTTTGGATTTGACACCAAAAGTACAGTCAACAAAAGTAAGTGGGACAACATCAATCTAAAAAGTGTCTGCACAGCAAAATTAATTAACACAATGAAAAGGAACTTACAGAATGGGAAAAGACATTGCAAATCATATTATCTGGTAAGGGGTTAATATGCAAAATATGTAAGAAATTCAAACAAAATTCAAATTCAGCAGCAGAAAAACCAAAAACCTGATTAAAAAAATGGTCAAAGGATCTGAATAGACATTTTACCAAAAGACATACAAATGGCCAACAGGTACACGAAAAGATGCTCAGCATCCCTACTCATGGAAATGCAAATCAAAACCACAATGATATATATTGCACCTATTAGGATGCCTGTTATAAAAGAGTCAAAATATAAGTGTTGGTGGGCATGTGGAGAAAAAGGAACATTTATACATTGTTGGTGAGAATGTAAATTTGTATAGCCATTATGGAAAACTCTATGGAGGCTCCTCAAAAAATTAAAAATAGAACTACTGTATAATCCAGCAATCTTACTTCTGGGTATATATATCCAGAAGGAATGAAATTACTATCTTGAAAAGATATCTACACTCGCATGTTCATTGCAGCATTATTCAAGTAGCCAACATATGGAGACATTCCACATATCTGTCAATGGATGAATGGATAAAGAAAATATGGAGTATTACTCAGTCTCAAAAATGAAGGACACCCAGGGGCACCTGTTCGCTCAGTTGGTGGAGTGTGCAACTCTTGATCTCGGGGTTGTGGGTTTGAGCCCCATGTTGAATATAGAGATTACTTAAACAAAATCTCTAAAAGTTACATTAAAAAATTTAAAAAGGACATTTTGCCATTTGTGACAACATGGATGATACTGGAGGACATTATACTAAAGGAGACAAACCTGATAGAGAAAGACACTGCACGATCTCACTTACACATGGAATCTAAGTAGGTCAAACTCATAGAAACAGGAAGTAGAATGGTTACCTGGGGCTGAGAGGTGGGAGACATGGGACAGTGTTGGCCAGGGTGTACAAACTTTCAGTTATAAGGTAAATAAGTTCTAAAGACCTAATATGCAGCATGGTGACTATAAAAGGAAAGAAAGGATGGAAAGAAGGAAGAAAGAAAGAAAAGGGAAAGAAAATAAACAAGGAGAGAAGGAAGGAAGACACATTTGTGAGTAGAACAAGATAAGGAAGGGAAACATTCTGAAGAATTAAGAAATCTCAGGTCAATTCTAGCCTTGACTTGATGCACAGAAGGAGCATAAACCACAACTCAGGAGTCATGTAGCTTTTTGTGCCTATAGATCAGTCAGTTATTGTCTGAGGGCTACCCCCAGCTCCTGTCAAGCCAGGATAATTCTCTGGAGAATAGGGGCAACTGTGTGCCTTAGCAGTCAATACAGCATCCAGGGGATGTGTGTGCTGCCTGGAAAAGAACATCTAAACTGCGCACCATAGCATCTATCACACCACTGGGGCCAGGAAGATTGCTGTGTTAATTGTTTTAAGCCAGGTAGGGTTCACTTTTGGAGCTATGGATGGGTCAATCCCACCCACTAAACATTGCTGGAAAATTCATGATAGGGTAAGCATGGGAAATGGGGAGAATGGGTGGGACCAGGTACCCAAGAAATGTTCATATACCTCCTACTCTTAGTTGTCATGTAACCCTGTTTATTTCCTCAGAACACTCTCCATAGACTATAATTCTCTTATTGATTGATTGCCTGTCTGACTACTAGAATGTAATTTTCAAGAGGCTAGAAATGACTGTTGTAGCCTAAGAATCTATTGGCATGTCTGGTACTAAATATGTTGATTGTCTTCCTTCCAGATAGGACTCTAAATGTGCAAAGGCACAGAGATAAGAAGGAAAAGAAGTATGTAGATAAGGAAGATAATTCTATACCAGTCGTTCTCCAGCTATAGTCCCCAGAGCAGCAGCATCAACATCACCCAGAAACTAGTTAGAAATGAAAAATCTCAGGTCCTACTCCAGACCTAATGAATAAAAAACTCTATGGGTGGAATCAGAAATCTGTTTAATAAGTCTGCTAGGTGATTTTGATGCACAGCAAAGTTTGGGAACTGCCATTCTAGAACAGTTTGACTAAAACATGGGATTTATGCAGGATAGGTAGTGGTAAATATAGTCGTAAGAAAAACTTAGGACCATATCATTGTGAATTTTAATATAGTGAGTACTGTGTGTTGTTTGTTCTTACTTTTCTGAAATATAATCTTTTGTTGGAAGAGCCATGAATTCTTTGAATTCTAGACATCCTTGTTGGTGTTTGGGAGGTAGGAGTGAGTTGAGTTAATGCTGTTTTGATTTTTCAGGCCAGGAGGGGATGTAATACTCCAGATTACTCATCCTCATCTTCATCCACACCCTCACCCTCATTCACAGCCAGCTTCTTGCTCTGTGCACACGGTTTCCTTTTCTTTTTTTAAATAAACTTAATTTTTTTAGCCTGGTTTTAGATTTAACAGAAAAATTACAAAGATAGCATAGAGAATTCCCATATACTGCCACACCTAGTTTCCCCTACTGTTAACATCTTATATTCATTCATGTGGCACATTTGTTACAATTAATAAGCCAACATTGACCCATTATTCTTAACTAAAGATCAGATTTCATTAGTGTTTATATAATGTCCTTTTTTTTTCTGTTCCAGGATCTATCCAGGATACCCTATTATATTTAATCATCATGACTCCTTAGACTCCTTTTGGCTATTACAGTTTCTCAAACTTTGTTTTTGATGACTTTGACCGTTTTTAGAAAGATTTATTTAGTTAGAGTGAACAACTGGGTGGGGGGAGGGGCAGAGGGAGAGGAAGAGAGAGACTCTTAAACAGACTCTGCACTGAGCATGGATCCCTGATGCAGCAGGGCTTAATTGATCTCAGGCACCCTGAGATTACAACCTGAGCTGAAACCAAGTGTCAGATGCTTAATTGACTGTGCCATCCAGGCCCCTGACCTTGACAGTTTTGAGTACTATTTGGGTGTTTTATAGAATGTCTCTCAACTTGGGTATGTCTGACGTTTCTCCTAACAATGAGATGGGGTTTGGTTTTGGGGAGGAAGATCACAGAGGTGAATTGTGCCATTTTCATCACGTTATTATTAACCCCTTTCATCACATTATATCATATCAAGGATACATGATTCATCACTGTTGATGTTGACCTTGATCTGAAGCCTCAGCTAGGGTAGGTATAAAAAGAGAATGGATTTATGAAATGTTACACAGGGAAGGTTTTCAGTACTTGACATTTGCTTAGATTTTGGGAGGATGGTTGGAATAAGGAAAAGGAGAAGAGGAGCCAAACCTTTTCCTTGGGTTTCCTAATATGGGTGACTGGGCTCATGGCTACTATATGACAACTACAGCTGAGATGCTGGTGATCTGTCCAGGTAAAGAAATTGAGTCTGTAGTCAATTTTCTTCTTTGGGAACTGGGGGAGGGTTTGGGCAAAAAGGGTTCCATGGCTGAGGGTTCTCATTGTCCTGGAACACAGAGGTAGAGAGTGTGATTGGTATACAGGACCTGCTGGCTGAGTCTGCCAGTCAGATCAGCTAGGACAGTCCTTCTCAGAATGTCTTATATAGTCATTTGGAGGTGACATCAGGGACTTTTTAGGGCCTTGGGCTCTGAGTTTAGGGGTATGGTGGGAGGTGTCCAGGGATATTCCTCAGTATTCTCTCAGCTGCTTAGTTATTTGAAAAAGCAGAGGATGCCTGAAGTCAAGTAGGAGAGGCATAGCTGAAGTTTTCCCGGAGGAAGACTGGCCATATAGTTCATAAGAGGCATTTGACTAAAGAAAGAATCAAAGGACATACATTAAAAAAATAATATTGTTTATCTCTGGGTGTGGTGAGTTTTAGGGTTGGGTCAGTTTCCCAGAGCTGCCATAACAGAGTACCACAAACTGGCTGGCTTAGAACAACAGAAATTTATTGTCTCATAATTCCGGAGCCCAGAAGTCCAAAATCAAGGTCAGCAGGATTGTATTCTCTCTAACGGCTCTTGGGAAAGATCTTTCCTTGTCTCTTCCTAACTTCTGGTGGTGGTCAGCCATCCTTGGTGTTCCTTGGTTTGCATGCAGTCCTGTCTCCAAAGTCTCTGTCTTTGTCATCACATGGCCTTCTTGTTGTGTGTCCAAATTTCCTATTCTATGAGAACACCAGTCATTATATTTAAGGTCCACCCTAATCCAGTATGATTTCGTCTTCTTCTTTTTTTAAAAAAGATTTATTTATTTATTTATTTTTAGAGAGAGAAGGGAGTGGGGAGGGGCAGAGGGAAAGGGAGAGACTGAATCCCAAGCAGACTCCTTTCTAAGCATGGAGCCCAATGTAGAGCTTGATCTCATGACCCTGAGATCATGACCTGAGCTGAAACCAAGAGTCAGAGGCTTAACCACTGAGCCACCTAGGTGCTCCTAGTGCTCCTAGTATAACTAATATAACTTCTTAATTACATCTTCAATAACCCATGCGCAGGTCACTTCCACAGATTCTAGAGAGACATGAATTTGGGCAGGGGAACACTCTTCTACCCAGTACAGGGGTGGTGATATTTCCTGCTTCATATATTTCTATTTCATTTAGGTTTCTCTTTTGCAACTGACATGTGTTACTTCTGTACCAGCAGAAAACAAAACAAAGCAAAACAACAAAACAAACAAACAAAAAATGCTATCCTCACCACCAATGCTCTGGAAAATACTACAAACTGCATTTGGTGAAGGGGCCAGTGCTGTCCTGGAACCCAGAGGAAAGGTTACTCATGCCAATGATGATGCCCTTTGCCAGGAGGCTTCCTACATACCCAGCCCAACCCTGGTAACAAGAAAGGGAGGGGTGTAGGGCTGGAATGCCTGGGGAAATGCCTGGCCATCTCTGCTCAGGTCGGGGCTGCTGAGGGCAGAGGCTTTTCTGTCTTGCTGTGGGCTGGGCTGCTGGCCTCTTAGATACGGGGCTTCCCCAAAAGAGATCATTTAGACTTCCTGTGGCAGCACCCCCTTCCTGAACAAACGCAGGAGGGCAGCTTGGAAAAGCATGAATATGATAACTAAAGCTACATTCACCCTAGCTGAGTAAATACTGCCTGGGAATCAATCGTTGTTTTCCCCAACTTTCTTAGGTACTGGGGCCCTGTGGGGAGGTGACTTCTTTCATGACAGCCACACCCTAGGTCTCCTTTATTAGTCACAGCACATGCTTAGCTCTGCTTGGTTCTGCTCCCCTGACGTTCTGCACGTCCCACCATCCCACGGTACGTGTTTACCCCTCCCCAGGGCTGGTTGGACTGAACAACATTTTGTGCAACCCGTTCTAAAGGAGCAGCTGAGAATCAGGCTTAAATCACGGATTTCCAGCCATGACAGAATTAAAAATCCCTTAGACACGTTTGTTTATGAGTGCCAGGGAGAGAAAGCAACCAAGGGAGAAAAAGGAATTCTTCATGTGTTTCATTTAATCACAAGTTCCTCCAGCTTCCTTTAGAAGGCACTGGTGTCCAAGTGATTTTTTTATACGTAAGAGCATCCAGTTGAGTTGGGGGCTTTGAATGGATAATTCTGGCTATTAAGAAAAAAAAAAAAAAACAACAAACGGGTTCTGTAAGGGGGGGTGAATGGGCTTTCTTCAAACAACTGTTCCTAGGCCTAAAACTCTCTTAGAATGTCAATATCAAGTTCAGTCCCACGTGACTGAGGCAAAGGCTTTTATCCTTTTTCTACAGACATTTAACCCTTTACTAGGGTAAAGGACAGCTATCGGATAAGAATGTCTTTAAAACAGTCTCTGTTATCAAAAGACTTCTTTTCCCGATCCTCACCTAGCCACAACTGACTGAGGGCTCCCATTCTGTATCCCCCACCCCTCCCCGCACCGTTATTCACATTTCAGAAAAGAGAAAACCGAGGCTCAGAGAAATTGAGTAACTTGCCCCAAATCATAATCGTTGGCAAACTTGAGCCTAGATTTGAGTGTCTGCAAAGCTTGGAATCTTGACCTCTACCTGGAGCTGCTTCCAGAGAGGGTTACACCTCAGCCTCTGCTGGGGAGAAGAGCAGGCATTCACAGATGGGAGTTAGATATGCTTTCCATTTCCACCTTGACTACTCACTTGCTGTGTGACATTAATAGCTCACTTACATTTTCAATATTGTAGGTGGCATATTTGTGGAGGACAGCGCCCTCTCTCAGGGGTTCCACCATCACCAGGTGCTTTCCCGGCAGGCACTAGGATGCCATATTTTAGGGAGGCTAAGGATTGAAAGAGGAACATACAAAGGGTAGGTACCCGCAACACCAGGCTCAGGGAAGCCCCAGCCCAGACCACTGACTGGCCCTGGCCCTATTCCTGCCCCTATTCCTGTACCCTCGGGCACAGGCTTTCAAAGGGTGTAGTCAGAACAGAGGGGTCCTGGGAAGCCAGGACTTTCCTCTTTTGTGACCCAAGGTTCTGGGCATGCAGGCCTAGCTTCACCCAACAAGACACACTCTCCAGGCCCACCCCTTTTATAACTCTGATAGCACTTGTATTGCAAGGTCGTAATTATTTTTAACTTGAACATACAAAGTACAAATGAAAAAGTAAAGATCACTCATATTCTTGCAACCCTGAATTGGCCAGTATTGGCATATTTGCTTCTTTTTTTTTTTTTTTTTTTTTTTTTTTTTTTTTTTTTTTTTTTTTTTTTTTTTTTTTTTTTTAAGATTTTATTTATTTATTCATGATAGTCACACAGAGAGAGAGAGACAGAGAGGCAGAGACACAGGCAGAGGGAGAAGCAGGCTCCATGCAGGGAGCCCGACGTGGGATTCGATCCCGGGTCTCCAGGATCGTGCCCTGGGCCAAAGGCAGGCGCCAAACCGCTGCGCCACCCAGGGATCCCGGCATATTTGCTTCTGATTCTATTTTGTATATCTCTACTTTACAAAAACATGAGACTTCATGATATATACGTACATCATTCTTTGCGACAGTATAATATGGAATAAGCTAAATCCCTAATGACTATCATGTCAAATCCTAATTCTTCCTCCTCTAATCCAGAGATACCTTTAAATTTGGTGTGTATTCTTCCAGTATTAAAAAAAAACCATATAAATATAAAATGTATGGATCTTTGTGTATGCATGCTTTATATAAATGGCATGCTTGTGTGCATCATTTTGCAACTTTTTCAATCAATATATTTTTTGAGATTTATCTGTTTTGATACCATAGATGTAATTTATTCCTTTTAATGGCTCTAATATTACTCCATGGTATGAATGTACATTTATAAATAAATGCATTTCAATTTTCCATTTTTTCCTATTATGGACAGTAGTAAAATAGATCTACTCCGGGCTACCACAGGGCACAGCTCTGGGAAATTCCATTCACATCCATGTGTATGTGCCTCCTGGAGTTATGCAGCACAGAATCTGCCTTGCTGTCCTGGGCCCTGCCTGTGTCTCCTTCATTCATTTTTTAAACAGTATTTATTGAGTCCCTAGTGAATTCAGGGCATCGTTCAAGTGCTTTGCTTGTATTAATGTACTTAGTTCTTTGAAGAGTCCTAAAAAAAGTATTGTTTTCCATTCTCATTTTTCAAACAAGGAAAATGAAGGGGGTCGAGGGCAATCATTTGGCTTTGCATTAAGCTGCAGAGCTGGCATGGGAACTTGGACGGCCAGGCTCCTGAGTCTGGGTGGTGAACCACTGTACGAATTCTCCCTTAGGTTTCCCTCTACTTGGTTGACTTTCCTTCTCAAATGTAAACCCTTAGGAGTAGGCGCCATGGGGAGCCACTTATTTTGCAGTCCCGTGCCCAGGCTCACCTCCATGAGGGGCTCTACGATATTGTTGATCACTTTGCTCTCCGTTCAGTGCTCCGTCCCTAGTTCACATTTCCTCTTCCCCTGTCCCAATCTCTCCCTTCCTAAGCGTTCTTCTCCCGCCCCCCTCCCCCAACCCGGCTACCCCTGGGCACAGGCTTTCAGAGTGACAAAGGCGCATCGCGGATACATAAAAAGGCGCCGCAGCGTGCCCTAATTTGGGAAAGAATATTTTCCACGAAGGGTAAAGGAGGACTTGAATTTTTTCTGCCCTCAGGAGGCCCAGCCTTGCAACCCCGTAGGTCTAGGGCTGAACAGGAGGCACTGCTGTGTTCACACGTTTAGTCAAGAGTACTTCTAATTCTGTCCTTCAGCCGTCAGGCACGTAGGCAATTTCCTCTTATAAAGTTGGTGGTTGTAACTAAACAGGTGCAGATTTGAGGAAATGCAGGCCGCCTCCACTAGGCCCCCGCTGCCTGCGAGATGAGGTTGATAAGGGACTTCCCCCTCCTCCACTTATGCGCCCCCCCCGGCCCCCCCCCCGGCCGCCCGGGCCCGCACCCCGCAGCTGGGCCCCACCGCCCGGCGGGGGAACTGCCGAGTCGCGCCAAACGTGAGCAGGCGATGTGCGGCTCGCAGCAAAGCACACGGGGACACGGAGGTCGAGCTCCCGCGGGGGCTGCACCGCCGGCCGAGGCCCCGTCCTCCCCGCCCCCGCCCCCTCCCCCTCCCCCGGCCGCCCCTGCTTCCGGGCTGGCTGGCCGGCGCCCACGGGGCGGGGGGCGGGGGGCGGCGGCGCCGGAGGCCTCCGCCGCGGGCAGGCGAGCCCCACAGCCGCGCGGCTGGCCCGCCCGCTGCCTCCCGGGCCCTCGCGCCGCCGACAGCCTCTCGGCCCATCGGCCGGCCCAGCGGAGCGGAGGGACGTGCCGGCGGCCGGCGCGGCTCCAGGGAGCCCTGCCTGGGCTTCGGGGTGCGGCCGAGCGCGCTGACTCACGCTCTCGCTACGTGCGCTGCGAGCCGGGCGGCCCGGGCCGGGCGTGGGGGCCCAGCCCGCGCCCCCGCCCCCGCCCTCTCCCTCCCCCCCGCCCTCTCCCTCCCCCCCTCCCGCGCGCTTGTTTAGTTGTTCGCGCAGAGCTGCGCGCGCGCCCCGCCCCCCGCCCCCTGCGCCCGCCCCCCCGCGCCCCGCCCCCTGCGCCCGCCCCCGCGCCCCGCCCCCTGCGCCCGCCCCCCCGCGCCCCGCCCCTGCGCCCGCGCTCCGCCCCCTGCGCCCGCCCCCCGCGCCCCGCCCCTGCGCCCGCCCCCCGCGCCCCGCCCCCCGCCGCCCGCGCCCCGCCCCCCGCCCCCCGCGCCCCGCCCCTGCGCCCGCCCCCCGCGCCCCGCCCCCCGCGCCCGCGCCCCGCCCCCCGCCCCCCGCCGCCCCGCGCCCGCAGAGGACTTCACCCCCAGGCTGGCCGCTGGTGCGGATTTTGATCTCCTTTACTGCTTTATGGCCGCTGCGGGGCTGTGATCTTCGATCCGCAGCGACGGCACCTGGGAGCTTCGGCGAGGCCGGGGCGGCCGGATCGCGTTGGGTCCGCGTGGCGCAGGGCTCGGCCTCTCCCGGCTCCTGCGGGTCCACTGAAGCCCGAGGCCCGGCCTCCGGGGCTGCTTTTCCCAGCCCCTTACCCGAGTGAAGAGCCGTCTGTAGCCCGGCAGCCGCCCCCTCCCTGCTTCCGCCGGTCCCTGAACACCCCTGTGACCCGGGAAGCGCAGGAAGGGCAGGCGCTGTTCGGCGCGTTTGACCGCCGAGGAAACCAAAGCGCGTGTTTAGGTATTTCGTCTGTTGGCAAGAAAACACTTCGCTGTGACGTGTAGGTAGAAGTACTTAGCTCCTGGATGAATACCTTCAGTGCTGGCATAGCCTATTTTACCAGCATCTTCCATTCTGGGAAGACAAGTTGAAGAGAGAGAAAAGGGTCCCGGGGGGATGCGGGTGGAGGGCCCAGGGGGAGGGAGAGTTTTTATTAATATGTGTGAAATCGTCCCCCTGTCTACACAGCTGTTACCTTTTGGTAGGCTTCGAAGGGACACAGCTGAGCTCACAGCAAGACCGGTGTTCGCCGAGGAACAGGCCGGTCCTCCCCAGATACACCACGGGGCGTCCCTGGATCCCTGCCATGGACGAGGGTCCTCCTGCTGCTGGTGCAGTGGACAGGGGCCTGCGTCTGAACCCCGGGGCTTCGGTCATCGCCAGTGACTCTGGGCAGTGTGAATGCCACCCCTCAGCGTCTTCTCATTTCGGGTTGCCATGAGGTTCGAGTTGAGAATGTGTTTGGCGTTTCCTTAACTACCGTGGCCCTCGAAACGAGAGGCGGGTTTCTTTTCCTTGGTCCTACAGTATCAGGGGTGGGAAGTGAGAGACATTGTCCACTTCAGAAAAATCTGTGTCACTCTTGTTTGCTCATCTTGGGTAAACACAGTTTCTATAGAGTCAGTAGGAACAGAAATGAGTTAATTCTCATGGAAATTCTACCTTTAGACACAGAGCACTAGGTTACAGGATCTTGACTGGAAACAGAGCTGAGCCATTTGGAGAGCACTCTTCAGTGTGCCTACTTTGTTTTGGAGGGGGTACCTGGTTTGCCAAACTCTTTCCAGATTATAAAATTAATACATGATTTTGTAGAAAACTAAGAAGCTAAAGAGAAAGAAAACCCTTAAAAAAAAGATTTATTTGAGAGAGAGTAGGGGGACAGCCTGGAGACAAGCAGACTCCCTACTGAGTGGGGAGGCTGACGAAGTGGGGCTCAATCCCAGGACCCTGAGATCCTGACCTGAGCCAAAACCAAGAGTCAGATGCTTAACTGACTGAGTCACCCAGGCGCCCTGAAAAAAATCCTTTTATAATCAACATATATATCTATATCTATATATATATCTATATCAATAACATCAGCGTTTCAGATAGATTTCTTCCTAGGTACTTTAAAAATTATTTTTAATATAATTGAGACCACAGTCTATGTTATATTATTTACCTTGCTTAATGTTATATCATACACATTCTCCCATGTCATTAAACCTTTATAGTCACTTCTGTGAATATATTGTATTTTTCCAACATTGTTGGAAGTTTAGGTTGCTTCCATTTTTTGACTGAGCAATACTCCAATGAATATCTTTGTGTTTAAATATTTGATCACTTTATTTATTATCTCCTTAGCATGGGTTTCCTGACGTGGAATTTTTAGGTCAAATAAACATTTTCATGTTGAGATCACGTTGCCCAGTGGCAATTTCCATGAGTGTAGGGACTAGCTCTGCTTTTACTACTGTATTGCCAGAGCCCAGCATGGAGTTGGTTAATGTACAGTGTTAGGGACTGGCTACAAAGAAAAATTTCGTTTACAGCAAAACTTGCCTCAGAAATATTAAAACCAAAAGTTATGTTTCATCCCAGGTGAGGCTAATAAAGGACCTTGAACCTTAAGGGACACTCTTTCCCCATTTCCAGAGCTGACTGAAGAGTCTTCTGACCAATGAGTAATGAGACTTCTTTAAACCTACTACCTCTCCAGGCTGCTAGTTTTCAGCGCTTGATTAGAATAACCATCAGGCATTCCTCCTTCCTAGTACTTAAAACAAAATCTTGACGTTTCCCTCTTTAGGGTACTAGTCTGCAAAGGTTTCCAGCAGTGTGTGCTCCCTTGGCTGGTAAATTAGTAGACTCAGCTGTGATTTAGAAAAAAAAAAAAAATACCTCAGGTGCTCTTAGTCTTTATTCTTTGACAAATAAGTATAGTTGAATTGAAATACATAAAATTGGTAGCAATCTACAGTTTTTCTACTAGTTTCTAAGTGCGTTTCATTGTTCCTTCGCTAGTACTGCATATTATAATTTTCATAACCTCTGTTATTTAGTGGATTAAGATGTGAAAATTTTTTTGCCTATTAAATGAGCTAGACTGAACCTTTTTATTTATTTTAAAGATTTATTTATTTAATTTAGAGAGAGAGAGAGAGCAAGCAGGGGTGGGGGTGAGGAGAGGGCAGAGGGAAAGGGAAAGTCTCAAGGAGACTCCCTATTGAGCACGAAGCCCAATAAAGGGCTTGATTCCAGGACCCTGAGATCCTGACCTGAGCCACAACCAAGAGTCAGATGCCTAACTGACTGAGCCACCCATGCACCCCTAGACTGAACCTTTTTAATACAAATGTTGTGATTATCTGTTTATATTTTTATTTATTGAGATCTTAGCGATTTATCAGTTTGTATGATCTTTTTACATACTAAGGATATTGCAGAGTAATTTCTTCATAATATTTTTAAAGTGAAGCAATGCCAGGAAGATCCTGATACAGCACATTATTTTGGTGTATTAAATTTTTGAAATAATTATATGTTTAGATTACTTATTGCTGGAGGTGTTCTTAGGTGAAATGGGTGGTTTCTAGCCACTGGAATGATCTAAGTAGAGGTCATTTGATCCCTTGGGGAAGAACTGAAACATCTAAATGAGAGGTTGGACTAGTGATCTTTAAGTTCTCTTAAAACCTAGAGATTTTATGATCCTATCATTTGTCTAAGGATATGAGGCTAATAAGTTTTGGAGACTAGCTTTCTATTAGTCTATAAAAGCAACTGGATCCTTCAAGAATCAAAGGATGATTTCCTAAGTCCATTGCCTTTCTGTACATTTTCTGAGAAAAGCCCAAGGTGTTGGAAGAGTGTGAATGTGCTTTGGGTTGAGCTGTATCCTGGCCCTTTAGGGCTTTATTTATCAGAAATAAATATGCATTTTGGGGGCACCTAGCTGGCTTAGTTGGTACAGCATGTGACTCTTGATCGGGGTTCTAAGTTCAAAACCCATGTTGGGTGTAGAAATTACTTAAAAATACTTTTTTAAAAAATATTTTATTTATTTATTTGACAAGGAGGGAGAAAGAGAGCGAGAGCGAGAGCGAGAGAGAGAAAGAGTACAAGAACAGGGGAGGGAGAAGCAGACTCCCCATTGAGCAGAGAGCCTGACTCAGGGCTCCATTCCAGGACATTGGGATCATGTCCTAAGCCAAAGGCAGACCTTAACCCACTGAGCCACCCAGGCGCCCCTCCAAAATAAAAATCTTAAAAAAAATAATTAACATGCATTTTTACCAAAAGTTTTTACATGAAGAACATTGATTTTTGCAATCTAATTCAATTTTTGGTTTCTTCTATATAATAAAAGTTTATAAACTTATATTTTACATATTTATACCTTATTAAATTATCTTTATTAATATAGATTTTTACATATTTACATATATATAACTATGCATGGTTGTATATAAAAATCATGTGTACTGTATTTTATTGGTAATATGTTTTTTTTTTTTTTTATTAAAGGTGATTGCTTATGTAGTTTTCTGTTCTGTGCCAACTTTGGAAGTACTTCCAACATAAAAGTCGGCTCCACTGTGATATCTGTGCAGATTTCTATTGCAGATGTCTGTGATTGCTGAGTCATGACACAACATAAGTGACATGGATTTTATGTATGCATTTATTATATGATATGAGAACTGTATGTGTTCTGACAGCCTTTGCATTTCTCTTACTGTTGTGCTCATTACTGTGGGAACTACATATTTAATCAGCAGTGTCCACTATAGGACTACAAGTTTTGGTGGGGAGGGAGCAAGTGGGACTTGATCCTTTTGTATCCCTAGCACTCAGTTTAGTGCTTGGCGTTTTACAAAGGTTTTGTTGAATCGATTTATATGCAATAAATCACATGCAAAAACCAGACATGAAAACGTGCAAGAGGTTAGGGATTGAATTTGTGCTGAGAATGCTGACAGGGTGGGCCTACGGCCTGCACTGGGGTGATAGAGGAAGCTAAATGATTTGAGTGCCTCCCAGGAGCTAACATGAAGCTGGCATTGCACAGGCTTTCCTGTATTGAATCCTCACAACTTTACTGTTTAAGAGGCTTTTTGTTATTGTTGTTTTTACAGAGCGGGTTTAGAAAGGTCAATTAACTTTGTCAATCAGTAAATGGTAGACCTGGAGTTTTCTCCAAGCTTATGGTGGCTTGGAAATCCAGGCTCTTTTCTCTTGACCAGGAGGCCGGCAGTAAGCAGCCCAGTCTTGATTAGGGCAGAGCTGGGGAGGAAACGAGTGTTGGTTTAGAAAACTACTTGGTTCCATCAACCTAGATGAATTTTGTCTTTGTATCTCTCGTCTCCACACCCTTCATTTCTGTATGCCCTCTGCCTCAGCTTTTCTCATCCTCTCAAAACCCGGTGCCCCTGTAGTCCCAACTCCTTATGGTGTCCCCCCTTTGACCTTCTCTTCTACACAAGCCACATTCTCTCTCCTTACCATCCAGCTATAGTCTTTGGTATTCTTCTTCCATTAAATCTGATAAACTCTTCTAGGAAAAGAATAGGATAGTTGTTAGAATGTTTCCCCTCCTGCCACTGTGTTTTGTTAAATACAGATGCTAGTTGTAAAGATTCTAAAGTTGGGAGGGAGGCATTTGGGCAGAAGGATATTTTGTCTTTTCAAATAAAATCATAGAATGCAGCCACTTACTCTCTGGCCAAGGCACCAAGGGCCCTTAGATCTTAGGGTCAGTAGTAAGAACCAACATTTCATTTGTTCAGTTCACATCCATGTGTACTACTCTTCTAGATAATGTAAAACTCTTTTACATTTTAGCTCTTTTATCCTCCAAACATCCCAATGAGGCAAATGATAATGTTGTCCATACAGTTGGTGAGAGGAGAGTGAGGACTAGAACCCTGTAAGTTTCGTTCTGGAGCAGTCAGACAGTCAGCTTAGTTGGAGGAGGTGGGGAGGCAAGGGGAGAAGGCCAGGGAGAGGGAAGATGGGATGTAGGGTAACAGAAAAAGAGAAACTCTTAATGGTGGCATAGGAATTTGATTGGACACATAACAAAAAATAAGATTATCCAGTGAACTGTTCTGAAATCCACTAAAGAGGTAGTTTAGAGCAATTAGAATGGGGGAAGAATTAGCACCTGTGCCAAGGGGGCAGCCACACATTGTTGGGGTCCAAAGGAGTGGGAATACCACTGGGCAGGGGTCTGCCACTCTGTAGTTTATTTACACGTAATTTGCTATTGGGTGCAACTTGCTGGAAGCATAGCCAGCCAGGAGGGAGTGAAGAAGGAGTCTGCCAAGGAATATTGTAGGGGAAGGTTCCAGGCTGGGAGTGTGAGCCAGAGGGAGGGAGGAAATGAGCTTTTCCTTGTGGGTGGATTTCACCCAAATGGAAGTCCAAATATGGACCTCCGAGAGCTGGAGGATTGCAAGAGGGGGCCTGGTGTGTCTGGGAATCTCAAAGCCAAGATCATTCCTAAGCTGAGTGGGGGTGGATTCCTGGGAAGCTTCCGCATCATTACAAAGTATTTATCAAGTTCTAAGCTGTAATAGTTTCTCAAAAAGTGAATATTTCTGAAAAAGACATTTAGAAGATGTGAGAGAAACATATTTTTGGGTAAGTGGCCGAAGGCTGGCAGCCAGGCTCTCAGCAGCATCCTGTGCTGGGGTGATCAGTCAATTGTTCTGATTTTCCTGGGACTATCCCAATTTTTGCACTGAAAATCCAGCCCCCCTTCAAAATACTCCACACTCTGCTCATGTGCTGCCTCTTGATAGAGGCCTTCCCTGATCATTGTCTGAAATAGTATCCTACCCCATTCCCAGTGGTCATATCCTATCCCTTTATCTTGATAACAATTAGGCCCTTGAAATCATCTTGTTTGCTTACTCTCTCTTCTCCAAAACCAGAATATAAGTTCCATAAAGGCCGGGATTTGGGTTTGTTTACTGTTATATTCCAAGCACATAGAATAAGACTGGGCATTCAGAACTTGCTCATTATGTATTTGTTGAATGAATGATCACTTTTTAAGGTTTCCAGTACTGTGCTCAGCTCTGGATATACAAAGATGAGCAAAACCAGAAATGGTTCTTGCACTTACGAAGCATAGAATTTAGTGGAGGAGAAAGACACATTAATGATGTATTTTCACATATACAAGTAAAATGAGGGGATCCCTGGGTGGCGCAGTGGTTTAGCGCCTGCCTTTGGCCCAGGGCATGATCCTGGAGTCCCGGGATCGAGTCCCACATCGGGCTCCCGGTGCATGGAGCCTGCTTCTCCCTCTGCCTGTGTCTCTGCCTCTCTCTCTCTCTCTCTGTAACTATCATAAATAAATTTTAAAAATTAATTTAAAAAATTAAAAAAAAAAAAACAAGTAAAATGACGACTGGGTCAAATGAACTGAAGAATAGGAGCCTGACAGAGAGGTACTGATGCTTTGAGAAGGTATGATGCCAAGTGGAGTCTGGAGGCCTGAGCTAGTGAAACCTTGCCCAGGGAAGTAATGATAGTTGAATCTGAAAGTTGGAGAAAAAAATGCTTTCTTAGGAAGAAAGAACTGCACATGCAAAAGCCCTGTGACAGAATGGAGAAGGCTTATTTGGAGAACCACAGCCAGGCCCTGAGGCCGGCACACAGAAACCAAGAGCACTTAGGGTACCCTGTGAGGCCAGGAACAGCCAGGTCACTTGGGGCCTTGTACATTGGAGGCCTTGCTGAGGATTTGTCTGTTTTTTCCTTAAGAGTTATGGGAAATTACTGAAGGGTTTTGTTTTTTTTTTTCTCACTGAAGGATTTTAAGCAGGAATTTTGTGTACACGTGTGTGCATTGTGTATGTGTGTGTGTATGTGTGTTTGTGTATGTGTACGTGTATGTGTGTGAGATTATTAATCTTTTGTATTTTGAAGTGAGCATTCAGTTGATTGTCAGGGTCCCTCCATCCCCATGCTAGGTGGTTAAAAGTAGGGAGAGAACAATTAAAATATTTATAATTATAAAATGTGGCTCATGGTCTTAATTCTTTTCTTCTTCTGTCTGTTGATGGACTAAGTTCCTGTGATCTAAATAAGGGCAGAATAAGGGGGGAATCAAATCTGTGGCCAAATAGTGTTTTGAGGATCTTTCCAGAACTTGGTATTCCATAAATACGTGATGCCAAGATTTCAAAGAATTCTTCTAGGCTCTGTGGGGAGAGAAAAAGGAAACCATGTTCTTCCCCCTTGGGGAGCTGAGAAGTTTAGTGACAGGTAGCAAATGAAAAAGGCATAAGATAGACCCAGAAACCAGTTCTACACGAACTGCTTCCTAGAGATACTCAGGCACATTGTTAATGTATAACCTCCTAGGAGCGAGGTCCACGTCTGAATCATTTTTGTTCCTCTCACAGAAGTTAGCTGAGTGCCTTGCCCAAGAGATGTGTCAGATGAATCAAGTTGAGTCTGATCGCCTCAGCAGAGAAGGACCATTAGTCAAGAAGCAAATCGGGCCTCTGGTGACGTTTGCATTATAAAAAGTACTTCTAAAAAATGGAAGCTTTGTGATGACAGTTTTGTGTCCATTTTCTGTTTATTCACTGCTGTGTCCTCAGTGCCTAGGATATTGTCATTCAATATAATGTTTGTCAAATAAATGAATTTACTAGCTTAAGTGAGAAGCTCTGGAATGATCAGAGGACATAAGTGAGGAATTGGTTAAGTAAATTAATGGTCCCTCCATATGATGGGATACTGTTCAACATTTAAAGAGTATGGCCCTGGAGTGCCTGACTGGCTCAATTGGTGGACCGTATGATTCCTGGTCTTGGTATTGTGAGTTCAAGCCCTATGTTGGGTATAGAGTACTTGAAGTGAAATCTTAAAAAATAAAAAAATAAAAAAGAATAAAATAAAGAGTATATCACAGAAGAAGCCTTACTGATTATGCAGGGTAGTGAAAACACAGGCTTTGGAGGCCCACTGCCTAGAGTGGAAGCCCAGTTCTGACACTCACTATCTGGGTAACCTTGGGAGAGTTATTTAACCTCTCTGTAATGCAATTGCCTCAGCTGTACAATTGGAATAGTAAGAGTACACACCTCAGAATTCTTATGAGAATTGATAAGCTGATAGAGTTTGTATATAAAGTGTGTAGGGTGGTGCTTGCTATGCAGTAAACACTCAGTATCAGTTTTAAGTGCTTTACATATGGTGACTTCTAATCCTCACAATAACGCTATGAAGCAGGCATTGGTTTGATCCCCATATTTTATTTATTTTTTTAAAGATATATTTATTTATTTTAGAGACAGAGAGTGTGCAGTGTGACAGTGCAAGGGGGTGGGCAGAGGGAGAGAGAATCCAAAGCAGACTCCTCACTGAGCACAGAGCCCAGTGTGGGGCTCCATCCACAACCTTGAGATCAGGACCTGGGCTGAAACCAAGAGTCAGACGCTTAAGTAAATGAACCACCCAGGTGCCCCATATTTTAGTAAGTGATATATTACAGTGATTCCTCTGAATGTGTTGGGTAGAAATTGGACAGTTTTGTGAAGAGGAATGACATGATCTAATTTATATTTTAACAAGATCACTGTTTACTGTGTTGAAAAGAGACTGAAAAAGGTGGAAGGGGCAAGGCCAGAAACGAGAAGGCTACTTAGGAAACTATAGCAAAAACAAACAAACAACAAAAACAAACAAACAAACAAAAGAACCCCAAAAAATTAAAAAAAAAAAAAAAAAAAAAGGAAACTGTAGCAAGAATTCAGGTGAGATATGCTGTTGGTTTGCATCAGGGTGGTAGCAGTTGAGGTGATGAAAAACAGTCTGTTTCAGGATATCTTTTGAAGTTAGAACTCCAGGATCTGCTGATGGAATGGGTAGGAGATATGAAAAAGATGAGTCATGGGTGCCTACTTGATTTTGGATCCTATCAACTGGAAGGATGGAATTGCCATTTACTGAACAAAGAAAGACCACAGGAGAGTAGGGTTGGAAGGGATAGTTGGAGATGCCTATTTGTCACCCAAGCTGAGATGGTAAGTATGCAGGTAGAAATATGAATCTGGAGTTTAGGGAAGAGTTCTGGGCTGGAGAGACGAATGTGAAGATCATCAGCCTACAGATGATCTTAAAAACCATGTGACTGGATAAGATCACTGAGGGGGTAAATAGAGATGGAGAGCAGAAGTTCAAGGATTGGACCCAATCTTTAGAGGCTGGGGAGATGAGGAGGAACCAGCAAAGACTGAGGTGGACCAGCCAGTGGGGCAGGAGAAAAACCAGGAGCATGTCAGAATCCTGGTAGCCAACTGAAGGAAAGATTCAAGTGTTTTACATGTTTAAAATTTGATCTTGGAAATATCCTTGTCAGTTACCCTGTGGCTATGTCAGTGATGTCACATGAAGGAACCAGGACTCATACAGGTTGGACCCAAGGTGCACCATTTGTAGCAGAAATTGGATTACAGACCAACTTGTCCGACTTTATGTCCAGTGTCTTTTCACTGTACCACACATCTGCACCAAGGTCCCCTCTTGGTCAGAAGAGGGAGACTTGCTGCATCAATTTTACTGAGTTATTCCCCTCACCTTGAAAATGGTCTGTTCTAAACTAGTCATTCAACTTGTGTGCCCTGGTGCAAAAACTTACTTGGTATTCAAATAGGAGCACTACAAAAAAAGACCAAAAAGGAAATAGGTTAGGCCTCTTGGTTGTCAACAGCTGAAGGATGTGATAGAATTAGTGTGGCCTGCTTAGGGATTTCGGTTTGGAATTCCCCAGCCTCAGGGGAGTTGATGGGCATGATTACGAGCCTATGCTCAGGGCCACAGAGAGTCAGTTGTATAGAAGAGTGTTGGTGTGCACACACATGTGTATATGTATGTGTGTGTGGATGCACGTGCATATGAGAGAGAGAGAGAGAGAGAGAGAAAGAAACAAAATCTCTTGCCAAACTCTTTAGCCTGCTTGTGAACTGACCCTGGGGTACCTGGACCCAGTGGGCTGGCAGGACTCTACCAGAAGCCTGAGATCAGGTGGATGAGAAATGACAGTGATGCCCCCACTCTGGAGAGAGAGGGCAGAGACAGTGATACATTCTCTGTTTCCTGTCCTTATGGAGAGGAGGGAGTGAAAGCCATTCAGACATTTAAATATGTTTTACCTATGCCACCTTCTTCCATCTGTCAGTGGCATGAACTTGGACCTGGGAAAACAGAGTTGGACAAAACTGAGGAATTCTATGGGGTGACACTGAAATATCTGTAAGAGCTGTGGCGCTGAAAAAATGAATAAGAAAAAAAGTTCAAGATAGAATGGATCAGTAGATAGGTTGGTTGAAATAAAGCACATGGCAAACTAGGGGAGAAGGGAATCAGGTAAGAAGTTACCTGGATCTGGGGGAGGTAGGTTGTGGGACAAGGCAACTCAGAGACACTGTCTGACATGACAGTGGGATGGAGGCCTGGGTTTGTGGGGTCACCACCAGTGGCCTCTGGTTGTTAGCAAACCTATTCCAGCTGAGACAGCACCCCCCAAACTGCCTGGGAGGAGAGCCTGGGCTACTTAAGCTGACATTGTTTCTTAGAGGGAAAGCAACTTTTTAAAAAATGAAGACTTAATTTGTTAGAGCAGTTTTATGTCCGGTTTTAGAGCAGCAAAATTGAAGGGTAGGTACAGAGATTGCCTGCGGATGCCCTGTCCATCACATAATGTCCACATAATGCCTCCATCATTATCAACATCCCCCAGCAGAGTGGTACATTTGTTAAAATTGATGAACCTGCTCTGATAGATCATATTCTCACCAAGTCTATAGTTTATGTTACAGTGTCACTATTCGTTTGTATTAACTAGCCAATAGAATGTACAGCACTGAAAGTGAACCATAATGTAAATACTGGACTTTGGGTTAGCATTTTCTAAAAAGATTTTTATTTATGTAAGAGAGAGAGAGAGGAAGCAGCAGAGGGAGAGGGAGAAGCAGGCTCTTGCTGAGCAGGGAGCCCAATGTGGGGCTCAATCCCAATGTAGGGCTCAATCCCTAGACTCCAGGATCATGGCCTGAGCTGAAGGCAGATGCTTAACCAGCTGAGCCACCCTGGTGCTCCAGCATTTTTAATCTTCCAAAGATTTATAAGTAAATGTAGAAATGTTTAAGAGAATCATCAAACTCATAATAGTTTTGTTAATTTGTATACATTTGGTATTTTAAGTATTTACAATATTTAAGGAAAATTGCCCATTAGAGTAATGTCATTTTTTGACCATTTTAAATATGTAATTAAGAAATTGATTTAATTTTGTAATTTTAAATTAAAAGACATTCTAAAATTACTACCAATATTGGCATACTTGAGAGACCGTAAGATCTGTCATACTTTAAAGTTTATTTTATTAGAGCTATTAAAGATTTTTAGACAACTGATATACTTATAAAAGATTGAATATATCATATTTATTATATGTGATATATAAATATCAAATGTATTTATAATTTAAATAATAAAATTATACCATTTACATATTAAATATAATATAAACATGTTTTTAAATGTTTGAGTTTCATAAACTGAATTTATAACTGGAATCAAACATTAATTAAAAACCTCTTAAATGTGATTAACATTTGCTTTATTTATAAAGATTAATAATATCTCTAAATTGAACTTAAAAGTTTAAGAAAGGCTGGGGATCCCTGGATGGCTCAGCAGTTTAGCGCCGCTTTCAGCCCAGGGCATGATCCTGGAGTCCTGGGATTGAGTCCTGCATTGGGCTCCCGGTGTGGAGCCTGCTTCTCCCTCTGCCTGTGTCTCTCATGAATAAATAAATAAAATCTTAAAAAAAAAAAAAAGTTTAAGGAAGGCCTAGATGTTTAAGTTTGTAACTTTAACAGTTTGAGGACTAAATTTTATTTTTTTAAATTTTTTTTAATTTTTTAATTTTATTTTAAAAATCAAAACAGCTCTCTGTGATCTTTCCTATGTAAAGAGAGGGTCCTTGAGATTCCCCGGAAAATCTCATTATTCTATCAAGGGCCCCGTGATAGCTCCTGGGTGTCTTCCATATGTTCAGTGACTCTTACTTCCAGGTAGCTTGCTATTTGAGGAGAGCTGCCTAAGAAAGGACCCCATGGGGGAAGCACAGAGCCTTGGTGTCCGGGAGACTGGGAGGTAGAGTCAGCTCTGCTCCCCTTTTCCTCAGGGGCATGTTGACCTTACATCCTGGATACAGGGCAAAAGGGCTGATAGCTACAAAGACAGGAGGAAAAGCAAAATGGGAAAGTGGATTAAGAGGCAACTCTAGAAACAATAAATAAAGATGGTAGAAGCTGTGAACGCAGGTGGTCATTGTCTCATTGTATAGATAAGGAAACAGAGACTCAGGTTAATGACTCACCAAGATCTCATGGCTAGTCAGAGGTAGAGATAAAACTGGGGATTGGATTCTCTAACAACTCCTAGTTCAGGATTCTTTTTAGAGCATTTCTTGGTGTCAATGCAGGGCAAACGGATTTAATGGTCAACATCAAGTCAGAGCACAGGTTGGTGGTTCAGGCCTTACAGTTTGTCTGGAGGGCTACTGCCTGACTTCCAAGGCTTTGGATAGAAATGAATTGTTAAATATACTCACCTCCACCCTTGTAGTCTGGATCCTGGTCCTGGGCCATTCAAAGCAACCCAGTTCTGAGGGGAATGTCTTCAGGACTAAGATGTCTTATCCTGGTAGAGATCTTAGGAGGAACATGCCTTTGAGTCTGTCTCTGAGGCCCTGTGCAAAATGCCAGTGTGGCAGTGTCCAGCTAGGATGGGTCCAGGTGGAACAGGAGTGGGAGTGGTTGGGGGAATGGGCCCAATGGGGAATGAGGGGCAACTCAGTGCATTCTGGAAAATGGAAGGTTTCTGAATACGGGTGGGGAGAGAGGATCTGATTTAGCAAGGCTTCCCCTGAAGGTAAAGGAAGGAGGAAGAGCCCAAAGAAGGTGTCTTTGAATTTCATCCTCTAGCTCCTTTCAGAAAGGAGCTTCCTAGGGATTTCCCTGAGTCGGGCTGAGGAAGCTCTGAGTGAATGCACATCTCTAGGAAACGGGGGCAGTGATGCCATCAAGAATTGCGTGAAGTACAAAGAGTTCCTTATTATGCATGTTCTTCCTATGGCCCTTACCACGTCTATTGTTTAACACATGCTTTGCAACTGGGCAGCTTTGCACACTTTTTGCAATAACCTGTCTAGGGAGACAGAGCAGATAACAGGATCCCCATTTTACAACTGAGGAATCTAAAGCCCCAAAAGGATAAAAACATGCCTAATGTTAGAAAAACCTAGGAAGAAGTAGGGCCTGATTTCTGAACTCAAACCTACTCCCCTGGCTCCTTTGTTCCATTCTTCTTCTTTTCTTTCTCTTTTTAATTTTAAAGGTTTTATTAGTTTTTCTTCTTTATGGAGGCAATATATGATCCTTGTTAAATGTTATTAAATATATTAAGATAGAATAAAATATAGATAAAATAAAATTTAAAAAGAAGAAAAATTGTCGTTCTACCACTTAGAGATGATCACTGTTAACACCTTGATGTGTGTCATTTTGCATTTTTTTCTATGCACACAATAGATATCATTATTAATATGGTCTCATACTAATAATTTCTATAACATGCTTTTTTCTTTTTTCCCTTTTTCTGCATTGATCCAAAGAGGGGGAAGAAAAGAGCCTTCAGACCAAACTATTTTAAAAAAATAAAATATTTTAGAGATAGAGGAGAGGAAGAGGGACAAGCCAACTCTGCACTGAGCACAGAGCCCCACACAGGGCTTAATCCCAGGACCTTGAGATCATGACCTGAGCCAAAACCAAGATTTGGATGCTTAACTGACTGAGCCACCCAGGCACCCCTAGACTAAACTCTTAAAAGTTTTTTCTGCGAGGGCACCGGGGTGGCTCAGTCAGTTAAGTGTCCGCCTTCGGCTCAGGTCATGATCCCAGGGTTATGGAGACCGATGTTGGGCTCAGGCTCTATGCTCATCAGGGAGTCTGCTTCTCTCTCTCGCTCTACTCTGTGTCTCTCTCAAATAAAAAATAACTGAAGTTGGGGGATCCCTGGGTGGTTCAGTGGTTTGGCACCTGCCTTTGGTCCAGGGTGTGATCCTGGAGTCCTGGGATTGAGTCCTGCATTGGGCTCCCGGTGTGGAGCCTGCTTCTCCCTCTGCCTGTGTCTCTGCCCCTCACCCCTCTCTATCATGAATAAATACATAAAAATCTAAAAACAAAAACAAAACAAAACAAAAAACCCTGAAGTCTTTTTTTTTAAAAAAAGTTTTTTTAACTGAAGTAATATATGTAATTGAAAAAGTCAAAAGAGTACTACAACTCTTATGTCAAGAAATATTGGCTGTGTTCATCCTACCCCCACTTGATTCTACCCTAGAGACTACTACTTCTAAATCTTAAAACTTTCTTAATAACAAGCTTATAATGCTATTTTTAGTTTTTTGGGTTTAGATATTACACATTGACTTCCACTGTGTAAGATAATGATTTGGTTTCTTACATTTGTGTCCTTCATGTCTCTCACTCTTCTCTTCCTCCCTTTCTCCAAATATGTTCTTAACACTGTTTGGTAATATAGATTAAATGAATATTCAGTGATCACATTTTTATAAGTATATAAGTATCATTAGGGCTGAGCCATATATTATACTAGGGTTATTCTTCCTATTTTATCTAACCCTTTGCTCCTGGAGTTAATACTTGATTTATTTTTGTTTTAATCTGCTTAGTTGCTTGGCTATCTATACAGAGCTTTTTTTTACATAACTGTTAATCACATCTTGATCTATGTGCAAACATTATTATTTTTTTTCTTGAGAGAGAAAGCCCTCCTTGAGGCTCCTGTACCCCCACCCCCATCAGGACTGGTGGCTCTCCAGGACTGCTCCATGTTTTCCTCACCATCACCCTGGAACTTTCCTCTATCTCTTGAGTTGGATCCCCTAGTTCTAGGCCTTATGTCTTCTTATGCCTTGGTTTACTCTTAGTTTTATTATATATACTATCCAAGAGTGGCCCGAGACTGTCTATATGCTTTTTACCCTACTACATATAAACCTCACCCTTTTAATGAGTGAGGAAAAAATGTTGGTTTTGTTTTCAGTTCAGCATAAACGAAGAAGAGAAATTCATCCCATATGGAATCCAGCAAATCCTTTTCCCAGAATTATAGTCAAATTTGTTTTCTTTCTAGATTACTCAAGATTTTTACAGTTAAAAGTTTTGATTTTCATTGACCTTCATCCTACAAGGCAATAGGAAGAAAAAACAAAAGAAAAAACCTGTATATGAAAATCTAAGCTGAAACTATCAAATGAAAGATCAGTATAGAGTTTGCTCCATTTAAAGAAAAGGAGAACTTTAACTGAAAGTCTTCAGCCCACCCACAGTCTCCCAGCTTGGGGAGACTCTGGCAGATGATGTGCAAATTGTCACATGTGTCTGGTCTGGCCTGGCTCTTTCCCAGATTTCTGCTTTGTACGTGGCCTATGGGCTCTCAGATGTGGTTCGGTGCTTCGTTTGCCACATTTTATTTCGGCATAAATACTAGTTTTGGACAGGTGCTGGGGATGTCGTAGTGGCTTCTGAAATTGTTTCCCAGAAGGCAGTGACTCATCACAGGAAACCCCTTTGTTTTCTCTCTGACCTTCCCTCAGCTTCCTGCTCCACCCCTCTGTGCGTGAGTTTTCACATTCCTCACCAACAGACAACTTACCTCTAACTTCAGTCAAGAGTGGTAAGTGGAGACAGCTCTGGGAGTAAATTGGGACCACCTCTTCCAACAGCAGTGCCCATGAAGGCAGCAGGCCTGTTCTTGATGCCTTGGCATCTCCCCATTGAGCTATGGGTCAGTTTCCATTCCATAACTCCTGGAAAATCCCTCTTCCTCTGTCCCTAACCAGATGGACTGTCACATTGTGAAAGAGGTAGATTTGCTCTGTTAGCCCTTGCTCTAATCAGGGACTGCTTTTGCAGAACCCCTTTTCTGGAAAATATATACCACTATACATTTAGTAACAGGTATTCAATTGTTTTTAATTGACATGAGCTAAATCAAGGAGGATGTTTGTGGTTGTTGACCTACAGTGCTTCAGGTACAGCCAGGGTCTTCAATGGCTAAATGTTGAAATGAATCATACAATTCAGATTCCCATATGTTTAGAGTTAGAAAGTTGCTTAGAGATTGTCCGGTCTTGCCTTTCCTTCTATAGGCAAGGTTCGTGAAGCCCAATAAAGTGACTCTCTCATGGTCACCCAGTCAGGTCCTGGCCTCATTGGTTCTGGCCCTTCAGAGGCTGTCTGTATACTCACGCCTGCCTCCGCACTGCTCTCCAGTTACACTGTAGTCCCATTTCCAACTGCACCTCCTCTTCGCTCCCTGTACCTCAGGGTGGAGCCTCAGGCTGGCAAACACCCTTCCACGAGGTCTCACCACTTCTCTGTCACTGGTTTCCCCGAAGTCCCTCCATGGCCAGGGTTCTCTCTGGACTACAGGCAAGTTCAGATGGTTGACTTTGGTTTCCTTTGGCTGAGAACCCATGACTTTCCATGAAGAGTGTGTTTCAAAGTAGTTCTTCAAAATTTTAATAGCAAAGTATTAGCAAAAGGGAACCTGAAGAAGACCAAATAAGTGTTGTTGTTGTTGTTTAAAACTTTTTTGATGTTTTCTTTGGACATTTCCTCACTAGACCCTTCCATTCCAAGGAATAGGTTGATTATTTGTTTTGTTGTAATCATCATCTTATTCATTCAGTTCTGTATCCTGCTACTTTCCATTTGTGTTCTTTTACTGTAACTCTATGACAGAAGGATTGGGAGTAAATACTGGTTGACTTTTTAATGATAATTTCTATTAGAATACTGTTACCTATTTAGAAAAATAGATTCTCTACTTTTTGGTAGGACAAACAATAATATGCATGTCCAAAACACATTTTGGGGGGACAAGAGACATTCCATATGTTCCCTAAATCTTCCCATCTTCCTCACTACCCTATATGGGGGAGTTGGGGTTGCATTCTCTGTCACTGTCGATGTAACACTGTGCTTCCTGATAATTTATGAACCAGAACTCTTCCTTTGCCACCATATTCACATTCAATCACGTCTTCTAGTCTCTATGATGGTAATGGGTTGGCCCCAACCACCAGGTTGACCTGTTTGCCATCTCTGATGTCTCGTTTATCATGAAGGAATTTGTTGTAAAATAACCAGCTGTGAAGCCTGCACACCCTACAACTCTGTGAAAGCAGGAGCTAAGTATATTTATAAGTCTTTGCCATGATTCTGTATCCTCAGTATGATGCCCAGTATACAGAAGACACCTAAGAAATGTTCAGTGAGTGAATGAAGGGTAACTCTACTTGTGATTGCAGAATAGTCTTCCTTTTTTGGTGACTCCAAAAGAAAAAAAACCACATCTATGTTGGGAATATCCTCACCAGAGTATTTCCTATAACAAGAGAAGAAACAAACTGAATTAGAAATTGAAAGTCAGAAAAGCTGAGAAGTATCTTGGGTAGGAATGATGGTCCCTGGTTTCTCCTGTTCTTGCTTCTTATGCTTCACAGCCCAGAAACCCTGGATAGTACAAAATCCTTTTTATCATTTAAGAGTCTTCAGTGCCTGATTTTTCTTTGTTATTCTCCTTAATTTTGAAGCAAAATTTTGTTATTCTCCAAGATAGGAGCCACAAACTCCACTCTAAGGGAAAGCCCAAATCTTCATAAATTCCCCTTAATGCCTCAAAATCTTAGTCATGGGCTAACCTTGCTTGCAATGTAAAATTGCTTCTCAGTGGAAGACTATCCAGCAGTAAAAAAAGAATGAACAACATGATAGATACAACGACCTGAATGAGTCTCAAAATAATTTTGCTGAATGAAAGAAATCAGAGCAACAGTACATATTGTATGATTCCACTTATACAAAAATTCTAGAAAATGCAAACTAATCTGTAGTAATAGAAAGTGCTTGACTTATAGGCAGGAAAGGAAGGAAGAAGTAGGAGGCAGGGGTTCTAAAAGGGCACCAGAAAACTTTGAGTTGTGATGGCAATATTCATTTTTATGATTGTGGTAATGGTTTCACAAGTGTACATGTATGTTAAAGCTCGTTGAGTTGTACATTGTAAATATGCAAATTATATTGTATGTCAGTTACATACCAATAAAGCTGTTTTTAAAATTATTGCAAGGAAATAGACTCCTATTCCCCATCCTATACTTCCTACCTCACTTTCCAGCTTCCTCCTACTAAAAGGTGATCACACTCAATTTTATTCCTCACATGCAATCAGTCCTTCATTATAGCAGACACTGAGATTTCTTTGCTTCTTCTGGAAGTAAAGAAAGTATTTAAACTGGGTCACCATTTCCTCCCACTGAATTCCCAGGCCCTCCTGAATGTTGCAGAGAAGCTTACCCTCTTCTGTCTATAGCCATTTGGGGACTGCCCCCACCCACTCCTGGCTCCAGTGACAGGTTTTTGAATAAACAGCAGCTGATTGTGTAGCTGGCACTTGCGTTACTGCAAGCCTGGGTGGGCCATGACTTACCAGCCCCAATGATGACAATTCTCAGACCCTTCACATGTCTTGAGGATACTTTTCAAATACCCATCGGTTCTACACAGGATGGTCTGGGACAGTGACTTGCCAGTGTTTGCCTGTCCCTTCCCATGTGGTTTCCTCATTGCTCTCCAATGTGCTTTAGGGTTAGGTAGGTCCAGATTAGCAGCGAGAAGTGCAGGCAGATCCCCTCCGAAGGAAGTCAACATTATTCTAATGTTAGAGATATTTCTGGAACCCCAGGGGAAGAATTGGAAATGAGCCCCTGGAACATACAGATGGGGGCATCGCTGACCTGCTGAGATGTTGGCTGTTCTCCCATCTTGCATAGACAAGAGGTTCAGGGTTTCCTTGGTTAAGTAAGCAGCAAAGGCCTCATGTTAGAGTGGGGCTACTCACACCTGTGCTGGCCTGGGAATAAGGTGAGAAATTGAGAGCAAGTGTTTAGAAGCGTTTATAACAACATGCTAGTATAATTTTATAACTGTTGGATCTAATAACAAAAAAGTTGGACTTATATTTTGCATGTCTTTTAAACTCTTTTTTAGTAACTTATTTTTATTTTATAAAAGTTGGAGTTCATAATGGATTGGAAATTACAAAACAAATGAACTGGCTCTTCACTACACATCTTTTGAGAAGCACAGCTAGTTCCATGGCTTCTGAAGGACAGTTATGGGCACCTTCCTTCCAAAAACACGGTAGATGAGCTATGGAGGGATGTGGACAGTGCCAGGGAGGAGGAGGGCAAGGAGTCACTCTTTGTCTCTAGTTCCTTCTCCTCAACCAAACTGCACACACATCCCTGGGGAAGCATTACACCAAGAATAACCACAGTTGAGACGAAATTGGAGGGGACTACAATCAGAGGAGGGACAGGAAAACCTATGATTATCACCTGGAACTCCTGCCTTAGGCAAATGGATCCTTCACGATAGATCTTAGGGGCAGGTGGAGGAAGTAGCTGAGAAGTAAGGATTTGAGGAGAACCATAGCTCATACTTTACTAGTCTGGAATGAGCTGAAAGTGTGAGTCCGACTTAAGGGAATTTTCTACATTTAAGATGCTTCTATAACCCGGGAGGAGGAGGTAGGAAGGTGGCAATCATTGCCGTGCAATAGATGCAAATACACCAACATATTTTTCTGGAGTCAGAGTGGGGAAACCATCCCTGTAAAAGGCAGAGAGGGAATAGCACACTGGACAGAAAAGTTTTAATGAGACGAGTTGGGCTCAGAAAAGGGCTGAGTGTAAAATGGCCTACTTTTTCTGTCTTAAAATGGGGAGGTCCAAGTAGCTGAGAGGCATCAAGAAGGACCTATACTTGAAGTCTTTACCATCCTATTTTAGAGCTGTCTCTGCTGTCCCTGCTCTGTTTTTGTAGTAAGTCATGATGTGAGGTGGGATTCAAGTTGCCAGGGGACATGAAACAGACTACCACCCCGCTTGTCTTGGAAGCAGTCAGCTGACAACCCCTTGCCATTCCATACCCTGGAGAGGTGGTAGGACAGAGATGACAGCTTCCTCTTGCTGCCTCTTTACGTGACTCAGTATGCCCTTGTCCCTGTTGTTGATTGAGAGGAGAGAATCAGGTTGGGTGGGTTCCGGCTCTTTAATATGAGGAAAGCTTTTGTGTCTTAGCTTTGGGAAAGAAAGGAAACACCCAGCCCTCTTGCTTTTTTGTTAAATTAGAGGGTGCTTTCTGCCTTGTAAATTCTCCTGAAATGTATGTTGGCGTTGACTTGGTGGTGACACAGGCATGTCTGAGTGTGCCCGCAGTGTGGCAATGCATTATTTCTAGTCTGCAGTGTTGGGGTTCAGGGAAAGCTGAGATTAGACCTTGGGTCTCATGTTAGTTGGCACCATGCCCGGAAGAGGAGCTTGCAGGATGGTGGGCTATTGGAAAGCAGAAGCAGGACTGAAAACTTGGCTATCTATTCCTCTTGCGCCAAACCCAAGTGAGTGACAATGCAGTCATAGGTTACTTACTTTGAGGGATGCTTTGGAATGTCTGGACCCAACTGCAAGGAGTTTTAAAGGGAATGACAAAGGAGGGCAGGAGTAACATGAAGGCTGTTACCAGATAATGTGATATAATTTATGAAGCCAAGCTGGCAACTCCCTTGATCAGGGAGACCAGGCTGTGGTTCTAGGTCTTTACCTCTCCCAGTTTCCTGCCCTGAAATACTCAACCCACAGCCACTGCCCCCTAAAAGTTATCATCTGTTTGGCTTACAAGATTGGCCCAGGAGGAAACAATGTTGGTAACCATTGGATTGTGGCAAAGTAATACAGGTGTTTCAAGAAAGAGGGACGGATGTGGGTCTGAGGACTCAGGGAAAGCTCCAGGGAGAGTGGGGCTTGGACTGGCACTGAGTCCTTCCCTCCTTGGGAATGGGGTTTGAGTTCTGGGCTTTACATTAGTTGAATATATGACACCTCTGGGCCACTAAACGGGGAAGATAACAACTACATCCTACACTCTCTGTGAGCATTAAATCCTAGCTGAGTATATGCTTAGTAACATTCCCTTTCTTCCTTCATTTCCATGGCTGCAAGGAGTTCCTTCTGGGACAAATTCCCTGGGAATGGCTCACCAATTTGGGTCCAGAGCTTAGATATGCAAGGTTGTAATTTCTCCGTGTGAGGAGGCAGTGCTGTAAACAAACCAGGAGTCAGGGCACCTGCATGGCTCAGTGGTTGAGCATCTGCCTTTGGCTCAGGTCATGATCCCGGGATCCTGGGATCGAGTCCCGCAGCAGGCTCCCTGCAGGGAGCCTGCTTCTCCCTCTGCCTATGTCTCTGCCTCTCTCTCTCTGTGTCTCTCATGAATAAATAAATAAAATCCAAACAAAACAAAACCAGGAGTCAGCAGTAGCTTATCCTAACTATGCACCCCGTTCCTCCACTGGGCTGAGTATGTCTCTCTTATGCCAGGATCTCCAAGGCAGAGCTTGTGTACACAGAGAGATACTTTTTCCCAAGTACTCACTTGGCTAAAAATACCAGAGTTCTCAATATTCATATTGTGATTAATATGAATCAATATTCATATTGTGATTAATATGATTAATTAATCAAGTTCTTGAACAATATAGCTTCCTTCCTAGCCTCTCCTAATTTAGAAACATTTCCCTATTCTACTATACACAAAATAGGAAGTTAGAAAATCCTAGCTCTGTACCAAAGTGCAGTTCCTTCTGAAAAAACAGACCTAGGAATATGATGCCTTTAAAATTTTGTAATCAGGAAGAAATTGGTCACAGATAGAGAGGAAAGATAGCATGATGGGTAAGAGCAGAGATGCTGGATCCAGAGTACCTGCACTTGCTTCCTGGCGTTGCCACTTCACTAGCTACATGTGTTTGGGTAAATTATTTCACCTCTTGGTGCCTCAGTTTACCCATCTATTAAGTGGAAAAATAACTGAGCACATCTCATAGGGTTGCTGCGATAAGTAAATGAGTTAAGATTTATGTAAATCACTTAAAGCAGTAAGTGGTCAATGTAAGTAGTAAACGTGTTGGCCATAATTAATATTATTATATCCTAGTGAAATGGGGGGAAGGAAGGTTTCAGGTCTTGGGGGATGCTGTGCCCTAAAGAAGAGGGCCCCAAGAGAGCCAGCACCATGGATCCTTGTGACAATGGGAAGTGTAGAAAAGAATACTCTTAGGGAGAGGAACCCAAGTACCAAATCCTAGCAAGATAACTCAGGTTCGATGACTAGCATTGAAATTGCCATCAGAGAGTCCATTAGAATTTGACAATCTCTGTTCTAGATTCTGGAATTCCTGGATACAGCCTCTATGCCAGCCTGGCTCAAGACTTGTTTTGGTGAGGATGACGTGCTAACACAGGACTGAGTCAATAACAGGTCCTTTGTTCTGTATCCTGGACCTCTGGGTGCCACTGTACGGACATGTCCAGCTTGGCTGGCAACTGGCATCTTAAGGGTTCAGGTTGTTATCAGATGGACACTCGCTAAACAGAGTCCCTCCCAATCTGGTGGTGTGTGCAGCAGCGCACGTAGGCCTGCATACCTCATATCTCTGCCTGGGCAATTACATCCCAACCACCCTGCCCCATTCCAAGGCAGCCGGAGCCAGCTGGGACACAGCACTTGGGGAAGGAGCCAGGTGTTTTTCCCCTTTCATCCTTTTTGACTCCATAGGCATTTTCTTCTAAGCTGGGGCTCTAACTGCAATGTCCAACATGGAAAAACAAATCCAAAAGGCAGGAACTGAGCTAGGTCTGCTCACAGTGCTTCATTTTGATGTTCTGAAATGAATCCAAAAGGCACAGCCTCTGTCCTCCAGGACAGAAAACCTAGAAGCAACATGTCCTTTCCCCAGCTGCTGCCCGCCTGGGGAGGGTACTGCATATCTCTAGATGGGAGTGGTTCACTGCCTGCTCTGATGTGCAGATCTATACATAAGTATCAGTATGGGTTTCAGAATCCAAGTGTATAGAGGGCATGTCTGGGCATGGTCTCTTGGCCAGGCCCCAGGCTTTGTAACCCACCCAGCTGGTCCCCAAAGTTGGTCTCTTGCATCATAAGTGATCCCACGCAGTTCTGATGACATATGGTTCATGACAATTCATCCTGGTTTGGGAAATCTCCCTGCTAATGTTCTCTTATCTCGATGGAGAGAACCATGTTTGAATACTAACAATTGGTACCATTTATTGAACACATGCTATGCCCCAGGCAGCTTGCTAAGGAAGCCTTACATAGTGATTTCCCCACAGTCTTCCTGCCAGTACTCCGGTGCAGGTAGAGGATCAGCTCTACCTTACACATGAGGACCCTGAGACATGGTGATGTTAAGTAGCATCCTCAAGGCCACTCAGGAGCGAGGTGGTAATGCCAGTATTTGAACCAGGCAGTCTGGTCCAGGGCATGTTCCTACCCGCTACAGTGCCCACTGCTATGCTGTCTCTCTGTTTACACATCTCCAAGGATTGAATCAATGCCTGAGAATGATCATCCTCATTGTTATCATTAGTTTTATAGCCGGTGGGGCACAGAAGCCTCTACCTGGTTGATACTTTGTCCTGATTTGCTACATCTTTGATATTAGGGATAATAATGAAAAAATCAAGTAATTTCCTTATTGATTTCTAGTACTTTGATTCAATAAATATTTAGTGAGCATATACTCTGTGCCAGCCATTATACTAGGCCAAGCAAAGAGGGCTATTGCAGGGTACTTGCTTTCAAAGAACCATAGTCTTGAAAGATAAATAATCTTAAATTTCCAAGGTGGCCCACAAGGCTGTCTGAGATGGGCCCTGCCTTTCTCTTCAGTCTCATTGCTTTGCATTCCTTGCCTTTGTGTCCTTTTGTTTGTTGAGCTTCCTACCACCTCAGAGCCTTTGCACCTTCTGTTCCATCAGCCTGAACTACTCCCCACCATTGCCGGTTAACTCCTCATCTTTCAGGTCTCATCTGAAACCGCTCCTTCTCTTCAGGGGATTCTCTCACAGTCCTAAAGATTACATCAAATTCCCCGTCTCAGCTCTCATAGCTCCTTCTGCCTTAAATTTTTGAAATTATTTGATTTCTTCACCAGCTCCTAAAGGGCTTAAATAATACTTTTGTGGTTAACCATCGTACTCCCAGCACACAATCGTTGCCTACTAAATACTCTGAAGGGAACAAAGATTATAGGCAATCTATTAGAGCAAAAAACTGGAATGTGTTAATAGTCCTCCAAGAATCAGACATCAACACAGGATTAACTGTGCCAAGATTTTGTTCGGGGGAAGCCATTTGGGAAAAAAAATCAGGAGAGGGGAAAGCCGGGAGAGTCATCAGAGTGTGATGCAAGTCTAATCCTGGAGTGAAGAAGGGAAGACAGGAAGGTGGGGAGCACCATCACATGCATCTTGGCGCAGCCTAGGGAAAGTTCCAGAGGCCAGCCAGCCAAAGCTGAACCCTGGAGGAGTGCGGGTCTCCCAGGAGCAGCATCCCAAACCCCGCCACCTTCCCTGATTGGCTGGGAACACCGTGGGAGGCGTGGCCTGGCTGCGGGCGAGGCCTCCAGGGGCAGCTGGGGGCACTGCTCCTGTGGCTTCCTGCCCCGCCCAGGGCCAAGTCTGAGGGGCTCTTTCTCCCAGCGGCCAAGTGGCAGTTGCGAGGTGAGAGGGGATGACATCTGGTTGATAGGGAGGACAGAGATGACCAAAGGTATGGCTTCTACAAAAGGGCAGGAAACCTTGGTTTTGAGGCTCAGCAAGTCTTATTGGACACACACTATTCTCTGGCACTGAGGAAGATACAACAGGATTGGCTGTACCTGGACTTTCCTCAGAAAGACTTAAGCTAGTTAAGAGACAAAGTCAACTCACACACATGCTCCTGAAGCTCAGCTTTCTCGCTTCTAAAAGGAAGATGACTGTGTCTACCTGGTGTGAGGTGTGACAGGTAGATCCAGTGGCTTCCGTGAGTAGGGTAGGCGATCCACAAATAAGATTTGAATGAATTTAAATAATAACGATTCCTTGTCTTCCTCAGTTTTTCAGCTTTTCTAGACATTTGCACAGGGCTGAGAGTTTTCAAAGAAACTTTCGACTGGGGATGCCTGCTTTCCTTGTAATTACTCATCAACAGTCCCCTGAGGCTTTTTCTTTAACAACATTTCAAGTAGAGGAACCGCAGTTTAAATATGTGATCAGCAACAGCACCGAGGGAAGATTTAGTGTCGAGTTAGTACATTGAAGGAATCTCTGGGGAAAGGCTCCCTGGTGTGTGCTTGGCCCAGTGAGCTCATTCCGGGGGTTGGTTTCTTAACTCTTAACCCCAAGGCAGTGTTGAGTTTGTTCTCTGTTACAGGAGAGTCATTGGGACGTTGCTTAATCAGGTTCTTGCCATAGGTGAAGGCTGTGCATCCCTGAGGGAACTGGAGATGTGGGATGAGGTGGACTTCCTCCCTTTTCCTCACTGGAAAGTAAGGGGGTGGTCTGCCTTTGCCTTTCCCCACCTGCAACACCCGTATATATTCCTCTTCCAATACATTTTCCCCTTCAATGCTGCCCCCCCCCCCCAATTAATCTTATTTTGGTTCCACTTGTTGAACTGGCCTATTCTTTCTAGGAATTGGTTTTAATCCACAACTATTTCCTGAGCAGCTAAGTAGTCGATGAAGATATCATGTCTCAGTATTCTCATATATAGCATGAGGGGAATTGACTGGCAAAGGCATAAGATGTATATATGAAATGTGAACTACTCTAAAAAAAAAAAAGTATCATGGGGATGAAGACGAAACAGGTTTTCTGGGTGAGGAGGCAGCATTTGGTCCGGGACTCAGGGTTAATCACTGAGAAAGGGGTGAAGTAGCATGAACAACAGCAAGGTGTATTTGCCATGCTCCAGGGAGACAAGTAATTTGTAATGGCTGGAAGATAGGAAGGGATCCAAGGACAGATGAGAAGAAAAAAGTGGAGTGGTGGGTATGCTATGGCAGTCCTTGAAAAACTTGTTTAGAAACATCATAGATCAAGGAGAGCATTGACGTTTTAGAAGCAGGGGGCAAACTTTGGACTATTTAGGAAAAAAAGTCTAGGTGAAGGATTAAAATAAGGCAGAGCAATACAGTAATTTTGGTGAGAGAGAATCATTTCCATAGAAATGAAAATAAGAGGGCAGATTGGAGAGATAGAATGATGTAGGAGTAGAGAAGAAGGCTGTGAAGGTTTCAAGTTCAAGGTTTCAAGCCCATGTATACTGGGGTCAGGGGTGGGGGAGGACGCCACTGAGAAGAGGAACTGAGGAGCAAGTGTCTGCTAGGCTGGGAATGGGGGCCTTCACAACAGATCATGTTGCATTTGAGGGGCTGGCAGGATATCTGTCTAGATATGATCCTGGAAATTCAGATGTGGAGCTCAAGAATGTAGTGAGGGCTGAAGATGAAGACTTGGGAGTTGTTATCACAGGGGTAGTAGTTGGAATAGCAAATTGTTTCACTTCCTCAGTCACCTAAAGAAAGGCCTGGGATTCCAGTTGCATGGGTGAGGGCAGGTGGAGGATGTTTTCTGGTGCCTTGATGGCTAGTCCTGATCCCCCCAACACAGTCCTTGGATCTTTGAGATTCCAAGAAAGGAGTACATTAGTCTTATCCTCCTTCACTTAGCACAGTTTTGCCTCTTTTCCCTCAGTTGTCCAGCTTCTAATTCTGCAAACAACAGCTGGAGAGGGTGAGTGAGGGCCAACCTAGCAGCTGTGTGTTGGGAATCAAGAAGGCATCCAGGATGAAGATACTGTCTGGCTACAGCTGCTGCCAAGATGAGTGTGTGTGTGTGTGAGAGAGAGAGAGAGAGAGACAGAGAGACAGAGAGAGAGGAAGGGAAGGGGAGATAGGATAGGGAGAGAGAGACAGACATAGATAGATAGATAGATAGATAGATAGATAGATAGATAGATAGATGATAGATAGATAGTTACGGGTGGTACTCATATACTCATAGCAGGGAGAGGGTAAAAATTGCCGGCTAACTTTCTGAGATGATTTCATTTCATCTCTTATTCCAAATCCTGGTGATTAGAAAATTAGAAATCAACTTTTCTGGATCCTCCAATTGCTAGTGACCATGCTTTGCACGCATACCCTGGCCACGTTGGCAGCAGAGTATGCTCAAACACTCTGGGGTTGGCTGGAGGCTACTTCCAGGCTGGTGCCTCAAGGAGAAGCACAGGGATCTAGAAATATGTGAAAAGATTGAAAGTTCAAGAAAAGGCTGTTGTTCCCAATCCCAGATGAAGAGAGGCCTCTTCCTGGAAAGTGATTAGGGATTTGGGTGTGTGGTTTTGTTCCTGGCCAAACATAAGTCTTGAGCTGGGTAATCTGTTTCTAATCATAATTTGGATTACCCTTCACACTAACCAAATGTTTGTTTGTCTGAGGAGGCCAATCTTCAGGCCCCAGAGAGGCATGACAAACCTCTGCTGAAGAGCCAGGAAACTCCTAGCTAGTAGGCTCATTCTGAGGCTGGCAGGCAACGACTGCTGCCTCTTTGTGTTGGAAAGGGCTGGAAGTTACTGTTCACAGTATCTGGGCTTCACCAGCCTGGAGCTGTCCCCTTTGGTCACTGATGATATACTCCTTTCAGAAATGGCAAGGAGCTGCCCCTCAGGCCAGGCTGAGCCACTGGAGCCATGTCAGGTTTGGAGGTGGGGCTCCTAGAAGGAAGCCACAGTGAATATTGAGACATCAGCAGTTCCCAGGTTTCTCCCAGGTCTTATTTTGACAGGTAGGAGAGAAACCAAAGGGCTAAGCACATTTCATTGATTTTTGAAAGTAGCCAACTTTTAAGAACTGTTTCACCCAATTTGGAGATACACTGTTCTTTAGGAAGGAAGTACTGCACTTCAGGACTATAAAATGAGCTAGGAGATGAGACAAGGGTGGTTTTGCTAAGTCGGGGTATGGGTGGCTTCGAGAAGATGAATGAATAAAAGGAGGCAGGCAATTTCACAGATGAAAATGGATTCCATTTCATTCATGATGTGCAGGAAAACTACATCATTATTAACACTTATGGTATACAGATGACATGGGTGCCACCCCTGCTGCGAGCACAGGACAGGATGTGAAGAATTCCACTGCTGTGTCACTGTTAAAAAATCTCTCTCCTCCTCTCTCTTCCTCTGGCTCCCTCTCTCCCTGAACGTGCATACGTGTGTGTGGGTGTGTGCATATGTTGTTTCAAAAGAAATGTTGGTAGCTCTTTAGAGAGCAAGACATATAATTGTTGTGTTTCTCTTTTCAGGTCTTAGGAGGAAATACCTAAGAAGAGGTGATTAATTACTATCTGAAAAGTGCTTTGAGATCCTCTGAAGAAAGGTAATTAGATGTATGAGACGTGATTCCTGGATGTGTGATTACACGTGATTATCTGTTAGATCGGTGCTAGGTACTTCAAATGCATTCCTCTCCTGCATCTCCAAACAGGCACGTATGTGCTGGGAGGGGAGGAGAGAAGAGCTAGAAGGAAGAGGAGATATTAGAGCAAAGACTAATATGTCATGTGACCCAAGAGGAAGACAGGCTGGGGTCCCGGGTCTTTCCAGAAGATGCACATCTAACAATGGAACCAGGGCCTTCCCTTGCTCCCCAGGGGAGCCTGCCCACCCACCCCCTTACAATCCCAACTTTGTTGACTTTTAGGGTGGTCTCTTTGCTCAAGTTTCACCAGAGGAGTCACTGACTGCTGTGGCAGCACAGGGGAGACCACCTTCAATTTTCCAAGAGAGCTGGAGGATTGTTTTTTGAGTAATTGTTATGCGGGTAGTAATCATTGATCATTAAAATCTTTATTATTCTCTGCACTTATGGAGCTGCTTTTCTTAGAAGCCCTACATATATTTTTTTCCAACCAAACCTTATTTTGAGAGGAAGGTGCTCTAATATCCAGTATTTATACAGAGTGAGGCCATTTGTCAGAGAGTCAGCAGTCTCTGACCTCAGGGGCCCAGAGGCAGTGCCTGTGCTGGTTAGACCTTGGATCCTGAGCCGGCTTGAACGCTGGATCAAGTCACAGGATTTGAAGCAAGTTATTCTACCCCTCAGGGTGGTAGTTTCTTCATTTGTGAAATTGGATAGGAAAATCTACGTCTTTGAATTATTGTGAGCATTCGAAGAGTAATTGTATCTCACGCTTGTAATAGGGCCTCGTAGGTTGGAAGCGCCAAATAAGTGTTTGCTGCTGCTGCCGCCACTGCCTATGAGAAACTAGAGGCTCATTTAGAGCAAATTTTATGACTGTTATTGTCATCATTATTAAAGTACTCCTAAAGAAACGAAGGTTGATTTCAAGCTAAATGCTCAAGTAGCTAAAATTATGTTTGTCATTCTTCCACTCCTATTCTTAGTCTCTCCCTTTTTTGTTTTGGATTTTCCCAATTTCTGACACATTACCATGGTTTGAGGTTTTTGAGATATATTAAATATATCCGTCTCCTATGAGCATAAGCTACTCAGGTACAGATACCTACAAGGATGGATTCACACTTTCAAGGACACTGAAAGCTTGATGCTTTTCTGAAAAACAAAGTAATAAACCTTATAGACCTCTAGAACTTTGAAGCTGGACTTCAGAAACCATCCAGTTCAAACCCAGGGCAGGCAAATGATTCACCCTTGGAGACATGCGTAGCTGGTTAATGGGAGAATGGGATTAGAGTCTTGGGTTAAGTTGGACAATTAAGTCCGATGAACACGTGAAACATGGTATGACTCCTTGTAAAGCTGCTTCTACTGAACTATACTGTGGCAATATGCCATTGGTTTCCAAAAAAGAATATTATGATTGCCTAATAAGTGCTATTTTGTGCACTAAAGGAAATGTAGATGAGGATGTTATCCTGATACTCTTTATGAAAACACTTGTGTGACCACATCTTTCAGTTCTAAGTACTGAGTAACAGCTGGCACTTCTGGAACAACTGTGTTTTCTGTCTGATGAATGTCATGAACTTTTTATGCGATCATTGATCATTTGATTAATGCTTTTTGCATTGGTTACTAGGAAGCTCAAGGCCAAGTTTACATGCTACCTCTGTGAATCAAACCTGATTGCTACTACAAATTACAGATGTTCACTATAGCTGAAAACTTCAGAGTCACTTTTTTCTTTTTCATCTGCACTCCTGTTTGGTTGTAGACTTTATCCCCTCCCCCTTCCTGCCTTGATAAAGGCTTACATAATGGGGTGATGCAACTTCATGGTGTATCTTGAGTGGGTTGTGCAACTAGGTTTATTCCTCAAGTACCCAGCACGTGTAGAACCCACAGTGTTCATTTCACAGGCACCTTTGCCTTTAAGATCCCTTCCTCTCCACTCTCCATTAAAACTCAACAAACAAAAACCAGCAAGGACCTCAAACACCAGCCACATGTGTATTACTTGGGTGGGAGCCTGGGACTTGCCTCAGACAACACATACAGCTTCTGGGGTTGCTCCATCCCTTTGACCTGTGAGCTGGACCCAAGGGGAAATTTCGCAAGGCAAAAATCACTGTCAGAGAGAAGAGATAGGCTGCTGGGAGAAAGGACAGCCTCTTCCGGTCAGGTCCTTGCTTGACCTCCAGTTCCTTCAGTGGCCAACCTGACATGTCACCATACCTCCGGTGGCTCTCATTGCCTTTTCTTTGTGTATGACTGTGGAAGGTATGCAGTTCTGTTACTTCCCTGGTCCGCTTGTCTCCCTAATTTTCCTTCTGTGCTTTTCTCCATGTCTGACAATACCTACTATATATGTCAGGTATCATGTCACAAAAATGCATATGCTCCTGTCCTTGCCCTTGAGGAGCTCACAGTGTAGAAGAACAGATGGGGCACTGGAACCAATTTCCATTCAATGTGACAAAGACTCTAAAAGAGCCATGTATAATGACCAGGGAGGCAGTAATGGAGGTGACATTTGAGTCAAGTCTTAGAGGATGTGTTGGACACTGATTTTTCCATTAATAGAATTACTTTTTCTGCTTAATGGCAACCAGCCTGCTAGAAGGGGTGGTATAAACCAATAACTTGTTTGGGATTAAATGAGGAGACTGACAGAAACTATTAACTAAAGGCTAGACTCTTATTTCAAGCAATTCACTGAATGTTCAGACCTTCATCATTTCAGTGCTCAGAGGACAAGACCATCTAGAAAGTGGACTCTCTAGAACTCACTCTCAAGCTTTCTTGATGTAAAAATGTTCTAGGGATAGTCTTTGATTTTGGAAATTCCTAGAATTAGCTTTGCTTTATGTTCAATAATGCTTCATTTCCCAGTCTCATGGCAGACAGAAAATAAATGGCATGTTTAAATTGCTGTGTGGATGAAAATAAAGCTCATTACTGAAGCACTGGTTTTAATTTAAATTTCAGAAGAAATTTTACAAAGTGCCAGAACATGTGGGGTGAGCTGGCTCCTTGAGTTTGCTGTTCCTCAGCTGACACTGAAAGGTGGTTAGCAGACCTAACACTGGGCAGAATTTTGTGGATTTTTTTTCAAGTTACTTTTATGAGGCAAAACCATGGTGTCAACCATGACGTTATATCCATCGCCTCTCTGTCTGTATGAATAGTTCTCTAATGTTAATGGAAAATCTTGCTTTTTAGCAAATCCTCTTTTTCTTTAGACTTAGCACTTCAGATCTTCCCTTTCTACCTTCCCAAAATTTAGTTTAGTAATGATTTTTGACTCTTTATGTTTATTATATCTAGACCTGATAGTATCTTCATCTTCTGTTCTATTGGGGTTGAGGCTGTATGCATCTTGATGGTTTTCCAGACCCCAAACTTAAATAGGACCCTTCACCACCAAAACCATGGGGTCAGCCTAGCATTTGAAAGCAGAGCTTATGTTCCAGGGTCTAGTTTGAAACTTAGGATCTTCTACTTCCAGACTTGAGAGTTTCGCTCCCCACTATCTCTCATCATTCACTCCCTCATGGTATTTTAATATGTATGTGTGACTCCTACCAGCCCTCAAACTCATTAAGAACAAGGAATGTGTTTTATTTGTCTTTGTATTCCATAGTTCATTACATAAAGGAAGTGCTTAAGAAACATTTGTTAAACATATATGTTTATCCTAAAAGTTCATAAATTGGACAGTCAGATGTAGATTTCCCTGTGCAGGATGTGAAAACAAGAAAATGTGTGTACAAGTCTCAGAACTTGACTTCTCATAATAATTCTTTTTGAAAAGAGGGCAGATTGGGGAATCTTCTCATAAATTAAATGTGAATTCCTCCCCAGTGTAATCCAAGAATCCTGATTTACTTTGTGCTCAAATGGGACATTCTACTCTAGGATCTTGCATTTGTGGGTCAGATACTCTCTCAGGAAAGATGATATCTGGACTGAAAGTAAAGGATCTTGCCCTCTGTGGAAGGCCAAGACAAAGTTGCTTCAGTATTTCTTGTCTAAAATCCTAATAACACAGTTACCGGCTACTGGGCATCTACTCTGGGTCAGGCATTTACAGGTAAATGGTTTCATTTAATCCTCACAAGGAAGGATCTCTTCAAGGCAGAGAGAGGAAAAGGCTTCCTTGGGGTCACACAAGTAAAAGGTATGTAAAGCTAAACCAAGGAACAAGCCTCCCCCAAACTTGGCATTCTTCAGCGCTCCCTGTCTCAGTGAATGACAATTTTAGCATCCACTTCCTCCAGTGAAGAATCCTCCCTCTATGTCCAACTTTTGAGTCCTGCTGATGTAACATCTACCCATCTGTAGACACCCTGCATGGCTTCCATTTCAGCCCCAGCCACCATCTGCTCTCCACGCACAGTTCAGTAGCCACCTCAGGAGTCTACCTTGCCCTCCTCAAATCTATCTGCCACACCAAAGCTTGAGTGGTCTTCTCAAAACCCTTGTATAATCATGTAGTTTTCGTGAATAAAAATCCTCCACTGGGACCCCTGGGTGGCTCAGTTGTTGAGCATCTGCCTTTGGCTCAGGGTGTGATCACAGGGTCCCAGTATTGAATCTTGCATCATGCTCCCAGCAGGGAGCCTAACTTCTCTGTCTGCCTGATCTCTGCCTCTCTCTCTGTGTCTCTCATAATAATAATTTATTATTTTTATAATTACATTATTAATAATATAATTATTATGTTATATATTATTTATAATAATTAAATCTTTAAAAATCAAAATCAAAATCAAAATCCTCCACTGATGTTTCTATTCTCTTTTAGAGTAAAGACCAAAGTCCTTAACCAGGTCCACCATGCCCTGCCTGGTTTGGCTCCAGATGACTGTTCCAGTCTCTTCTCATTTTCTGGGCTTCCACCATTCCAGCTATTCCTTCAGCCTAGATGGTTCTATGAACTAAGGGACTATGTCCCTTTCATAGTCTAGGCTGTTGCTCACTCCACTGATAGAGCTCAGCTCCACAGTGTCTTCCTCAAGACTTATATATACTTTTATGGCATGTGTGCCCCTCTTTGATAGTTTTAATATTGTTTGTACTTGCTTAATTATTTTATTGCTCCCTGGCTCTCCCATGAGCCTGTAAGCTGTGTGAGGGTGCGGTATGTCTGTTTTCATTCATTAGATTCTAGCCCAGAACCTAAAGGGAGTAAATAGTGGGTAAGTATTTATTGCCTAAATTAACACAGTAACAGCTGGCAAGTAACAGAACAGATTTGAACTCAGAAGCTCAGCACTCCATGTCTTTGGTGTATGGCCAGGACCCCAAATGGCCATTCTCATCAAAGGACCTCAGGTGGGGAGACAGAGGAAGGTACAGGTTGGGAGTCTGGCTCATTCCTCCCTCTGGGCCCGGAAGGGGCTATCCAGTTAGCTTGTGATCTTTGAACACTCATCCTGCCCCGGCATTACTCCCATTACTCCGGGCGCTTTGCATAGATTCTTGCAATTAAGCTCTCTCAGCAAGCCTCCAGGAGGTTAAGTAACTTGCTTAAAGTCACCCAGAAATTAGGTGTGGAGCCTGGGTTCAGGCCTGAGCCATTTAGCTCTCGACCCCCATTTACAAGATTTTTTGCTATCTATCCTTGCCTTACTTTGTTCCATGCTTCCCCCTATGAGTCCCTCTTTGATTTTGGTTTCTGTTCTTTTTCTTTTAAATCTGCACCCATTTTCTTCTCTAATTTATCATCTCTCTTCTCTTCCCTTACTTCTCTCCTCCCTGTCTTCCCTCCCTTTCTCCCTCATAATTCCATTAGCGATGAGAACCATGATGCTATTTACCTGGAATTTATATCTCAGGAAGCTTTCTCTCAGCATTTGGGAGCTTCCTGCATGCTTTGCAACTTTGTAGAATGAAATGCAGATGAGCATTATAAATCTCTACACTTGCATGCCCTTACTTTTATGAATCATTAAGATACAGTTTTAAAATCACCTCTGATTTTGAGCTTTGAATTTGGACTAGTAGAGGTAGTAAAAGCAGTATAAAGAAAGGGAAATAAACTTCAAAACTGCTCCCCCGCCGTGAGAAGTCCACTATAAATTGTGGAGATGCTTCTCAAATGAAATTAGATTCCACTGCTGCCTGATGCCTCCCTCCACACTTACCTCTTTTTTCTAAATCGCTGGAGCCTCTCTCGGGACACTAGGTAATCTGGAGAAAGAATAGAGTGTTCAGGCACAAGTTCTACAGAGAGCTCAGGCACATTGATTTGCATTTCTGGGTCAGCATGATTTCGCTTTCATTTAACCCTTGTACTGACCCTTGTTTCTCAACACTTTGGCTCTTCCCATCCTCTGAGAACAAGCAGTGTGCTTCACCTGCAGACGGTAAGTGGCCCCCAACAGCGCAGAGCATGCGGACTACTCCAGACTCCCGTTTCCAATATTCCCAGTATCACTAACATACTAGCCAACATTTGAGGTGTCTCTGAATGCAGATATTAGTCACATTGAAGAAAACATTTTATGTGTCACTGGAAAATGAAATGAACATTACAAGATATCAATTCAGATGTCTCCATGGCTTCCACGGTTTTGTACCTCCTGTGTGGTCGTTAATCTTTGATGTGATGAGAACAGCAGTGGAGAAAGACAGATGTCTTATTGTCTCTTTTTTAACATTTTTTTTTTAGATTTTATTTACTTATTCAGAAGAGACACACAAGAGAGGCAGAGACATAGGCAGAGGGAGAAGCCGGCTCCCTGCAGGGAGCCTGATGTGGGACTCGATTCCAGGACCTGAGCCAAAGGCAGATGCTCAACCACTGAACCACCCCGGCATCCCTCTGTCTCTCTTTTATATGAGTCATGCTGGGAATTCTGTGAAGACCCACAGTGTCAGAAAGGGGGACACAACGTAGATCTAAGGCTTTACAAGAAGGCTCTTTCTAGTCTCTATTTCACAGTGTAATTTCTATTAAGAGGGAGCAAAGACCTCAGCAAGATTTAGTTACCTGTGCTATGTATGGTAGGTATAGATCATTAGTTGTTTGTCTGGGATGAGGTCTTCGCTAGAAGACCCTTGTGCAAAGGTAAAGGTGCATTGTACGATGCAAAGTGCTGCACAGATGTGGGATATCAATCTGATGTTAAAATAATTGAGATAAAATATTAAAGCAATGAATGAAATGTTTGTCCCCCCAAAGCTTTGCCTCAATCAGTAAGAATATTGCCTTTTTCTTAGAATAACATAAATGTGTGACAGATGGATAAATCTTGACATAATTCTTTTAAAAATGTAGTAACAACATTATTAAAAAGATAGGTAAACAATGAGAATCAAGTAAAAATCACCAGTATTCTCAATTTGCAGAGATAATCACTGATAGCATGATTTATTTTCTGTTAGTTTTGGTGTGTGAATACAAAACTGAAATAGTAGTGTTGAAATCTTTTCACTTAATGTTTTACGAACGTTAAATTTTCTTCTGCTTATGCATAGTGTTCTATCATATAGATGTTTTGGGATCCCTGGGTGGCGCAGCGGTTTAGCGCCTGCCTTTGGCCCAGGGCGCGATCCTGGAGACCCAGGATCGAGTCCCATGTCAAGTTTCCTGCATGGAGCCTGCTTCTCCCTCTGCCTGTGTCTCTGCCTCTCTCTCTCTCTCTCTCTCTCTCTCTCTCTGTGACTGTCATAAATAAATAAAAATTAAAAAAATACTATCATATAGATGTTTTATAAAGAAATTAAACAGTTCTCTGTTGTTGGACATCTAGGCTGTCTCCAAGTTTTTGACAATGTAGGCAACTCTCCAATGAGTATCCTTATAGCTATATTTTAAGTACATCTCTGTGATGCTTTCTTAGATAAACTTTTAGATATCTAGTTGCTAAATTGAAGAATGCTTATTCTTTTAAGGCTTTAAAACACACACATGTACAAGCACTCCTTCAGAAATTTATACTGTCAGTGCATACCATTGTATTTATTTTTATATCACTCCCAAATACTACATATTATTTTAAATTTTTTTCCAATATGACAAGTGAAAAATGGTGTCTCATACTTGGAATTTTGACTCCTTAGATTCTCAATGTCCTTAAACGTCCTTTCAAATGATTATTGGCTATTTAAAAATTATTTATGTCCTTTGAACATTTTTCTCATGTGTTGTGTATATCTTTCTGTCAATTTGTAAGATTTTTTAAATCTAATAAGGCTATTAATTCTTTTTTTATTTGAGTTAAAAAAAAAACCTCTAAAATGAAAGTGATTCAGATTTTTCCTTAGAAAGAAAAGTAGCTGAAATTGGTTACACAAAGGCTGCTCCCTAATGCATTCAACTGCTGTGTGTATGGGTTTGTTAACTTTGTGTATACCTCAGTTGTTCTCTGGCAGATATTCCTGAATCAAGGGTCAGAAAACATCATTTTTACAAATAGTTGTGGTTTCCTTTTGAGACAAATAATTAAGTTAAGTAAGGGAAAATTACAAATAGTTTTGAGCATTAGCTGATTTTATATTTATAGCATCCATTTCCAAAGACTCAATTCCAAATATTTTTAAAGGAAAATTTATGTTTTCTTTTACTGCACCTGCTTTTTGCGTGGGGTTGTTGTTTTCTCTGTTTTAGCAATAATCTAAGTTGGGACAAACAGGCCAGAACTCCAAAGTAGAGGACAGGAACTCCTAAGATTGGATGGTCTGCTGGGCTAGGTACTTAAATAGAAGCTGATGTTGGATGAGACCACATCCTTCCTCCTCCGCCCCTTCCCTTGCCCTGCTGCCCTCTCCCTCTGTCCCTCTTTTTTTCTCCCTCTCTTCCTCTCCCCGCCCCTTCACTCCCCACCCCTACTCTCTGTACTCCGTTTTCTCTTTAATCGGCCACAGGACCTTGAGTAACTCCCCTCTGCTTCTAGGCAGAAGGAAATATTAGTGCCTCTACCTGCCTGAGGCAAGAGGCTGGGGGAAGTGTTTGAGCTGCCAATGAGATCTCTTAAACATGCAAAATGTAATTCTTCCTGCTACTTAAAAATGTAAGTGTACTCAGGTGTGCACATGCTCAGAGGCACACGTGTATTAGTTTACCACTTTTGTTGCTCAATCACTCAGCCATAATTTTTTTTCAAATTGCCTTTCAGAATGATAAAATGTACATGCAGTATTTAAAATCTCTAATAAGACTGCTATTTTTTAATGACTGGTAGTAACTCCTTTTATTAACTAATGGAGATAGTGTTGGCTACATCTTGACCCAAAGAGGTGTTGTGTAAAGGTGATTAAATGGGTCTGGTAAGTTGCCCCTCATCTAGAAAAGGACTGCCATCTTTAAACAATGGCATGGCTTGTTTCCAGATTGTGGGGTGGGAGTGAGGATAACACTTTTAGTGATGAAGTTGGCATTTCCCATCTGTTGTACTTCAAACAGAGGCCTCCTTCTCTCTACCAATCACAAATATAAAAACTCTGCTGATACTTTGACCATCTGGATTTCCCATGGTATCCTGTTTTCACACCTGGAGAGTCAGAGCAGACCTTTGATTGATGTTTTTCAAAATTGTCTCATAAAATTAAAGGACAGACGAACAGCATTTTTCCAAAATTGTAAGCAGTAGAACCAACATTCATAACTTTTGTTACTGCTTTTAGAAAAATGCTTTTTTTTAAAAGCAAAACATTGCATTCTGACTCATTACTGCTTATGTTTAACAGGGTGAGAGCTAAGATTAAAGCAGTGGGTAATAGTCCCAAGTTCAAAATTAAATTCAATGAGTTCTGTATTCTACTTTAATTAAAATATTTACAGGTTTGTGGTTTACTTTCTCTTAGGGAGCCAGATACCATCTTCATTTGGTCAGCTGGCAGACTTTGCTAATTGGAGAGCCATGTAAAATACCACTTTGAATCTGTTCTAGGGTATGGCTTTATTCTGAATTACTATAAATTAGCCATTTCCGCAGACCTATCTACCTCTGTCTGCGGTACCAAGCCTAGCTTGAGTTCTAACGGCTGCTTTAGAAAAATGCAGTAGGCCCCAAATTTCCTTTTCTCTCCTTAGTTACTCCTCAAGCAGCAATTTGCCTATTTTTGCTGTTTCCTAATTTTTAAGAGTGACAGGCAAGGTATTAAGCTTTGGTTTCTCTCTAGATCCTATCAGTTTCCTCAAACACAGTTATCTCCTCTGTTAGCCCTGGTGTGCTGCTGGGGATTACCGGGCCCCCCTGGCCAGCTGCTGCCTTACCCCTGAAGAACTATTTGCTTTTAGGGAGCTAGGAACTAAGTCCCCTAAGTGTTACACACTTGGAAACCCCTTAGCATGAACCACAGTGTAGAAACAGGAACTCTCATCCCTTTCCTGGCATCAGAAAAAAGGACCTGGGCACTTTTAAATATCATATTTTTTTCCTTTCATTTTTAGGTCAGAATAGGGAGCAGGTGCAGTCCTATGGCAGAATGATGACCCTGGCTAGGATTCTTTTGTCCGTTAATTCTGCCCCAGTGAGGGAAAGTCTTCTAAATAATTATTAATATGTTTGAAAGGTACAGCACAGGGAGACAATTAAATACAAGATTTGGGCCATCCACTCTGAACTGCATAGCATTACTAATAAATATGATAAAAGAAACTTTCATCAAGTTAAGAATGTGGCATTTGAAACACATTGCTGCCTCATTGGTGGGTTTACTTCCTTCTTTCTTTGTAAAGCTTCACAGTAAGTGGCCCAGTGTGAAACTGGAACTCGGTATGGGGAAAGAGGACGGGTGGAGGAACGGTCATGTTATTAAGTTATTGCAAATGTAGTGACTGGTGATTTCACACGTACGCATTCCACATTACAGGAAGCTCACACATATAAGAAACCGTGCCCTGTTGGCCCCTTACCACCAGATTTTCCATTGCCTATCTCTAAAATCTAATGCTTGTTTTTTTTTTTTTTATCATGTCAGTTTGCTTTTCTATAGTGAAGAAGGAATGCGGTCATATGAATTTCAAGGATAAGAAAGCAATCTACATGCATCCAGCAAATCTAAAGGACAAAAGAATTTTTTTCAGTCACTTGAAGCATGGTATGTTCTTCCTTCACTTCACAATGCTTCCTTTGAGATGACTTTTTGTGTTGTTGTTTTTTTTAATGAAACCAAAATAATCTTGCCAGTAGGGTCATGGAAAATTTTACCAACTCCATTTGTTCATAGTTGCCCATCCCTGCTCATTTCTTTTCCTTCTTTATAGACAAAAACTTTAAAAAAAAAAAAAAAAAAAACCTTTCCTTTTTCTGTTATAGAAAGTTATTTCTGGAAAAAAGCTTCTAAAAATTTGAACAATATAAAGGCATATAAATTTGAAAAAGACATACTCTGTCTCCCACTGCCCTTTCTTCCTGCCACATTTGCTTTTTACCTGTTGGTAGAACCAGAGTCTGTTTGTTTTCTTTCTTTCTTTCTTTCTTTCTTTCTTTCTTTCTTTCTTTCTTTCTTTCTTTCTTTCTTTCTTTCCTTTCTTTCTGATTAATGCATTGAGAGAGAGAGAGAGATTGAATCCTCAAGCAGAGGCCCTGCTGAGTGCAGAGCCCAACACAGGGCTCCATCCCCAGACCCTGAGATCATGACCTGAGTGGAAACCAAGAGTCCGACACTTAACCAACTGAGCCACCCAGGCGCCCCTCACTTAGGGTTTCTATGAATCCTTGACAAGTGTAGTAAAGACACATGGAGAACTGGATATCAACTCTCCTTTTTCAACACTCATGTTTCTAGAAGATGCACAAGGTGAAGGAGGGAGAGAAAACTGAACTAGACCAAAGAGAGATGAGAAGAAAGATGCAGCTCCTTTCTCCTCCCTTGAAGGTCAGCTCCTTAAGGATGAGGTTTCTCTATTAACTGTCTTTATAATTTATCAGGTTAGGAAAAACTACTACCAAGTAGTAGTGCTGAATGAATGAATAGGAATGAAAAGCAGGAGGAGTGCCTGGGTGGTTCAGTGGGTTGTGTCTGACTCCTGATTTTGGCTCAGGTCATGATGTCAGGGGTCAGGAGATGGAGCCCTGTGTCGACTCCGTGCTGAGCATGGAACCTGCTTAAGATTCTCTCTCTCCCTTTCCCTCTGTACCCCCTCCCACAACCAGGCTTGCGCACGTGCTCTCTCTGTCTCTCAAAAAAAAAAAAAAAAAAAAGAAAAGCAGGAATAAACTGGCTAAGGTTAGGCAGAATTCACTGAAATAATTTAAAGGCTTCTTGTATTTAAAGGCTTGTATTTTCTATGTCTACCTTAGGTTTTTATTCTGTAAGTAGCCAGCAGATGCCACTTTGAGGTTTAGTACCATAGGTAGTTGCTGCTAAATTAAACTAATATTAAAGATAAAAACTTGTTTGGAATAAATCCATACTTGGAAGAAGAAACTTTGAACCATTTCTACCTTTAACTCACTGGGGGATTTGTACTTCAATGGTCATTAAGATTCATAAGTCCATGGTCTACTTTTGGGAAAAAGAGGCCACAGGGAATTCTCTAGACTTAGTGCCCATCTCTCCCACCACTGTGGCAGCAACTGGTTGAGCCAGGAGCCAACACCTGACCAAAAGGATAGCCTGCTTTAGGCTCTCCAGGCCCCCTCGAGGTAGCTGGGAGTGGCACTAGGTTATTATCTGAACCAATCAAAGCCTTTCTCTTGGGAAGTCGGAACTTGAGACAGAGAGACCTGGAAAGAGAAAAGAGCAGACTCATTTACAAACCAGGTAGTCCAGTGTCCATGCAGAAAACTAGGGATGTGGGAAGAGAAGATAGTAAGCAGAAACTATGAGCCAAAAGATGACTTCAGTAATGCAAGTGATGAAAGAAGGTATAGAAAACCATCAGTTAGTAGAATAAGTCTGCCAGGAAAGGAATAGGATGCAGCAGTTGCTTCAGGAGTGGTGAGATGCTGGAGAAACTGCTGTTTTATTTCAAACAACATTTTAGTTCTCTGTGAGGCCTGCCACATAGTTCTGGAAACCATTTACTTTGCTTCCTCAACCCTCCCAAGTCTCCCTACACTGGAAACTCTTACTCTGAGGTGAATGAGTAGCCTCCATATTTTGCAACTTGAAAAATCCCCATATGTCAGAAGAGCAGGTTGTTTAGAGATAATCACAAACATCCCTTCCCTTGCAGTTTGAGAAAGACATTATAGAATGACATATAGATGGTCTGAGCAGAGCTTTACATGGTGGCAAATGCTTTGGGAGGGTCACTACAACTCAAGGTCTTATTTTCTCTGCTGTGGACTTTGAAATTTGATTTCATCCATGTAGCCAGTGTTGGCTTACATCAAGTATACAGAATTACAATGTGAGGTAGGACTTTTTAGAGATAGGGATCTCCTTTTTACAGTTTTTGGCACTACTGAACTCCTTTTCTTTACCAAGACTCCCTTTGGGCTCCTCACCCTTTTTTCTGAGCATTACTTTTTTTCCTCCTTTAGTTTCATAAACACATATGTTCCTTATGGTTTGCCTTTCATCTCTATCTCCTTGCCTTCCATGGAAGTGCTCTCCACTGCCACGGTTCTCCTCTATCCTGATGACCACTTTAACACCCTTCCAGATTTCCAAATCTCTTGGACACTTGCACCTGAAAATCTCACCAGCATCTCATTTTCAATGAGTTCAAATGGAGATTACTTTCTTTCCCTTGGAAGTTCTTCCTCCAGTGTTCTTTCCCCTTCTCTAAAATGGGACCTCAGTGAGTCAGACTCAAAGTTCAGAATCCGTTTTACTTGTTTTTTTTCTCCTATGGCCAACAGCTATCGTTACAAAGTCCTAGCAATTCTACCCATGTAATGCCAGTGTCATCCATTCTCCTCTATGTTCATTATCTAGTGCTGCATAATAAATCATGCTGAGGTTTAGCAGCTTAAACATGACATATTTATTGTTTCACACAGTTCTTGAGGATTAAGAATCTGAGAGTGGCTTAGCTTAGTTGGTCTCATGAAGTTGTAGGCAGACTTTAGCTGAGGTTGTAGTCATCTCAAAGCTTGATCAGGGCTAGAGAATCTGCTTCAGAGACCATCCATGTGGTTGTTAGCAGGTCTCTGTTCCTTTCTGGCTATTGGCCAGAGACTTCAGTTCCTTACCTGGTGGGTCTCTCTACAGGGTTGCTTACCACAGGACAGCTTGCTTCTCCCCACAGGTAGAGAGAGGGGGGGAGTGAGAGAGGGAGGGGATGGGCAAGGGGAGACTTAAGATGAAAGCTGTAGTCTCTTTATACCCAATCTTGAATATCATACACCATCAGTTTTGCAATATTCTATTTGTTAGAAGCTAATCACTAAGTAGAGCCCACACTTAGCATGAGGGAATTAAGGGAGAAATGTCAAAGAATTTGTGGACATTTTTATTTTTAACCGCCCCACTTCTTTGTTTCTACTTCTAAGGTCCTAGGTCAGGCTCTCCTCTTATCACTCCTCATCAGTATTTGTTCTTAAGATAAAAGCCAAGATATTTAATATGGGCTACCTGGCCCAGGTGTCTGCTTCTGTGCTTCCACTTGACTGTATTCTATTTATCTATTGGTTTGCTTTTTTCTCTTTTTTCTCTTTCTGCGTCTTTCTCTCCCTGTCTCCCATATTCAAACTTCCCAAGAGAGAAGCTTTAAGTAGTTCAGGCAGTCAATAGCTGGTGTCACTCTAGGTCACCTCATAGGGGACTGGAGAGCTTTGGGGAGTCTGTCTTTTGGTCAGGTGTTGGCTCCTGACCCAATCAGCTGTGCTTAAGGTGGTGGGTGACTTAACCCTGCCTTATGCTTCCCTATGTCAAGCCACAATCTCCCCCCCAGCTTCTGCTGTGCAGCACTGGCCTTTTTTGGAAGGTCACAAGAGCCATTTTCCCATCTGCCATAGAGCCTGTGCTTGGCCTGCTCCTCTGCCTGGCCAGCTCTTCCTTCTCTATCTCCTTCTGGTCCCCGCTTGACTTCAGAGCATCTTTACATCCCAGTAGATGTTACCACTTCAGGTGTGAATTCCTGATCCCTTCATCTACATTAGGTTCCTTGTGAGCTCTCCCAACACCCAGTACTTTTCCTTCACAACTCTTGCTTGTGTAGTCATTTAACATTTCATTCCTCCATTGGACTATAGCCTCTGTGACCCTTTTGCTCACAATGTCTGACACTTGAAGTGAGCACAGTGACTATTTATTATAAGTTTCTTGGCTCTTCTGTCATATGCTTGGTGGCATAATTACTCTTTTTCCTGCATTCATGCTTTTCTCTTGCTCACACACTTTCAGTGATCCCTGAGTGCCTGCAACACAGAGCCATCACTCTTTTGTCTGGCATTCAAGGTCCTTTGTAATGGGGGCCAGCTCTCTTTTCTGGTTTTGTTTCTTAGCATTCCTTTTAACAGACTCAAGAGCTCCAACTGAAGTGAATCACTTGCTTCTTCTAAAGCATACTTTACGCTTTACTCATTACATCTTTGCTCCTATTGTTCTCTATATCCTGTAATGTATTCTTACCGAGATTATATAAAAATCTTTAGGAAACCTTTTAGTTTGTTTCTTGTCGGTTGTTTATATATATAACTCCTGAAAATTTTGCTGAAATTAATTTAAATCATAGATATCATGATATTTAACTCTTAAATACTATGAGAAAATAACTCTTTCTCAAACACAATTCTATTTTTATACTTACAAACGAACAATAATCTCTTTATGTCATCTAATATTTAATCTGCTTTATATTTCCTCAATGTCCTCCAAATGTTTAATTACAATTGACTTAGTCAAATTAAAAGTCAGACCAGGTCCACACACTGCATTTGGCATTTATGCTCTTGATTGACTAGTTATTCATCACATGCAGATTTGGGCCAGTGTCATTTCACTTGGCCTCAGGGATATAGGTCTGACAGGTTTAGGGCACAACCAGTTTGAGAACCCCAAGAAGGCCACAGGTTCAGAATTTTGACTGCTCTGGGAGCAAGCTAAGATGACCCAACTATTTCTTTCTAAACCCTTCCAAGAGTAAAATCTGGCCTGATCTCCTGCTCCCCACCCCTGTTGGTCATGCTCCAGCCACATTGAGCTGCTCTCCCTTGTCACTCACTATACCCAGGCCCTTTATATACCAAAGCCTTCCTGTTTGCTTATGTGGCCACCTAGATTCTCTAACTCCCACTTTCCTGCCCTCCTTCCCTTCTCCCTCCAGCCTATCTTTCTACACACTTTACACATTTTATTTGCCTGATGAATTCCTATTCTTCCTTTAAGAATCAAGCACAAATGTTACTTCCTCTGAGAAGCTTTTTTTTTTTTTTGTCTCCCCCACTTCCCCACCCAGACTAGGCCAGAAATCCCTAAACTCCTGTTAAGTTCTCTCACTGAACCATACTTTTCTTCTAGAGCACTGATCCAACTGCAATTATATAATTACTTATGGAATTATCTTTTGAATGTGTCTTTCCCAGCTGAGACTTACAATTCCATAAGGAAAGAGCCATATTTGTATTGCTCACAGTTGTATCCCAGAATTTTACATAGGGCCTCACAAATACAGGCCATCAGTAGAATATTAATGACTGGATGGATGGATGGATGGATGGATGGATAGAAGTAGATATGAAGCCAGTCAAGTTTCTGGGGAGCTCTGAACAGTGAATTGACTGGGCCAGTAGGATACTATAGGGCCTGCTTTGAGTCTGGATGGGCAGATCTGGAGAATGGTCAGAGGTAAGCTCCTTTTGGGTAAGAGAAAATGAAAGGAAAGACATTTGTTCCATGGTATCAACTTGGTCAAAGGATATCTTTACTTTCCTTGCATTTACTCTGGAGATACAGAAAATTTTTCTCAAATCCACTTATCCTTGATGACAAATTACAAGGAAATTTAAAAGTCCCTGCAATTTCTTGGCTTTGGAAATTTTTTTCTTTTTAGGTGAGCATCTCAGAAATTGACTTGGATTCCACACATTTCCCTGAAAATTATTAGACTCAACACAACAGAAAGTCTGTTCCAAAGCATATTCATCTTTTGGAGAATTTCACTAAATAATTTCCTACAGACATCTCAGCAGTTCCTTCCATAATGTTCTGAGCAAATGTGTTGGAGCCACTTACACACGGTGCTTTCCTCATGATGGCAGAGCCCACAGACACTATTTACATGCACCAGTGCCATTTAGATCTTAACTATAAATTACCGCATAAAGGTTAATAGAACTGAGCCAAGCTTTAGGAAAGGCCTTATGCACAAAATTGCCTCATATATTGGTGGATGATAATAGAAATAAACACTGGAAAGAACAAGAGGTGTGGCAGGGATAAAAGAGCAAAGTTCTTTGAATATTACTGGAAATCCCTATCCATGGATCAGCAGGGCAGAGATGTTAATTTCTAGGGAGCTTTTTTATTCCAGCAGCAGAAAATTCATTTTATGGTCATTTGTTTCCTATTGCCCTTTTGGCCTTCAATTGGTAAAACAGTCTGTTTAAAATGCCTCCTGAATTAACTCCAAGATTTTCCTTTGGTGCTGATAAGGCCTTTCTCCTGAAAGAGTAACAGCTAGCAATGTTGGTCAGAGAGGCCTTCCACTCCCCAAACTTTATAAATGTCCAGTAACTTTTTTAGGTGAAAAAAGGCCCACCTGGCTTATATGATGCTAATGTGATGGTCAAATGATTTTACTTCAGCCTCGTGCGTGTTGGTTATATTTCTTATCTGCTTTTGAACAGTTGCTGGGAACCTAAAACATGTCTAAGTCCATCACTCTCTAAAATGAAGCATGACAGGTACATGTCTGGGTTTGAAATGAGTTACAACCAACTTTGTAGTCACTCTGACAATTTACACAGGAAAGCAAACAGATGAAGTTGGTAGCTTCAGCTCTCATTTTTTGAGTCTGTCAGATTCTAGATCAGAAGGTGTCCACCATACCTAGTTCCTAAATCTTACTGGTTTAAAGACCTAAGTGAATGTACAGGACTTTAGCCGATTCTCACATGTCAACCCAGGACACTGAAAGGGTGAGCAATGCTCAACGTCTGGTCTTCGGGTCTCATCCCATAACTGTGAGAGCAGTTGCAGTGATGCTTCCATCAAACCGTCCCCTCAACGCCCCCTGATCAGGCCTCATGGGCTGCAACAGGTTCAGACTGATCCCATGTCTCCCATCCATGCACATGTGGACCTCTGATCTGGAGGATGCAAGAACCAGCAAGGCCCGGCAGAGTTTATAGGTGTCACCTCATCCATCACGGTCTTGTAGCTCCCTGAGGAACTGAGTGCTGTTCGGCAGCTCAGAGGAAGGCACTCCAATAAGAAGTAGAGAATACGGTCTGAGAAGGGGAGAAGAACCTGTGGAAGGGGAGTAATCAATCATGTGTGGGTGCAGCAAGAGAACAGTGGTGTGAATGACCCCCCTCCCCCTCAGGTAGGAAAGATGCTCTCAGCTGCCCAAGATGCCAGGTTTCAGTTTCCTCCCTCAAAGAACACATGAGGACCTTTCCTGTTTGCTCTGTTTGGACCAAAACACATCCACGGTATAGTGTGGTGGGAGAGGAACAGTTTCGTCAGCTTTGTTATTCTCCAAGGAAGCCCCAAACCGGGGATCAGAAACAGAAATTGTCCTACTGTGTCGGCTCTAAGTCGCTGGAAGCTAGGTCTGTCTTGGACAGAATTTTGCAAGTCGGGCTGAGGAAAAGCAAATTTTCTGTATGACCGAGGCTCAACTTTCATTGCAAACATCTTGTTTTCCCTGACCTCATTTTGAATCTGGCATCCCTGAATTTATCCAAAAAATTTAAATCTTTTTGTATTTTCAGCCTCTCCGGATAAAAGGGCCCCACATTGCATAAATAACGGTTTCCTTTTCTTTCTTTCTCTCTCTGTCCTCTCCACCCCCCTTATCTCAACCTATCTATCTGTCCAGCTGTTTGTCCAGCCATCTATACTAAAGCTACTTTTTTTGTTTCAGGGAGGTACTTCTTGGCTCTGGTAAACTGGCATTTAGTAAATAAATCCAGACTCCCTTTATGATTTTATAGATTGAGCATGTATCCATACTGAGCTTTTGTTTTTTACATTCATCCTCTAAACTATGAAAAGAGCAATCTGAAATCCTTCGCACTCAAAAACACTTTCCCTGATAGCTTTAGTCAGCATTGTTGTCTCTCTCCTTCCTAATTTATTTAGGATAATACTTCGAGTTTTATTATATGTTGTATCAGCTTTCTAGCTGCTGTAACAAATTATCATAAACTTAGTGGCTGAAAACAACTCACATTTATTCTGTTGCAGTTCTATAGCCTAGAACTATAAGAGTGGTCTCATTGGAGCTAAAATCAAGATGTTGATGGGATTTTGTTCCTTCTGGAAGCTCTGAGGAGAATCTGTTTCTCTACTTTTTCCAGCTTTTAGAGGCTCCCTGCGTTCCTTGGCTCATGGTTCCCTTCCTTCATTTCAAAGACAGCAAAATAGTATCTCTGTGAGCCTGCTTTCTGTCATCACATCTCTTTAACACTGTCTGCCTCCTTCTTCCCTTTGAAGTACGCTTGTGATTACATTGACCCACCTTAATAATCTAGAGTAATCTCCCTATTTTAAGGACAGCTGATTAGCAATTTAATTACATCTGCAACCTTAATTCCCCTTTGCCATGTAACCTAACATAGCGAGGGGTCCTGAAATTAGGTTGTCAACATTTCTGGAGGGTGTTTCCCATTATTCTGCCTCCCATATATTGTTATTCCTTTATAAAGTTTTCCCCATTTTGATGTATGGAGATTTTGATCTAAGTAGATGGTGGACTTCTTGAAGGCAAATCTGTGACAAAATATTTTGCTTTTCTGTGTTTTTGGTCTCCCCCATCAACATTTTCAAAAATGCCAGAATTTGATAGGATCTTGGTAAATACTTACCAGCAGCTCCCAATGGCTTTGATGACTATAGTCATCCTTATTCCATTTGATTCTATCTTTCGTGGAAGTTTGTACATACAGAATATTCAGGTGCAGATGCACTACATTTATACATCTGGTGGTTAATTTTTACTGGAAAGACTTACTGAAAATGGCTAGTGGTTAGCCTCTTCACAACTCTATTTCAGTTTTATGGTGGATAAAATAGACTAAGTGGAATTCTGACAGAACCTTCCTTCCTGGAAAGTCCCAGAATCTCCTATGGTAGAAAACAGCCACAATATTCCTAGCAGATTTCAAAGAGAATCCTGCCTCTGGCTTGGACTTGACCAGGGATGTCACCTTCTCTCCCTAAGACCAAAGAAGTTTTTCCAACAAGGAGCTCAGAAATGAAAAGTAGCATTTTACCCTTGTTAATTCAACTTTCTGTTTAAGTTTTGGCCCAGTTAAAATATGTTTAACCACAGGCACTGTAATTATTAATCCATTTAACTACAATAGCTATTTGTCAGGTACTGGATTGGTCCAATGGTCAAAAAACATTTTTCTGATAAACATTTTTATAGGGTTTACTATGTGCTAAAGTTTTTTTCTAAGTGACTAAACCATACTATTTGATTAGTCCTTGTAATAACCCCCCAAATAAGGTACTATTATTATGCCAGATGGGGAAGAAGGTTCAGAGTGATTAAATAATTTGGTTAGGTGGAGGGGATCCTGGGTGGCGCAGCAGTTTAGCGCCTGCCTTTGGCCCAGGGCGCGATCCTGGAGACCTGGGATGGAATCCCACGTCGGGCTCCCAGTGCATGGAGCCTGCTTCTCCCTCTGCCTATGTCTCTGCCTCTCTCTCTCACTGTGTGCCTATCATAAATAAATAAAATAAAATAAAATTAAAAAAAAATTTGGTTAGGTGGAAGATCCAGGATTCCATCCTAATTCTGCAGTTATTGCTCTTGGCCTCTATCTACATCATGCTGCCTCCCTTTTAGCCAGTTCCTGCTTACAAAGAAGTTACATGATAGAGAAGGTTATATGATAGGTTATGATACGGAGGACAAAGAATATGCAAGAAACCACAAATACAAATTGAACTACATGTTTTGTACATTGCTGTATCCCCAGCACCTAAAACTAGGGACAGAATAAATATTTGTCGAATGTTGTTGAAATACTTTGTGATAAATACTGTGAAGCAAACAAATTGGACGAAATGACAGACTCTCATGGGAACTGACTTGCTTTATATGGGATGGATGAGGGAGGGCCTCTCGAAGGAGGTAACATTTGAGTGGAGACCTGAAAATTTTAAAAAAGGGGAACCATGAAAAGAACATGGAAGAGCGTTCGGGCAGAGGACCAGTATGGTCAGAAGCTTAAGGTGGACAAGAGCCTGAGATTTGAGAATGGTGGGAACCAGCATGTGGGGAGCAGGTGTGGAAGGAGGTGAGATGAGGGTGGGCAGAAGCTGGATGGCATAGGGCCTTAGGTCACTATAATTCCTTGGGGCAGGATACTGTGTAAATGCCACAGAGGGCCCCAAAAGGAGGGCACAGGGGACCTGTCCTTGGCATCTTTTAATTCTGTTAGAAAGACAAAGCAAGCAAGAAAAAAAGAAAAAGAAAAGATGTATTTTAGCCACTACTCCCTGTTCTTTGGTGAATATCTTCATTTGTGACTTTTTGTTTCATTCCTTATTTCCTTTTTGGTGACTTAAAAATTACTCTTACATCCTTTTCTGATCTTTAGAGGACTTTGACTCAGATCAGGGACTGGCTTTTAACTAGTGCACCTTGAAACATTGGAACATCTACTTCGTTATCTGGTTAGATTTTGATCCATGTGATGAAGCTCTGATCTACAGTAATTTTAACTGGGTCCAACTAGGTCATGAGGTCCTAAAGCTAATATTTTACATTTGCAATGTTTTCCACAAGGTCTAAATTTGGTTTGCCAGCTTGTTCTACCTTGTGGCCTTTGTTTGAAAGTTCTGACTCACCGTGGAACATTGTACTGGAAGACCACACACTATTTCTGTAGTGGTGTCTTGGTTATGAAACTATATCCAGGAAATATTACAGCAGGCCTGATAACAGCCAAAGAAATGTAGGAAGCTGAAATGAACTTGTAAAACCATAATTTTCTTCCTTTTTTCAAAATGGCATTTGAAATAACACCCACCTAAAACGTACGACGCAGTGTTTTAGTATATTCAGAGTTGTGTAATCAACACAATTAATTCTAGAATACTTCCTAACCCCAAAAAGAAACACTCTATCCACTAGCAGTTACTGTTGTGTCCCCTCCCTCAGCCTCCTAGGCCTATGCAACTATTAATCTAGTTTGTGTTTCTATAGATCTGCCTGTTCTGAACATGTCATGTAAATGGAATAATACAGTGTGTAGTCTTTTATGACTAGCTTCTTGCACTTAGCATCATGTTTTCTAGGTTCCCCTATATTATTGGACCTGCCAATACCTCATTCCATTTTGTTGCTGAATGATATTCCATTTTACAAATACTATATTTTTGTTTATCAGTTGGTGGGTATTTAAACTATTTCTACTTTTTAGCTATATGGATAATGCTGCTATGGATGTTCACCTGTGAGTTTTTGTGTGGGTGTAGTTTTCATTTCTCTTGGCTTAAGAAATGGGAGTAGAATTGTTGGGTCATGTGATAACTCCACATGTAGCATCTGAGGAAGTGCCAAATTACTTTTCAGAGTGGTTGCATCATTTCACATTCCCACCAGGGCTCTATGGGCCTTCTAATCTCCCCATCTCCTCACCAACATTTCTTTTTTCTTTTTTTTTTTTTTTAATTTTTATTTATTTATGATAGGCACACAGTGAGAGAGAGAGAGAGAGGCAGAGACACAGGCAGAGGGAGAAGCAGGCTCCATGCACCGGAAGCCCGACGTGGGATTCGATCCCGGGTCTCCAGGATCACGCCCTGGGCCAAAGGCAGGCGCCAAACCGCTGCGCCACCCAGGGATCCCCCTCACCAACATTTCTTATTGTGTCTTTTTTAGTACAGTCATCTTAGGGGGTGTGAAGTGGTAGCTCATTGTGGCATTAATTTGCTTTTCTAATTATCATTTTCCTTTTTAAATGCCCCAATCTCCAAAACGATATTTTTTGAATCACTGTGGTATGAGCATGCCCATGCGAAGGAGGTCACATTGTGACCTAATGGTATTGTGAAAGTGTGGAAATAATAGATGAACAATGAGCCCCATGTAGAACCAAAGGTTTTTAAAGTAAGGATTTGCAATCCTAGTTTAAGACATTCATTAAAGATTCTAATGTTATAGACGATGCTGTAGCCCTGAGAATTGCATTAGATCATTTACAACAAATGACTTCATTTATCTACTAAACGTGATCTAAGTACTTCAGAAACATTCTCAATCTTACCCGTCAAGTTTCCATTGGTCTAATCAGTGTTATTTCTCCTATTTTAGAAACAACTGTCAGAGGGAACTTGAGTTGCCCAATATTATATGGTGGATGAGTGGTGAGGACTTCTCTCCTGATCTTTATCATTAATGTAGAAAGTCATTTAGCCTCAGAATCAGCAGAGATCTTGGAAGTCCTATATCTTATCACTCAATATAAGAATTCCCACAGTAATGTACATGATTGAACACTTCCAGTAACGTGGAAGTTTTTCACTGTATAAAGCAGCCTATTCTGTTGGAAGTTCTGACTTTTTTTTTTTTTAACTGAGCCCCCTTCTACTCCCATGTCTCTTCTATCCACTGCTACTTATTTTGTCCTTTAGAACCAGTAAGAGTAGAAGTACCTAAAAAGATGCTCAATAAATATTTGTTGAATGATTGAAATTATTATCTAATTATTAATAGTAAGTGTTCATGTATTGTTTTTATAATTTAAAATAAAAATAGAGAAAAAACAATAATCTCTCAGCATACACATATACATACTCACACATTCCCCTCCTGCCACCTCAACATTTCAGACTTTTGTTTCTGCTTTCTCTTTTGTCTATATGCAGATTTTAATATTAATATAGAAGTAATATTATTATAGAAAATTCATAAACATTAAAGAAGAAAAATTTTATTTTTTAAGCAAATTTGTTTTGTACTTGTACTCTGTCACTTTGTTTTTTGAATGTGAGATTCTTAATGGCTGTGTATAGTGCCCCATAATACAGACATGCTATATTTAAATATTTTCCTTTTTAATTATTTTTATTTATTTATTTGAGAGAGCGAGTGAGTGAGAGAGAGCATGAGCAGGTGGAGGGGCAAAGGGAAAGGGAGAAGCAAATTCCCCTGCTGAGCAGGGAGCCCAACATAGGTCTTGATCCTAGGACCCAGGGATCGTGACCTGAGCCGAAGGCAAGATGCTTAACTGATTGAGCCATCCAGGTGCCCCTAAATATTTTCCTTTTGATAGACATTTATGTGCTTTCAAATTTATAAAGAGAGTGACATCCTCTCTTTCAGTCTTCTTTTCTCCAAATGAACCATACCTATTACCTTAAAACCCCCTTATATTCCCTTTTGCCTCTGGCTTGTTTTACTATTGGACACATACTCTAATTTGCCAACCTCCTTCTTCAAAAGTGGCTTGCAGAACTGAGCATCTGATCCAGACAGAAGATGATGAATGTGGAGTGGAGGTGAACCACTACATTTTTTTGAACATTGCACTGTTATCCATGCAGACTGAAATGGCAGTAGTTTTTCTTATTTCCTTTTATCGGGCTTCTAGAAGCACAGGTCTGCCCAGCCTCACAGAACTTACCTGCTGCTCTTTATTTCCAGTGTCCCTGGCTATTCCTTCGTGGCCATCTGAATTCTCAGGTCTCTTCATTTCTGCTGCACTATGGGTGATTCGTCCCCATGCAGTGGCCAGCCACTTCGTTTGGTCTGGCAGATCTTTAACACCAACAATTTGCATCACCTTAAAAATACTCTAGATAGAAGTCTAAGTGATTAAATGCAAACAGCTTTTCTTACTTGACAAGACTTTCCTTCCCAATGGATAAAAGTAAGGAAGCTAAGTGATATATGAGGTTTCATAACTCATTTGTCTTCCTCCCATTTTGCAATTCGGGAGCTAATATTGGAGATTAAATAATGGACTTAGTTGACTTCAGTGCACCTGCTGCTGAATGTGTAAATTCATCCCTTCTCATACAGTCAGACATGACTTGCTAAGCAGCTTCCAAAGTAAAAGTAGTGACATGAATAATTCTGCCTGGAAATAAGGTCAACCCTGTTCTCCTGAGATCTGCACTGTGCGCAAGGAGCAAAGAGCTACATAAACCTTGTACCTCGAAGAACTCTGAGATCTGTCCTCCTCCCTTCCCCCAATGCCTCAACACCAAGAAATGTAATACAGGATAAGAGATTTTTAAAATCTGGATTTTGGGATCCCTGGGTGGCGCAGCGGTTTGGCGCCTGCCTTTGGCCCAGGGCGCGATCCTGGAGACCCGGGATCGAATCCCACATCGGGCTCCCGGTGCATGGAGCCTGCTTCTCCCTCTGCCTGTGTCTCTGCCTGTGTCTCTACCTCTCTCTCTCTCTGTGAGACTATCATAAATAAAAAAAAAAAATTAAAATCTGGATTTTTGTGGAAAGAAAGAGCATAATATATTAAGACATGGCTGCCATGTAAAACTATTCTTGCAAAAACTAGAAAGTCTAGAAAATAAGGATATAGCAAATCAAAGTGTTAACAGTAATTTTCTGAAGTTAATGACTGGAGAAGAGGGTTTTTTTTTAATCTTGATTTAAAATAATTTTCTGCAATGACCATGTATTACATTGTAACATGAACAAAACTAATTAGTGTGTTTATTCCTTGTACTTTGACTAAATTAAAGGGTCAGTTTTTTTTCTTCCTTGTGATAAATTATTTGGATGAAAAGTAAATTTGAGTGGGAGACTGGACAAAATTACTTCAGAGTTCATTCCAGCCCCTAAGTCTTTCTGAAGTTACCATCAGATTCAGTCAGCAAAATAGATGGCAAACCATGACACAGCACAAATCATATTTTTTGGATTTACAGTTGTATATAACAGAAATCACTCAAACTACCTGAAATGAAAAAGCAGAATTTTTTATAAGGACACAGACAAGGCTGATAATTAGTTGATTGCTCTTATATGGTGATGTTGGTTATTTACATTTTAATTTTTTTATAAATTTATTTTTTATTGGTATTCAATTTGCCAACATATAGAATAACACCCAGTGCTCATCCCATCAAGTGCCCCCCTCTGTGCCCGTCACCCAGTCACCCTCACCCCCCACCCACCTCCCTTTCTACCACCCTTAGTTCATTTCCCAGAGTTAGGAGTCTCTCATGTTCTGTCTCCCTCTCTGATATTTCCCACTCATTTTTTCTCCTTTCCCTTTTATTCCCTTTAACTATTTTTTATATTCACCAAATGAATGAGACCATATGTTTGTCCTTCTCCGATGGACTTACTTCACTCAGCATAATACCCTCTAGTTCCATTCACGTCGAAGCAAATGGTGGGTATTTGTCCTTTCTGATGGCTGAGGAATATTCCGTTGTATACACAGACCACATCTTTTTGATCCATTCATCTTTCGATGGACACTGAGGCTCCTTCCACAGTTTGGCTATTGTGGACATTGCTGCTATAAACATCGGGGTGCAGGTGTCCTGGCGTTTCACTGCATCTGTATCATTGGGGTAAATCCCCAGGAGTGCAATTGCTGGGTCGTAGGGTAGCTCTATTCTTACCTCTTTGAGGAACCTCCACACAGTTTTCCGGAGTGGCTGCACCAGTTCACATTCCCACCAACAGTGCAGGAGGGTTCCCCTTTCTCCACATCCTCTCCAACATTTGTAGTTTCCTGCTTTGTTAATTTTCCCCATTCTCACTGGTGTGAGGTGGTATCTCATTGTGGTTTTGATTTGTATTTCCCTGATGGCAAGTGATGCGTAGCATTTTCTCATGTGCTTGTTGGCCATGTCTAGGTCTTCCTCTGTGAGATTTACATTTTTAAATGCTCTGTTCCTGGGGCGCCTGGGTGGCTCAGTGGGGTAAGGGTCTACCTTTGGCTCAGGTCGTGATCCCATAGTCCTGGGATGGAACTCTGCATTGAGCCCTGAAATGCAACAGGCTCCTGCTGAGCAAGGAGCCTCTGGCTGCCTCTGCCCTTGTTCATGCATGCATGCTCTCTCTCTCTCTCTCAAATAAATAAATAAAATATTTTTAAAAAAGGGAATTCTTGGGGATCCCTGGGTGGTTCAGCAGTTTGGCGCCTGCCTTTGGCCCAGGGTGCTATTTTGGAGTCCTGGGATTGAGTCCCACATTGGGTTCCCAGCATGGAGCCTGCTTCTCCCTCCTCCTGTGTCTCTGCCTCTCTATGTCTATTTAAATAAATAAATCTTAAAAAAAAAAAAAAAGGGAATTCTTCCTTCCTTTAAAAATAAAGAAATAAAATGCTCTGTTCCTGGTTGCTCTGAGACCCCCAAAGGCCTCCTCATGCCTCAGCCACCCCTGCTTATCTTCTGGGGATTTCTCAGGATTCTGTGCTCCATCACAAAAAGGGTAATGCCTGGAAGGGCAGCAGACTTCCAGGACTGTGTAGTAGCCATCTGACCTTCACCTGATTTTTTTTTTCCTATGCCACTGTTAAGTATTTTGAAAGTCACCCTAGGTTACATAGAACTCATGGACAAAGATTTAGCTGGGCTTCAGGAAGGCACTAGAAGCTGTCTGGCCTCTCCTACCATTCTTTTCTCTGTGCATCTGCTCCATCCTCTTCTAATGCCTTCTCTTCCTTTGTGTTCATGGGATGGAAATTATGACCTTTGCCAGTTCACAAAATTTTCATCTGATGCATCCGGCCACTTAAAGAGGGACTGATTTTTCTCCCTTTCTCTGTCTTTTCCTTCTGATTTCAAATGTCCAGGGAAGAAAATAAATGGCCAGTCTTCAGTCATGTGCCTACCTGTGCCAAACATTTATGACCCTATGGTGAGAGGGGAACATAGCACCCAACCATTGCTTTTCCCATTATAACACATAGATGGAGGGGTGGGCACTTCCAGATAAATGGGGAATCTTCTAGAAGTCAAGGAGTGAGGCATAAAATATAAGGTCCCTAGTGCATAACTATTTCTCAACCTTTCCTTAATTAGGGCTTCTTTTTCCAACAATCTCATCTCTCCATAAAGGAGCCTCTAAATAACTGCATCCTTACAATTTTACATATATATAAGTACTCAAAGTGAGCTTTTAAACTCTTGTTCTACAACACATTTTTACAAACTTGCTTATTAGTGTTTATGTTCAAGGCAAATTAGAAGTAGAAATTAAGAAGGGGGGACACCTGGGTGGCTCAGCGGTTAAGCATCTGCCTTCAGCTCAGGGTGTGATCCTGGAGTCCCAGGATCGAGTCCCACATCGGGCTCCCTGCATGGAGCCTGCTTCTCCCTCTGCCTGGGTCTCTGCCTCTCTCTCTGTATGTTTCTCATGAATAAATAAATAAAATCTTTATAAAAAAAAAAAGAAAAAGAAATTAAGAAGGGGCAGTAAGGGTGCCCCTGGGTGTCTCAGTTGGTTGAGCGATTGAGCATCAGACTCTTGATTTCAGCTCATGATCTCAGGGTTGTGGGATCACCCTTCATGGGCCCCATGTTGGCTTTGCATCAGGCTCTATGCTCAGTGGGGAATCTGCTTGTCCTTCTCCCTTTGCTCTCCACTGCTAGCTCTCTAGCTCTCAAATAAATAAAAACATAAAATCTTAAAAAAAAAAAAAAAAAAAAGAAAAAAGAAGACGAAGAGGCAGTAAGAAAGTAGGCAGGTTTGCCAGGATGGAATCCGTGTGTGTGTTTGCACATGTGTCTTTTTGTGTATACACACATATATATTCAAGAATGCAAAAGGTAAAAATATATCTGGGGCCATTTTTCCATAAAAAATGATCATAATTCTAAATAATCTAAGAAGTCATACTGCAAAGAAGTTAGTATATCATTGTTGATAAATCATCTTCATAACTAGAACTCTCCATTTTGAAAGGCTAAATTACGTTCAATATACATTTAAGAAGGTACAGAAAATTTTGATGCATTGATGAAGAGAATAATTCTCAATGTAGGAGTGGGAGTCCTTGATATCTAAAGACATGAGTTTCATGTAGCTGGAAAATTACTGCTCAGCAATGCTCGATGAGTACAGATTGCTGGGCAGTTGTTATCAGTTAAGCAGTCAAAAGGCTAACTATATTTTTCACTTGAATATTTGGGCAGTGGATTATCTTGGACACGTCTTTAAACAATTCTTCCACCACAAAATGAGACTGACCATTACTACCCACTTGTTAGAGTTAGAAAAGCTTCTTATATGTGAAAATCTTTTGAGATCTTTGAAGATGTTAAGAACGTTATTAAGTAAGAAGTTATATAAAAATCTATTTTGGATTTTGTAAGAACCACTGTATTGGTAACAAATTTACTTCTGATGAAGGAACATGAAAGTAAATGGTTATTCTGTTTAGGGGCTTTATGAGTCCATTTTAAATCATTATTTATTCAGATCAGACCTTTATTGGTCACTTGTCATAAAGTTTCTATTAATTATTTCGTATTTTAGTAGTTTGCAACTCCAGATTATATATCTTTTTTGAAGTTAGATTGAGGACTTTATTTCATAAACCACAGTTGTTCAGATCGTGTTTTCTCTTATTTTTATTATGATTATAAAATAACATCATAATGCCTCATAAAATTCAAATTATAGAGAAAATAGTCACTCATAAATCCCATTCCCTATGCAACTATGATCATTTTCAATATAAATACGTGTTTTTATGAAGCTTCACTAGTAGTTATGTTCAGTATTGTATTTCTCTTTTTTCCATGCTGCTACTTGTTATTGTAATTGTCATCTTCAAAATGTGAATAAAATTCTATTGAGTGAATGTACTAAAATAATGAAATAATCTACTTCACTGTTTTTGGATATTTAGATTATCTCCTTTTTTCTGTAACAAAAAATGTACCCCTTCTCCCTTCCTAAATTGTGTAGTTCTAGATAGTCCATGAAATTCTAAATACCTGCCATGGTCATAGCCTGCCTCTGAGGAAAATAGCCACAGACAATTCTTTCCTCATAAAGTTTCATACTCTAGGTACTAGTGGACCAAGGGATCTGTGTCTGGGCCAAAGGAGACACGTTTAGGCTGGATATCAGAAAGGCCCATGAAGTGGCTCTGTAAAACACTCTGCCCAACAGCATGGCACCATGTTGGATGGGCTCAAACTGATCCAATTATCTCCTATGTCTTGGTAAGTATAAACCTGAGATTACACAGAGAAGTCCAGATGCTCTGTATACCCTTTTGGAAAGGGCAAAAGAGTATCAGTACGCAAGTCATGACTCACCAAAGCTACTACCATGTTCTGAATAACTATGAACTGCATTTCTCACTTGGCATGAGGTGTAGTGTACTTGCCAGTGTCAGAGTGCTGGGACTCATTGTCATAGGTCAGCTTCTGATACTGTCATCCGTGTCAGTTCCTCATGGAAGTAACCTTCCATTGTCTAATCATTTTTTTATTCTTTTAGATGACTTTCTTAGGATAAATTACCCAAAATGGGATTAAGGAGTATAAATATTTTTGTGGCTCTAGATACATATTTTCAAATTATTTGATTCTGATATTTCTGAGACTTTTTCAGTGAATCTTCTGCTCTTTTTGTTCTGTATTTTCTGAATCTTTTAGCCATCTCTATGGCTATAAAGACTGTCAAGTTTTAGAGTCCTTTCGATCGTAAGGTTCACCATTACTTTGTGAATGGCAGGAGTAAAGCATGGTGTTAATTAGGTTGACATGATGCTTTCATATCACTTAAAAGTTTCATTTCATAACTTTTTAAAAGTTCTTTTAGACTTTTGTGCATGTATAAAAAGGAATTATAAGCACACTATATTGATCAATATATTATTTAAGTTTTTTGGAATCCAACTCCTCGGAGCTACTTTTTGACTCAAATTCATCTATATGTTTGTTTTTCCATCATAGCGCTATCTCTTGTTCTATCAAGAACATTGATAAATTGACATTACTTGAAAGAATTAATAATGTCTTGAAGAATTTTTCCAAGTCATTGACACCTACACTGAAGATTTTTAGGTTGGCTCTTTCTTGAGCTTACCAAAACTTATTAACAGAGAGTCTTCAGACAACAACTCACATACCTTTCTCAAACAGTCTTTGGGTTTTGTTGACTGAAATGTCCAGAGATAACATTGTCTCTCTAGCCACCTGGACATGCATAGACAGCACATCTGTTCCCTGACAATAACAATTATATTATCAATTGTAAGACACATCCTGATTTCAGAGATGTTAAAATATACATAAATACACACACATATATATGACATGTGCAAATGACTAATTATAGATAGCTATATAATTCCATCCCAGACCTCTATATAAAACCGTCCTAGATCTCGACATGGATGACTCCTACATACCTCAAATGTGTTTATATTAGTTCTCCATTGCTGCTGCAAAAAATCTCCACCAACTTAGTGGCTTAAAATGACAGAATGTGTTATTTTACAGTTATGAAGGTCCAGAGTCCAACACAGGCTTCACTTGGCTAAAATCAAGGTTTTAGCCATACACCCCACTTTGGGGAGTTCTAGGTAAGAACCCATTTCTTTTTTTTTTTTAAGATTTTATTTATTTATGACAGACACAAAGAGAGAGAGAGAGAGAGAGAGGCAGAGACACAGGCAGAGGGAGAAGCAGGCTCCATGCAGGGAACCTGATGTGGGACTCAATCCCGGGACTCCAGGATCATACCCCAAGCTGAAGGTGGCACTAAACCACTGGGCCACTGGGGCTGCCCAAGAGCCCATTTCTTATCTATTGCAGCCTGTAGAAGCCATCCCCATTCCTTGGCTTGCAGCCCCTTCCATCTTTAAAGCCAGCAGTGGCCCATCTTTCTCACATCCCTCCACTCTCTCACTCTCCTTGCCTCTTTCTTTCACTCAAAAGGACACTGGGCCCATCCAGACAGTCTAGGATAATCTCATCTTAAAATCTTGAATCACATCTATAAAGGCCCTTTTCCAGAAAAGATAACATATTCATGGGTTCTGAGAATTAGAACATGGACTTCTTTGGGTGGGGCGTGATTCTGTGTACCACAGTGTACAAACTAAAGTCATGATACTCCTTCCTGATCCAGTGTGCTCCTCCTTCCATCTTCTCTTTCTCAGTAATTTAAACCACAGTCTATCAATTGCCCATATGAGAAGCCTGGATGTCACCCTAGGATCCTTCCTCTTACTCATTTCCCACATCCAATCAGTTCCTCCTAAAAAGCATATTAAGTCTCTTGAGTTCTAACTGTCACTACCCGGGGCCAGATCCTCATCACCATCTCTTACCTGTTTCCCTACAAAGGCTTTCCAGCCAGTCTCCCTGTCACCAGATATGATATATCTCAAAACATACCAGAGTGAAATTTATGCACAGACGTTTTCCATCCTCTTCAGCATCATAGCAGCCGGAGAGAAGATGCACTCATAGTAAAATGCTGAAGACACATATTTGGATAGCACTTTACAAAACACTTTCACATTCTGACCACAGTTAGTCAATTCCATAGCCAGGTGAGTCAGGTCCTACTCTCCTTATCAGTGGGAGATAGTTACAGACTAAGGTTTTGAAACAAAGTTTCATGACTCTCAAATCAGCTTTCTACGGTGTCACCTCCTTACTCACTGTCAAATGACAGTGTCCAATGGCTCAGTGTCATTTCAAATGCCACACATTCAAAGGCACTTCCTTCCTCTGGCTTCCCTGGTTCTGTCATTGAAATCCCCACCCCAGCCTTCACCCACCTCCAGATTTACCCTTGACTTTACTCCATCCTTATCCCACATCTAGCCGGACACCAAGGCTGGTTGAAATTTCCTTTGAATTCTCTCTTGCCTTTTCCCCGCCTATAGTCAGAATGTCCTGTTTTCCTTTACTGCTAAGCCAGTTCAGCTGCCTTGTTTCTAGTCTGACTTCATTCTCTGTATCACTGTCAGAAATAGAATCTGGAAACATTTTATAATATCACTCCCTAGGTCAAAATCCTCAGTGGACTCTGATTTTCTATTACACTAACCACTAGCCTCTTATAGCTTTATTTTTTTTTTAAAGATTTTATTCATTTATTCCTGAAAGACACAGAGAGAGAGGCAGGGACATAGGCAGAAGGAGAAGCAGGCTCTATTCAGGGAGCCCAATGTGGGACTCCAACCTGGGACTGCAGGATCACGCCCTGAGCGAAAGGCAGATGCTCAACTGCTGAGCCACCCAGGCGTCCCTTGTGTACCTTTAAAGCCCCATCGTAATTGGATGCCTATCTATCAAATTTACATAATTGCCAGCATACTCCAAACCCCTGTTGTAGACAGGCTGACCACCCCATTGACCACACTGGTTTTTCTCTCTGTGCATTTGCCCTTGTCAGCGTCTCACTTGGAATGCTTTCTCTTCTCCCTCTGCCTTTCCAAACCTTAGTCTCCTTTAATACTTGACTCAATTTACCTCATCTCTGAAGCCTTTATTCATTAACCAATCCTCAGGGATTATGGCCCCCTCTAATTTACCGAGTACCATTATGACTTAGTAATCAAATGCCTCACATTGTACATGTTGTCTTATATACATTAGTCTTGTCTCCAACCAAACTGTAACCAGCTTGAGAGAAAGGTCTAAGTTTTCTGTTTTTACCAGAAGTAAATTTTTTTTTACTGGTTCCTTTAATTACCCCCGAACTAGAGATTCATCTGAGAAGTAATTAACTACTTTAGGAGTTAATCCAGCATATACTTTGAAGCAGAAGCAATTCTGCTTATTAGTTCAATTCCTTTTAGTATTTCAAACCATTAAGATATTGAAGTCTACTTGACAGTTCAAAAATTTACAGTGATTGATGATAGGTAACTGATAATAGCTGAAAACCCCAACTGAACCATCCACAGTTTTTGAAGAGGGACAGAATGTAAATAACTAATATAAACTAAACACAACCATCAAGATAGTAAAGTCATAGACTATTTGATGAGATCTTCCTTGCTTGTCAAGTGTTGCATGAGACTATAAAGTTGGAGAAGATGGAAGCATTTGGAAGAAGGTCTGACTCGCTTCCCCAGTCACAGGGAACTCAGCAAGTTTAGGAAGGGTAGTATGCGGAACATAGTCTAATGATCAAATCAACATAGGCATAAAATGAAGGCAATGAGAATAGTGTTAAAATAAGATCTTTTTTTAAAAAAAAGCTTTTATTTATTCATGAGAGACACAGAGAGAGGCAGAGACACAGGCAGAGGGAGAAGCAGGCTCCCTGTGGGGAGCCTGATGTGGGACTCAATCCCAGGACTCTGGGATTGTAACCTGAGCCAAAGGCAGATGCTCAACCACTGAGCCACCCAGGTGCCCCTCAAGTAAGATCTTTTGATCAAGAAAATGAGAGGTTAATTTACAAACTGATGGAGTTGTTGCTCTGAAGACAGTCACAACACTGATTTACAAACAGTAACAGCACCACCAAAACCAGCCTGAAAGCAACTCTGTAACCAGTGTATCCAAGTGCAAGAGCATAGACTCCAAGACACCTTATAAAGATTTCTCTCTACATATTATTGATTTACTAGTTTTGAAACTTAGTTTTTTTTTCTTTATTTATTTATGATAGTCACACAGAGAGAGAGAGAGAGGCAGAGACACAGGCAGAGGGAGAAGCAGGCTCCATGCACCGGGAGCCCGACGTGGGATTCGATCCTGGGTCTCCAGGATCGCGCCCTGGGCCAAAGGCAGGCGCCAAACCGCTGCGCCACCCAGGGATCCCCTAAACTTAGTTTTAAAGTCTAATCAAATAAGCGTTGTTCAGGTCTTTCCAGGGAGAAGAGACAACTTTCTTATCATACAGTGATTTTCAAGACACTATTCAGAAAGCAGTACAACCTCTTCCTCTACAACACACACACACACACACACACACACACTTACACACACACACTACAAAATGTCAAAGTCATTAGCTGTTTGTACCCTAGATGCGGAAGAAGGAACTCCCCAGATGATTTTTAAATTCTGGGGCAATTACTACATACAGTTTCAAGAGCCAGAAGTAGGAATCAATCTGCCAGGCAACTATTAGGAATGGAATTGCTTCTGCTTCAAAGTATATGCTGGATTAACTCCTAAAGTAGTTAATTACTTTTCAGATCATGCTGTGGTGACACAGAGCCTAAACAGAAAACTGCTGCCACCCAGGCCTAAGGAGGCGGAAGAGAAGGAAGGTCACGATTTCTGTTATCTTTTGGACTGTGTCTAATGGGACTAGCTTAAAAGCCAAAGAAGCAAAAAGCAGGGTTTTGTTTGTTTTAGCCAAAAACAAAATAACAAGTCTTTTTTTTTTCTTTAAGTAAATTAGTTGTTTAAGTGAATCAACTACTGGTTGTTTGATCATTATAAAGATTTTACTGGAATTGAGCTGCTTGTCAAAGACTCTGTAAGTAACCAAATGCTTTGGTTGAATTACCTTTAGATCCATTTCGACTTTGATAATGGACTAAATTTTCCTAGTGGAAGATGATAGAATACCCAGTCCCCAGACTCATTTCACTTCAGAGGTACTTAACGGGAGGTGAAGAAAACACTGGTCTAAATGGAAAGATGGGGAACACAGATGGCATGTGGCGTGCCTGTATTGCTGTCTTCCCCCTTTCGGACCCAAGACCATCCCTGTTCCTCATGGCACTCTTAACTCCCACCAGGTTTGCACCTGGCTTCAGAAACCTTCTCAACATAGGGGTGTGGGAAACTGCTAGTGTCACGAGATTTCTCTCCCCGTAGCGCCCTCTGTTCTCAGTCACATGCATGCAAGGATGAAGAGGTGGACCAGATGGGGAGTGGTGGGCAGCCAAGCAGAGTGCTATTGAGGATAGTACAAAGCTCCCAAAGAGGGAGGGGATCCCAGAGGGTTGCCCTCGAGGTTTCGAAGTTTAGGGGTCTAATGAGCTCTTTTGCAGAACAACCTTAAGCAATCAGGGCGTGCTGACTGGTGCCAATCTGGGCTTTGGTCATGTATCTGTCTACCTGGTGGGCTGATGGTTTTGGGGGGCTGACATCTGAGGCTTAGGTCCTCACTCCCCGTTGGCCATGAGACAAATGCTTTGTGGTTAACTGTCTTATTTTAGGACATTCTGTAGAAGTCATTTCTGCAAAGGCTGCAAAGCAGTATGTCAATACGATCATGTCTAAGTTGCAGACAGGATGTTAGTGCTGTCTTCTCTTAGCTTTCCTGACTCCATATTTTCTTGTTGTGGGCCCTGGCCCTGACCACCTCACTGTCCAACCAACTCCTAACACTACTGCTCAAATGGACTGGACCTGCAGATGACACTTATTTGCAATGTCTGATTTAGAAAGAACATTAATTTTGGGGAAAAAGAAACAATTAGAAATAGACACTCATTTTCAGAGTCTGTCAATATCTGCCAAACCTATGGGGAAGAGTCTATTTAGTTGTTTTTTTTTTAAGATTTATTTATTTATTTACTCATGAGAGACACAGAGAGAGAGAGAGGCAGAGACACAGGCAGAGGGAGAAGCAGGCTCCATGCAGGGAGCCCAACGTGGAACTCAATCCCAGGGCCCCAGGATCAGACCGTGGGCTGAAGGTGGGGCTAAACCACTGAGCCACCTGGGCTGTCCCTATTAGGTTCTTTGAACCTAAATGGTTCATTGATACCTCTGATGGATTTCAGTCTCAGGATACCTTATCAAAATATGAAAGTTGGGGACACCTGGGTGGCTCAGTGGTTGAGTGTCTGCCTTTGGCTCAGGTTGTGATCTCAGGGTCCTGGGATCGAGTCCTGCATTGGGCTCCCCATAGGGAGCCTGCTTCTCCCTCTGCCTGTGTCTCTCTTTCTCTGTGTCTCTCATGAGTAAATAAATAAAATCTTAAAAAATAAAAAAAAGAAAGTTGAAGAGGCCAAAGTCACCCTGTTCTAGCCCTCATTTCTACGACTTGGGAAACTGCATCTGACTTGAACCGTGTCAAGCTGATCATCCAGGCCTCTTGCTCCTGTGTTCTTCCTCCATCTCATGCTGCCCCTCTGCTGACCACGTGCCAGGCTCAACAGATCTTCAGTGTCTTGCTTATATTGTCTGTGTATTTATATATAGATTTGTATATTGTATGACATATTCCTGCATGAAAATGATTCGTTAGTAAACTAGCAATTTTATCGATTTGTAAAATTCTTTTTTCTTTTTAAAGATTTACTTATTTATTTGAGAGAGTAAGAGAGAGTGTGTATGAAGACGGGGAGGACAGAGAGAGAGAATCCTGAAGAGATTCCCTGCTCAGTGCAGAGCCCAACCTAAGGGCTCGATCCCAGGACCCTGAAAGCATGACCTGAGCTGAAGGCAGAGGCTTAACCGGCTGAGCCACCCAGGTGCCCCAGTTTGTAAAATTCTAATCACAACTTACTTCAGACGTTAACTTAACAATCAAAAACTGTATAACCTAGTTTGAATAGCAGTAAATTTAGCATCTCTTTCTAATGTGGGCAGAAAGAAATTGAACCAGATTTCACAATGAAAATACCAGTTTATATAAATTCAAAACATAACAGAGATGATTAAATGATTTCTAACAGCTTCTAGGATTTCAGCATTTCCTATGCTGACTTAAATTTCTAATTAAAATGGAAGACTCACTAGTGTTTTTTTAAGGTTCAGAAATGTAATATTCCTGGGTCTTCCTAGGACCCACAGAGGAGGCAGAGCACGGACCCCCTCAGGCTTCCCTTTCACTGAGAAAATGGCCCTGGCCTTGTCATTGACGTCTTCCTCTTTATGCCAGAAGCAAAGATAATAATACCAACCCTCTGTCACATAAATAAGAGGCCTGCTACTTTAGTTATTTTTAAAGATTTATTTGAGAGAGAGAGAGTGAGTGGGGGGAGGGACAGAGAGAAAGAATCCTCAAGCAGACTCACCAGTGAACACACAGCCTGACACAGGGCTTGATCCCAGGACTCTGAGATCATGACCTGAGCTGAAATAAGAGTTGGCTGGTTGGCCACTTAACCGACGGAGCCACCTAGGTGCCCCAGAGGTCTACTACTTTAAACCAGCAGTTCTCAACCTTGGCTACAATTAAGACCATCTGCTTTTAACACTCTCGACCCAGATCAGTTGAATCGGAATCTCTGGGGCTGGACTCCAGGCATTGCTAGTTTTTAAAATTCCCCATCGTTTCCAGTGTGCAGTCAAGTTGACTAACCACTGACTTGAACCAAAAGGATGAAAGGTTACTGCAGGAGCATCATAAATCAGATGAAGGTCAGGCCCCAGACAGTTCTGAGAGCATCAGAGCCACACCCCAAACTGTCTTTCCTGTTTCTTGTGCACATCACTGTAAATTTAGCATGCTCCTCCAGAGTGTAAGCAATCCCAAGACTGAGGCAACAGATAGATAGATCCCAGTGTTCTGGAGCCAGCTGGCATTAATCTTGCAAGGTGCAAATGTGAGCATTTCTCATATTCCTAGGTTGAACTTGACCATGGTGAGAGTATTTACACCATGGAAATTGGCAAACTCTACCAGCTGGAGCTTGTTTTTGCCTAGAGAGGCAGTGATTAAGCATTTATCAACACTAAACTGAATCGCTTTCTAGTCCCTGACCCGAGTCAAACCTGAGAAAGGGAAACTTAAAGTCACCCTTGGCTCATTAGCAAGTCTGACTTTATAATATTATTGCTTCTTTAGTTGTTGGCTAAGAAGAGGGGGGAAGAGGGGCACCTAGGTGGCTCAGTTGGTTGAGCTTCCAACCCTTGATGTCGGCTAGGGTCATGATCTCAGAGATCCAGCCCCGCATCAGACTCCGTGCTCAGCAGGGAGTCTGCTTAAGATTCATTCCCCCTGCCCCTCCCCAAACACCACTGGCTCACACTCATTTGTGCACACTCTCGCTCTTTAAAATAAATAAATCTTTAAAAAGGGGGGGCGGCGAGTAAAGTCAAATAGCAAGAAAAAATTAGTAGTTCGCTACTGATCCTAGTAGCTTCTCTGGTAAGTAGGAGAGGATAGCAAGAATTTAACATAGCCCAATAGATCCCTTTTCCTTATTATTTCTGTTTAAGTATCTGTTATTTCTTTATTTTATAAAATTTTTTTGTTATTTCTTTAGGTAGAAAACTAAGGTAAAGGAAAGGTAGATAGTTACTGTAGTAGTTATATTATAGTATAAACTGCACTAATATAGACACTCCAAAACACGTGACTTAGACAAAAAAAGAAATGCTCATCTGTCATGGAAATTTCCATAGGTAAATGGTCCAAGGCTGTTATGGGAGCTTTCACCTCTGACTACTCCCAGCTCCTGTCATCACATCTACATACCGACCAGTCAGAAGGGAAGAGGGAGAAAGGGGAGCACATACCTTTCCCATTAAGGACACAACCCGGAAGGAGTTACATCACTTCTCATACCCCATTGGTCAGAACTTTGTCTAATGGCCACACCTATAAGGGAGGCTGGGAAATGTAGTCTTGACTAGGCAGTGTGCCCAGCTAAACCTCAAAAATTTACTATTAAAAGAAAGAGGTGGGGGCAGCCCCAGTGGCTCAGCAGTTTGGCGCTGCTTCAGCCCAGGGTGTGATCCTGGAGACCAGGGATCGAGTCCCACGTCGGGCTCCCTGCATGGAGCCTGCTTCTCCCTCTGCCTGTGTCTCTGCCTCTCTCTGTGTCTCTCATGAATAAATAAAATCTTAAAAAAAAAATAAAAGAAGGCGGTAAGGGTGAATACAGATGGATAAGTAGAAGACTTTGCCACACCATCCTACTTGTTGAAATGCAAGTTTGTGTGTTGTTATGCTGGACGTAGAGGCTTAGAAGGACAGTACTTTAAAACGTTTTACAGACTACAGAAGAATATCTTCTTAGGGTTTTCAAGTCCTGACTGTACCAGGAGCTTCCTATGTTAGTAGAAAACATCATCTCTGGAACTTCACTGGAGATAACTTTTAGAGTTTATTTTAATGAACACATGTGAAAATATTGTGTATTATAAAACTTGGTCATAGACTTTCCAATATAACATTTTATGTGATATATTTTTGGCCCAAAAAAAGACCATTTTATTAGGACTTATGAGAACACATGGGATGTTTTTGCAATCACAACCTACAAAACTGTAGCCATAAATATGCTAAATGTAAATAAATTGGACTTAATGTAATTTCCAGTCTTTCCCTCTCCAATTCACTTTACAGTCATCACACTAATCTTTCTTTAAAAATCACTTCTTTCATAGCACTCTTGTGTTTAGAAACCGTAGTGCCTAAGTTTTAAAGTCAAAATGCTTTTGCTTGGCATTGTAGGCTCCGTGTACCTGTGCTGGAGTCCTAACCAAACATGTATGACAGAAAACACAGAACTGATCAGGAACTTAGGAGACTTGGATTCTAGGTCTAGTTCTCCCATTATCTAGGTGGCTGACATTGGACACACCCACATTCTGACATGAGATAGAGCTGACCCTGAAACTAAGATTCGAGATTGACTAGACCAGCAAGAAAAAGAGCCTTCTTTAAAGTAGTTGTGGAGATCAGCTTCTCACATTATTTTTGATGATCCCTGCCTTTTGGTGTGCACCCCCTTGTCTAATCCCTTCTCCTGGAGTGCGGGCTGTACCTAATGACTTGCTTCTAACAAAATACAGCAAAAGCAATGGGATGTCACTTCTGAGATTCAATACAAAAGAGCAGGCTCTTTGCTCCTATTCTATCTTTGGCTTTTCTGGCTTTCTCTCTGATGAAGCAAGATGCCATGTTGTGATCTGCTCATGTAGAGGCCCATGTGGCAAGGAACAGAAAGCAGCCACAAGCCAGCTCCCATGCTGTGAGCAGCACTCTTAAGAAGCTCGCATGGCAAGGAATTCCTGCCTCTAGTCAACAGTCTGCTAAGACCCAGGGCCTGCCAACAGCCATAGGAGGGAACTTGGAAGTACATCTTCCCCGGGGTCAAGCTTTGAGATGACTGCAGTTCCTGCTGACACCTTGATTGCAGCCTCTTGAGAGGCTTCCTCTGAGCCAGGGAATCCAGTTAAGCTCTGCCCTAGTTCCAGACTCCCAGAAGCTTGTGATAATGAAGATGTTGATGTTTTAAGCTACAAAGTTTTGGGATGATTTGTTACACAGTGATAGGTAATGGATACAGTAGTACTAAAGACCAAATATCATCTGAAAATGTAGGGGAATTAGGAAAACATTACTTAGAAGTTAAAGCTATTAAAACTGAATTTAATTATTAAAATCACATGCACAGTACAAGGAAATAAAACATTAAATAAACAACACCAATAAGTCTTGATCTAGTGACTAAGATTTATTCTCAAACTTTGGCCTTCAAAGGGACTTGTTTGATCTTCTAGAGAATGACTATTGTTCTGGCATAATATAAAATATTGTCTCCTCAAAAATTGGAAGGTAAAAGATCTGAAGAAAATGTTGGTAGGTAGGCCAGAAATTATTGGTTTCAACCAATTTCCCAAAACTTGTGATGAAAAAGAAGAGGAACCTCATTTTTATGAATATTATAGAGCTGCACTGGCCAGTACACTAATGTGTACTGTACACATGTGATTTTTCATATATACGTTAAAATTAATTAAAACTGAGTAAAATTTAAGATTCAGTTTCTCAGTCAGACTATTCACATTTCTAGTGCTCAAAAGCCTCAATAGCCAGTGGCCACAATATTGCACAGTGCCAATATAGAACATCTCCAAAATTGCAGAAGGTTCAATTGGGCAGCTCTACTATAAAATGCTTTCATGAATCCTAAAACCAATGTTTATGAAGTCTGTTTCACTATTGTTCTCTCCATATACAGTTAAACCAGGATAAAATGTCAAGTGTTCCTGGCTACTCTGGAGGTATTGGCAGCTCAACCAAACTAAAGATATTCTGAACACAAACTGAGTGAGGAGAATTTATGTTCTAAAAAGCATTAGAAGGCTGGTACCATAAAGGACTACCAAAGACTCAGTCTGAAGGTGAACCAGTGGGAGGCACCACTTCTGATACCAGTTCCAAACACAGGCCAAATCACATTATCGCTCTAGACTTTAGTTTCCACATTTGTCAAATGAGAACAAAGGGCTGACGATCTCTCAAGTTCCTTCAAGCTCTAAAACTCAATGACTATACAGCCATCAAAAAGAATGAAATTTTGCATTTGCAAGTAGGTCAATGGAACTAGAGGGTACTATGCTAAGTGAAATAGTCTGTCAGAAAAAGACAAATGCCATATGATTTCACTAATAGGTGGAATTTAAGAAACAAAACAGATGAACACTGCGGAAGGGAAGGAAGATAAGATAGAAACACAAAGATAGGCAAACCAGAGGAGACTCTTAACTATAGAGGACAAACTGAGGGTTGCTGTAAAGGAGGTTGTTGAGAGGGGAGGGGTAGGCCAGATGGGTGATGGGCGCAAAGGAGGGCACTTGTGATGAGCCCTGGGTGTTGTATGTAAGTGATGAATCACTGACTTCTACTCCTGAAACCAATACTACACTATGTGTTAACTTGAATTTAGATAAAACTTGGAGAAAGGGGCATCTAGGTGGCTCAGTCGGTTGAGCCTCTGCCTTTGCTCAGGTCATGATCCGGGAGATTGAGTTTGTATCAGATCAGGCTCCCTGCTCAGCGGGAGGCTGCTTCTCCCTCTGCCCTTCACCCCGCTCCTGCTTTCTCTCTCTCTCTCTCTCACTCCCTCTGCATAGCTCAAATAAATACATAAATAAATACATAAATAAATGCATAAATAAATAAAATCTTAAGAAAACTTGGAGAAAAAAATAAGAGAATAGAAAAAAACAAAACAAAACAAAACTCCATAACTATATATGTTACTCTAATGAAAAAACTGACCTGCGTAAATTATTTGATGACTCACAGATGCAGGGTAGGAATCCTACAACTGGTTTTAAACTGCCTCCTTCAGGTTCACCCCGGCGTCCAGACTCCTTTCTTCTACCAGAATGATATTAGGGCAAAGACAGGAGAAGGGGGGAGGGAGCAGGATTGCACCTAGGGAGTTCAGCCACCTTCCTCTAAAGATCTGGCCATTCCTAACTCCTAGTCACCTTCGGTATCCCTCAATGGGTCTTGTAAGCCCTTGGGAATTTCTTTCATATCATGTGACTGCCATAGACAGTCAGGCCAGGTGGTCTCTCAGTGCTTTCTCTACCTAAGGATATTTTGCCACCATTTCCATTGCCCTGGGGTTACTTCATGTTGTGGGCTAAGATGCTTGAGTGTTTCCTGAGCTACTAGGTCTTGGAGGGCAAGAAACAAGCCCTTGTACCCAGGATTGTCTCAAATTTATCTATTCATTCCAAGTACTCCCTACTCCCCATTGACTCTTGGGTCTTTAGGTTTGTCCCAGGGTGGGGTGGGGGAAGGAGCACCCACATTCATACTTGACCTCTTGCCCTTCATCTCACTTCTCCTTCATGTCTAACCAAACATGAGTTTTCACCTTACCCTGCCTTTGTACACTGTTTTTAAGCAAACTTTCCTTTTACACCCTCTAAAAGAATTCTGAAAGCTTTCACATTTTTAGGTTGACATCTGAAACTTTTTATCTCAAAATTTAATAGTTGAAAAAGATGTTATCTCTGGTGTATTTTACATTGGATGTGTGCTCTAAATATATTTTTGTTGAAACCTTAGAACATTCGATTTTGCTCATTCAATGTATGGAAAATAACCACACAGAACCTGGCTGGCAAAGTCAGTTTTTGTTATCTAGCCAGTCAGCGAAATCAGCCATACTTTCTGTCCGGACAAGTCTGGATTTTATTTTTCAATTTAAGTCAATGTTTCAATATAAGTCCTCATGACAACCATATCACTTCTGAATTCTAATACATAGAAACAACGATAAAATAGATGAGGCACTTAGCCATGGATGACGCTATAGCTTTGTTGAGATGAGTTCCCCCCCACCCCCACCCCATGGCCCTTAGTATTTTCCTGGGAGCTCACCTGGTGTTGCTCTCAAAGAACCTTCCCTCAGGGGCATGCATTCTCCAGTCATTTGGTGACCTAGAGGTTTTTGTACCCTTAGACAATGTATTATTTTAGGATTCTGGACAATGAGAGGTAGGCTTTTCTTTTGTGAAGGAGAATACTTTTAAAAAGCAGGGTAATCTGCAAATGCTAAAAGCAGGGTAATTTTCGGAACGAATACACATGGAAGTTGACCATTTTGAAAACTGTTCTCTTAAAATTCCCAGTGACCATGCATCCCTCAGCAAATCTTCATGTACTCCCAGAGGGACACACACAGCAGGGTGAAGACCAGAACATTCTAGTGAAGTTCTGGGCTCAGACCCCTGAGCTTTGCTCTTTAAGTGTTGAAAAGAAACTTTTTGAATTTAGGCAAAACCCTTTTTTCTCTTAACAAAGCCTAGAATTATCTTGCTGTGAACTTAAGAAATCTAGTTTGACACTCTAAGCTGGGTAATGACTTTGTTCTACTTAAGTATGCAGCCTTTCTCTGAAGTAGTCAAACCCATTGATTCAACGAGTGAGGGGTCATAGGACGACACCACTTATAGGGAATGAAAATTACTTTGGTTTAATATTTCAAGGGCATCATCTTTCCTTTTTCTTTCATTTGGAACAGGGATGAAACGGACTGAGTTGTTACAGAGCAGAACCAAAGGCACGGAGGCAGATGCAGATTGGGAGCTGCTCTGAGGCAGGAGCAGAGCTGTGGAAGGCGGGAGGAGTCCTCGCTGGGGCCTGTGGAACACAAGCAAGATGGAGCCTCCTCCCTCAGTTTCTGCCAGGTGAGGGTCCAGGGCTGTGACCAGGAGTTTGGCAAGTTCTGGTCTTGGGGTTAATGCCAACTCTGGGGGTCCACCTTTACTTGTTCAGTGTCCATTTCACAGCAGATCAGTCAAGACTTAATGTCACCCACAACTCTGATTTTCACTAAAAGACAAGGAGCTGTTAACATCACAGGGAAAAAAACCCCCAAACAAACCAAGTAACAGTCTCGTGGTGCGCTAGGGAGAAAGACCGCCAGCTGGCCCCTCTCAGAGATGGCTGCGGGGGTCCCAGCCTCTCTCAGCTTGTGACATGCCCCCTCTTCTCATCTTTCTCTGCAAAGCTCTCTCCCATTCCCCTCAGGAAGAACAAAGATTATCCCTCTTGTCTTATACAGAGCACTGGGTCTGCCCCCTGGTCTTGGGGGCTCACCACACCCTAGTACCTTTAATATTCTGTATTTCTCCAAACTCTCTTCCCCTCCCAGATGGAATTCTGCTGTCATCAGAATTATCTTGTTATACTTGGAAAGTACTGAGTTTCCCATTCATTAAGTCTGGGTGAGGGTCTATCAGAAACCTCCAGAATGGATTCCAGCACTGGCAGTAAGAGGTTGGTAGTGGGAGAATTGGATTAGGAAAGTTTTACTGTTTCTTCTACATTAAAACTCTTGGACTCAACCCTTCAAGCTGAGATTTTAAAAAATGAAAATAATATTACTATTGGTTCTACTATTAATTCTAATTCAAATAGCTCACCCATCATCTAGGGTGTCCATCATCTAGAGAAAAGCACTGCCATTTACATTTTGGCATACATCATTTGAAACTCCAGATTCATACAGTATTATTTATTTACTGACTTACTGTACAAAAATGGGATTGAAACCTGCTGCTTTATAACCTGTTTTTTTCCCCAGTGAATATATTTCCATGTCAACAATTATGGGCCTACATCATTTTTAATAGCTACAGAGATTTCTATGGCTTATTTAACCACCATCCTATTGTTGGACATTTAGGTTGTTTCCAGTTTTTAGATCATGCTGCAATAAGGATTCTAGCACTTAGCTCTTATAAAGAGGCTTTCTAAAGTTTGCCTTCCCTGAAAACGTTTGAAAGTAACCACTCATGGAAATCCATTTTTCCTACACTTTCTTAAGTTATTTAAGATGCAATTGCAAAGTCATTTTAGAAGATGATGGTTATTGGGATCCCTGGATGGCTCAGCGGTTAAGCATCTGCCTTTGACCCGGGCATAGTCCTGGAGTCCCAGGATCAAGTCCCACATGGGGTCCCTGCATGGAGCCTGCTTCTCTCTCTGCCTGTGTCTCTGCCTCTCTCTCGGTGTGTCTCTCATGAATAAATAAATAAAATAAATAAATAAATAAAAGAAAAAGATAGTTATCAAATCAATACCATGTTGTTGTATCACTAGGTAAAGGCAGCTCTTAAAAAATTTAAATAAAGGCTTTTTTGTTGCATACACTCCAATGTAATATGCCATGTTAGAAAATATTTTCTGTAATTATTATTGGTAAATCTCATAAGGATAATTTTTATCAATTTACAGCTCATTCTATCACTCCAGGAAAAGTTGGAATAATCTCAATCTCCTACAGGGAAATCCAATTTACATCAAGTTATATATCCATGAAGAAACAGCTGGACTATGATCCAAATGACTGTAATGAAGCTGATGATATTTAACAATAAAGTTTTCTGTAATTAAATTGAAGTGAGCTCCAAAAATTCTACCTTGAAAAAAAAAACTCTCAGATGCCCTCAAATCTAATGGCAGGATTTCCTCTGGAAAGAGAATTTTCTCTGTTAATGCTTTGGGGTTGGTCCATCTGAGTTTGTATATGACCTGGTGGCTATATTAGTTAGACATACCTTTCTGGGTCCAAGTATCAGAAATCAGTTCATGCTAACTTAAGGTAAAATGAGAAATATGTTATGGGAATACAGAGGTGTCTTGTCAACGGGATCTTGAGGAGGTTCTGACACAGGACCTGGAAAGCTGCTTAGCCGCTCTGGCTACCCAGAGAAGCCACTGGCTTCTCTGTGCACGCTGCCTCCTTCCCTTTGCTTATGCTCTGGCCTCTCTTGAGTCTCTGCTGTGGAAAGGGCTTGCCCCACAGCTCAGCTTCATTTACCTTTTATGTGTCTAGCTCTCCGGAGAAGGCAAGTCAGCTGATCTTTTGCCCTCTCTCTCCCAGTTCCAAATGTATAGAAAAAGGACTCGGGACTGGGTCAGATGACTGCCCCTTTCTCACTGTGGCCTGAGGGCCAGAGCACATCCCACAAGATGGGTGCCTGGGAGGTGGTGATGGAGTAGTCATGGTGAGTTGGGAAAATGCTCCAAAGTATTCCCTCTGAGTATGATGAAACTTGTGAGAGAGGTGAGTCCTAGAGAAAGTCAAATGATATTAGATGGTAGGTCTTGATTATAAACTTGGGAATAAACGAGATGGTGTAATTTTTAATTGTGTGAGTAAGGAAGGAAAGACAAGCAAAGAATCCTGAGGAATCTGACATGAGGGCTGAGCAAGGGAAAGGGAACCATTTCTCCCAAAATAAACCTGACTCGGTGAAGAGAACTCCAGGAATGTGTCAAGAGCTGCCAAGGGCATTTGCTTTTCATTTCTGGAATTTATCAAGTTCACTGCTTGTTTCCCTCAAGGGATTTTCTAGATCCTTTGTCTGCTTCCCTTTCCACCTGGTGTAGGTTTTATAAATTTTCCACCTTGATCAATAATGATACAGTTGTGCTTTCTGTTCTGGCATTTCTTCACACAGGGATGAATCCAGGCTTGAATGGGACCTTGAAGCTCACATGATAGTGGAGGCCATTTTAAGAAAAAGAATACAAAATTGTGGATAGAAAACAAGGTATGCAAATATTTATGTAGAATGAAAAAAAAATAACAATCATTAGAAATTTTTAAAAGTTGAAAAATACTACAACATCACAAGATCTAGAAAGTCATATAAATTTTTTTAAAAATTTACTCTTTTAAGTACCTCTAAAATGCATTTCCCCTAAATTTTTTACTTCATAGTTTTTTTTATCACTGATTCATATGATAATGAGTTTGCAATATCACTCTTCGTAAATAGGTATTTTTTCTTTCCTCTAGCATACTTGTTTAAACTTTTAAAAATTGGTAATTTAGAAACTTTTCTTTAAGATTCACAACAATTATTGATGATGTGTAAATATTTAAGATTGTTGTCAAATCTGGGAAAACTGTCAAGCTTCTTTCCTCTTTGAGCTGTAAAATTTGGAAAAGTTTTCCATAGACCAGCTTCTGGCTCCATATATTTCAAACCTGCTTCTCCACTAAACACATGCATCCAGGGCTGGGCTCTACAGGATGCATTCATGTTGCAATATAGCTTCTGTCTCTGTACTTTTGTGTTAAGAAGCTCACACAGGAGAGGTCAGCAACTTTGTGCGGGGGCTGGTCTTGAACAGGCTAGTTGCCAGGGTGGGAGAGAGACAGGTAAATGTGTGTCTTAAGGTAGGAGAAGGGATGGTAGGAACTTGAGAGAGTTCCTGCTAATGACTTCAGATTTTACCAGGAGACAAAGGTGGCTGTGAGAGAAAGAGAAATTAGGGGCAGGGTTGTCAGGTTTTAGCAAATAAAAATATATGACATATTAAATATGGCAGGGAACATACACTAAAAATTATTTGTTGCTTATCTAAAATTCAAATTTAACTGGGCATTCTGTATTTTTTCTTACAATAGATAGTAGACCTTCAAGAGAAAAGTGAAGCTCTGGAACAGTCACTGAGAGAATGGAAGAGCTAACCAAAGATTAGTGCAAGGAGGGCCCAATTAAGATTAGACACCAGAAAATTCATGGGGGGCAGGGGTGGATCTCTAATGGAGCTCAGACGCTCAGGTGCATTGGGATTCACACAGCCTGTGATTACCGAAACAAGGTTTAATGTAGATGATAAAGGATAGGATTCAACTAGGTTTCTCATCTCTTTATGCTTACTATTTGTGCTTTCAATAAAACCAAGGCAGCAGAAATTTTAAAAGAAAGATGTACTGATTATGGATTGGAATCCAAATCACAGAATATGTTAACATAAGAATATTTTATTCTACGCTTCCCAAACATGCCATAATATATTCACCCAAAGCAATAAATCCCAAGCTGCACAAGCAAATTATAAACAAATGATAGAAGCTGAAGTTTCCTCTCAAAAGAGGCTAAGGAACAGATAATTTAGAAAGAACAGATTTTATTGGAACGTCAATAGTTTTCATGACACAGATACTTAAACTACTCGTTTTCAACATTCCCATATAAAGAAAATTATAAAAGGTTTTTTGTTTTTTTTTAAGAAAAGATAATTTGACAGATGGAGTCTTTTTATGGGATCAGTAGAAGTGATAAAATTGAATAAATTACCAAGATTTTATCTCCATTTCTGTAATTCTCCCTAAAGATTTAGAGGTGGCAGATTGAATCAACTGGGAAATAAATTTGCATGTTTATAACATGTCTAAAACAGGAATTAAAGACAAAAAACTTCTCACTTGCTTTCGAGAGTGGTTTGTCTTGAGGAAACCTGCTCTTATGAGATCACACATTTCCTAACCAAGTATCAAGGTTCATCAAATGGAAACGTATTGCAAAAGGTACACAAGGTTCAGTGAACAGGGTAATGCCTATTATTATCATTAGTGTTAAAGAACAAATAAAAATAATCATGAACTGAAAAAAATTGAGGCAACTTAATTGAATTCTAGGTAATTTTATATGAGAGGATTTACTTATGCAGGCTGGACTAGATTTTGAGTAAAGTTGATCCACAGTATTTGGCTCACAAGATAGCCGCAAGATAGATAGCTTTAATGATACCTGAGCCATGTGACCACATTACAGAGCCCACAGTCCTGACTGCCCCGTAAGGAGCAAGTGCAGAAGGACCCCTGCCTGGGTGGTGGTGGGATGTTTTATACACAGTGTATGTGTCTTACTTCAAGAAAAGCGCCTAAAGAACACATGCGCCTCCTTCTCCTGAAGAATCCTTAGTGTTACTCACACATCCAGTGGCTTTGGCTTAGACCAGAACATGAATGAGAAAAGGCGGTGGGATGTACAGTTTACATCGAACCATGGGAGATGGTGTCTGGAGAATCTGCCAGTCGTGTGCCCCTCACCTGACAGGTGAGAATCATGAGACCTGGGGGGCACAACTGACTTCTTCAAGCCTCATACACTTACTATGTGAGTGGCAAAACTGGCCCAATAGCGAGCCAGACAAAGGCTGCAATGGGAAGCCTTAGAAAGTGGAAACATCTTTGAGGGCCTCGTCCTAAGTCCTAAGTCAGCTGGCATTATCATTTTCCATTGGTTTCTTGGCATTCTCTAATTCAGGATTTACATAAGGAATATTCTGTGTTCTGTAATTATTTTTCTTTTTCGTTTGAACTCGTTCCATAAAAACAGCTTTCTGGATGTACTTTATTTATGTACCCATTGCTAAGAAAAATCTGCAGTAGGCAAGGAGTCATGTGGAATGGATTCATCAATTTTTTAAAAAGCAGAAAACCAACTTTTGTTTCCTGGTATATTTTTGGCTGCTCACCCCTCTCCTCCATTTGCAAATGTTTGCCTTTGTTCTTGTCTTCAATTAATTTTGTAATATAAACAGTGAGCACATCAGAACATTTAAGGATTCTTTCTGCTTAATGTATTTAATAGTACTGCACTGTGTTTGAAGTGGGACCCCTCTTATCTCCCAACTAAATCTATGGTGGGTAAAAAAAAAAAAAAAAAAAAAAAGTTTAGAATTTCTTTTCCTCTTGGGTGTTTTCCCTCTTTGTGTAGGATTCCAATTCCAAATTAGTGTGGTTGCTATGTGTGGAAGAGAGCTGTCTCAAGAGAATGTGGCCCCAGGGGAATTGGAAAGGAGTCAGTGCATCCAAAGTAAGCACACTGATACCGTCTTTGAGGAAACATTAAGATATTATTTGGATAAAAGATGGCCCTAGAACAAACATGACGTTGACTTGGCTGGAGGGAGAAGCTAAGAAAACTTGTAACTACAGTTCTCTTTTCCTTCTTCTGCCAAGAGCAGAGCATATCTGCTGGCCAGCTCACCTGGCTGAAGGCACATCCTGCACTCACCTGGAGACCTCCCTGACTCCACTTGGCCCGCCTGGCCCATGTTTTCGATAAGGGGAACTTTACTTTTTCTCTGATGGAGTGATAGAGGTGAGGCGTTGGAAGTAGACCGGGCATAAATCCCGGCACCATTGCCGCTCAGCGGTGTTACTCTAGGGAAGTCACTTGACTTTTTTTAGCCTCTGTTTCTGCAGCTCTAAAACAGGGATCATAATTTGAAACTTGGAGAACTGCCATGAAATGAAATGAAGCAAAAGATGTAAAGCACTTAGCAGCGTCTGGCCTAGCAGAGGTGCTGACTATGTGCCACCTGCTCTTGGGCCTTCCTTGCCCAACTCCCCTGTTGGTCTGCTCCACTTCGTGCCAGGTTCTGAGAGCAGCCTGCTCTGTCCCCTTTTCCTTCTCTTCTTCTCATTTCAGTTCCTGGTCCTAACACGGCCTTTCTCCAAGTTTAGTATCACTTGATATTGAAGGTGTTCCTTTTAGAAATCCTATGGATGTAGGCTTCATTTTTTTGCCCCTCTTCACCTCTACTGCATTCTGACTTTGTGATCCCATCTGTAATTGTGGCTTTGCCTCATTCATAGTAAAGACTCTTGAATCAACTTCCTATTCCTATCCTGCCTCCTTAGGCCAGTCATTGCCCTCACCGTTCCTAGATCTGAACTGTTAAGAGGAAACCATACTATCTGCAGTTAGGCATTTTGCAGACACAGCCTGTGAATGCATATAACGTTACCTGTTTTTTGTTTTTTGAGCATGTAGTAGATCCGCGCCTCTGCACCAGAATACATACTGGAGGGAAAAGATGTGGTTCCTGCCCTCAGGGTCTCCTGGGTGATAAGGGGCTCCAGTGCCAGTTACATGCATAGTATCACTATAAACCGGTGTCACTGAAAATAGAAAGATATTTCCATATAAACACTGTATCACTTGTCCTTTAATGCTATCAGTGGAGGCGAGAATAAAGCATTGGCAGTACTATCAAGTGGGAGAAGATAAAGGAAAGGAAGGAAAGAAAGAAGGATGGACGGGAAAAAGGATTTATGAACAGAAAAGAAAGAGAGAACCTATGAAGGAAGAGAAAAGTGGGGGGTATGTATGATATACCATGGAAAATCTCAGAATCTTGGTATTCTTGGTAAAAAAAGAAATGTCACAGAGTTGAACTATCAAATGATTGTTTCCCCTAGCGTTTCCACCCAGCTGTGTTATACTTCTGCCTAGAAAATTCTAGGACCAGCAACTCGCTGATGAATACTTCTAGAGCCCAATCCATGCTGGACAGTGATAATTTTTAGAAGATTCATCTAATAATATGTAGAATCTAAAATTGCTTCCTATTTTTTAAAGATTTTTACAAATTAATTAATCAATTAATTATTTGATAGAGAGAGAGAGCACAAACATGCAGGAGAGGTGGAGGCAGAGGGAGAAGCAGATTCCCCACTGAACAGGGGCTCAATGCAGGGCTTGATCCCAGGACCCCAAGGTCATGACCTGAGCTGAAGGCAGCCACTTAGCCCAGGTGCCTCTAAAATTGCTTTCTATTGTTTTTGTTTTTGTTTTTGTTTTTCCCCTCATTGATTTTGGTTCCCCTATGGGGCCTTGAAGCTAGCCCATACTTCTTTTCCTGACCTTCAGAACCTTTATGATTTGGGCCCTTTCTAGCTCTTGCATTCCTTGTACACTGTGTTTGCTAACACCCGGGCCACATTCCTTCCTTAGAGCCTTCTGATGAGAGTGCCTGTCTCCTGCTCTTTGCATGCATGAGGCCCCTCACACAAATAGATGAACATGAGATCTTTGAGGTTTCAGCTCAAGTGCCACCCTTTCTGGAGGTGACTTCCTACACTGCCATCACTAAAATTGCCCTCTCTTGGAAGGCTGAATTGGATGACATTTAAAAAAATCTGATGGTAAAGCCCCTAGAAACCAAGTCAAAAGACCAATAAAAAAACTGGGAAAAATATTTGCATATTACATATTGCTGGGATAATTTTCCTAAAATAAAAAATATTTCTATAATTCAGTAAGAAAAAGACCAATTAGGTTATTGGTCTACTGTAAAAACAAAACCAAACAAAACCAAGCAAAGGATACAAACAGTTCAAGTAAGCAACCCACATATGCTGCTCAAATATATGAAAAAGCACCCCCCCCCAAAAAAAAGAGAAGAGAGAGAGAGATACAATTTTTCATATGTCACATTGGCAAAGATAAATAAATAATAGTATTACCAGCAAGGGTATGAGAAACAGGTACCCCCATTTCCTACTGTTAACAGTGTATGCTGGAACAATTTTTATAAAGGTAATTTCATAATATTTATCAAAATTGATATGCACAAATGTACCTTTCACCCAGTGATTTTAGTTCTGGAAATTTGCCCTACAGATATGTTCCTGAATGTAGGAATTAATGTATGTACAAAAGTACTCATGGCATTGTTTTATATAATAGCAAGAAGCTGGAAACAATATATGAATCTATCAATATGGGAATGGATAAGTAAATTATAGTGCATTCATACAATAAAATAGTATGCAGTTATTAAAAAGAATGAGGCAGATCTGTTTGTGGCTCTGTAGTGCTCTAAGTGCATTTCATATTAGCTTACAGACATTTTATATCTGCTACTTTGTTTTTTTAAAAAGAGAGCCCCTAAAATTCTATCAGCTTCAAGCCCCACAAAATCTGGATATACCCCTGGCCCCAATGCACTTGGAGACAGACACAATCCTGTGGGTAACAGAAGTTCGTTCTACAGTATAAGGTGGAAGAGGAGGGTATGGAGGGATGTGGGGTTGGAGGGCATGGCGGAGAGGGTTGGATCAAAATGATCCAGTTTGAAAAAAAATTTACAGGTGATTCTGGTATGCTTCCCTCTTTGAAATGCACTACTACCCTGTGTTCAGCCCACAATTCCCCAATCCTGCATAGCCACCCTTTCTTCCTCTTCTCCTTTAAAGCTCTAAAACCACTTTCACTGTCAGATGAAGACTAACCTTGCAGCTAAAGTCCAGACGGCCTTTGTCAAGCCTAGTTCTCTGGGTCCTTAAGGTGCCTGAAGAAGGTGGACCAGCCATGCAAACTCCAGAATTGTTTCCTCTCTCGGATTTTCTGACCTCTAACTTGAAACACAGCTACCATTCACCTCATGTTTATTAAAAAAAAAAAAAAGGCAATATGCTGAAGTTCCCAGATCATTCTCTAAGCCACTAAGTCTTCTTATAAGCAAGCAGCCTTTAAACAGTTCTTATCTTTTAAAAATCACCTGGGTATTCACTTTCTCTTTGTTTCCTTTTTGCCGGTTTTCAAACACGTGCTGCTGCTGGGAAGGTTTGGAGAGATTTTGAGGAGCATGGGGAGTAAACCATATTGGCAGGAAAGATTATGGTCTCATAAATCAAGAAGTGAAGTTATGTGGGCTTTTTTTTTTTTTTTAACCACATTTTTTAAAAAAGGGAATGAGGCACAGAACTTTGAAAAATGAAGGAGCACTCAGGAGTAACTCCACCGTATTTAGTAAGACATGATTCCATTTATATTCCTAGATTTTCCTCCTCCCTCCTTCCTTCCCTTCCTTTCTTTTCATGAATAAAATGAACTAAAAACACTCTATAAAGGTTTCTTTTTTTTGGTTTTAAATATTATTTTGTGGTACCGCCTAGGCTCTGTGTTCATCTGAGTTGCATTCAGATTTATAAAACAAAGACATCTTCAGGCAGTCCCCAAACTAAAGATTCCAACTCAAATCTACAATATTTGAGAAAAGCAATTTATGTTTTAAAAATGGAATTGGGGTGCCTGGGTGGCTCCTCTGGTTAAGTGTCTGACTCCTGATTTCAGCTCAGGTCATGATCTTAGGGTCTTGGGATGGAGTTCCGCATGGTACTCTGCGCTCAGCGGGGAGTCTGCTGGAGATTCTCTCTCCCTCTCCCTCTGCTCCTACCTGCCCATGCACATGTGCCCACTCTCTCTCAAAATTAATAAATAAAAGTCTTTAAAAATTGAATGGAACCTGAATGCAATTGAGAGGGAACAAATGAGATGTGGCCGAAACCAGTTACTCTCAATCGGTCCAGGAAGTTTTGTCAAAAACCCACAGCCCGCTCCCCTTCCCTTGCCAGTAGGAGCCAACACTCAGAAGAAAGCAGATACAGAGTGGGCTGAGACAGCCACCAGCCAAGTGGCTGACTCAGTTCTCCAGTTAGAGAAAAGAGGCCACTTTGGTGGGGATCACACTGAAGAGGCACAGGCCTGTTTTGAATAAAGTCTCGGCTCTTGAGCCGGGAAGCCCATGAAGGTAGGCACATCAGCAGAGCTCCAGAAGACTCTCTGCCCTGTGATAAGGACCAGAGAGGGGGACACAGCACCAGAACTCTGGCATTAGCCTCCCATGGTTCTCAGCAGCTTGTCACCGAGAGAAGCTAGGGAGTGACAGCCACATCCGTACTTGTGTTTCCTATAGCCTGGGCCGCTGGCAGGGGCCCGGGGGACTCCCAAGGCATCTGGGAACTAGATTGGGATACCAGTGTTCCAGAGGTTCCTGTGAAGGTCTGGAATGGGCCTCCATTCCAGAAGTCCATCTCCATTCCAGAAGTACATCAGAGGCCTCTCAGATAAAATGACTAACCAAATGGGGCGATTCAAAAGGCATCTTTTTCTACTGATAAGAGCTAGACAGCAGGAAGGATACATGGATATGAGCCCTTTGGAGAGAAAAATAAGCCCATGTTGTTGGGAGACTTGACACCTACTGGTCCCATGCCAGTCCAAGCACCGGGGACTCACCACAACTCCTGCCAGAGCCTCTACCTGCCTGATTCCGCCATGCCCGGGCCTCCCCCCACATTCTCCACCCAGCTGCCGAAGTCACCTTTTAAAAAGGGAAAATGAAATCACGCTCCCTCCACAGCTGAAAATTCACCAGCTCTTGATCTAATTTCATACATAAATAAAATAAAATAAAATAAAATAAAATAAAATAAAATAAAATAAAATAAAATCCACGGAGCAGCAAACTTCTGTGTACAGTGGGCCACTCAGTATTTTAGGTTTTGGCTGACAGGGCAGCTGTTGTGCTGTTGTCCAGGGTGGTGGGCTATGCCTGCGGGAGACAGACAAGTCGCCTAAGGGAAGGAACAAAGTTAAAGGAGATAGTTCCTCTTGGTGACTGTCACGCAAGTGTGGAAGTTGACACAGATGATATACAAAGAATGGGTAAGGCCATGTTCCAGTAAAACTGCATCGGGCCCCCAGGCTGTACATACCAAGTTCTCAGTCAGAGTCTTTGCATTCGCTCTCCCTTCTTCCTGGAATACTTTCTCTTCAGATTTGTGCAAAGATGACTCTAAGTGCTAGATGACTCGGGAAACAGATGAAGAGTATACTTGGAGACTCAGAAAAAAAAAAAAAAGCCCTAAAAATGAGAAAGTATTTTGGAATGAATTTGATTTTAGATATTTTCCCCAGTGGGGACTCCTGGGTGGCTCAGTGGTTGAGCGTCTGCCATTGGCTCAGGTCATGATCGTGCGGTCCTGCTTCTCCCTCTGCCTATGTCTCTGCCTCTCTCACTGTGTCTCTCTTGAATAAATTTAAAAAATCTTAAAAAGAAAAATTAGATATTTCTACAAACGTATTAAGTAGTTGTCATTGAGGTGGGGGGTAGGGTGATCAGAGCTTTGTTGACCTTCTTCACACTTATTTTAAGCCTCAGTTGGCTTTTTAAATTTTTAATTAAGTGGGGGGATGGTAAGGAGAGAAAAACACCATAATTTTGATATGTTCCAGTCTTAGTGCAGCCTTGCTGATGTGGCCTTCTCAGGGGAAGATTTCTCTGACCAGTAACTTGAGGACGCCCCTCCACTGCATATCACATTCTGCTGTTGTATTTTCCCAGAGCACTTAATCACCAGGTGAAATTATCGTGCTTTACTTATGGGCTTCCTTGTTGACTGTCTGTCTCCTTTTGCATGTAGGCCTCCAAAACCCAGGAATCCTGTCTTTCTTGTTTACCTCTGTAGCCTGCCCCTAGTGCAGTGTGTGGCACAGGGAAAGCATGCAAGAAAATATTTGTTGACTGACTAACTGATTCAATGAATGAATGTCTGGCTGAAGGATGTAAGAGCTAAAAGTATTTGAAGAATGAGATGTGATCCTAAGTGAAATTCTCTGCTTGACCTTCATGTAGCCTTAAAAGAGACTCAGAAGTCAGGCTGGATAACTGAGCTTAAATCAGTTTAGGCAAAACTATATTTGTCAACAGAAGAATTTGGACCAAATCAGATTTGGTTGAATGTTTTGAAACTACATTATGGGAAAGTTGTTTAGCTCCTTATTATCTTCTGTCAGTTTGGTCTACTTTCCAAAATGTTTACTTGTTTTCTTTCTGCTTTTTAGATTTGTATTAACTTTTGGCTTATTCTCTACAGAAAGATAATGTAAACACCCAACAATGAAAAAATTATTGAGAAAATCAGATTTCCTTGAGTTCCACTCATGAATTTAGAAACACACTTAAATATGCAGCACGCTCATTCAGTGGATCGCAAACATCTGATCTGTGTCAGATAGCATGGTGAACATGTCCCTGCCTTCAGACTTCTGGGAGAAATAGAGGTAAAACACACCAAAAAAAAAAAAAGAAAAGTCAAGTTTTGATAGGCACTATTGAAGGAAATACACAAGGAACCGAGATGGGCAAAGCCCACATCTGTTAAGGGTGATAAAGAAGGCCTTTTTGAAGAAATAAAATATAGGAAATGATAAGAAGAAGCTACCTTATGTAGGGTAGGGAAGAATGTATCCCAAGGGGAAGATACCACATATGCAGTATCACGAGGTAGGAAAGAGCTTCACTTGTTTCAAGAACTGAAAGAAAAGTGTGACTGGATCACAGTAAGTGGAGAAGACAAGGCACAATGATGACTTAGTCACTGGGGCTTTGTAGGCCATGGTCATGAATTTGGACTTTTAAAGGCAGGGGTTTCACAAAGGGGAATGACGCCATCTTGCTTATGTCTAAGGAAGATTTCTCTAGCTTCTATGTAGAGAATGGATGGTTGTAGGGCAAAGTGTAAAAGAAGGAAGACATGAGAGAAGGCTGTAGAGACATGATGGTGGTCTGGACTGGTTATGGCAATGGAGACAGGGAGCAGAGGAGAGTTGGAGTTACAGATTGGCAGTAAAGGAGTTGTCGGTGAATCTGATGCAGGAACTGAGAGTACACAGTCATATCGATCCATGTCCAATTGGGAAAACAGAAATCTTTCTAGGTATTTCAAACAGAAGGAATTCAACTTGAGCAGTCAGTTACAAATGCTGGATTAGAGGAACAAAAAAGGGAAGGTGTGGTAACCTGGAGGTAAGCATCTGCAGGAAGTCAGGACCAGTCCTAATGCTGGAGGGGAAAAGGGAGGTGGTGATGGTGTGTGACTCTGGGAAGCTGCTGATGCTGTTGGAACTGGCCACTGCCCCAACCACGGATGCTGTTGCTGGAACTGCTGAAGGCTACCGGAGCCCTTAGCTGCTGGTCACTGCCACAGCCACTGCCAGAAGCTTTTAACAAAGGGGAGGGTGTCTCTCCATCATTTCATCCAGTTTCCCACCAATGCTTCCCACTGGCAGCGTCTCACTTGGCCAGCTGGCAAGGGAGTCTGGGAAATGCAATTCACAGGATTCCAGCCACCTCCAACAGAGCACTGCACAGAATGACAGGATTGGTACTTGGCACTGACAAGCCAATGACCAGCACATGGAAGAATTAGAATGTAGGAAAAACAATCCCATATCCTTTATACAGATATATTTCTTTGTTTTTACAAAACCGATATGTGCCCATTAGAGAAAAATTAGAAACTGCAGACAAACAATAGGACATAAAAAAACTTTCATATTCCCACTTATAAATAATTATTAATAACATCTTGGTCTCAGTCTCTCTCTTCTTTTCTCTCTCCAAAAGGGATTCTTACTCTACATTCAGTTTTGTAACCTACGGTACTAAATTTATGCAATAGACATTTGTTGGACATTTACTTTGTTCCAACTAGCTCCCAGTGTTGAATATTTATGTTTTACTAACATTTTCTTATTATAAATATAAAAAAAGGATCATTGCCTGAAAACAAATTTGCAATTTAAGAAAACAGTTCATGAAGCATACAATTGTAACCTCCAATTTGACTATTGTGAGATTATTTGCTTAGGTAGATAGATAAAACTAATTATTTTTACAGAAGGTAAGATGTCAGGTCTTTCCTCATCCTGTTCATTTCCTCTGTCGGGGAGAAGAAAACACAATTTCAGAGCTGGAAACGTGCAGTCTGGAAAGGGAGAGGTGCTTAGCCACAGACTATACCAGAACTGTACTGCTGCCCCATCTGTCTAGTCTTCGTGAGTCAGATTTTTGACAAGAAAGCAGGTCCTTTGGAGTGTACAGAAGGGGTGACACCGAGCCAGGGTGTCTTTAAGAGTAGAAGCTATTTGTTATGGCGACAGGACGACCATTTCTCTGGGGTCACCTGTTAGAATGTTTCTCAGCACTAGTAGCTGAAAACCGTGACTTGAATTGGTTTTTAAAACGAGGAAATGCGTTATCTCACATTCTCACATAACTAGAAGTCCAGAGGTAGGACAGATTCCCAGAACAGTAAGATAAGCCACTCAGTGATGTCACCAAGGTCCCAAGTTCTTTCAACACTGTGTTCTGCCTTCCTCCGTGTTGGATTCATCCTGACACTGGCTCCCTTCATGGTGACTAGATGGCTGCCAGGGGCCACAGAGCTGCATGTTGCTTTTCTCAACATTCAGCATAAAGAAAAATAGAGAGACCTCTCCCTCCACTAGAAATTCTTTTCAGTTTAAGCAGACCAGGGGTTCTCAATACTGCTACACATTAAAATCATGAGTGCTTTATTAATTATTTATTTATTGCTATTTCATTTTAATTGATTTTTAAATTAATTTATTGCTTATTAATTTGTGATGGTCATGATGATGTATTATTTATTTACTTGCTATTTTGACCTTTAAACTGCTGGATAACTAGGCCTTATCGCTGGAAATACTAATTTATTAGTCTGGGGTGGGCCCTGGCTGGAGGTAGTTTTTAGGAACTCCCAAGTGAGTCTAATATACAGCCAGGAAGGAGAACCACTGGATTTGGCTGGTTAAGGTCACCTGTTCACCCACTGGCCTAATGGTTACCAGGGTAATGTCAGGAACCGATTGGCTTAGAAAAGTGGATCTCAAAGTGTGACCCCGACCTGCAGAAGCAGTTACTGGGAACCTGTCAGAGATACAAATTATTGGACCCCATCCAGAGCTACTGAATCAAAAATTCTGGGGGTGGGCCCGGTAATCTGTGCTTTAGCAAGATTGACAGGTGATTCTGATGGATGCTAAAGTTTGAGACTTAGACCAATTGGTCTCCTTCTCTGGAGCTAGGCAGGAGGTAAATATGTGAACAAAATCAAGGTCTGTTAGAACAGTGAGCCCCAGGTCGCTGGAGTCTTTGGCGCCTCCTCCTTTCATAGTCAGGCTGGAAGAGGGAGGAGGGAGGAGGGATTAGTGACATGAATCCTAGAGACCCCTGGTTGTACAGTGTCTCTCAATGGTGCCACCAAGGCTCAGCCACCACAATGGGTTGTTAGGATGGGAAGAAGACATGTTCTGTAGGTATCCGTTCCTTCTTATCCTGGGGAATTACTGGAAGTTTCTGCAGGAGCCCAAGGGATGAAAAGACTGTCTTGGTCTACACTTTCCTGAAAAGACTGTGAACTCATTTCAACCACCGTACAGAATAAATACTGTCCTCAACAAAATGGGAAAATCACTTAGGAAGATTGGGTTTGATAAAAATACAAGATGTTTGTTTCTTTCCTCCCTGTCATGCATTCATTATTCATTCTTACCCACCCTTTAAATATCACAGTGTAGTCCACAAGATCCCGGAAAAGAAAAAGGCCATTCAGTAAAAACACAGGAAATCTGAATACAATAAGGACTTTTGTTAAAAATAAAGTATCGATATTGGTTCATAAATTGTGACAATATGCTATATCTGTATTAAATCAGATATAGAGGAAACTGGGCATGGAGCATATTGGAACCCTGTATAAATCTGCACAACTTTCCTGTAAATCTAAAACTACTCTAAAATAAAAAGATCTTTAAAAATATAATACATTAAGATGTGAAATTCTGACGAATGAAAACACTTTTGGAAAAGGATCTATGAAATTAAGCATAAAAATTCTTTAAAATACTCCATATTAATATAAACCTGATCCTGCTGTATTTTTAAGATCAGTATCATGTTTTTAGCAAGAGCAAATACTTTTAAAATATTTTCAGCTTTCGCAGGAGTTGAATTGGAAAATATTAATGAAGATTCCTGATATTTCACACCCCAGAATCTGCACATGGCCTGAATTATCAAAGAGCAAATGAGAGAGGTTTAAGCTTGTCCATATGTTAGAACAATTAAGAACCCATATAGAGCGCCTGGGTGGCTCAGTTGGTTAACGCTCCATCTTGATTTCAGCTCAGGTCATGATCTCAGGGTTGTGAGATTAAGCCTGTGTCTGGCTCTGTGCTGGGTGTGGAGCCTGCTTAAGATTCTCCCTCAGCTTCTATCCCCCTCTATTAAAAAAAAAATAAGAAAGAAAGAAAGAAGAAAGAAAGAAAGGAAGAAAGAAAGAAAGAAAGAAAGAAAGAAAGAAAGAAAGAAAGAAAGAAAGAAAGAAAGAAAGAAAAGAGTCCATATAGAAAGTCACTTTCTTTGCCATCCCCCTAGACCTGGAAAGGAGTAGGATGGGATGACTCATAGGGAATGGCACATAATCATATGCATCTTTCTCTAAACCCAATTCGTTGCAGTGAGCTGTAGCATAAATTCCCTTCAGGAACTCTCCTCTTGTTTCACCAGCTCTATTTAAATTAAATGCACTTCCTGTATCCTGAGGGGTAAACCATGCAACCCAGTAGACTGAGGTGTGGTTTATTACGAAGGACTACTTGACTGCTGTTAACAGACTATATCACTGGATTTATGTGGGATTCCTGGAAACACTGGGCCATAATTGGTGTAATGGAGCAATGAGCAAATCCTAATTTGTAGTTTGGACGTTTGGAAGATTACTCTTATTATACTTGACTAATTTATGCACCAAATATCAGTACGGGAACCAATCATTAAAATTGTCATTGCAGGTGAGAGTGTTATAATTAAGAGTTATAATGAAAAAGAGTATTTAAGGGAAAAATATTGCTATGCCAAGCAAATGGTTCAAAATGATTTTTTCCCCTAATATTACCACATTGGAATCTCTCTGATTTTGTCCAGTGTTGTTATACTCTGTTACTGTGTGACTGGGACAAGTTCCTTAGCTTACATCTCCTTTTCATCATCTTCACAGTGTGGAATAATAATAATAATAGTACCTTGGTGGTGTCATCAGAATTAATGGAAGTAGGGTTTGTTAATACTTTAGCACAGTGCCTGGAATGTGGTAAATGTTACACATAAGATAGCCCTTGGCCACATTAAAATTATTCAATGTAGTGATTGACCTCAATGTGGCATGGCAAAAACACAGGAGATGAGTATTCGGGTAGCAGCTAGGAGAGGGGGAACCTCAGGCACAGCCTAACGCTGAGAAGGCAGAAGAAATGTAGACAGTGTTCATCAGAAATAAAAAAGGAGGGCACCTGGGTGGCTTAGTCAGTTAAGTGTCTGACACTTGATCAGGACATGATCTCAGGGTTGTGAGATCAAGTGTCTAAGATTCTCTCTCTTCCTCTGCCCCTGCCTCTGCTTCTCTCTCCTTCTCTTAAAAAAAGAAAGAAAGAGAGAGAGAGAAAGAAAGAAAAAGAAAAGAAACAAAAAGAGATATAAAAGGACTCTTCCACTTTCCCCTATTATTGGTGGGAATGTAAAATGTGCAGCTACTGTGGATCATAATTTGGTGGTTCCTCAGAAAGTTAAACACAGGATTACTGTATGACCTAGCAAATCCACTCCTGGATATATATCCCCAAAGAATAGAAAGCAGGTACTCAAATACTTGCATATGGATACTTGTAACAGCATTACTCAAAATAACCCAAAGCTGGATACAACCCAAACGTCTGCTGGCTTATGAATGGATAAACACAAGTGGTATATCCATACAATGGAGTATTATTCAGCCGGAAAAAGGAAATAATACTGATACATGGTGCAACATGGATGAACGTGGAAAACATGCCAAGTGAAAGAAGTCAGTCACAAAAGATCACATATCTTATGCTTCTACTTATGGGGACTATCCAGATTGAAAGCAGATGGGTGGTTGTCAGGGGCTGGGGGGAGGTGGGAATTGGGAAATAACTGTTTAGTGGGTACAGGGCTTTCGTTTGGAGTGGGAAAAAGGTTTTGGCACTGGAGAAAGGTGGTAGTTGTACTCATATGAAAGTACAAAATGCCAATGAATTGTTCACTCTAAATGAGCTAATTTTATGTTTTGTCAGTTTTACCTCATTTAAAAATGAGCAGGGTGAGAGTGAATGTTCTCTTTGTTCTAGTTGAGAAGACAGAGGCATTCCAGGCTTCCTCTCCCACTTACCAGAGACTCCTTACTTCAGAGCTGATGTCCAACCCCTCTGGGCCTTGGTTTTCTCATCTGTAGGGAAAGGAAGTTGGACAAAGTGGCCACTAGGATCCCTTTCAGTTCACACTCTAAGGCAAAGAAATTCAACATTCTTCTTTCTTCCTGACTCAACCACATGCTTGAAAATGACTACATCTGTCCTGCAGATGTACACTAGAAGACGATATTATTGTAATTAAATGACATGGAAATTAATTTGTTTTGATTATTAATATGAAGAATATTTTAATATTATTATAATGCCACCAATTAATGGACAAATAACAAAAACAAATGTACTTTAACACTCGGCTTGGGGTTTGCCACTCTGAGGTTCAGCCTCCGAGCTTGCACACTAGGCTCCAGCCTGTCCGTGCCCCTCTGTGTAACCGCACGCTGTGCTTTCTGCCAGCCACAGCGTCTCAGGCTCCTTTGCCAAGTGCATGGTTGGCAGCTCCAAGTGGATCGGGGTGGGGAGTGGGGGGAGTGGGGGGGTGGGGTGGAGGGGGGGCCCTTGACTGATTAATCAGTGCCTTTGCTGAGCAGGAAGGGTGGCAAGGGATTGAGTACCCTCCTAAACTGCCCATGTCTTGCAACCAAATAATCTAGAACGGTTTAAGGCTGTCAGTCACTAGAACTTGTTTACAGACTATTGCTCTAGTTACTAGACCAGTAGCAACTCTCCTCTAAAACTATTGAAACATTACTTGCCTAGTAAGCCTAATTTGCTCAGTCCTGGGATTTAAAGTCCTGGGTCAATATGTTCATTCTGGGAGATGGACACACAATTTTCTGTATTTTGCTGACTGCCACTTTCCCCACCTGCTACTGCAGATTTCCAGCCCTCTATAAATTCCCTCTGAATTATTCCTACGAGTGGCAGGTGTATCTACAGAGAATTTTCAGTTAGAAAAATTTCAGCCAGCTACTGAGGATTATCTGTCATTTCCTCCTTTTTTCATTCGGGGATATCTATTTCTAAGGTTTACAACAGACCCCAAAGCTGCAAATACTGCAAGTCATGGCCTAGCAAGTCTGCTATTCAGGCCATTTCAGACCACATCTCTCCTGGTTACCCCACTATCTGTAATGTCCCCAAGGGGAGATCACTGAATGGGCCAGAGCAGTTCCTGGCTATGTGGGGGGACAAGCAGAAGTGGCATAAGGGCTTTCTCCCCTTTTGGTATGGCATCTCCATTTCCCTCCTTGCCATAAACGAAGTCAGTCCTTCAGCTTTCGCTTTAGGTCTCCTGCTCCCCATGGCTGGATGGGGAGACAAAGTCAAGAGACAAATAACCCTGCAGAATGCCTAACTGCTTCCTTCACTGGCCTCTGCAGTTTTGTTCTGGACCAGGCTGGTCTGCCAGACTCTCTTCCAGCGCTTCTCTTTGGGGAGGTTCCTCAGATCCTCAAGCAAATAGACCCTTCTGGTAGCCTCTCAGAGAAGTCCAGACATGTCCAAAACCATCACGGAGATAACCATAGCTCAGGTTTGCACATCAGCTTCGAAGTAACTATTTATTAGGCACATATTAGGTGCCAGGGGCTGGGGGCGGGGGGGCGGTGTCCCAGGATGATGGGCTCCTGTCATCACAAAGCTGCTGTAGAAATTCGGACAAGAGCTCCTTGAGGCTGGCCAAGTCTTTACTCCAGTTGGTGCAGCTCCTCTTGAAAAGTCATGCTAACAGTGCCAGCTAATCACCATCCTGGCAGAGAACCTCCTCTCAGTAAAACAGAAGTTTCACCACAGGTTTCTTACTGACTGCTCCCTCTTGAACATCCCCCAGGTTCTTTCTCCACCAAGGGTCCCTGAGTGCTTCTTTCCATCATGTAGCAGCAGCGCCTTTCCTATTCTACTCTTTATTCTTGGCTTGGATTTCATTCGTCTCTTCCTTTCATATCTCTCCCTTAGCATGCAGAGCGGAGAGGGCTTTTGGAAGGAGAATAAAAGTGAAAAAGCTGTGGAGGGTTGTGTACAAAATACATGATACCTGTAAAACTTGTTCATTCCTTTGTTCAACTGAAATGAAGAACCTGAACGCAATGTAATGTAAAATTTAAAATATGGAAATGACTTTGCATGCAATTTAGGAATCTTTTCCCCCTGATTCTAATCTCTGGTGTTTGGTAGGAAAGGGAATGAAAAACCCATAAAGCAATCAGCTTACCTTTGAATAACTAAAAAAGTCTTTTAGGTGGTGTCCATCCCTCCTGAGTAAAGTGTAGTTTCTTGGAGAAAAGGTGAGATTGGAGACTAGAATTTAGTGTGTCTTTTGGGGGGTATACTTATATGGCTGTTACATGAGCATGTGATTAATTCTGAAGGCAGAGGTTCAGAACATCCTATTTTAATAAGAAGCTTGAAAGAGAAGTGGATGAAAACATGCAGCGAAGCAAAATACAGCATTTTCAGGGTTCAATCAGATAATATCCAGCATTTCTTCATTGTACACATCTCCTCCTCCTCTCTCCCGTCCCCCCCCCCCCCCCCCAGGGAGAGGACACAGGGCTTTGGGGGGTGGGGGTGGGGACACGAGGGTTAGGGGAATGTTTAATTTTCGTTTAAACTGGATTTATCCCACTCTCTGAGTGGCTTGAGTCTCCTGACCTGGGTCAAACAGCAGATGAAAGAGGAATAAGGCAAGGCACCAGGTAAAGCTAGACCTGGATCACTGTTCAACACACGTATCTGTTTCTGAGTTTGTTATTCTGTTCAAGAGGTGACCAGCCCAGACCGTGGCAGTAAACTGTGCTAATTTCATTTACATTTTCAGAGTTGGGATCCTTCAAGTTTGTTATGGGCTTTTATGCAAAACATATGCAAATCGGTAGCATTCTAAAAATTCCGTATGTTTTCCAGTCCTTTAGTCACAAACAACCGAGGCTGGCGCCGGGCAGCAGTAGTCGGGGAGTGGGCGCCGGGCCGGGGGCGGGGCGGGGGCCGGGGGCGGGGCCGGGGGGCGGGGCGGAGCCGCGGCCTGGGGCGGGCCGGGGCCGGGGCGGGGCCGGGGCGGGGCCGGGGCGGGGCCGGGGCGGGGCCGGGGGCGGGGCCCGTGACGCGCCGAGTCGGCCGGCTCCGGGGCTGGACCTCCGCCTCTCCCCGCCTGGGGCCGCCGCGGCACCAGTGGCGGCTCCGCATCTCCAAAAGGGGCCCGCCGACTCCTCGCTGGGCCAGTCCGGCGCTAGGTCGTGGATCCCCGCGCAGCTCCCACCGGTCTCGGAAGGGGAAGGGATCCCGCCTCCCAGAGTTTCGAACAACTTTCCCCTCTCCCTGGCGCGGCGGTGGCTCGGGGACCGTGGCCGCCGCAGGTAGCTGAACCCCGGGCCGCGCTCCCCGCGCCTCGGCTGCGCGCGCGCAGGTCGCTCCGGGTCTCGGTGCACGCTGGGGATCCCCGAGCTTGGCTCTGAGGGCGAGATGCCCCTGGGACACATCATGAGGCTGGATCTGGAGAAAATCGCCCTGGAGTACATCGTGCCCTGTCTGCACGAGGTCGGCTTCTGCTACCTGGACAACTTCCTCGGCGAGGTGGTGGGCGACTGCGTCCTGGAACGCGTCAAGCAGCTGCACTGCAACGGGGCCCTGCGGGACGGCCAGTTGGCGGGGCCGCGCGCCGGCGTCTCTAAGCGGCACCTGCGGGGCGACCAGATCACGTGGATCGGGGGCAACGAGGAGGGCTGCGAGGCCATCAGCTTCCTCCTGTCGCTCATCGACAGGCTCGTCCTGTACTGCGGGAGCCGGCTGGGCAAATACTACGTCAAGGAAAGGTCCAAGGTAGGACGCGCGGGCTCCCCGCCGCCGCCGCCGCCGCCGTAGCGCCCGGGGACTGGGGACCTTCGGAGCCCGTGTCTGTTGCCTTCGCTGGGCTGCGAGTGAACTTTAGCTTTTAACCGACGAGCAAGAAGTCAGTCCGGGTCCCCCTCCCCCACCCCGCCTCCCAGCGAAAATCCGTGCTGAGGGACTCAGGTGTATGATTACCATGACCTTCTGTTAACTGAAACAGTGGGTCTCGTGGGTGGTACACACCGGGCAAGCTGCGGTTTTCTGGGCTGGTTTTAATCCGTGGAGGTTCCCAAAGGTCCAGATGAGGGACAGGTTATTGGAAACATTGCGTATGATGGGAGACACGTGCGAAGTCATGATATTAGATGTGTCCACTTTAAAAGTCCCCTAATACTGTACCTCATCTGTGTTCAGAGGGTATTCCTCTTAAAGAATTCTGGAGACAGTTGTGATGTTTTTCAGGGTGACATTTGGTGTGTGGAGTTTGGCAGATGTGACCAAGTTTGACCTGAGAGAGAGTAAAGCTGGTCTGCACTTTTGAGTGCTGCCCTTGGCTTGGTGCTGCCCTTGGCTTGTTGCACACTACTAGACGGGCTCCCTGGCTGAGCAAAATCTGTCCTGCTGCTGAGCCCTACGCCACCACCTTCCCTTTCCGAACTATCCATTGGTGGAGAAATCTACCCAAAACAACCAGTTAAGTGATGGGGAGAGTGTAGTCAGGTACCTCTGGAAAGAAACCCTGTTTTTGTTCACCACAGCCAGAAGTGACTCCCTGGGTGGTAATTTATCTTGGAAACGTTTCCAGGTAGATTGGCAGAAATATGGGAGCCGTGGTACCACGATGTTGGTCTGTGTATGTTACTTTGGGATAGTCCAGCTACTCAGCCTTTTCTACAAATGCTAACCCGGCCATTCTCCAGTGGCAGTTCCGAGTGATTTGCACTTTTATTGCAGACTGGTCAAGGTGCACCCAGAGCCGTAGAAAACTTTAGCACAGGAGGAGGCAGGGCATGCTAGCATGAGAAGAAAGGTGCACCAATCTTTAACAATATCTATACCATTTCTCAGTTTAGATCGACCCTTTGATAAAACATACCTTTATTGTCTCATTTGCCTCATAGACCGAGGGGATACTTTTAGTAAAGGGCAAGTGAAAGACTGAAAATGGGTAGAAAGGACCCATTGGAGTGGGGGAACAGAGTAGAGGAGAAACACACGACTATATGCCTTTCAAAGCCAGGAGGACATGAATAGAATGTCTGAAAGCACTTGTTAATCAGACGCAAATAAAGTAAATCTTGGGAGAAAATGCTGCTTTCTAAGTTTTATTTTGATTTGGGGAAAACTCAGCTGCCTGGACTCTGTACAAGATTGACATGGAAGTGTTTTACTCTTTTATCATTTTAGTGATTAGAAAGCCATTTGTCTTGGTTAGTTTTGTTTTTGCACTGAATGACCTTGCCTCCTGGGGCTGGAATGGGGGGCGGGGGGGGGGGGGGAGGGCTAGCCTCAGTGTTACAGAAGTGCTTGTTGCCTCAGTCTGGAAGAGCAGATGGCTTCTTATCAGTTTTGCAAGTTTCATTGCAACTCAGGTGCTAAGAATTTTACCCCCAACGTTCTAGGAACGTAATTTGCTCAGAGGGAGGTCAGGATTAATTGGTAGAAAGTCGTCACTAACAAATTTGAAAGTTAAGTATTTGTATTTAGCTTTGACTATAAATTGACTCCACAGACTGGAGGAGAAACACTGTATGTCTGGGTAAGGAAAAAGATCTCTAGATAAGATTCTTCAGTTATAGATTATCTTCTGGGTAGAACAAATAGCTTCTCAATTAACCCTTTCAGAAGGTGACTGAATTGAAAGGAGAAAAGTCATCTCTTGTCCATACCTAGATTTCTGGCTTTTCTTGAGCTGTTTTGGCACAAAGCTTTTCATTCCTGTCCTTTAGAAAAATCACCTCTAGGTTGGGCTATTCCGTGGCCAACTGGAACCAGCTGTAAACCAGACTTGAGCCAACAATTATTAAGAGTCGAAGATAAAAAGTTTGATTTGTTTGTATAAAGAATTCTCCCTCGCTTTGTGGCCTTGGGTCTTAATAAAGCATGGTAGAAATGCAGTGCATTTCTGTGTGATTTATATTAGTTTCACGTTAATTTAACTTTCTTCTTCTCTTCCCTCATCTGAGTGCCTTACCCTATCCTCTTCCCAGAGTAGTGATATAAACCCAGTTTCCTGCTGCATTCACTGAGCAGGCTTTCAGTAGAAACTAAATTTTTAAAAGGCACAATTTGTGCATTTATTTCCAAAGTTTATTTGCAACGTCTTAGCATGGAAAATTTCAAACACGTATATAATGTACAGAGGTGAGTGGAATGAATTATGCTCCTATGACCCATTTACAACAATCACCAATTTACACGTTTGGTTTAGACCAGCTGTTTTTTTAGGTATTTCTTAGGGTTATGGGTGTCAACCCGTTCATCCTAATTAAATACTTTTCCTTCTTGGACTTTTAAAGGTCACTGAATAATGCAAGAATGTCCTTTATCTCAAATGAAGCAAAAGCAAAGGCATTGCCACTTGATGGGATGAGCACTGGGTGTTATACTATATATTGGCACATCGAACTTAAATAAAAACAAGTTTTGTTTTTTTTTTTTTCTTTTAAAAAGCAAAGGCATTGGGAATAAAATAGAAATCTCTATGTCGGACCTAAAGTTGAAATTGTGGAAGAGTGTGGGAAGAAATATTAAAGGCTTCCCCCTTCCTGCCAAAAAAGTTGTCACCAGTTAGAATTTATCTGCCTGCCATTTGTTGGCTAAAACTCCAAGGGTGCTGGGGACCCTCTGGGGAAGTGGTTTCCTAAAATGTACAGCAGCATGGCGCCCCCTAACTTCCAGCATGGTCATCGCTTTCAGGCTATCAAGAGATTTCTTATCTATTATACTCCCTTTCGGAGAATTTAGACCATATCCAAGATAAATATTGGTCATAATTTGCTCCTTTTGCTTTGGCTGCCTACATCTTGGAAATGGCTCTTTTCCAGAGAACGTGTAATTTATGGAACTAAATGTTCTCTTGCTTGAAGCATCTCACTGTAGGCTCACTATTTAGTAACTTTAAGAATAATAACTTTTTATTGAGCAGTCTGCCCCCTCTGGCACTGTGCCCCCTCTATAAACACTAGATAGTTTATAAACACTATCTCTCTGACTTAGTCTTCAGAACTACAATCTTCAGCAAATTGAGTGATGAAATCATTTCCCCAAGGTCAGAGTGAGTGGTATGCAGCAGTTTCTCCTAGGTGTTAGGGGCTTAGGCTCAGGAACTCTGTGGCCTTAGGTAAGTCCCTTACTTTTCATCAAGTGTAAAACAAGGGGTAATAATACCTTAAAGCTTTTGGGGGGAAGGAGCATTAAATAAGATAACATACATAAAATTCTTAGTGCAATTCTGTGCACCCGAGAATGTTACAAGGCTCTAGGTGGACGATTAGAATTCTAACCCAGATCTGACTCCAGAGTTTGTGTTCTTGACTATTCTACTTTTCGTCCTTTGATTTGCTCAGTGGTGTTCACTCTGTGTGGGGTACTGGGCAGGGGCTGGGGATACAGAGGTAAACAGGCACAAACCCTGTCTCAGAGAGCTTCCATTCCCTTCTGCTTTCAAATTGTAAGATCCTGTAGTTCACACTGATTAATTCTCGAGCTTAAAACAGCAAAAAGACAAAACCCAAACATTGAAGAAGAAAGGGAGCGACTATGTTAATGTTCTCCTACTGTTACTTCCAGGAAAAGTATTTGCCAACAAGACTGGTTGTTACGATCCCTGACTGGAGAAGTTCCGGACGGTGGGGTCACAGGAGTTGTATTGTGAACAGAGACATCAGTCCTCCTGAAGCAGTACAGACAAAAGATGACAGGGATAAGTTATGAATAAAAGAAAATGTGTTGCAAGGTGGTGGGCTTGTTCCTTCCCCTGCTGCTGAGCAGTAACAGTTGTGGCCCACCCTCCTCATGTGATATCAGGAATATCTTTTACTCAAGGGAGCTGATCATGGTTACAAGCTACTTTAAGCAAAAATGGCATCTTCAAAGATCAGGGTATGTCTCAGGATGCAAGTGCAGGAAATGCGATCAGGGTTCACAGAAGACTGGGGCCATGAACTAGGAACCAGAAAGTCCTAAGGACAGCTGGTGTGGTAATTGTTTTCTCCAGAGTTTTATGGCCCTCATCTTTGCTTCTCTTCTTGTTCTTTTCATTTCTGCTCCACAGTCTACTCACCATCTAGCTTTGGCTGCCTCTCCATGCATATGGCTCAAGAGGGCTGCCCCACGATGGCCACCTCAGCCTCAGTTGAGGTCAACAGAGACTTGACTGACATTCTAGAATCCCTTCATTCCGTCTTCATTCTGTGGAGTAAGTCTGATGGCTTCTTCACCTTGCCCCAGGGGACCTGTCAACCTGGGCTGAGGGTGGGAGTGGGGCATGTAGAATCCTATGAAACAACAGCTGCCAGAGCCCACGGAGGGTCCAGGCCTTAGAGCACGGTGTTGGAGGCCTAGACATCATGCATGGTGGCTCTGTAATTAAGATCTTAAAAGTCTGTGAATAAGGTATTTTAGGCGGAAGATTCGCTGAGTTTGAAGCACCGGAATATCTTGTGAGGATGTGAGGAATTTCTATAAAAGGTTTTGAGTTTAAAAATAACTTAGCTCCTGGAGGAAGGATATTAATTCAAGGAAATAATTTATAGGGTACGGCCTTAGTGACAGGGAAGCAGGTTTCCCCATTGGGTGAGATTTCATAATGTTCTTGGTTGATTTTGTAGAATGACACTTAGGAGCAAAGAAAAAGCAGTAGGGAGAGGTGTGTTTATGTTTACCTTGCAATTTCTTTTGTTCAGTTTTGGGCCCCTTGCCATTCTACCACACTTTATCTGCTTGCTGTAAAGTGGCAAATCAGTGATTATCGGTTTAATTTATTCACAAATCATTAAATGCCTTGCACTGCAGTGGACATGGACAGGCAAAAGGAGGTGGAAAGCGATTATGAAACTACCTAAAGAACACTGAAAATAGGGTGGAGTGAGATAGTTGTCACCAACTTTGCTTTCTCTTTTTCTGTTTTTTTTTTTTTGTTTTGTTTTAAGATTTTATTTATTTATTCATGAGAGACAGCATGGAGAGGCAGAGACATAGGCGGAGGGAGAAGCGGGCTCCCTGCGAGGAACCCCATGCGGGTCGGGACTCATCCCAGGACCCTGGGATCACGACCTGAGCCAAAGGTAGACGCTCAACCCAGGTGCCCCTCTTTTTTTGGTTAAACGGTCCATTCGTGGACTGATTTGTCATTTTTGTTTCTCTTCTTTGGGCTTTCGACAATTTTTCTGTTTACTTAAAATAAGATGTGACCAAAATATACTTAAAATAAGTGACCAAAAATACACAGATCTTTAATGATACAGGTTTTTAGAGCTAGAGACGTATGAGAAATCACACCTATCCAGTCCATCAGTCACGCAGCAGGTAAGGTGTTTTTATATTTGGAGAGATGAGGTCTTCCGCAAGCCCTGGGGAAGGGATCAGGGTGTGTCTTGGGCCTGAGCAAAGGGGCTCTAGACAGGGGCTCTCCTGGCTCGGCTTGCTTTGTGAGTAAGTGGACTAGAAGGCAGGGTCGTTAGGTTAATTCAGCCACATCAGCATGTGATCTGGGAATTTTAAATACACCTGTGACTTAAAATTGATGAACACCTTCAGGTGGAATTATGTGCCTTTGACCTTTGGGTGTCCTGAATTATTTCGCTTTCTGACCTTACTCAGCTCAAGCAGAATTTGTAAATTCCTTCCTGTATCCTGACTCTGGCTAGACAAATTTCAAATGTGTAAATAACAAGCCGCCTTGCAAGTTACAGCTCCATTCTGAAAACACCCCATGTATGGAAGATTTCTCTGCCGAAGCTTAAAGGTGGGGTGGAGTTTAACTCGTAATGAGCAGAGCACATCGGAGAAGCATCTCTGAGCACCCCAGCATCATCATGCACTTGAGGATAAAACTTGCAGGACCTTGCCTGCGGGCCAGGTTTGCTCACTTTGGCAAGGACTCTGCCTCTGACACACCTTTGTGGCCTTGGGTACATTAAGTGACATTGTGACCCAAGTCTATTGAGCACCAAGGAGCAGCTTGCAGGTTAGCGCTATGGAGAAGGTTATTAGTTCTTTGTTAATTATTACAGGAACAGATTTGGTAATTCCTTGGTAGTATCCCTTTGTAGTTGGTAACTAATATTGCTCTAAGAAACGGGTGTCGTATTTTTCTAGTGTTTGTCAAATGCTGACGTTCGACAGTAATGATAGTTCAGATGCATTCTGCTGGGCAACTGCCAGGGGTGCCCAGCGGGTAGTGGAATCCAGAGGCCCTGGAATTGTAAATGCGACAGACAAATCATTTTATGATGCCAGACTAAGGAATTCGGTTTGGCGGATTGCCAGGAGCCGTTGATTTGGCTCCGATTCAGAGCTGTGTGTCTCTTTGCCAAGCGAGATTAGTTAGCTTGGTTCATTATACATAGAATTTATACCCTGTTTCCCTCGATTATTTCAATCTTAAACCAATATGGCACTTACTTTAATTTTGTATCTTCTTTTGACCATGATTTGTGGGTTACATTTCTGTTCCTGTTTTGGTTTGCTGGTCCTGACTGAGGGTTATAAGTTTCACCCCCTCCCCCAACTTGGTCCCAGCCTTACAGACGTGGGTTCATAAGCCTGTAATGCAGGCTTTCGGGTCTTGTACCGGATTCATCCAGCAGTACCTCCTTACTGAGGGTCCCTCATGTTCTGTGCCCTGTTAATACCTCCTTATTAGGCCAAACCAGCTTTTTTTTTACTTTAGGAGATGCAGTGATCAATGTTTCTCACGTTCTGGAATAAATGTGCCTATTGCACACGAAGTATTATTTTTCCTTCCAAAAATGAGGCCAAAATGCTATTACCGTATTTTTAAAAGCCCTAAGATACAAAGGATCAAAGACTGTGATCATAGTCTTGTTTTCTTTTTTTTCACTGGGAAGAAAACAAAATGAAAAACTCCATTCCAGGTGTCCGTGACATCTATTTCTGGTTCTGCTGGGGGAATGTGAAGTCGTTTTGAAGCATTGAGGATAATACTCTTTTGAGCTTTGCTTGCAAGTGGTAAGGACATACTGTTTTAAACAGTCTGAACATCTTTGGGTGCTCGCTCTGTGTTGTCCGGACACAACATGTAGAACCAAGTTTCTGCCTGTTTTTTTTTTTTTGACGATTTTTTTTACTCATGAGAGACACACAGAGAGGCGGAGACACAGGCAGAGGGAGAAGCAGGCTCCATGCAGGGAGCCCGACATGGGACTCGATCCTGGGACTCCGGAATCATGCCCTGGGCCAAAAGGCAGGCGCTAAACTGCTGAGCCACCCAGGCGTCCCGAGATTTTGTTTATTAAGGAGTCTCTACACTCAAGGTGGGGCTCAGACCCAAAACCCCAAGATCAAGAGTCCCATGCTCTACCGACTGAGCCAGCCAGACGCCCCTACACAAAACCTTTTTAAAACACAAAATAGCGAATACTCGGGCCAGAGCATGCAGTATTATTGGTCCAAATTTGGCCTATTTTGTACTGTTTTGGATTTTTGTTTTTGTTTTGTTTTACATTCACCATGGAGCCTCAAGTTTTGTCTTTTTTTTTTCCTTCTTTCCTTTAACTAAATTTTGTCTTGCTTTCATAGTGGGAATCCCTGAGGAGGGAATTATTTTAAAGAGACTTATTTTAACCATAAATCCCCTGCCTTTGTTTCTTGTTCTCCCTGTCATCCATTTTAATGTGATTCTCCCAGAATGTAAGTAGGCTAAAACCCAACAAGAATCCTGTCGTCTCCATGCTTTCAACAGACCCAACTGTGCTCTAACACCATTGTCTACTGTACGTGCTGCGAACGCACTTCTTACCAGGTCATTTAAGGCCCTCCCCGTCTGACCCCCTTGACCCCATCTGACCCTTCTACACTCACTCTCCTGCTGACTGACTTCCTTCCCTCCCACTCCCTGAAATGCTAGAAGCTAATTTGCCAGACACACTGAGCTCTGGGCTATTTGTCTCCTACTCTTCAGCATCCATCTTTGTGCCTTCTCCATGAGGCCTTGCCTTCTGCTCCCTGGAGAATAAGTGCCTGTATTTACCTCCTTCCTTTCCCTGCCCTCCGTTTACTTACGAATTCTTGAAGGCAGAGACTGTTAAGCAGATACTTTCAGGGCCTGGAGCAGGTCTCTCCCAATTCACAGGTGCCTGATTTAATTTCATCTTCAAACAGAACTTTGATTTCAAAGGATGGCAGGGTGACAGAAAAGCTATAAATATTTTGTTAGGTGAAAAAAAAAAAGAGCTTTTGCAGTATGGCCCCTAATTTGATATCAAAGTGTTTCTATATTTTATTATGTTAAACATGCTATGAAGGAGTATCCGAGAGACAAGACTTTGGCTTTCTAAAGGTTTCTTTTCTCGGTTCTGAAATTTTATTCTCGGTCCCAGAAAGTCCCCAGGTCACACCTGGATCCTGGCAGCTCATACAAACGGGCCTGCTGCAGAGAGCCCCCAAAAAACCCAGGGCCATGAACTTAGAACCCTGGCCTCTGATCCTGGCTCCCTGGCCAGTGGTGTCTCAGGACCTCAATCTCCACTTCTTCTTCATGAATGAGATGGATTCTTATTTTTATATTTTAGTTTAATTTAGTTGGTACTCACTACTAGGCCCAAGGTTGGGCATTTTACATTTCATGCCATCTCGTTTTCCAAGCCTTGCTTTCCTCATCTAGAACATGGATACGATCCTATTTATCGACCTCCAGGGTTAGAGGGAATTAAATGAAAATTGAGACTGAATTTCCATCTGAGAGGGCAAATCCGGGCTCTCAGTGCTTCTTATTTGATTCCCGAAGAGCCTCCTACCAGCAGTCACACTCCACCGCTGACATGACCGTAATCCTCAGCAGTGCTGCAGGAGTTACAATTGGAATGTTTCCTGCCAGCTTTAGGCAGCCCCCCGCCAAGCCTGTGCCAGAAACTGCCTGAGGGGTTCCTCTCCCCTCCTGCTGTGCCCACCACCTCCTCCATCTACCCACCACCCTCCCCTAATTAGCCAGTGCACTTGACTCATCACTCCGTACCTTTTATCATCTAGGGTGAGGCACGGCACAAAACCCCTTGATTTTGCCACAGGATAGACCATGGTTCTCAGTGTGGTTGTCAGACCAGCTGTATCAGCATTGTCTGGAAACTTGATGTAAATGTAAGTTCTTGGGCCTCTCCCCAAACCTAGTGAATCAGACACGCAGGAGTCCTGCAGGTGATTCTCACACATGCTCAAGTCTGAGAAACACTGAGTGAAATTAGTACGAGGAGGCTGAACACCGAGTGGGTGTCAGATCTTCCTACACTTTGTTAGTAAGAAAATCAGAGTTTAATCCTTCGATCCGATCTGAGTTTATTCATTGCTAAAACGAAAACACACAAGGGTGTGCAGTTTATTTGGAAGATGGTTGAGAAAAACCCACCACCTGTAAACATGTTAAGACATTTTTTTCCTGAGGCGCCTGGGTGGCTCAGTCGATTAAGCATCTGCTTTAGACTCAGGTCATGATCCCAGGGTCCTGGGATCGAGCCCTCCCTGGGGCTCCCTACTCAGCGGGGAGCCTGCTGCTCGCTCCCTCTTCCCTCTTCCTACCACTCCCCTACTTATGCTTGTGCTCTGCTGGATAAAGAAATAAAATCTTTTTAAAAACTGCATGTTTTCCTATTATCTTGTGTCAGTAAACTTAAATTTGCTAAGAGCTCGAATTGGAGCGAAATTTGGAACTGATTTCCTTCCGTTGACGTTCAGTGCCGGGGGGGGGGGGGGGGGGGGGGGGGGGGGGGGGAAGAGTCTTTGTTAATGTCTGCAGGATATTGCCTCCCTCCGTGTGTCCAACAGTCTTGCAGAAAGTGTGAGCTGAAGGCACCAGGAGAAAGGGGAAAGGATCCTCCGGATTTGGGAAGCACTCAGTGCGGTGGTTCCATGCTGACTATTAAGCGCTCCCTGTGAGGACCGTAGGGAAGCCTCTGGCCTCTGGGGAGCCTCTGGCCTCTGGGGTCGGATGGCTACCCCCTGGGACACCGGAGAAGGCCGAGATGAGCAGCTCTCCGGGGGTACGGAGGAGAGTGACCGCAGATCCAGCTTGACGGGAATCAGCGATAAGACCTGGTGGAGGTCAGAGAGTAGCTGCTGCTTGGCCTTTTCTTACTTCTTCGGCATGGAGGCCTTTGCTTCCTAGTTAAAGGTTTGGGTCTGTATCTGGTAAGTCGTAAGAGTCATTGGAGAGTCATCCTTGTCGCTCTACCTTGGAGTTAAAGCGGTCACTCTGGACATTAGAGCACCTGTTTTCACTTAACAGATGCTTCCTGATATTTCAGAAGCAGTGTTCAGTGGTGGAAAGACCACGCTTAGTTCTATAATGTTCCATGAGTTTTGGTTTCTGCTTGTATATATCATGGAAAGAACATGGGGACAGTTAAATTAATGATCCCTGTCCCCTCAGTTCAGAGCCAGGCACTCCTTTCTGGTCCCCTCGCAGTTCCCCAAAATAGTCAATACTCTGCTCTCAGAGGAGCATTTTACTTTCTACCCCTTCAAGTTATCCCTTTGGATCTCGCCCCTCCTCTAGGGCCTAGGGGGTCTGTACCCAGCATATTCTAATTACCATGATCTTAGAAAGTTCTGTATTCAGTGAATTCCAGTTAACACGGTAGTGCTGGAGTTGTCTCCTAAACAAGCTTTGTGCGTGAGCAAGGAAAATTTATCTCATCCCTGGGATTCCTTTGAGTTGACCAGGTGCCGCTCCTGTTACGAAAACACTTGTATTTCCTTTATGATTTTTTTCTTAATTGGTCGTTTATCTTCTGACTTTGAAACAAGTCCAAAAACCTTGGCTGGTGTTGACCTGAGCTGACAAGGAAAGGTCCAGAGACGCTGACTTCCTCCTATAGAACCTGAGCAGAGCGGCCTGGGGATGACTTGGGCTAATTGTTGAGCAATTGCATGCAGAGCAGATTAGGGGCTCTGCTGGGGCTGCAGAGAGTTTAGGGCGGGAGTGAGTTTGTCTTGCAGCGGGAGGAACTGAAGCCAAGACCAAGTGGACAGCTGGTACTCTGCGCCAGGATTCAAAGTCACTTTGCTTTGCCCTGTGCTTTTGTTAACCCCTCCCCCCCTACTTTGGAGTTTTCCTTCACAGACTCAATACCAAGCACGCTTCTCTTTCACATTTTTTTTTTTTTTGCACTTTGCAATTTCCTTGATTATGGAAGGGTGAGAGGGATTCAGATACTTCAAGTACAAATGAAGATCTCTGTTCCCCCGAAAAGGAGTGACTTGGTTAATGCCAGACATTAGGTGAGCGTGACTTGATGAGGACAGCCCCACACTCCGTAGCCAGACTCACTGGGTTCAGAAAGCAAGGGACCTAACCTCCTCATGCCTCGGTTTCCCCATGTGTCAAATGGATATAATGATGGCTCCTGCCTTATGAGGTTATGAATATTGAATGAGGGAATATTCATGAAGCATATAGAATGGTGTCAGGCAGGTAGTAACCATTATACAAATGTTTGTTCAGTTAATAAACGTTTACTGAATGTCACGAATGCTAATTCCAGCTAATTTGCTGTGTGTCATTTCTTTCATTGAGCAGATACATTTTTCCAGGTACCAAAAGGCACATGTAAATAGGAGATCTGGCTTCCTAGAAAATTCTCCGACTTTATTTTATCCGGCATAGTTGCAGTGTCCCCTAATTAATACTCTGAAAATTCATTGGGAATGGTAGGTAAAGCGCTTGCCTGGTTTTTCTTAGCTTAAGGATATTGTTTCAAGACATTTTTCCTGATGTGTTTTGACCGGTAATTTTTTTTTTTAATTTCCCATTTATAAAATCTTGTCTTACCAACTACATGTGAGTTATCATGGATTCCCTTATTTTAGAATTCATGGCAGATGAGAAGTTAAGGACGGCCACACTTAATTCTGTGACAATCCTGCAAACCACAAACATTCCTGTTTTCTGTTATTCCCAGAGCCTTTGGAGGGCTGCAGGTAAAGTTTTGTTTTTCTGAGAAGTCTGCTTCATACATCAGAAGTTAAGTGTTGGGAACCCTGGGTGGCGCAGCGGTTGAGCGCCTGCCTTTGGCCCAGGGCGCGATCCTGGAGACCCGGGATCAAATCCCACGTCGGGCTCCCGGTGCATGGAGCCTGCTTCTCCCTCTGCCTGTGTCTCTGCCTCTCTCTCTCTCTCTCTGTGACTATCATAAATAAATGAATAAATAAATAAAAAGAAAAGAAGAAGTTAAGTGTTGTGAGTCCCTACCCCCTGTTGCCTTACTCATGAATTTGCTTTTCTATGCAAAGAAGATAACTAACAGGGTGGGGCAGGGGGTGTAATGACTTCTGCTGAGAACCCGTGAGCAGCAGGACATTAAACGGGAGGGCGTGTGCAAAGTGCCACCTGGCTGCACAGGTCCTCAGGACACGGCTGCTCTTAGCGTGTGGAGCAAGGCGTCGGGAGGGATCCAGTTGGACGCCCCTCTTAATGTCCTTCACCCTGAGTCTGGCTGACTTTTGCGGATCTCCTAAGTGCAGGGAAGCCCTTCTTCAGAACACTTCTCGGTGACTCGGGCGGTGGGGGGGGAGGGCTGTCCTGTGCCGGTTCCCTCCGAAGTCTGCCCTGCGGTGCGCTCGGGTGTGGGCTGGCTGCCACCCTCACGCAGCGCACGTAGCCCTGTCACTCAGCCGTCACCCTGCTGGCCCGGAGCCAGGCCTCGGGGGAAGGGCCGCCTCTCCAAACCCAAACAGCCTGTATTGATATGTCGGTGCTCCTCCGCCTGTTTACTGTGCCTAATTGCAAAGCTCTGGCTGAGCCCTCTCCGAGGAGAGGAATTAACCACAATTCAGAAAGGAATGACAATAGTTTCTTAAATTCTTGGCCTCAGCAGAGTTTCAATGGCTTCTCCTGGGAGAATGATTCACTCAAGTTCATGCACGAAATGCAGGATTCCCTGGAGTAGGATCTAGATCTAGTACAGAGTTTACAGGCCTGTGACTCTTACGGAGACGTGTGTGTGCGCGCGTGCGCGTGTTTCTGGGGTGGGGGCGGGAGCCTAACTCTTGAATGTAAGAACCCCAAGGGGCGCTGGCATCTGGTAAAACTGCCCTCCCTGAGCTAGGAGAATTAAATCGAAGGTTCTAGAGTCTGGGTAGTTGTTGATCGTTTGGATGATCCCAAAGCGAGGACCAAACTCATAGTAGAGCAGCAGATCGAGGGTGCAGGTGGAAGTCTACCTGGGGACAGGTTTTCAAGTGAAGCTGGTAAATTCCTGCCTTTACAGGCACGATGCTCTCACCTGACCTGAAAAGGGGTGAACTCACGTCACCAGAGCCACTGAGAGTTGGTTATGCCTCTTTACTTTTCATTTTCAGAATTACCTAAGCTCTTGCATTTCAACGAAATTCATGCAAGGCGGGTGGGGGGGGAGGGGGGTGGTTGATGATTATTGCTCTAAACCGAAGGTGAGGTTTTGTGTAGCAACGTTCTGGGTTCAGGAGGAGGCTTCTAAAACAAATTTTTTTTATTATTATTTTTTAAGAAAGCCCCATGTACAGTGTGGAGCCCAAGACAGGGCTTGAACTCAGGACCCTGAGATCAAGAGCCAGATGCTTAATGGACTGAGCCACCGAGGCACCTCAGAAAGAGGCGTTTTTAGTGTGGATTTAGAACAAGGGAGGAAGACAGAAGTGGTTCTCCGTGTAGAAATCAAATAGCAGAAAACATTTTAATGAATAACGTGAGGTTTGTTAAAAGGATTACTTACCTTACAGTTAGTTGTATTTGACTGGTGTTCTGACTCCTGTGAATTGTCTGGTCAGATACTGAAACTTTAGGAAGGGGAACATGCTCGTTGGCCAAGGCTCACGTTCCCCACCAAGAGCATATTTCCTATTTTTTTCCTCATTTTGCTACATCAATCTTTAACTAGAAGCAGAAAAAGGAAGGAAATAGCTAGGTTTGCTCTTAACCAACAAGACAGATAACAAGCAAGATGCCAAGATAACTAGTGACAGTTTGCAGAGTTTCCTACTTTTTTTCGAAAGTACCTACATTTAACTGAATAATTCCTTTACGCCGATCTAGATGAAGTTAGAATGAATGTAAAAGGTTCTAAAGCCCTTTTCTTGTTCATGAGCAGTTCATCACCACCTTGAGAGCTTGCTTTTTGTTGTTGTTTTTGTTCAACTTCAGATAAAGGATGGGACTGGCAGCAGTGGTGAACTTTGCAGGGTGACGTTTTCTGGAAATCCGTGGAGAAAGCTCTGCATAGTTGCCTTTATCTTGTAAAGATGTCTTACCGAGTATTGGACAGTAGGAATTTTAAGTGACGGTCGTGGGTCCCACAAGGTATCCTTGAAGATTATGTACCCCTGAACCAGGAAGAACCAACATGGGGGAAAAGGCTAAAGCAGTCATCTCAGTTTGCCTTCCTTGTCCTCTGGATTTAAGTTCCTTGCCCTTGCAAAGGGTTTTTATAGTTCTTTCCTCTGGGTCCCTGTCAGAGCCAAATGGAAAATCATGGAAAGTGAAATCTTGGCTTAATTTATATTTTATCTTTACTTTTTTTTTTTTTTTCAAAGAACAAAACTTGGAAAGATCCTGCTTCTTCCAGTCTTTCTATCTAGCCTTTCTCATGGTTTACCTGCACAGAGCAGCTTGAGTACTTGGTTTTTAATTTTTGTTTTTCTTTTTAAAGAGGAGATCTTCAATTTTAGAGCTAGTGCCTTTGTTGCAGTGGCTAACAACCACCCCACCCCTCACATTACCAAACTGGGTCCCTTCCTTAGTGGGTGCTTCTGTGAATATGGAACATAAAGTATGCAGCCAGGGGGCTGCCCTGCTCACTCTCCCCATTAAATGTATGTGTGAAAATATGTGCTGAACTCAGAGCACCCAGAAAAATGACCCTGGGAGTATATAGCCTTCAGCTCCTCGAACCCACAGCCAACTAGAAAAATCGGCAAGTTTATTGCCTTGGCGGTTGTCATCCAACTATCAGTTGGACCCATTTCTAGCCAGAAAATTTAACCCATTACGTTTTCTACTATGATGAGCCACCTGGCTATTTTTCCAAGCTGAAGAATATACGTAGTCTCATGTATTACTTCTCAAGTCTTTACACATCAAGTTCTCCGTGTGGTTAACTGTTTCATGGTGGAGAGGGGAAGGACCCTGTCCAGAGCTAGCACAGGGGAAGGACTGGAGGAGGCATGTGGAATGTGGATGGCGCTGAGGGATGGGGGCTCTGCCTGGGGACAGGATGCATCTGAGCCAGGGGAAAAGAGATGGAGCGCCCACCTGAGCTCTGGAGCTGTCACAGAGCTGCTTGACTTGGGAGACCACAGGCAGTGACCTCAGAGTACAGCCTGAGGTATCTTTTGTGACCATGATTAAAAACTTGGGATAAAAGCTATTCAAGAGAGTTTACGTGCAACTCTGGTTCAGTTGCCTGTATTTCTCCTAAAATCTGAAGATTTGGGACATTGGGCCTTCATGGCAAAGGACGGCAGATTCCCTGGTTGTAGACAGCAGAGCACACACGCCAGAGTTCAGGCACATATATTTCTGATTGGCTTCAATCATTTATGTTACTCGGAAGTGCCAAAAGCTATTTGAGTTTGCCAGGCCTGGATTTGAAGCTACTGAGCACTTAAGTAGAATATCAGATCCCTGATGGGAGACATTCAGAAGCCCTGGGTGAGGGGAAGACAGCTGTGCACATCAGGAACTTTAAACAACCCTGAGAAGCAGCGTTTAGTGTATGCCAGGCCTTGGCTAAAGCATTTTACATGGATTAACTCCTTCAACCTTCATAAACCCATTTTACAAACGAGAAAACTGAAGCAACCAAGAGGTTAAGTACAGGTTATCCTGTACTTAGGTTGCATTTTATTTAAAATATGCTGCACCCAAGACCATTCATAATTCAAAATAAATCCTTACAAAGACTGACTGGTATTTCTGCCCAGCAGTTAAAAGGGTCTAGCATTTGGCATTGGACCAAAATACTGGTTTTAAAGGTCACTCTACCAGGTAGCTTTGAAGTCATGCTATTCTTGACAAATTTTTAAAAACGGATTCACATCTATTGCAGATTTTACAAGGAAAATGAGTTGATTAATATTTTAATTTGTTAAGTTAAAATTTACGTCAAAGGCCACTTTACAGCTTGTTTAAGATCAAGTCATACTAGTGAATCTGACTCCAAAGTCATGAGCAATGTGAAATACATTTCTATAAAAGTCTAGGCCATTGATTGTTAGGGAAGTGGTGAGTCTCACTGGAGGCTGAACAGGGCACATGCACCCTCTTCCGACCTGTGGGTCTAAAATGATCATCGTGGCTGAGTGGACAGTGGGGGTTGCTGATGGCACTTTTTGGAAATGGTTTATATGTGTGACCAAGCTAGGGCTGGTGTCAGTCAAGAGCATTCTGTGTAGGCATTGGAATGGAAATCTTTGACTTTTCATTTTTCAACCTTACGTTTGGGATTGATGAGATACACTTTTTTTATGAAGGCAGCTCAGTGATATCTCCAGCAGAACCACTGTTTTCATTTCTACCTGTGGCATTCAGGGAACAGGTTTTGCTACCTGGATTTGGCTATTAAAATTCTATGTATCCGGGATGCCTGGGTGGCTCAGTGGTTGAGTGTCTGCCTGTGGCTCAGGATGTAGTCCCAGAGTCTGGGGATCGAGTCCTGCATGGCGCTCCCCACAGGGAGCCTGCTTCTCCCTTTCCCTGTGTCTCTGCCTCTCTCTGTGTGTCTCTCATGAATAAATAAAGCCTTAAAATTTTTTTCTATGTATTTGTGTGCATCTTCAAAGAATTCATATACAGTTCCTGCCTGAACGTGGCCACCGAGATGTCTAGAGCACATATGTCTGGTCTGGAGCCAGCCTGGGAGGGGTTCAGTCAGTACATTTCCCTTAGCTGCAGAGCTCTGGAAATGCCTCCTTCAGCGGTGGTGGGGAGTGTTGCGGGGGCAGGGTGGGGTCGGAGGAAGAAATGGTGAACACATAGGGGGACACGTGGATTTATTTGCACACCCAAGAATATAGGGCTATATTGTATGTCCTGTTGTGGGCCACACGAATATGTTATTAAACCTCTATAAATTTCAAATATGAATCCAGTCAGGAGGTTTTGGCAAATAGAAAGTCTACAATGAGTCATCCTCCTGGTCAATGTCAGTGTTATTGCTTGACATGTTGGTCACATGGTCATGGAAGTACCCTGGGCCTCTTCTTACTGTTTTGAAGCATTCTCTGCCTTTATACATTATAAATCCCTTCCCAGGCTTGATGAGGTTTAGATAGCAATGTAGTTTGAACCTACTGGTTTCCGGGGTTTGTTTCTGTCCCGTGCAGAGATTGGCACAGAAGTGTGTGACTGGTCGTTGACATGAGCCCTGCTTCTCAGCACATCCTTATTAGCCTCTTGGTTCTAGACTCTGTCGGAGACCAACAAATAGTTGGGAATGTGCCCAAGCCAAGACCTATCTCCTATGGCTTTTGTCCAGAAAACACTGATAAAATTGGCCTATGTAGTTTTGACAGGCCCACTGAGGCCCACAATAATTTCCTTCCATTGTTTCGAACTTGATGCTGTGGCTTCAGAAACCAGGAGAGAGGGTGAAGATTCACTCGGGCCAGAAACGTTCTCTCTGTTCCCCTTCCTTAAGCAATCAGACACTTTGCTGACACTTAGAAGTTGTGTCAAAATCAGTCCCTGGGATGTGCTAGCTCTTTTTCTGTATGTGTGCTTTATAGAAGCAGCAGTTCATAAAAGAGGTACTATTGTGAGTTTGTATCTGCTTTTTCTGTATTTATTATAAACTGAATTCTGAGGCAGATAAGTGCTTTCATAATGCCCTGAAGAACCCTGTTGCTCCTACTGGGGTTGCTGCTTAGCTAGAGTCTTAGACCTTCGGAGGCCCTCCAACCTAAGCTCCTCCTTCCAGAAAAGAAACTAAGCCTGGGATCACACAATTAGTTGCTGAGTGAACCACATGGCAGACATCCAGACCACTGACCTTTTCTGTAAAGTAGGGCTGTTTAAGAATATAAGATTATATAGCATTGATGGAGTGCTGCTTCTTTTCAGGGCTTCACAGTGGGGAGAGGCTGAGATGGTAGGGAATCTAGCCTATAGTTGTTTGTGGCTTAAGTGACTTTCATTATTGGCTCAGTGGTGGCTCTTATAATCCTAAGAGCTGCTTCCAGGGATGAGTAATTCCCTAGTCATTATAGGTGACTTCATTTATCTCTTCTTCCCAGCCAAGCCCATCATTTCTGCCTGCTACCAATCAGCTTTCTCCGAACCATCTTTTGCTTGGTGGTACCATCATTTGTTAAATCTTGATTGCAGTGGCCTCAAAATTCCACTTTCTGAACGAGGTTAAGGCTAACAGGCTAACTTCGGCTCCAAGATATGACCTTGCATTGACATTTTAGATGTTCGAAGGCAGGATATGGGGATTGATAGCAGCATGAGGGATATGGTGATTTAAGCATTAAGATAATTGTAAAGCCAAGTTACTCTTCAGCCTTATTGTTCTAGTATGCAGTGTGTGTGTGAAGCCTTTAAAGCTACATGCTTTGTTCATGTCTTCATGCTACTGCCGAGAGTGATTTGGCACCCACAGCATTGAAGCTGATTCATTGAGCCTCTAGTGTATTAGCTTGGGCCTCTACCTGACAGATCGTTTTACCAGTGGAATGTTACTGCCTGTTTGTGAGGGAAAATACCAACTACATACATGTTTAAAGATAGGTTTTTTTAAATGATGGAAATCTTGGGGCAGCTGGGTGGCTCAGTCAGTTAAGCATCTGACTCTTGCTTTTGGCTCAGGTCATCATCTCAGGGTTCTGGGATCAAGCCCCCTGGTCGGGCTCTGTGCTCAGCAGGGGAGTCTGCTTGAGATTTTCTCTCTCTGCTCCTTCCCCCACATATGCTCTCTCTTTCTCTAAAATAAATAAATCCTTAAAATAAAATGATAGAAATCTTTATTGATCTAGGTAGAATGTAAACTTACTCTTTAGAGGACAGAGCCATTTGCTAATTTGTTCACTTGTCAAATTTTAAACAGGCACCTTTCCATGTGTCAGGCACTGTTCTAGTCACTAAGAATGCAGTAGCCAACAAATAGGAAAAATATCCCTTTCCTCATCTTATGTTGACAATTCCAGTATCTTCCCTGCATATGTCTCATCCCTGTGAAAATATTTTAGGAACAAGGCAGTGTCCTGTGAAGAGAACTAGCTTTTGTACTTTGCCCATTGTTTTCTACACCTTGCTGTCATTTTCCCATGGAACATTTAGAGGTTGGTATCCACTTAATAGTAATTCTCTAATAGTAATTTTCAGTAGGATGTGTTTGTTTGGCTTTCTACTTTGTTCCTCCACCTGGCTGATATAAGTAGTGTTTGGGCAAAGGAAGAGAACTTCAGGTTACCACCTGATGTGATAGGTGCCAGTAGGAAAGAAGATGAGCATAGAGAAACATACTAAGATGTGTCTGTGGCTTCTTCTATGAATTGGACCTGATTGTGCTGCTGGTGCCAACAAATTGGGGCACAGCTTCCTTCCGAAGGGGCACAGACCCTTCCCTCTTCTTTCAATCCCTAAGCATTGTATTGAGCAAGCCTGATCTTTTCCTCATTTGTGATTGGTTCCTGTCTCTTTGTCAATGCAAGGGTCTTTAGTCATTGTTCTGAGACAGTGGGTGATTTGGTGCTTTGAGAACACATATTATACCAGGCATAAGCCCAAAAAGCCATTACCTAGTGATTCTGATTTTGTGGGTCCAGGGTGGGAACCCAGAACCTGATTTTTCAAAGAGGAGGTTTGGAGATAAGCAGGGCATCCTCATGATGAGGTAGCTGGGTTACTGTCTACAATGTTCTAGAACTGTGGGAATATTGCTGAACCACTTTCTATTTGGGCTGAACCATAAGGTATGACTTTGCTGTTAATCTTCTATGACGAAGCATCTTGATTTATGTACTGTCCATGCAATTAAGAAGCCTGCGGCCGCCTGTAAATGTCACACAACACCCAAAAGACTGTGTTACTCAGCTGTTCCCCAGTGGGAGAAGATGGTCTCAGCTTTGTTAACCAGCTTTCTTGGCATTTCTCCATAGGCAATGGTGGCTTGCTACCCAGGAAATGGGACAGGTTATGTTCGACACGTGGACAACCCCAACGGCGATGGCCGCTGCATCACCTGCATCTACTATCTGAACAAGAATTGGGATGCCAAGGTACTCTAGAATAAAGGGAGTAGAGCGTGGGTCTAGAAACTCTAGGGAAAGAATTCAGATAATTTAGAGGAGCGTTTGGGATTCATAATTCCCATGGATGAAACTTTTCTAAGTCACCATTTCCTTTTTGTCTCCTGCTGTGATGTTAATACTTAAGTTGACCAGATGAAATAATGAATGCGAAATTAATCTGGTATGTGTGTGGGGGGAAATGGTGGTAGGGAGTATCATTACTCGGTTTGGGAAAAGTGGTTGATAAAGAGAAGGTAATTTATTATTTTAGGAATAGGGATCAGTTTTTTTGGGGGGGTCTAATCCAGAGCTGATATGACTTTCAGTGCACAGTAAGATATATACTTCACCCTTCCAGCAGCAACGTTGAGACAATTCCACAAAAATAGAACTAACTGTAAGATATAAAACCAGCCCAAGCGAGGTTTCCCACACAGTCCTCTCGGGGTGATATGTCTCATTGGTGGCCGCTTGCCATGGCTCACCATGGTTTGTGAATGTCAAAGGCTCTCTGGCTTATTTTTGTATTTTTGAACATATAGATAGATAGAGATATGAAGTCTGGTTCCATGCTGACAGACATTTTGTCTGGAATTTATATGCTCTCTGAAACTTAAGGATGATTTAGGAGTCTGAGAAGTCAGAGAATTTTTCAAGCTCATGTGGCTTTTGAACCTTCTGCATCTCCATTTCCTGTTCATTAGGGGTGGGGGGAGATACTGGTCGTCTTAAAAACACAAGGATATTTTATCTGGTGTCCGAAAAACAAAACCTGGGAAACCAGTGAGTCAAATGTCTCTTCTCCCTATTTGGTAACGTGACTGGAATATGTCCCTTAGTTATCTCTTAAAATCTTGAAAGGTAGTGTTACAAGCTAGAGAGTAAAGTTATCGGGTCAGTGATAATAAATCATGAAGTATGAAATCATTCAACAAATATTTGAGTGCCTGTTAATGGTAGGCATTATGCTGTATGGAAACACTGGTGCGTGAGGCCCAAATTCTACCTTGATATGGCTATCTCAGCAGGAGATTTGGGTGTACAAATTTTTAAAAAGTAATCCAAGGAATAGAGTGATGCATGTAATGAAAAGTGTGGGTAAGGTGGTCTGAGTTCAGAAAAAAGAGCATGTGTAACTTCCAGTGATGAGATCACATAGGAGCTGGAGGAGTTCAAAAGAAAGCTGTAAATTCTGATTGAAGGGGATGTTATATGTGATGACTATCCTAGGATGTTCTTAATATTAGATGGAGCCATATGAAATTGCTGGTGGGTTTTTGTAGGTTAAAAACAGTCAAGTCTTGACGCTTTTGTGTGATTGGATCTAATAGCACTGCATTTTGTATCCGCGAGTTTTATGACTTGGGGTAAAGTGGATGAGGAGAGATGACCAGCTAAGTTTGAAATAAAATGTAGTACAATAGTACAAGGTATAAGGTTAAAGAGAATTTTAGGAGTAATACATATCGGGACTGGAGTTTGGAAGATGGCATTATTTATAGACGAGGCTGAAATAGCATTGTTAGTTAATTATGTGTGAGGCTAGTAAATAATCCATCTTCTTTGTGGCCCTCAGCTACACGGTGGGGTCCTGCGGATATTTCCAGAAGGGAAGTCTTTCATAGCAGATGTGGAACCCATTTTTGACAGACTCTTGTTCTTCTGGTCAGACCGTAGGAATCCACACGAAGTCCAGCCTTCCTATGCAACCAGGTAATAATAGCCAGGGCCATGACTCTTCCTGAGAAGCTTTTTGTACAAAACCCAGCTCCTGGAGAAGTCCCTAAGCTCAAGTCCTGTGCATATGAGGGACCAGCCACACCCCAAAGCTGATAGCAAACCTGTTTGGAGGCAGTAACACTTTAAAGGGGCAACTAAGCAACTAGATTCTTTAGTCAATTGGAACTATTGCCACTAACATCAATTGGGACTATTAACAAATTGTTTACCATTAGGTTAACACAGTGGATTCCTGATTTCTTTTTTTTTTTAAGACTTTATTCATTTATGAGACACACACACACACACACACACACACACACACACACACACACACAGAAGCAGGCTCCCGGGCTCCCTGCAGGGAGCCCAGCGAACTGGATCCCGGGTCTCCAGGATCAAGGCCCTGGGCTGAAGGCAGCACTAAACCGCTGGGCCACCGGGGCTGCCTGGATTCCAGATTTCCCACAGAGTTTTCCCCTCCTTCCTTTGCCACTCCTCCCTGAAACAAATCTAAGGTTGAAGTATCCCTAGAGAATGTTGGCTATCACATATCAGGAATTCTGATGGTTAACTCTGGATGAATTTTTACAAGAGGCCTATTGCAAACAGAGAAAGAACCTTGAGAAAAGAAAAAGGAATTTGTTCTGACTTCTTTTCCTTTTTACCCTTTCCTTCTCTTAAAGTTGGTTTGGGCCCTCTGTACCCATCATGTCCCAGTAATGGGGTTTTTAAAAGCCCCTTCTTGAGATCAAGCATGAGATTTTTCAGAGGAACTGAATATTGAACTTGTATTGTTTAGTGTTAGTCTGAAAACTCTGGATATAATATTAGTTTTGGGATATGCCTCTCACTACCTTTGTTTTATGGCCGGAGCTGTAAACCAGGTGGTGGCCAAGTGCTGTGGGGGTGCAGCTTGAACTGCAACTGAATTGCATTTGGGGGCTGGGGGAGAGAACTTCGGTGGGATAATGACTGAACCTTAACAAGCCTAATTAAATTAGAATCACATGTGTAAAGTATTTAAGCTTTCTAGGCGTTCCCCTCCAGAAATCACAGATCTGAGCCCCACACGGAGTTGCATATTGAATGTCAAATGGGAATGTGCCCTAGGTGAGCAGCAGGTAACTAATTCTACTACCAAAGCCTGGTGGTGGCTTGTTTAATAGGGTACGATAATTGACCCCTGTCAATTGTTGCAGAATTCCCTCGGTCTTCCCCAATCTCTTGATGACCCAAGTCACAGGAGAAACATTAGCAGATGTTGATGGGCAGCTCTTGAAAAAAAATCAAGTGCTGTAGAAATTCCAGTAGCTAATAATAATTATAAAATGAAACTTTTTGAAAACTCACACATGAAATGATTCCTATTACAGTCTATCCCATAGATGGTATAAAGCAAATTAGTGGAAACACAGTAGAAAGCTTGAGGGCATCATTATTCTGTTGCATCGTTGTGTTAGTATCCAAAACTAAAGAAGCAAGCCAAGAGCTTAAAGTGTCCTGTTCTTTAAATAAGTCATTCTTTAGAACTTTACTCGTGTCACCTCCTCTTCTCTCAGTTCTCCCCAACAGCTTGGGTCTCTCAGTCGTTAGCAGAATGGCTCCCTTCTCGTCCTTCCTCTGTAGATCATGTCGACCTGTTACATTATTTGTTAAATTGCCTGTCTCCCCTGTCAGAGCCTGAGCTCCTTGAGAAAGAGGCAGATTTATTCACAAGATCATTTGAATTCCCATTGCTCAGGATAATGCCTGGTGCATACTTGGAATTCCTTACATGTTTCATTACATTTAAATAGAATTGCAACCAGAGAAGTTTATTTTAAATTAAAATTGGGACAGACTTCTAATAATAGGGAAAACTTTCAATGTTGGCTTTACAAATGACTCTGATGTGAGACTTAAATATTTTTTGTTTCTTGGTGGTATTTTTAAATCTCTTGTCTTATATCTGCTTATCTTTCACAGATACGCCATGACTGTTTGGTACTTTGATGCTGAAGAGAGAGCAGAAGCCAAAAAGAAATTCAGGAATTTAACTAGTATGTGTTTGAGAATTTTCTGTGACTTTTAATCTAGTCAGCCTGTGACTTTTATGTAACATTTGTGTATGTATTCTAATACATACTTGACCCTTGAACAACAACAGTGGGGGGTGGGGTTTGGGGTGCTGACCCCAGACACTCCCTCCCCGGCACCCCGCTGCAGAGATCTGCATATACATGTTGACTCTCCAAAACTTAACTACTAATTGCTTACTGTTGACAGGAAGCCTTAAATATAAACCGTTAACACATATTTTGTATGGTCTATGTATTATATACTGTACTACGATAAAGTCAGCTAGAGAAAAGAGAATGCTCTTAAGAAAATCATTAGGGAGAGAAAATACATTGACAGTACTGCTCTGTATTTATGGAAAAAAACTCGAGCGGAAGTAGACCCGTGCAACTCAAACCCATATTGTTCAAGGGTCGGCTGTACTCTGCGCAGTCTCAGCTGTGGCTTACCTTCATTTGTAATGACATCTTGAGGGGCTGAATCCTGAAACCCTGGCCTTATCTCTGCTGGAAAAATCAGAAAAAAAAATGCAAAGGACCTCCTTTGTGAATGTCCACGTATTTTGTGACCATACATAGTTAACTTTTTGTCATTAATGTTCACTCATCAAACGTAACAAAAGGTTTGGCCCATGATTTTGGCACATTTCATAGGGGATACATTGGAGCCCAGTTATAACGGTTAATTAATTATATTGATGTGGCAGTATGACTCTCTCTACAAACACTGGGCTCACATAATACAAACCGAATATGACTTTGCACGGTTCCTGTCCCCTCCAGCCTTAATACCATTCCTGTCCTGCCTCCAGCTGTAAGGCAGCATTTCCCAAAATATGTTGTATTGAAACACTCATCCTGCTTGTTTGTGGTCTTGCTAGGGGGGGTTGTGAAAGGTAAGCTTCTGGCCCACTGAATATGGGAAATGTTACTTACTGTATCCTTCTCTTGAACAGTCACAGTGGCCATTGGCATAGTAATCAAGAAAAGTTCATCCAAGATTGAAATAAAGATGTACGTAATGTTACCTAACCTGTGACCCGTTTGGACCATACTCCCATCAAAACCCAAAGAAAACACATTGTGCTAAGTCCTGTCAAGGGGCACCATGCTCACCTTTATGTTATAAGATAGGAAGTATTCACTGGGGGCTTTTTTGATGCCATTTGTGGCATTAAACTCATCAGACCTGGCTCCTTACCCTCTTTCTTTTCTGCCCCCAACCCAGGGAAAACGGAATCTGCCCTCACCGAGGATTGACCGTGCTCTGAAATCCGCTGACCTCGTTCGTTTTAGTCATGGCTCCTGAGATCTCTTTAAGAGTTGAGATCCAAAGAAGGCCTCTTCAGTGACTCGGTGACAAGAAGCCCCCTCCGACTGCTTGCATCATTCACATCCCTGTCTTGCGTATGGTACTTTGTGTTTTCTTGCCAAGACTGCATCCACCTTCAGACACTCTCTTTGCCAGATGAACTCATTTTGCTAACTCCAGAAATACCTGCAGATGACCCAGCGGGCCAGCGGTTTAACTGATAGATTTGATAATACTGGCTACCAAAACAAGATCCTGGAAGCATGGGCAAGGGAATGAATCTTACTTGCACTTTATGTACACTTCCTGATTTGAAAGGAGGAGGTTTGCAAAGAAAAACAAAATGGTGACAGATGCCACAGAGAGGCATCCGTGAAACCTTAACTGCAGGAAACAGAAATTTGTGTCATCTGCACAATTTCCAGATGTTCTTAATCCAGGGCTTTTGGGGTTTCTGGAGAATCATCACAACCTAATGACATTATTACTCTAGAAAGGGCTGCTGTCATAGTCATCAGTTTATAAGTATCCTGTGGGTGGACACTCTTTTTTTTTTTTTTTTCCCCCCTGGTCCTGAAACCTAGACTTTCTGCCTCTCCTCCATTTTACTGAAAATAGGACTTTCTGGTCAGAGATGATACACCATCTATTTTTTACTTTCACTTCTAACTTAGAGAACCTAATTCCCCAGAGGCAAAAACTAGACCTTAATTGTTTGGATTACTTTGTTGAAATGGAATTTGAATTTCAGTCAAAGGGGGGAAAAGAACCTACCTGGTTGGTAGTTCAGAAGCAACCACGTCTGGTAATGGTATCAAAAGGCCAATACCCGACAAGCCTGTGTGCATCTTGGACAGTCTGCGAATGGCAGAGGGGTTGGAAATGTAGGCATTCCCATGTTTCAGTGTTCCTTTTTTAATGTGCTCACCCTTCTTTAACAGAGTGAGAAAATAACAAAAAATGAGGTGTTGTATTTTAAAAAGGAAATGGAGATGAATCAAGAGAATCCCGTGAGACTATTTGAGTATGTCTACACGTTTCTGTTCCTAGGAGCCTTTCCTCAACGGAATTGACTCTCGGACCCACTGTGTCTGGCAGAATGTCCAGAATCCTGGAATTCACTAGGAATGTGGGAGGTCCTGCTAATGCAGCAAACTCAAGAACTCCGGATTGTACACCTGTTTTAGGAGAGTTAGTCTTTCTGGTTTTCAGTTCCATTTTCATATCTTTAAATCCCTTTAGTTTCTTGCATACAAATGCCATAAACAGTAAAGAGCCAGAAATATATTCTTTCGTCATTTATAGATAATATACACTTTCCAAGAAAGAAACTTATTTTTTTTTTCCCCATTTCTGGTTTTGGAAAATTTCCAGATAAGACTTGTCTTCATTCTCACAACTGCTCTATTTTTTTTTTCCATAGTAATTATCACCTTCTAACCTCCTATGTAATTTACTTATTTATTACGTATCTTGTCTTGTATCCTTCCTCTAGAGTGTAAGCACAATGAAGACAGGGATTTTTGTATGTTTTTCATCAATGGAATGTATTCGCAGCACCTAAAATAGTGCCTGGCACATTAAGGGCTCAGTAAATACTTGTTGAATAAACTTGCTCTCCTACCTCGGCGCTTTCATGGTTTGATTCATTTCCTGCATCTTTAGCAAAAAGGGCAAGCTAGAATTTTTTTATACACGTCTTTCTCTCATCAACTTACAGATTGAGGCTAAGAGTTTTAGAATGCTTTGGTCACCGTGTCATTCCATATCTGTTTACCTATTGGAATAGGTCTCTGACCACTGTGAATCTGAAAGCTGAACAAAGAAAAAAATTCTGCCCATGAGTAGCTTGGGACTATAGGAGTAACAAAAGAATAACTGCAGACAGGACAGGGTACATTCCTCCTTTGGAACAGTTTTGAAAAACTTTCAGCAAGAGAGAAGGAAAGAATGTTGTTCACTAGGACTTCTGTATTCCATAAAATTATAGCTTTTTCCCATGATTGCTAATGTCATGAGGATGCGAGTGACAAGATTCTGAAGGAATATCATGTCATTCCAGTCCTGTGTCTTGCTTCTTTCACTTGAGTCAATATTTGGACTTGCCAGAAGATCTGACCTCTTAGGCCTTGCTTCTTCCTTTTTAGACAAAGGTCCTATAAACTAATAAACTAAATACCAAATCAATTTTTTAATGCACTGATGTTTCTCATGGTTGAATCTGAGACCTAGAAGATTGAACCTGGAAAATAAAACTGTAACAGTGTCCGCTTTTTGGTCGTCTCTTTGACAGCCCACTTAGGGGAGGACTTAGCCCTGCTAAAGAAACATTATTTGGCAAATAATCTGATCAATTTCCTTTATATTCCTGGCAATGAAATGTTAAGAGCCCACCTCAGTGTTACGTCACCTTTATAGTGCAGAGTCCTCGGCAGGAGATTCAATTTTGAACCAGAGATCCAATTTCATGGAAATAAAAAGTCTTACCTAAGTGCATTAAGAAGATCTTCAGTAGAGTAGTTAATACCAATTAAATGGTGGGCTGTCTGAATCATGAACTATCCATTCAGACATGATTTTGGTTTTTTTCTTTAAATCGGGTTCTTTCGAGGCTGGGTCATCCTAATTTCTTTTGGCCATTCAGTCCCGAAATTTCCTGTGTTTTAGAAAGCAATGATGGGAAATGCCATGCTGGGTCAGCAGTTTGTATAAAATAGGATTCTGGACATGTCAGGTACTTTTATATTTGATTAACTATAAGGACTAGCCCAAAGGATGTTCTTGGTAAAGTTAGTTTTAAATAAACATAAGACAAGATTGACCTGGCTCCAGTCTTGAACCCTCTGACGTGAAACGAATACCACTAGTTAGCCAGGTGGTTAGAGACTTGTCAAAACAGAGTAGAGAGAAATAGTTTTTCTCAAAATGAGGCTGGTTATAGTTGAACTCTGTTGGGTCATACATGCTAGTTTATATTAAAGAACCAATCTACTCAGACCCACTCGGCTCCCATCTGAATGTGATTTTTTAATATGTTGCTGTTTCTCCCATGTTGCTAGGTTAGGCCCTTGGAGAGGCTGCGCTGACCAGCGCCTGTGTCCTTTACATTTGCAAGCTGGGGTGAGAGGTTAAAGAGACTTAACGTAGAACAATGGGTAAAATGACTCCCTGGACTCCAAGAATACCTATGTGCCAGGCCTGCGCTACGTGCTCTCACTTGTTTATTCTTTCCAGCCACTGTGACACGGCTCTTCTCCGCACAGGAGGAAGTGTTCTCGGAACAGTCAGGTGGCTTGTCTGAGGTGACAGGGTAATGGAGTAGCACCCAGGATTTGACTTGGGACTTGCCGCTCCTCAGGATTTGTGGTCTTTGGTGGTCATCTCCTCCCTGCAGAGGAGATGGCACACAGAAAAGCAGGAATGAGTGGAGTCGGGAGAAGGGAGAAGGGGAGCAAGGGGAGCGTGCTGCTTGCATTTTACATAATGTTTTGGTTCTCAACAGGGGTGTCCTGCCCGGCCTTCTAAAGGAATGTCAGTTATTCAGTGTCAACCACATGAACAGAAATCACCAAATTCCTAGTTGGCGTCCTCCCTTGACTTGGTAATGGGATCTTGCCCGCATGCCTCTCGGGCTCCCAGGGGACCTTTGGCTATCTCAGGCCCGACTTTGGCCTCCTGGGCTAACGCCAGACACGAGCAGGATGGGGCCACTGGAAGGGAAACGGATTGGATTTCCTGGGTGCCATGAGGAGGCCTCCCGGCAGCCCACGGCGCCTGATGGGGCCATCTGGGCAGCATGCCAACGGCTGCTCTCCTGTCCCTGTTTTGACGCGCTCCTGGGGAGGAAAGCAGATTTTTCTCTTTGATACAGCTACCTTCCCAATTTGGGGTTGAGGTCGAGCTGAGGTGTCAGCGTAGCTCTGTTAGGGACAGTTCTCCATCGGATAAGTAGAAAGCGACGGAGAAGACAGCAAGGCCCCGGCGGCGTCTTAGCAATACTTTCATCGCCTCTGAGTGACGTGGAGTGGAGGTTTATAAACATTTTGAGTTCTCCAAGGCACTTGAGCAGTCTCCGCCTAATCTTTTTAAGGTGGCTTGTAGAAGGATGTCGTTTTCATTTCTTCAGCACAGCTCTTTTGCTTACATAGATACTATGAGTGTCAAAAAGGCACCAGATTTCTTTCTCAAATCCTGTTTGTTTGACCTTTGATAAACTTAGCACTTAGAATAGTCAGCTTTTTTGGAAGTGGTTGCTGCTCACACTCCTGAGTGCTGAGATTTTTCAGAAAATTTATAAAGACCACTCTGTGATTCTTTTCCGAAAGCCAGAGAGGGAGCTTGGAGGGTGGCTGTCGTGTTTTATGGTCACAATTTTGCATTGCAGATTTAAGAGCAGTCGTGGAATGAAATTCATAATTTTAGGAGCAGATAAACACAGGGTCATTAAAAATTAATTTAACAAGTAGTCTTTGTTCTGTGCCTGTTTTTGAGGGAGAAGAGCGTATCCCTTACGACAGATGCCTGGCGGGCGGGCGTACAGGCAGAAGGTGACTTCGGGCTGAGGAATGGAGGGACTGTTTTATTTATCATTCGTGAGCTTCCAGGGAATTAAAAGAGAACAGGGTCCGGGTGTGGTCGGCTTGTTGTGAAGGGAGTTTTGGGAGGAGCCCAAATTCCTGCCAGATCTCCCCGAGCTGTAGGTGGGCGGGGGTGGGGAGGCGGGCGGCTGTTCGCCCAGGGCCTGGGTGAGCAGCTGGAGCGGGGCTTAAGCACTTGCCAGCTTCTAGATTTTGAAAAATTCCCTGGGGGTGAGGTTACCTGCCATAAAAAGGCTGGTAAGCAGGAGTTCCCCAAGAACCTTTATTTTTTCTGAAAAGGTAGTAAAGGTACATGGGGCCTGGGGTGGGGCAGAGGGCAAGCAACCGATTGGAAAAAGGTACGGGGGAAAAATGCATCAGCACGGGAAACCGTGGCTTGGCCAGTGTCTTGTGTACACTTGAGGGTTACCGGCCTGTCCTGGAGAGTCAGCACCTCAAGAAAGGCCCTCCTCCTGCAGAGTTGGCACGTTTGCTTGGTCATTTCCTCCTATTTTTATGCTTATTCATCCTGTGGCCCGTGTTCTCCTTGACATGCCTATTTTTTTTTCCACCCTCCTGTGGGGAGAGATAACATTCTCCGGACTTAGGACTTAATTCTCATCTGATAAGTTTTATTTTTAACCAACCTCTACATCCTTTCTTCTTTGCTTCTTATTTTCCTGAGCCCAGGCGCTCCTTAGCCTTCCCTGGCTTTCTCAGAAGGTGTGAGCCCTGAGGTCTGGTTACCATATTACCGTGTGTTGTGTGTTGTGTGGGGGTCGGGGGCTGGGGAAGGGGTGGTGCAGGGGCTCCCAATCCTGGAGCAGCTGCTCAGGGTGCTGGCAACCTGGCTTAGTTTCCACCGGGAGGGAAACTTTCTCCTCTGCACATGTTCCTGTTTTTAACTGGGCAATTCACTCTTACCTCCTGCTTCCCCTCTGGGCTGTCTGTAAGTTTCCTTTTGTCAGTAAATTTCTGTTATCTTGATGAAGGAAACTCGGCTTAAGAAAAAAAAAAAAAAAAAGACAGCTGTGATTTGCAGTGATTAGCATGGACTGTCTTCCTGCAGCCCGGGCCTGGCAGCCACTTAACTGAGGCTCCCAACCGTGTGACAAAGCCATGACTTGACATGATGTTTCTTGGATTGAGATGAATGAAAGCAGCCAGTGTCCACTCAATTGAAGGGAGAGGTTTGGGTTCTGGTTGGTTTTGTTAGCTGTGTGACCTCTGACTGGGGCTTTCCCAGACAAGTATGCTAGGAGTAAGCTGATCTCAACTATGGAAGTGTGTATACACACACACACACACACACACACGCACATATATATTCTTTATTTTTCTTTTTTAGCTTTTGACTTACCACTCCCCCCCCCACCCCAAATATGACTAAATATGGTTATGGCTGAAAAGCTTTCCAAATAACACCAGGGTGAAGAGGAAGTTTTAACCTGGAGAGGGGAATGGGCTCTGCAGTTACTGGGACGGCATTCCCCAGAGAGGGGTGTGCATGGGAATGCCGCTCAAGACGTGAACTTCATGGCCTCCGCCTGCATTTTGTTCTCAATGGACCAGTTGTCTCTCAAGTACCACGTAGTTCTGTCATGCATCATGTATATAGTCATTGCATTTCCTGTAACACCATAAAAACCCTGGAAATGAAAGCTAAAATAAAAAACATCTGTGATACAGTATTATAATTTCTGCAGATGCAACACGGTTACCAAAGGATCTAAGAATACTGCTAACAAAATGTAAGCACTTTATCCTGGTGTATGACGCAGGGTCCCAGGAGGAAACAGATGACCCACGCCAATTGGGGTAATTGGAGAAGAATTCAATGAAGAGGCTTTTGACCAATGCGGGGAGGGTGGAGGGAAACCACAAGACAGTGAAGTACCCAAGGCTATCTCAGCAGGTGGGATCACAGGTGGGAGTGAAGGGGTGTGGACAGTGGGAAGGCAGGGAAAGAAGATGGTAACCAGAAAGAGAGGCAGGGATAGAGAGGCTCCCTGACAGGAGCTGGGATCTTCGCTGGAGGAATCCAGCTGGCTCATGGGACCCTGCAAAAAGGGAGCGGGGGGATGAAACACCCCATCCTCCTGCTTTTTGCCTCTTTAGCCCTGCTGGGGCCCACCCTTGGCTAAGCACATCTAGAAGTCACTTGTCACCCAAACCCATTGACAGAGACACAGGTCAGGCTCCTGGGGCCCAGGGCAGGGGTATAGGGGTGGAGAGTGGGAGGGGCAAAAAGAAATCCACACAAATGGCCTCCAGAGTTCTACACGATCCAGTCCTTGCCTATCCCTCTCTCTCTTAGAGCCTCTTTCTTACTATTCTTTTCTTTGTCTGCTATGTTTCTGCAACACCAACAGTCTCCTGTTCTTCAAAAAGTTGGGCTTGTTCCTGCCTCAGGGACTTTGCACTTGTTCCCTCCACGTAGAGAATTCTTGCCCTAACACCTTGCCTGGATACTGATCATCTCAGCTTCTTAAAGAGGATTTGTCAGCCCCTCATCTCAACCTCTGGTCATATTCTATCTCACTATCCATTTCTGTTTTTACATTTAAGAGAATAGAACAGTTTTATCTTAAAATGTCAATATTTATACTGTGAGTGACATTGTCTGCAACTGCTTAAACTCAAAAATGAAACATTTAGATAGTAGCTTAAAAATATGCAAGGGCTACCTATTTTGTTTTTCACGACTTTAATTTGGGTCTGTGCAAAAATGGACATCACTGCTGGAGCTCAACAGGGGTTATGTGAAGGCGTGAATGGTCCTCCTCCATGGGGAGTCAGTATGCCTGTGCTTTTTACCAGGGCCACCAACACTGTATATCTTTATCCACAATCTCCCCCGAGAACCTCACAGAGATATTTTTCTCCCTGCTCTGATGGTCACACTCTGCCTCATTCTGACTCATGTGAATACAGGACAACCAATGTTTGAAGTGACTTTTTTTTTTTTAAGGTTTTTATTTATTTATTTGAGAGAGACAGTGCAAGCTCGGGAAGAGGAAGAGAGAGAAACAGACTCACGCTGAGTGGGGAGCCCTAAGTGGGGCTCCATCCCAGGACCCTGGGATCATGACCTGAGCTGCAGGCTGCCACTTGACCGACTGAGTCACCCAGGCACCCCTGAAGTGACTACTTTAGTTCCACCTAAGGATCTGGCCTGTGCGCCAGGCCAGGGTGATTTCCCCTGTGTTTCAGAAGGGTCTCACTTCAGGCACCATGGGAAGTGGGGTGACGCTAGAAATGCCAAGTCTGGGTAGGAGAAATGTGAAGACTGTATCATACTTGATAATTTATGGTAAGCTCTTGCTGCATTATCTCATTTAGGGAGATGTGAAGCCATTTTTGATGGTCTTCTTCCGAGCACCATGACCTGCCATCCTGACTTAAGCTGGCGGCCGGTATATACCTGCTGGCACCTGACTGGGCAGGCCTCCATTCTGATGAGTGGGGGCCTCTGCCGGACAACTGTTGGGTATTTTCTTGATCACTCCTACTTTTGAGGGCAGATATATCAGTTTTGCTTTGGAGGCCAGGATGTGGCACTAAATTCTGCTGCTAACTGATGGACCACTTGTTCACCATCTAAGTTGTGCTCTCATAGCACTGGAATTCAAGAGGAAATGTCATGGACATCCAAGAACAGGCCAAGAGGAGTGGCAGTCTCATTGGACCAGCTCTGGAAGCCTAGAAAGCGGCCAAGGACTAAGGAAACTCTCAAGACAGCGACCCCCTCACTTTCTCTCTTCTGTCCTCCTTCTCTTGGCTGGAGAGTCTCCTCTGGACCTCGATACCCTCACTATGTGCCATTCCAGCTGCTTTCAGTTTTCCAATCCTCTAGGAAAACAAAACAAAACAAAACAAAAAACACACAACGATTTGCAAAGTTCATCTTTTGGGGCCAGATCGGAAGTCTGCCCATGCTGGGAGTGGAGGCAATGGGGATCCCTAGTGAGGCTGTTTCTTCAGAAAGGGGATGTGGGCAGCGCTAGCCCTTCCAGATCACATAGGGTCACATTCACTCTTTTGGTTTTTTTGAAAGCAGACATGAAGTAATTGCAATCACTTGTCACTTAAGAGGTGAAAGCTAGATTTCATTACTCATCTACTTCAGTGATGGTACCTCGCCCCTTGTCTCCTGGCACGTGCACTGGTTTGGGAACAGATTCCCCACTTGACATCAGAGGTCTGAGAGCTCTGGACGCAGGAAATAGGTTTCCGATAATGGAGAGCAGCCCTGAAGGAGGCCCAGCTCCAGGAACTTGGGAGGAAGAATGCAGGGGGTGGGTGGCCGGGCTCAGGGCGCATTTCCCCCCTTCACCCCATTTCCCAAGGTGGGCCCTGCCTCACTGCTCGCTCAGCTCAGTGGTAAAATGGAATAAGTGGATGAGCCATGCCTGACCTGGATGGAGCTACACAAATGAGATGGTGTTTCTAACCCCACATCGGAGCCTGGTCTAGGGGGAGACCTTCTAGGCGTGGAAATTTTATTATTATGGGTTTCATCGTCAAGGAGAATAACTACATCACATTCATTCCTTTCCCTACTAGATGATGGCTTCTAAAAAAAAAAAAAGACTGCATTAGACTCGGGATGAACTGGAGCTTCTAGGTAACATATTCCCCACACCTGAGCCACGTGTGTTCTCCTGCAACCGTTAGGGGGTCCCAGAGTTGGAGATCATCGTAACACCGAGATCTGGGGCCTGAGCAGTCAGGCGCCGTGTCCAGGGAGGGCACCAGTGGTGGCGCTTGCCTTGCCGACCTGGGAGCGCTCCCCGCTGCGGGGCCTGTCTTCCGAGCACCACTGGCTTGGAGGGGCTCCTGAGGGTCAGAGGTCCCTCCCCCCTCGGCCGCTTCCAGCTTCCCCGCTCCCCACCCCCCCCCACCCCCGGCAGAGTCCGTAGCGCCGCGCACTTGGGCCCGCGTGTCCGATGCCCGAGGCGGGGGGTGGGGGGGTGGGGGGGGGGTGGGGGTACTGGGGGGCTGGGGGCTGCTGGGGCTGGCCCCACAGCCAGGGCTGCCGCGGTGTGTGCAAGGCAAGGAGGCCCTGGGAGGCGGGAGGAGAGCAGCGCTGCAAGGTGGGTCGCTGGGTTTCAATGTTCTTGGGTGAAGGCTGCAGTTTGGGTGCCCAGAGGCACCAACAGGGACTAGCACGTCTGTGATAAAGGTGCCCCCCGCCCCTCCAGGCAGCGCTCCCCAGGACTAACCCCACTAGGAATGCGGGTTCTGGGTACTGAGCCAGGTCAAGAGCCCTGGATACTTACATAGCTGGGTGAAGGAAAAGGGGGTGCAATGGAGAGTGAACAGCGTAGTTACCAATTTACTGTCTCCCCACTCCAGACGTGCCCTTCTCTGCCTTGACCCTGGAACCAGACTCTAAACAGTTCTCCTTTGCCATCCAGCTGGATGCCCACCTTTGTCAGTAGGGGGTGCTGTAGGGACATTGAGGGGGCAGGGGCACCCTGCTGTTCTAAGTGTCCTGTTCTGCTTGCCTCCTGGCTGTCCTGGAACCTGTAAGACACCGAGGGGGGCTTCCCCGCCAGCAAGCTGTATGGCCAGTCCCGGGCCCAGCTGCTCTGCTCGTGGGCACCCTGCAGGAGGCTCGCTGACCCTGGCCTGGGCTCTCCCACTGCGGACCAGGTCTGGCCCTAGGTGTCTGCAGTGCTCCTCCGCCACCCAGTGGGCTGCAGCCTTGTCCTCTAGAAAGAGATCTGAATCCCACTCTGGGGAAGGGGCCACCCTTCCAAACTTGTTCCTTCCTTGGTTGCTCTTCCATAGCCCCGTTCTCTATTAGAACACATTCCCCACAGAGGGGATCCCTGGGTGGCTCAGCGGTTTGGTGCCTGCCTTTGGCCCGGAGCGCAATCCTGGAGCCCCGGATCAAGTCCCACGTCGGGCTCCCTGCGTGGAGCCTGCTTCTCCCTCTGCCTGTGTCTCTGCCTCTCTCTCTCTCTCTCTCTCTCTCTCTCTGTCTATCTATCATGAATGAATGAATAAATAAATCTTAAAAAAAAAAAGAATGTATTCCCCACAGATAGTTCCTCATATTAATCTTCCCTGATCAAATTCTTTGGTAGTTTCTGTCTCTTGCCTGGACTCACAGTGATAGAAATGGCACTGGGAGTGGTCCCAGAAGATAAATATCACACACACACACACGCACACACACACACACACACACACACACAAATGGTATTTGGGGATTTGGCTAGGCTTAAGTGCAGTGCTCTGCTCCTTGCTAATGGGAAATGGGACTCTGGTGATCCTCATACATGCCTCATGCCCTGGAATCACAAGGAATCAAGCTATCACCTGTGGTTAATTGTGATCCAATGTCACTGGAAGCAAATGCCTTGAGATCTCAAGCAACTGCTGCACTGGACTCAGTAACAAGGACTAAAGAACAGAGTTGTGGGGCAGATTGGTCTGAGACTGCTAGAGTGTTTTACAAAGAGGAAAGGACAAGTTCAGGTCCATTAGTTCTCAGCTCAGAGCCTGGTCTAATTATAGGATAGCAGAGCCCTCCAAGAATTAGTGCTTCTTTTAGTCACAGAGCTGATATTGCTAAAAGGCAGGTACAAACTTTAATTGTGTGGATTGTAGCGTTAGGAGGACTAAATTCACAATGAATAAATTCTAAATTCACAAAGAACATAAATCCTTATGTTCAAGTTTAGGGCATCAGCTGGAAAAGATGGGGTTCCAAAACTTGGAAGGGAAATGTCTGGTTAGACTTCGATAAAACGACCAATCTTGAAGCCCCAGATCACCCCAAGCTTGCCTTGCCCGTGTAAGTGTCTTGTCCTGCCAATATCTCAAGACCCTTGCCCTCCTTTGCCTGAAACCTACCGGATCACCTCCACTAGGGGCGGATGTCTTGAAGGGGGATGCTCATTCTCCTCCAGACCCCCCACGGCCATACTTACTCCCATTAGCTCGATCAAAAGGGTCCCTTCTTAGCAGGTTCTTGGGACAGAAAGACACTGACATCTTGGCAAAAAAATAACTTTACACATTAAAGACTTTTAAGACTTTGCTAATAAATCAGGAGAAATCTGGAGGGGATATATAGGAGTGGACTCCAAGAATATTAGACCTACTGCACTTATGGATTTTCCTTTCATATATTTTTATGAAGATTTTTTACTTTTTGTACTTTGACATTCTGGGGATAGTGCACAACTGGGTGTGACTGCTAGGATTTTCGTGGATTGCGATTTTTTAAGATTTATTTATTCATGAGAGACACACAGAGAAAGGCAGAGACACAGGCAGAGGGATGCGGGATTCGATCCGAGGACTCTGGGATCACAGCCTGAACCCAAGGCAGACGCTCAACCACTGAGCCACCCAGGTGCCCCTTTGGATTGTGATTTTTTAAAAAATATATACCTCTGTTTTCTGTGGGTGACTATAGACTCCAACTCTGTATTATCTGAGACTATCGTACTCTTCTTGTGGCATTTTTCTGGTATGTGGATTTTTTTCCCATCTCTTTATTTTTAACTTTGTGGTGCTATTTTATTTTAGGGGTATCTCTTGTAAATAGCTCCTAGCTTTGTTTCTCCTCATATGAGCCATCCGTTGGAGTCCCTGATGTGTTTGGATTGACATACTGTGTTTTACCATGCTTAGTTTCTTGTTTTGTTACTTTCCTATCTTTGATCAAGTTCTTGTTTGTTTACTTTTGTTCTCGTAGCTGTTTTTTACTCAAGTCATTCAGAAGCAACGCACTACATTTTTCAAGTAGTTAACCTTGAATTTTTGATGTGCATCTAAATATTTTTCTATCCTCTGGAGTTAATCAGAATCTGTAGCGTCCTCTTGTACAAAATAACCGTATCTGCCTGCTTTCAGTTCCTTCAAGATTCCAGCCACCTCTCACGTTCAGATAATCTCAGATACTAATTCTAGGGTTGTTTTTTTTCTTAATGATGAATTTTTAGAGGTTTTTGTTTGTTTTTAAATTGCTTTCTCTCTTGCCCTTGGTTTCTGTAGGTCTGTGTCTTCCTTTTGGACTTATTTTTTTCTTTAGCCAGGGAGTATCCCATAGTATTTCAGAAGGCGTTTATGGATGCTAACCTTCAGGTTCTTGCATATCTGGATTTTTCCTCTCATTTGAGTTCTGCTTTGGCTAGTTGGTCTGTCAACAACTGAGATTTAGGTTAAAATCTCTCACTATGGATGTGGGTTTTTCTACTTCTCTTTGTATTTCTGTTGCTTTGGGTTTAGATATTGAAGCCATTTTATTAGACATACACAGTTTTAGAATTTTTAAATTGTGAATTGAACTTTTTGAAAAATCACTGAGATTACTTTTTCCAGGAATACTTTTTGCTTAAAATTTATCTTGTCTGGTATTTAGAGAGCCACCCGCGCTACCGTTTTAAAATCTTCATTTTCAATTTTTTAGTATCCTGGGGTTTGAATATGGCTCTCTTATCTACTGCATATAGTTGGATCTTTTTTCTTTTTTCTTTTTTCAATTGAGTATAATCATTTGTCCTTTAAATGAATATTTCAGTTAAATTTCCCCCAACTTTTGGTGTTGAAAAATTACAAATCTACAGAAAATTTGCAAGCAAAAACACCAATTAGATTCACCAATCATTGGCACTCTGCTACATTCTCTCTCTATATGAAGATGTGAAGTTGCAGATGCTTATGTGTGTGTGTATATATATGAAAACTTCATAAACACATACAAAGGCATTTTTTGAACTGGGTGAGAGCTGAGCCTTTATTTCCTAAGAACATAGACCTTCTCTGACCACAACATAATCATTCAATTTCCATTTCACTTTTAACATCGATACGATGTTTTATCATCCAATAGTCCACATTCAGATATCCCCAGTTGTCCCAGTAAAGGTCTTGTACACATTTTCCTCCACCCAGGATTCAACCAAGAGCCTTGGATACTAACATTTAGTTTTCACTAATGAAGAACAGAGATCCAGACTCTTTTTTCGTTTGATTTTTCATTCTCTGTGTCCTCTATCTCTTTCAAGATCCCACCTCAGTAGTTGTGCCAGGTATCTCTCTTTGTATTTGTCTGACTCCTTCTATGTTTCAGTGTAGGCCTACACAAATAATACTGACCAGAGGATGGCCACGACGATGCCGTGTTTTCATTGGTGGGTGTGTTAGAGGCGCACGGGACAATTTGTCCCATTGTGATAAGCTTGCTTCCCTGGTTAAGGTAGGTCTCCTTTGGGTTTCTCTACACTCTCCCCCCCCCCCCAATCTCTTACTCCATATTTTATCCTCCATTGGTGATTTTCACTGTTGAGAAAAAAAAAAAAAGATTTTTGATTTCTATCTTTCCTTCTACACTTACTGGTTGGCATTCTACTCTATAGACCAGCTTCCCTTTTCTCTCCTCTCTTGCCCATTCCTTTTAAAGTAAAGTTTTGGGATCAGAGTGGACTCGTGGATGATTTTGTTATATAGTGTTATAATCTGTTCCTGTCATTATTCATTTTGAAGTTTAAATTAGCCCCAGTTTGGCCATCTCCAGCTCCTTCAAGCTCTGGTGTCAAGGAAACCTGTTCTTGTGGTAGTACCCACCAGGTTTGAGAGTACAACTTTTTTTTTTTTTTTTTTTAAGATTTTATTTATTTATCCATGAGAGACACACAGAGAGAGGCAGAGATATAGGCAGAGGGAGAAGCAGGCTCCCTGGGGGGAGTGTGATGTGGGACTCGATCCCAGGACCCCAGAATCATGCCCTGAGCTGAAGGCAGATACTCAACCCCTGAGCCACCCAGGAGTCCCGAGAGCACTACTTTATTCTGGTACAAAGTCTTCCAGGCTTCTTCTTAACTTACCCCGTCTCAGCACTGAAAACCGTCCTTTCTCCAAGATGTCCTAATGTTCCTTTATAGCAGGGAACAGTATTCAAAACTAAGGTCTAGATGCCAGAGGTGCTCTTTGGTACAGAGCTGTAATTGCTTCCAGGTCCTTTCTGTGGAAAGCTAAGCAATCTCAAGTTTACACTAATGAGATCTCTAATTCTATTTTTAGATCACAAGGTTGTTTTTTTTTTCTCTTCAGTACACTTTCAATATTTGTACCTTTTATCTTCTACAATGAGAACCTGGGTTCCCAACAATATATTTGTCCAGTCCTGTGATAAATTCAAAATATTTCATAATGGCTTCATCAACAACAAGCTTACTCAGTCACTTAAACATTTTCTCGGTAGCTTTCTTTTTGTCCTTAGACTAAACTGTATTCCATTGAGGTGTGTTGTCAGTACTGTGTTCAGAAATTATTTAGATTAATTTTTTCCGTCTGTGTAATTATGTGTATAATTATGGATACAGTCAATGTGATATATGGTTGGGTTTTTTTGTTTCTATTTGTATTCAACTTTCATGTTTTCCCCATTCTTGTTTCAATTTATTTTTTGAATGCATAAAATATTAACATGGTTCAAAAGTCAAAACTATATGAAAAGGTATACTTAGAAGTCTTGTTCCCTTCTTTATCCCTTCTACTTCACAGATACCGATGCCCTGTTCCCCCATAGGCCCCTGATTTTATTTCTCATTTACCTTTTGTTTTATTTTGCAAAAAATAAGCACGTGTATTTCTATCTTTCCTTTCTTACACAAAAGATGACGGGTAATTTTTTGCCTCTTGCTTTTTCACTTTTGAGGTGATTTTTCAGGAAATATTTTTATCAGCTCGTAGAGATTTTTTCTCACTCTTTTGTATATGTTTCAATTAAGTGAAGTGTGATCACTTTTTTATTTGGCTTAAATCTAACCTTACTTTGTTCTCTGTACTTCTGTGTTGTTGGACTTTCTCCCTTCTTGCATCTTTTAAACTTTTTATAATTCTGTTTTTCCCCTACTAGTTTAGGCATTATACATTCCTTCTCTGTTCCTCTTATATGTTATCTTGAAAAATCGCAACATGTATCAAAGTCTAAAGTTAATTGGTAACTTTACCCTCCTTCCAAAAAGGCAATGACTTTTCTGTATTTAGAACACACAAGACCTACTTTATGCATTTGGGGTTTATTTACATGAACTCACAAGTCCTTTTCACGTGTCTGATCAACAATTTTGGATCATATTTGCTACTACCCAAAGAGCATGTTTTAGATTTTCCTTTGGGTGATAAACTTTTTTTTTTTCTGAAAATGTCTTGATTTCATCTTGGTTCTAGAAATATTTTCACTGGGAATGTTAGGTTGATAATGATCTTCAGCATACTGAAAGATTACTCTTTTTGGTATGGTTGCTGTCTGTCCAGCACTCCCTTTTTAACAAAATCTGTTGTTTTGGGATGTGCTTGGGTGGCTCAGTGGGTTAAGCATCTGCCTTCGGCTCAGGTCATGATCCGGGGTCTCAGGTCCCAGAATCCAGCCCCACACGGATCCCCTGCAGTGGCTTCCTGCTCAGCGGGAGCCTGCTTCTCCCTCTCCCTCTGCCTGCTGTTCCCCGTGCTTGTGCGCCCCCACGCTCACTCACTCTCTGTCAAATAAATAAATAAAACATATGTTTTTAGAAAATATTTTTTTTCTCGGACTTAGCTTAGGAGTACCCTCCTTGTCTTTGCTTTTAAGGAGTTTTACTGTGTTGTGTCTAGGTATGGACTTATTTTTACTTATTGTAATTGGAATTTATGGAACTTCTTGAATCTGGATTAGTTAGGGAAAATTCTCAGTTATTATCTCTTCAAATGTGGTCTCTGTCCTACTCTTCCCTGGGGACCCTGACTGAATCCCCTTGTTCTTCTATCTGTACCTCTTACTTCTTACCCATTTTCCTGTTTGTTTCTCTGGACTATGTTCTAGATAACTTGTTTTGATTTTTATCTCTGCTCATGATCTTCCGTTACCTTATCCACTGATTTCTTAACTTTGGTTATCACATTTTTTAATTGTAGAAGTTCTATTTGATTCTTTTTCTCATTTGCAAGATCACTTGATAAAAACTTTGCGTTCCCTGCAGAGGCATAGCGTACATATTCATTAAACATAATAAGTGGACTTCTTTTATAGTCAGGCCAGATCTTGTGTTTGTGTATGTGTGTGTGTACACGCACACACGCCCCTTTCTGCCTTTTTCCCTCGAGGTAACCTGTTTTTAGTGCGCATCCTCCTCATTGGTTCTGGATTATTGTACTTGGAGTATCTCTAAGAACCAGTGGGGAACTAAAACAAAGCTAGTGTTCCAGAGAGCATTCGAGTTGGCTTCTGCTTGGCACCTGAGGGCAACTCTAGTCCAGAATGACCCTACTCCTAGTTTGAGCCCTGAGTTCTGGGTCTCTCTCGAATGCAAGATCTCACAGAAGGCCTGGATTGTTCTGCTTCATCCTCACCTATGGGTCCTGGCTTATTGAGGGGAGAGTCTCCCATTAGACATCCTATCTCCTGTGAGTCTGAGCTTTGACATCTGTCCCTTCTGCAACAGGAAGCCTTTCACATGCAAGTTCAGGTCTAATGGGTGCAACAGTGGCTTCTGTGCTCTTTTATCTCCAGAGTCCCCTTTCTTCTGGTTATTTCTGTGTTGTTTGCTCCTCCTATTTTTAAGAAAGCTGTATCTGTTTTTTATTTTTTAACATTTTACTGAGAGATTTTAGGTTTGTTTTTGTTTTGTTATCAAGAAGCTTGTCCAAATACCCTAGCGTACTATTAAGATTCTGAAGTCTTATGGTTTCCTCTGACAATTTCTTTCTGTCTACTCTGACTTTTGGAGGGTGGAAAATCTTCAATTCTTGGTCTGCTGATAGCCATTTATTTTCCAGTGTTGTGTATGTGTAGAGCATGTATCAAGTGAGAGAATGAAGCTATTCTGTGCCAGGTACCTTATTAAGTGCTTTAGAGTTAGTTTTTACAACTTCAGGAGATGGTGTGGTGGGGGTAGATATTGTTTTTCCCATTTTGTATAAGAGGAAAGTAAGAATAAGTAACTTTACCAAGGTCTTAAAACGAGCAAGTGGCCAAGCCATAGCCTCAAGCCAAGATCTGATACAGTCTGGGCTCTTAACCACTTCATTCTGGAAGGTACCCATTTATAGCAATTTAGCAAGTGAGTAGTCAAAATCATTACAGATGTCATCACAGAACTCAATTTTGACTCCACATATGCAGAAATAATTCTGACTGCATATGGACAGATGGCTGTAATACTCATGGAATTGCTAGTCAAAGCCATGATTCTTATCAGTCCTTAGCTGGTGTCTATGTAATGTTCGAGGACACTCGAACATATAATGTTCGATGTAATGTAACATCGTAACATATAATGTAATGTTCATGTCCACCTCCACACCATAACACAGACATTGATAAATCTTCAGCCAGGGAAAGATTTCCACTTTTTTCTTCCACTACCCATTTAGTGCAGAAGGAGGCAATAGGATCATTTACTAAGTCTGCCATCATATTGCAATCTTGTGTCACCTAATTTGTTTTTTAAAAATTAAAAAGCTACTAAGGGTATGAGTTTTATTCTTTATGACCTTGGCCATTCCTGTAGGGTTTTATGGAATTTTACAGTCTAGTAGTTAAAGATGTGAGCTTTAGAACTAGAATGTCTGGGTTCAAGTTCTGATACTGCTACTTACTACCCATATGACCTTGGGTAAGCTATTCGGCCTCTATGTGTTCCTGTTTCCTCACCTGAAAAATGGAGTAATAGCCTCTACCTCATGGTGTTTTGAGGATTAAGTATAAAGTAGTTTAAAGATAAGTGACATACAGGTAACAATTGAATGCTTATTCCTAGTAATAGTTTCATTATTTCTGGACAGTCGGTAACTTTAGAGTTTATTTTTTGTGCTGAACCAAGAATTAAAAAAAAAATGTCTAGTGGCTTATATGTGCATATTTGTTTCTGTTATTTTGGAAATAAGTATTTGTTACTTATTCCCAGTTTTATTGCATACTCAGTCTTAAAAGGCTTTCAGTAACCTAATACCTAAACAAATTTTGTTCCGAAAGTATTTGAGAATGTCTATTTTTGGAAGAATACAAAGTTAGTAGTATACCTACAGGTCTCTATTAAATCTCCTTTGTTCATGTTAATTTTTTACACTGTTTAGTCTACTAGATCTGAAAATCTGAACTTCTCCGCCAAATCTCTAGATACATGTGGTTTGGGTTTAGATCTCTATTTCTCTGTCTCTCTTTTAAATGCTGCTCTGTAGTTGGTGGATTTTTCTCCTCTTTGCTCGGGGAAATATTTTCCTGTTCAGTTATTCTTTTTCTTCTCTTTCCTTACTGTTTGCTCAAAGTAACTGAAAGTCAAATTTTGGCTTAAGATTAGGAAGCTCTCTGTAGGAGCCAGAAGAACCCATGATGGAGTGAGCAAGCTGTCACTGGATTGGCATTAGCAGAAACGAGGATTGTCATGTTGAAATACTGAAGTGAGAAGGCTGTAGAAATTGATGCTGTTAAACTTCTTGCTCTTGCTTATTTTTTTTTTCTTTCTTGTTTTTAAACCCTAATAATGTACTTTGGTTTCAAATAATAAAGCAACTTTGCACTTCCTCCTTGCAGCCTGAGGAAGAAGCCTGGAAGAACCAATGGGAAATAAAACTCTACGTGAAGAGACAAGAAGAGGTAAGAAACACTTTCCCAAACCTTACTAGTCAAGGGCAGCTTACTCTCTCACGGGGCAGCTCTTTAGAGATTGTGTTACTAAACCTTGCAGAGGTTGTGTTCCCGAAGCTCATGAGAGAGGCACCTGCTTATTCTGGGCCATCCGTAAGATTTTTCCCTCTCCTCTACCTATGAAAGTAGCTAGGCAGCAAGGAGATAAAAGTGCTGGAGGATGTGACTGTTTTCTTGCAACTCTTTGTCTCTTTCTGCCTACACAGAGCAAAGCAGCCTTCCTGTGGGGATTTAGCTTCAAAAGCAAAGCATTCTTGTCTCTGCTTCTCGGTCTACGTTATTAGCAGTAATGGAATGGCCCTGTTTTCTAAGGCTACAAAATCAAGGGAGCACAGCCTCCGCATTTAACTACCTGTGTGGAGCCTGCTGCCTTGAATGCCTTCCCCTTGAATTGAAGGACTTTCAAGGTTGCTCAGTGCAGGGTTTGGTATGGCACCAGGAAAAGGAGTTGATTTTCCCTGGCAGACTTTCTCTTGTGCAGCTCTGAACTTGAATTCCCACATGGGCACTGTTTTTTGTATAACAATGACATCCTTGGTCCACCACCAGCTGGATTTATGTTTTTGAACTGTTGATCCTATAGTAGTGATAGGTTTGTTTTTACTTTGCAATTAGAATATATCTGAAAAACAATTAGCTAGTTTAGCAGGAAAAATCTTGACTCTCCTGTCCTTTTACCTGCCAAAATCTTATCTATTCAAGACAAAATTAAATACTATTCCAATTTTATCCTTGGTCTTAATTTCCCATTATGCTATGCTATGAATTTCAAGGAACTCATCACAAACTGCCTTTGTAGCTACTAATGAGCATGTTTTATTTTACTTGGTTCTGTTTATACCCTTGGGGAAACAAAGTACCTAGCTGAATTAGCTTTTATAAAGTAGCTGCTTAAAAATAGTGCATAACTGAGTGATTACAATTCTTGTTTTGATTCTACTTCTGATCACCGGCTATGATTCTGACACCAATTCTAATGTGTTTGTGTTTTCTTAACACACCACCAAGCAATTCTCTGACACCAGCTGGGTGTCTTACAATTTATCTCAATTCTGACACTACCTGGAGGTTGTGTCAGATCTACAGATTGAGGGCTCAGTCTACGAGAATTTCCCCCCTAATCCCCAACTTCAGTCACCAGTTATAGTCCAGGTTGCCGCTTGGGCTTCTGAAGAGCTGTAGATAGGGGGTTTCAACAGCCTCTTCCTTGGGTTCTATTGATTGGCTAGAACAGCTCCTAGAACTCAGAGAAGCATTTTACTTACTAGATCACCTGCTTACTATAAAAGGAATAACTCAGGAACAGCCAGATGGAAGAGAAGCAAAGGGCAAGGGAAAGGGTGGTGAGCTTCCACACTCTCCTGGCCTCTTCACATGTTCACCAACTGGGAAGCTCTTCAAACCTCCTCCTTTTGGGTTTTTATGGGGGCTTCCATTACACAGGCATAGTTGATTAAATCCTTGGCCATTGGTGATTGAACTCAGTCTTCAACCTCTCCCCTTCCAGGAGTTGGTGGGGGGAGGTGGTACAGTAGCGCTGAAAATTTGAAATGTCTAATTGCTTAGTTGGCTCCACTGGTGACCAGACTCCTTCTGTAGTACTTTCCTGGAGCCGCTTCATTAACCTAACAAAAGCTACCTTTATTGCGCTCATCACATGAAATTCCAAGGGTTTTATCTGTCAACAAAGTAGCTATAGATAGAACAGACCTCATCACCAACATCATCAAGGTCATCTATGAAAAGCCCACAGCTAATATTCTCAATGGGGGAAAACTGAGAGCTTGGATGGGTGTCCACTCTTACCTTTACTATTTAACATAATGCTGGAGATCTTAGCCTCAGTAATCAGAAATCACAAAAAGAAATAAAAGGCATCCAAATCAGCAAGGAAGAAGTTAAACTTTCACTATTTGTAGACAACATGGTAGTTTATGCAGAAAACCAAAAAAGCTCCACCTCAAAATTACTAGAATTAATACATGAATTCAGCAAAGTTGCAAGATATAAGATCAATGTACAGAAGTCTGTTGCATTTCTATTCAACAACCAATAATGAAGCACCAGAAAAAGAAATAAATGAAGTGATCCCATTTATAATTGCATCAAAACCAATAAGATATCTAGGAATAAATCTAACCAAAGAGGTAAAAGATCTGTACTCTGAAACTATAGAACACTTATGAAAGAAATTGAAAAGGACACAAAGAAATGGAAAAATATTCCATGCTCGTGGACTGGAAGAACAAACATTGTTAAAATGTCTATAGTGTCAAAAGCAATCTATACATTTAATGCAATCCCTATCAAAATACCCCCAGCATTTTTCACAGAGCTAGAATAAATAATCCTAAAATTTGTATGGAACCACAGAAGATACCAAATAGCCAAAGCAACCCTGAAAAAGAAAACCAAAGCTAGAGGCATCACAATTCTGGACTTGAAGCTGTTTTACAAAGCTGTAGTCATGGTACTAGCACAAAACCAAAATTTAGGTCAATGGAACAGAATAGAAAGCCCAGAAAATGGACCAACAACTATATGATCAACTAATCTTCAACAAAGCAGGAAAGAATATCCAATGAAAAAGACAGTCTCTTCAAAAAGATAGTGTTGAGAAAACAGGACAGCCACAGGTAGAAAGATGAACTGAACCACTTCCTTACACCATACACAAAGATAAATTAAAAATGGATGAAAGACCTAAACATGAGGCAGGAAACCATCACAATCCTAGAGGAGAACACAGACAGCAATGTTTTTGACCTTGGCTGTAGTAACTTCTTACTCGACATGTCTCTGGAGACAAGGGAAACAAGAGGAAAAATGGAACTATTGGGATTTCATTGCGATAAAAAGCTTCTGCACAGTGAAGGAAACTACCAACAAAACTAAAAGACAGCCTGTGGAATGGGAGAAGAGATTTGCAAGTGACATATCTGAAATATCCAAAACCTATGAAGAACTTTTCAAACAACACACACACACACACACACACACACACACACACACCCCACAGTTAAGAAATGGGCAGAAGACATGAATAGACATTTTTCCAAAGAAGACATCCAGATGACCAATAGATATATGAAAAGATGCTCAGCTTAGCATCAGGGAAATAGAAATCAAAACCACAATGAGACACCACCTCACACCTGTCAGAATGGTTAAAATTAACAACACAAGGAACAACAGATATTGGTGAGGATGTGGAGAAAGGGGAATCTTCTTACACTGTTGGTGGGAATGCAAACTGATGCAACCACTCTTGAAAACAGTGTGGAGGTTCCTCAAAAATTAAAAATAGAACTACCCTATGATCCAGCAATTGCACTACTAGGTATTTACCCAAAGGATACAAAATAGTGATTTGAAGGGGCATATGCACCTGATGGCTATTGTTGATAATGCTGCTATAAACAAACTATGGAAAGAGTCCAAATATCCATTAACTGAGGAATGGATAAAGAAGATATATATATATATATATATATATATATATATATATATATATGTATTTATATATATATATAATGCAATATATTATATATAAATATATTTATATATAAAATATATATTATATATCACATATATATAATGGAATATTACTCAGCCATCAAGAAAAATGAAATCTTGCCATTTGCAATGATGTGGATGGAGCTACAGTGTATTATGCTAAGCAAAATAAGTTAGAGAAAGACAAATACCATATGATTTCACTCATGTGGAATTTAAGAAACAAAACATATGAACATATGGGAAGGAAAAAAAAGAGGGAAGCAAACCAGAAGAGACTCTTAATTATAGAGAACAAACTGAGGGTTGCTGGAGGGGAGGTGGGTGGGGGATGGGCTAAATGGGTGATGGGCATTAAGGACGGCACTTGTAATGAGCACTGGGTGTTATATATATATGTAAGTGATGAATCACTAAATTTAAAAAACCCAGGAAATTCCAAGGGTTTGGGAAGCTCTGTGCCATGAACAGGAGGAAGAGCAAATATATATTTCTTACTGTAAAACACAGTATCACAGTGATCAGATCTGAAGTACTGTTGATGCTGTTCCCACCTGAGCTAAGCAGCCACTGAGAAACCAATAACCAATGTGATGGTTTTATAAATTAGTATGTCCATTCCATTTACATACATAGGAGTTGCAGAAATGACCAGTAGGCAGCTCTATGGACCCAGTAGACCCATTGTGAGATGGGTAGGATTGGGTTTGAAATCCATTTATTACCTGATCCCAAATACCTCTGTTCTGACAGGAGGTCAGAATGGTGCTTTAGTTTTCTGGGTATCAAAGACTGTGCACAGCAGCTCTTTAAAGATCTGGGTCCACTACTCATTCCCAATATATGATTATCTGAGTACATGCCCAGAGGCCTCTTTTAGGAAGAGGCATTGAAGCATTGTTTGTTGTGGCATTGAAGCATCGTTTCCTCTCTCTATATATGATTTTTACATTATTTAAAACTTATGGAACAGTTGCAAGAGTACAAACAATTTCTGGATATCTTTTATCCAGATTCCCCATATGTTAGCTACATTTGCTATATCCTTTTCTCTGTATATAGATGGACATGTGTTGTGTGTGTGTGTGTAGATGGATGTGTGTATGTGTGTATGTGTATATATACATACATACATACACATACACACACCTTTTTTCTGAACTGTTTAAGACTAACTTGCAGCGTGATTCCCTTTTATTTCTAAACATTTTACTGTGCATTTTCTAAAAAAAAAGGAATTCTCATGACTAGCCATAGTATGATGATCAAAATCAGAAAATTAACATTGATATAATACTACTATCTAAGCCTCCTTGGGCTCTAGAATTCATCCTGCTAGAATTTTGGTGGCCTTACCATTGGTTCCTGAGCATGGGGGCAGAGGGACCACAAAAAAAATGTAAGGGCATTGGAAGGTAGGGTTGGGTTTTTGTAATAGTCTAATTTCGGAGGCTTCACGATTAAGTTTCTGGTCAGTGCATGGCTCTAAGATATTAATATCCACAGGAGCCTCACTTGAAATGTTGACCAAAAGGCCCAGAGCCTACAAACTCCCCAAAGTGAAATCTGGCTCTTCCTGTGGAATGTTAACCCTCAACTCAAGAGTCCCCCATCCAGGCTGAAATCCTCATAGTCTGGACAATTGCCATGTGCATTGCTGAGTCTTTCTTCTTTCATGCTATTCTTTCCAGAGTTGCTTGATTCCCCCCGCACCCCCCACCAGCCATCTGAAATCCAAATATGTTCTTAAGCCTGAAAACAAATGGATCTATGTGTGATTTTTCAAAGGCATCATTCCTAGCTGGGCTGCACATCTCTCCTATTGGGTTGTGAGCTTTGTGGTCAATCATTTTACTTCAGACATAGAAGTTGAGTGGAATTGTCTTCCTTCCACTTAGCCAGATCCTAGCTTGCTCAGTTTCCCTTAAGTATCTATCTATCTATCTATCTATCTATCTATCTATCTATCTATCATCTATTTATTTATTATTATTATTTTATTCTATTTATTTATTCATGAGAGAGAGAGAGAGAGAGAGAGAGGCAGAGACACAGGCAGAGGGAGAAGCAGGCTCCATGCAGGGAGCCTGATGTGGGACTCGATCCTGGGACTCCAGGATCATGCCCTGGGCCAAAGGCAGTTGCTAAACTGCTGAGCCACCAAGGGATCCCCAAGTTTTTTTAAAAAATAGAACTATATTTAATGATTATATGGATATAGTTTTTGGTCCTGTAGTCCTCCTTCCCCATGCACATTTACAACAGGTAATCATGTTTTTGACTTTTAAAGCTGTTCCTTTGGATATTTACTTTCATATTTCTAGATGACGTGTTTATATTCCTATTTCCTATTTAAGTTTGGAATATTGTTGGCTTCATACTTTAAAAAACGAGGATTTATATCCTGTTCCTTTTCCACCACCAACCGTCACCATCATACCCCTTCCTCTGTTGTCTCAATAAATTTATACTATGCCTTTTGATTAGCCTAATGTTCAATGTTTTAATTATTAAGTTTATGGAAATGTTATTTGAGACAAGCCATGCAGTGTTCTGTGATTACATTTTCATGCTATGTAACTGCATTCCCTTAAGATTAATATTTGTTACTTTTTAAAAAAGATTTTACAGGAACGCCTGGGTGGTTCAGCGGTTGAGCGTCTGCCTTTGGCTCAGGGTATGGTCCCTGGGGTCCAGAATCGAGTCCCACATCAGGCTTCCTACAGGGAGCCTGCTTCTCCCTCTGCCTGTGTCTCTGCCTCTCTCTGTGTGTCTCTCATGAAAAAAAAATCTTTTTTTTTTAAAGGTTTTATTTATTTGAAAGAGAGAGAGAGAGAGAAAATGCATAAGTGTGGGGAGGAGCAGAGAGAGAGGGACAAGCAGACTCCCTGCTGAGTGGGGAGCCCAATGCAGGTTCCACCTGGGGCTCGATCCCCAGGCTCTGAGATCATGACCTGAGCTGAAGTCAGATGCTTAACTGATTGAGTCACCTAGGTGCCCCAATAATTGTTACTTATAATTTTCTATGAGCCTCTAAACAATCCAACAGAAGGATAAAACTCCTCTTGAAGTGTCTGAACCTATTGACTGGATCATTATTATCTTAGAGATAGACTTCCTGAAAGGTGTTGTCCTTTGGCTCTAATCTGGACTGGTTGCTTTTTTGGGCCAGTGGCACAGCCATCAGCCTTGGATGCTCAATCTCCTTCAACCTCTGAGCTGAGGATTCCCTGAGCTGGATTCTTTACTACTTAGATTCTATGCTTCTTTTATGATTTGCTCCTTTGTTTTGCTGAAGCATAGACTCTAGTAGCTTCCTGAGAAAAATTACAAGGGAGGTCATCTTTGGAGAATGCACTTATCTGAAAAAACGTTTATTCAGCCCCTCAGACTTGAAATTTTTTTGGTCTGGACATTCTAGGCTAGAAGAATTCTAGAGTGGAAGTCTTCCTTCCTCAGAATTTTAAAGGCATAGCTCCATGTTATTTTCACTTCCATATTAAATAGCTGCCATTTTAATTTCCAATTCTGTGTTTTGATCTTTCTCTTCCATTCCTGGAAACTTGTAAAGGTGATCTTGTTCAACATTTTTCTAAAAATTTACATTGTATCTTTATTCATTCATTCTGTTGGAAAGTGGTGTGCATTTACATTTTAGAAATTCCTTGTGTTGAACAGTTTCTTATTCCTTTCATCATATCCTCCCCCTCTTCTGTAACTCCTTTTACTTGGATGATTGACTTCTGAGACTAATTTCAAATTTCACTTTTCTCACTTTTTACTTTATTTTGTTCTGTTTTCTGGGACATTATTTCCACTTTGGCTTCCAAACCTCCTGTTGCACTTACAAAATTTCTCCTATCACTTAATTTTTATTTTCTCTGAGTGTTCTGGATTTTTTTCAGGATCTTTTTATATTTTAATTTTTTAAGAAAGGTTTTCTTTATTTGAGAGAGATGGAGTGAGAGAGAGAAAGAGAGCAGAAGTGGGGAGGGGGGGAGTGCAGAGGGAGAAGCTGCTCTCCGCTGAGCAAGGAGCCCAATCAGGGCTCAATCCCAGGACCTCAGGATCATGACTGAGCCAAAGGCAGTGCTTAACTGATTGAGCCACCCAGGTGCTTCAGCAGCATCTTTTTTTTTTTTTTTTTTTATTGTTCAATGGCTGTGAAATCTTTTCTAAGGTTGTCTGAGGATAGTAACTATATAACTTTAGGCATTTTTTTCCCTTGCTCCCTGCAAGGTCTCTTGTTCTTCCAAGTCTCTTCTTGCTTGATTGACTCACTATCTTTCTTTCACGTAGGAGTCATCCTGAAGCATCTGCTGATTCTTGGGCTATCTCTTCCTATTTAAGAGCAAAGTCCATCAGATCTGTCAGAAGCTCTATTTACGGGTTGTGCTCCTTGACTATTAATCTCCTTAAGTCTTTTCTATTGAGGGGCCATTTTTTTCCTAGAGGATATGGTTAATTTTTTGTCTTTAAAAAATACATTTAGCTGCTAATGATCTTGGAGGCATGGGAAAGAAAACTTGAGGTATCTGATCTAATATGAAGATGTTCATATAATCCACCCATTGTCATAATGCTGCCTCTTAAGTCTACTGTGCTTGGTGTGCCTGAGTTCAGTGTTGCAGACCCTACAGGAGAATAGAAGGACAGTCACATGTGGTTAGCACTGAGGGTGGGGTCAGGCTGCTGCTGTTAACATCAACCTGGTCAAAGCATTCCTGTCTTCAGCTCTATCTACTATACCCTACTTTGAGAGATACTCGCTTCCTCTTTCCTGAGTATATTTTTGAGGGCAGTGGTCCTGCAAAGAGAATCAACTTGCATTTGGGTTCCTCCCATTTCCAGGCACATTTCACCTTTCTCTTGTCTTCCAGGTCGGATACTATTGCACAAAAATTTTGTTGTGGCCACCTCTTACTTTCTTTGTTCTTACTATTTCATGCCATTTAAAAAATTCTCTGTACTGTGATTTTAGGCAATTATCAGGAAGGAAGGAGTATGTTCAATGTGCCATATTTAACTGGAAGTTTCTTTTTTCTATGGCTTTTCTATGAGATTCCATTCTAGATTAATCATTCATTTTTCTAAACTCTCAGAGTACTTACTATCAGTGTACATTAATTTTGCACTTATACACTCTCAAGATTTTCTTGCAGTTTTGTGCATGGGGGTCTTGCTTCTAGATCTCCTCTTTTATGATAAAATATTAAGTTGATTTAAGTTGTTTTTAGATCTTCAGGAAGTAAAGATTTTTATCTAAGTAACCAAATTTTTAAAATAATTAGATTTGGCAGTTCACCTAGGCTATCAACTTAGCTCATTCCAGGTAATGAAAACGAATTCCATGATTCTACAAATCAAATGCTTTACACTCAGAATCACATTTTCTAAGTCTTAAAGAGGAAAATCTTTATATAAAGCAGACTACCAACCTCATTTTAATATTTTGGTTAATAAATGCTTAAACTAACCTATGCTATGCCAGTGTTAGTGGGGTACAGGGAAGCCTTTGAGGGTGAGAACGTGTCTTTACCTAACTGGGGGATTGTATCAGATTTCTATTGCTACATAACAACCCACCCCCAAACCCAATGGCCTTAAACATTTAAACAACAATGTTTAGGGATCCCTGGGTGGCACAGTGGTTTGGCGCCATCCTGGAGACCCGGGATCGAGTCCCATGTCGGGCTCCCGGTGCATGGAGCCTGCTTCTCCCTCTGCCTGTGTCTCTGCCTCTCTCTCTCTCTCTCTCTCTGTGTGTGACTATCATAAATAAATAAAAATTAAAAACAACAACAACAATGTTTAAACATTCCCGCAGTTGCATATAGCTGGTGGGTGAGGTGAGCTGGGAGGTAGATGCTGAGTGCTGAGAGCACTTGAGATAATCTATGCTTTTCTTTCCAAAATCTGGGCTACCTCACAGCATGGTGGCCTTGGGGTTGCAAGACAACAAACTGCAGATTGCAAGTATTTCTCTAACCTCGGCTTGCATCACATTTGCCGATGTTCTGTTGACCAAAGTATGTCATGGGTCCAAGGCCAGAGTCAAGGTAGGAAGAGACTAGCAAGGGTATGGATACTAGAAGGTATGATTCATTGGAGGTCATTACTATACGAATCTTCTACAGGATACAGACTATATGTGTGTGTTATAAATATAATTTATGTATCACTAGTGATCACCACAAATCTCCTAGCTTATATATGTAATATAAATACAATTCCCTGGAATTGCTACACCTTTATTTTAGTATGATGGGGAAGACTGATATATGGCCTTCAAGTCCCAACCCACTGAGAGTAGTTGGGCTTAGTGCAAAAAGACACAGCCCATTTAAAATTCTGCAGTCATGCCTATCAGTCACCAGGGCAATGGGCTGTACCAGGCTGTAATCCAGCTTGGGGCATCTGATGCTTTAGTCACCTATGTTTTCTGGTCCCTGCATTATACCCCTGCTCTCATCAGCTTGTAGCAGCACTATACTGAGCCTCACCAGGCTTCAGGGCTCTGGTATATACATCTGCCTTGACGGGGAGAGGGTGTGTGTGTGTGCAAGTAGGGGGTGTTTGGAGGACTCTAGACGAGGACCCTATAAAGCATTAGGTCCAGGGCTAGAATCTTCAATTTAATGGCAGTATTCTGGAATAGGTGAGATTTAGCTATTCCTTGGCAAATTCACTACCAGGTTATAATGAAAATAAGTTTTCTGATCAAATTTTGTCAGATGGTCACTCTTTAGTAAATTGAAACAAAAGCACCTCTTCTGTACTCTGTCAGAGGTTGGTATTTTGATTATTTTGATCCCTGATCTATCTGCCCCAGTACCTACAATAGTGCATGATGCCTAAGTTGAACAAATACCTAGTCCAGCATCAGGATTCAGTTAACTATGTCAGATTGTTCTACTGGAAGTCTAGAATCTACTGAACCAGTGGCAGCACCCAAGACCATTTAGGAATAAATCATGACACCATCTTTAAATTAAATGACCAGGGCAGCCCGGGTGGCTCAGTGGCTTAGCGCTACCTTCAGTCCCGGGTGTGGTCCTGGGAACCCCGGATCGAGTCCCACGTCAGGCTCCTTGCATGGAATGGAGCCTGCTTCTCCCTCTGCCTGTGTCTATGCCTCTCTCTCTCTCTCTCTCTCTGTGTCTCTCATGAATAAATAAATAAAATTTAAAAATTAATTAATTAATTAATTAAATGACCAGTGCTGTCCAATGAAAATATGTGAGTCATAGCTAAAATATATATAAATATGTAATTTAAGGAATATATTTTATGTAATTGAGTGTATCCAAAATATTTTGTTAACATTGAAACTAGCTACCTTTCAACTGCTCAATAGCCACATTTGACCACCATTTTGGACAGCACAGTTCCATTCCAGATTCTTAAACTCTATTCATTTTAAGGGTTATACCTCTAAAATAGTTTAGCTACTGCACATGTATTGGATGTTATTACTTTCACTAATGAGAACCCAATTTGAACATCCATTATGTTGGCAAAATGTCTGATATTGATGAGAAAGGAGTAACTGAAAAGCTTGTAGTAGCTTTTCAGCTTTTTGGGAATAGATGTTTTTTGATGGAATGTTCACCTAATAGCAACTGGGATATATATATATTCCTGACTAGCACGGCTAACTACCCCTGAGTGAGACTTAAAGTAACAGTGTAGGGTTTATTCTAATAGACAGTAATTTGAACATAATTTTATATTGCCATTACTTTGGAAACAGTTCTAAAGAGCTCTGGGACAGGTCTTCAACAATTTTGTACATATACAAACACAAACATTCTTAAATTGTGTGTGTGTGCATGCACAACGCATACATACTTAAAGTCAAGCTGTCTTGGGTGTCTAAAGCTAAAGCTCTTTCCCATAACTTGAAAAAATTTTTTTAATACGCTAGCACCAGGGAGCCAGCATCAGCATGGCCTATGAAGGTGAAGCAGCGTAATGTTTTGAGATGCTCACTTGGATTTTGCTTGCTGAATATTTTTTTTTCCTCTCCTGAATTCTAATTAGGTAGCTAGACCCCTACTATTTTTTGCCTGAGGGATTGTTGCAGAACCAAAAAGCAGAAGCTGCTTGAAGTCAATGCCTCTTCCTCTCTTTTTTTCTTTTTTTTTTTTTAAAACATGCCTAGCTTCTTGAAAAGATGATGCTGGGGATCCCAGAGGTGAGGGGAGAGAGGGGAGTGCTGGGGACATGAGATATCCCAGTGGCCAGGAGATGGTAGACATTTGGCAGGTAGATGAGTGAAGAGCAAGGATAGGAACAGTGCTCTGTGGCATTGCCACAGGTAGCCTGACGGCTTAGGGAGGCTAGGGCCTGTTGTGCCCACGATTGCGAATCCGAGAAACCACCAAGGAGCTGACACTGATGCAAACACACGAGGGCTTATTTACAAGCTCGAGCTTGGGTCCAAGTGTACCCGGCACAGCGGAGCAGGGACTTGGACCCCGAGGCTAAGAGACGTAGCAGCTTTATAGGGGCCAGTGGCCAATGGGATTGTAACATACGCAGAAAGTTGCAATCATGTCGGTCCACACACAGGTGGCCGATTGAATTCCTTTTTATAGAATTCATTTGAGCTGGCCTGTCACTCTGGTCAGAATCGGTGCGCAGTTTTGGCGGGCACAAGGCGGGGTTACATTGTTATGAGCCGATTTCGGGTAAGGGTGTGCCCAGCGGCTTGACTAGGGTGGGGCAGCGCCCTAAGCAATAAGCAGGTCATGTGGGGGTCATACAGGAGGTGGCGGGTGCAGCACAAAATGGAGTTAGTCCTGCTCTGTTTGTCCAGGAGTAGGGGATTTTTGTTAAATTTCCTGGTCCCACAGGGCCCAGGTATGAGGGTTTTAGTCTTGGCAAAGATGCTTATGCTTTGGTGATAACCACTGTGGATTAGTAGGTAGAGGGACATTGGGAAAGCTTTGATGATGTCTAAAACTCCCCAAGAGCTTGGTTCAACCATATAGTGGGAAGGAGAAGGCAACCCCAATAGTTATCGAGACTGAATAACAACTAAGTAGTATTTAGAAGGATTTATTTTTTTTTATTCCCCCCCCCCCCCCCCCACCATTTAGAAGGATTTAAAGAAACTAGTGCTTCTTTTTCACATCTGAGTTTGGATGGAGTTATTCTTTTTTTTTTTTTTTTAAGATTTTATTTATTTATTCATGAGAGAGAGAGAGAGAGAGAGGCAGAAACACAGGCAGAGGGAGAAGCAGGCTCCATTCAGGATGCCTGATGTGGGACTCAATACTGGGATTCCAGGATCACGCCCTGAGAGGAAGGCAGATGCTTAACCGCTGAGCCACCCAGCATCCTGGGATGGAGTTATTCTAATACAAATGACTGTAGGCACATCAAGAAACTTAGGCCCAAAACTGGATTTTTGTGTGTGTGCTGTTATTCCCTAGTCCAGTGGATCATTAATGGATCAACATCCCAGTGCTTAATTACTAAAATGAGTTTAACATAACACTGAATCTAGAAAAAGGAAACCAATTTGTAGCCATGGTTCTGCCTTGGTTCTGCGTTGAGCAAAGACAACCATTTTCTGGACCTTGGCTCCTTCTGATGCCTCAAGATTCCATGAACTCCTCATAGGCCCCTTCCATCTGAAGAGCACTGCGCAGGAGCTACAGCATGGAGGAAATCACCATGTCTATAAGGGCATGGGCTGCTGCTGCAATTTTCTAGTTTCTTGCAGATTTTCCTAATTTTGAAACCAGACTTAAAAGGCACTTAATAGGTAGAGGAAATAGCTTAATAGACTTAAACTCACCTGTCATTTAAAGGTTCGTGTGAGACTCCATGTAAACACTTCAGCGGTAAGGCTCTGTCTTTTGTATCTGTGAGAGACTCTACATATCCTAGCCCTTTAATTCGTTTCCAATCGGGTGTTTTCTTCATGTCAGGTCGGCAACTGGATGCCCAGGTCCTGAGGATTTGACATTTGTTTCAGTTCTCTAAAAATGGCTGTTAGATTTCCTTTCTTTGTAACTTGTATTTTTTCTGACTTGGGAAAATCAGTGGCTGGAACCTGACCCAGAGATCTGTTGTAGAAAGGATCTTGACTGACTTTGTGCTATTAGCTACTAGCTAAACAGTAGAGCTAGGAGGGCAGTCAAGCCACTAGAATTTGGGGGTTCATTGATATTTTTCTATTAAGTGGTTCTCCAATGGCAGTTTTCATGATATTTTGAATGCATCTTTTTTCTTTTACTCCTCACTTTGTGATCCAAATTAGAAATATTTCCAAATAATCTTGGCATTAGACTAGATATAACCTTTGACTTTGATAAACTTCAGGGCCCTGGTAACTGTTCATCTTTGCAACTTGGTATCCTAGAATATGTTAGTTTTTAAAGATTTTGCTAATTCAGTCATGATAGCTTTCTAAGAGTATGTGGGATATTACAGTAGATACCATATGATAACAATTTTGTTTGACAGGAAATAATATGGAGTTTGCTAAGTATATTGAGCATCTTGTTAAGTGCTTGACTTGGAGCCCTTCCTTCAATGCTCATGATACCAGGGAGATCCTTTTCACTCTCCCTTGACAGACAGGCAAACAGGATAGAGAGCCTAGGTATCTTACCTGCAAACACATAGCTCAAGTGACAAAACTAGATTTAAACCAATGCCATCTAACTTAGTGTTTATTCTCCCCAATTCATTTACATTCTCTCTCTCATATATATATATCTACGCACACATGCAGAGATTACCTGTCCATAAAGAAGCTGTGTGTACACACTCCATACGTAGATGAAAATGATTCACTCCATCAGATATTTATTGACTGCCACTACTCTGTGCCAGCTACTGCTCCAGGTGCTGGGTGAGAAGCAAGGAATATGACAAGACCAGGTGTTTGCCATCAGTGGGGAGAGGTAGGACATAGGTCAATAAGATCATTCCCGAAAAGTGAGTGCTTTGAAGAAAATAAAATCGGTGCTGTGCTTTAGGATGACCTCCTGGGAGAGGGTTTAATACTATGGTTGTGGAATGCCTCTTTAAGAGGATGGCACTTGAGCTCAGACCTGAATGAAGAGAGAATCCCTCCTACCAAGATCTGGAGGAAGAACCTTCCAGCTGGAACAGAAGCCCTTGGGTGAGAGAAAGCAGGGTGTGTTCAGGGAACCGAAAGGAAGGCAGTGTAGCTAGAGCATCTTCAGCAGGAAGAAGAGTGGGTGGACGTGAGGTCACAGCCAGGTCTCGAGAGCCTGTGGCTCTTGGTTGATAAGAAGGAGGAGGAGGAGGGTCCTGTGCGTGTGCTAGCCTCTGCTGGACAGGTGATGGCCAGAGGTTGCTATGCATTTATCTCATTTATTCCCCCCAGCAACCCTGGGAAGTAGGACTGCCGTCTATATGTCATGAAGATCAGCTGTGAAATAAGAGCCCTAAGCAGCTCTGTCTTCCTTCAGCACTTCAAAGATGACTGCAGAATGCCACGGACCCTGCTGAATTCACACACGATATGTTCAAAACCCCTGGCTGCTTGTGATGGATTGTCTAGTTACTCTTTTTACATTTTTTTCCGTCTGGCTTTATTGGCGATTCTCGGAAAATCTTCATTCTTCTTTAACACTAGAACATATGCTACAGATCTTCTACTTGTCTCCTCTGCCTAGTCAGGCAACATCTATAGTCAAAATATTTTCTTTTTAGTATTAACAAAAATATTCTCTATGAATATTTGGAGTTGCTCAGATAGTACGTGAAGATGAAAAGTCTTATTTCCCATTCATTCCTTGGACTCGTATTTACTAAACATGTTACTGGTCAGGATGTTTGTCCTGAGTTGTCACTGGGACTTCTGGTGGCAGAGCCGGTCCTGGGAAGCCTGGGACTCTTGTGTGTGGTGGCTCAGGGGAGACACTTGTCTACACAGGTTCAGCTCCCCTTCACCCAGGGGTAAGGCATTTTTATCTTTTTTGTTACAGCTTAGAATTTGTACTAAGGGTTAAATTCAAAACACTTTTTAAAATGTTGTGCTCACTTTCCTGCTGTATGATTGTGAGCAAATCCTAGAACCTCTGACAAGTATCTGTTTCAATGAACCCTTCTTTTAGGATCACTAAATTAAATTAAACATAGAGTATATATGGGCCTTTGGCTCTCAGGCTTCCCTTCGGTTGTCCTTTTTTTGCCCTCCTTTTAGAGCACAACTATTAAAAAAAGTGTTTCTATCCTGTCTCCAGTTCATTACCTCCCATTCTCTCATGAACGCACTCCAGACAAGGGTCGCCTTTCCTTGAAAGTCAGTCACCCTTCTCAGGAGAGCCATGGGAAGGCTGCCCAAGCCAGAGTCAGTATCAGTCTTCTCAGTGTTAGCCCCGAGCTCTCCTGTCCCTGGGCTCTTCCTGGCTGGCCCATCCAGAAGAGCTGCCCCTTCTCTCCCCCCCAAGTTATCCTCTAACCTTCCTGCATTATTTTTTTCATGATAATTGTATGAGTTTTCTGTGGCTGCTGTAACAAATGACTGCAAACTTTGTGGCGTAAAAACAGTGGATATTTATTATTACTGTTCTGGAGCTGAAGTCTAAAGTCAGTTTCTCCAGGCTAAACTCAAGGTGTTGGCAAAATTGTGCTCCCTCCTGGGGCTGTAGGAAGATGTCTTTGTGCCTCTTCTAGCTTCTGGTGGCTGTCCTCCAGCCCTTGGTTTGTAGCCATGTTACTCTAATCTCTGCTTCCATCATCACATTGCCTTGTTTGTGTCTCAGTGTCATATCTCCCTCTTATGAGGATCCATGCAATTGCATTTAAAGCTCACTTGGAAAATCCAGGATCATCTCCTATCTAAGATCCTCATTTAATTACATCTGCAGTCTCCCCGCCCCCCCACCATATAAGATGATAATCACAGGTTCTAGAGATTAAGATATGGATAGTTTTGGGGGGACATTTTTCAGGCTATCCTAATAGTTGATAGTTGAGATTGCTCCATATTTATTTAATTAATAGTGTCGTAGGTCTCCTCTTCTAGATTGTAACATTCATGTGAGCAATGTGTTTTTTTTTTTTAATTTTTATTTATTTTATGATAGTCACACACACACACACACAGAGAGAGAGGCAGAGACACAGGCAGAGGGAGAAGCAGGCTCCATGCATCGGGAGCCCGACGTGGGATTCGATCCCAGGTCTCCAGGATCGTGCCCTGGGCCAAAGGCAGGCGCCAAACCGCTGTGCCACCCAGGGATCCCTGTGTTTTGTTTTGTATACCTTAACATGTAAAGGATGTTTTCAATTTTTTATTTTGCTAGAACTCAGGGATGGGGAAGAGAACTGCAAGTCTTTGGTTTTAGGTGGAATTTAGTGTATAAGAAGACTATTTTTTGCCACATGTGAATTTGAATTTCCAGTTTGGTTGATTTCCTGTGAATTAAAGGAATATAATGTTTATAAGCCTTTTTAATTTGCAAGACTTGTCATGCATGCTCATGCCACTGTTGACATCATACACTCACTCCTGCAAACCATATTCATCTATTGGTTTATAAGGTAGCAATGGGATAGAACCAATTGGAATTACACAGACGCCATGTAATAGATGTTTAATTTGGCACATGCATAGAAGGAAATAATAAATTAAATATTTGGGTAGAATATTTAATGCATTAAATGCCAAACATGGAAGGTTAAGTCAGTGGGTCTCTCCCCACCTATTTTGCACCTGAGAATACCTCAAGAGAATCTATATAGACCTAGTTCTCATTCCTCCTTGCAAATATTCATAATGCAAGGGCTTTCACGTGTATCTCCTCATTGGGAAGTTAGGTGATGGCCTAAGGGTTATATGCCCAAGGAAAGGGTGAGTAAGCTGGCAAACTCTCGTAAAAGTCCTAACTTTACCCTTCCCCTCCCCACATCACCTACAATTTGACTAAATCTGTGGTATGTCCACGAACTATCTCCCTTCCTATTGTGTAGAGGCCTCTAGGCAGTACAGTAGTTCTCCCCTTACACACGGGGTAACATCCAAGACCCTTAGTGAATGCCAGAAACCAGACAGTACTGAACCCTAAATATACTATTTTTTCCCCTGTACATACATACCTATGATAGTTTAATTTATAAATTAGGCACAGTAAAAGACTAACCATAATAGAACAATAATAACAATCTGTAACAAGAGTAATGTGAATGTGATCTCTGTCTCAAAATGTATTGTATTGATTCTTCTTGTGATGATGAGAAGTGATGGAATGTCTACACAATGTGATGATGTGAGGTGAACGATGTAGGTATTGTGACTTAGCGTTAGTCTACTATTGACCTTCTGATGATATGTCAGGAGGGAAATCATCTGCTTCTGGACTATTGTTGACTGAGGGTAAGAGGGGACTACTGTGTTTGCAAAAGTTGCTCCTTGAAAAAAAAAAAAAAAAAAAAAAGTTGCTCCTTGACACAAGTTTATTTGTGGTCAAGGAAACACTAACTAGAATTTCACTTCATAAGTAGGGTATTAAACATATAAAAGATAAAATTTCTGAAACATATTCTGCACTAGGCTTATATCCAAGGGTTGAGATGGGCAAAACAATGACCAGATCTACAAACCTCATGAGAGAGAAACACTGCATTGAGGATAATATTTGGGAAGACTTCCCTGCTGTGGGAAGACTCTCCAGAGCTTTACTGTGTCAGGGAGTCTGCAGGCCATTGGCCTTTGGAGAGACCCACATAAAGTGGCCCTGCAATGCCCACCCCCTGGTATTCATTCCCTTATATAATCCCTTCCTTTTCAGCATGGCAGCCCATGTGACTTGATTTTGACTAAGGGAATATATCAAAAGCAATTGGATGTATATGATCACATTTACATTATTATATAAGATTGTAGCATCCATCTTGCTGGAACCTCTCTCTTTCTGTCACTGGCTTTGAGTAAGTAAGTTGCCATGGATCCTATGGCTGTAATGACCAGAATACTTCCAACAACCATGAGCACGAGGAAGCATGTACTTCCCCAGTCGAGCCTCCACAAGAGACCTAATCTTGTCTGACATCTTTGATTATCACCTTGTGATATCCTAAGCAGAGGATGCAGCTAAGCTGTGCTCAGACTACTCCTAATTCAGGGAAATTATGAGACAATAAATATGTGATATTGTAAGCTGCTAAACTGTTGTAATTAACTATATGGCAATAGAAAACTAGTCCAGTCCCCAAAGCTACCTCTCTCGCCACCAAAGCAAGTGTGGCTTATTTTCATTTCACCATTGGTTAAGGCAACAGAAGAAGCAGATCACAGGGGTGGGGGGGAGGGGCATGGTGAGCAAGGAAGGCGCATTGGTTTTCACCCAGGCTAAAGCATTTATATCTGATCCCAGAGGCACTGGAGTTCCTTTGAAGAATTTTAAATGCATAACAAGTTGAGATTTATGGGCTCTAATTTCCTTCTCAATGAAAATGAGGGAACAAAATTGACCCGTTAAATTCTCTGCACCTAGAGCCCATTAACCTGATGTTGTGCTCTTTCCCCATCCCAGATTAAATGCCTTTGTGGTGGTCCCTTTCTTGCCCAATGCCCCAGGGATCTCCTTCACACTTGACATCCCCACACCCTCATCTCTTCCCAAACCCCATGTTATTTCTGAAACTTTCTTCTGATTTACTCTACCACTTTCAAAGTTTCTGAAGATAAGTGGAATGAATACATTATTGGCCTTTAGAAAGTAGCTTCAGAGATACTGCAAACAAAAGCCTGCAGAGCTGAGACATTCTAGATGAGTCCTTAAGGGAGTCAGCATTTGATAGGCAAATGAAGCTTAAGGGGGTGGGTAGTGTGCCTCAGGCACACAGGCCAGCTAGTTTCAGCTCTGATAACTACTTTAAAAAATTATCTATTTCCATTATTGCCAGCGATCTAGCTTTGTTCTTACTGACACATTTTCAGTAAATATGTGAGAGAAATATTTTCTTGTTACACAACTGTGCCAATTCAACACTATCAATTATCGTGTCTCTTTATTCCATTCTTGCTTGGTGCTGCCAGTTTAAAAACTTGGTGAAAAAGACCTTATTTTCCTAACCCTTATTGAATTTATTACTATTACTAATCAGCTGTTTTTAGATCCGCCACCACCTTCCTTTTCCTCTTGACTTGTGATGTTGGTTTTGGTGTTTATTCCTTCTCTCCTTCCTTCCCTCCAGTCTCTCTGGTGGATTCCTCCTTCAATCTCTTCATACACTGTGTCTGCTCATTAAGGATTTAAGTGGCCTGGTGACCTAGGCATGGAGAATAGGAAACCATGGAGAGTCCTGACTCCAGCCATCTCTTACTAGGTGATTACAGTAGCCTCCTGATTGGTTTTTCCGCATCCCCTTTTGTCCTCTGATCCATTCTTCCCACAGAAGCCACATTCAAGTACAAATCTGGTCAAGGTACTCCACTACTTAACACTCTCCCACAGTCTTCCCGCCCCAGGGTGGAGGCCCCACTCAGCTTTGTCCCCTCCGGTCTTGGGGCTCATGGGTCTCCTGTCCCCCTCCACTCCAGTCCTGTGCAACTGGGATGTGCACAGACTGTGGATGTGAACAGACTGCATGAACACTGTCGTCCCTGTAATTTCCTGTGTGCTGCTCCCTCTTCCTCACACCCCTCTGTGCCCCATTCTCATCTGTCTGCAGCCCCTTCACAGGTAAAGTCCCTGACCCCAACACTGGATTTTGTGCTCTGACTTTTCTGGCTTCTGCATTTTAGTCCTTATGTGATAATGGCCTGTTTCATGTCTTTCTTGCTCTCCACCACCAGCCTGAGGCAGTGTCCTAATGCTTAGCGTAGCTCCATAGGTCTAGATTGTTGAGCAAATGCAATCTGGGGTGGTTTCATGGCTTAGAATTTTGGCTCAGGAATCAGATGGCCTAGGTTCAGTTTCTAACCTCATTCAAACAGGGGGGGAAAGGTAGAGGAAGTGTGTCTCTAGCCTCTAAGTTTTGTGTTTTACAACAGCTCAAGACTAACTGCTCTGCCTCTCCCTGGTCTTACCATAAGGTTCTTGCTTGGGTGGATGAATTCCCCGGGCGCACTCACTGTCTGAGTTGCTTCTGGGTCAGAAAGGGCCCAGTGGGGCCCTCTAGTGGTGATTTCCTCCAATTCCCCCAAGACCTATCCTTGCTCAAAGCCCTCCCAGGTGTTGCTACCAGGTCCCTCACGTAGCCTTGAATAGAACAAGCAAAAGAGGAGCCAAGCTGGGAGTGCCAAACCTGTCATCGTGGCTCCCTTTCCTTCTTTCTTTCTTTCTTTTTTTTTTTTTTAAAGATTTTATTTATTCATGAGAGAGACAGAGGCAGAGACACAGGCAGAGGGAGAAGCAGGCTCCATGCAGGGAGCCCGACGTGGGACTCGATGTGGGACTCACTGTGGGACTCGATCCCATCCCCGGACTCCAGGATCACTCCCTAGACCAAAGGCAGATGCTCAACCGCTGAGCCACCCAGGGATCCCCCAGCAGCTCCCTTTCTATGGAGGCCTTGAGGTAGTTCATACAACTGGCATCTCTAGAAAACCCAGATCAACTGCCAAGGAGGAATTGAAGGTAAAAACTAAGAATCTTTCTCAGTGGTTGTTTTGAGATGAAAGTCTCCTGATGCAGCCCAGGAGGTTTGGGATGTTGCAAAGGAACCAACTCGGCTTCTCCTCTCCTCTCCCTCTCCTCTCCCTCTCCTCTCCCCTTAGCTCCGTATCTGCACAAATATCTGGCCAACAGGGGGTGGGGAGCAGAAGATCAGGTCAGGTTTACTCTTGGTGTATGAAGGACCTGGGCACAGTGAGTGACAAGGGAAAGCATCTCAATGTGAAGTTCTAATTCCCCTTTCCATGTTGATTATGCTAATTCTTCTGGAACCAGGGCAGTTGTGCAGACTTGCACCCCAGCTGAGGCATGAGGGCAGAGAGCACTTGGCTGTGCTTACTTCTCAGCTCTGGTTGCTCTCTCCTCCCCATGGCTGCTCTGTGACTTGACTATCTGTGCTCACGACCTTCTGTCTTGAAGCCACCTGAGTTCTCGTTTTTATGACTGAAGCCTGGTTCTTCCTTTTTCCCAGTCTTCATTTCATTTTGATTGTAACAACAGAGAAATAGCTTGTAAACGCTCTCCAGAAAAGGATATAGGTGTTAAAGAAAAAAAATTACAGAAAGACCAAATGAGACTGGGACCAAAAATGAGAATAAAGCATTCATTGCTCAGGTTCTGGAGGTGAAAGGACTAGACTTCAGTGCTGACTTTCTGCATTTCTATCTGTAAGAACGTTGAAAGTTCTCTTGCCTTCTTTGCCCCATCTATAAAATGGAGATAGTAAAGGTACTAATCAGGGCTCTTTGCTGCGAGCAATGGAAATCAGTTGTAACAAAGAGGGCAGGGATAATGGAAAGATATCCCCTTTTGGAGTAGCTATTTCACAGGTTCAGTGCAGGGTGGATTTAATTAATGGGTAAAATCAGTTAGCATAATATGTGGCATATAGAAAGTTTTAGGAGTGTTGGCTGTTCCAGTATCATTATCGTTATAGTATTCTTACTTTGAGCTCTGTCCTAAGTTTCTTGCCTATAGCTTTGTCTTTTTTTTTTTTTTTAATTTTTTTTATTTATTTATGATAGTCACAGAGAGAGAGAGAGGCAGAGACAAAGGCAGAGGGAGAAGCAGGCTCCATGCACCGGGAGCCCGATGTGGGATTCGATCCCGGGTCTCCAGGATCGCGCCCTGGGCCAAAGGCAGGCGCCAAACCGCTGCGCCACCCAGGGATCCCCCCTATAGCTTTGTCTTGATAAAAAGCCAGTGCTGGCCTTTTATAGTAAACATTCTTTTGCTTTTGGGGAATTTGTCTCTAGAACACTTGGTCAGCTATCTATTTCTGGTTCAGTCAGCTATTGCCCAAAGGGGTAGGGTCATAGGGCACAAACTTGACATCTAGCCTCTTACTTCATTTGGCTATAGACAGGAGCAACTCTCTGAGAAGGGCAAAGAGAACTAAATCTAATTTACCTAAGTACTTGCTCTCTAGGGCCATTTCTAATACTATTTAGAGGCGCTTAAAGAATCCTAGCTCCGTAATCAACGTCACCACTCACCTCTTCTTTTACCTTTATTAGCTGGGTTCTTGCCTGAGTCAACTCAACATTGAGCATCTGCTGTGAATTAGCTGCTGGCTATACAAGAATAGTGCCTGCCTTTGATGTGCTTGCGGTTTCATGGAGGAGATGAGTGATAGATGAATTAATTATAAAACCATGTTGTGTATATTACAGTAGAAACCCATAGACTAAGTACAGAAGGACAGAAGAGAATGGAATTAACTAGCCAAGGAGAGCAGGAGAGGAAACAGTTGGAGAGGATCTCATGGAAGAGATGACATTTGACCCGGTGTTTAAGAATGCATAGAAGTTTGCCAGCGTGACAAAGGGAACACAGTATGAGCAAGAGCACAGGACCTTCACGTTCAATCCTCTGTGGTTTATGTTTTGTTGTTTTGAAGTTTATGAACTAGGAGAGGCAACATGGTCAGATGGGAGCTCAGAGAGCTAATTCTGACGGCGCTGTGGAGAGAGCATGGTTTGGAAGGGGATTATCAGATAGAGAGACCAATTAGGAAGCTGGAACCTTAGTTGTGGGAGATGACAAGGGCCTGACCTGAGGCAGTAGAGGAGAGAATGGGTCTGGGACCCATTTAGCATGAATGGTAAGGGACAGAACAGAGTTGGGACTATTCTGAGGAGCTCCATTTGCTTATTGGGATGAAGGGTGGTGCTACTCTCTGACAAAGGTTTCAAAGAAGTTTTTCTTGAGAGAATGAGGTGTTCCATTTGCTGAGTCGAGGTGCCTGTGGGGCATTCAGGTGAGAAGTTTATTCATGCTTATAAGGATGCTGGACGTCAGGAGAGAAGTTTGAGGCTGCTTTGAAGGTGCCCATGCCTGGAACCAGCTCTATGTAGAAGAGAACAGTTTCAGGTGGACTCTAGACTTGTCCCATGGATCTGAGGCTCCCATTCTCTTTCTGCTTGGGAGCCCTGCCCTGTTCTTGGTTGCCTGCCCCATGCATAGTGTTCTGTCCTTCTGTCCCGTACATCTCCGTGTAGCTGCTGCCTTGCTACCCTATTCACTTTCTCAGTGATGGCCACCTGCTGCTTCCTTGAATGATTTTTGCATTGTTGCCTACCCACCCTTCAGAAAGGCCAGAAGACAGAACCAGGCCTTCCTGTTGCTGGTGGTCATTCTGGACGGTATTGCCTTCTGACTATGAAGACCATCTTGGAAGTCATGGTCTGTCTGTGCAAAGAATCCCCTCTCATCCCCTGTGGGGAGATTTCATCACCTACAAACCCGTCTTCATGGCTGACATTTGCCTTGTCCTGTCCTGAGACAAATAGAAAGCAATTTGATTTTAAATAAACAAGTAGGTAAACATGTCCAGAGCTCTCAGTAGTCAGGCAGGGAAGATGGGAAGATGACTGTTAGATTCACAACTTCCTCAGCTTTCAGAAGACGATGAGACATCTCAATAAATCAAACATGTAGGTGTTGCCCCCAAGTGGCACAAAGGAGATTATGTTCCAACCATCATTCTTTATTTATGGTACCTTAAAGGCTTGATGGAAATGGTGTTTTAAAAAAATGACATCAGCCAAGTACTGGATTTGTAAATCAGGTAGCTCATATCTATAGTTATTTTGGATTTGGCAGAGTGAATATCCAGGTACCCCTACCCTAGCACATAAATATGTGTCCCCCTGCCGTCCCCCCCCCTCCTCCCCTTTAGGTTTTTAACTTAGACCTGAGTCTGGAGGGGTTAGGCCAACTTCTTTCTTATCCATCATGGACACATCTGGACCACCTTTACCTTTTATCCTGACATGACTATGCTAGTCTGAGTAGTCTCTTGAGACCTCTCTTTTCATTGCTTTCTTGGATGTTAACTCACTTCTGGATGATGGAGCACTAGACTAAGAGATAGGAAGGTTTAAATTTTAGTCCTAATTTAGCCATAACTAAGTTGGGTGACGTTGGGCAAGTCCTTTGATGTCCCTGGGTCCTGGTTTCCTCATCCATTCAGTAAGGAAAGTAATTGAAACACCTGGGCAAGAATATTTCACCTCTCAATTAGCTATGTCACCTGTCCATTTCAGCCCATCCTGCCATTTCTCAGGGAAACCTACAGCTTGCCCACAGCTCCTGCTGCCCAGCCGGCTGTGTGTCATACTATCAAGGAAGTCCCTCCCTCTTGCTCTACTGCCCTCCTCAATGGTCCAGGGATAGTTTTTGACCCCAGAGCAATCACTTCATAAGCCAGCTTTGTGGTCAGACTTCTAGAAGATGAAATGGATTAATGTCTTTTTTGGAGGGCTGGGGGGTAGGGTAGGAGGTGTAGCAGAGGAGCCCTAAAGGAGCTTTTCAGGTTACAGAAAGGATAGAGGAGATTCTAGACTCTATGAAGCTCAGCTGGATTTCTTTTCTATCCTTAGCTGTTCTTGAGGATTTCATGCTCCATCCGTCCAATTATCTTGCTTTACCAGGTCACAGAATCTTGAGGAGGCTACAGTAGGGGAAAGATGAAGCTTCTCTGCAGAGTTTCTAATGTTTGGTCAGAGAAAACAGACAAGTAACCCACCTTCAGCTTCTCCCCATTTCAGGACCATCTTCCTCTAATAGATTTGAGGAAGAGAGTCTTGGTCTCATATCTGCTTCTGAGTTGCCTGCCCTCCAGCCATCTTCTCTGTGGTATGCTCAGAGAAATCTGAGTTCAAATCCCCAAATTATCACTTACTAGCTGTATGCTGTGAATCTAATTACTTGCCTTGTCTAGATCTCAGTTACCATGTCTGGAAGATGAGGATAATAATCCTATCTACCTCATCGGGTTGTTGGGAAAATGACAAAGTGCTATACTTTGCTCTACTCTTTAGCTCCTGGCTCTTAAACGTGAATACATACCTGAGGGGAAGAGGGTTCCTCCTATCCTCTCAGCTGCTTCAGTGTGTGTTTTGGGTTTGTTATCAATCAAATGATTTGGAATGGGAACCAAGGAAGTGTGGGAAAGAGAGCCTGCTTAAATTCTCCCAGCGCATCTATGACAGGAACAGATACAGAATGTTCTATTTGGTTCTTGGTCTAGTTTCTTATTCTTCAAGTTGTATCGCCTTTGTGTGTATGTGTGTGTGTGTGTGTGTGTGTGTGTGTTTGCATCAGTACATGAGCATGTTTAGGTATGTGTGTATGTATTGATTTCAACTTTCATAAAATTGCTACCAGCTGATAATTTTGCTTGGGCTCAGTGGAAGAGAAACATCCCGAAAATCAGGTGGGGAGCTTCCCAGGGAGGAAGACAGGTTCAGGTCTGATAAATTCCTAGCACTGATGGCTTTTCGTCTTTCTGTCTTGAGGGGGAAAAATGCAAATAAATAATAGATAAATAAAATCCACATTAACTTGAGAATTACCTCACAGTGTTGCTTGAGAGGAAAAAACACAGAGTTGTGCGAGCAGATCTATTTCAAGATGATTTAACAGGTGAGAGGGAGTTAGCGCCGATTGTTTGATGTCTCAGCCTATTAGGTACTGTACAATGCGACAGATCCATTCTAATTTATACAGTTGTTCAGCAAAACTTTTGTGGGTTTTTAAATTGACTGTAATGTTTAGCAATTGGAATATAAATTTATTCAAGCCTCTTATTTGGTCGCCTCAATGGTGCATTACAAAGTATTTTATAGTGTCTGATCTGTTTAAGTTTTACAACCGGCTGCTGTTGTTCTGCACTTTTTACAGCTGATGTTGAGAGTGAGACCGGCTGCCCCTGCCTCCTGGTGGCCCCCAAGGCTGCTCCCCAGGGCTGGCAAGGGGGTTCTCCACGTGAGCGGAGGATGGCAGCAGACCTCTTTCTTTCGTTCTCTCCTTTCCTGGGAGTCCTACCAACCAACCGTCGGTGGTCTGAGAGGACAGATACTAGTTTGACCTAGTCCCGGTCGGGAGCCTGCCTGCCTTGCCCAAGCTCTGATGAGCGACACTAAAGCCTCCAGCTTCTTCCTCCCATGCTTTCTTCCTTTATTACCAACCTTCTCGGCGTAGTACAATAGTATAGCCAGTCTTCACTTTCACATGAGCTGTTTTTCCTTTGTGACGTGGCTTCTACAGAAACCACTTTCTCAAAGATCCACAGTGATCTCTCATTGTCAAATACAGGTAGGTGCCTATGCTTTCTGGGTGTCTGCAGGACTTGACACTGAACATATTTCTTTCCGTGATCAACTTGACATAACTTTTATGTCTTCTGTTTTCACTCCTCCTTTTCTAGACCCTCGTCATATCATGCGTGTCTGGGGAATAGCTGGCTGTCCCCATCCTGCACGGTGTGAACACAGATTATATCGTTGAAGCTGTCCCTGTACATTGCATCTCCACTTTTTTCCCCCAATCCCCCCGGGTGTACATTTTTTATGCTGTTTATCAGGGTTTATATTAATGGGCACAGCTAGGCTACCTTTCATCCATTAGTGAAAACTTCTGGAAGCTGTGATTGATACAGCTCTGGGAGTCCCACGGTGCCTGGCACACAATAGATGCTCGCAGGGTTAACCCACTTTCAAATGTGTGTTTTGAGGTGGGAGGAAGGGGGATTTTTGGAAACTGAGGGAGAAGGAAAGAGGAGAGTGAGAGGAGGCCAGAGTGTGAAGGAAGGGCCAGATGAGGAAGGGAAGTTGAGAATCCTTTGAGGATTTTGGACTTGTCCCAAAGAACTTAGAATCAGCATAGGATTTCAAATGTAGGAAATGACATGGTCAACTTGGCATTTAAAATTGTTTTTCTGGCTGAAGTGTGAAGAGTAGAATCCAGAAGAGTTGGCAAAAGATGATGGTAGCTTAGATTGATGAGGGCAGTGGAGAAAAAAGGAAAAAGATTTGAAAAAAAATGTGGTAGGCAGAATGGACAGGAATCATGATTGGATGTGAGGGGTAAAAGAGAGAAAAGTATTAAGAGTGCTTGCCAAGTTTCTGACTTAAGTACCTGGCTGCATGGGGGTACAGATTTTGTAAGAGGTTCAGCTGTGTGGGTGGCAGGGGCTGGGGGAGACAGGCAAGGGGAGAAGTGATTCAGTATTGGATGCAGTGAGCTTGACACGCACGAGACTTTCAGGTGGAGTTAGGTGTGGGCCTAAAACTGAGACGTGACGGATATGGAGATGGCCACTGGATCTTTGGGAAGAGACAAGAGCACCTAATAAGAGAGGAGAGTGACAAGACAGCCTGAGATACAGCATGGAAGTTTCCAGCATCTAGAGGCCCACGGAGAAAGCAGAGTCATCCTGGAACACTGAGGAATAGTTTGGTGTTGCTGAGGCTGAAGGACCGCAGTGTTTCCAGAAGGTGAAGGGAATGGAAGGGCACTCACGGGAGTGGTGCCTCTGGTCGGCAGCATTGGTGAGAGAAGACCAGGTGGAATCGTGTTGGAATGGGCTGAGAAGTACATGGGCAGTGAGGAAACAGGGATTTGGGTTGTAGAAAGCCCCCCTGAGAAGTTCTGCAAAGGGGAGAGACCTAGAGGAGCCAGAGGGACCCGTGGGGTATGGGGGACGCTGGTTTTGTTTACTGACATTTATTTTTAAGGCAGAAGAGTCTAGAACGTGTTTCAATGTGGGAATGGAAGGGTCCAGGGAACGGGGAGAGGAGGAAGAGGCACAAGTCAGGTGTGATGAATGACTAAAGGCCTCGGTTCCTGAGAAGGGGGATGTGGCCTCCCACTGCACAGGGACAGGATGGCCTCGCCTCTGAGGAGAGAAGCCTCTGCATTTACAACAGGAAAGAAAGGGGGTGGGGGGGGGGGTGTACAGCGCAGGGCCTTGGCGACAGTGGGAAGGCAAGATGTCCCTCAGAAAGTTTTACTTTCTCTGTGGCATGATGTACAGCCAACTCTGTCATTATGAACAGTCACCACAACGTAGCAGCTGCCATAACGACTGTTAGCCGTGCTAAGTATTTATAGTCAGTGACTCTTTTAATCCTGACGATGAACCTATTGGGCAGGTTCTAGTTCACAGATGAGGGATCTGGGCTTCCTGGAGGCTACGTGACTTGACCAGAGTCATGGTTGGTAAGTCATAGAGCCAGGACTTGAGCCCTGGGCTGACTCTGAAACCCGTGCTATGGCTATGACTGTGGCTATTATTATTTCATTGACATGAGGGGCCGACCTTTATTTTTTTAACTTTTTAATTTTTTAACTGTCCTCCGTACTGTGTGCCGGTGGGAGAGCGTGCAGTATACCAAGCCAGGCTCTACCCCTCAGGCCCTAGGGCTAAGTGAACTGCCTACCACTGGGAATGAGTGGCGCTGATCAGAGGGAAGCCTCTTCCCATACACTCCGAGATGGCGTGACCAGGTGCCGTGTTAGAGCGTAAAAACCCCTTATCTGCCCCCTGCTGAACCAGAGGACAGCCAGTGTTTCTCAGCCCTGGAACAACTAATGAAATCCCGGGGCATTAGGTTTCTTTCCCACTAAGGGCTGTTGGGATTTTTGTTGTGATTGTTCAATGCACACTCTGCCCTCTTGTGGCCAAGCCGTCCCAGGCCTGAGGGGTATCCAGCCAGAGCCCTGCAGGGCGGCCTTGACCTCACGGCCTCCCTGTCCGCCTCCCTGTCCAAAGCATTCTGTTGCATGAATCTCTATGGTCTTTTCATTTGGTGGTTGCGCTCTCCATCTCCTACGATAGCGTCCTGACCAGTCGAAACACTCAAACTCCAGTGCCATTTTGTGACCACAGAGCCTTGAGTGAAATTGTTCCCACCGAGGGCTTGTGTCCGTGGACGTGAGCATGGGCTCTGGAGGCACAGAGACCTGGGCTCTGGGCCCAGTGCAGGAACCCGCCTGCTAAACTGTTAGTTTCTTCCCCTGTGACGTGGAGAGGATGGTCACCTGCCTCAGGATAAAATGGGCAGATGTATGTAAATAGTCTGGCAGCATGTGGTTGTCCAGTAAACACTGGTTCTCCTCTTTCTTTGGCATAACTCCCTGATTTCTGGGAGGATCTTCTAAGGCTAAGTGAGAGCTGTCTCTATGACAACAGTACAGCACTATCGTAATGGTATGTTTTTTTGTCCAGATCCCCACTGGACAATAAGCTTTTGTGAGGATAGAGATCTTGTTTGTATCCCCACTGCCCGACACATAAGCCATTCAATAAATCTTTGTTGAATGAATAAAAACCAAATGTGTGGGTCCTGATGCCAAGCATCTTAGGTCACTTCTTGGGCACACTAAATTGTAAGAACTTCTACTATAGAAGTTCTACTTAATGGGAGTTAAGCCATGGATAGAATTTAATTTGGGCCTTATCTTTGCTCTTGATAATTTGCTTCATATCTGGCGACTTTGTACCTATGCTGGAGAACAGAGCTTGTGGCCTGCTTTGTGCAAAGGGCTAGTACGTGTGTTTACGGAATGGGATCTGATTTACGCATGAGCCTTTTCCAGGGGGCTTGGACTTGGTTTATAGATGAAGGGGTTATTACAGAAGAGATAGTGACTCCTTTGCTGACCGTATGCTTGAAATCTTTACTAATCAACAGTGTTTGTTTATATTCAAAGCGTTTATTTAAAGGTAACTGACTTACTTTGCTATTACGATTGGCCCCTGTTGTCTTCTTGCACCTTCCACAGGCCAATGTCTTTATGGCTTCCAAATGTGCTCTTGGAGTTGCTCCGGCTCACTCTCGTCCCAGGAAGGCCACTCCTGTAATATTGCCATACGTTTCGACCTTCATGGCATATCAGTTATACAAACACAGAAAAAATTTCCAGGCTTTCCTCTCAGCTTGGGTTGCCAGCATTCTTCTCCAGAACTTATTCCCAATGAAAACCACTTACAAGACCCCAGTCATGAGCAGATGCCTCATTCAGAGCAACCTTTTCATAGCTCCTGCCACAAGTGACTGTTTTAATGTTTAAGTATCAGAAAATCTTAATTTGGGGAGGGAGATCCTCTTCTCTCCCATAAATGAAAACAAAATCAAAGAAACCTGTCTGGTCACAACATCTAAGTGAGGTGAGGGGGTAACGTTGAGCAGCCTGATGCTGGCGGTGGCCTGCTTCCCAATCCAGAGAGTGTCAAAATAGCAGCAATACTTACTGAGCATCTATTACATGCCACGCATTGTGCTAATCCTGTCACAGAGCATACATCTAGTAGCATTCTCAGAATAGCAGCCGTGACGTGGGTATACTGTTTCCATTTTACAAGAGACAACCTGAAGCTTATAGCAGCCGAGTGACTTGGAAAGGATCTCTCTGTCCTTTCGCAACAGAACAGGATTCACACTCAGGCCCATCTGACCCACATTCCTCAAAACTGGGTGATGCCCAAGGACAACTACTTTATGATGTTGATGCTGTGCCAGCAGTGGCACTCTGGAACCCACTGGAACTGCTCCTTCAACAATGTGGTCTTTGTAATGCAATCAATACCTCCTTTCAGTTGTATGTGTTAGGTCGAGATTTCTCCCCACCCAAAGTCAGAGTCAGTCTTGGTCTGAAGATTTAGTTTTATATTATAGAAGCTCCGTCGCTTTGTCTGTTGTCTCTCGGTGGTCCTGATGCGTTTCTTCCTTCCCCTTCCTTTCTTCTTCTACTTCTTTCTCTATAAAGAGTATTCTCTTTCAATCTTGCGGGCTGATTTGGCACCATTTATTCATTAGTGCAAAGGGCTTCTCCTTTTAGAAAATCAATATATCACGGACTAAGGAGAGTGTTGGAGGCAGGCCCAGGGGGGATGGCAGACAGCCTGGGGGATGGGTTGAAGTGATGGCTGAACACCATCCAGCCAGGCAGGAGGGATGCAGAAAAAGCGCCGGAAGAACCAGGAGGAGGGGCGGGGGAGGGGCAGTGGAGGCAGGTGCATGGAAAAGTGCCAGGAACCAGCACAGGAACAAAATTTGTGTGTGTGAAAAACGCCGTGGCTCACGTTAACCACAAACCTCTTTCCTGTTGAAAAGATAAGGTCGAGAAGTTAAGTCCTTCATGGCTAGAGTGTGGGGTAAGGTCAAGAAGCTTGCTGCTTCTGGCTGCGGGTGGCTTGGTAAAGCCAGGAGGGGAGGAGAGGAGCAGTTGGGTTTTCTCTGAAACAAGAGGAGGCATCAATTTTGATGGTTGGCGCTGCATTTGCAATCTTTTGGAGGCTCAGCCTCCTCTGTGATTTCTCCTCAGGCAAAAAGTTATTCTGCTTGGGGTGCTTTCAGTGGAAAATCCCCCCTGTGTGAGGTGACCTTCTTTACAGTAATTTCATGTAATCCATGGGGATTTTGAGTTGATTGTGATATTTCTATATTGTACCTGCTTTTTTTCCCTGAGAGAGCGAGAGAGCCATAGGAGGAATACGTTGCCAGGGTAGAGGGGTAAAAACTCCCTGTCACCTCCTGTTCCCAAACTTCAGAGCAGTAATGACAAAATCTGGGTGTACCACTGATGGGGGAGAGAGACTTGTTTCTGGAAGACTTCTCTCCAGCAAGAGCAGAAATTCCCGTGTAATGAAAATAGCATAAGTAACTAAACCATGCAAAAGGATACAAAGAGAGATCCTCGGGTAGGCAGCCATTCCAAGATGACCCCCAGTAACCATGCTCGTGTATAATCCCCTCTTCTTGAGTGTGGGCAGAACCGGTAACTTGCTGATAACCAACAGAATATGGCAAAGGTGAGGGGATTTGACAGGCAAATTAAAGTCCCTGATCAGTTGACTTGAATTAAAAAAGAGCCATCTTGGGGCACCTGGGTGGCTCAGTCAGTTAAGCACCTGCCTTTGGGTCCTGGGATGGAGCTCCAGATTGGATCTGGATCCTTGCTCAGCTGGGGGCCTGCTTCTCTCTCTCTCTCTCTGCCTGCCATTCCCTCTGCTGTGCTCTCTTTCTCTCCCTCTGTGTCAAAAAAATAAATAAAATCGTAAAAAAAAAAAGTCCTAAGTGGGCCCAACCCAGTAAGGTGAGTCTTCAACAGAGGGTCTAGGGCTCAGAGAGATTCTTCTGCTGGCCTTGAAAAGGCAAATGTCCATGTTCCGGAGAGGGTCATGTGGCAGAAATCTGTGAGTGGTCTCTAGGAGCCAAGACCCTCAGTCCTACGACTGCAAGAAACTGAATTCTGGCAAAACCCCATGAGATTGGTGAAGGACCTCACACCCCAGACAAGATCACAGCCCTGGCTGACACCTTGAGTTCAGCCTGGTGAGCCCCTGGAGAGAGGACCCATACTTGTTCTCTGGATACATGGAAACCGTGAGAGGACACATCTGTCAATTGACACTGCTAAGGTAGTGGCAATTTGCCAGCCGGCCCTGGAAAAATGAATACAGAACCTGTGTCTTTCAAAGGAAATCTCAACTGTCTTCAGCAGGAAACCTACTTCAAGACTTTGTGTTACTGACCTAAATTGGAACCCTGTTTTTTCTCTCCTTCGATCACTACCTGCCACAACTTTCTGGAAGCCATGTCTTAGGAAGCTCTGTCATGAAGGGCTTCCTGTGAGCTGGCTTCTGGGGGCTGCAGGAAGGTAAAGAAAATGAAGAGATGCTTTTCTTTTGGTCTCATTTTGTAAGATTATGGTATGCAAGTTCCCGTGTACATTGGGCAAAACCCCTTTGTAGGGTTTTGAGCTGTCTCAGCAGTGGTTTGGTGGGGACACGCAGGGAGAATTCACAGAAGACACTGCTGGGGTTGCTGGCTCCTTCCAGTGATATGCGAATGACTGCTCAGGTTTGCCATCCTTTCCTCCCTGTCTTTCTGGACAGCAGCTGGGAGTTAAAAAGCCTCTCGTATTTTGCTGCCTTTTAGCCCATTTTTGTTGTGAGCATCTTCAAGTGCTTGGAAAATGTGATTTTGTAGTTGCCGCTATAGGACTGAGACTCACGAAGACTGTCGGGAGTGCTGCATATTCCATGGTGTTGGGCTGGGCTGCACGGTAGGTGTTGACAGGGGCGGCCTTTATATTAAAGACAGGAGCCTGGCTTTCCTCATCTCAGGGTTATCGGGCTCAGCACTGTGCACTGTGTGCTATTGGTTCAATGAATAAAACTTCTTTTATGAGAAAAAGAAAATGAAGGGATCCCCCAACACCCCACCTCCCGCCCCAGCCTCCACCCAGTAGGGATTCAAACTCTTTGCTCAAGGTCACATAGCTTGTTGGTGGCGGAGGTGGTTCTGGAACCACCAGCCTTCTGGATTTCTGTGCCTTTCCACTCCTCCCCCGGTTCCTGAACAGGCCTCACATGCCAAGGAGGCAGAGGCAGTAAGAGGCCCGTGTCTTCTGCTCAAGGACTCCAGCAGGTCACAGCATCCAAATCCCACCTCCGTCCCGGTCTCCGTGGCCGTGCAGGCCCCACCAGGCAGCTCTCGGCCTGTTCCTGTGTTGTGCATACTTTTCCTGATGGCCTCCCTGCCCAATTCCCTCCAGTGCAGTTTTCAGCTTCACACTTCATGAATTTTATTCGCAATCGATAAATAAACCTATTATCATCAGGGTTTTGTATTCTCATCATATATCGTCATCTGTCATAAACCATTTCATGCAGGAGTCCGGTTCATTCAGCATATCCCACTCATCTTTATTTCTGAGCCAGTGACGGAGAGATAGAAACTAAAAGTGCAAGTCCAAGAATTCAGCTTTTGCTCCATAAGAGAATGTCTAAAGATAAAAATCATATTTAGACGTTATTATATTTGAGATTAGTGCTGGGGGAGAAAAAAGTCATTACCCTGTCAGGCTCTCTGTACTTATTAGAAGCGACAAAGTATTTTGTTTTTCCATTCAAATGTGACAGATCTGATGGAAAAGTGGCTTTTCATTAAGGTGTGTTTTTGAAATGTTTGTGGCTTCTGGCCATATCTGCCACTTTCGTTGTGGGGGTGCATTTGATCTGAATACAGCTTTGGGTTGGCAAATTAGCTGGAGTCACAGTTGCATATTGACGTACTTTGAGGGAAAAGCTAAAAAAAAAAAATACTGTATGTCTGATTAAGAGCCCCAGGTCCTGGGTTACCATCACATCGCTACCATCTGCGAGGGTAGCAAATATTTTTTGTTAGATTCCTGAGCTGGAGACGCACACACTCCATGACTGGGGTGGCTGGTAGTCAGGAACTTTAAGTGAAGGCTTAGCAAGTAGGGCTGTAAGTCATGGTTGATAGTCCTTAGATAAACCGCGGGCAAGTGGTACTGAAGGCTACACTGCTTCCCACCCCTTGACACATCAAAGTACTAGTAGACAATGGTAATATTGACAGTCTCCTGGGGAGAACTGACATTTTGGGCTGGTGGCCATCAGCCCCAAGGATGAATGTCAGGCATCCCGTGACCCATTCCTTGTCTACCGGTTGGGAAGCCATGCTCTGAGAAGGAAAGACCAAGGATGCCTCCAGCTCCTTTAAGTCTCTTGTGTTCTGAGATTTTCCTGGGTCCCATTAATTGATCCAGAAGAAGGGTCTTTTGAATGGCATGCTCTGCTGCCCAGAGATACCTCACAGAGCTATTGTGATATATGTGGGTATATTTTTTAGGGCTTGAGAAAGTACTCTCTTTGGCAAAATCCAAGTCAAAACAGGGCTGAGGCACCCAGCTGGCTCAGTCGGTATAGCATGTGACTCTTAATCTCGGGGTCATATGTTCAAGCCCCACTTTTGGCAAAGAGATGACTTAAATAAATGAATAGATCAAAACAGAGGTGAAGGTAGTACCCCTCCTATCTACTTAACATTTGTGGATCTCATCATCTTAGTAGCCTGATGCTTATATCAGCAGCCTAACACGTCAAATGTATCAGGGTTCTACAAACAGGTCGTGCCTGAAGCAGAAAATCAGGATTGAGAGAGGTATTGAACATCTTCTTACTTTGACATATACTGTATTACCGTTTGTTGAGAACTTACTATGTACCAGGCACTTGGGAACTGCTTTCCATGTCTTATGCTGCTCGATGCTCACAATAACCCGGCAAACTAATATCTTTCCTTTCCCTAGTTTACTGAGGAGGAAACTGAAGCTTTGGGAAGTAACTAAGGTATAAAGGGGGACAGCTGAGATTAAAACTCAAGTCAGACTCCAAAGCATGTGAGCAGAATGTCTCTTCTATGCAGCTCTCAGAACAACTGAGTAGCGGATGTTGGAGCTGGTCCCAGGGAGAGTTTTATTCCCAATGTGTGAACGTGATTTTCTTTGTTGGATAATAAACTTGAAGACTAGTACTCTTCTATCTTTTCCCCACTTTTCCTGCCTTTCTCTGCCTTGGGCAAATTACTTAACCTCTGTATCTTAACACTTGATTTATAAAATAGGGACAATGATGTCGCATTTGTCAGAAGGCAGGAGGCTTTTATCCTGTGAGATACACAACGATTTCAGGAAAGGAGTTTTAACGTTTTACTATTGGATTGTGAGCCTAAAATATGATAAAGGAGAGTTAGTATTTTCTTAGCCATCATTCATGGCCAAGAGGCCATTGCATTTATTGAATTTTTTTCAGTCGAATAAACAACATCTCTAGTCATTAAAGAACGTAATATGTGACTACTAGAGACTGTCAGGGCCACTGAGATTACCCCGAGAGGAATGTCATCATGGGAGAAAATCTCTTCTCAGCAGCTGGTGAGAAAACTCCTCTGTGGGACCTGGCCTTATGGAAAAGAGCTCCGAAAAGGCCACTGCTGGAGGAAGCAAGGCGTAGGCCTCCTTTTCTCCAGCAAGGAGAACGGGGACAAGAACGAATGTGAAGCTCTGGAGTTCCTTTCTCCCATCTGAGTCTGAGGCATTTATAAGTGGTTGACCTTGGATAATTTGATTTCTTTATACTTCATTTCCTCGTCCATGAAGTTGGAACAACAAGATTATGGACCTTTGAGCTTTCTTCTGAAGCTTAAATATGGTAGTACACATGAAGCTCTTACCCTGCGCATAGCTTAAAACAGAAGGGGGAGATAACTCTCTCTCTCTCTCTCTCTCTTTTTAAAGATCTTATGTATTTATTTGAGAGAGAGCGAGCGAGTGCATACAAGCATAAGCAGGGGGAAGGGCAGAGGGAGAAGCAGGCTCTGTGCTGAGCAGGAAGCCTGCTGTGGGATCATGACCTGAGCCGAAGGCAGATGCTTAACTGACTGAACCATCCAGGTGCTCCAGAGGTGGGAGATATTCTAACCCTGACGGTTTGTAATGAAAATGAAAAGGACTTTTGAGGAGAACAATAATGTCTGTGTCTGTAGGTTGCATTGCATGGCTTCTCATTGGTCTCTGAAATTATCTTACTATTTTTTTTTTGAAAATAAAAAAAACAATCATTCACATTTTCACCACTCAAAATCATTCACTGTTGGTGTTTTGGCCTATTTGCTTCCAGTTACTTCAGAATAGCAAGAGAGAGGCAGCTAGGGAGAAGGAAAGATACTAGTCCTATGAAAAAAATTATAGGTTTATCATAAAGAATTCAACAGGGCAGAGAATATAAAAATGGTAATTAAATCATCTCAAATTCCACTCTCCTATTTTTAAGACTTGGCAAACTGCAGGGGTGTGTGTGTGTGTGTGTGTGTGTGTGTGTGTGTGTGTGTGTATCTTAGGGAAACAAGTAAATTGTTAATTGCTGTGAGGTTAGATGATGGATATATGGGAATTTACTTCTGGGATTGTTTGAAAATGTCCAGAGGACATTTAAAAAAAGAATCATTGGGGGATCCCTGGATGGCTCAGTGGTTTGGTGCCTGCCTTCGGGCATGGTCCTGGAGTCCAGGGATGGAGTCCCGCATTGGGCTTCCTGCGTGGAGCCTGCTTCTCCCTCTGCCTGTGTCTCTGTCTCTGTCTCTGTCTCTGTCTCTCTCTGTATGTCCCTCATAAATAAATAAAATCTTTTTTAAAAAAAGAATCATTGTGTGTGTGTGTATATATATATATATATATACACATATATATACATATATGATATATGTGTATAATGTGTGTGTGTATAGGTGTATATATAATGTGTGTGTTCAGGTTTACTGAGTTTAATAGAAGAAAAATATCCAGTTAAAATGAAGGAAACATTGAAGTTTGAATAAATGTATTCTTCTACCACAAGAGATACAATATTCTAAAAAAAAAAAACCTCTCTAAAGTATAAAAATGATTAAGGCAAGCATGCAGTTGTGTGGACTCACAGTTTTTTGACTAGGATTTCATTCCATATGATATATGCCTTTGAAGGAAGAGGCCATGAGCACCTATCCTCTTCATCTCTTCTACACCTTTTACTTTTTGTTACTTATATATATATATATTTAAAGATTTTATTTATTTATTCATGATAGAGAGAGAGGTAGAGACACAGGCAGAGGGAGAAGCAGGGTCCATGCTGGGAGCCTGATGTGGGACTTGATCCTGGGACTCCAGGATCACTTCCTGAGCCAAAGGCAGACGCTTAACCACTGAGCCACCCAGGCGTCCCTTTTTGCTACTTATATTATTTTTTTATTACACGGGTTTACTACATTCACATTATCTTTGGTCATAATTTCTATAGTGGTATTGAATCAATGTTGAAATTGATTCACTCTTTGTCATTTGACCTTTTTAAAAAAATTTTATTTCTTTATTCATGAGAGACACACACAGAGAGAGAGAGAGAGAGAGAGAGAGGCAGAGATACAGGCAGAGGAAGAAGCAGGCTCCATGCAGGGAGCCTGATGTGGGACTCGATCCCAGGTCTCCAGGATTATGCCCTGGGCCGAAGGCAGCGCTAAACTGCTGAGCCACTCGGGTTGCTCTCCATTTGGCCTTTTTCATATGAGTTCTTTATTCTTGATTTAATTATTTTGCTGCATCTCTTAATTGATAGGCTTTCATCATCATAAATTTTTTCCAAGAAGCTGCTTGAGTGTTCCTTGAGTTCTTTCACGTGTTATAATGTCTTCCCATTGGGTCCAGATGAGGTACCGGCTGGTTATTTCTTGGTAATATATTCTTGGCATCAGAAGGCTGTAGACGTTGCTCTGGTATCTTCTGTCATTGAAGTTGGAAGCCAACTGATTTTTGTTGTTGTTGTTGTTGTTGTTGTTGGTAATTTTATTTGTCTGTCTGGATGCTGAAGAATTCTTTTATTTATTTTTGATTCTTGAAGTTCAATGATATAACTAGGATTTGTCTCAATTTTGAAATTTCTGTGTCACATACTCCCAGACTATGCTCTTCAGCTTCAGTTTTTCATTTCAGGAGAATGCTCTTATGTCATATCTTTGGATTCATTTTCTGCTTCACTGGGTGAGAAGGAACATACTTGAGGAATCCTGATTATCCTTATGTTGACCTGTCGTTTTATATCTTCTATATCTCTCAGCTTTTCAATATTTCTATACTTTTGTTTTTCCTTTATATTAGTATTTGCCTTTACTGTACTTATCTCTAGTCATTCCTATATGTTTACTGAAGTATTTAATCTGTTCTTTGCTTTTTCTAGTTTTTTGTATGAATTTTATAATAATGTGGCTTCAGCTCTCAGTTTTCTTTACAATCTGTATTTTCACTCCAATCTGTTACAACTTTGTCCTTAAACTCTTGATTTAAAAATTCTTACTTAGTTATTATTTTTTTGGTTTTGTTTTTAAAGTTTATTTTTTTAGTAATCTCTATACCCAATGTAGGGCTTGAATTTTTGACCATGAGATCAAGGGTCATATGCTCTTCTGACTGAGTTAGCCAGGTGCCCCAAAAACAGTACTTTCACTTATTTTATTTTTTAAAGTAAGCTATAGACACAGGTGGGTCTTGAACTCATGACCCTTAGATCAAGAGTCGCGTGCTTTACTGACTGAGCCAGCCAGGCACCCCCTCATTAGTTGTTCTATGGTACAATGCACTTTTTTTGTTTGTTTGTTTGTTTTGCTGTGTTTGTGTGCATAGTTCACATACTGGCTTAATTCGGCTTATTTTTGTTTGTTTTATATCTTGCTCGTGTTTGGGAGCTTTGTCTAGATTTTCTGTTGTCTTTGATATAGTTTGGATGATTTTTTTTTAAACTCTCTTTCCACAATATCTCAAATCAGTTTGGTTTTCCTTTAAGCTATAATATGACTGAGTTTCTACTTTTCTGTAGTAGTAGAAAGTGGTAGGGTGTTGACTTAGATTGGGGTGAGTAAGTGAAGGGAGAAAGCTCATTTCAGGGTTCTGCTGTCTTTGTTAGACTCTCTGGGCCCTCTTCTGAGATTCTGGTATGTGTTCTTTACCAAGTTCACCATACATCATTGGAAGTGTGTTTAACATCTTTTCAACAGTGTATGTTGCCTAAAGCCTTCACTTTGGCTCAGATCTGCCCTGGCTTCCTTTTCTCCATTTTGTACATTTTTCTTTTTTTTTTCTTCTTCTTCTTTTTTTAAGGTTTTATTTATGTATTTGACACAGAGAGAGCAAACACAAGCAGGGCGAGCAGCAGAGGCTGAGCAGGGAGCCTGATGTGGGGCTCGATCCCAGGACTCTGGGATCATGACCTGAGCAGAAGGAGCAAATGCTTAACTGAGTGAGCCACACAGATGCCCTGTGTACATTTTTCTTGGCAGTATTTCTGTCAGGAGAGGAAAAAGTTAATAATAACCACTTAGTTTGCCTTTCTTTAGATCTGTAGGTATTAGTGAGAATTCTCAATACTTAGTTAAAATCAATGTTGAAATTCTTGGGGGAGAGGATGAGGGATTGTTCAAAAATGGATTTGTGCTGAGTTTCTTCTCTTAGCTCCAAAATATCTTGTATTGAAGCTTATTAAATTAGAATATGACCCTTTTGTATTTGGTTGCTGTCATGAGATTTTTTTGTCATGAGATTTCCATTAGTATCAAGGGAAAAATTCAGTCAGGACTTTTAGTCTGCTATCTTAACATGACCCCAAGTGATTTTTCACTAATTCTACATGGGTCACTATCACTTTGGTTTAAATGCAATTTTATTTGAAGAAACTTGAAGATGAGAAGGGGATAACAAGACACCCAAGTTACAGTGAGGTTACATATGACTCTGTAGGCCTAAGCTGTACATTTTAAAAATTATTTCAACACATGAATATTGAACAATGTTCTTTTGAAAGTGGGAATAGAATGTATTGACAAAAGAGCAATTTCTGATGAATGGGAAAGCCCTCTTTCTGTTGGATAAGTTGAGGAATTTTGTTTGAAAACATGCAGATTTGTTTACCGGGGAGGGGAGCTAACATAATTAGTAAAGATTTAGGAACATCAAAATCAAACCAGGAATCATTCTTAAACCTATATTTCAGACAGATTTGTGACCTCTGTAAGATGAGGTCAAGGGGCTGGTTCTCGGCGGCTATAATACCTCTCCTAGAACTGAGAAGTGAGGAAAATAGAGTTATATCTATTTACACAAGCGCAGTGCAGATGGAGGTGAGGAGAGAGCTGTAGAGTCCCCTACAAGAGGCAGGTGGCTGTCCAGGCTTGCAGGATGGCACTCTTACATGTACGTATAAATGTATTACCAGACTTAGGGAAGCAGCGTGTCTAGAGCAGAGGCGTTGGTCAGTTGTGGGAAGCACAGAATAAAAAGAACCACCAAGGATCCCTTTTCTTTTATCCCATACCACCTTTGTTCCTGGGAGTGGGAGAATTCACCAGTAATCAGACTTTCATAAATTCTAGTCCCAAAGGCAAGAGTGTCCCTCTGGTGAGCCTGATGTTAAAACATGAGCTTCCTCTGACTGCCCTCAGCCCTTTCTGACTTCATGTCCTCATGGCAATTATCTCGTTCTTGTGAAGGTCTGCTCATGTAGAGAGAGAGAATGCAGAAAATACACAGATTTTAAATATTTCTAAGTCTTTCACAGTGATTTCTCATGGTAATGAGTGGCTTCTCATTACCATTTGGTTTTGCCTGACTACAGGGAGAAAAGGAGATTGTTATGCCAACCTGAATAATTTCAGCCTGGGTGACAATTCTATTTCTCACTTAATATATTGCCAGTCTGCTGCCTTTGTCAGGTCTTCTGTGCATTTTAGTTAGTATGAGTCAGTATTTTTGGGTCTGATCTCCCCTGGACATTGACAAGAATGAGTCAGCCTTCTATATAAACGATTGTTTCTATCATCTACCCTTCTCTGTTTATTTCTACGTTGAACACAGTTTCATATTTGGTTAATTCATCTGTATTAAAATGTGTTAAGGCCAAATAAAAATTTAAATACTGCTGGAAAAATTTATGAAAAACTTGTTTTGGATCTCATTTGTCTTCATTGTTTTGAAACAAGAAGAGAGACATGGGGAATCCAAGACAGTTTCATGAAATAATCTTTCAAAGGTCATTGGAAAGGTCATTTTAATGTTGTGGACCTATCTCTCCTCATTTGAAGTATAATGCTCTTCGACTAAATTTCCTGTCCAACCTAATGGTACTGTGGCTGTTAGTGGAAGCCAAAGGTTACTTTGTGAAACAATGGGGCATGCATGTTTAGAGAGAGCCCAAAGGTGAAGCTGCTCTCCTGTTGATTTGCGCGGGCATTTGAAATGCTTGTCCTTGTGATCTTGTTTATTTCAGATTGACCAGTTCTTTTGAACAGCCAGATAATGTGATAAAAAGACAGACTTGAAGAGATAACATATGGGCCATTTCAGAAGGCTGAGAGATTTTATTGAAGCTGGGGCGTTAAGAAAATGCTTAATAGGGATCCCTGGGTGGCGCAGCGGTTTGGCGCCTGCCTTTGGCCCAGGGCGCGATCCTGGAGATCCGGGATCGAATCCCACGTCGGGCTCCCGGTGCATGGAGCCTGCTTCTCCCTCTCCCTCTGCCTGTGTCTCTGCCTCTCTCTCTCTCTCTCTCTGTATGACTATCATAAATAAATAAAAATAAAAAAAAAAGAAATGCTTAATAACCACTGTGTTCATTCTGAATAAACACAATCCCACTGACAGATTATGGAAGAAGCCTTGTTATCTAATAAAATCAAGACAGATAGCTTAGTTAAAAAGTTGGATGGAGCATGGAACTTATTTTACCAAAAAACCATAGAAAACCTAATACATGTATATAACTATAACATTTCATCTTAAACTAAGAAATCTAAATGTTTTTACATTTTGATATAGACTATAGGCTAACAAAGATTTTTTTTTCATTTAGTGAAAGTCTACCAATTTTTAAAATTTAGTGCAAGTCTACCAATTACAGCAAGTGATTATAAATCATTTTTTTCTTGCACAAATACCATCCAAATGTATCCTCTCCATTTGTCCAAATTTTAGTTCATTTAAAGAGAAGTGCAAATTTAAAGAAGTTTCTGATACAATCTGAAAGCAGAACCCATCTAGGATTTTATTTTTTCTCCATGATACTTTTTAGTCCTTAATATCAGAATTTTACCATGACTCTCCTTTGTGAAATCACCTTCATTTTGTAGAAACAACCATTTGCTTTCTTTTCATCCTCATATTTGAATATTTACATAAAATTAAATAAAATACATTGTTTCTGTAAGAAGCATAATGAGTTTGATCAAACTACTGACTCTCAGAAAGCAAGAAATTGTCCTTACAGCCTCACCCATAGCCCAGCAGTGGTAAGAATGCAGCATACCCTGGGGACCAGCCATCAGGAATGTGGCGTATCAGTAGTCCAGCTGGTTAGGTGGAGGTCAGATAAGAAAACTTTTCTTTTATACGCCTTAGGAGTCATCTTGTCCAAACTTACCTCACTCCAGAGTTAATACAATTGGACTCCAGTGAGGTAAAGTGACCTATAGCATGTCACAGAACAAGAGAGCTATTACAAAAGTCTCTATTTCCTGATCCGTAGTCCAATACTGTTCTGTTTGTGTGTGTGTGTTGATTCATTTTAAATATTATGCTCCCCCCCCAAAAAAAAATATTCTGCTCCCTCCATCCGCCATCCCATTTTATTGAGATATAATTGACATGTAGCATTGTGTTAGTTTGTGGTACACAAAATAATGATATACATATATACGCTGAAATGATAGCCACAATACACTTAGTTAACATTTATCACTTCACATTGTTATGTTTTTCTTGTGATGAGAACTTTTAAGATCTATCCACTTAGAACTTTCAAATATGCAATATAGAATTGTTAATTATAGTCGGCATGCTGTACATTATATCCTCAGAATTTATATATCTTCAAACTGAAAGTTTGTGCCTTTTGATCACCTTCAGCTGTCTCCCCTTCCTTGACCGCCCCCGCCCCCCCAACTTCTGCCCTAATCTCTGGTAATCACTAATCAATCTATGTTCTGTATTTCTATGAACTCAGTGTTTTAAAGATTTAAAATTTTTTTATTTTTAATTTCTTGAGGAGCCTCCATACTGTTTTCCACTGTGGCTGCACCCATTTACTTTCCCCTCTACAGGGCACAAGAGTTCTATTTTCTTCACATCCTCACCTCATCCTCATCCTTGTCTCGTTGTGATGTGATTTCGCATTTCCCTGGCGGTGATTGATGTTGGGCACATTTTCATGTATGTGTTGGCCATTTGTATGTCTTCTCCGGAATAATGTCCATTCAGGTCCTCTGCTCATTTTAATTGGATTATTATTTTTGCTGCTGAGTTCTGTGAGTTCTTTATATATTTTGGATGTTAAGCCTTTATCAGATATGTGATTTGCAAACATTTTCTCCCATTCAATGGGCTGCCTTTTCATTTTGTTGACAGTTTCCTTAACTTCCTTAATGTCCTGATGGTTAACATTCATTTTCAATTATTTTTATTTTCTAATACATGTTTATAGGGTTATATACTTCCCTGTAAATAATGCTTTAGTTGAATCCTATACATTTTGATATAAAGTATTTTTGTTATTGATCAGTTATTTTTTAGTTTCCATCATGATGCCTTCTTTATGAGTTTTTCTTAATTTCCAAACATATGGTGATTTTCTAGTTAGTTTTTTATTTCCTGCCTGATTTCGTTATGGTGAGAGAACATATTGAATATGAACATTTCAATCCTTAGACATTGGTTGAGGCTTGCTAGAGCCCAGCATATGGCCAGCTTTGTAAGTGTTCTATGTGAACTTGAGAGGTTCGGTATTTCAATTGTTGAGTGCTTTGGTCTATATATGCACATTAGGTCATATTTATAGATCATGTTCAACTTACTGATACAGTGTTTATCTTTTCTTCACTCTTCTATCAATTTATAAGAGAGGTATGTTTAAGTCTTCCAACATAACTGTAGATAGGGGTTTGTAGTTTTGAAATTTTTGACTTTATAAAAGTTTAGACAGTGTTATGTAGGAATATAAATGTCAATTTTTAAAAATTTCCAGTGAATCAAAAATTATTATCAAGAAACTTTTTCCTCCAGTAAAGTTTATTATTATTATTGTTGTTGTTTTGCTATTTGTCTTAAGATCTCTGTTTCACAAATCCTTTAAAAGAAAAAATAGGTGCTCTGGCTTTCTAGAACAATTTCCTCCTCCAAATCCTCTTGCACACCAAGGGGGGGGGGGGGGGAAGCCCATAATAAAATGCTTAAAAATCGAAGCTTTGGAACCAAGGAGACCTTGGTGTTATCCTGATTGCACCAAGTAATAGTTATGAGACTTTGAATGAGCCACCTAACTTCTCTGAATTCAGCTTCTCAATCTGTGAGGTAGAGATAACAATAGCACCTACTATTACTGGGCCAGAAGGTTGCAACATAGAATGCCTGTAAGTACTGACCAGAATGCCTGGCGTGTGTAGATGGTATCTGTGATTATCTTCTTGTGATGATTTGATTTTTTCTTTGCAGTAGTTCTCATGGTTTCTGGTTGCTCACATTAGGCAATGTTCAAAGCACCCAGCCAGGACTGTGTCATGTGTCCAGATAACTGGTGGCTGCTTTGTAGTACCAATCTGGATTCTCATTACTAGTCCTGCTTCCATTAAGAAGTCTTCCCAATTGCATCCATACCAGGCATCAGTGTTGCCATAAACCTTCTCACTGTCAGCTGATAGTAAAGTTCATTTGGGGAAGCTCTTGATTTGTTCTTTGAATTGGTCACTTCAGAGGCCTTTTGACTTTTTCTTCAAGCTGTGACCATGTTTAGTGTTGAAGAGCAGTTCAGGTGATGCTCTGAGATAAGTGGTTTCATAGAAGACACTACTTTGCTACAAACAGGATATAGAATTTCCTATATCCCCTTCCAAAATGGGATATTGTCTGTGCAGCCAGAATTGATTCTGTTTTTGACTGTGAGACTGTGAAGTACCTCAACTTCCCTCCGGGATTCTTTCTGTCTTTGGTTACGTGAAGTTAGCTGGAATCCTCACTTGTCTGCTGTTTGCCAAAGGTTTAAAGGACCTGTCCTCATGCTTCCCTACAACATTGAAGCTTCTAGCTTTTCCTTCATTTAACCTGTCATGGTTTCCCATCCTTGTGCTGGAATGTGCAAGGAGCAATGCAGGTCATAAGACGGTCTTTAGGAAAAATCTAGGGAACTTTCTTCAGAGATGAACAGCCAATTCATCAGTTAAGAATTGAATTCAGTAGCCAAATAAGCTCTCCCTACCCAGTGACGTGGCTTAAACAAGATAGGTTATTCAGTTTCATGTAAAAGATGTTCAGATAATCTGTGGCTCAGGAAGTCCCGGTTGTCCATGGCTGGCATGGTATGGTCCTCAAAGAGCTAAGTTCTCCTTTAACCTAGCCCATGCCTTCCATCTTTGTTTTTTTTTTTTTTTTTTATGCCTTCCATCTTTAAGGTCACTTCATGGTCCTATGGCTACTGGAGCTCCAGTTATTATGGTGAGCTACAGTGTAGAATGAGGAAGAAAGATGGAACCAGAAAGGTGCCACTAGAGGATCAGCTTGCTTGGAAGTTCCCATCCTTGCTCAGATCTCACTAGCTAGAATTTTATCATATGGCTGTATCTAGCTGCAAGGGAGGAAATACAATATTTTATTCTGGGTAGCACTGTGTCTACCTAAAGTTTTGAACTCTGTTACCAAAGAGAAAAAGGTGAATTGATATTGAGTAGTCAACTAACAGTGTGACAATGGTATTTGGTGATAGTGGCTTAACCAGGAACCATAATTCCATAGGACTCAACCCCCAGTCTCATGCAGGTTTGGGAGAAGACTCATTCCTTCTGTATGAAATAAAGCCTTCAGTTATATGCTTCATTACTTTCTCTTTCTTGGAATGTGGTATCTTTTTTAAAAATAAAGGCTATCACAGAAGAGCTACTGTGAATTATCAGAGAGGTCATGCCAAACGAAGTCAATTAATTTCCCTGGGGAGAAATGTCAGTGAGAATACAGTAAGTCCTTGCTACACACATGGCACCTGATGTGTGTGATCTTGATATGTGCAGTGTCTTCTGTGGCTGGCGTGTGTGTTCCAGAGCCTAGGCTGTGGGGTGGATCCATGTGGTGCACAAAAGAAGAAGGTGACAGAGTAGATTCCACAAGGGTAAGACTTGGCCTCAAGTCCACTTGTTCAGTACCTATTTGAAATGAATAGTGAAAGTTTTACAGTTTTTCGAAGGAAGAGTATAGCAATCAGTGTCAAATATCAGGCTGTTCCTTGGAATGAAGCCTTTCCTTTTGCATTTCCTTCACCATCAATTTTCTGAAAAGGGTAGCCATTATTTGCTGTCATTGTTTGCCGAAACCATTTGGCACCTGAGTCCTTACCTAACTTTGTGGGATTCGGTAACGCTGATTTTGCTGGCCTTCTTGAAATCATTTTCTTCCCTGATTACTGTGACTCACTTCCGTTTACCTTCTGGCCTCTTACTTTTCCAGTTTCCGTCAAGAGGCCATATTCCTCTGATCATTCCTTTGACACCCCCAGCCTCCATTCTCAGCCCTTTGCTCATCATCCTCTATCTGTTTTCCTCTGCAGTGGCCCCTGGACCAATGGCTGCTCCTACTGTCTAACTGCTGATAATGCTCTATTTTTAAACCAATTTCTCTCCAGGGATCTAGAACTATTTTCCAATGGCTCAATGGACATTTCTACCAGAATTTTCCATAAATACTTGAAACTTACTATATCTGAAATGGAGTTCTTGACCTCCCCCTACTTGTTCATTCTCTTAAACCTTTCCTTTCTCCTGTATTCTCTGTCTTGGTAAATGCCAGCCATCTAGACAAGCCAGGAACCTGGAAGTCATCCCTCACTCCTTTCTTTCCATCGCTTCTCTCCACATCTAACCTATCACTAAAATCTCTTCCTTGAGATCTTCACATCCACCCCTTTCATTCCAGCCCTGTCTCTGCCCTTGCCCAGGCCCTCATCCTTTATCACATGGGATATTACTACAACCACCTCCTAACTGCCTCTATTTAATCTGGGCTGTCCTTCAGACTGCCATCAGAGTGACCTTTCCAGTACAAAAACTCTATTATGTTACTTCTCTGAATAAAATCCTTTAAACTTCCCGTTGCCTATGGGATGCCATTCAAACTCCTCAGCATAGCATTCAGGGTAGCTCTCTAGCTTGGGCTGCCACTTGTCTACATGGCTCTTTTGTCGGAACAAAAAATGTTGCCCCCTCATCCCCTCGAGGCATATGCAGCCCAGCAGACACAGAAGGAGGGCTTGGGGAGTGGAACTTGTCTTTATGTGAGAACAAGGTGCCCCTCCCTTTGGGAGGATGCAGCCCTGCATGAGGGCACAGGGCTTGGCTTGGCAAATCTTGGGCTAAACCCTTTTATGAACTTATCAGCTGACTCATTTTGTCCCTAGATATGGCCGTACTCCAGCAGAGTGAATTCTTTGCAAGCTTTGTCTTGCCTCCATAATATTGGTGATGACTCCCAGGAATCTCCCCTTCCTCCCGTGATCCAGTCCTACTTGTCTTTCAAGGCTTGCTTTAAGCATCCTCTCCTCCAGGGAGGTTTCTCTGCCCTGCTAACCTGAATTACCTGCCATTACTCAGGGCGACCCTAGTCCACGGTCCGTGTACCCGCACATCACTGTGTCATACTGCTGGAGTGATTAACTTCTACATTTGTCTCCGTCTGTACTTTGTGAACAACTTAAGGGCAGAGGGTAATATTTTATTCATCTTTATATTCCTGGCTTGGTTTTGATCGATTCTAACTAAATTAATTGTAGGGCAACTGCCAGAAATGAAGCAAAACACGAGATTCTAAGCTTAGGCAGAACTACAGGGCTTCTGTTTATTGTAAACAATTAAGAAAATAATAGTACTATTTCACAAAGCGAAACCATTGCCAAACACTCCAGAAATGAATTGTCATTTATTTATGAGCGAAGGCATAAATAAGAAGAAGGTAAATACTGACAGTAGGCAAGGAAAGCATTGGTCTTTCGAGAAGCATATTAAGGGCCTTCGGGCAACGTTAGCGCTGGCCAGGCAGGGAGGCAGCTCTCATGGGAATAGGGCAGGTGGCTGAGAACAAACTTGAATCAAGCCTAAGAGCAGAAATGGGAGCTTCTGTTTAAAACCCACTTTTGCAATTGACTGGATGTTTGACCTCTGGGCATCATTAACCTCTGTGTCTTAGTTTCCACATCTGTAAAGTGGAGATAGTAGTGCTTTCCCTACTTCAAAGAGTTATAGATTAATCAATGTCGGGGAAAATGTCTCTAACTTGGGCGACTGTATGTAAATATCCAGAGCAGCATGTAAGGAAGTAAGGTGTAAATACTGAAGAAAAAAAATCTGAGCTTCCTTTTGATGTATTTCAAATGTTAAAAATGAAAAAAATTGCTAATGTCCTCATCCTAAAGAATGCTGTTAAGGAAAGGCAGTTAGATGTCCGTTTTGGGAAAAGATCCTTTTAATGGTTAGAAGTCTTTTATTCTTCCGGGTGACTCCAAAGCCGAGGTGTCTGCTGAGGTTTGTGGATTTGTGCTTGCGACCAAGTCCTCCTGTGTGACTTGATGGGAACCCACAGAAGCTGCTCAGGCCAGGAGCACTGGGCCAGTGTCCAGGGCCAGCGTTTGCCCTGGAGCAGGTTGTGAATTAGGGCTTGTATGAGCTTCCTTATCTCTTCCTCTTCCCTCCCCATTGCCCAGCTCCCCTCGGCCAGAGGGGCGGCCCTTACCTGTGATCCAAAAATTACAATGTTAAGAATTTATGGTCAGATCCTCCCCGGTTTTCTAAAAAAGGGTAGACTTCCCCAAAGGGCCTTCCATTTATTGGCTGGCTTGAGGCCCTCATCAGGCGAAGTGGGGTGATGGGGGGGAGGAGGGAGGTGGTAGGCAAGGAAGGTCAAATTGCCAGAGGAGCTCCTGTGGTGCAGGGCGGAGGGGAGCAGGTGTGGGGCCAGGAGGCCCAGGCACCAGAGTTTGGGGCCTTTGTGTTGGGAGAGGAAGGGCGAGGAGAGATTTGGGCTGCTAGGGAAGATGGTGTCCTATTATGGGAGAAAGGTTTTGAGGGGGATGTTTAGAACCTTTATGGGGCCATGGACTGGGAGTTGAATCTTAGAAGTTGAATTCCACTTCCTGTCCTTTGAATGAGTTTATATATTAAGACCGGTCTCAAGGCAGAGCGACTTAACAATAGTCCGGGTACATTCAGGGAACTGGAAGATTGTGAAATGCGAGCAGCATAAAGAGCAGCTGGTATCACAGGTGAAATAGTCCATTGAGCCTTGAGCTGCTCTGCTGGTTGCCTGGATGGTGGGGTTCAGGGCTGGTCAGATGGGGTCCAGTTCAACGACGCCCACCATGTGGCTTATTCCATTTCATGGTGCTCGCTGCTGGGCACCAGCCCTACCTCTTCTTAGATATATTTTGATGTCAAGGGGAGGAGAATCTGATCTCGGGCAGGCCATACATACCCAGGGGTGTCCTCCAGAGTGAGACATGCCTGGGGGACTGGAAATGCTCGGGTCAGTATCTCCCTATTGGTCATTTCGAATTACATCATTTCACGTGCCTGGCTTGCCACGAGGAACGGAGACCAAGGAGAAAGTTCTCTCGCACAGAGATAATGGCAGGCCCCACCGTATCATGGATTTGTACGTAACCCTGTATTCTGTTCAAACTTTTATCTCGAGAGGGCCCTTCCTCTGTTGCTTTGCAAACCATTTGTTCTTCCTTTGTTTTTTTTTTTTTTTTTTATAAATTTTTATTTATTCATGATAGTCACACACAGAGAGAGAGGCAGAGACACAGGCAGAGGGAGAAGCAGGCTCCATGCACCGGGAGCCTGACGTGGGATTCGATCCTGGGTCTTCAGGATCGTGCCCTGGGCCAAAGGCAGGCGCCAAACCGCTGCGCCACCCAGGGATCCCTTGTTCTTCCTTTGAATTGCGAGATGAACGCGCTATCCGTGTTACCCGAGAAGTCGGCCTATGACCTTACGTGATATGAAACAGCAAAGTAAAGTAGTTGGAGACGCTTTTTGTGCTGTTACTGTGTTTGGAAATGTTGACCTGCTGTTAGAGCCCCAGCAAAGTGCTTTAGATCAGACTCACACTTCCTGGGCAGCCGGTGCCCGGTTTGTGTACAGACCTGGGCAAGGTGTGGGAGCTCTTTCCGAGTTCTGTACCCACCGGCTCGCCTCTTCCCCCCGAGGGGGGAGCTGCAGAACAGGCCCGAGCTGGGTGCACACGTGTGGCCGTTGTTTAAAAGAGAGGGCACGCCGTTGTGCTGCGGCTGCTTCCTTGGCTCTCAGAGAGGAACTCCTTTTTCTTTATTAGTATTGCCCGAAATGGAATAGTAGAATAAACCTTGTGTCTGTTTTTATCTCCTGAATAAGATCTCTGCAGAGACAGTTCTTTGAGGGAGTCTGGAATAATTAATCCTCTCCCCCCCCTCCATCTTTCTCAATGCATTTAATTTAAACTTTCTTAATGAAAACTCATCTCTCATAAATGCCGGGTTGGCCCATTTTGTGTGTGCCTGGTCTGTCCTGCTTTGAGTGATGTGTAAATAAGAGGCAATCTGGTGATGAGTTTTGCTTGTGTGGTGTGGAAGGGTGGAGAGGGAGGAGGGTTTGATGAATAGAGGCAACCAGAAAATGTGCTTGATAATAACATGGCCATGATTGATGTTGTAATTCCTGAAAAATTATCATTGTGATATAATTATTTGTTTATGAACTGTGCCCTGAGACTCCCAAGTTTGTGATTATTCATGGCACAGATAAAACTCTAAAGTCAATAATTCATCAAGGGTATAATGGTTTTGTTTGGGGGAGGTGTGTGGGGGGGTCACATGGATATTACATCCTGTTTCTGACACTTCCGCTATAAATCTGAAAATTCCTTCAGTACAAGGAAGAGCTACCTCCTTATCCTCTGCTGCTGCTGCTGCTGCTTTCTTTTTAAGTAGCTTTAATAGTTTGCATATATTTTAAAAACTGAAACTAATTTTGCTTTTCTAGAAAAATTCTTTCAACATAGGAACATTATCTGAGTCCTTCCTATTGGCATATCTCATGACTGCCATATAGGGAGAGATGAACAGAAGAATGAAAACAACTGTGCATTGTCCCCAGAGAAGCACAGGACAATCTTACACTAACCTCTTTGATTTTGATCCATAAAAAGGGACAAAGGGAGACAAAAGGAGGCCCATTCATTTTCAGAAAGTTGATGAGTTTGGCCTCATGATGCCTTCTTGAATTTTGAGTGGATGATTTTACTCAAACATATCAGGAGTCTTGGCACCGCTAACCCCATTCTGCCACCATAGAAGGGCTGATATGGTAGTTTGTCCAGTTTTTCCCATTTCCTTCTCTTGGTCATTTTTTCCCCTGCCTCAGCCCACTGGGAATCTTTGTTGTGGATGTGTTACGTGCCACAACGCTTCCGTAAATACTGCGGCCAGGGCTCACCTCTCCAGCAGGGCAGGGTGAAGTGGTCTCGGAGGGCATGTAAAGTACAATGAGAATGAGAAGTGTGTTCTCACAGGGACAGGCTCTTGCTCTCCTTCCATGCCTAATGAACTAGTGAACTGCTTTCCTCAAATTGCTTTTTACCTAGGCACGTGCCAACGTCACATGAGGGTTATATACATGTAGGAGGTCGAAGACTTACCTACCTTAACCAAGGTGAAGAAACCAAGGTGTTCTTGTTGACTAGAGGCTCAAGATGAGATAACAATTTGATGTGGCTGCTAAGAAGTGACTGCACTCTCAGTCTGTTTTAATTAAGGGCTCAGAGTCCTAGGGCACCTGGCTGGGTCAGTTGGTAGAGCATACAACTCTTGATCTCCAGGTTGTGAGTTTAAGACCCATGTTGGGTTTAGAGATTACTTAAAACAACAACAACAACAACAACAAAAACCCTGCCCGCACCCCCCCTGCAAAGTGTTCAGAGTCACGAGCAAGAGATGTAATGGGACTTCTTTTCCATATTGGCACCAGATGACACCTGGAGATCTGTGATTGGCCCAAAGTGCCATATTTTAATCAGAGCTCTTACAGGTTGAATTATGTCCTTCAAAAAGTTGAAGTCATAACCTCCGGTAACTCTGCACATGATAATTATTTCATTTTCTTCTTTCTACAGTATTGTAGATGTAATTAGTTACAATGTGATCATACTGGAGTGGAGTGGGCTCATAATCCGGTATGGCTGGTGTCCTTATTGGAAGAGGAGAGACACAGTGGGGAGCATACCATTTGAATACATAGAGACACAGAAGGGGCAGATGGCAGTATGGAAATGGAAGCAGAGATCAGAGTGATGAACCCACAAGTGAAGGAAGTGCCAAGGATTGCCAGTAGCCCACGAGAAGCTAGGAGAGAAACATGCCTACGCTCTCTCTCAGAGCCTGCCAAAAGAAACTGACCATGCTGGCCCCCTGAATTCAGGCTTCTATCCTCCAGAACTGGGAGACAATACATTTGTTTCCAGGCACTCAGTTCGTGGTAATAAGGCAGCCCTAGGAGAGAGATACAGGGGCCTTGATGAATTCTTGTAAACCCAGACGGGAGTGTCCAGACTAGTGAAGGCATCTGCCATGGTGCCACTGGAGAAACAACTGGAAGAACAGGTGACAGCCTGGAGAGGCGTGGGCCTCTGATAGCCATCTTCACATCTTTGAAGGCCACTCAGACAGCAGAGGGCCCCATTTAACTCTGGAGGTAAGATTTCTGCTTAGCATCCTCTAGAAATTACAACTGTCGATTAGTGGGCTAGAAAGACCCTCACCACTCAAATTAAGGAGACATGATTTTTTTAAAAGATTTTATTCATTTATTCATGAGAGACACACACAGAGAGGCAGAGCCACAGGCAGAGGGAGAAACAGGCCCCCTGCAGGGAGCTGGATGTGGGACTCGATCCCAGGACCGGGATCATGACCTGAGCTGAAGGCAGATGCTCAACCATTGAGCCATCCAGGTGTCCCAGGAGATGTGATTTCTACCTGAGAGTTGCTAAGATCCTCTGGATGATGCCTCAGTTTACAGCTCATTGGTGAGGATCTGTTATTAAAGGATACCTTCTTGAGCATCTAAGATACATTTACATAGCTGTCCATGGCATATGATGTTGGAGTTTACTAAGTTAGCAACTACTTGGGCTCTTTCTTCTTCTTCCTTTCTCTATTTGATGTGCCTAATTTATTGCTGCATACAGAATAGATTGTGTTCTTGACGCATATACCCATCCTCCAGCCAACATTTATTGTGGGCCAACTCTGTGCCAGCTGTTTGGACTCCCCAGGGAGGTGGGAATGAACACACTTGTTGCTTTGTCCATTTTGCTATTCCTTTCTTGATAGAAACTCAAGCTATTCTGCAATACCACATGGACATTTCTAGTGGGATCTCTGCTTCTTGACAAGTCATGTTTCCTTCCCTTTCCTTCCCTTCCCTTCCCTTTCCTTCCCTTCCCTTCCCTTCTCTTCCCTTTTTCCTTTCCTTTCCTTTCCTTTCCTTTCCTTTCCTTTCCTTTCCTTTCCTTTCCTTTCCTTTCCTTTCCTTTCCTTTCCTTTCCTTTCCTTTCCTTTCCTTTCCTTTCCTTTCCTTTCCTTCTTTCCTTTCCTTTCTTCTCCTTTTTACATGTCCTCATCCATCAGTATTCTGCAGATCTTTACTGAGCAAAGACTATTTGTGAATCACTGAGCAAGGCACTAAGGGGACATGAAGGTGAGCAAGCCATGGTTAGTGCTTGTGGTCCACCCGGTCAGCCCCCCTTCTTTATCATGATTCCTTAGGAGATATAGGAAAGCAGGAGCAGCTGAGGGTGATCACTTACCTTAGCACACGAGACTTGTTTCTTTAGCCTGCTAGTTGTTGTCATTCTTTGGGAATTATGCTCAAGAACAAGGCTTGTCTTTTGTTACTACGTGGTATGAAGTATTGGCAAAGGTATTTTTCTTTCTCTCCTAAGTCTTCTACTCTTTCTACTTTTTGAACCTGGGTAATTATCTTAGCTTGAACAGACTAGCTTCCAGGCTTGACATTCGACATTATCTCTTACCTTCAATGTAATGCCCAGGCCAGGTTAGCTTCAAATTGTTTTAAACATGCTCGGTAGAAACAGGCTTTGTCGAGGGGGAGGCAAAGCTGGGTAAGAATTATGATCCACAAGGACTACATTCAGTTCCTTATGCTCATCTAGAGCATGGCTTCCCTCGCGTCCCACCTGCTGCCTTTTTTGAAAACAATTTTTTTTCTTGTTCCTTATTGCTAAATAAACAAGAATCGGTATTGGCTGGGAAAGAGAAGAGGAAGGGTACAGGGAGCTGGCGACAGCCTTGTTCTGTCCACGACCTGCAAACTGGAGCCTTGACACATTGACTTGCCGCCAGCCTGGCAAGGGAGAGGTCCTGTGCCTCTGGGAGCTCAGGCCTTGGCTTGGCTGCCAGCCCCGGGGGCTGGGGAGATGGCAGGGCTTCCTTGACTGTCAGTGGGTCCGGGCCCAGAGCTCGCTTGCTCTCTTTTTGGCCCTGAGATGTTTATTATTTCATTAGTGACATATTTTAGCATTGATGGGTACAAATAAAGGACAGGGAACTTGCTGATACTAAGGGAGGCTTGAGCTTGGGTAAGAAATCCAGGATTTCCACCCCTTCCACTGCCGAAGCTCCAGATGCTGTGAGGATTTCATTTCACCCATCCCTTGACCGCTGCTGCTTTTCAACTCTCCTTGCCACCACCTGCAGATCACAGGGCTGAAGCAGGGTCCAGGAATAAAGTGTTATGGCCAATCAACATTGCTGTCAGCTGACAGAGGGTCAGCCCTAGTGCCACGCTCCTCTAATTGCCACTCTGCCTTGGCAGACAGCCCCTACCCCCCGCCCCGGACAAAGCTCTGGAGGCCACCACTAAGAGCCAGCTTCGGCAGGGCCTACCAGACTGAATGGCTTGGGTAGGCTGGCTTCCGCACCCACTCTGTTCAGGATGGAGCTTCCAGCCTCATCAGGTTTTGACCTGTCAATCTTGTTGTACTATATTCTTCTGACTCTCGGGAGCAAAAGAGCAGGAAACATTTTGGAAACACATAGGGAGAACCCAATTCGGTGTTCTTAATTACCTTCTCCCTATTTCCAATTTCCAAGTATTTATTTCAAGGACCCAGAGAGGACACGGTGGAGAAACCTAGGACCCTACCACCGTGGCCACATTTCCATATCCACCAGTCTGATGCCAGCCTCCACTAATAAACAGTACCCTCAAATTGGCAAATGTTACTGAAGACTTTAACTAGGGAGTGACATTTACTATGGTTGGTGGCTTTGGGACAAAAGTGTTTGCCTTCTGCTTCAGCTCAACCCGTTCATCTCTCTTCATTTTCTGGAGAGCACAGAATTAACTTGTGACCCATCTGTATCCTTATCTGGGAGATAGCAAGCTGAAGTTTTCTTTCTTTCTTTCTTTTTTTTTTTTTTGCTAGCCAGATGACCTGCCTTCAAACGTGACAGGCTGCATGCTGCGCGCTGACCTAACCAATAACAGCACAATCGTGACTTAGTCGCTTGTCTGGAGAAAGAAAATACATATTTAGTATAAAGAGACGATATAAGCAATGGAACAGTTGGTTATACATTATAGATTGTAATAAATGAAAATATCGAGTGCATTTTCAATGATTAATGTATGAAAACTGTCATCACTTACTGTGCATTAATCAAGAAAAAATGCACACTTCCCGTAGTGGTTACCATGCAGGCCCACTGTTCAGCTTTGATAATGTGCATAATAATGCTCAGTATGACAATGAGTTGGGGTAGCTGAAAATTTAGGATGGTTGCAAGTTTGGTGTAGTATTTGGATTAGCATCTTAATCTGTGCCTTGTCAGCCTCATCATGACACAAGCTATGCATTTTTTTTTCCAAAACTAGCAAAAATATGGATGTATCTTTTTTTTTTCGAACTTTTTAAGAAAAAAAATCAATAGTAATGACCAAGGTACCTGCTTAAACAAATACTACCAGCACTCATTAGTTAGGATGGTTACATGTAAAAGAAATGATGCCAGATAGTAACAAATCCAAGAGAAGTTTATTATGAAAATGGCACCTGCGGATGAAAAAATTAAGTTACATAAAGACAACCATGTATGTGACATGTATGAGAATCTACAAAAGTATAAAAAGAACCCTGTTGTAAATGAAGTATGTACATTTCTGATTTGCAGCATTATCAATGGTCAATGAAAAAAAATGTTTCAAAATAAGCCAGGCACTCAGGAAGTTAGGTCCGGTTAGCTTCACACAAAACAAATGTACCATAGCTGTCGCTTTGTAACGTTTTAATTTTTTTTTTTATATATATATTGTAGAGTTGGTAACACTGCTAAGATTTTTACGAACAGAATATCCCTTTCCCCATTATTCAGCTACTTGGCACCAGTCTCCTCATAAAAGTTTTCATATATTTGTACAAGAAATAGTTAAAAACACAGACACAGTCTTCACAGGTAATGAAGTGTTTTTTTTTCATTTTGTAATTTTAAACACTATGGATTTAGACAGCAGCTGTGATTATCTGTTAGTTTAAATCACCAGAAATCATTTTGACACAACACAGAAACATTTATAAAAGAAAAAAAAAAAAAAACAAACAGCTGTCTAGCTGTTCTTTGTAGCTGATAGGTGCATTCCTTTGATTGTTCGATAGCTAGAGTAGAGCTTCCAAAATTAATCTTTAAATATCATGACTGGCCTTCTTCACCTTCTAAACCTACTTAAATCCTTCAAGTAAGCTCACTATTAAAATTTGTGGCATTTCACTTCTTTTAGTTATTATTATTCCACAGTGATGTGGGCCCGACTCATGGCATCAAAGGTCCTAGAGGAAACCACGCAACACAGTGATATTCAAAGGACAGCCGAATTACTATATTAGCATTGCACACATAAACAAATATATATGACAATTCTATATTCCATTATCCCCTCCCCTTTTGTTTTTAAAAAATGTGGGTTGACCTTTGAAATAATTTTCTGTCTCACTGATAATTGCTTTATATATTGCTCCATCAGCCAACCTGGAAGGAAACCAAAGAAAAGCACCCACTGCTTAGGTAGAGCACAAGGGACTCTGGGAATGTTAACAACTGAGGCTCTGTGGCATCAATTATTTAAAATATCTGAGCGTTATTCTTCAGTGCTTTGTGTTGCACTCCAGAAGAAAAAGTCATACCCAGAACTCCATTGTGGGAAAAATGGCTCCATTAACCTTGAGCTAGTTAAGAGTCTTTTTTATCTCTGAGAATGAAAAAGATTTTGGGGAAGGGTGTGGGGAGGGGGGAGCGGGGTAAGGGTGGGTGGGTGGAGGATAGATGGGAGGGAGAAGGGGAGACAAGAGAGGGAGGGAAAGGAAGGAGAGGTCGGGAGAATATACACCAGCAAAGCAACAGCAGGGATTTTAAAAAGTGGAACGAAAGATTCACAGACAGTAGAAGCAGCATAGGGTGACGTTACAGAGGAAGGCCACCACACAAAACTCACTAACCCCCAAGAATCACTGATTCACTAGGACTGCAGGAATGGGACTGGACCACTCCGGACTAGAGAGAGAGCACAGAGAAGACAAAGGACAAAACAACTACGTTAGCTTAGTATATACTGCATATAGCAACACACATTGAAACTGCAATGGGGCCGACAGCCAAGGACACGTACACATTGCACACATTACAGTTCTCACATCTGTTATTAGATGCCTTAAAAACAGCTGCCAAAGATGGAGTGGAGGAAGAATTTATACTTGACAGTCATTTGGAGTGTTTGACACTACACTGATTTCTGGCAACAAAGACAAAATAGGAGATTTTTTTTTCTTTTTCTTTTTTTTTCTTTTTTTCCTTTTTTTTTTTTTTTTTTTTTTTTTTTTTTCTTTTTTTTTTTCTTTTTTTTTTTTTTTACTTCATGTGCGGTTTTCAGTTGCGGTTATCTGTTTGAAGCTTATCAACCCACTCTTTAGTTTTAAACCGTACTGGTTTCAACCTAGAAATAAGAGAACCAAAGGGGAAAAAAAAAAATGCCATCAAATCAAATCAGTCCCCCCAAATACAACCTTCCCTTTTTTTTTTTTAGCAAGAAATGAAAAAGAAATAAAAAAGATGTTAAATATCTTTTCCTTCGTTTACTCTGAAGTGTTACTGAAGTCGCAAAAAATTAGCCTCAGTTAGACTGAGAAAAGGAAAAAAAAAAAAAAAAAAGAAAAACAGCTCAACAAAAGGCAGTATGTAACTAAACTGCTCCTCAAATCAGTTTGATTGAGTTTTCCAAAGGCCCCTTTAAAAAGGGCTTTACTGACCCATTAAATTTAATGTGAGGCTATGTTTGTTAGTTGGGAGGTAAAAAATTTTAAGTCCTGCAGCAAACGTTAATGAGGGCTTTGTCTTAACTAACCAAGGAGACTGCAGCAGCGGACTCCAGACCAGGACAGAACACATTTTTTTTTTTTTTTTTTTTCCAAAACCCAGCCCAGGAGCTGCATTTTGTATGAAGACATTACAGATTAATAAATGATAGCACCATGGTTTTAGAAATTAAGTTAATGTTTCAGTAATTAACATTTAGTCCAACTTTTTTTTTTTTTTTTAAACATTCTAGTCACAGGCCAGAAATTAAGTTTAAGAACCCAAATTATTTTTTATGTGCAAGTAAGAAAATCTTAAAATCTTAACCATAAAAAGAGAATTAAATTCTGCATAAAATTCTAAAATACTATCCCCCTATTTTAAAAGGAATTAGGAACCAGAACCAAAACCAAAACAACGAAACAGAACAGAACCGAACAACACCCCATTTCATTTGACTTCGTCAAACAGGGCACATTGTTTATGCTTGTCTCTTTCAATCTTGATCACATCAAGATCTTGGTGAAGAAACCCGATGGTTGTCACTTGAGAAATCTCTTGACCACAAGACTGAGTATTCTATGGCAGAGGCATATACACATTAAAGACATCTTAATAAAGATGCAAAGGAAAGCAAAACAACCCAACACACATCTTAGAAGAAGACAAAACGGCAGGCAACGGGTCATCGGACTCTCCGAAGGCAGAAAATAAACAATATCTTTACGGGAAAGAAGGAGTCAAGGTAAAGAAAGGGGGGTGCAAGGGGGCCGCGGTGTGGAGAGCGGACGCCGACCTGCTCGAATTCAAAGTGCTAGAATCAAAAGGTCTAAACGAAAACGCCGACGATGCCTCGGGGGGGCCCGCGGGGGCGCCTCAGTCCTCCTTGCGCTCCAGAGTCTGTGCCGCGTGGATGCCGTTGCTGTAGACGGGGAAGGGCAGCGTGGAGAAGAGTCCCTCGGCCGTGGTGAACACGTTGCCGGCGGGCATCTGCGTCAGGCTGGCGGCGCTCACGGCGCCCCCGAACGGTCCCGACATGTTGAGCCGGTGCACGTGGTGGTAGAGCATCTCCATGGGCGTCTTGGGGTCGAGGCCGAAGCCGGGGCTGTTAACGTCCACGAAGTTAACAGCGTGCGCGTTGGGCAGCAGGTTGCCCTGCATGGCCAGGGTCACCTCTGCGGGCGCGTAGCGGATGGTGCCGGTGGTGTAGACCCTCTGCGCCGCCGTGCTGGTGGCGGCCAGGGTCCCCGTCACCCTGTGCACCAGCGGGAGCACGACGTTGCCCGCCTGCAACCTCTGCAGCGCCTCCAGGTCCCCAGTGTACAGCAAGGAGTTGGCCGCGCCGGGGCCGCCGCCCGCGCCCGCGCCCGCGCCCCCGCCGCCGCCCCCGCCGCCCGCGCCCCCCGCGCCCCCGCCCCCGCCCCCCCCGGGGTGCTTGTCCCGCGGGGACGCCGAGAGTGGGGGCGACAGCGGGTCGGAGGCGACGGGGGCCAGGGCCGCGGGGGCCGCGGCGCCGAACTGAGTCTTGCGGGCGGCGGCGCCGTCGGCGCCCGGCGGGGTGAGGACCGAGTCGGGGATGGCCACGTGCAGCCCCCCGCCGCCCCCGCCGCCCTGCGGCGACGGGAAGTGCTCGGCGCTGGGGGGCTTGGTCATGCTGTAGGGGGACTCGTTCCTGGAGATCTCGCGGTTGGGCGGGTAGTTCCAGATGCTGCTGTCGTTGTCGAAGTTGATGGGTTCCGCGATCTCCGTCTTGATCTTGAGCACCGAGGCACTGTTGGGGGAGGACAGCAGCCGCGGGGGCTCCACGAGGCCCGCGTCCAGGCCGCCGGGGCTCGACGCGCTGGACAGGCGCCGCCTGCTGGCGCTGCCGCCCTTCTGCCGTTTCCGCCTCTTCTTGCGCTTCTGGTGCTTGCTGGAGGCCTGCGCGCCCGCCTCGCCCGCGCTGTCCGAGTCCTTGGCGCTGTCGGACGTGAGCGACTCGCAGTTCTGCAGCCGCAGGTCCGACTCGCTCTCCACGTAGCGCTCCACCTTGATGTGCATGGGCCCCAGCGCGCCGAAGCCGTCCTCGGCCGCCTTGGGGTTCTCGAAGTCCGAGTGCTCGAAGCTGTCGTCGCTGTCGCGGCTGTCGGGGTTGCTGGAGCTGGGCCCGTCGTCGTTGCAGTGCATGTCGTTGTCGCACGCGTTGCCCGACTTCTTCCGGTCGGGTTCCGGGTCTTCGCTGTTCTCCGACTGGTTACCCTTCTCGTCGGACTTGGAGTTCTCGTTGTCCTCTGCGTGGGGCCAGCGGGCGGGGGAGGGGGCGGGGGCGGGGGGCAGGGGGGGCAGGGGGCGGGGGGAGGGGAGACAAAAGACACCTGGTTAGCAGGGCAGGACGCACGGCGCACCTGCTGGGGGGGGGCGGAGTGTGGGCCCACCTGGGCCGCTCCCCCACCTTCGCTACCGAGAGCCCGGGCTTTCTCCGTCTGGAAGGCTTCGACTAGCCAGCGGGCCCTTTACCCAGAGTGTGGGCGCGTCACACATGCACAGTCCCAGCTTTCACCCAAGCCTGCTAAATCAGATTCTGTATTTCAGCAAGATCCCCGGGCGATCGTTTGGCACGCTAACCTTTGAGAAGTCCTGCAAAAAAAAAAAAAAAAAAAAAAAAAAAAAAAAATACTCGGGGCATCAGAGCCGATGATGATCTGGAATGAGAGGTTAGCGACACAGAAGCATGGTGGTGTGCAAGGTGACTTTCTACAGACGTCTGCACTTTCCGTTGGTGGATATTTGTTCATGATTGAAAACCACACTCCTTATTCCTGTTTTTCTCTGTAGCACTTGGCCGTGCAGGGAATCAGGTGGTGCTTATTCTCATTCGCCTTGATCTCTTCCCCCGACTACAGTATAGGCTCCACCGGGTGGGTGGTGGGATTGTTGTCTTTTTTGTTCCCTGCTATGTTGGTAGGTAAATAAGGCGCAGAGCGTGTCTATTCTGGAACTTCTGCCCTAGTAAAGAACTGGCAGATGAATTCAGCTTAGGATAGGAAAACAGTCAGGATCCTCTGCGCTTTTCACCTCCTTCCGCTTCCCCGAAGCTTTGTCTAGAGTAGAGGGATATGGGCGTACAAGCCTGGAGAGCAGGTGCCCCTAAGGATGGAAGGGTGGTGGTGGTGGGGGACCCCTAGCCGCCTGGCACATTAGAGGGAGATAGATTCTCCCGGTAACACAACTCAGGAGATTTAGGGATGATGCTGATTTTGTGGCTCTGCTGTGACGCTTCTGGAAGGCGGGCTGTCCTGCAACCTTAGACAAATCACGGAACTACTTCATTTCTGTGGAAGACGTTGGGTCAGAAGAGGCTTAGGATTCTTTGCAGCTGTAAAACTCTGTGAGTTCTGTGCTCCCTGGCCCTAAGCGTGTCTGTGGAATGGGGGCTGGGGATTGGAGGAAAAGTAGATTTTTAACTTAACTTTCCCGAGCCCCAAAGAACTACCAGAAAGTCTGCTTTCCAAAGAACCCCTTACCTATGCCCTTAAGGATCCTGCTTTGGAGGCTCAGCCCCAACTCGGGAAAGATGTGAATATCTGGGGCTCAAAGGTACAGACTGTCTTAGAGATAGTGAAATAAACTGGCTACTGCTTCTGGTAAAGAGGCCAAAGCTGGCTGTGAAGTCAGGGGGGACTCCTGTGTGGCCGTGGAGGGCGGACACTGAGTGACTGCTAAGCCAAGCAGGCGGTCTGTAGACTCGTATATGTACCGGCATGTTGGGGCTGTATTATAGAATAACGTGTTTTTGTGTATAAATACATCCCTTACCATACGTATGTATGTGTGTAGAGATGCCACGTACGTATGTGTGTGCACAGATGTATGTGGTGACACATAAACATACACACGGACGTACAGAGAGAGAGCGACCCAGTACCGATTTGATGCGACCTGTGTGTCTGCATCCGATGTCCTGGTTCTCCGCCCGGCTCCGATGGTGGCCCTGGGGCCGCCGCCCACCCCCGTGTTTGCGCAGGCCAGCCCTGAGCGTAGAACATGGAGAAGGAGGAATACCTGTAATACCTGAGGTATCTTTAGAGTCTGATTCAGAGTCGGATGTCTCCGAAGATTCCGAAGTTTTCTCCGGCAGGTGGGGGAGCTGTGCGATATCCATGGGTGTGTCCTTGTACTCGGGGTTACTGCGGGCGAGGGAGGCATTTATCAGGAGGGCGGACACCCCTTCTCCACGGTTTGCTTTTGACCATCTCCCCCCCCCCCCCCGCCCCCCACCTCCTGGCCCCAGACTTCTGGAGCTTAGAGAGTTTAAAAGACTACGCGAGAAGCCATTTCTTAGGTCCTTATGGGACTTCTCCTGAGGCTGGGATTTCCTGTGCTGGGGTGCAGCTGCACCCTGCCACGAGGGCTGAATACCCAAATGCCACAGGAAAGCCACTAAAACGCTTTTAAATAATCAGGTGGGGCCGGGGACCCGGGCATTGCGCTGCTTGACATCCCTCCCAGTCTAACACATGCGGGGGTGGGGCGGGGGGAGAAGTACTCTCAGCTATTCCTTCCCATACCTCCTGGTGTGCCCTATCTCCTCTTGGGCTCCTAATGAGTCCATTGCCTCGGTACCCTTGTCTTGGTTCCTTGATGGAGCTTCTCAGCTGCTCAGATGGCTCCAGAGCCACTGAGTGAGGGTGGGGGCGGTGTGCCGAGCCCTTGGCGCCTAATGATCTGACAGATGCACAGGTGCACCTTGGGATGCATGGATTATGGCTACTGAACTGTCAACACACCCATTACAATCACATTTTCAGCCGTTCATGTGGTGTACACCTGTGGCTTGTTAAGCTGGAACTCTGATTGCAGTGGGGAGAGTCCCAGTGTGAAAGAGGCCCTAACAGAATGGATCTAACCCCATCTGCACAAATGTGCTTAATTTTTGTTCTATTTTTAATTCAGAAACAGGCCTCTTCTGGAAAAAGAGTGTGTGTTTGGTCAGTTTGAGCGAGCTATCTTCTAGAAATGCCACCTTCAAGGCCAGCCCAATGTACTAGCAAATGTGGGCTACTGTAATCTCGAGACACAAAGAAAGCCTTCTTGCCTCAAAGTGGAAAATGCCTCTTCTACCCTCCAGGATGGCTAGCCAACCAGATGATGATTACCGATTCATCTGCTAATCTCTAGTGAAATCCCTATATTTGAGAGTCACTGTTTCAGTAACCGCTCTAAAGCGGCCAGTGTCGCGGGGAGGGTTAATTCACCACGATGGATTATCAGGCATTTACTCCTTAGTGTGAATTAGCTTCAGGGGCAGAGCTTTCCCTAGATAATGAGATGAGACTAATGGTGGGAAGGTGGCCTTAGACTCTCAGTCTCTGAACACTCTGGAGTCCCTAATTCTACCAACACGTGAGAGAAGAGGAGAAGAGCAGTCATTTCAGAATGGGGAACGAGAGGCCTGAATGACCCAGAAGTGAGGGTTTTGAGAAAATGAAAATATTGCTCAGGGAAGAACAAAGGAAAGGAAATGTGGGAAAGAAACTTCAGTAAGTTACTCTTTTGCTAATATTCAATAGTTGCTGTTTTGCCAAGGCCACATCTTTTTCTTTTAGATCTTGAGCCTCTAGAAGTGATGCCAGTGAAATGGCAGACGTGGTGGTTTTCCTCTGCTAATGCCCATCTGCGTTAGTCTCCTCTGGTCCAGATGGGGGTTCACAAGTCACTTGTCACCCAGCTTGTAGACTTCTCCCCCTGAACTCAGGGTGAGTCTTTGGGTCAGCTGACACAGGTCTACCGTGTCTGAGATTGAGACTCTTGAGCCTGATAACTTGTCTTTGGTACCCAGACTACTTCAGTCCTCTCCCTATGGAATTAGATGGACTAGAATCACCAAACACTTAGGAGCTTGTACATTTGATCCCAGGCCAGGTCAGTGGTGTTGATCCAAAATTTCATGGACTGACCTCTCCTTAACCCTTCTCATTCCTTCCACTTGGGGGCAGAGTCGGGAGTCCTGAGAGGGATGAAGCAGTAAGAAAGATCCAGACAGCAAGAAATCATCTCCCTGAATGGGAGTGGCCAAGTGTACAGACGACTTCAGTGTACTGTGTTCCATCAGCATGGGGGACAGATTATCTTCCAGTCTGTGGCGTTCCTGTTGCTAATGCCTGATTTCTAATAATAATAATGGGTCTCCTTGGCGCGACGACATTTTTGACTAGCAAAAGAATGTTCATGCCACAATACCTTATTCTGATTTCTCTTTGGCATGTGAGTTTTTATAACCTGCATTACACATAGCCACTGTTTCATAAACCTCTTTGTAAAAGGATTCCTTGGCATCAGAACTCATCTTGAGCATATCACGAACACAGGAGAAAGTTCACATGAAAATCAGGCCTCGGAGAAAGCCACATTAAATACACATACTTGGACCTTTGGAGAGAATTACTGTAGCGTCGAAGAGGTCAGAAAAGGAAAAAGAAAGTAGATAAATGAAGACTCTTTTAAGTGGTGCACATTAAGGCCCTCTCTAGAGCAATAATCATTAGTGTCTGATTGATATGCTATTGGTAGCAAGCACATTCATGCCTTCAAGTCATCACCAATGTACGTGAACACACTCTGAAGGGTCAGTGTGCTGATGAGCCATGGTTGTCAGCATCTCGGCTCCATTTGGCTGTCTCCGAGAAAAATGGGATTCAGGTACTCCCTGTCTAGATTATCAGCCAAAGGGCACCAACTTCCATTCATAAGACCTACTGGAAGCGTTCCTATTCAGACCACGTGTTGGGTTCTGCTTGGTGGCTTTAGGCCAAGAGAAGCCAAAAACTGGAATGACAGTGACGGGAGGCAGCCAGGCTGCGAGCATTCTCATAGTTTCATGACGGAAACGGTGGGAGACCTCCAGGAAATTTTGCCCCCAAAAGCAGCCCAACCAAGGTCTTGGTTTTCTTTTTGCTTGGTTGACTCCAAAGGCAAAATGCTTTGGATGAGGAAGGAGAGAGATGAGGAAGGAGAGAGAAGAGGGGTCGCAGACTAGAGTTTAGGAAGCTTGTTGAGCCTGGCCTCATTTATGGATGTAAATTGGCGGGCACATTAAAATAGCAGTAAAACTAGACCAAAGTTCCATGGCACGAGGCAAAAGAAGATTGCTTTCATTTATATACCGATATTGCCTTGATTCCGGCAAAGCAGCCCACTTGGCTTACCAAAACTTGAATGCCTAGGGAATCAAATGCTGTGTAATATGCTTAAGGTTTCAAAGGGATGGGATACAGGAGGGATATAATGGACCCTGCCACTTTTTCCCCATGCCCTTTTGCTTAATTTTCTCAAGGATTGGAATGCACGAGTGTAGGTTTATGGGGTGGGGAGAAGGAGGTGCCTCTTGAATGCTTCATCTGTCGGCAAAAGTCTGTCACTTTTTTTCTTTCTTTCTAGCCTGACCATTTGTGGGGGAAACCAAAGCAACCTCTGCAGAGCTGCCCAAATGTTGACAGACCAAGAGTTACTAAAAATGTTGTGAGTCTGCCCTGGAAGTCCCCTCCAACATTGCTCTGATCTTTCCATATTTCTTTGCATCTTGTGGAAGGAAAAGCAGAATTTCCACATATTTCCACACCAGATACCGCCAAAAGATAATAAGACATGTCAGCTATTAACCGTGGGCTGCATATTTTATAACTGACACAGAAATGAAAAAGAATTAGAAAATATACCTAAGAAGATAATTCACCCAGATGATATTCTTCTCATTTGCGTTCTTGGCATTAATAGCTATGGTGGCACTAGACTGTATCCAAATATATCCTCCATTCTTCTGCATCCAACGATAGTACTTCGTCACACACTGGCCCTTATTCAGCACTGGGGGAAAAAAGAACAAAACAGAAGGCATTGTGTATTAAGATGGGGACCAAATGATTATCATCTCGGTAGAACGGCAAGCTTTGAAAGGGGGGGGTCCCACACCACACTAAGCCAGGGGTGCCCTTCTGTATGCTTAATGTAGAATGCCATTAGTAGGACAAATAAAATCAACAATTCAGTGGAGCGAGGGTTACTAGCATTTGTAGCAGGACTTTATTCCGTTTTGGGCAGCCATGGTGTGAAAGGAAGAATAAAAGGACTACAAATCTTGTTGGCTCACAGAATACCTAATGTGGTGTGGATATTGTCAATGGGTTTGACGTCAGACGCTAACAAAGGAAAATCTGTATGTGATTTATTCATAGCTGCGAGGTAGATCTCTTTGAGATCCCAGATATTTGAATGGTTCCGAAGATGCTTTACCCTGTCTTTGATCATTTCACCTGAGTGCAAGCAGCATCAACCAGTGTCCTCCTACATCTGTTCCTTTTGATCTTGTCTAACAGAATTTATAGTCCGCGTATGAACAAAATTTACATTGGTCAATCCGGGGAAATTCTGGTGAGACTTTACTGACTGTTGGAACAAAATAAATCCCCCGACCAAGTCAGGGAGAAACCCTGGCCTAAGGGAGGCACGGAATTGACTTGGCTAGAGCCAAACAGAGTGACAGCTCCACACACGCTCTGAAATATGGCCCCAGATGAAGGAACAAGTAAAAACAATCAGTAATGTGAAACGGTGCCATTAAATACCCACTGAAGGAGAGCTTTAAAATGCAGATGTTAAAAATGATACTTTAACCAAAATCTTGCCAAGTTGAAATTGATTTGATTTGTATCTGGGTACTCCTGAGCTAGTAAAAGGGGAAAGTGCAGTAAATCATCCCCTGAAATAAAGTGCTATGGAAAGGAATGGTTTAAAAGGATGCCGGAAATGTGAAAAACCTGCGGTTATTACTTGGCTGGGGATCGCAGGGACTCCACACCCCCGAAAGCGCGCCGGCTGGTTGGCCACTAGAGGGCAGTGTGCACTCGTCCACGTTGCCCACTTTTTGGCATGTCCTTGTCTCCGTCTGCTAAAATGAAAAACCTCTAACTGCTGTAATAAATTTGGCTAAATTAGCTGCTAAATGGTTATCTCAAGTAATATGTATTTGCATTAATCATCTTGCTCTAAACCAGAACAAGCCAGAGTCCTAAAGACGTAGTAAATTCATATTGTCCATTTAATTACGGCTAATAAGTGCTTCATATACAATAGTTTCATGAAGTACATTTTGATTTTTTTTTTTGTGGGGGGGGGGTTGGATGGGTAAAAGGAAGTCACTTTGGAGAAGAGCCGCATTTTGAGGCCGTTGAAGCTCATCCCGTCGTGTCTGAGCTGCTCTTCCCGGCTCTAAAAGTGATCACAAATCTCCCTCCACGTCCTCTGTCCGTAAACACAGAAGCACCGATGCTTTCCTCCTATTCTTCCTTTTCCTCACAATGCACCAAAAGGATGCTTGTAAAATTTAATAATTATGTCTTCACAGTTGCTCGAGAAAGATTCGTTCGCTTTGATGAGCGCTTCAAATAGGGGCAAGCTCTACTCTACTCTGAGGCCATTCAACAGTTTAGGGTATTTGTAAGGCCCGGAACTGTCATCTTCTCTCGGTGGCGGTGGCGGTGGCGAGGCTCCACAGGTAGCATTGTGCTCTCCTTTTGTCGGCGATTGTAAGTTGTGCCATTCTGCATGCATGGGTTCCCAGGCTACAAAACTGCGTGGTGAGGCTGAAAGCAGTAAAATACTCACTCTGCCATACAGCTCTTCTGTCAAACCGTTGTTGCATGCAACAAGATGTGCTTTTATTCAAATCCTCTCAACCTGGTTAACTATTAATAGAGGAATGACGGGTCATGAAGTTCTGCCCACTATCTTCACACAGAGAAACTTCCAGCACCCCAGTCAGCGGTTGGTGTCTAATCCCATCTGCTGTGTATCTGGAGTAAGGAATAATTTCAGATGGATCTGGTACTTTTTAACAAGGGCAAGGAGACCCAGAGACCCCTTTTCAAAATCCCACATGAAGAAAACACTGAGATAGTAGTTGACATCGGCCCAGGCCGGCTGGGGATTCCGGACCGGACTTTGACCAGACGTAGGTAGGCGAAGTGAAAACGTTATCTCCAGGGGGGAGTGCACAGAAAGGGGCAAAGTGAGACAGGAATTCCAAAGTTAAATTAGAATTTGTAGAATCAATGTAAAGATCCCCCCACCCCCATTCCTTATAATACTTTCTCTTACTTCTAAACAAAGAGAGAAACAAAATCTCAATTCTGAACTGTACAGCCAGCAAAACATCTCCCTCCCCAGTGAGCTCCGCCTACGTGCAGTGAAAGGGGCTGAAAGACTCAGAATGTGGCCTTGTCTTCTGGAGCTAAGGCTACAGGACTCTGTTTCCCAAGAAGAAATACAAATTTAGCATGGCCAGGAGTGCAGCCTTCCTCATCCCCCGGCCAAAGGCCATCTAGCAAAGAGAGCAGACCTACTTGGGAGAGGCAGGCTTGGCAGGTGGTCACATGAGGAAGTATTGTGGAAGGACCCCCAAGGAACGGACCCCCCCTCCCAGACTCCTTGGGGGGTCAGGCAGCTACTTGAATGCCTTAGCTTGCTGTGGTCAATGCCACAAACAGATCTGGGAGCCCATTGTGGTCAGTTGGAGAAAACAAGTTTCACCTACTCCATTCATTTGCCCCGGGCCAGACTGAAAGTGGTTCGGAAGAGGTAAAGACACCTTCCGGCCTGGACCTGGATCATGGCAATTCCCTGAGGACTTCCTGAAGGAGACCTCCATGCGTCAGTGGCAAGCCAGACAGGGAGAGAGAAGGCACTGAGTTAGCTCCTACTACAGCGGGAAATGGTCACTCAAATACTGCCCTGGTTGTATTGGTTTTCTGGGAGGTCCCATAAAAAAGGAGTCACAATAGAATTTTGCTTCTTTTAGAATGAACAGGAATAATTTTTGCTTGGGGCTCCAGAATATACATTTATGACTTGGGGATGAAGCTTCTTTCTTTAAAAAAAAAAAAAAAAATCATACTGGCAAATCAGTTGGATCATTCCAGCTGCGCCAGAGGCAGGATCTGACAGCTTTTCCTGAGCTCATGTGGTCCTAATCAGCTCAAGAAGAAAAGCCACCTTGGTGCCAGTTTGAAAGAGATTTTTAGTTTGTAATAAATTAGACAACTTGAAAAAACACAAGAACTTTTTCAATTCTCTTTAATCCAGTGGCTGTTGTTTTTATTTGGGAGTTTTAGCTTTCGATATTGGGGAAAAATGAGAGAATGATTGTGTCAGGCTATTTCCTAAAATCTCTTTTGTGGGGAAACTCTGAAAAAGGCACGATGTGAGTTACTTGATATGGAAGTCCTCAAAAAATAGCTAATTGTCCCTTGAAAAGAGATAGAGTCATCAAACCAATGAGCTGCAGAGGAAGTTCATAACAGTGTGCTCAAACTAAAAAGAGAGGAAGCAGAGAGAAAGAAAATTTATATGCGGGTCATATTTTTAGCTCTGTACCGGGATATGGCGTGAGTACTTTTAACATGAAACCTGGCATCTTCTCTTTGATTTATCTCAAAGTTTACTTTTTGGTGTCTGAAACTTCGGGTAGAGCAGCCCGTGTTCCCCTCACTGGATTCACCCATCATATCATAACATCTCTAGAATTATGTCTTTCAAGTTGTACCATAGGAATTCGTTTGCATTCAGGGATCTCACAACATCGGAGGGGCCTTTACTGAGATTTTACAGGGCACTCAAGGAGATATGAGGGGATGGGTACGTTTCCCCCAGGTTCACTTATAATCTCGAATGGTCCCAGGTGTAATTCTGAGCACCTCTGCTACCCCGTGAGAACTTGTTCCCTGGCTGGAAGTCTAGGGTGGGACCAGTTGTTCTCGGCTGCTGTTGCTCCAAGAGGAACCAAGTAGCTGCCCTCAGCACCACCCCATGTTCCAAGCTAAGGCTGCCTTTGAGTTGCAGGCTGTGCTCTTTCGAGGACAGGGTGGCCCCACGCTTGTGAGAAGAATAGAACAAGGAGATGTAAACGCTCCTGGTTGAACCGCTCCAGTGCTGCTGGTTTGACAGTTTGGGGCTATTTAGCGTCAAGATCCCACCCACCCCTGATTGCGAAGGGCATGACCCATACGCTTCACTTAAGAGAAAACTGCAGGGAACTTCCGATTTTTTAGGACACGTGACCCCTTATGTCAAATACACACTTGCCCCACAAAAGACTGCGTGTTCAGTTTTCTTGAATACCTTTGAAAAATGTCACCTGGTCGGTCTCTTGGTCTGAGCCTAGTGGTGGCGTCCAAGGAGCGCTGGGCCTAGAGGGGAGCTCCTCCCCCCTGAGCCCCAGGAGCTCTCGCCGAGGCACACATCCATGGCTCTGCACACAGCCACCAACAGAGGGATTTCAGTTTTCCTCGGGAAAACTCTGTCCCCAGAAATAGACCGATGATTGAGAGGACATAAAGGAAGCCTGTGTCTGTGGCAGGAACATAATTCTGTTAGTAAATCAAAACAAATCAGTACAAGTTTGCCTTCAGAAATATGGAGAAAAAAAGAGAACATGGTCTCTTCCTGTTGGGCCGTTCTACCAAATCAAAGCCAAAGAATCTAAATAGTGAGTTACTTGTGTCTTAAAAAGAAGGAAGCAGTCTAATTCAGTTTGGAGAGGAGATGAAGAACACATATCAAAAGCGGTCTTTTAGCGAAGTGTCTCACAAAAGGACATTTTAGTGGCTTGCATATGCATTAAAAAGCTGCAATACTTGGCGTATTCAGGTAAGTATAGAATAAATAGGAAATGGTGAGATCATCGGAGATTGCACACTTCACATTCACACAGCTGAACAAAGAGCTTCATTATCGTCATGGAGATATGAGGACGCATCTGCGGCGCCATTCACCCGGCCGGGAGGTACCTTCATCAGTGGCTGCAGAGAATGGAGAGGGGGTGCTGTCTCCCAGGAACTCGAATATTATTTCTGAATTCACTAATGTGGAGAGTGTGCAAGTGAGGGGGGGTGGTGTGTGTGCGCTAGAATCACACCTTTCTACTTAATACCACAGTTGGGTGCTTAGCTGTAGCCACTGGTTTCCTTTCTACATTCACAAAACTGGCAGATGAAACATGAAAAAGAATACTGACTCTTTAATCTCTGCTTCTCCACCTAAGGCCCAAGGCAGGCTGACAGGGAACTTCATTCTGGAAACAGGACTTTTTTTTTTTTTTTTAATTCTGGATTACTTTTTCCTCTGCTTTTGAAAAACTGTGGGCTATAGGCGAATGAACCTGACATAGACTTAAAATAGGAACAAGTTTCTTTATCTAAAAGTTATAGTCCTTGATGCTTCCAGGAAGGTCATTTTCAAAACCCACAGGAGAAAGAGCATTAGAGGCAGAAACTGTGCATTAAGTGCTTTATTTACTTGCAATCGAGACGGTTTTTCATTTAGAACTGCTCATAGGATCAACCAAGGCTTTGATGCTGTGCAGACTTTCCTATAGATTTTGCAATTAGTGAGCTAGATGTCTTAAATAGCGGGCATCCACAAATTGGTTTTTTGTTTTTTTTGTGAGTCTATGTGCCGAGCAATATTTGGTAAAGTTTAATGATATTTGATACTTAACGTGAGTTACGAGCTTGAGGACAGAAGACCTGTGGATGGTCTGTGAATGACTATGCATCATCTATGGATTTTCCCCCTAATACACTAATGACAGGCCCTGCTTGAATTGCTATCTGTGTGATTTATCACCTCAGAAGAGGTTTTTTCCTATACCACTGCCAATGGATAGATTTTTATTAACTGTTAATATTGAATCATGCAGAAAACTTTTCATTGATTTAGGAAATGTCAATTTGTTAAGTTTAAAAAATAAATTCCTCTTTTCTTCATGATAATGTACTGAATGGGAGACCAAGGCTTTTGAACACTGATGGTATGTTCTAGGACAGGAAAAAATCAGTGATGGTTGGCAGGAGTGACGTCCGAGATCTCAGATTTTTTTCAAACTGTTTCAATTCGGCCAGAGTTTCTGTGCCACTCATTCTTGCCCTTCTTGACCTAAAATACTTAAGGACAGGTATTTCTTAGCCCTTATGCTTTTTTTTTGGTGGTGGTGGTATTGGGGTGGGGGTGGGGGGGACGGGATTTGCCATATAAGGGAAGCCGTGAACTCTTCAGCAGGGAATTAAGAAAAATTTATGGTGAGGAAATGAAGGAAATGGTGGATTTATCCACTCATTCAATGGATATTCTTTTGAGTGCCTACTGACTCTGTGCCAGGCACCAGGGATCTCAAAGTCCACAAAAATTGGTCGTGGGCCTGTCCCTTTATTAGTATTGGTCATGGTAATTCCACTCCCTTACCAGTGATTGCTTTAGGTTTGGAAAGTGGTGGAACACCGGACAGTGAGACCCACGGGGAGGTCTCTCTCGTTGAGAACCATTGGAGAAGTTTTCTTCATTCTGAAAATATAGGACTTACCTCGATTTGCCTTTCTATGGGAGACAGATACTTAATCATCTTCACTGAGAAACTTGTAAACGTAATAACTCTTATGGGAAGTGGGATGAGGGTCTGAAAGCACAGGGGTCTGACCTGGCCTGGGGGAATTCATCACCTCCTTTTAAAAATGAAGTGTTGGGCACGGTTAAGCTACAATGTAGGGAGAACTAAAACAGGGTAGAAGGATAAGGTTGGATCTTTGCCTCAGATTTACTTTATGTCTCTCGTGAACCCTGTGTTTCTGGAGGAGGTCATTTTATGAAGTCCACTAAACCTCTTTAACAAGAAATACATAGGTGGGTGAGGCATAGGTATAGAGAACGCATGTTTGGCAAAATCAGCAATACTTAAAGGAGCCCAGGTAAATGTCATTTGTTCACCTGTTGTGTAGATTTTTCAGAAACCCAGATACTTTGTTGTGAAAATGTGTCAGATTCTCCCATGTAGCAGTCACTGTTGGTTGTCCACTGAGCAGCTACTCCTTTTTTTTTTCAGTTTTATTTAGAAATAATTGAAATACATCACTGTGTGAGTTTAAACACACAGCGTGGCAGTGGCTCAGCTTACATATATTATGAAACAATGACCACAAGTAGGTTCAGCTAACATTCATCTTCTCATGCGAGGTAAAATAATAAGGGAAAAGAAAGATAGAAGAAGAAAATGTGCTTCTTGTGAACTCTTCGGACTGACTCACAACAACTTTCCTACAGATCCTGCAGCAGTGTGAGCTGCAGTCAGCACGTTGTGTATTGTGCAGCTCTTCTATCACTTGTTCCTGGATAAGGCAACTTTCCCAAGTCCCAAGGGGGGACAAGCCTTGATTGTTGAAGCCAGACCTGGTAATTGCATCTAGTGTGTGGCTTAGGCTTGGGCACTTGATGAAATGCTGGACAATGAGATATAGGGGGGCTTCTCTCTACTGGAGGGCCTGTATGAGCATTTTCTTTCAAAAATGAACACAAAATAGTGACTGACCCTTTCCTGACTTTGGGCATTGTCTTGTGAGGAACTGGTGATGGGCAGTGCTACAGCTCTGTTTTGATCATGAAGAGAAAGGAAAGATGATTACAGAGAAAGTTTAAGTCATTTTTGCTTGGGTTTTCTGTTACTCAGTAACGGGATGCATTCTAGTCGATGTGCCCTGCCAAAAATTCTAGGAAGCCAGAGGGGATGCGGAGTTCATCAAGAGGTTCAAGTGACCTGATCCTTAGTTAACACAAAATTTATGGAAAAATCATTGTATGCTAAACACATACACAAATTAAATCCCCATGCCACTCATTTGTATTAAACAAGGAAGTCTGAGTTTTTTTTTGAGAGAACGCAAGGTATCAGTAAATCAACATTTTAAGGAAAGTAGTTATAAAACATAAAACAGCATTTTGTTCTTAATCTTGTATAATGTACTAGAAATGATGGAACTGATTTTATTTAGTTTGATTTAGGTTAAAATGGAAGTCTTAGAAGTATTTTTTTTTTTTTGAGCATGTTTTATAAGAGCAATGGGTTAGTTTCTCTCAGATATTAGATGTTCTGTTTTATGATAATAAAAGCAGCTACGGATTGAAATAGTAATAAGGAAAAGCCCAGGGATCAACGTTAGGATTGTTTTAGAATATATCTCTGTCCTCTCGAAGTTCCAGCTTACTTCCTGGGCAGCGAGGAAAGATTGTGTACTGTTGTATTCTGTGTCCTTTTATGCTCTTCTAAGCCTGGAATGTCCCTGACCCTGCACCTCTGCCCACCTCCTGCCACCTTGGCTTCTTGCCATCCTCTTTCAAGTTCCAGGGCAGATGTGCTGTCTCTGGGACTTCTCATCCTCCCTTGTTGCCCTGCCCTCCTCCCTGACCCCCCATCTCAGGGGTTCTGTGTTTTGTTCATACATCTCAATAGTCCTTTTTTATACTATGTTTTCAAAATTGGCTGTTTTCGTGCTATCTTCCCTACTAGTATGTAAGCTGCTGGAAGGTAGAGACCACACCTTAGTTATTTTGGAAACCTTATTGCAATACCACAAAGCTTTGTACATAGTAAATACTCACAGATGTTAGATGAATTTGAACAGGGAAAATGTTACTGTTTGTATTCACACATACAACAAGTACTTGGAAAAAGATTAACCTGGGGAAACAAAACCCAAAACACCTCCTTTTGCCTACAAATTGACTATTATTTCTGTTTACACTCTATTAGCTTTCTCCACTGATGTTCAAAACTTTACACCTTTGTAAAGAAGTTCATCTCTTTATCAAGTAGTTATGTACTCGTTTCATTTGAACCCTGACTGACATACCCTCAGAGCCAAGTCGCTACTTGTACTTTACTAATAGTCACAAAATTCAACCAACTGGAGGGGAAAATGAAGCGCTTAAGATTGTTAGGGGCAGCCCGGGTGGCTCAGCGGTTTAGCGCCGCCTTCGGCCCAGGGCCTGATTCTGGAGACCCAGGATCGAGTCCCACGTCGGGCTCCCTGCATGGAGCCTGCTTCTCCCTCTGCCTGTGTTGTGTCTCTGCCTCTCTCTCTCTATATATATGTGTCTCTCATGAATAAATAAATAAAATCTTAAAAAAAGATGATTAATCAGTCTGTATTTACTTTTACTTCATGTACAAGAGTGCTTTTGACATACTAGTATAGTCAGTCCTCAAACATTAACCTGAATGGGAGTCTGCTAGGGATCTTGTTAATCGCAGATCTGGACTCACTAAGCTGGGGGTAGGCGTTTCTATAATGCAGGGGAGCAAGGACACTCAGCTGAGAGTTAGGCCCTTGTTGGTCTCTGTTCTCTATCTGCCTGCTTTTGGATCAGAAAAGCCAAAATCGGTACTTTCCCGAAAAGAAGGAAAAAAAAAAAAAAAGAAGTAAAATAATACCGGTAATTCACTTCTGCATAAAACCCTGACTTTATTTTGTCTCCATGTGACAATCCGTCTTGGTTAATGGAGAGGCACATGATGCAGACTGACTTGGCTTCTGAAAACAATCTGACGTGGTAGCTGTAACACACATCATCTTTCAGGGGCATTTTCATATTCATATGGAAGAAGAGGAAAAGCTCATTTGCTCTGGGAAAAAGTCCAGCCAATGATCAGGTCGCAGCCAAATCCCCGAAGGCCCCGCTCCGAAGAAGGCTAAGATCAGAGAATAGAAAGAAGTCCTCTGTGCTATTTGTACTTGGCCCACCCACCAAACTTTGCGCCGTCCTCTCTCCCCACACTGCAGCTTCCTTTACTGTGTGCGGTGGCTGCATACCCAGATCAACAATTAAATTCCCCCTTTGTTTGTGTGGCAGATGACAAATGCATGGAGGACATCTTGTGTTTCCGAGGCAGGCAGGGCACTTACTTTGATTGATGCTCGGTTGTGGAAAAAAATGAGCTGGGAAGGAATTACAATGGAGGGCCTGCAGACTGGAAGGGGATATACTAATTAGTCCTGCATTAAGCAGTCGGCTTGCATTTGGCGATGAGACGCCTTCAGGAGGGAAGCGTAGGGGTTATTGATGCAAACAGCATGCAATGCATTCTTCCAGGTAGCTGTGCATGACTTTTGTCAAGAAGGATAAAATTTTGTAATTAAGAAATAAAGACCAAGGCTACTGTATTTTTTTTAATGCTCCCTCAAATATATCGGGTGGGCCATGCTTTCTCTATAGGCTCTCACAGACAAGCTGGAAGTCCTTCTTTCTTGGTGAAAGAACTCTTCCAGAGTTTCCTCATCCTGGGTAGCATCCTAGGAGGGGAGAAACGCTACCACTTCTATCCTTTCTGGCTCCTTTTCACTAACGTCCCACAGCTACAGAGCCTCAAGCCTTGCTAGTGGAGCACATCATAGAGGGAAGAGAAGTTTCCCTCCACCACTCTTTCTAGGTTTGAGAGAGTTGCTCATTTGACCCGGAAAGGACCCTGGGGATATCTTAAGACAAATCCAGCAACTTCTACAGACAAAAGGTTGGATTAAAAGGGACAAATGAGAAATGCAAAACCTGTTTCTCCATTTGGTTTAGCATTCGTGGCTTGCCCGTCTGTATTTGGGCTGGCGGCAGAGGTAGAGTAGTAGATGGTGGCGCTGCTCTCCTGTGCTCCAGCTAACCGGGGCGTCGGACTCAAGGGAGGCCTGATCAGTCAGCTGGAGATCGGTACCTCCCGAGCAATGGAGAACTGGAGACTGCTAGGCAAAGATGCTCAAATAATTGCTTACATGAGTAGTTTAAAATTCAAACCTCGAAATGTTGATTGTGTCAATTTGCCCTGGAGAATCAGTGAAATTGGGTTCAATGACTCCAGTGAGGTAGCATAAGGAGAAAAAAATCAGAGAGGTCTTTGGTCACAGTGTGAAAGAAGAGGTCCTACAACCCCCTTGGTCTTAGAATCCCAGTATAATTTCACTCACCCACCATGTTGGTATAGATAATGCGATTCTTAGTGATTCTTTATGTTGAAAGCCAGTGTACTATCAGGCGTCTCATGTTAACTTAGTGGGAGAGTGAATGGTCCAAAGTTCTTGGTTCAACTGATGGAAGTTGCCAGTTCCTGATGCAGCTGAGATTCCCTTTTACTTTTCTTATTCTAGAGACAAGTTCATCTACGGATTTACAGATGCCTATGCTAGGAAAAAGATATAAGTGATAAAGATAGCATTTTGAGTTATCAAAGACTATGGAGTCTTTTTTTTTTTTAAGTTTTATCCATAAACTGGAACATAAGACAGATATCAAAATATCAGAAATATTATCAGATGGGCTAAAACCTGTCTTTCATGCACAGGCACAGGAGTTGTGCCAATAGCTCTAGGAAGAAAAGCTAAATAGTTAATGCGGTTTATTTTTTAACCATCCCTTTGTTTTAGAATTCTATCTTATTCTTGAGCTGATTCTCTGTCACCATGACCTTCTTCTGCCAAGAAGGTACAGTTGAGGCATCCTTCAGTAATAGCCTAGGGCTTTGGACAAGCAAGATGCTGTGCTGGCTTTTTGCCTTTTCTTCCAGTGTTTACACAACCAAGACTTATTACATGCTCTGTCATTTTGTTACTGGGCTGGCTTTGGTTTGAGAATTAGGTAAACATCAGACATTCCATCACACAATTTTAGACTCAATCTTACTTTATAATGATGTTAATGTTTATTGTACAAAGCGAGATGCATTTGTATATTTTAGCATTTTATTTCAGTCACAGAATGCAAAACCTGACATTGGCATCAGTTTGATTTTTTTTTGTGTGTGTGTGTGTGATTGAAGATATTAAGCACTACAAGAACGTTGAAATTTCAATCTGATTAGGATCAAAATTCTTCAGGATCAAAACACTCCTTTTCCTCCCCCTACAGTTTTACTAATTGTGTGCTACTTGACATTGTGGAGTTATTCCACAGCATGATAGCTAAATATGTGAAGTGTATTTTACTGTGCAGAATTATCAGCTCATTTTATTTGTTTTTCTTGTGTTTGAGGTTATTAAAAGAACTTAAAATTAGAAGTCGTGTGTATGAGTTGAAAGAGTGAACTCAATCATTGTTAGTAGGCTAAATCATAAAGCAATAGCCAGTATGTCAATATCAAGTAATGAAAAAAATCACAGAATTTAAAAGCATACCTTCTCTGTTTATTAGTTGGCAAGATACCAGCAAAATTAGGGGACTAGCACAATAGTGAATGGCAGAGTTGATTTTCAGCCCTCTCAAATTATTCTGGTTACTGAAAATGAGATAAAAGTAGATCGGAAAGAATGGCATCAAACATATTTGTTGGAGACCTTTGCTTCATGGGAAGAAATGAACTGCCCTAGCTCACTGTTCCTGAGGAATTGTGTTTCTTCAAGCTGTAAATCAAATCCCAGAGAGATAGCATGACGTTTTCCAAATAATAACTGAGGATGACATAGTTCTTTTTTGTCAGCACCAGGTTTCTGAAGTTAGACCTCAATTAAGATTCCAAAATGAAAAAGCACCCTTCTCTCCCCACACACATGGTCCATGACAGCGTCCTAAAAACAATATATTCATTTTTAAAGTCTGGATCTCTGGCATACATTGGTCTACAAATACATTCAGAGCTTCCTCCAAAGATCCTGATTTTTCTCCATCTTCTCTAAATTCCCAGCTACAAAGAACCTGATGTTTCTTTTCAGAAAACAGCATCATTTTTTTCCCCCAATTAATTGAAGAGCCATCTGCTTCTGCGATGCACAACACCCATTCATTCTTAGCAACAAGTGTGTTCCCTAAATCCCTGGTGTGCAATACCAAGGCACGCGCTCAGTGTCGGGAGCAGAATTTGCTGGAGAGCGGCCTCGCAGGCAGGCTTTTCCCAGAGACATGATATATACAAAACCTGACACTGAACTAGGTCCCATGTCCATGTTGCTAATGCAGGCGTAAAAAACAGTACGAGATGCTCACACTTTGAGACTCTGGCTGGCTTACCGTCCCGCCATTATGCTTTGGAAGATGTGAGTTTAAAACGAGCAAACAACTGCAAAGAGCAGGAAAGACCTGAGCCGGCTCTCCTCAGCCACGCCAGGAAAGGGGAGAGGAAGTAGACTGAAGGGCCACCAGGAAAACATGATCGTCAAGCCGTCCTATCTCATTTGTGGCACCCTGCATGTATTTAAAACCAGAGTTCAGGACTGGGTTTAGAACCATCTAGGAAGATGAGCTCGTTGGGCCCTCGTCTTTGAGGAAGAGTCTGGTGATTGTTCATAAAAAGGATTTCTGGTTGGAAAAGGGGCAGGCTCTTCCTCAGAGGTTCTGCAGACCATGCCTCATGTTTCAGGGGATTGTCAGAGCCCTTCCACACACAGTGGAAACGGCCCACCAAGTTTGATGAGGGAAACTGCATGGGACACTAGTGTGGGGGCTTCTGCTTGGACCTGGGCAGAACACTGCTGGTCTTCCTTTCTTTAGATGCCAAAAAAAGATGCCTTGGAGGTTCAACTTGTGAATCAGGAGCTGGGAATCGACTCAAAGAGCTGAGATGAGTTCCTCTCTCCTGGGAGTCAGGAGATGGAGGTATCTGTTCCACTGAATAACCCTCTGTCCAGAAATAACAGTGAAAAGACACTGCCTTTAAGAGCTGCCGTGTCCACACGATGTGCTCTGCCCCTGTGGTCTGGCTTCCTCCTTGCCCCGGTTGTGCGGTCAGTCAAGTAGGAATTGCTATAGGCTCTGGTCTGTCTGAACTTGTCTTCTCCCACATATATCTTGCAACAGAGACCACTAATTTCAGAGTGGAACTCACTCTCTGGAAAATGAAAGGGTCAAGAAAGCACTTAAGACAAAGGTTCCCCCATCACTTCATGGGAGAGAGAGCACAAGAGACCACAACATCCCATGTGAGGGCCTAAAAATCCAGCAACTTCTCTGGGCCTGAGTTCCAACTTTCAATCTAATTCCAACACAAGTTGAAGTGATTTATGTCTCACTTTTCCTCCCCTGCATGCTGACAGTCAGTCATCTCAGGGAGAAATCAGCACCAAAACCAAACAGACAGCAGAGAGAAGAGAGAGAGGGAGATAGAGAGAGAGAGAAAGATGACCCCAGCCAGGCTGTCCCCACACACAAGAGGTACTTACAGTCTAGGTGACTGTGTCTGATGCCCTCAACATCTTCGGCATGGATGAAGTGATAGCATCTCTTCCCTACAATGTCTACAGGGGTCAGGTCCATATAATCACTAATCCTGCAGAGAGAGGAACACAGGATGGAATTCAGAAGGGGAGGAAATACAGAAATTGTTCAATGGCTTAGAAACGAATCTGCCTACGGTTTTCATTATACCAGGGTACCTGGGAGAGGTGGCACCCTGAGGGAAAGGAAGCCCTTTACAGATAAGATGGTTTCCTTAAAGGATGTCGGACTTTTCCAAAAGTAGGGAAATGTGCTAGATCAAGCAACTGTGTTTAAATAATGAGACAGGTTTTTCGTTTCTTTCTTTTTTTTTTTTTTTTGGCATCAGAAGGCACATTTGGACAACATAATTCCATGAAATTATTGAGAATCAGTAACAATACAAGATCCTCATTAGAGGCCAAGATAATTCAAGGTTACATAATAAAATAAAAACATGTTATGGTGATACCAAATGATTAGAGACACCTTTCATTTAAACAGATTGGTCTTCTATTGGGTATTTCCATGAAAAAGGGCTTCAACTGCTTCTTGGCACAAAGTCCAAATTGGCATTCAAGGGATATAATTTAAATGCTGAGACATACAGATGCCTGGGGGTATTATCTTTTTCAGCCTTAGTCATTTGGGAGCTCAGCTTTCACTCCTGGCCCTTTTAACTGGTACTTTGTGGTGGATTCCACACAGAAACTTTTAAACCATTTCAGCAGCTCTTCCAGGCTTGTGCTTGACAGTACGTGTGTGTAAGCCCGTGTCATTGATTGTGCACACGTCAATGTCCTCAGGCAGGAGCACAGAAAAATAGAACAGAAATTGGAAAACATGTTGGGGGGGGGGGGATCTGCCCTGATTTACACAAAGACGTCAAAATGCTTATTATCCTCCTCCCTGTCCAGGTACAGATTGGTTTTGGGCGGTCCAAAACGGAACATATCTTTTGTTTATTCTCTTTACTGTCTCTGTGCTTTTTATGGTTTATGGCTTATGACAGAGCCAAATAGGAAGTGAGTCTTTAGAAAGAACATATTTAAGAAACCTCTGAGATCACTGCTGGAGAGTTCAAGCTGACCTCCAAGGCAGGGAAATAAGGAACAAAACCAAACCAGAATAATGTGGAATACAATTAAAATGTACTATCCAGTGAGTAGATTTCTCAATGTCTAATATTAAATAAGATTTTTGGCCAAACTAGAATTCTTGGTAAGACGAGACAAAATGGGGGCAGTATGAAGAGCTTTATAACCCCATGGTTTTCTGGTAGCAAGGCAGATTATTAGTTGGTGTTTTCCTAAAACCATTAGCACCTTTCTAAGCTCTGTTTATACCCCTTTTCTATAAATGGGTGAACAAGGATGTCGTTAAAAGGCCCTCATTGGTGTTTCTGAAATTTGCCAGCTCCTCTGAAAGCATCTGATGTCAGCCCTGTGTGCGGCCGTCCTAGGGAATGCAGGGGAGAAGAGTGGTCTCTAGAGTCCAGAAGAGGGCTTGAGTTGCTAGTAGCAGTTCCCTAATTAACCAATAAACCCTGGGGAAAAGCCAGCCATACTTTAGGGAAGATGTTCTTTAGTTTATGCTTTATTGGAATGAAATCCTTCAAAATATTTGAAGCACTTCTATGTACCAGAGCCTGTGACTCTGAGCCTCAGTTTCCTTATGTATAAAAGCAATTTAACAGATTGGCCAGGGGATTAATGAATGAAATGAAATGAACATAGCACAGTGGCTGGCACATAAGGTATGCTATCTCCTCAGGTCAAATAAGCAGTTACTTTTAACACAGGTCCTTTTAAAATAATTCATATCATCAGTTGAGAATTAATGCCATATTGTATTGGCTAATAAGGGGTTGTGGAAAACAATTTTTTTTAAGGGAAGAAAAAAGGCTTAAAGTGGGTCACAGAAAATGATCTCAATTATTGGAGTGGCACCATAAGGCACTCAGGTCCATGAAGTAGAATTAATCAATCTTTGATCACAGGAATGAAAATTAAGTGAGGGTTTTGGGATAGGACAATCACCAGGAGTAGGTCAATAAGATGAGGCTCTGTTTTTCGGAGGGAGTAATGGTAGTAAAATCTGAATCAAGGGAGCCCAACATAGGTTTTCAAAGATGTAAAGCCACAGGTTGCATCAGCCTTTCTATCTGCCTCCCTGGGTTGGAGCTTCATCTCCAGCATTCTATATTTTTAATCAGGATACACAGCTTTGTGGACTAGGACTGTGTTCTTCAGTGGATGCATAGATATGACAGGTCTCCTTCACTGGTTAGTTGGACTGCTTGCTTAGCAATCGGCCTGACTTCTCTAGAAAAAAAAGAGTGACAAGTAATGCAGGAAGGCCCATATGTGGCTAAATGCCTGGTTTTAAAATCTGGCACATTTTGAGTTCAAATTGTGACCTTGGGCATATCACTTACTCTTCCTCTCTAAACTGAAATGGCCTGAGGGTGATGAAGACGGTGGCAACACTCATCTCACAGAACTGTCTTGAGGCTTAAATGAGATGATGTATATGCTGAGCTTCGCATATTGCCGGGTGTGTACTAAGCGTTCAACAAAAGCTAACTATCTTTATTATTCCTTGCTAACCCTTGCTAATCATTTTGCTGCTTTCCTGATATTCTTTTGCCATTCCAGAATACCTTACACATAGCCAAGTACACAGTCACAATGATCACAATTTTAAGAAATGCCAACCAAACCTGAAAAACAGATTTAGAGTTACTTATTCAATAAGAGTGATAGGTGCGTGGTATCTTCTCCCCCATGGAACACTAATAGCTCAGGTGGGTGTTTTTTTTCTCCTGGAGAATTCTTTCCTTTGAATCCAATTCTGACCAGAAATGGTACGCATTTCTAACTTGGTCTCAACATCCTCAGAACTTCCCAGTGGGCTGAATATAGATGCTGGCTATATTCCTCTTGGCTAGGCCCTGGAAAGGTCAATTATCTGAGCTACTTGACCATTATGCTCTTGCATTTCGCCTCTGAAGGCACTACCAGGGCTCGGTGAACATACACTACGTTCATGCCTGACAATAATCTGTGCCACAAAAGCACCCTCTCAAAACTGCCTCAATGATTCTGCCTGTGGCACCAGCAGATGGATGGTATCATGGAAGCTTCCTTCCCATGACCGATTGGTGGATGGTTCCCCTTCACTCTTCTTCCTGTGACCCGTGATTCTCTCTTCCTCAAATCGGTCTGATGATGGGCTGGTGACTTCTGGGTGAAAGGTCTGAGGGGGCACTGTCCCATTTCCTTGTCCCTTGCTTTGTGCTTAATGGAAAAAATGAACTTTTAAACCAGAGGTTAAAAAGTCCTTTTATCAAAGCTCAGTGTTAAGGAAGGACTGCCAAGTCGTTTATATGATGAGTCTTTTTTTTTTTTTTTTAATTTATGATAGCAAACGTCAGGATTACAACGTTTTATTTAATAGGTTTGCCGATTTTTTCATCCTTTTCCCTCTGGGGGCCTCAAATTCTCATTTCTCCCCCTACATGTGTTGTGGCTTGAATATGTCCCTCCCACCACCAAATTCATCTATTGAAGCCTTTACACCCAATGCCATAGTATTAGGAGGTGGGGCCTTTGGGAGGTAACTAGGTTTAGATGAGGTCCTGGGGATGGAGCCCCTGTGATGGGATTAGTGTCCTCATAAGAAGAGGAAGGGACCAGCAAGTAGGCCGCTATCTGCAAGCCGGGAAGGGGGCTTTCACTAGGAACCTCATTAGCTTGTACCTTGACCTTGGACTTCCCAGTCTCCAGAACTGTGAGAGAGAAATGTCTGTTGGGTAAGCCCCCTGGTGTGTGGTGACGCATTCTCCAGCCCTCAAGCAGCTAAGGCAATGTGCTGAACAGCTCTGTGAACCCTGAGCCTCCCGAGGCTGGGCCTGGACAGTAGTCAGGGAGTGGGGCTGACCGAGGCATCCAGAGATACCTTTTGCTGCATAATTTTGCCAAGAACGTCTCAGCCCTGCTCTCTCCTTGGGTTCTCGGCCAAAATGGGTCTTAATTATAGCATATGGATGTCTGGGTATCCCGATTCATTCCATTGTCGTCCCTAATGGAAATCAGGACAGCAATGTAGGTTTTAAATAAAAAGCATGTTTGGTGTCAGTCCAAGCAGCCATTAAAAATAAGATCAGGATTTCTAATGAGCCTCGCTGGGAGAGTAAAATCCTTCCGACCGCTGCAAACGCCAACCTTCACCAACGTGTAGCGTACAACAGAGGAAATGAGAACAAAAACAAAGTACCTATTTTCACAGTAAATGATATTGAGGTCCATATTTACTCGAGTGACGAACATATGGCAGTCAATTCTGACTTCATTGATCGTAGGGGGAGGCAGGGCATGAGCCACAACCACAAGGCCCATGATTTGGCTGGGAACGGTCCTCCCGTGGGAGAGAGACACCCTCAGTCGTAGCCGGCCCGTGATGTGAATCACCTGTAACAGAACATTAAGGACAGGACACAGTCACATTTACGTCTGGGACGTAACAGTATTTCTTTTGAGAAATGCAAAATTATGTCTGGAACGACCAGCATTAGCTTGTATCTTCTGTAACGATAATGGCTGTCAAAGTGCCCTCAATGTCCCCAAGGCAGGGACATAAGAGTAATAATATTATATGCTGAGCTTTTCTCAAGGCAGCATTATTACCATGCTATTGCTATTTTCAAGACTTTGTCTTTCCCGTTCTTCTTTTCTCTCGCCCTCTGTTTTTTTTTTTTTTTTTAAGATTTAGAGGAAATGTACAACCAGTTAAAATGACCAGAGAGTTGAGCAATGAGCTGCAAAGGCAAATGGTTGAATTGTCTGCCCTTGTTAATGGATGATGCTTGTCTGTTTCCAAATCTGTACTGAGTGGAATTACATGGTCATCTCCTTTCAGAAGTATGGCCCAGAACTTTGCTTCACTGGTTCACTGGGGATGGGAGTGGGGGTTGATAACGCAAAAAGGCCAAAAGACTCCAATTAATACAAGTCTTAGTGGCAATGACATGAATGGGCCCTTCAGAACATAGATATTCCATGTCAGAAGGCACTGAGCTACCAGTACTACTGTGATTCATTGCACTGCCCTATGGGGTTGAAGCTCAGAGGAGCTTGGCCTATCATTTGTTCCTCGAACTCATTCTAAAGTAGGATCAGGAAATCTGCACCGTTTTGGTGGCTCATTTCGGTTTCCTGTGCAGAAACAGGTGGGAGAATATTGGACCGTGATTTTTGGTTTCTTAGCTGAAGTATACCACAGATAGTCCAAGCCAGCCAGAACCAAAGTAAAGTGGTTCATGTTCCTCACACAACTTAAGTAGTATTTTTACAGATGCCCTTTGAAAAAATCCCTTTGCTTATAAACTACACATAGAAGGGCAGCCATAATGTCAATTTCCTTAAGTGATGTTTTGAGGAAACGAAATCATAAAAGGGTGGAAAAGCATCAGGGATTATGTGCTTTTGGGATGATGGAAGTCGTCGTGTGTGTGGATGCGTGGGGAGAGGAGGCTGCTGGAGATGCATGTGTGTCCCCCTGTGTGTGTCCTCTAGCTGTGTTCCTAGGACTGTGCTGTGGTGCGGGGGACCCTCCAAAACTAGGCTGTAGATGTAATCACTGTGAGCCATTGTATCAGGGAGCTCAGTTTAGTCGTTAACCAAGTTCACGCCCTTGGTTTGCCTCTCTAAAAATGCATCACTGAGCACCAAACCACTTTTTGAGACTGTACTCTTCCTTCTTCACCATAAGGAACTCAAGTGGGAAAGTGGGTCTCTGGCTTCCCAGGAGCAATAAGAACTAGCCACTGCTCTCCTTCCCAGGGGCTTGACTGGTAATTCCTTTTTCATTTTGTTTTTGTTTCCCTTAAGTTATTCAGTTTTCTAAAAGAAAGCCACACTGCTGTCAGTCAGGAGGCAGGATCAAAGCTTACAGGGCTACCCTTTGGAGTCCTGGTGTCCTAAATAATACCTTTTCCCTGGTTCCCCTTCACATTTGCACCCAGCGCTGCAGATCTGGCGATGCCAATGAGAGAGATTACTGAGGATACTTCAGGAGCAGCTTTGTGACCACCCACATTTGAAGTTGACTAAAATTCATACTCAATGCACCTTTGCTTTAAGCTTTGGTCAGACGAGCTACTTTATGAATATTTGAAAATGTTCCTAGAGGCAAGGATGCTAAAACACCATCACAGACACACATTTTTGTAAGACCTCATTAACTAATAAAGAAATAGCTAAAAGAAATGGGATTAACTTCACAGGAGGGGTGTTAACAGTCCCTGGTCCTCCTCCCAGCTAGGCTTACATAGATGCTCATTTATCATTATCTGTCGTGTTTTATCAGGAACTCTTAGCTTCTTGGAAAAACAGATCTATAAATGCTCAAGAAAATATGCACTCAGAAATGATATGATAAATAAATCCTCACTTGGTATTCTATTCCAAAGCAATTTATGGGCTTCTGGGCTAGAAAACATTTTGGGAAGGCACAGAGGCAGCTAGCGGGGGAGCTGTGTGCATGTCAGATTTGCCTATCCTCCATCTCTGGCTTTGCCTGTGGCCATGAGGGTGTTGAGGGAGGTCAAAAGTTAGGTCCCGTAGGGGTCTAGATTTGTCATTTTCTGATTTTGTTACCCAGGACAAGTCACACAACTTTCTGCATCTCAATTTTCTTTTTTGTGAAATGGGGATAATAAGGAGCATTCTGCAGGGACGTTAAGAAAATGAAAAGAGGGGATGCCTGGATGGCTTGACTGTTGAGTGTCTGCATAGGGCATGATCCCGGGTCCAGGAATCGAGTCCCGCATCGGGCTCCCCGCGAGGAGCCTGCTTCTCTCTCTATGTCTCTGCCTCTCTCTCTGTCTGTCATGAATAAATAAATAGAATCTTAAAAAAAAGAAAGAAAGAAAGAAAGAAAGAAAGAAAGAAAGAAAGAAAGAAAGGAAGAAAGGAAGAAAATGAAAAGAGGTAATGGAGGTGAACACTTTCTACCTTGTGAAGAAGTGTCCAAATTTCATTATAATTCTGTTTGCCCTTCAAAATATCAACTGAATAATAAAGATCAGGACTGATGACTAATTTAATCTTGACCCAAAGCCTAATAAATGAATTATTCTTATTTTAAAGGTTAATAAACTTTCATGTTTGGGAGACAATTTAGGAGGGTCTACCTTAGGTCCTTCTCTCTTTCATTTTTTTTTTTTTAATGTGGAAAAGAAGCTTCTGAAAAGTCCGTTCCCTGCCCAGAACTGCCTAGCTTAGAAATGGCAAAAAGAGCTCAGAACCCAGTTATCTAGGTGTTGTTAGAGGGTCATTTCAACTTTGTTACGCTTATGTGCATATTTTTATTGGATGCAACATCACAAGTTTATACTAGATGCCAATTTACTACCTTCAGTAAACTGTATATTAATCTTTAAAAATATTTCACTTATAACCAGAAGCTCAGGTTATTTGAAAAGTCTTTGAGAAGCAATACACATTAAGATGAAGAGGAAAAAAAAACCCTAATGCGGTAACTAAACAGTTAAGAAACGTCAAAGGATATGTTTGTCTGTAAGTACCTCTGGAGGTGAGGGAGGTTGAGACTGATGAGAAGAAAGGGATATCTGTTAAGTTCCATACTTAATTTTTAGGTTGAAATTAATGTATTTTTCCAAATCCATTTCATAATGCAGACATTTTCCCCCCAAGTGGCAGGTTATATAAAATATTAGAAACATGTCTGAACGCACATACAGAAACACATAGATAGTTGAGTTTTTCCACTTTGTAGTTGCTTTGAAGGCCTGAGGTCTACAAGACAGAGTATTGTCAGAAGAGCTGAGTTTAAGTCCTAGCCCTGGCACTGTACAGACATGCAACTATGATGCTCAAAGAACTGAAATGACATATTGACTTTCTAGATCAGTATAGTAGAGATTAAAAACCCAGTATAAAGTGAATAAATTCAGTGTAAAGGTGTCTTTGTTTTCTTAAAAAGGCATTTTTGTTTTCTTCATCAAAGCACCTAATATTGGTGCTTTGGTTTCTAAAACATACTATGTGCAAGGGACCTTGCTAGGTGCCAGGGAGCAGACCACAGTGACTCAAATGTAACCTGTCCTCAAAGAGTTTACAGATTACACCGTGGGAGGAGACATGTGTAATTACTTGTAATACAGTGCTCTTGGGAGATGACACAGTGTCTGATAAAGAAAGTGGTTCTCCAGCCTGGTTATGTGACAGAATGACCTGTGGAGCTTTATCAACATGTGGATTCCCAGACTTTGTCTCCTAGAAATTTTAATTCAGTGGGACTGTGCTGAGGTCTAGCATTTATTTGTTCTTTGAAGCTTCAAAGTGATATCTACTCTTGGAGAATATCTGGCTAAGTGGGTTTGGAGTTAAACTGGTGATTTTCAACCATGCTATACATTGGAATTACCCCAGGAGTACCTAAAAATCTCCATGTGAGAGGTCCCCAAATTGGGTTTCTTGCTGGGTGTGGAGCCTACTTAAAAAAAAAAAAAGTCTCCATGTCCAAGCTGTACCCAAGACCAATTAAATATGGATCTCTGGGGTAGGGGCCTTTCCAGGTCTTACAGGGCTGAAATGATTAGCTAAAATGTATTTAGAGTGCCTTCATAGGTGCCTGATATATAGTGTGCATGCTCACAAATACAATTTCAGTTAAGTTAGAAGTGTGCGCCATAAGAAAGATACAGAGTAAGAGCTTGGAGAATTCAGGATAGGAAGGAAATACCTTTGACAGAAGGATCAGGAAGGCTATGTGAAACTGGCATTAGAATAAATTGTTGACATAAGAGAGGACTATAGAATGGTGAAAGGGGCTTCCACACAGGGAAAAGGGCAAGAACAAATAACATAAAAGGGAACTACTGGGAATGTCCAGGCCTCTGGGAGTGCTTCAGTTGGTGTGAGCAGGAGAAGAGACAGAAATGGGTGGACCAAAATGGCAGGCAGAAGCATTAGACATTAGCAATAATGGGAGCTGAGGAGAAGCACCATGATTTTGTGCCTATTTTATAAGATGATGATGATGATAGACTGAATGGAAGAATTGCTGACAGAGGGACAAAAAAGATTTCCCTGTGGTATTTTGTATTTGAGCAGCTTGGAGTCATTCTGGACAGGGTCTCCTGGGGAGAGCTGGAAAAAGGAGTTGGACACATAAGAGATGATAATTGAAGGAATAGTTTTGGAAGGTGGTCCCCCTTACTCCCCATGATAGTTAAAACCAACAGGTTAATGGAATTATCAATAAAGAAAATAGACATGAGAGAAGAGCAAAAGCATCCCTCTCCGCTCCCTGCTGTGAGCATCTGAAACCTAAGGCAACTTCTCTTTTTCTCTAAGTTAAGGTTCTCTTACTCTATCATGATTATTTTTGTAAAAAAAAAAAAAAAGGAATATTTCTGAAAGCTTGAAATCCCCTTTTTCTCCACCCGCAATTCCATTCTGACATAAACGCCAATCTTGCCATATCGTTACTAGTCCCAGTGGTAATCCCAAAGAATGGGATGGCTTCCTTGTAAAGTTAAGTAGGTGAATGGGAGGGAAGTGACTTTAAATACAAACATATAAGCCTAAATACTAATATTATGTCAAGAACCGTGAAACTATAAAAATAGCACAGATACTATAAAATGGGAGGAGTATTGTGACATAGAAATAACATTGAATTGGAAAATGGAACATTTGGTTTTAGTTCTGGTCTGGTAATTTTGGCGAGTCATCTACTTTGGCCAAGGTAGCATTCCTCAGATTAAAAAAACAAAAAAACAAAATGGAGCATAAGAGCCAGATGAGACATAGGGTTCGTGTGAAGTTCTAGAGAATTCTATGGCTTAATGGTCCATGGAGTGGCCTCTAGTGTGCTGTAGCACTATCCTTCACCACTCCCCTACCATGCTTACAACTCCGTGGTCAGGGCAGGAGTTTGGGAGTCCAGCTGCAAGTTAATAAATGCAGAGTTTACTTTAAGAATTGATCAATAGGGTTTTATGGGTTATATCTGGGTTGAAACAGTACTTTGGTTTTGGCCAATGCCAGGTAAAAATTGCCTCTGTGTTCTAAAGGTTCATCTTAGTCTGGCCTTAAATCTAATCTACAGACATTCTTTAAAAGAGATTTCTAAAATAAGAGATTCTTTGCCCCCGAACTCAATTTTATATAAGAGCTCAATCCTCATGCTTCCTTTCATTGTTCTTGTTTTATCATAAAGAGCTCTACAAAAATGCTAAAGCCTGTATTTTTGCAAACCTCTTACACAGCACTGCCCAGATGCCAGCCACAGTGAAGCAGAATGTGCAGGGTTTTGGAGTTGAAATTCTACCATCTTTGATAAAAAATGTCCAAATTAGCATTATCTGACAGTCCCATATTGAAGAAATCATTGTTTGACTTTTATTTTTCTTCTGATACACCCAGCGGATGTGCGCAGTGCTGTAAGTACATGTCCACAGAGTTTAGGATGAGTGTGGGAGTGTTAACAAGCCACGTTTCTTGGACAAATATATATTTCTCTTCCTGCCATATGCTCTTTCAGTCATCTGTTAGTGATAAACACTTAGATGTGCTCCACTAATATCTCCTCATTATAAACAAGCCCATCACAAAGACCTTGATAAAACCTCCCCTCTGTCAATACTCAAGGAAAGAAAGTCTGCAACAGAAAAATACATCTGGAAGCTATTCTCCATTCTTTCAGGAATAAATTTTGGTACTAGTAATATGAACCGTTTTCTTTATCAAAAGGAAATGCTAAGTATTATGTGCATTATTTTCCACATATAATGTCAATTACGGAACAGAGCTAGGCAAATAGGAACAAAAAAAAAAGCTGCAGGCGTGAGAAAACTATGGATTCTCTGGGTTGAGAGCATCTTCAGAGATTTTTCACTTGTCCTTTAAGGGAATCCAAATTTACCTTAAAAATTAAGCTTCCTTCCGGCACTCCAGTCTTTTCTCTTTTCTTCCCCTGTAGAAGTCTGGGTTAGCATACAGATCATCAAATCACTAGCTCAGGTGGGAAAGTCAGCTAATTATTTTTAAGTGGTGGGGGCTTTGAGGTGACCCCCAACCCGCAAAAAGATAAAGGTTTAGCCCGGTCTCCCAAACCTAAACATCTAGCCTATAGCATAACAACTTCATTTAAACCGGCGTGAGGATATCAACCTGATAGAAATTACTTAGTGCAATTTGTAGGGAGTCGGTCTCCCGGACTTAGACCATATTCATGGGTTGGAGAATTGGCCTAAATTCTCTGTCCCTGTCTCTCTGACTCCTGCTACTTCAGTCTTTGTACAAGGCCCTGAGAAAAACAAAATAAAACAGCAAGAAAAAAGCTTGGCCAAAACCAAGTACTTGTCCAGAAAGGTGAGCAGTACAGAGAAGAGGGCTCCTAGCTGAAGAAAGTGCCATTGGACTCCGTAGGGGTAGGACAGCAGAAGGCCATTCCCCTTCCTTTTCCAGGAGCTCACATTGTATTTCTGAAAAATTACTCTATTCTAGTAGGCTTGGTCATAATTCACAATAAGACTTGAGCAACTGGGGATAAATAAAAGGTAGAAGAAGAAAAAGGTAACTTCTCAAGGCAAGGGTGAGATTTCGGGGAGGTGAGGTTGTGGGGGGGAATGAGGTGGTGGCAGGGAGTGGGTAAAAATGCAGACTTTTTTCAGGGCCCCCAGGAGGATGCAACAGGAGAGGTGGTCTTGGAATCCCCTCATCAACTAGGTGTGAAGATAGCCATCAGCTCGGGAACCGTGCAGTGGTGGGGGGCTTTCTGGGAGTTTGTCCCTAAGTATCTCTCTAAGATCAGGGACCTGCAATACTGGGCAGGATTCAGCTCACTAAGCTATAGGACTAGCAACAACCTAAGGAGAGTCTCAGATGCGCTCCACTTAGGGCAGCTCTGGCTGCAGAGAAGAGAGGAGGTGAGACTGGGTACCTGGAGAGCATCCTGGCCAAAGGTAAGAAAGAGGAGTCCTTGGTGGAAGCAGTAAAAGGGCTACAGTTAGCAAGTGTTAATTCTCAGGACCTCATCTGGTTTGAATGGCAATAAGGTGAGTGGGAGGGGGATCTAACTGGAGCACAGCCAGTCAGATGCTTGCTTGGACTCCTGAGAAGACTCCTGAAGGTGGGTTCAGGAAGCGGACAGACTGGTAGGGTAAGGGCATTTCTGACTATGGTAAGCAGAGGAAGGAAGGAAGCTGAGGCTAATTTCTCTACCATCACAGAGATTCTAAGGTCTTGAAGGAAGAGACTATTGCACAAGCGTGAGTATGGACTTTCTTCCAGATATAAAGTCAACTCACACAAGTAACACAAACAATTAAATGGGTCTGGTACACGAGGGAAAACATACTTTCTTCTTTAAATTATAAACCCCGGGGGCGCTTGGATGGCTCAGTCGTTGAGCATCTGCCTTTGGCTCAGGTCATGATCTCAGGGTCCTAGTATCAAGCCCCATGTCAGGCTCCCTGCTCAGCAAGGAGTGTGCTTCTCCCTCTCCCTCTCTCCACCTCCTTCTTGTTCTCTCTCAAATTAAATAAATAAATAAATAAATAAATAAATAAATAAATAAATAAGATCTTAAAAAACAAACAAACAAACAAACAAACCTAAATACCTAATGTTGGTATCAGGGATTCATGTTAAAAAAAAGAAAAGAAAACAAAACCTCTAGGGTTAGTGGTTTTGGAATTTGAATGTGCCCAAGAATTACCTGGAAAGCATATTAATTGGGTGGATTCCCAGGCCCACCTCCAAAACTTTGGATTCTTGAAATCTAGGGGGGCCTGGGAATCTGCGTTCACCAAGCACTGGGCTGTCCTCCTGCAGCATCCTTCTTATCTAAAGAGCGGAACCGATCTAGAGATCTTAATGAAGATGACCTAGAGACTGATCACAGACTGCCTCCTACATGAGTGACGAAAGATGAACATGTATTTATGGTTGAATCTGGACTGAAAAAAAGACCCTACTCTATAGAACACAACCCCTTATCTTGGTTCTTTGAAAAATGGAGGATTGGTGCATGATAAGCAGGAACCCTGGGCTGATGTGGGATCAGGATGTATTTTCTGAGCGCAGGGCTGCCCGAGGGAGCAGCCTTGGGAGCCCTGTCAAGGTGCCTTTATTTGTGTAAAGGTCTGCGTTCTCTCGGTGGCCACGCCACAGTGGGCTGCACTGTTGTGCTGCAAGCCTCTTGGGGGAGGTCGAGCTCTGCCAATCCCCTCCCCCTTGCCCAGCCTGCCCCTGGCTTAGCTCCTGATTAATTCAGGGCAATCCTGAGAGGTTAACCCTTAATTTGATGGCTCTGGTGGGGAGCTGAGAGATTGCCGATGATTTATCACCCTCAGTTTTTTTTTTTTTAAATGTAGAAATATTTTCCAAGGCAACAAATAAAAAATTATTTTTAAAACCCACATTTAAAAAACATTAGCTACAGCATTCTTTTCTTACATGACTGTATCCTCCACACATAACAATTACTTCTCATCCATCTCTTTTAACAAACTTCAAATACATAACATAAAAATATAACTATAATTACAGCCTTAGTTTCTCAAAATGTGTCTGGACTCCATATTTGTTTCTTGCTCTCTTTGGAGAAAACAGTCTTTCTTCTACCAGAGATAAGATTTTTTATTGGGATAGTTTAAGCTGGAGAGATTTCCTTAACAAGATTATGTAAATGTATGCCAAAGACATAAACCACATTTTCTCAGAGAGTGGAACACTTCAAATATCATTTAATAAAACAGGACCATGGGTAGAAACACCTCGATAAATTGTTAAGGGGCAAAGCAAGAAGGCTGAACCAGACACATCTGATCAAATTTTGTTTGATTCAGTTACTTTATTAAAGTCTCCTAGAGAAGGACAGAGGACCATCGTAGCTCTGTAGAGGGTAACACTTGTATTCTTCTATCACTTGGTGTGGAGGAGGAGGGGGTATCACACCTCATGGACCCAAGAGGACCCTTGTGGCTTATGGCTAAGAGTCACCGACTTGAAAGTGGAGTGGCAGTTCTTAGTGTAGACAGCAATTTTATTTTCCCACAGCATTAAAAAAAATAAAAAAGAAAAAGACTCAGAACTGGTCCCGTGACAAATAAGGAATAGAAACTGGCTCCCATACAACTACCTATTCCAGCTCCATCCCTACCCCAATACTGTACCATATTATATATTTTCTTTAGAACCCATGAACTCTTATTAGGAAAGATATAAATGAAATGTTTTTTATTTATGATCTTTGCTTAATACTTTTGTTGAATGGGAATTTTACTTAAATTTCTTTAAATTTCTTGAGTTAAACAACTAGTCTTGTTCTAAGTTAGTCTGCTTAGCCTTTGTCTCTCTTGAGTCTGCTAGCAAAATTTATACGTAGACACTCAAAATTGCAACAAATGTCCAAAGACATCTGTATACCATAGACTGAGTGCTTCTCTGCCTGAAGACAGCAGTTCCAGAGAGCTCTTTGCCATCCTGAGAAAATGTGAAGCTAGCCTTAGTCTATCCTCTCCACTCAATCTGAAGACCTACAGGAGAATAAATGACTATACACACACACACACACATATATACATGAACACATATATACACACATGCATACATACATAAATGTATATATGTGTATATACATGTATTTTTAAAAGTGTATATACAATACTTATATATGTATTTTTTATAAAGATTTTATTTATTCATGAGAGACAGAGAGAGAGGCAGAGACATAGGCAGAGGGAGAAGCAGGCTCCATGCAGGGAGCCCGATGTGGGACACGATCCTGGGACTCCGGGATCATGCCCTGAGCCAAAGGCAGATGTTCAATCGCTGAGCCATCCAGGCATCCGTAAATGACTATATTTTTTTTATAACAAAGGAAAACCTTTAGAAAAAAATCGCTCTTATTTGTAGGAGTCAGCTACCCCTTTCTTCCTCAGTTTCTGAGGATGCAGAACTACAGTTATCCATGTAGATGTGTAGATTGGCCTTTGTGGAAGGATAAGTTTCTGGTCTCAAGGGCTGATAGAGTTTTTCAGCAACCACTTCCTTAAGGGGGAAGCACACAAGTATTAATAATTGTATTTCTGATGGTTAATTTAGAAGTTTTTTTTAATTTGTTAAAGATTTTATTTGAGAGCAAGTGAGTAAGAGAAAGGGAGAGAGTGTGCACACACATATAGGGGAGGGGCAGCGGGAGAGGGAGAAGCAGATTTTCCACTGAGGAGGGAGCCCAGTGCGGGCCTCGATCCCAGGACCTTGAAATCATAGCCTGAGCTGAAGGCAGATGCGTAATCGACTGAGCCACCCAGACAGCCAATAATTAAATAATTTTAAAGCAAACACATAGGTTATAAATATTTTTGGAAAAAATTAAAACACTCATAGTCCTCAAATTCAGACATAGAATTCCTTAAAGGTCAAACCCAAAAAGATCACTTCCCAGGATGTTCCAGGAGATATGTGGGACTCAGAAAATAATGCAAGAACAAAGAGCATTCTCTTAAGCTGGGCACTTTAGACCCACGTATGTGGAAGAAACCACACAGAAGGAAGCCAAGATTCCTCAGTTTTCCTGGTACACTCAGGCAGCATGTAGCTGTGTGTCTGAGGGACCTTCTTTCTCGACATCAATTTCCTCATTGGGAAAGTGAGTGGGCCTCATGACATGGCCTCTGAGGCCCTTCCCTAGCATTGCATCTGTTGAATCCAGTATCTTTAAACATGCAGCCAGACCCATCCTCAAAGCCCTAAACTTCCATAACTCTCAATCTCTGTTACCTTGGTTTCTATTCTTTAGGAGGCCTGGGTATTATGTGTTGAGCATCGATTAGCAAAGGTCATTTTCTTAAACATTTCTTAACCTGCCCTCTAAACTCTGTAGCTCATATGTTTTATAAGGCTGCTTAATTAGTCCTAAATTCCATCCTTCATGAGAGTAATTTCTAGTAATGATACGCCTCTCAAAATGTCTCTTTATGTAGTGAATGAATCTGTACTTGTGCCAAAACCTCTTTGTGTTCAGCATCCCAGAAAGACTGCACGCTGGAGATGGGGGACCTTGCAGAAGGCCTCACGCACCCCTCCGATGTCACAGGTGTGGAGAGGGACACCAATGCGGTGACTATATTGCCCAAGGACACAAAGCCAGTCAGTGGTGGGCACAGGAGGAAAGGCGAGGTCCCCTAACGTCTTGCCTGACGCCTTTTCTCTTATTTGGTAGTGCATTCAGCGGACGTACTCTCTTTGGTTTTCCTCCTTTGTTTTCCCAAATGTGTTTGTATCTCTTATAAATGCCTCGATCAAATTTAGGATTTTAACCTTCAAAAGACCCCATGGCCCTGACATGGGTTATTATCCACTCAGCATATGCTATTCAAAACACTCATGTGACTTTTGTGCCTGTCACCAGCTCATTTGCTGCGTTTGGTTTATTCAGCCATGATTAGAGAGAGTCATTTAGAGACACACATTTGGAAACTCTTTAACAAGCTTCTAGCAGTTTCCTTTCCAAAGCTGTTTAAGTAGATGAGGGTGTGGTGTCAGCAACGACAGCAGTTTCCTCCACACTACTGATTCCCCAGCTATTCCTATGTCTTTATCAGGACTTCCATTTTGTAGAGAGGCTTTTAAAGAAGGAGAGAGAGGGAGAGAGAAACCAAAGATGCACATTTCAGAGCCTCTAAGCCATCATTTCAGTAAGACTGACTAAAAAATTAAAATTGAAACCATCACACTATAACCTGAAAGTTCCCTAAAAAAAAAAAAATCCCCCTCCCTCTTTTTATTTTAAAGAATACTTTTTGAAGTAATTGGCACAAAGACTGTTCTAGTGCAGATTGCTGCAAGTGTGCTCTTGGCAAGAACATCATAAGCACTAGAAAAACTTTAATATGCTCAAGAAGCCAAATACAAACTGACACCAGGAACTCAAGTGTGGGAACAAACAGGGGGAAAAAAAAAGAGAGCATCTCGATTTAATACAAACCTACGTACAAAGGGACCAATTTCTACGATTCATGATTTAGCATACAATGCAGCTGTCCTCTGAGTGAATATAGAGTAGTTATACATAAGAAATTAGAATTATCAATTCGAGGGAATTTCTCAAGAGTCCTTTTGATATGTAATACGGCAACTATAATGCCTAAGAAACCAGATATCAATGCATTAAATGAGATCAGGTTGGGATCTGTTTAGAAGAGGAGGGTTTAAACTTGAAGCTTCTCTTTGATTTGACCTCTGGAGCAGACCCTTTTGCAGGGAAACTAGAAATGAATAGCTTTACCCCTACCTGTAGCCTTGCTTCCCAGGTCTTTAAATATGTTTGAATACATGTGACCCAGGAAGGGAGGTGGATTATTTCGAAGTGTTTCCTACATGGAAGAAATGGGAAGAGCCTGCCACCTTTGGCACTCTGCAAAATACGGGCTGAGTGTTCAATTCCCTTTGTTTCACTGAATATGAGAACGAAAATGATTTTGTAAAAATATTTCCTTTCTCAAGTCCTCCTCTTCTCTGCTATTTTATGCTCAGGGTTCAAGGATTTGGAAATTTTCTGCATCTTTCTCCATCCACATTTGAAATTTATTTCTGATTGGGACCAACACTTGCTTCCCCCCGAAACTGAAGAGAGGGCTCCAGTTTCATTCTTGCTAAAGTAAGATTTCTCCTGCAACCCCCTGGAGTTCAAACGTGCTAGACTTTTTTTTTTTTTCTCAGGGAACGTTTGAAGTCCCCTTTAAAAATAATGCCTTGAGGATATTTTTCCCTAATACCATTTAAAGAAACTTGAAAGCATATGGCTCTTGAAGCGCTCAGGGTTCTAATGAAGTAATCAGCAACACTGCTCATATGCAGACTTCCACCAGGAGCTTTCACACCCAACCCTGATCGGTCTTTGGAATGAAGTAAAATTCCACAGAAACTCCATTCCTCCATCTGCCCATGTAAAGGCTTAGGGAGCCACTGTACTCAAGCAGGGACTTTCAACCTTCGGAGGACGGAAGGTGGTGGAAAGGTTGTCAGGATCAGAACTGTCAGTGGCAGAGCAAATCAATCTGGTAGCTTGTAAGGCAACTCAAGACAAATATTCGTCTGTTGTGCCGTCTCTGTTCATAGTGTGGGAGGAGAAAATAAAGTTTCTTTAGAGGGTTCTATTTGATGTAGTCCCTAGTAGCTCTACCATCACCTTAGGTGATTCTCCACACAGCCGGCTAAGACTAAATAAAACAAAAACATGGGATATTAATGCCCTTTCCCTGGAACCAGGAAGAGCATGCTGTTCTCCTGCAGTGTTGCAATGGATTCTCTAAATCTATCACAATTAAAATCACACTTCTGCAGGCGCAACCTCATTAGTGCTGAAATATCACATCTTGTGCTATTTCCTTGGGATTTTAGCAAAACAAGTAATGATTCTTTTGATTATTGGAGTGACTTGTGCTATCATGACTGCCAAGTAAGTATGCGACTGTTTAAAAGAACTAGAATCAGCACTTGACTTTTTTATTCCGACTTTGATTTAGGCAGACATAAACCCCAAAGGAGAGGCTTTAGGCAGTATGGGCCAACTTACCCCACTCACACACAACATCTCCTGTTCCATGATACTTTCAAAGGGAGGAATAGGGTGAGCGGCAGAGTGGCAGATGTGTGGATTTTTCAGATTCAGGGGCAGGTCCCTTGGTCAGTTGGGAGAACATCTTCTCAAACATCCAAGTGTCCCTGTAGCATTTTTGTGTACCTCGTCAAACTACATGATTTCACATATTCAGCAAGTATCACGGAGACTGATGTATTGCCAGGCACTGTTCTAGGCTCTGGGATATGGGGATGAAGAGGATGGTCAAAGTGGGAGTGCTGAGATCTGACAAATGTTTCTGGCTGCTGCGAATGGCTGCTCTGGGATCCTGAGGGGAAGCAGGAAGGCCAAGGAGGAGGCCTTTGCAGAGGTCCAGGTTGGGAGGTGATGGTAGCTCAGGAGGGAATGGTGGGAGGAAGTGATTGAGTTGTGGACACACTTTGAAGGTAGAAATGACAGAATTTTCTAATGCATTCAGTGTGGGGTATGAGGCAAAGAGTGGTCTCAAAGGACACCCCTAAGCTTTTGGCCAGAGTCTCAGGATGGAGGATGGTGCCACGTGCTAAGATGGAAAGAGCTGGTGCATGGGAGCAAAACATTTTGGGGGAATGGGTTTTGATTTTGGTTCTATTAAGACTGAGAGATTGTCAACATTCAAGTGAAGATTCCGTAGGATGTAGAAGTTTAAACACACTTCTCCAGTGTCATTTTTTTTCACACTTTTATTTGGAGATCTTCTATTTTCTGAAATATAAATAGTTCTAGAAATTGTATACATCTCTGTTATGAACAGTATCCTTGGCAAAATGGAGAAATCAGCAATGTGCTTGCTTTGATCCCTGATTTTTTGTAATCCACATGGGAGAGGACAATGGGGTTGTTTTCTGATGAAACACATACTGAGTGGGACGAAAGGCAAGCATGGCAGGCCAGGGAAACAACAATAATAACGCTGCACAGTTATAAAGGCTATACAGATATTATGACAAGGCAAATTCTATCCTTTGTATACTCTCTTTAGACATCATTTGCAAACCATCTCTCTTTTCAAGTGTGGGGAAAAATTTCAAAATCCAGGCCAGGAGAATAAACCCATGCCTCGTAGGCCACATCCAGCCCCAAATATGAGAGGACAGATAGTGCTGTGTTTAAGAAGTTTCCATTTGAATGTTCTACGAAGGCACGCACTCTCCCTGGGCCCTGCCACTCCTCACTTTGCCCAGTCCCTGGAAGACATCTGAGTTTATGACCAAGGGAAAAAAGGCAGTCTACAGAGATTCCTCCTGACAGAGCCTTGGCAAACATTTAGAGAACACTGGTGCACTTTGCAAAGGCTTCCCTTTCAAAAACACTTCTGCAAAGTACGGTGGGTGGCACACTTTCCCAAAGCAATGACCTTCTCCTAGTAGCTAGTGGAGGACTGCTGTTTATGTTTGATTTCCTTAATCCCTCTAAAGCAGCGAAGACGGCTTAGGTGGTAATTTATTTATAAGAAATTATAATAAAGCTTCAGCAATTTGAATGCTGTGTAGAAAGTGGGAGGTAGATTGTACATAGGCAGGATAGCCAAACTTCGAAGTGAGCGTTATGACAGTCTTTTGGTTTATCTACCCTTGGAATCAATTTTGTCATTTTTAATTGACCGATTTTCCCTTGTTTGCTTAACATTTATTAATTGATTGTTATGTTCATGCAATTAATTCAAAAGCTGGCAAGTTTAACGCAGAGAAATTAATTTTCTTTTACCAACATGCCACTTAAAATACCTTTTTGGAAGCCTGGGTTACCAGGAAATTACCTTCAAATTAATCAATAAGGAAATTAGATGGTAGTGTCCCTTGACATCTGTCAATCCAAAATATGCCAGTTTCTTCCTTTTGTTTGGGCTTTTTCTGCTGAGTAGGGCAGAAGAAAAACGTAGATAGTGAAGTAAACCGACACTGCCTTCTGACAGGCAAAGGGAGGCCGTTTCCTTGCATACATGTACCGTGTTTACATAAATTTTGTTTTTCACTGAGAGAAATCTGTAGCAAATCTGTAGTGGTAAATTTTAGAAGGGGACATGAAAATTAAGTGCATCATCTTCTTCCCAGAGCAGCTCTTGTGCCATTTTTATTTTCTTTCATTGCATCTGAACCCTTCCTGGGTGCCACCACCCTACTGCCAGGTCCCGTGGGGGCAGACCCATCAGGGAGATGGATGCGTGAGCTGAGCCCTAAGTGAGGCCTGCAAATTCAAAGTGCAGGGGAAGTGACCAGGGGAACCATCCTGAGGAGACACAGCTGGAGGTGCCCCTGGAGGAGGTGGCATTTGAGTAGAATTCCTACGGACAAGTAGGATCTGAGTGGCCTTTAGATTGAAGAAAAGCATAGAGGTACAGAACTGCTGTTGGTGTTTAGGAATGGAGAGGAGTACAGAGAGACCCAGGGGAGGTGGGAAATGCTGGCCTAGGAAAAGGTGGCTGGATTGCGGGGATGCTATGAATGCCATACAAAGGAATTATGACTTTATTTTATAGACATCTGGGAATAACTAAAGACTTTTTTTTTAACTAAGGACTTTTCAAGAAAAGATTATATATGACCACCTGAGGTTTCAGAAGAAAACTATGGGGGCATTCCATTTATTCACTCATTCATGTATTCATTGAATAGATAAATGTTTGACTGTTACTAGGCACTGCTTGGTGCCAGGTGCTAGGGCCTTCACAATCACTAAGGAGCTCATGATCTGCCTCTCTGTATCTGATGAGAGTGTGATCAGGGCTATATAGGAAGGTGACTAAAAGGAATGAACAGTACTTTGTCCATGGGGGGATAAAGAACCAGTGTGGGTAAGGCTAGTGTTCAGCTAACTTACTCAGACTTGAACCTTTGACCTCTCCTTATTTTTAGTAAGACTTTCATTTCATCAGAGGTTAAAGTCAGAATTACTGAGTGCATCACTTCTTTGGGACTTGTCTTTGATCCTCTGCCTCTCGCTTACTAGGGCCAATCGTCAGGCTTGGGAATTCTTCTTTTACCCTATCTTTTACTACTGATATATTCACCCTGAGTGCCATTACACTAATACAGACTACTGAAATCTCACATCTGTACAACCTGGTGGGCAGCTTCCTAATGCTGGTCTCTCTTATTTTTTCTCACTTTAGTTTATACTGCATTTTGCTGCCAGATTCATCTTCCTACAGTGTCTTTACACGGACTCCCAGCCCTCATTTACATGTTGTGTAATTTGGAGCAACCACATGACTTCTCTGAGGCTCCAATTCCCATGTGTCAAATGGGCATGATCATCCTTGCCATCTCTATCTTACAGAATTGCTGGAAGAATCAAATGGGGCAGTGCTTTTAAAAATACCTTGAGGGATGCCTGGGTGGCTCAGTGGTTGAGCATCTGCCTTTGGCTCAGGTTGTGATCCCGGGTTCCTGGGATTGAGTCCCACGTTGGGCTCCTTGTGGGAAGCTTGCCTCTCTGCCTATGTTTCTGCCTCTCTTTGTGTCTCTCATGAATAAATAAATAAAATCTAAAAAAAAAAAAACCCTTGAAAATACACAGTACCATGTCGATATAAAGTATCATTATTATTATTATTGTTATTATTATTATTATTATTATTATACTATCCAAGAACCTCAATTGATTCTGGAATAAAATTCAGACCGCTTAGCTTTCAGGAAAGTCTTGTGACAATTGAGTCCCAACCTTCACCTCCTGATCTTCCATAACTATCCTTCTTACGTTCCAAATGCTTTTATACCATCTCCTGAATCTGTCTTGTGTTTACCTTCTCAGTACCTTTGCTTGCACTGCCTCTTAGGCCAGGAATTCCTTCCCTGTCCTCCTCCATCAGTGAAAATAATATCCATTCCTCAGGATCTGTGTCGCATCCCTTCTCTTCTTTGGCCTTTCTAGCCCAAAGCTGTCCTCTTTCCTCTGAATTCCTACTATTGTCTCTATACTCAATCAGCACTAGGAATGTACTACTTGGGAATATTCTCTCTTGTGTCTGCCTCTCTTCCTCCTTAGAGGCACAGAATGTCTTTTCTTTTTCAGTATACCACACAGAGCACAGACTATCATTTGAGTACCTCAACTGTACCAACTGCTTGAACACTCTCCATTCATCTTACTGCATGGGAGTTCACAAAGTCTGGAACTTTCTTTCCTCTTGATCCTTAAAATAGCCTCTAAGGTAGATTGAGCACATAGTCTATCCATTTTACAAATAAGGAGCAGGAGGCTTAGGAAGATGAAGTGTTTGTTTGGCATTATACAGTGAAATGTAGTTGTGATGTTCCTTTAAGTTAGTGTCCTTTCTCACAGACCACACTCCATCTCCTGCCACTCTCAGTTCCTATTTTGATCCACCTGAACAGTCCAAAGCTGCTTCTTCCTTCTGCTTCAAAAAGCTTTCAATATGAAATTGTCTTTAGAACATAGGTAATGATAAGATTCTTCCTGGGGCTTAGTTACTGCCTGAACACACTGGATACTTCATGATGCCACCTCATTGGCACTATAGAAAATGTCCACTGAATTTGGCTTATCAAGGCCCTGAAGAAAATACACTATTTCTATCTTAAGGAACTTAAAATCTCTATGTTACCAATTACTGAGTCTGGTAACTGATTACTTTATTTCAGTGCAAACAGGGACATATAAGGTTTCAGTCAATAAACAGTACAATACCAAATTCATCGTTGGCTATTATAAACATTAGACTTCACATTAACCAAAGTGAGCAACAATGGCAACGAGTCCTAAGAGGTTCCTCATGCCCACTAACCCTGGATTCATGGCCACTCCATAATCCTTTCCTCTGAGCAATCCACAGACTTCACTGTGGGGATGGAGCCATGGTGGTAACTTCCAGCTACCTTCCTCCTCGTATTTTATGAAAATAGTTTCTGCCCTTTGCCCTCTTCAGAAATAAAATAGGTAATCTGAATGCTTGTTAAAAATAATTCTCTTCACAAAAACATATGCTTCAAGAACAGAAATAAAACGAGGAAAAGAATCAATGCCTAGTGATAAACTAAGTCAGTATCTTCTGAAATGCTAAGGTCCCAGATTTTACAGTTGTAATCCAATAAAGATAATCTTCGATTTTTAAAAAGATTTATTTATTTACTCATGAGAGACACACAGAGAGAGGCAGAGACATAGACAAAGGGAGAAGCAGACTCCTCACAGGGAGTCTGATGTGGGACTTGATCCCGGGACCCGGAGATCATGCCCCAAGCCAAAGGCAGACGCTCAACCGCTGAGCCACCCGGGAATCCTGATAATCTTGGATATTAACAGAGACTTAGACCTTACAGAACATTTTCACTTATATTATTTTACATTAACCTCATAATAACTATAATATTTCAGAAGAGGCACTATTACTTCCTTTCAGCAGACTCAGGGAGGCTAAGTGAGTTCCATAAGGTCAGATACATACTAAATGGCGAAATCAGGGCTAAACTTCCATCTGATTCTCAGGCCAGGGCTCTGTACATTCTACCATATCACTAAAAAAATGGTGATTTTTTGGATATTAATCATTATATATACAAAACCCACTTATAAATAACTGTATTGGTGATTGCTTTCAGCTTTTAATAGTTTACAGATAATTTTTACCAATTTCTGTTTGGTAGCTCTACTGAGCTACAATGATTAATACCACATAGTTGATAGCTATAGAGAGTTTAGATTCCAATGATATGTGTGAATCAACTCCTGAGCAAATATTATATTCTTTAATTAATGGGTAATTTTTTATACAACTCAATACATTGACCTTGTGGTAGTCTTAATTGGTTGTAAATATGCCTAGTGAATCATATAGTTATTCTGGAAAGACATGTAACCATGCTTCTCTCTATCTAAAGTCCCATTTTTATGTCCCTTCTCTGACCTGTAGAAGACACTCCAAACAGTTCTAGAAGTTCACAAGTGTTTCAGTCTCCTTAATAATTCCTATTTTCTAAATGGTATGTTAAAATTCCAACATGACCACAGGAAATAAGAGACTGAACCAGATTAGAAGTTGCACAAATGGGGATCCCTGGGTGGCGCAGTGGTTTAGCGCCTGCCTTTGGCCCAGGGTGCGATCCTGGAGACTCGGGATCGAATCCCACATTGGGCTCCCAGTGCATGGAGCCTGCTTCTCCCTCTGCCTGTGTCTCTGCCTCTCTCTCTCTCTCTCTCTCTCTGTGACTATCATAAATAAATACAAATTAAAAAAAAATGTTTAGAAGTTGCACAAATGTTGTGGCATACTGCAGAATCATCAGGCACAGTTAGAGACAAGTCCTTCCCTTTAAAGGGAGCTAAAATCCTTCACAATTTTCTAAAGCTCATTATTATCCCTACTCATGCCTAAAACAAAAAAAGGATTCATAACAGGATATTCCATCTCTTTCTTATGCAACAATTTCTATTCTCCTTCGCTTTGTGCCCATATAGGCCAGCAAGATGCCAGGAGGGGTGACTGATGGTGAGCTGTGATAATGTTAATGGTACCAAGTAATGCATACAGGAAGAAGCTTTTGTCAGGTTTCCTCTGGAGCTGGGGACCTATTACTACACTTGTGTTGTCCAATACCCCCTCCCACAATAGCTCTGGGCTCCTCTGGAGCTGGGAATGTCCATTCTGGACCTATTACTACACTTGTGTTGTCCAATACCCCCTCCCACAATAGCTCTGGGCTCCCCATGTGGCTAACTCTGGGTGCCCATATCTAAAGACCTGCCTTGATCTATATCTGTGGTTTCTGACGTAAGACGACTTATGGCAGTTAATAATCACTCCAAAGAAATAGCCCAGTGATAAATGTACATATTTCAAGAGGCCCCACATCTACCTCATAATATTCAAATACCACATCTATGAACTTTTCAGCTCTACAGTTCTATGATTCTCAAGAGGGAAAGGGAAAGGAACATAGGGGGAGAATCTCAGAAAAGTTTGTGGTATTTGTTCTTGGGGGCAAATGAACAGTGAGGATGCTTTGCCATTCTCTGAGATGGATTATCTGTTCATACCTCTGTAGTTTTGAAAATTCACTGGGATCGGGACACAAACTCCAGGACCAGAACAAAATGCTGCCTGTTCACATTCCATTGAAGCTATGCCCCTAATGCCCATGCTATCAGGTCCAACATTCTGGGCCTGACCCTGTTCCTAAGCATTCCATGAAAGTGAAATCAGAGAGGAGAAGGGAGCTGGGTAAGAATAAACTGAAGATTTCCTTGGTTTCCCTCCCTAGGTGAAGTGTGTCTTTCATGTCAACCCTTTGCATATTCTTCTCCTCCTTCCTTCCCAAAATCTCGCTACTCTACTCCTCTCTAGCTTTGCTGACATCCATGATCCCAAATCACACTCTCTTCCATCTCCCACATCCTGCCTATTTTCCTAGTGCTCAGGTTGAAAGAATATCAGAATCCCCCTTCCCCACTGTAATATTAGATGGTATATACTTCTCTACTGTAGTTGCAGATTATTGCTGCCTTGGCTTCATTCATTGACACCTTCTTTCTTTAGCCACCACCTTGGCTGAGCCTGGGGGGTTAGGGGCAGCAGTCATGGGGCACCTCAAGTGGTGTTTCTCCCGTTGTTCATCTCATTGGTTACCTTGGTTTCTTGCTAGTCTCAGTAATCAACTCCAGGATAACCGAGTTCCCTCTTTACAAAAGTCTGAACTGATGATAGTCACACCCCAGCCCCTTCTTCCACTGGGTCTAAGGGTCCATCCAGTCCTAGGTACTTGAGCTGAGGGAGGTCACTTTCAGGGATGGCCAACTTTTCCCTAAGAAAAGAGCTCCATATTTTATTGCTCCTGTAGGATGGGCAGCTGCCTGTGCTTTAGACAGTAAAAAAGATGAGAAGGAACAAGTTTGGGAAGTACAAGTTCAGGGAAAGATGAATTGTTTTCTTTCCTCAAGAATTGTTCTCCTGCGTCTGCCTGTCGTAACTCCTGGAGTCAGGTCAAGGAACCTGTAGATTTTTCTGGATATATATTTTCCTGCTTTGTACGGTATTGGCTGAATGATCTGATAAAAGCTGTGCCTAAACGAACCCTACGATTTGTATTTCCACAGCCACATGTGTATTGGCTACCTCTCCTCCTCCTCTTTTCCTCCCCCCTTCAGCTCTAGAAGGTTCATTACTTACAGTTACTGCAGAATCAATCTGAACTGGCCAAAATCAGTGATGGAATTTATAGCATAATAAATGCCCTGCCGCACAAATGCAGTTACACATGAAAGGCTTGGGAATGTGCTTTTGAGCAGTCCTTCTACATTGCAGAGTGTCCTATTTTTTATCAATTTAACAGAATCATCTTAAGCATATTTTGAGAAGTATAATCCTGACAGCTACAGAGCAGATGTTCCCTGAGGCAGGTATTGTTGCAGAAAAACAATATTATTGATAAAAATCTTAGCATATTGGAACTTGGAAGGGAAACTAAATACATCTTTTTCATTCTTCACACCAGTCCTTTATAGCTCCATTTTCTTAACCTCACATTACATTCCACTTTTTATTTGAATTTTTATTTTTATGAAAGTGTCTTCACACTTTTCAAAGCACCCTAATGAACTGTTCTCTACCAAGAACCAGTCATACCCAAGTTGGCTTTGAGAGGCAGACAGAATTTGAAGTACACTCAAAAGATAACACACAGATTGGGGTATCAATGATTTTCCTTTTTAAAAGTCTGCAAGTTATAAGATAACACTGGTATCTGGCCCATTTTTCTTGCTAAGTGCCCATATTATGGGTAAATCCTGTTTTACAGCATTCTGATACACAGAGAGTTGAACTTGAGCGTGAAATGCTGAAAAAAGAATCAGAAAGACAGATGGCAGGCCGTCCTCCCCAAAACTCAATTTCATATTATGCATGTGATTGCTAATAGGCAAGCACTAAAAAACAATTTTCCTTGACGGAGAAGAGCTGATAAATTGTCAACATAAAGTTAGACTGTGGTTGCTCCAGCGATCGAAAGCTCGTCTGTGAGTTTGGTCCCATCAAAGTCGGCTTCTTACAACCGTATCAAAATTTATGAATGCATGTGTCTATAAAGTGACTGAAAACAACCCATAATGCATGTTTGTTTATTGTGCATCAGCTCTGTGTTGCTTTAGTACATGCAAAGCAACTGAACATATACCCAAGCCCATTTTTGTCCAGTTCTCTTTTCTAGCCTCTGTGTTTGGTAATGAAAAAGTCAAGAGCCAACTGGGGATGCGATTTCCCCTTCTATCCTGAGAGCTGACTTAAACAAAAAGATCTGCTCTTAACTGGCTCTTGCATGGTTTGGGAGTGTACTCCACGGGGTTACACTAGCTTTGTGGTGATACAAGCAGATGCATTTGAGAGCAATCAAGAGCATTGATTATTTGAAGGAAAAAAAAAGATGTTTGAGAAAGAAAACTAAATAAAATCAAGCAGATAAAAAGCAAGTCAGCTAATGATCTGCAACACAAAACACCAAAGTTTCATATTATCTTTGATAGAATGATAAAGCCTCTGCAGGCACAGCAAAAAAATAGAGAAAGGGAGATTTTCTTTCTTTTATTTGTTTAAAGTTTGTTTTTAAGGAAGTAATTAAGCATTCAATCCAGGAATAGAAAATTTTTATTTTCTTGGGAGAGGGGGAAAGAAAGGGTGAAAATTTGCTCTAATGCAAATCTGGTAGTTAGATGCTATACTGGACTTTTAAAATATCACTTAAAATATTGAATATTTGCATGGTTATAATGTTCAGATTTTCTGTCATCAGTTACTGCTCATCTGAGAACAGTTGTTTAATTGCAGGTGAACTGTAACTGGTGTGACATGCACAGGCTTTATTGGAACAAAGGGGTTGGGTGTTCAGATAACACTGTTTATAGAGGTTACTACAATTAGTAGAAATGCTGAATGGCCAACCAGAATTAGAAGAAAATGAGTTGAAGTACAAGTAATCTTTTTTTTTTTTTTTAATGAGAAAGAAGTCACCATTCCTAAAACCAGAGGTTTTACAAAATGTTATATTTAAGGGAAACCGTAGGCTGCCGGATACGTAGGCTTTGCTTATATTATGCCAAGTACCCAGACATTTCCAAGATTTCAGATACCTAACAGTGTACAGACCACATACTCAGCTGACTCAGGTCTGTGTGATGCTTCCTATTTCTGATTTGTTTTGCAATCTAAGATTTTAATGCATAAGGATTTCAGTTTTTTTTTTTTTTTCTTGAGTTACTGAATCTAGGAAAATCATACTCCTCCTTTCAGGATGTCTCTTTATATCAGCCTCTAAGATTCAGGGCGGGGGGGAATCCCAGCACTCATATAGGGTAGAAAGGTCGAAGGAAAAATAAATTGAGAACATTCCAAGAGGAATTATCCAATGACTTACTTAATTCCATGTACTTATTCTCTTATCCCATAGGCTGAGAATGACCTTCTTGATCCCGTTAGTAGAAAATAGGTGGTCTTTTTCTCACAATGAATGCATGAAGTTTTGTTTGAATAAAACAGTATTAATCTTCATCCTGTTACCCTGAACATTGATTAGCCCATGGAGTTTGTGTTGCACTAAATGAAGACTCCTCCTACTCCTGTCTACATTTGCCGAGTGAGATTAGATGTCTTCACTCCCCGATTCCCTTAAGGACCAGCTTTCTTTCTGCTCAGTGCACTTGATGCCTTCATCTCTTTGCTGAGACTGTTCCCTCTGCCTTGAGTTCTGTTCTCTAATATCTCTGTAGGGCACGTCTGTCCTTTAAGAACTGGCTAAAATGATGCTGTATTGGAGAAGCTCTCCTGTCCCACCAGATAGACTTATTTATTTCATTCCATTGCCCTCGGAACATATCTATACTACAGCACACATTTCTTTGTGTGTCTGCCTCAGTCTAGACTCTGTTCCCTGGACCAAGGACTCTATTTTATCCATCTTTGTCTTCCTAGTACCCGGAATAGTGTGTATTTACCCAACAGGCACACAATTAGTATTGACTGCATGATTGAGTGAAATCAATTCCTAAATACTTTGAACAAAAGGTGATACTGAAGAGCAAAAACTAAAGATCATTTTTGGTAACAATGGACTTTTCTTTTGATTTCCCGGTTTATTATAAACTGATAAAGCTTGTTTTTGAAAAAGTTTCCATTATGTGGATGCAAAGCTTTGGGGGGAAAAGCACATTCTGAAGCTCTAGTTGGAACAATTAAAATTAGTTATTTCATATCAGTCTGGAAGGAACTGAAGTAGATAAGCTCTAGGGTCAGCATATGCCTTGTTCAGCTTTCTTTAAAGGCATGGGGAGTAATAAAGCTTTCCATTTTATCTTCAGCGAAATAATACCGCTGAAATATCACCTCATTTTTGATGTCAGTGATGATTTCTTCTTACCTCCATGATGTCAAAAGGGAATTATTATTATTAGAATGACAGATTACTAATGATGCTGTAAAAAAAGAGGAATAGCTGAAATCATTATAACCCAAACATCCAACATATCCCTTGTCTGAGCCTCACTGTTGGGTACTGGGAACAGAGTCACTCTGTGATACTGCAGCTGTGTAAAAATTATTCTAAGCAGGAAGTAAATCAAGAGCAGGTGCCTATGAATTTTCACTCACAGAGCACCATCCTTTTAAAGTTTTTAGGACTGGATGGCATGATTAGGAGGTATGATTTATGTATGCAGGAGGGAGAAAAGATTCTTTGGGGGAAGGGCCCAAATGTCTCCGGAACTGTTGTGGTACACTGGCACTGGTGCTTTCCCAAGGGGAGATTTGTGTGGAAAAGAGGACTGGACAAGGGCCCTCTCTAGGTTCAGCCTTTTGTCAGCCTTCTATGAGAGAGGGGCAGTATGGTCTATTGGTTCCGAGCTCCACTTCCTTTCCACCTACTGACTTGGCTTGCTGTCAGCCCATGTCGACTTCCGGTTTTAATTCACTGAGGCCGACCTAAAGGCTCTCTGCTTGAGAACATGGAGGCATTAGGCACTGCCACTTTTGTGTCTTAAAGATATAATCCACAGAACTTAACATTCCTCTACTGCACCAAGGTGCCTGGAATCTGGCTACTATGGGTCCTTGGACCAACTGTGTCATTCTCCAGATCTTTCCAGTGGAAAGAGACAAAAAAAAAGTTACTGTTTCATGGAGAAGATAGTTTATGACAAAACAACAATTCAAGAATAAGAATGTTTTACATTTCCACAATACCTTCCTTTGAGGGATTTGACAATGATAATAGTCTTAGTTCCATTCAGCATTAAAAAACATTTACCTAGGACTCAACTGTCTGCAGGGATATTTCAGTTAGGTTAAAAGTTGCAGTTCCCTTCAACTGGAAACTTAACAACCATTTCAGACAACGCTGACAGAGATGTTCATCAATAAGCCAACTGCAAAAAAAAAAATTAAAGGTGAAGATAGATGAATTTAATAAGAACATAAAATGTGTGTTATTTGGCATAAAAAGGGGTGAGTACACATTGTGTTAAAAGTAAGGAAAAACAATTTGTCACTGCTCATGGAATAAGGCAAGAGAGTTATCCTCAAAGCACCATTTTATTATTGCACTCAATTTGGGATCTCATTTGATTTCCCAGAAATGTAGTCTATTCATAGTCTCTACATAGGACAAGGTACAAAAGTTCATCTAAGAATTAAAGAATCTTCCCTAGACCTTTCCTCACTTGTGGCAGGGACTTGGTTAAATGTTTCCCATTTTCCCCACATTTCAGGTTCTCAAACCAGCACGGGCTGTAGAGCAGTATGGTAGCTGTTGCTAACTCTTGGGTGGCCTTTGCTAGAACTTGCTGGTAGGTTTAACCTTTCTCTTTCTAGGAGTGAGTGAAGCTGCTCCAGATTAGGTGGACTTTCTATTCCATTCTACCCTGAGAGTCCCAAAGGGGCTTTTACCCTAATGTAGAGAGTAGAGCTAAAAGGGGATACAATCTCTACAAGCACATGACAAAAGAACACTGGAAGCAAGTCTGATTGTTTCCTTTGTTTCTAGCAAGGAAACAGAAGCCCAGAATAATCAGTCTGTTCATCCAATGTTGCATAGCAAGCGAATAGCAATGTGCTGGCAGGAGAATGAAATTTTCTCACTCCCCTCACCAGGTGTGCCCCTATTAAGCCACTCTGTTCTCATGACTTCTACAAGGAGTCATGAGTTTGAAGGACATTTGACAAGGGGCTGTTGAGGACTGTTAAATATATTCAGAACTACCAAGTAATAATCAAGTGACTCTTGATTGTGCTTCCAGAGTTCTAGCCTCTAGAATTGGGTACAAGTGCGGTACAAGTTAAATACATGTTGATTTTTAAAAAACTGAATATGATAGCATGAAAAAGATGTTATAGAAGATGTCAACCATTAGTACAGGCATTTTAAAAGGAAAAGGGAAAAATCTTCAACTTCTCTTCCTGGCAATAGGGCCTGGAAACTCAAAAAGTTATATAATTCCAGTGGCTGCATATTCTCATCTCTAAATCCCCTTTAAAGGAACTTCAGACTGACCTAAGGAAGGAATATATTCTAGCCTTCATACAAATGATGACCAATATTTCTAAGTTCATTCATTTTTAAACAAATGTTTATTGAATTTCTATTATGTCCTGGAAGATCTTGTGGGAGCTTAAGCTTACAGTGTGATGGGGAGACAAATTATATACAGATAAATTTATGACATAGTGTCAGGTTGTGTTCAGTGCTATGAAGAACAATAAGGCAGAAGGATAAAGAAGATGATGGGGTACAGAAGGTGTGCTTGAGCTATTTTAGATGGGGTGGTGAGGGAAGCGACATGAGGGCAGAAATCCGAATGAAATGCAGGTGTGACCCATGGGAATACCTGAAGACAACCTATACAGAGGGAGAATAAAAAGAAGGTACAAAAGCCCTGGCAAAAGGGAGGTATAAATACTGCTGTCAGTTCAGCAACAACTTATATGGATTGGTTCTGTAAACCATTACCAGCAATGAGCTGAAAGTGACGTTTCCAATCCATGGCCCGCTGGTAGGTCAGAGTAAACATACACACCAACACATCCATACCCCCAGCAGCAGAGGGTTGAGAAATGATAGTACAGATGATTCTTTTAAGTAAGAGTCTTATAAGTAAGTCTTGTAACTCAAGGCACTTTGCAATGGGCCATTCTTTTGCAATGGGTTATTCTTTTAGTCTGATGGTGGAGGGTATTCATAGAGTGACAGGAGAGATGTGACTAGTTCCTTGTCCCCTAAGAATTTATGACACTAGAAGAAAGAAACTCCAGAATCCAGGCTCTTTTCCCTTATTTGGAATGAGCCAACACAATTTCGTCCAGAATGTGGTCCAAGGTTGGGTTCAAGCCACAGTGGTGGTTTGCCTTCCCCAAAGGATTCAATTTATGTCTATATAGATACATTAACCAAACCTAGAGCCTCCTGGACTGTGGGAGCCTAGAAGATCCATTTATCCCAGAGATCAACAACATGAAATTGGCCCTACCCCTACTTCACTTCTTGCATTCAAGGGCTATGTTAGTCTTGCCATGAGGCTAAATTAATTCCAAAGAAAACCATGTGGTATGTGCTTCTTTTGTTAAAGGAACAGATGACGTATTTCAGTCATATTTTGTCTCTTAAAATCAAATCAATATTCAGGACACTTAAGCAGGGAGAAATTTCCCAGAAATAAATGCATTTTCTATATTCCGAAGAAATCATTTATTATTCCTGAGCTCGTATAACTTCCAGGAGATAATCTGAAATATTATTGATGAATTACTATTTTCCATAGTTATAGGTGCACACGCAGAGTTGTGGAAGTTAAGATTTTGGACTATCTAGATCAACTCACAGTACAAGTGCCATAAACATTAAACCTCACATATGGACATGTATTGCATTCTTACTCTGGGTCAGGCACTGTAGTGGTACTTTATCTATATCTTCTTTATTTTACAGTACCTCCTGAAGAAGGTTCTACCAGGATTTTGTGAGAAAGGAAACAGATGCTTAAAAGAGTTAAGCAATTTACTTAAAAATCAAAGAGTCAGAAATGACAGGACTGAGTCCAAATCCCCAACTGTCTGACATCATAGCCTCTGTGCTTAATCACCATTCAGTAGAGCAGTTTTCAAGTAATGAAGGTCAAACAGAGTAAGGAATCTGGAAGCCCTTGAAATCTGTACAGAGTGAAGCACCTGCTACTTCAGACCACTGGATCAAGAGGTGACTTTGGGGAAACAGCAACGGAGGGCCTTGGTTGCTGCTGTTGAGGCATTTTTCATATCGAGAGCTAGGTCTCAGAAATGACGAACTATGTTTGAGTTGACTTTTTAGTTCCTCAGATTGTATTTTTTTCCTTTTTTTAAAATTTTTTATTTATTTATGATAGTCACACAGGGAGAGAGAGAGAGAGAGAGAGAGAGAGAGGCAGAGACACAGGAGGAGGGAGAAGCAGGCTCCATGCACCGGGAGCCTGACGTGGGATTTGATCCCAGGTCTCCAGTATCGAGCCCTGGGCCAAAGGCAGGCGCCAAACCGCTGCGCTACCCAGGGATCCCTATTTTTTTCCTTTTAAGACTTTTTTTTTTTTTTTAATTGGGCTAAAGTCTCATATAGTGAGATTACATTTAAGGAAATTATCAGATTGAGAATATATTTATAGGGACATTGATGATAATTCTGAAGGGGATTAGTGCAAGACACTATATACAGAAAGAGTTGTTAATTTTTACATCAAAGATTTCGTTTTGAAAGTAATCATCACTTTCATCATTCTTAGCTACCAAAGGCTCAGACAGCCAACCTGAAAAGATCTAGTGTTAGTTGAAGATGGGATGCTCTTACTTCTCCTGCCTTCTTTCTAAAATCTGTATGATGAAAAATGAAATACCTGTAAGTTAGCAAAATACTTGGGCTGCAGTTACTGACATACTTAGAATTTACAGATGCTTCACAGAATGGCTAGTGATTATGCCTCTAGTTGGTAAAATAGCTAGCTGATTAGTCCCGGCAGAAATGACATATCCCAAGCTAGACCTACTGTCATGCCTTGGTAATGGGAAATAAATTCTTTAAGATCAGAAACAGTGTCAGTTGTATTTAAAATGACACTGGAAACCACATTGTAATGGACAATTGTGCAGAGGTGAGCAGGGAGAAAAAAGAGGTAATAGGATTTTAAAAATTTGATTTTATTGGTTCTCTCCTCTATTTGCATTTTTCATCAGGATAACCTCTGCCTGTAAGTTCTACCCTGGAATTTTTTTCTCCTTCAATTTATTCTGGGTGTCTGGGTTGATTGAAAGGCAATAAATGCGTAGTCTTAGAAAGCCTGAATGGTTGACAGAATTTTTGGTCTTTCTGAAAATTCATCTATTGATTTGACAAGACAGTTACATTTTGTGCAGTTTGGAATACTGTAGTCATCATTTCAAGACAACACAAATCCGAAGCAAAGGCTTTAGGAGAAGTACTGATATGTATGGACATCTGGAACATCTCTGAATCTCAGACTGGGGGAAACATCCAGATGGTACCTAGTCGTGTCAACAATTGACTAGGAGGAGGAGAGACTCCTAATTGATAAGTTTAGTATATGCTCTTAGAAATCTCCAGAGAAGGACCACTACCACATTGCCCTTCATATTAGTTCTAGTCATACCTCTAAGCTACACTTCTCCTGGTACAATTAAAATTCACTGCATACAGTTACCCTCTTGGGCAAAGAAAGAACCAACCTCCTTAGAGTAACACTTCATTTATTTTTATCAGTCTTTGAGAAATCATGGAGTTGTATTGGAAGGCATGATATCAGCAATATTGTTCTAATTTTCAGAAAGAGCCTCAAAATATTTATATCTAGAAAAATGTTCTTTAAAGATGACTTAATAGAAAGAAAATGGTAAATCACCAAATGCCAATACAAAGTAATGATGACTGGGTAATATTAAAATGACTCCATTTTTTGTTTTCTGAAAGGAATCCTCAGCTGATGGTTTAAGGGAATGTTATGGATGTGGTACATTCTGATTTTAGTAAGGCACTGGTAAAGATGAACAATATCCTGGCAGGCAAGATAAAGGAATGTGAGCCATCAAAGTATAGTCATTGGGTTCATAGGCATTCCACTGGTCACACTGATGTTAACTAGCAGGGTCTCTAGTGTGTTACAGGGCCCAGTACTATCAACATTTTCATTGCTATCACAGAAAAAAAGAGAACATGCAATTTAAATTAGCTAACATGTATTGAGTGGCAACTGCATGCAGTGTACTGTGCTGAGGCAAGGAAGTATAGTGAGAAATCACCCGGTATCCAGAGTAGTATATTGGAAAGGAGAAGGCATTTGAAATCAGAAGATATGGATATTTCTCTGTTTTGTTATTTACCATCTATATGACCTTAGATAAGTCAATTCATATTTCTGTGCCTCCGTTTAACCTAACTTCAAGTTGGGAAAGGTATAATTACTTAAAAGAATTATTGTGAGTTTCACATGAAACTATATGATAGTACTTGATGAAAAGGAGAGAAGATGCTTAGGTGAACATGTGTTATTTATCTTGATCCGTAGGAAATGTCTTCAGGTTATATATTATTATAACTTCATTTTACAGGTGGGAAAACTGAGGCAAGAGAGCTTACATAAGTCTTAATGCTATTCTAGCACAGAGGAGAAGAGAATAGGTGCATCAAGGGAGATGAAAAAAGAAGTGATATGTGAGAAGTGCCATGTTGGTTGTGTAAGAATAAATAATAGTGAAAGGGAATATAAGGGAAGGGGGAAGAAATGTGTGGGAAATATCAGAAAGGGAGACAGAACGTAAAGACTGCTAACTCTGGGAAACGAACTAGGGGTGGTGGAAGGGGAGGAGGGCGGGGGGTGGGAGTGAATGGGTGACGGGCACTGGGGGATATTCTGTATGTTAGTAAATTGAACACCAATAAAAAATAAATTAAAAAAAAAGAATTTTCTAGGTGCAAGTGTGGTGGAAAGGCATTTTAGAAAAAGAAAATAGCATGGTCAAAAGCATAGCAGTGTGAAATGAAGATATATTTCAGGAAAGCTGATTTGGACAGATTTTGCTAGAGCATCAGTAATAGTAGCTCCAGGGAAAAATGATGGAGATGGTGGTAGAAAAGGTAAGCTAGGACCAGATTCTTGAATATATTGATACTGTGAACCAGTGATGACTTAGAAGCAGATACAAAGTAAAGATCACTGAGGCTTTGGGGAGATATTCCAGGGAGCAGGGTGCAGAATGGAATGGAGAAGCAAAATTTTCTGGGAGGTTTCTCACAATAGATCCAGAAAAAGACTGTAAGTTAGGGGACCAGAAATAGAGCTAGGTGGATTCAACCAGTTTGGTGGCACATTGAAGGGGCACATGATCAAGAGCGAGAGGTTATATCTTCGTTATTGTGGACCTCATCAGCACAGCAAACCAAGAACTAAACTTCCATATGACTGAAACTGTAATGATTCCCTCCTAGTTTGCTATCATCTTGAGAGTTGTCAATATGCACATTCAATTAAGAATACATTGCATGTGAAAAGCCTTCAACTTTGAAATCTACCTAGCTGTGATTTTGACACTGAAATCCTAGTGATGCAACTTGCACAACTAAGTGAACAAGAAGAAAAGGAGGGCCATTTACCACTGAAAATAGCTCTTAACTACAGATGTCATTCTTTAATATTGGGTATAATTTTTATTAAAAAATGTTTTCTGAGAAATACTTTTCCAGAAGAGCATCTGCATAAAGGGGATCAAAATGTAGGTCTTGGTTTTTAACTTTTGCCGCCTAGGAGTTGATGTTTTCTGCAACAGGACTTTAATACGTAGTAACACAAAATGAATAAATGGGAAGGAGAAATGAGGAGGAAGGAAAAAGCTATTGTAATTTTGGTGAAATACATTCTGGAAGGTGTATTCATTTGGATTTTTAATAAGTATACCAAAGATGTCCTCCTATTAAATACGCGTTTGTAACCTGAGATCACTGGATTTACCTCAGGGATTCAGGAACTTCCTGATGTAAAATAAATTTACCTTGGGAGAGGCTCCACAGATTTAATCAAATCATTAATGGGATTTATGACACCCCAAATAAAACAAATTACTAGTAAAATTAGGGGAGTTCCTTTTCCCACAGAACAGATGCAACCATGAATTTGAAAAAAAAAACCAAAACAAACGAACAGGTTCCAATTAAAAAGGCGTCTCTGTGCTTAGAGAAAGCAGAGAAGAATTTGTTTTAGCTAATTAGCACCCTCTCATTTATTTGCCTTTGTTACTTCATGTCTAGATACAGGTATCCTTAGAGCTGAGGTAAATCTGCAGTCCCAATAAGCTAGTGAACCTACAAATTATTTTCTCTATTACTTATGCTTTCTGACTCTTTAACTCTTTATGTCATAAGGAGCCTGAATTGGTTACAGAAATCATTTATTTTTATTTTTTTTAAGATTTTATTTATTTATTTAGGAGAGACAGAGAGAGAGAGAAGCAGAGACACAGGCAGAGGGAGGAGCAGGCTCCATGCAGGGAGCCTGATGTGGGACTCGATCCCGGGTCTCCAGGATCATACCCCAGGCCGAAGGCGGCGCTAAACCGCTGGGCCACCCGGGCTGCCCCAGAAATCATTTAATAGGACACTTAGCTACAGGCAAATCCATACCCAAATCATCCCAGATGGGAGTTGGGTTTTTTTTTTTGGGGGGGGGGGAGGGAAGAATCTGAAGTGCCCCCTTATTCCCTTAGTAACTTGTTTCTGTATGACCTAGCAGGACCCCTTGGCATGGGAAGGTTTTCACCTCTGCCGGTGAGTTGAGAGACATTCTCAGTATCCTATAAGCATGACAGAGAGTTTCTCTCTTTTGTGTCTGTTTCTCAGCCCAGGATGCTCCGCTATGCCATCCCAGTTAGGACATCACAATGTGTGTGGATAGAAACGCCAGAAACGACAGTGGTGCTGGTGGGCATTGAAGAGCAGATTAGAAAACTGACAGTCCCAGGCTAATGGAAACTATCCTCCAAAGACAGGAGCGAAGGAGGCGACCCAATTAGTCTTCACTTCTCTAATTTCCCTGATTACATATCTCCTTTTACCCCCTGTGCTATACCTAGTAAGTTCCCCCAGACATAGACCTAATCAAGGAGGCAGAATATTGATGCAATGCAATTTAAAGGAGAGCTGTGTTAGGCTAAGATATGTGGCCAACAATGGGACCTAAACAACAAGAAGCCCCTGAGGCATAAAAAGTGGCTGGTCCAGATAACGTGCTACCGTGGATTTCAAAGCAAATGAGGACAGAGACAACTGAATGTCAGCTCACGGCTGGGAAACTTCATTGGCAAGAGGGCAACTTTCCCGAGGCCCAGGGCGTGGAAGCAACAGCAACCTATATCACACACACCCTCTACTTGAATTTGCAGATTCAGAGGGGCACTTCTTTGGCTAGAATTCTTGGTGGTGGGCACCTGGGCAGGTGTTCAAGTCCCTGGAAAGGAAGGTAAATCTCTGCGGATCTCCGTAAAGGAGTGCTGTGCGATGTGCTGGGCCATAAGAGAAGGTCCTAATCAGGCAGGGGGTCTTTCTTTTAAAAATTGAGAGGAACCTTCCATTTGTTGAGGTCCAGCTCCTGCCGAGCTCTTCTTTGGCCTTTATCTGTTAAGCACTGAAGCAGAGGGTAGAGAGGGCAGACTCTGGAGCCTAACTGCCTGGTCAATCCTGACTCCTCGGTAGCTGCTTGAGGGCTATGTGAACATGGGCAAAGTACTGAGCCCACTAAAGCTCAGTTTCACCACCTGCAAAATGGGCGTAACAATAGTATGTAAAGTTGAAGAAATGCCTGGCACAGAGGAAGTTTTTCAATACTGTACGGTTTAGAGAAGTAAGTATGAAGTGTTTGGCAGAGTACCTGTCAGAGAGTCAATGTTCGGCAGGCGTTACTTTTGCAGCCATTATTACTGTCAGCAATAAAAACACTCTTCAAGAAAGAGTGGCAGATAAGGTGACAGACAAGTCAGAAAAGCGTATGTGCCCAGGTCACAGAAAAAATGGAGAAGTACAGTGGCCTGCATCGGTCACGGCTTCACATCTTGGAGCTTTACGGGAAAAGAAAGAAGCAAACAATGGTAATAAATTAGGAGGAATATTGGGAGTGTGGTGAAATTACCATTGCTGTTTCTTTTTATTTGTGCTTATTGTGTGGTGGTGGGGTGATTACCAGTTTTATTTGAATGTTTTATAAGCTGTTAGATTTATTTACTGAGAATGAACAGATAAGTAGGGATGTTCTTCAGCTGTGTCATGTCATGGGCTCCCATCAGCTCTTCCCCTAACTTGCAGACAAGGTTAATTAACGAGGCAAGGGCATCGTGGAGGAGGAGGGGTAGAGCTGGAGCTGTTGGATGATTCATCTTATCAGGGAAAGAGTAGAAGAATCATCTCTCATGTTAGCAGTACTGGGGAGAGAGGTAAGGTACTGGATGGCGACCTTCGTGATGTCTTCGGAAGATGTATGGGCAGGGTTGGTCAGAGGAATATGATCACCTTAACATGGCAGGATTTGATGGAAACTAGAATAGCTGCTCTTTTCCAATCCTGGATGTTCATGATTGTACTATTTCATTTTGTTTCTCGAGGATGCTTTCTTGCAGCAAGGCGTCTTCAATCCCAAACCCAAGGAACTCTGCAAACACTGTTCTTCTGCTGTTTCCATGGTGGTGTGCTCTCATTTACCCCTCAAGGTGACATGTCACCTTCTCAGGGACACCCTCCATGACTGCTATCCAAAGTGGCCCCACCAGCCACTCAGCATAACAGTGTAGCCTAGTGGTTCAGTGCCCAGGCTGTGGAGCCAGGCTCCCAGAGTTCAAGCCATGCTCTGTCCCTTCAAATTGTGAAGTTGGGTATGCTAATTAACCCCTGGCCTTAGGTTCTTCACCTGTAAAGTGGAAACGATGACAATTTTTTTTTTCTTCTGGGACTGTGGTGAGGGCTGATGCACGCACGGGGCACCATGCCCAGATACTGTAACATGTCTACTACGGTAGCCACGGTTGTTTTGGGCTTCATTGCTGCCCGAAATCACCTTCTTTATTTATTGTTATTGACTGTCTCTCGCTGTTAGAATCTAAGTACCATGAAAACAGGGACTTTTTATTGTTTAATGCTGGGGTACTGGATCTAGAAGAGGCTCTTGAGTAGGAACTCAAGGAAAATTCATCGAATGGATAATCTATTAATATTTAAGAAATGAGCTTGTCCAATTTCAGGCCATGCAGCAAAAGCAGCTGTACTGAGCTGACCAAATGACAAAAACAGAAAGAATGCAAGCTATGTGGTCTCTTGCCTAGGTGGAAACACAAATGATTTCTCCACTTGGACAGTGTACTTTTTTGTAGATTCAAAATTTCGCAGGGCTTTATGATCTCTAGTCGGTCATGGGAAAGCAGTAAATTTTTTATTGTTGTTCAAAAAATTAAACTACCCAATGATATTGAAGTATACTAAATGCTGCTTTGTCAAACTATGGTTCACCTCTCCCACCCTTACTCCCTCTTGGGACATGCCCCCTACAAACCAGTAAAAGCCACTAAAAGTGAGGAACAAATGCTGACACAACAGAGGTGAAAAGGAAGGCCTGCAGCTTCTAAAGACTGGAATGCAAACACCGCAGCTTCCTACCATAAAAGTGACACTAACTGCTCTTCCTACAGCTTGCTTAGAGATTCCAAACTTGCTAAAGCTACACACTTCGTAATGAATAAATGTCTTGTGTTCAGTAAGGCAGGAAAAAAAATCAGCATAGTCCTAAGGATAGAGTTGGGATTTTTTTTTCCTCCATGTATCCCTTTGTAACAGGCCTCGCTATGGGGTCATACTCCTGCGGGTGGAGCTGCCTGAAGCGTCTCCTTCTTTGAACCCTGTTAAAGGTTAGGATGTTCCACGTGCACCTTTCAGACGGTAGGACAGCTCAGCTAAAGGTCGTTTGTGGAAGGGCCTGCTTCCCTCTGAAGAATTCATGTCAAACAAAGTACCCGCCTCTGACTTTTATGCGGCCGCTGGTTTCTGATGACTTATATATGGATTTTAAGCCCAATGATCATGACTATTAAGCATCCCTGGCAATGCTACGGTAACCCTAAAGAATTGAGCTCTTGGAAGCTCTCGACTCTAAAAGTGGTAAAGGTCATGCCAGCCACGTCTCTTGTATATTCGGGTGCTGTTTGTCCTCCTGCATATGGTAAATATTGTGTGAGAGAGTGGGTAGTGTGCTGTAAAATTGATAAGATTTCAGGTTGCCAAAGGCATTTCATAAATTTCATAGGTCTTAATTTGTGTTGCTATGGTAACCGAAATGCTGGAATTTCCCGAGATTAGGAGGCTTTTCTATCCTTACCCTTAAAATGATAATAATGTAGATTATGACTCCAGACTTGGTCCTGGCTGTTGTGGGGAACGTGTGCTCTGTATGTTGAGTATTCTATGTATGCTAAGGTATGACTGAATGTGCAATAAGTGCAATTTCAATTAAGATTCCTGACATCCAACCTGATTTTCTTATTTACATATATGAGTCTTGGTGGCCAAGAGGTCAGTAAAATGGATAGTCTTTCTTTAAAGAGAAAGGGGGAATTTGAAGGGAGAAGTAGAATTCTTACAAGTATCCATTCTAGAACACTCATCTTAAGGATTGATATGAATTTGGTTCAGCTTCCCCATCAAAGTGAATTTCTAGCAAGTGCTGAAGACCTTGGTGCATTATTAACAAGTGTTTTAAGAAAAGACACTATATTGAGGGATTTAGTGCTTCAGCAATGTCTGAAGTGAGAATGAGAGGTATAATGAAGCCCCTACCTTGAGACAGGAAAATAACTAAGAACCCCATGGGCTGCTCAAGGTCACAGGCATTAATTATATGGACCCAAAGCAGCCAGCTGGGAAGCTCGATGCAAATGACCTAGGATTGGCCTGAGACAGAAATATGTCCCTTCCCAGAGCCCAGCTTACCTTATATCCTGATGATTTGATGTGCACGCCGCGTTTGGTCAGAGTAGATTTCATTCGGATGAAAAAGGAACGCTCAAGGGTGTTGTCAGTGGTTAGCAGACTGGGGCTGGTTGACTCCACTGAAGAATACAAAAATATACACACACATGATTTAGATGTCTACACAGCCCCTCACAGCTACTGCTCAGGTGCAATCCTTGAGTTCACTAAAAATAAATGACTGATGGGTGCTAAGAGCGTAGTAATCAATGTACCTCATTTAGAAAATGTTTCCTTTGCAGAAAATAAAAAAGAAAAATTAATGAATCCGAAGTAACTCCATTCCAGTTTCTAGCAGGAGCTTTCTAGGCCTTTTAACTTCCAGCAGCTCCCCAAGTAGGATCTACAGTAAGTAACAATAGCACACCTGGCAGTGTGGCCCATGCACATGGAGAGCGTGAAAAAGGACACCATAGATTTACATGCCGTACAACCAAGACTGAGGCAGAGTCTTCAGATGAAGAGTACAGATAGCTTGCTCTTTGTTTTCCCTGCAAATCACTTCTGGTAACATTTGCCCACTGGGCAGTTCTCTAAGTACCGTGAAACCGTATCCTGGCCAGGGTCCTTGCCCTCCTGAGTCGGTCTCCTTTGTTGTGGGGGAATAGGAAAGCATAACGTCTTCTCAACTGACTCCCGATAGAGGGCTTAGAATGGAATGTATAGACGGAAACGAATAAAAACTACTAACAATATCAACTGTCCATTCTTGTCACTAAAGGCAGCTTGTCCTCCCTACTGCCATCTGAATGGGGTATTAACAAATAATAGTCTCCTCTCTTAAGCAAGACAGTTACTCTTTCCCTTTATGCACTTTTAGGTTAAGGGGAACAATTCTTTTCTTCTGAAACTTAAAATGGTAGTTTGCAGTCTTGATCTACAAATACCTTTAGGCAAACAGGCCACAAGGCAACAAAAAAAATCTATCTTCTAATGGATTTTATAAATATAAGTGTTTTCCTGCAAAGAAATTAATTTTGGCATTTTAGAGCCTAATCAATACTGTCTAATTTTACTTTCCTAAAACAAAACTTTAAAGTTTAAAATTTTTTTCTGGGTTTAAAATTAAAAAAAAAAAATGTCCAACAGCAAATAGGATTTTTTTTGAGAAGCCTTACCCCTGCCACTAATTTCCTCTGGGGTGGGGGGCAAACAAATATGTGTCACAAAGGGACTTGTAAGAATTAAGAAAATGTGAAAACAGGTATTAAAACAAAGAAAAATAGCAAAAACAAGCCTTCCAGCATTAAGAAACATATTTCTATGTTTCTAAGGGAAAGAAATACCTATTTTTTACATGAAACTTGATGCTCAGATGAAGGACGAATACAAGCTCCTATTCTAACAGAAACTTTGCTGTTCGTTGTCTGTGGCTTTTCTTGAATCATTCCTGCCTAAATAGGGCTCTATTTTCCTATGTTTGTGGCACTTTTCTTCTGGGGTGAGGGAACCATTGACAAGTGTCCCTTTCTTATGTGTCTCTCTTAAGATTTTCTTTCTTTTCTTTTTTTTTGTTTTAGAGAGCATGGATCTGATGTCATTTTAAATGTACAGCTTTTTATCACTCGAGGGAAAAGCAGAGCCATGTTATATTTAGTACTTTCATTTCTTCTGATTAAATATGAATTACTATGAAATTTTTCTCATCATCTAACACGCCATAATACGCCAACAGCTTTTTAATACACTATATAAGCACAAACTTCTGCTCTAAGAGTTTAATTTGCCCCTCTAATCCAATCACATCAACCTTATTTCTCTTATCAGAGATTCCCATTTTGAATTAAATGAGCTCATTAGTTTTAATCAAAAGCAGAGAGATCAAAACTTAAACGTAAATGCTTTAGATCAGAACTGTCAGTCAGCCGTGCAGTTCTATTTTACTAAAACACAAGATCAGAGACCCTTAGAACCAATTTTTTCTCGTAAGGGATGCCGAGAGCTTGAAGATGCTATATCCTTTTTTTTTTTTTCTCCCCTTCCCAAGGACAGATTATACATTTAAGGTTAGACTTAATTTATAGCAGTTTTTCATCCTGGTGGAAATGGAAAAGTATGCCAATCTACTGTTGTCCCTTTCACATTTATTGGCACAGGTCCTCAGAGACTTGAACTAACGTGAAGCCATCAGAATCCACACCGCAAACTCAGCCTTCAAAATTCAGCTCCGTTCAGCAAGATCATGTTTGCAATTGCTGAGGGAAAAATGCAACTTCTCGCAGAAGTGAGGGAGATTTTAGGGCTAGGGTGCTGGGTACCCTGACCCCACGAGGAGGGAACCACCTCGCTATGGAACGGTGAATAATTCAGGCATCATTAGGAATCACTGTTTTCAGTATGTAGAATTGCACAGGAAAACACTTAGCATGCACGTTAGAGATGGCAGCGTGGGTGCTTCCCGCTGGGCGACAAGCCTTGTATGAGCCGTGGGGGCGAACACTGCGTCCTGCCCTGGCTGAGGCCCCCCCTGCAGCACCCCCGTGTCTTACAACAGTAATTGCCTAAACATACAGGGGCAGCGTTAATTAAACCCAGGACAACTGGTGTGAGAGGAACGCTAAGGTCAGGTTTTGCTCCATTGGAGCTGAGATTTAAGATCTAAACTGGTCTTCAAGCTTTATTTCAGACCATGGGGGAATGGGGAGTTGAGGAGAAAGAGAGGGGGCAACTGAGAAAAGAGTTTGACTTCTGATAAAGATTTCTCTTTTAATTCCATATGACTTTCTAGTTCAGAGGACAGGGCAGGAGTAACGGGCCACGCTGGCCCTTTCAAAGGGACACGTAACGAGCTCATTCATGGCGTGCAGGCACACACACGTGCCATGGCCCTGCTTGCTTCAAGGCTAGCAGATACACCCCAGGTCTCCCCGCTCTGACAATGGTGTCTCTCATGTAAAAGATGTATTATCCGCAGGTGACAGGCAAGAGTGGCAGCTTTAGAAGAGAAGGCTTCTATGTGTCTCAGGTGAGAAGCACGATTTTGATGAAGGTTCTACTGGGAGAGAATGTGGCCTTGGTGATGTGCAACATGACTGTGGCATTGAAGAGAGGGTGTGTGTGCGTACCCAAGCGTGCAGATATGCGTGTGTGTATTGGGGGTGTGTGTGAACAGGACAGAGTGGTGAGAGGACTGTCTTTAAGACTGGTGCTCTCTAAAGACAGGGGGACCAGTCTATGGCAAAGAAGCACTGTGGAGTGCTTTCTAGATGTCAGATGTTTTCCTGTCAGCTTTTTGAGGCAGGCTATGATTGCTGCATGCTCTGATAAGAAATTTGGGATTCAGAGAAGCTATCTCTGCTGCCTGAGACACAGGAGAAATTTATGGGTAAAACTGGATTAAGTGGTCAAAGCCCAGATATGGCCAGTTTTGACTCATGAGTTATAAACAAGGAGCTGAAAAACAAAACACAGACAAGAGCCATACCACTAAAATCTAGATAAAGAAATATACTCTCTTTGGCTGAATCTCAAGGGCTTCAACTTTTTAATAAATCTAAATTATCTCAGCTCTTGAAATGTCAGTTTTTGCATATTTTGTAAAATTTACAGAACAATTTATAGCAAAGTTGTAATAATTTTTATGTTGGCAAATGCCACCATAATGTGAAATCGTATCTGCGTTATTTCACATTTGTTTATGAATCCCTAACTAGCATTGTAGTTGCTGCTTCCTTATTACTATGTAGGAGCAGGGGTGATGTGAGAGCTGGAGTGGGAGGAGGTAGCTGAGAACCATCTAGTTCTACTGGCTAATCCTAGGGCCAGGTCCACCTGAACACCTCAGGATTCTCTCCAGGGTCCCTGTAAGTAGATGAGGCCCCAGAATAAAGAGGGTCTTTCTTTTTCATACACTATGAATGTTTTCAGTGCAACCTGGTGTCAGAACCCTGCAACTGCCACCAAATCCCGATGTATGAGAGAAGGAAAAGAAAAATTAAATTTTGAGAAAACTCTGTTGCAATTGTGAACGAAGTATTTTTCCTTTTGAAGGAGAAGTGGATTGGGGTATGTTGCTAACATATGAAGTTAAATATACTCTTTTCCTATTTCATTGCCTAAATGAATCTTTCCTTTTTCAGAGGTTCTGTGCACACAGGACAAACCAAAGTGCAAATAACCAAAATGACTTTCAGAAGACAAGGGAAGAGATGTTTGTTCATTTTGCAATTACCGTGATAAAGCCAAATTGTTTCATTGTCCTATTCTGTTAGCTTTGTTAGATACTGATGTATTTTAGGACTTTAGAATGAATATGTGTCAAGTATGTGACAAGTTGTTTCTTATAAAAGTTTTCCTGCTCTTCCTCAGCCACTTGGAAGTTATCTTGAGTTGTACGGCTTTCCCTGGTCAAGGAAATGTGAGCCAAAGTCATGTGTTGCTTCCAGGTAGAATTTTTTTTTAAAGATTTTATTTATTTATTCATGAGAGACACACAGAGAGAGGCAGAGACACAGGCAGAGGGAGAAGCAGGCTCCATGCAGGGAACCCAATGTGGGACTCGATCCCAGGACTCTAGGATCATGCCCCGGGCCAAAGGCAGGTGCTAAGCCGCTGAGCCACCCAGGGATCCCTTCCAGGTAGAATTTTAAGAGTTAGTCTCTTAGTAGAGAGAGGTACTCTCTCTTTCCTTTGGCCATGGTGACTATCAACATTTCAGATGGTTCCTGCTCCATCAGCCTGGGTCTTGGAATGAAGATAGTGTGGGACAGACCCCACAACCGACTCTCACAGAAATAAAATTTTCTTATAATTTCAGAATTTTTTTTTTTTTTACTGCAGCATAACTTAGTCCATACTGATACAAATACTAGGTCTTTATTATATAAAAAGAGTCCGTATTGCCAAGTCTTCCAGTCAGTGGCATGGTACACAGACATCACATCTGTGTCTGACTCCAAAGGTCATGATGTAGCCAAATACTGTTCTTATCGTTATTTATCTATATTCTCATTTTATCTCTTATGCTTGGTATTCGGGGGCAACAAGGCTGATAGTTCTAATTTGCATCTTCTTCAGCACCTACCATGGTTCCTTGTTCCCAGAGCAAAAACTATACATATATGCATGTAAATACATATATGTCTTTACATCATACATCTCATATATTCGAGAACTAATATTCATTAACTGTTGCCTTTAATGTAAGAAAATATTCCCAACCTAGTTTCCCAATAGTAGGACAAACATGGTAAATAAATCTTTTCTCAGCAGATTTTATGTTTACCCAGGATGATAAGTGTGGTCATTTGAAAATGCCACACATCACTCAATACTCCTCTTTCCAAAAGGCAGAGTCTGCTTTATCTCCCCTTGAGTGTGGGCCAGACTTGGTGACTTACTTCTAATAAATAGCACATGGTGGGATTGGCGGTGTATAACTCAGTCATGACAGACAGAACGGCTTCTGTTTTGCTCTTTCCTGGATCATTCACCCTGATGGGAGCTGTCTGCCACATTTTGAGGACACCTAAGCAACCTGGTGGATGGGCCAGCGTTGCAAGGCCTCCTAGTGAGGCTTCCTAGTGAGTTGTGGTCACATGAGTGAGCTTAGAAGTGGACCCCCCTGCCCCAGTCGAGTCTTCAGATGACTGCTCTGACTGATATTTTCATCACCACCTCATGAAAGATCCTGAGCTAGAACTGCTCAGATTTACTGCTACTGGATTCCTGACTTGTAGAAAATATGTGAGATAGTTTTAAGCAAAACATTTGGGGTGATTTGTCATGCATTGATAGATAACTATTATAATATCCACATAGACGTTCTCTTTGGAAAAAATCATAGCCTTGTTTCTTATGTGACAACAACATGGGTAAAACTCCTGTGACAGTGAGAAGGAAAGCATAGCCCACAGTGCCAGTACCTGGCAAATTCACGTATGCAAGCAACACTGCTTGCAATGCTGATTTTTGTAAGCAGGGTTTGTGTTTTCTTTCTTTTTAAAAATTTTTAAAAGATTTTTATTTATTTATTCATGATAGGCAGAGACAGAGAGAGAGAGAGAGAGAGGCAGAGACACAGGCAGAGGGAGAAGCAGGCTGCATGTCGGGACCCCAATGCGATACTCGATCCCAGGACCCCAGGATCGTGCCCTGTGCCAAAGGCAGGTGCTAAACTGCTGAGCCACCCAGGGATTCCCCCAGGGTTTGTATTTTCAAAGGTAAATGTTCAAATGATTTTTTAAAAAGTACAATTTGCAAAAGGTGCTATCAACAGTGGCATCTACAAGTCTGGGAGATCTTGAAAGGCCAGCCTGATGTCTTACTTGTCTATTGTATCTATTCCTGTTCTTCTCCAGCTTCTCTTACCTCCTCTACCCCCCTCCGCTCCCCTCTGCCCTGCCTCCGCCCCACCCCCTGTCCCCCCATGACCAGCAAGTGCTCAGGATTGTGTTTCATGTAAGTAGTCACTCACTTTGCCTGTGGAATAAAATAATAGTCAGGTGCTTTCTTTTAAGAATAATTATTCCCTTTACGCTTGCCATGCCATTCTGCTAGAACATCTTGTCCCAAGATATGGTGTGTTGTAGTTGGTGGTTCGTTTTTGAGGAGAGGGAATCATATGCCTTGTCCTTGTTTTCATCTCTAAGGAAGCATGTTCTGCAAAGCGTTATTTTGAACCATGGACCGGTGGTTTGGTAGTTAAAAAAGGATTGGCCTGATATTCCCCAGAATTAGAATACTTTGTTCTCTTTTTGAGAGTTGGTCTTCACCTCACTGGCCTGTCCTCTACCATGTGCCAGGCAACGTTGAAGGAGATAACAGTCTTTAGTGGACTAGACTGAGATCCTTGCCCACTGCCGCAAGGCAGTACCCAACATTTTCTGTGAACACGAGTTCACAGAACCACCCTTTGGATATCGTGCAAAGGCAGTTCCAGCCAGTATGCTCTGGCTCAGCAATCAGCCTCTATCAACTTCACTGCTTGCTCTGAAATACGACAAAAAAAACCCCCAAAAAAACAAACAAACAAAAAAAACAAAAAAAGACCCTGAATTTATTTAAGTCTCATTAGGGCTGATTCCTGCTCCCACTCGGTTGTGAGTCTTCAGCTTTGTTTAGAAACTTGCGAATCATTAACTGAAACTCTAGAGCATAGCTGTGAAAATAATTGTGGTTCAATAATGATGTAATAAACTTTTTTCAAAGTCACATTAAGAATAATCCGCCAAAAAAAGGGAGAAAAATAATACTCTGCCAAACCATGCCACCTGTCAGCACACACTCCCTGGCAATATCTGCCTGCCTGGGATGAGAATCCTAACGCATAAGGTTGCCTTTCAGGTTTCCTGCGCCTGGCAGGGGTTGCTACTCGGTGAGGCTGTCCCCTGAGGAAGGGAGTGTTCAGCTGCTGCCTGCTGCTCCCCAGTCGGTGTGTGGATGATACCACTCTGGGGAAACAGACACGGTGTCCGAGTCAAGCTGCTACCGGTGGGTGTTTCTATATGCAACTCCTAAACAACAGGAAAGTTCAAAGGGTAAAACCAGGTAGCCTTTGAGAGTCCATGACATCCAACGTGCCCATTCTGCAGCAGGCTGTGTGCTCCAAAGAACATGCCATATGAATACTGCAAGCAAGTGTTTTAAATCTTACTGGAGACGCCCTATAAATGCTGCCACTTGAGGGATCTATTCTGGGAGAGAAATATAGCATGTCCTCCCGGGATGCCGTTGGATTCCATTACCAATATTGCGTATGGGATCGAGTGTGGCAATGCTTTTATCACGACTATAAAGTGGTTATGAGCCAATTCCTCATATAAAACATACTCAGTAACATTGAGGCTCCCCCCCTTTTCTGTTTCCTCCTTTTATTTCCTTCCTTTCTTTTCTCTCTTTTCCTTTCCTTTCCTTTCCTTCTTTCTTTCTTTCTTTTTTTTAACAACAAACATGATGTCAGACAAAGGGCATCAGAACTTGGTCTTTGTAGTACAAAACAAAATAACAATACATAAACACCTTTGTGGAGGCAGCTCAAAACCCCATGTTTTCTATTAAAAAGTCATGTTCAATCTTCACTGTTGATAGAACCGAATAGCTAACACAGAGAACATTGTATATCAGAAAGGTCAATAGTTATTATGAGCTACAAATATATTTTTTTTCCATCCTTCAGGCTGTTTAGCACATATCACAGCATGAGCAGCTGTCTTCTTTAATGCTTTTAAAATTAGAATCCCAAAGAGGAAGAAAAAATTATGGTTGAAATGATTGCTCTTTGCTTTTGTAAGTTTACTTTAATATACTATTTTATATACAGGAGTCTTCCATGCAGCCTGTCCATGGGGCGGGAACCGGTTGCCAGTATCAAGCTGAACTGCCATGTTTATTTTCTTAGCATTCTGGCCAAATCTCCATTTTAGGAGCAGATGTCATCGACATACTATATTTTAAAAAGGAGTTGTATAGAGGAGTCTGGTTACAGAGGCACTTGCAAATACACACATATGCATTCTTCCTTTTCACTGCTGTAAGGCTCTGTGACCAACTCCAACAATGCCATGTGATGAGAAACAGTTACACAGCACCGGCTGAAAAATCAGGCCCTGATTCAAACCACTGATACACAAACTCTCTCTCTTTCCAAGTGCAGGCCTATGGACCAGGAGCATGCCTTTTACATCTTTAAAAGACGATCTTTTAAAGGTGGATCATCTGTCTGCCCATCCCTAGAACTTTTTGCCCTCACTCAGCACATGATCCTGAAAGATAATATGAGGTTCTAAAATAGCCCATGGAAGCACATGTCAGATGTTTTATTATAGCTCACTTAGTCTTTGTTCAGTGTTTTAAATACTGAGTAGCTACAATGAGCTGGAACCATTTATAAATGTAAGTGCTTACATTTTGGAGAAGGGAAAATAGATGGTAACTTCTGGCAATGACGAATGCTATAAAGAAGAGCATTGAGGAAGAAGGGGCTGGAAGCAAGCAGGGCCATGTGGTTGGTTGGGTGGTCACAGGGGCCACACTGATGGGGGGGCTTCGGACATGACATGAAGTCATGTGGATAGCTGGGAAAAGGTGCCACACACACCTCACAGTGTAACTTTAGGACTTTGGATTGGTAAAAGGCTTTATGGAAAATGATGATTTGGATAGATACATACTAGTGACAAATTCTGGACATGTTACCTTTTGCCCTCTTTTCTGTCCAAGATTAAAATAAATGCTATCCTAAAGATAAATAATTTAACATGTAGGAAACTAAGGGAGGAGTTAATTGACAGAATTGTCCAGAGCATTCAATGGCTCCCAGATATGCCCACTGGTAATGTCGATTCTTTGGGCCACTCCAGAGGGAGCAGCTTCCAGACAGAAGGGGAAGAAAGACTGAGTATATAAATGACCTTCTTTTCTGTGGTGGATTTTGGTAATGAAAATAAAGAGACCTGGACATGTTTACTGATCAAGAAGACTGACCTTAAAGTTGTATACATTGGAAATGCTAATGGAAGAGTTTAAGTTCTAAGGAATATTTAATCAGTGATTGAGAAAGATAAGTGAGCCTCTGAAATAGGGGCGGGGGGGAGAAACAAAAGGCAGATGTAAGACAAAAAGGAGAGTCAGAGAGAGAGAGAGAGAGAGAAAGAGAGAGAGAGAGAGAAGGTGTGATGTGAATGGCCTTGAACAACTTAATTTCAACAGAGGAAGTGAGAGGAGGAGAGGATTTTGAAAGTGAAAGAAGGTACCTAGCAGCCCATGTGGGCAAAGCAACTAGGACTAGCAGAAAATAAGTAATATAACTACACAGTGGCTGGAAGTTGCTTAATTTTAGGAGCGCTAATTTTCTAGGGTACCCTAATAGCAATGGCTTTGTAGTCTTTCCAGGCAATGCTCAGGATTCTGAACTTCTCCCAGGGTTGGGAGTTGGTACCATGGGAATGAAACAAAGTCCAAAAGGTGATGGATTACCAAGGGTTAAAAACAAGAATGTGCCAGTGACAGAGTGAGGGGCTGGGGAAAAGAAAAGGGTGATGGGGCAGCAGGGTGGTGACCTGGGGGAGGTAGTCAGGAAGGAGGCTTTGTTCAGAAAGGATTTGTCAAAATGTTGTTTATGGCTTTTAAATAAGTGTATGTTATCTCTTTCTACTCTGTGTTCATAGGAAATTTGGAAAATGTGAGAGCGTAAACCAGAAAAAAAAAATCTCTATAACCTTATCACTCAGTTATAGTCACTATGAAAACTGATGTTTTGTTACAGCCTTATTTACTATGTATTTATATATTTATTTCAAAATTGGGACCATATCTGTGTCACTATCATTTTTGAAAGTCAGTCATAGCTCCCTATGTGATAATAACATTACAAACATACTAATTTTACTGGCTATATAATGTTCCATTGCATGGTGATGAATTTCTTTGAAATTACTCTTCCTCCAACCTTTTTATTATTTCTTAGGGTGAATTTCTAGAAGCACTTTTACTAGGTCAAAGAACATGAGCTTTCTTTTATTTTTTTAAAGCTAATCTGTACAAATTGATTTGCAGAGAAGTTACGCTGTATCAGTTTACATATTATCAACAGTGTTTGATGGTGTTCATTTGATTACCATCTTAAAATATTTGTTCTCACTTGATAAAAAATATTAAATTAGCAGAAGATTCAGAGAAGATACTTTAGTGGGGTTTCCCTGGAAAGCAATATGTAAAAACATCTCACGTGTTTAATTTGCATTTCTATTTCTAACGAAGTTGAATAATGCTTTAATCCATATTTATTGGCTGTGTGAATCTTTTTCAGTGAATTCTACATTTATGTCCTATTTCACTTGAGTTTTTAGTATTTTTTTGTACCAATTTGAATGAAATATTTACATTTATTAAGGATATTATTTTTTTAAAGATTTATTTATTTATTTTAGAGGGGAGGGAGAGCCAGAGAGGGAGAGTGTTAAGCAGGCTCCATGCTGAACACAGAGCCTGACATGGGGCTCAATCTCCCGGCCCTGAGATCACAACCTGAGCTGAATCCAAGAGTTGGATGCTTAACCAACTGCAGCCCCCAGTTGCCCCAAGAATATTATTTTTGACATAATTCTTATAAATATTTTCCCATTTATTTGCTTTTCCTATTTGTACTGTTCACTGATACATCTTTAAATTTTATATTGAGAAGTCTCTGTTTTACCCTTTGTGACTTCTTTTATTGCATCTATATCCTAGAAAGTTTTTCTCCTTTTTTTACACAGATGTTTGGCATGTTAAAAATGAAGTGTAGTTAAAAGTCAGGAGATGATTATGCCAATGGTTGGCTAAAGGCAAGTCAAAGAATGAACTTTTCGAGCTCGAGGAGTCAAGGAAGTATGTGTAGTTACTCATCCTGGAAACTATCATTCGGGCCTCTGTGCCTCCTTGAGGAGACTGTTGCACAGAAGACTCCAGAGCACAAGCTGACGCCACTGAAGACAGAAAGTGAGTGATGTGGATATTGATAGATGATGGCACTGAAACAGATAAAGAGTGCCCTTTTCTCTTCAGGTGGAAATTTTGAAGTCATGATATTGGGGGAAATGGTGCAGAAGCAGCAGTGGAAATGAAGTATAATGGCCACTCCTCTTTGGCATTAGAGAGTTGAAGCACAGGAATCAAGGCATCTATTAAGAGAGAGTTTCAAGAGTGGTGGCCTCCAAGAGAGAAAGGTTTTCATAAGGGTGAAGAGACCAAAGTGGGGCTTCTGGAAAAGGTGGTGGCTATAGCACAGTATACTCCTAATTAGGGCTCCCAAATAAAATACAGGAAATCTTATTAAATTTGAATTTCAAATAAATAATCCCTGTTGTTTTTAGTAGGACCCAGATATTGTATACAAATTTCAAATTTAACTGAGAATCCTATATTTTTATTAGCAAAATCTGGCCACTCTGTCCCTAGAAGAATGAGGAAGGGTTTTGCATGAGAGCCGTCATATGATTAACAGGAATAAAGGTGGGAGGAGTTCAGAAGATTGAGCTGAGATACATTTGTCTGACAGAGAAAAAGTTCTGAATGATTGAAAGTTTCCCCTGGAGAATGTCAGAGAACCAGCAATAGTTGAAAATTCATGTGAGTATTGGTATAAATATGTGGCTTTTTCAAATTTGCCTTCTCAGAGATGGGGTCTAGCACAATGGCCATTTTTAAAGATAGAAGTATAACTGACATAGAATATCTCATTAGTTTCAAGTGTACATCATTATGCAATGATCCCCAATGTAAGTCTAGTTATCATCTGTCACCATACAAAGTTATTCCAATATTATTGACTATATTCCCTGTGCTGTACTTTTCATCCTTGTGACTTATTTTATAACTGGAAGACTGTACCTATTAACCCCTTCACCTGTTGTGCCTTCCCTCCAATCCTCTCCGCTCTGGTAACCAACAGTTTGTTTCCTGCGCCTATGAGTCTGTTTCAGTTTTGTTTTGATTTTTTGTTTTTTTTTAGATTTTATATGTAAGCCAAATTATATGGTAGTTGTCTTTCTCTGAGTTATTTCATTTAGTAACACACCTCTAGGTCTATGCTGTTGCATACTGTTGCAAATGGTGAGATTCTATTCTTTTATATGGCCGAATAATATTCCTGTGTGTGTGTGTGTGTGTGAGTGTGAGTGAGACACCTTCTTTATCCATTCATGTATCGGTGGATAGTTAGATTGTTTCCATACCTTGGCTATCATAAATAATGCTTCGTGAACATAGGGGTGCACATATCTCTTCAAATTGGTATTTTCATTTTCTTTAGATAAATATCCAGTGTAGAATTGCTGGATCGTATGGTATTTCTAATTTTAATTTTTTGAGGAATTTTCACACTGTTTTCCATAATGGCTGCACCAATTTATATTGCCACCAACAGTTCTACATTTTCACCAACAGTTGTCATTTTTTGACTTTTTGATTTTACTCAATCTGACAGGTGTAGGGTGATCTCTCATTGTGGTTTTGATTTGCATTTCCCTGATGATGATGTTGAACATCTTCTCATGTGCCCGCTGGCCATCTGTATGTCTTCTCTGGAAAAATGTCTATTCAAGAGCCCCGCCTATTTTTTAATTGAGTTGTTTGTTTTTATAATAAGTTGTGTGGGTTCTTTATATATTTTGGATATTAACCCCTTATTGGAAATAGCCAGTTTTTATTTTCGTGTATAGTGTGTGTGTGTGTGTGTGTGTGTGTGTGTGTGTTCTGGGGATAGAGGAGAGCCTGGGTTGGCAGGTCTCCACAAATGTCTCCTGAGTCAGTATCTTCTTCTCATTTATTATTTTCTATCATACAGGAGAAATTTGAGCAGCTAGAATTTGTTGGTTTCATTATGGCTTCAGTCCAGCATGTCTTGAAGTGGTTATTTTTCAAAATGTTTTCAGTTAGAAGTACTGTATTAAACCCATCATCAATAAAGGATTGAGGCTTATTTATACTTGTAGTAATTTAGGGGAGCCAGAAAGGGAGATAGCCCAATAATTATCTATAGCTTTCTCTGCTAACGAGTATCTATTTTGACACCTTAGAATTAATACATTTTCCTTTTGCTTATGATCCCAATACGTTTCAATGACCACTGCTCCATCTTAGTACCTAAACAAAGTCTTCTAATCCTTTGGTAGAAGTAACCCTGCTTTTACTGTAAGGAAGACCTGGCTTCATCATAATAGTTTTGGTCAGCTAATAGATGTGTAGGCATCATAATATATGTGCCAGCATCATTTCCATATCTGAACTCAACATTAGGTCATTTGTATATTTTCTTCAAGGCTATGCATATTCTTTCCAAGTGGTGGGGCTAAAAAAAGCAGACATTTTTTAATGACTCCATTTACATAGTATGCAATTAGCCTTGCTGTAGAATTACCCTCTCTTCTTCAATTTAAGAAGATAAAGGCTATTGCTAATAGTGATGGTGAAAATGGGGTAGATGCATCCTTTTCTCAAACAAAGCAAATTTGTATTAATTGCTGCCCCTTTCCCTGCTTCACACGTAAATGTCTAATGATGTACTTGATATTTTTAACATCAATACTTCAGCGTTATATCAGATAGTTTCTGGGTCTAAATTGTATATTCTATAATGCCAAATAATTATTTTAAAAATTGGCACCACATATTCCTTGTTGCCTGGTAGCTGAATGCTCCCACTGCATTTGTCATAATTGTTCTGTGGTTAATCCTCTCAACTGCAGGGACTCCAGATATTTATGGTTGCCCTTGATCTGGGTCTTCAATTATTTGACCCTCTGTGAGAATGAATCCATCTATAACAGTAGACTGTCCTTTGCCCATTGCCCCATTTTATTATTGCATTTGTTCCCAACAAACTCTATTTGTATGTCATTAGTAAAGTTCTTTAGGATTTTCCAAGAGTTTGAGAAAACTGCATTTTAGAAGTGACGTACAGGTTCAGGTCCTATACAAGGAGAAAATGCCCCTGTTGTGATGCTTATCCTCATGTTTTAAGCTCAAAGTTATGACCAGCATCTTTTAGTTTCCTCCCTAATTGTTTCAGTTACAAGCAAAAGCAAATACATCAAAACAAGTTTCTCTGAAATAGAAACCATTTATACGTAAAACACTTGAGATTGAGCACTGTCTCTCTGCAGGGAGACTTTAGCGTATTTCCCATTCTTGGGACAAATAATGCACAGGTTTTGTAATGATTACTAATATTAATTACTTACATGGTAGATAATATGGCTTCTACCTTCTTCCGGTAAGTTCCGTGTATTATTTTTTGGTGCACAAATCATGTTATATTATTTAAATATGTTGGACAATATTAGTTCTATCCAAAGTAGAAACGAAAATGATCTCAGGTCAACCTAGAAAGGTCTTTATTCTGAAAGCTACGTCTTGCCCTTCAAAGTTTTTCTGTTGACACTAACAACCACTACCTAAAATCCTTTCTCTAAAGGTATAATGCTTCTCTCCGACCAGGTAAAATAAAAGTGTGCATATAAGTAATTTGGGGGGACGATAGAGTAGTCTTAAAGGGGAAACAAGGGCAAAGAAGAAATTATCTTTTTACTGAGAGAATTAGTTTACTTTAAAAAGAATATTCGCTGTTATACAATTTGAAATTTAACATTTTAGTAGATGCATGTAAGTCCAAAAACATAAAATTATCAATAAAAATGCTTGCTAGTTTGACAATTATTTTCCTTTCTCCTTTTGGCTTGTAAGGGAAGAAAGAAAGCATTCAGATACATGCAGAACATGTAAGTAATCTCAGTAAGGTGATATTCTTGGGATTTTCCATATTTATATATTTTTTCCTACATTGTATTTTCACTACCCAAGAGCCCTGCCTGTTATTTTTTTCCCGAAGTCTGAAGATCACCCCATGGATTAACAAATGATTGAGGATTCTCTCTTAAAAGACTCTTTAAAAAACTGTCAGAATCAGCCTGAGACAAAGATTTATTATGAACTATTTAAAGGGCTTAATATATGTATCCCCAATGAGCCCTTGGAGCAAACTAAAAAGGAAGAGTGGAATTCTCAAAGAATAGGAAAAATTCTCCAATGCCCCACTTTCTTCACACCATGATTACTGTTTACTCAAAGGATAAAATGCCTAACCTGTCACACAAAGTCTTCAGAAGCCACAGTCCTGCTGATGTACAGTAAAAACAAAACAATGAAGACCGACAGTAATGTGCTTGAGAAAGGCAGCTGTAATTTACTTTCTAACCTGTTCACTAACACACTAATGTGGCTACATCTTGTAGCAGGAGCTGATCTCTGACCCATACGGCAATCAAACAACTACCCGAGTGTTGGCTGTCACAGAAGCTGGGACCGTCACCTTAATTATACGTTGCTGGATAACAAACCTTCCCTTAATGAGCAACTTTTCTCCTATGTGCATTCCAACTCACCCCTTCTGTCCTTGAAAAGGCCCATCGCAGATCACTGCAGTTGGAATTTGCGAAGCATATTCATAAGTATTCTTCCTAACAGGTAATAAATACTACCTGAGCAGGCTGTTTGCTTTATGAGAATGCCAAGATATAATTAAAATTATAGGCTTGCGCTCCTGGGAGGCTCTAGAGAAGAATCACTCAAGACTGAAGGGAAACTTTCCAGTGAACTTAGAACCAAGCTTTTCTCTTTTCATATTAGTAATAATAGTAATTATTATTATTGTAATGAGTGTCTTCTTTTCTTTGGGATTTATGTTTGGCAATGAGATTCCTCCCCCCCCCACCTCCCCTTAATTGATATGATGTCTGTACTAGTCTTCCTAGACATGGGGTTTCTTTATTTTTCTCTCATTATAACATCCTTAATTCTGCAATGACTGGCTGATAATGCCCCAACAATTAACACAGACAAAAAGGAGGATCTTACAGGGAGGGTTTACAGATAACCTTGAGGAGAAAATAGTGCCTCTGTATTAAAAGAAGACCTTTAACATTTAGGACAAACAGTGAGGCAGTCTTAAATATAAAGATGTATTTCCATCATGCCATGATCTAGGTGCTGGTTTGGGACCAGCCCATCAGCAAGGCCAATAGTACAGGCTGGTGACTCATTGCCGAGAAGGGGAGGGCCTGGAGACTGGGTCTGTGGGTCTCACTTTGATTTTATTTTAAACTTCTAAAGACTTTGCTGCTTTTTCTTCTCCTATGGGTAGATACATTTCCTCTGCAAAACAGCTCTGGTGATGTTTGGTAGGACCTATAGCAATATATAGGGAGTATTTAGAGAACTCTATTGTTTTTATTTAAAGTTGCCACATACAGTGTAATGTGTGAACTAATCTGTCCACATTGAGTGGCACATGATGAGCCTCAGTTAACGTTAGCTCTTGTGATTGTAGTCTGTGTTCATAATATATTTGCAGATATGAGGTGGATTGAGGAGCAGCAAGGGATGCTGATGCTCAGTAGCCCCCTTGGTCCCAGAGTAGAAGATTCTAACCTGGAATAACAACAGTGGTACCACTGGGCAGGATGATGGCCACAAACACAGAAAGCAGTGTGTGGCATGGGGGACTGGCATCTGCCTTGGGATTAGGAAGCTTGAGTTCTAGGTTTGCCCAAGCAACCAGACAGCTCTACACTCTGAAGTCAATCATATGCCTTCCCACCATTGATTCCCTTATCCCTCTGAAGCGCACGATATTACACATCTAACCTAATGTCAGAAGGTTGTTCGGGAAATCAGATAAATCTATACGAAGGAAAGGTTTGATTAATGTAAGTTAAATTTAAGCAGCAAACATTCGTTGAGCGCTTAGGAGGTACCTGGTGCTGAAATAGCCTATCAAATGTGAATGTGATTAATGCTGAGAAAAAAAAACAAACAACAAATAACCTATAGACACGTTGCCATTTTGTTCTTAAAATTCATAGATTCACTAACATTCCTGGTTGCGTCACTATCATCAACATCACTTTGGGTAAAAGATTTCTAGGCTGATAAATTTCAGAAATGGATAGGTATCATGAACCTGACTACAAGATGGTAAGAAAATTTTACAGTCACTGGTTTTACTAGAAAGTGCTACAGACTAAATGTGAACATGAGAAAATGCAAATGCGGAAAAGGAGAGTAGAAGATTAAACAGGGAATAAAAATGAGGAAGAAAGATGTAGTGTAGTAAGAAAGAAACTAGAGAGAGAAGATTTAAAAGATAAGTACAAAGGACTAAGAGGGATAAGAAAAACATATAAAAAATATACAGATGAAGCAATAATAAAATGTTCAATACAGGAACCTAAGAACATTGAGAAAATAAGGGGAGAAAAGAGGAATGGAGCGAATAGGAATGCTGTTCTTACAATCAGATTGTGGGGTAGAGTTTGCAAACTAGCTGCTGATTCTGGGTTGCATGTACCAAAGACTTACGCTTTCCTCAGGTCTACAAAGCTGGAAAAGCATGACTTACCACATATTTGGATATTAATTTTTAAGAAATATAACGATTGCAGGAAGCAGGTATCTCCACATTTTTCAACACTAGGATTTTAAATCCATATACCGGGTGATAGGCTAGATTTCCTTATTAGCCATTTTCTTTTGTGCACATCAGCTTTGAGGTACAGGGAATTAGGATTAATGCCAGGTGATTTACATACACATTTAATTTAGTTGTCACAACACTCTTCCAGATAAGCCCTTTTATTTTTCCCACTTTAAGGAGGATCCATTGTCTATGACCACGTACTCTAAAACAACCACTATTGCTTCTACAATTTGCTTAAACTAAGTCTAGATTTATTCATTGTAATTTATTTAGAAATCTTTAACTTTCTTTCATCTCTGTGGCACTAGATTTCAAAGAGTCCTGGTGCATGGGAAGAAAAACCGAGGAAATCTGGGGAAAGGAGAGGAGGAAGTTAGAGTGATTGTAATTTTTACTTTATTTTCTAGATTTTAAAAAAATTTTTATTTTAATTTTATTTTTTTTATTTTCCAGATTTTATGAAATGTACATCTGTTCTACAATAATGTCTATTTCTGTGTACTTAAGTTGTGTGTTTAAAGGGTTGGTGCTTGTCCTGTTTACAACTTCCCTGCAATACTCTGTTTCAGGCGGCAGTTGGGACTTCAGGGGAAAGTCGGGTATGGAACATCAGTAAGGAGAGCGCCTAACTTGTACTTTATGTGACAGGAGGAATCACTACGCCTCTGTCACTGAACTCTAGGACTCCTCTCTGTCTTTGGCACTGAGAAAACTGGCTTTTGTGTCTTTGTGAGATATATATCTATATATCTACACCTGTCTATATGTCTATCTATCTGCTCTGTCTTCTAGGTTTATACATATCCTATGGTGGTGGCGTTCAAACAGAAATAATGTTTTCCCTACAAACCCCTCCAAGGACCACAGCTCCCCTCTCCTCTCCGCTCTGTGCCTGCTAGTCCTGTCATTTTATGAGCGGCCACTTCTAAAACCTACTTTCAAAAGTTTTAAAGAACCATATTTTCTATGTTTTGTACAAATGTTTTGGAACACATTTAAATATGACACAACTTTATAAATGAATTAAAACATAAAAATGTGGGGACTCTTGGGTGGCTCAATGGTTGAGCATCTGTCTGCCTTTGGCTCAAGTCATGATTCCAGGGTCCTGGGATCCAGTCCCATATTGGGCTCCCTGCCGGGAGCCTGCTTCTCTCTCTGCCTGTGTCTCTGCCTCTCTCTCTCTCTCTCTGTGTCTCTCATGAATAAATAAATAAGATCTTTAAAAAAAAGTAAAGGAATTGTCATGTGGTGGATGGCAACTCAGGAAGCACAGAAGGAGAGAGAAAATGAGGCCATGCAAGGAGAGGGTGGCTCTCAGGGGCAACTAAAAGGAAAAACAGAAGTAGAAGAAGGGTCTGAAGGAGCAAGGGCGCAAACTCCAAAATACAAAAGAGAGACTTTCACTTCCACAGGTCCCTAGACTAGGTAAATTTTTAGAGACAGAAAGTCCAGTAATGGTTATCAGAGGCTCAGGCACAGCATATCAGGGAGCTGGTGTTTAATGAGTACAGATTTTCAGTTTAGGTGATGAAAACGTTCCTGAGGTGGATTGTGGTGTTGGTTGCACAGTGTGAATGTATTTGTAGCTATTGAACTATATCCTTAAACATGGTCAAAATGGTAACTTTCATGTCCTGTATATTTTATACTGGAAAGGGATTGGGACCTACAATAATGAAATGACATGATACCAACGGGCCAGAAAAAAAAAAAAAGAAAAAGGAAAAAAATGCAAAAGTAGAAGAGTTTGGAAAAACGTTACAGGGAAGAAACAGAGAAAGAATGGAAGGAGTGGAAAACTATGGCTTCTGTCAAGGCAAAGAGGAATTAGTAGCTAGAGTGTACCACATTTCACTTATTTGTTCAGCAGCAGCCAAGTATGAGGCACTTACATATTGTGGGACATTGGGGATACAGAAAGGAATTATATAGCTACTGTCTCCATTTTCAAGGAGTATCTGTTTAGTAATAGGTTACAAAAGTCAATGAGACATTGTCTTGTCCTCAAGGAATTCACGGTCAGGGCTTATCTAACTTTATCTTGTAAATAAGTTAGTGTATTTAATGAGGTTCAGCCCTCCTCCAATGTAGCCTTGTCTTGTAGTCCAAGTTAAACACACACTGGGTTGGCACTACAAACCCATTCCAGCACAGAACTCGATGATCTAGAACAATCTCCCCATGTGTAGCAAGAAAAAATGAGAGGAAGGTAAGCAATTTGCCCAGGTTTACCCCATTGTCCAGGAACAGAGTTGGGAGCACAACCCATTTTCTGCCAGCCCAATCCTCATTTGGTTAATATAGATTAAACAGATTGAAAGGAAAAAAACTTGCTTGATTAGTAATCAGAACAATAAAGGTGATTCATGCTGTTCCATCAAGTGCCAAGGACTTATTGAAATAAAGAAAATCAGAGAGGGTTTAATTTCAAGGACTCAAAGGTCATTATTTTATAGGACAGCAACCAATCATATAAATATCAAGATGAAGAAGGTACAATCAGAGCCAGATTACAAACACAAGCCAGAAACTGTTCCAGGGTGACTAATGCAATAATATTGAGGAATGTCACAGGTCCCTATTATAGTCAAAGTCACTTTAACTAATTGGCTCAGGCTATAAAAACATACAATCTGGGTCAAATGACAATGCTGAACGAAGCTTCTCTGCTCAGACATTATCTTAAATCAAAGCTTCCCAATAGGAAGGCAAGAGATAAAGAGAATGTCCAGTTTTCTGCTGGAGATCATGAGAGATTTCAAAACTTTTTTTTTGTTTTAATTTAATAGCAGCCAGCTATGTGTCTATGGACAATGATGATAATATTCTTTCTTCTCTAGTATCGCTTCAAACTTCAGAGGCATGCCATGTTTCAAGGGATACTATGGGATTTCACCAATTCTAAGACATCATCCATTTTAAGATCCTTTTGTGAAGCTCTAAGAAAAAAAATACTGCCAGTCATAAGAGCATAAGATAGCACTTATTATAAGATGCACCCCAAAGTTAGAGATGGTAAAATGTGGGGAAAAAATAGAATCAATGAAGTAAGACATTTTTATTGAGTTGGGATAAGTGATAATTATGTCTTTTGCTTTTAAAAAGGGAAATAAATCAAGGAATATGTCAGGACTCTTGCTTAACCAAAATTCTTCCTTTTTTTTTTTTTTCCTTAAAAATACCTCAAGTACCCATCTCTCTCTGCCTGCTATATTCTTTAGGGGAAACAAGCTCAACCTCAGGCATGATTGGTTAAAGTCAATTGTGGGTCAAATTGCCCACAACTAGTTTCACAACTTATTCATTCAACAAGTAGTTAATGAATTTCTACTGGTGCCAGTCAGTGGTCTAGGTTCTTTAGTTACCAAAGTGGGAAAAAGAAAACTCTCCTCAACAAAGCTTCCAATTAGAAGTTAAAAAAAAAAAAAGATAAATAATTGAGAGTTACTAGATGGCAGGAAATCTTATGGACAAAAGTGTGATGGGATAAACACAGAGGATGTATGGAGAGGGTATTGCAATATAAAATAATGGGGCCAGAAAAAAAATCTCACTTAGAAGGTGGCATCTGATTAGAGACTTGAATGAAGTAAGGTAGTGACCATTTGGCTATCTGGTGGAATAGTGTTCCAGGAAGAAGAAACCACCTGTGCAAAGGTCTGGAGGTGGGAATCTGCACTGTGTGTTTAAGGAATAGCAGAGGCCAGCGTGGCCAGAGCAGTGTTTGGGAAAGAGAGTGGCGAGAATGAAGGCAGAGAGATGATGAAACAGTAGTATGGGTGTCAAGGACATAGCCTTGAATATGTCTGAATGTGATGACAATATGATGTCAAAGTCACACAGGAGTTTTCAGCAGAATTGGGGCACGAGCATGCTCTTGAGCTGAGAATATGAAGAAAGGATGAAGGTGAAAGCTTCATTATGAAAGCTACTGTCATAGGCCAGGTGGGGTGTGGTCAGACTCAGGACCCTTTTTGGAAGGAAGGCTGACAGGATGCACTGAGAGATTAAATGTAGGATGACAGAGAAAGAACGGTGTTGAGGATGCCTCCAGGGATGAGTGCACTGGCAGTGATGCAGTTCAACCCTGAGAAGTTTGGGGGGTATCTTCTGGGTTTGGCTTTGGGGGAAAGTTCTATGTCACCTTCAAAAGAGACTCCCCTCCCTCCCCCACAAAAAGCAAAGCATCCTGTTTGTCAGATTCTTGCTGTGAGGATATGGCTGTAGCTATAAATTTAAATGAGAAGCAAGGCTAAGAATGAGACCTGTATGCTGAGGAGACAAAGGCAGAAAGAAGGAAAGAACCTGGTTTTTGGCCCTTGTTGGGCCACTGAATTAACCCATTTTAGTATTGTCCTTCCTTTGGACTTGTTATTATATGGCATTACAACTTCCTTATTTTAAATCCAATGAATTGCTATGGAATTGAAAAAAATCATCCTCGGCAGGTAGATGATAAATCCAGCAACAGAATTCAGACCATTGAATGTGTGGCTCGATTTTCTTGACAAGGAATGTCTCCAGTGAGGGAGAGGGAAGGGTGATGATTTTCAGGAAAGGCTGGCTCTGGGATGATTGGAAGGGGGCAGAAGACAATGATGGTAAGTGGCCTTGCACAACCCAGATTACCTGCCTCCTGTTGGTGAGATGAGCAGGACACACAGTATAAAAACTAGTAAGCTTTTTGCTTTATATTAGAATGAGAATGAAATCCTCTCATTTCCTAATAAAGAGCCCAGCTTTCAGAGCATTTGCTTCAACCCCTCACCTCCAACCTTTCTGCCTCCTTCTACACCTGGCCTGTGCCACCCATACTATAAGAATGGCCAGTTTTCTCAGGGTCTGGTGTTTATCATAAATTCAACCAAAGGGACATTGTGAAGCCTGGTGCAGGCCATTGACCAGGCAGCAATCCCACTCTCATAGGTCATCTTTGCTTTCAGTTAGCACTGCATAGGACATGTCCTGGGATCTGCTGGTGGGAACCGGACATCTCCAGTTATCAGAGGAAGTGATGATTTCAAAAGCAGTGATTAAGTGATTAAGGCAGGGATTTTGTCTTAAGATCCTTGTCTAGAACTGGAATGTCTTTACGTAGCAAGTTGTACATCTGCTCAGTGCAGGAGCTGGCTTTGTGGAAACAGTTCTCCTTGTCCTGTTTGAAACATTCGGCTTCTCTCATGAACCCAGGTTATGAAGCATGTTTGCATCTTAGGGCTTTCAGGGGCAGCTAGGACCATTCCTACAGACGCCACTTGAATGCACATGTGCTATTACAGAATACTTTTCTGTCACATCGGAGGCTGCTGTCCTCTAGGTCATTTGCTAGGTGTGTGTTTAGTTTTACCTGTTGCCAGCTCCCACTGGGACCTGAAACAGAGACTGTCCCTTGTAGGGGGAGACTGGCTGCAAAACCACCAGCCCCTTCCCATCACTGCCTGTCTTCTGATTGGTGTTTTTATAGGTCCCCAGCGATGGGAATTTTCAGAACAAAGTGAAGTACTTGGAGTGCTTATTTGCATGTCAATTTCCAGAATGCTTCTCCAACTTTTCACCGTGCCATAGTGATGCTTTTGTATCTCTTTTGCCTGGGAACAAACAGAGAGGAAGGGCCCGAAGTGGGTCAGTGCAGTGTCCTGGCACTTCCTTTGGCTGAGTCTTTGCCCAGCGGGGTACAAGCCAGGCTGTTACTTCTCCCTGGCCTCTCAGATCCCCTCAGTAGCCCTGCAGAGCTGGGAGGTCTGCTCTCTTTATGGGGGTTTGAAGCGAGCAGGCACCTGACCATGGGAACGTTCCCGCCCTGAGTCACAGGCAGCCTAGTGCAAGTGACACTGGTGGGAGTCTGATGATCTCTATTTGCTGCGTTCCAACCGTCTTTCCCTTTAACCCATCACTTGCCTGTCCACATGTCTAGCTGGGAATAATAAATGTGGCAGGTAGGTGGCAGGAGAAAAGTAGAATTTCTTTTCCTTTGGGACAGTAGACAGGTCCTGTCATTATAGTAAATCAACTGTAAGTATCCTGCAGCACTATCATAAAACGGGCGAATGAAAACATTTTTTTCTCCATCAAAAGAGTCTTTGAAGTTATTTTCTCTGGCGGAATCTCATAGAAGAGGGTACAGGAAACAACATTCCTTATATGTCGATTTGCCCCAGTCCCCCGTCATGCAGGGAAGTTCCCTACATTACAGTCTCAAAAGCATTGTCCGGTCACATTTTAAAGGCCCCAACTTCAGCTATTTCCCCTGGGATGCGCGCATCAGAAATTTTAACAGACAATGTTCATCTGTCAGTTCAGCTATTGCTGTGAGGGTGCTGCAAAAGAGGCGCGTTGCACACTGAATTCCAAAGAGTTTTGTGGCTGTCACCTGACATTCTGTATATTAAAACAATATTATTAAAATCACATTAATTTTATCTTAGTAAATTTTTAATGTGCAGTTATAAGGTAATCAGGGAAGTTTTATTATCCAGTGCATGCACGTATATATTATAGCAATAAATCCTCGCTTGGTAAAAGAAAAACAATAATAATAGAGAGGGGTTTCAGATGAAAGTGAGTGAGTCTGAAACATGTGCTTGCATCCAGCAGAACTTTTAAACAGATATTTCAGAAGTTTTATTTATTTAAGTAATCTCTACACCCAACGTGGGGCTCAAACACATGACCCAGAGATCCAGAGTCAGACACTCTCCCGGCGAAGCCAGCCCGCCACCCTCTAAGCAGATATTTTAAAAGTTCTGTGGGAGAAGGTTGGGTTATGATCTAAGAACCTTGGTACTTTGAATACATTTCTAGATGTTGGAGTATCTGGCCACCTGGTGATCTAAACTACATATGTATAGTGTGTAGATAGAAAGGGAGATTTTGTATAGAAAGTATGTTCAACGTTTTCTAGCTTATTACCAGGACTCAGAAAGCATTTCCAGTTGTCTTCCATCATCTGTATTATGGAAGCCTAGAATAAATAAGAATTGGTAGTAGAGTGAGCCCCTTAGAATTTCCTGGAAACAACTGATGGTGCCCTGTCCCGAAGTCACTCCCCACACTTGGGGATTCCCTTTTTTTTTTCTTTCTCTGGGGGTTTCTTGTTTGAATGTTTTCCTCATTACTGGTACTTAAAACAGAATGGTCAGGAGCAAAGTGCCCCCAGGGAGGCTAATTCCTTTGCTTTCCCATTGTCCAGCATAGGAGTGGAATGACTTGCTGGAGAAGAATGCTACCTTGGCTTGCTAAATGAAATTTGGTAATTATTTTGGTGATTTCAACACCCATGCTTTCCTGAGGCTCTCTTAAGTCTAGTAAATAAGAAGCCATATAATTGACAAACTATACTCTATTAACTCCGAGTAACATAGGTAGGATGTCAAGCCCAACAGTGCTTCCTCAAGCTCTCTATCCCCTTTCAAAAACTTCTTGGGTCCCAAATTTCCTACCTTCTACCTTGCCTCCACTCGAGATCTGAAATGTAGGAATTTCTGATGTCCCTGTATCCTGATTTATTTTCTAATTACAGATTGGAATTGGTGCTCTGCTAGCAAATTTTGCTCTTGCCACCAAAGCCAGCAAGTTGTTAAATCAAGTCTCATTGTGTTAGTAACTTCTTATCACATTAGCAGAGATTAAATTTGCTAATGTAATATGAAAATCACTAACATAAGATGAGTGCAAATAGAAACCAAAGTCTCCACAGACCTCCTAAAGGTAATGTTGAATGTGGAAACATCTCTCTCCAGTGGGTTGCTCTTGCTAACAAGTGGGAGTGTCAAAGTTGCCACTTTGATTTACCTTCAATGCTGTCTTGCAGGGCTGAGGTGTGGTAGGGATGTGTGTGTGTGTGTGTGTGTGTGTTGGGGAATAGGAGAGGAGTCTGATAAATATCAACCATTTCATACATACACTTGAAGGGTTACTTAAGTCCTGAAGAAGGGCAGGCCTTTTTTCTTCCTTTGTTTATTTGGTGAATTGGAAAGAAAATGGTTTGTGTAGTTAAAACAGCCATGCTGGAGTTCCAGCTCTTTGTTCATTGACTAGCAGTGAACCTTTCTAGACTTTGGTTTTCTCATCTATAAAATGATGGTATGTAGACTCCGGCAGGGTTCTCATGAGAATCAAACAAAATAATGGACATGAAAGAACTACTTAAACTGTAAAGTACTCTGCTAGTGTTATAATACCAGCCCCTCTTATGCTCTTCTGTTATCCTGTGACACCATCCAACTCAGACACAAACATCAACCTAAATTCTTGCCCCCCCCCCCCCCCCCCCCCCCCCCCCCCGTTAGCTTTTCAGAGGGTGGGCTCTGTTCTCCAGATGGCCAAGGATGGCAGAGTGGAGGCGGGAAGTAGCAGAGTACGAATTCATTTCCTGGCATCCTGAGATATTATTCATCAGGCTTTGGGGTGGGACAGTATTTCCTTTAAATTTGAAATAGCTAGAATTTATCTTATAAGAAGCTGATTAACTTCCTATTCATGAGCAACCACCTTTCTCCAGGGGACAATGGCGGACTTAGACACATAGGGTACGCTTTGGTGCTATCTATAGAAATAAAGCAGCTATTTTTGTGAACAGAAAAGAGGTTTTAGTCATGTGCCAAAGGCAGGCAGAAAAATGGAATACAAAAACCACTTGGGTGTTTTGGAAAATTGGCCACTAATTCAATCAATAAACATGTGGGGGTGGGGTGGGTAACACTTCTTCACTTGGAATTTTAAATCAATAACAGATCTGATTCCTCAGTATTCCTAGAAATGTGACCAATTTTATGTCCTTATTTTACAACTAGGGGAAAATAAAACGCCGAGGAGCTGAGGTCTAATAGTAGCTGATGATAAACAACGACCAACACCTACTTTCGGTAAATCCTACAAAAGAATCACACTCAGGGCAACTACACCCAGTATGCCAAGCACCGGAGAGAAACATTCAGGGGATCTAAGCTTTCCTTCTCCTCTCCGAAGTGGATGGCCCTCTGCATGCTTTAGCTGAATTTTTGCTTGCTGGGGTATTTTTAAATTTCCCTGTTTTTTCCCCCCACGTGTCTGTGTTTTCTAGACACTCTCAGACTCTTCCATGACTCAAATACCCTTAAATAATTCTTTTTCATCAAATTTTGCCATCTTGCTTTTCATCTTCGTCTTCCAGGTTGTTAGTAAGCCTGAAGAAAGCTGGTATCAGCATTCTCCCCTGGGCTCCCCACAATTAACCTCTTTCTATGGAAAGAAATGGCCTTTTATTCCTACTCATTGCTTTCCATCTCTTAACTAGTTTAAAGATGTAACAGAATTTTAACACTTGCCCATGGTTACCAATTTTGCTTAATACTCTTGCAAGAATTATCATTTTTTCATTCTTTCTTAAAGTCCTCTGAAAGTCGGAATGCATCACGTGCACCACTTCTCTCTGTTCTCGGTGGTTTGGGGGACTCCTTCCAAGGACTCCACAGCTTCTAAGTCTTCTCCAATCTGCTATGATTCCACTACTGCACTGGTTCTTTCTGGAATGCCACCTCGCTCCTTTGAGAGGTGAGCCTTGAGCTCACTGTCCCAAGGCGGGGAGGTCTGTGTGCTGCCATCGCTGTGATCACCAGGAAGATCATGAGGGTCGTGGTCAGCTGCTTTTTTGTGCCTGCTCCGGGACTTGCCAGGTGAGGGCCACCAGTCTTTTGGGAAATGGAACGGTTTCTTGGATCATAGCTCTCTTTGATGCCCTCATCCTCTCCAGGACACAGCCTCCCCCTCACCACCATAAGTGCACTTTGCCTCCCCACCCCCTGGTCAGGGATTTACCTGTGCTCTGCACCATGCACCCAGGCAGGGCAATAATTTAGCGGTGCTCTGTGCATCCCCCCCACATCCGCTCCCACTACTCTGACCCGGGGCTGCCTTTCCTCCAGACCTGCTTCTCCTGAAGGCCTCGTAGAAAGGCTGATAATTTGCCTTGATGTCTTTGTTCTTTGAATTTATTCTTCCTTCTCCTGCCCTCCATCCTGCCTGCTGAAGTTTTATGTTCCTTTCTATTAGCTTCACTTGGGTGGGAGTTCTCTCTTTTAAAGCATACTTTTCCACCCGACTGCATCTCTGCGATTTGAACCATCCAGGTTTTTCTTTCTTGCCTTATCGCTGCCTTTTTTGTTGTTGTTCTGGGACGGGCGCAGAGCCTTGCTCTAATCAGGTATTCCTCAGCCGCCTTCATGCTGATTCTATGGATTTTAATTTGCTAACGTTTCCCTTCAGGCAGTTTCCAACATCCAGTTCCTAGGTCTTGCGCAGCGCTGAGTACACTGTTGGCACTCAACAAATATTAAATAATCATCATCCTCCTTTTGACAAAAAAAAAAAAAAAAAGAAAGAAAGAAAGAAAGAAAGAAAGAAAGAAAGAAAGAAAGAAAGCAGCTGCTCTTGAATCCTGCTTGTCAAAATAGAACTATTTGTGTTCAAGTCCTCACTCCACCATGTCCAACCTAATTATGCGGAGGTCAGTTTTGTTTTGAGGCTCAACAGCACACACTGTCTCAATCAGAATCAACTCCTCTGCTTTTTTAGAAATAAATATATTTTGCCTTATTAATCATCTTGGCTTAAGAGTAAGAGACTGAGTTGAGTACCCGCAATCTGCTAGACTGTACCCAAGTGGGCAAAATAAATGTTATCTCTTCTCCAAGCTTACACTGTTTGGACAGGCGGATGGAGGATGAATGATTTTTTTTTTTCTTACCGGATGGTATTATTTAAATGGATCTATTTTATTGCTGTTCCTAAAGCTATTTTCTTAACAACAGCCTTTCTTATAATAAACCAAAAGGCTGCCATCTAACCCTTTTGCTCCAGGCAAGTTCTTACTTTCTTCCTGTCTTTCGGCTTTAAGAGGTGATGAGTGGGAGTAGTTGAGAAGACTCTGGGGTCAGCTGCTTCGGGTGGATTCCTTAACTTCTCTGAGCCTCGGGTTCATCATCTGGAAATCATATTAAGACTAGTACCCAGTCCTAGGATTATTGTGATGATCAGACAATTTTTTAAAAATGATAGACAATTGGTATGGTACTTTGAAAAATGCTTGGCACATACTATGTGCTCAGTAAATGTTAATCATTCTTGCTTAGATTATATATTTAAAGCCATCTACCAAGTTCCTTTTTATTTTCCTTACTTCCACTCAGGTGCCCTGGCATCCACCTTATGGGACATTTTTATCTTCTTGGATTACAGGAAGTAGCAAATCAGTGGGAAGGGCACAGGGTTTGTTACCAACGAGACCTGTGTTTAAGATCTCCCTCTACTACTTGCAGGGGTTGGACAAATCCATTGTTCTGATTTTTAGTTTCCACAGTTGTGAAAATGGGGTTCGCACTGCCTTACATGGTGACCGTGAGGACCAATCTTTGGCACTCAGGGGAACAGTCCACAAAAGACAGTTCCATCCTCTCTTCTTGCTACTAACATTTTTTTGGCTCAGCATGGAGTCACTGGGCCTCTGCCCACAGAGAGCAACCCGGTAGTAGTCCAGATTTTGATGTAAAGAAGGGATTAAAAAAACGTAGCAGCCTGAGAGGACCAAAGGACAGAGGAAAGCTTTTCAGTCTTGAGGACTCTCTCCACCACAATGCTAATGTCATCCCAAGATTTGTCATACTTGAATGAAGAGGGCTGTGTGACCATAGGGCCTCCCCTAGCACTTTACATGTGTACAGGGGTGGAGGATTTAGGCTAACAGCACATTACTGTATCCTCAGAGAATGCATTTTTCATTGGTCATTCACTTCATTTTTCATTTGCTATTTTTCATTATGGTATTAAACTGTGTGATAAATGAAAGGTAGAGGAACTTGACAGATGATTTGATTTCCGCCCTTGTCAGATTATTTGGCTTAGTTTCCTTATGAAAATAGAAGGCAGGCCCTGTAAAATTGTTCTCGTGGATTTGTTTTTCAGCATGTTTCCCGCCACTGCCATATCTAATCTATCTATTTACCTATGATTCAGTTACTGATCTCTATCCCTCTGGAGCCTGGATACATATTGACAAAGTTTCCTATTTGCTACAGTGCATAGTATCTAAGGAACATGCCACATGAACTCCCAACTCTTTCTCCACATAGCTTCTCCACATCCTGTATTATTAAAGAGGCTTCAGTTATAGCATACCCACAAAAGACCCAGACTTTGCAACAAAAGGAAGTCTGTCCATTCTTCTGTTTAAATACGGAGCAGATTTTGCCTCCCCTCTTGGTAATGCAGAAAGGATAAATACAATATTGAGCATGTTCTGCCGTTTATCAGCTGTCAAAGCAAGGGTTAGCAACATAGCTATTCATATCTGAAAACTTTTTGAAACTTATTATTATGTGTGCTTCTGGGGGAAAAAGAGGGACCTATGAACTCTGTAGATGCCATTAACTTCGTAAATAATCACACTGCCCAGGGGAGAGAAAGTTGCAAAGAAAGAAGGAAACAGAAAGAAAGAAGGAAAGAAAGAAAGATAGATATTCAACCTTTTCTTTCTCCTCCTAGTAGGTAAAAAAAGAAAAAAGAAAAAAAAGGTTCCAAGATAGATCATATGTTTATCTGTCTTGTTGCAGCTTTCAGCAAAACTGATGTGATATGACAAAGAAAAGAAAAAAAAAAAAACCCACCAGTCTCTAAGTAGCAGCCTCACTTAGACAACACACAAATAAAAATGAGGGCCTCTCTTAGTTTGGACAGCTTTAAAGAAAATGGAAGAGCTGCAGTCAATCCCAAAGCCCAATAATGGAGTTAATTGTGAGTTGCTAGAGCAGACAAGTGATGGAGAAACGGTTTATGAGCCACCTGCCTTAAAGTGCACCCGCGATTTCAAGTGCACAGGCACAGCGATGCTGCTCCGCTTCCCCTCTCCCTCTGCCCCAACCTTGTAAGTAATCTCAGGCGTTTATAAAAGCTTTTCCTTCTAAACTCCCCATTAAGCAGCATTCAAAAATGCATGCTGAAAGTGTCAGTTATTAGCCATGGTGTGCATCAAGCCCCTCTCCCCCTCTGGTTAATGTGAGCGGTTACTCTGCTCCTGACCTATTAAAACTTTGTTTGCTATTATACTTGCTGGCAAGCTAGTCATGTGGAAAGGTGTTGAGGAAATGAGCCGGTGTGTTCCCCAGGTGATGCAGACACTTTATCAAGCTGATCCCTGCCATGTTATGTAAACTATACCAAGTAGCATTCATTTTAAACAACGAGATAAACAGATCTAATAAGCTTCAGGGCATCATGCTTTATGCATGAACTCCTTTTTATTTTTATATTTGAGGGTTTAAAAACATTTTTTTTGGTCTTTTATATAATCCATTGTAGTGGAAAAGTAAAATAACGTCTGAACCACCACCATAGCCGCACATCCAGTTTCCAGGTTCTGAGAGTGATCTGCTTAGTTAATGGCATGTTACCTTTTTAAGTTTGCTCTTAACAATTAATTTATAACTAAAATACTATTAATAGCTGTAATGAGAACAACTCAAAAGTTAAGTGGAGTCATCTGCAGAGGTAAAAATTATATGTATCCACAGTACAGTTTTTATATACACACTTTCAAAACTTCTATTAGCCATCTAGCTTGCCACTTTAATAAATTTGTCATCACAAAGCTCCACTCTTTATTTTTCCGGAAATTCCCTAGATTTTGTTGAACATTTATGTGCAAGGTAACGGGCCATAATATGAATTTTACTCTGTGCTTTTCTACACGGTTTTCTTTCATCCTCACTGATCCTTTGAAGTGCCATTATTATATCAATGTTACAGATAAAGATAGTGAGGATTAGAAAATAAAATAACTTGTCCAAGGTTACCCAGCTCTGAGACAACATTCAAAGTCAGGTGTGTCTGACTTTCTCAATGTCTTGCCTTTGATACAGAGAGGTGGAGGAGAACATGGGCTGTGGGGTCAGAGCCTTGAGTTCAGATCTTAGCCCTACTACTTACTTGACCTTTACTTACCTACTGGTGTGAAACCTTGGGATAAGTTACTTAACTTTCCTGACTTTTCTTGAACTCTCTTGTATAATGGGGTTCATAGTAGTTCCTACCTCAGTGAGTTTGGTGAGATATAAATGGAACAACATATGCACCTTACCTGACACATAGGAAGTTCTCATTGGTCATTTGCTGTTATTGTTGTTAATTTTATTACCATGTACTTACTGCCTTCCGTAAGTGATAGTCGTGGGTTTACTGTTAGAGTTTTTCAACCTAGAAAGTTCTCTGATCCTAGAAGAACAAAGGCTAGGAGAATTTTTTTTTAATGACCTAATAGTATTCATTAAAATATCTTTTGGCCACATTGTTCGTAAATTCTACATTATATAGTATAAGAATTCTTCTACTCCAACTCTGAACCCTTCTCCTTCTGTCTACTGCAGTTTCCAAAGAAAGTGAGTAGACTCAGGAAAGCATTTATATTTCATTACCTACTGTATTAAACTGAAAGTTCTAGTTCAGTCGGGAGGAAGTTTGATATTTATGAGGCCATACAATGTGCCTTCTAGCTTAAGTTGAAATTTTTGGGTGGATAACTTTGTTTATAGAATTGCCAACTTATGGCCTATATTCAGTAACAGAAGACAAAGTATATCAACTCCTGTCCGTGGCTTCTGGGTCCTAATTTTCAAGTGTTGTAAGATTAGTCTGCCCTTCAGATAGCTGGCTGGATTCTGATGCCTTGGCTCATGAGAGGATGAGGTCCCTGTGTTCCTGCCCTACCACATGCCCTCCCTCCCCTTCCACATACACCTCTAGGACAAGAGTTGGCAAATGGCAAGTTACTTTTAAAAAAGATACAAATCTCTATGGATCATGAGCCAACCCATGGTTAGGGTTCTTCCAGGTTGTATGTAAGTGCAGTCGTGCTGACCAGAGAACCTAACAGATCCCTGCATTCAGAGTTCAGCCACTTTCCTCACATGGATGCAACTTCTGTTTTTCAGTTTTCTTATTTGATAAGTAAGAGCTATTAACCTCACAAAGTATTGCTATTTGTGGTGTATTTATAGAATAATTTGTTAGGATTATTTGCATCTGCACTGAAATTGTTTTTGAGTTCTTTCCAATTGGAGAGATCCATCAAAAGGGCTGAAAATGAGTGAAAATGACAGGAGTATGTTCCAAATGCAACAGAAAGCCACTCTCCCACCAAATGCAGTTTTGGCTGAATTCCCTCCTTCTTTATATAGCCAAGATAATTCTGCCCAAGGGATAGGGATAACTATCTGTATTGGGTGGGAGCAGTAACCAGATGACCAATACCATGTGCATGTTTGAAGAGAATTTGAAAGAGCATGACAATTAATGTGGAATAGAGGACATCCTCTCTGGAGAGCTACTTCTGAAAGGAACTGAAAATACTCCTTTTAAGCACTCTTCGAGAATGTTCTCCAGTATGAATTTCCACATCCTCCTCTAGAAAGCTGAACAATTTGATAATCTACTTTCTTCCTACCATACCTTAATTTCATCTTGCCTCTTCTACCCAGTTGTTTCCAATTTCCTTCTCTTAGTAGATGTTAAGATCCTTGAGGCCATGTCCCATTTCTTTTTCATCTTTATATCCTTCAAAGCATCTGGTAGAGATATTTGCACATAGAGTTTGGTTTGAACAAACAGGTCATTAACTTGTTTGATTCCACATTGTACCTCATGGATAGAGAGTGACTCAGTAGGAGGATTGTAGGTACTCGAATGCTTAAGTGAATGAATGAATGAATGAACAGACCACTAAAGAGCTGCTTCAACACCCTCTTTGTAGGAATCAATGAGACTAAAGGCAGCTGGGAGTGGAGCTGTGTCTATATACCCTGTAACTCTCATGACATACCCCCTGTTTTCTAGGAAACATTACAACAATTTAGTGACGTAAGTGAAAAGCCAGATGTAAAAACTGATGAAAGAATCTATTGCAACAGTAATTCTTACTGTGTTTGGGAATCATGGTCCACTTTGAAAACTTGAGCAAACCCTTTCCCAAGAACAACGAACCTTTGTCCATACACCCAGTTTTGTGTACAGTGCTCCTCTTGACATGGGTTGATCAAATAGATTCCCAGGTTAGCAAACTTTGCTTTAATAAGGACAGACTTTGAAGTTCAGGTTTAAATTATGAGATCAACGATCATGCAAAAAATTATTTCTCTGTTGCCAGTTTTCTATTTGTAAAATGGAAATAATACACTCCTAACCTCACAGGATTGTTCTGAAAGTCAAATGAGCACACATGGTCATGTATTTAAAAATACTTGGTAAACCGTAAGATACTATATTTATTAAAGGTGTCACAATGGTGATGCTTCTGTGCAATAGGTCAGCGTAGGTATTTGGACCTTCAAGCCAGCCACTTCTATTCTTGTTCTCTGCCCTTTGTTTCACTGGTTCCCTTGTATTCTTTGTTTTGATGGGTGCCTCCCCTACTAGCCTATAAGCTCCCATAAGGCCAGAAGTGCGATTTTATTCATGTCTTTGTCTTCTTCTTCCTCTAGATCCTAGCATACTGTCTTATATGTAATCAACAGTTAAATAACATTTAGAAATACATTTGGGATAGTACCCAGGTCTGCCACATTGGTTTCAATATGTGGTGGGCTGAATTGCAGGGAGTTCCAAATATCTAAGAGGATTGGTCAGACGGCCCCCATTTCGATAAAATACTGTATTCAGAAGCACACTTGCTTTATAAGTCCTGGATACAATCACCATCTAGAGAAGGGGTGATTTATTAAGTAGCTAAAACATTCTCACAGCTATAGGATCAGCTTTTCAGCCTTTACCTCCATTTGTGAGCAACTAAAAATCAAAGAACTAATAAAATCCAATCACCCAGAACTTCTTCCTGTAGACAGACTGAATTATAACTTTTTAATTTAGGCAGGTAAAGAATTATTACAGTAGGACTCTAGGGCAGGAATGTGTTAATAAAATCATCCTCTCTGCCTTTTCATTTAAAATAATCCCTTGAGCTGATTAAATGAAATATCACTTGTTTAATAACTGACAGAACATTATTTTTAAGCACAAATGTTTTGCATATCTTCGCTTCCCATTTTTAATTCCAGGCACAGAAGGGTGGAGGCATTGACATCACACAGAGGGAGTCAGGCTCTGTGCTCGATGCAGTCTGCCCTGTCATCGTGGCATCTATAATTTAGTGTGAAGCAGCGAGGTAGACAGAGCATTATCATTAGAAACCATTCTGAACAGGGATATAAAACACAGTCGCAATAACACTTGTCAGAAAGGTGACTCCAGTCAGAACTCATATCCACGAGTTTCAAGATAAATGCTGACACGGCAGCCATCCTACAAAGACTATTATTGCTTTAAAAAAAAAAAACAAGCCAAACCCCCAAACAAAGGAAACCCATGAACCTTCCCCAGAGTGAACAAGTTAGTGCGAAGTTTGCATCTGGGGTGGCATAAACTTTCCATGATTTACAGCAAGCATATCCCTTCACCACTTGGATAAGGTATTTTATGATGCCACAGAGGAAGGATCCAATAGCATTTTGGGTTTAATGATGTTAAGCTATTTGGAATTCTTTCCCCCCTGTTATTTGGAATATATGAGCTGTGCCCCTAAAACAGGTCATTAGCTGTGCCGTGGCGGGTTCACCGCCTCGCCCACAGGACTGCTCAGCTGGTGCTTGCATTTTCTCGGTCTTCTACATTTAGAAAAAAATCTCTTGGACTTGCTACTAGGCTATGATTTAATAACCCTGTTCTGCTGACTTCATAAGCTGTGAAACCTTGGAGAAAAATCCCAAATCTGAATTACAGTTCTAATTACTCTAGCCCAGGCAAAGGGTTTTAGGCATCGAATGTTCCGTTTGTGCCCGTTTCACACGGAGCCCTATTTGTTGCCAGAGGTCACGGGGTCGTGTGCGTTCTGATTCGCTTTCTTCTCCTCCTCCACGAAAGCAGCTGCTTCCTGGTGCCCTTTCTTGTCTAGCAAGACTAGAGGAGCTAACTGCTTGGTGATTCGGTGCAAATAACTTTCTCGGAGCTCCTAGAACTAATTTAGAGAGTGCACTTTGGTTTAGGAATAAAGGACATATATTATAAATGCGAATTTACAATTTCACAGGGTTGTTTTCCTTACACGAGGTTCCCCTGTGATAAAAAGTATAATTCAAGAAAGCGATTTCCCTTGTACTTGATTTTCATTAATTTTATCTTAAAATAAGTTCATGATGATCTATCTCAGCTTCTAAAGTTTATTTTCTGACAATTAAAAACATGAAAACAGAAGTTAAAGCAGGCCTGCGGTAGAAAAAGGAAAAACTTCAAGCACTACAGAAGGTTATACAGTGAAAACAAACTTCGCTTCCGACTCAGCTGCCAAATTTCTTAGAACCTCTCCCAGAGTTTCTTATGTGTCTCCAACTTCTCGTATACACCTGCAGAGATCTTTCATGCATTTGTGAGTATGTGTGTCTGCAGTTCTCCTGGTGCACAAATGACAACAGTCTATAGGTGTTGTTCTGCCCCTTGCCATTTTTTGGCTTCATAGCTTGGAACCTGTTACATATTCAAATATACGTATATGTTCAACAACACTTTTTTTAATAGTGGCATAGTATTTTCGTCTGTGGGTGTGACTTCATTTATTTAGTCAAGTCCCCACTAATTATAGATCAGTTCTACTCTCTCACTTTTGCAATAGCAAAAAAGTTACGATGGGTATTCTTATAAATTATTTTTTCTGTAAAGAATTACTTTGAATATGTAGTTCTAGAATACCTAAGTTGCCTTGGTAAAATCTGTCTGAGGAAGGGAATTAAGGTTTTACAGCTAATATTTAGAGTAGAGGACCACAAATTCAGAATGACCTGAATGCAAGATGAATGTGGACACTTAAAATAATGAGAAAATATTTTTTAAGTTCTACAAATGTGATTTATCTCCTTTGGGGGATAAAATTCTTTTACAACGTAAGATGTTCCCATAGTAGTCTGTGAATACCTTCTGAGTGTTGGAGAGGAAGCAGCCTTTAATCTCTTGAAGCAAGAAGGCTTTGATGAATGAAATAATCAAGAAATTGCCTCCTCCTCCCAAAGAGCATAAGGCACCGCCTAATTTCATGGCAAAATCACACATATTTTATATATGATATATATGTTTAAAAACATTCTTTCCTTTTATAATAAAACCAGGGAATCAAACACTATTCATGTACCTTCTGAAAATTCTGGAGGTCACCCCTGTTATGTATCTTGTAGTTCTTCCTATCCTGTGATTGTAACTGAGTGACGACTTGTGTAACTTGTCATTACCCTCTCGGTGCCCCGCCAGAACTCCAGCTCCTTGAGGATAGCTCTGGTACAGGGCTTTGTAGATAGTGGGATGTGTGAGTCATAAAATGAGTCTCTATCTCTTAAAGTACAGTAGAAAGAAGACATTCATCTTAAGTATTAGGTATAGAGAGTTCTTCTATGGAAGTTCTCGTGGTCATTTACTGTAATTGAACCCATTTGAGAGAAAGGCTGAGGAGAACAGCCTAACTACCCTGCCTATGCTAGGTTGAAGAACACAGTTCTTTAACAAGTTTAGCAAGCTCCCCTCAAAGAGGAGAACAGATTCATCTGTTAAATCAGTATATTATTAAGGAAAAAAAAAGAAAATAATTTTTCGGTTTCCGATATACATGGATATGTGATTGCTGTGGTTGTTCCTAGAAATTTAGTCTGTGGAGAAGTTAAAACTTTAAGACCTACTTCCCTACAATCATTTTGGGTATCAGTTTACTGATCATGTACTTTCCTATGACTACTTGAGAAGACGGGCTAAAGTTCAATCAGATCTGGCTAGTGTCAGAGAATGGGTTAGTTGCTTATTAAAAACTGAACTTTCAGTTGTGCTGTGCCATGAACACACTGCCCTCAACTTCTCCCCATCCCTCATCATTCAGTTATTTTATGTCAAAAAAAAAAAAAAAAAGAAGACACGGTTTTTTGATTTGGAGAATACATAATTCAAAACCTATTCATCCCAACTGGCAATGACTCCAATCAAGAACAAAAGTTCAATGCACAACCCCCTCCCCGGTCTGTTGTGTAAATCCTGGCTGTGTGAGTCACAGCAGCCTGAAGGCAAATTTGGCCTTCAGAGAAGGTGAGCAGAACTGCTGTCTGATGGACATGGGAAGCAGGTTTATATAGATGACAAAGATGGCTCAGAAAAGTTTCAGTGACGCAACCAGGCATCCGAATATCCAGGGGTGTGATAAAAATCTTCATTTTGAACAAGATTCTCTAGCATTCGAAAAGAACTTTGGACTCAGAATAGCAGTAGCTGGCTTCATGAACATGAAGCAGAAGAAAAGACAGGCTTCCTAAAGCCCAGAAAAGACCCATCACAGAATGTTATCATTAAAAGAGAAACAGGGCCTGTAAGCTCATATGTGTGCAGAGGAAACAGCCCTGGGAGAGGAACTTGGTATTCCAAGTTGATTTGGGTGACTCCAAAGTAGGTAATGCTTTTATAGCGCATGTTCAGCAGATTCTAGATGCAAGGGTAACTCCTCAACTTCTCTTCCCTGAACAAATCATCATGAAGTCATATACATTATATATGAAACAAAAGCAATAAACAAAACATACTGCATTTTCTTGCTGGAAACCAGGACTTTGGGCTTCCTGCAAATGTACTTTCCTTCTCTGGCAGCAAACTAAATTACCTACAGATTAAGTTAGGTGGGGGAATGAATTTCATCAAAACTGTGTTGGATAATCTAACTTGGATGTCGAAATCTACAGCAGCTGCTATGGATATGGTATTAGAGTGTAAAAATCCTAGAGACCATTATTCGCTCACCTACAAAAACAGAAAAATCAGAAGATAACCCCCAAACTCTTGTGTTGTGCTCTTTACCAAACATGTTACTCTAGTGAACTATTTACAACACTTCAGGGTTTTTAAAGCACTTTCAAATTTATTATTCTCACAATGCCCTTGACAGCCCTGTGAGTGAGGACTAGTTTGATTTTGTGGGTGAGGAAGGAGGCTTGAAGGGTCTCCATACTTGTGTGAAGGTGAGCTAGCTGGTAGGGACAGACCCAGGAGGGAAATGTGGCTTGCTCTCTCCTGGTGGAGGATTTTTTTCCTATAATACCTCATCTGTCTCATGAAAGGACTTCATTGACTTAACACATAGTAGGTGCTGAACAAATGCTAAATAAATTGACAGATTAACAGATTGACAGGTCAGGGAATCACTAGGACCAGGGATGACACACTTGGGGAATTAGAATAAGACAGTACTAATCGGAGGAAGATGACGAGTCACCACTGCTTTAGCAACTACTCTCAATATTCTCCTTTAGTTACAAAATTGAGGTAGGGGTTTTTTAAAACTGGTGTAGGGATACCCAGTTCACATTTCCTAAATACAGAGAAGATAAGAAAACAATTTTCTTTTTTGAGAGGAATACCAGTTAACCCCTCAGTGATAGGAAAATGGGAGTCCTCCCCCCCAACCCCGCCCCTTTATGACAACATAAGGTTAACCCCATGTGAAGTGCCACCTGGCTCATGCAGGAAAACCTCACAATTAAAACTACAGACATGAATCTGGGTTTTAATCACCAGCTAAAGTTTTAGGTTGTTTTGAAAGTATAAAAAGGAATTGTGTGGCAATCAATTCCTTTTATTTGTTCTTTCTTTTGTCTTTGTCACTTATGTAGAAATAGAAAACAAATTATAGCTACCCTATAGCTCTCACAAGTCAGAATAATTTAGTTTCAATAGACTTGGTGATACTGTTTAAACCTTGAAAGTTAATAAACATGGATTTGTAGAATTAAAAATATTGAACTATTGGAGTGCTACTAACTCACAAAATTAAAGTTTTATAACCCAAAGTCGAAGACTGTATTCCACAGTTTAAATATTTCATATCTGACATTTTCCAACTCGACAATGTGAAGTCTGATTTTGATTTTTCAATGTAATATGAGTTTGGGAGTTTAATTCAAAATCAAGATAAAACCATTTCTGAGATGACTTTCCCTTTCTGTTGTTCCCTTCTTACTATGCAGTGTATTTTTTTTTTTTTTTTTTTTTTTACTTTGGGAAACAAACTTTCCTAGCTGACAATGTTGTACCTATATTGGACAATGCTCTGCCCAGGAATTAGCCAGTTATTGCATATTGCTAAAGGGTAAGAACCTTGACAATTTGAGTCTCTGATGCAGTTGGTGCCTGAGCAGTTTTAACTATAAATGGTATTTTAAGAAAATACTTTTTATTTATTTTTAACACTATGAACTACTATAGAAGGTCCCCAGAAGGCACCATCTCTCACAGAGACGGGAGTTGAAAAGTTGGGTCAGGTGGTTCTGTATGATATTCCCTGAAAATAGCTTGAGGTGCAGGAAGTGACTTCTCATGCTGTGGAGGTACTTCCTTTAGTTGTATGGCCCCATGAAGTGATGTGGTGGTAGGGTTCCTTGCTCTCCAGGTAGCAGCAGCCAGCCAAACAACTTTTTTCTCTGCAAGGCTTTTGGAATCTATTCAAGCCATTACTACATTACAAAGAGGCTTCTACCAAAAAGCAGAGACAGAGAAATAAAAGATCTCGAAAGCTATCAGGGTTCACAAAGAAAGGCTAATGTAACACTTCCAGGGATTTCTCATCCAGGAGGCCTTGCTCTTTGAGGGTATCTGATGCAAGTGTATGTTTTGACTGTAAGGAAATTAGATAAATCAGTACAGCTTGATGTTCACAGAAGGATATGCAGACAGAAATGAAGATCTCCATGTAAACATCAATACCACATCGCGAGGGTTTTTAGGTGGAACCAAGGAATCTTCGTGCTTATCAGCTGTGTCTAAAATGAAGGGCAGGTCCACCTCTGAGGACCCTGGGACATCAGTTACAAGAGATCTTTGACATTCTATCAGCTTTCCGTCATCACTTCCTCCTTAGAATGTGAATGGGAGAAGCCCCTGAAACCTCACCAGGAGAGGAAACACTAAACTCAAGTTCTCTCCTATGTTCCTTCTGCCAAATTTAAAAAGTTTTTTAGGGGGCTTTTTTTGGCTGTCATTTAATTAAGACTGACAGGGTGCTAACCCCAACTCAGCCGGGCTCTCCTTAGACCCAGTGTTTGTCAAATTCACTTTCTGGGTAAATGGAAAAACGAACACATATCATTTCTTAGATAATGTTTTAATATCCTGCAGTGAATAAAACTTTTTTTTTTAATCAAGTTGCAACGGTAGCACAGAACTCCACAAGGGGCTAGGGGGTTGCAGATGGCTGCATTACTCTGAATGTTCAAGCTTGACTGACCCATTTCATCAGCACTGTCAGAGCCTTGCACTGATACATGTTGACAACATTTAATCTTAAAAAATTGAAAGAAATGAATTAATATGCAAATTTCATCAGCTTTGTAATAAAAATGTCCTTGAAAAAAAACAGTGAACATGACCCCTGAGGAATTGTGTGAATTATCCCAGCTCAATTCTTTAAGTTAGTCAGAGGTACGCGGGTCCGCAAGGAAATCAGCGCAGATTTGACTTGGAAATAATTATGATGAAGAACAAAACACAAGCAGGTTGAATAAATGTAACAACTTGGGAAAAAGTCTTAGTCCTGTTTGTTATTCACTTTGAATTAACAGGATTAGGTTTGGTTTTTGAAAATAAAGGAACACCACTGTGTAATTTTAACACCTAAGTAATGCGAAAACAATATTTTTTTAACTACCAATTTTACTGTATATTAAAAAAAAAATCACATCTGACAAAGTCAGGTCTTTTTTGGGGGGAGATGTAACAGAGTGCAGCTTTTTGACAAAAGAATTCTAGAAGGCTCCTATTTAGATCACAGTTTACAGGGGATTTCAGGATTAATCATTTTGACAGAAAAGTATAGTCAAGTCACTTATCATACAAATAAGGTTAACTGATTTTTAATGATACTGAAGTGACCGGTTATTTCACTGAATTTACCAAACTGATGGGATCATGTAAACATAGTCTCTAGAAGTGAGTCTGATCTCCACAGGGCTGTGTGGAGGCTCACACTGTTGAACCGCAAATTCATCCTAGAACAGTCATGTAGGTAGGCATGTAACTACAGCTCTCTGCTTTTGGGTCTGTACTCAACTTTAGGAAAGTGATAAGGGGGGGTTGGGCATAACAATTGAGTATCTGTATAAAAACGTCAAGGTTTGTAATGTTCCCAGAGGAGATAGGAATGTTAACAAAGGAATGTCAACCATTAGGCAAAGAAAAACAAAAAAAAACTTTTATCAATAACAGCTTACCAGAGGTCAAAATGAAGGAATGAATGAATGGTTTGAGGATAGGTCTCATTTCTTTTTCCCAAGTAAAGTCTCATTAATTTAAATAGATGTGTAAATATTAAGGGAAGACACATGGCTTTCACATCAACCTTTGCATCTTTGTGCCACAGGCTAGAACGTTTTTCTCCCTGACCTCCCCACAATGAATCATCCAATCTCTGGGGTCTGAAAGGAATTCACTTTGCCATTGGTTTTTAGTTGTTACTCTGGGCACTGCTGATTTTGCCAAGGTGAAGCTTACACACATTAAAGCAGTTTTTAAGACATTGGTGTCATCTCAATGCTTGTTTAAAAAAATAAAAATCACCCCTCAAACTGACAGTCTCCCATAAAGACCCCAAATCAGGGCTGTTAATCTGAAAAACCCTACACCATCCTTCAGAGGCTCCTGAAATCCTGAAATTTTCCTGTTTTCATATATCCTTGGAAGACTGAGGCATTATAATACAGACTTTGCCAAGCCAAATTAATCTCTTCTGTAAGCTTTTGTGGTTCTCTACAAAAGGCTTTTAAGTTTCTCCTTTCTTTCTTAATCTACCATCAGTAAAATCCTACTTTTATGGTGCCCTTTGCACCTGCTTGCATAAAATGAATAACCCAACAGTTTAATTATGCACTATGCTATCGGTTGGGAAGTGATATAAAGTTGCAGATAGAAAAAAGAATAAAAACCTCTTTTGGTATCCAAAATTAATATATGTCAAGCTCAGGGTAAATCTTAATCTTTTCGAAACATTTTTCTAAAATAGATGTTCTTTTATCATCTGGCACATCAAGACCCGTTGGAGGGAGGGAGTAAAAAAAAAGGCATTTGGTTAACATGCTGCAGAACAGCACTCTCTTTTCCACCTCACTTCAGGCTGTTCTTGAAAGATCTGAACAGTTGTATAATAATGAAAAATGGGCAATACTTGTGGGGCATTGCCTGCGCTCACACACCTCCGCCCACGCATTCATCATTCTGCAGGTATTGTCAGTGAAAGTTTAATTGCATAAACACTCTGTAACTGTCCTGTCATATTTCTTGTCAGTCTGGATTCCCTCTCCGGGCTCACTATCTCACAAAACTATAATTGAATTGCTACCAAATCACAAGAGTTTCCCCCCCTCCCAAATAAAATCTTTATGAATAGAATTTGTTTCCTATCAGCAGATTTGACAAATTATGGCAGAGGAAGGGCCTTGGTGATAATTTTTGAGTTTATTCTCAATCTAGCTATTTGCTGAATGCTCTTATCTATTTTTAAAAAATTTTAAAGCCCCAGTGGGGGGCAGAGGGAGCATCCAGCAACCCTAAAGGGGTCAGCAGTAATAATTCTGCAGGACCAAAGGAAGCCAGTGGAAAAATGGAAGATTATCTTTGCCCTACTGTGAAAGGGCACCATTGGTAAATGGTAAATGAAAGACATATGAATTCAGAATTAAGCTGGGAGCTTGTCAAAGTGAAGATTTCACCAAACCATGTGGATTCTTAGTTATGAGGTAATAAGTACCCAATTTAGTCAAGTGTTTATTCCATCAGACTCCCCCTTTCTTTTTCCTTGCACCAAACCTTTCGGTGATCATTACTCATGTGGAAGCTCTGAGCAGCCAGATTCTTTGACAGATTTTTAGGACGATGAACAAATGAAAATTAATCAAAGGCATGACATGCAATTTACTAAATATGTGATCATGAAATTTTAATGCATTTACAACATTGTCCAAGTATTAATAGCTTCCCAAAACAAATAAAACAGAATGTATCAGATATGGACTAAGGATTATCTTTTTTGTCTAGTCCCTTCATTTTATACTCTTGTAAACCATAGCCCCACCCCCTGGCTTCACAGTATGAGCTCTCAGCAAAGATCCGAATTCCAGCCATTCTTTTATAATTCTATCAGTAGTATGGACATGAAATATGGCTCCTGGTGAATAACTTTTAAATGGGACGGGGCTTCACCCAGATTGACAACTGTCTGATTGTTTATGTTTTTTAAATGTGCTTATCAAAACCATGTAGGATTGATGGGTGTTTTTAGATGAAGTTATGTTTTTGCAACAGACTTAATTTAGGACTAAGGTTAAGGCTTAGGATAAATGAGTGCATTAGATGATTAAAGAACATTTGTCTTGTGGGACATTTAAGTCATTTATTTATGACACTTAAAAACAAGCTAGGAAAGAAAGCACCATGGGTTTAACGAATCAGTTTTATACAAATGTTAAACTAAAACTAATGACTTTTTTAATGGAACTCCAAGATATGCCAGTTTACTAGATATCCAGAGGCATAATCAAATGTGCAGTGGAGTAAGCATGATGAAAAAATAAATATTGGTATTAAAAAAAAAAGTCTCAACACTGTGTATGTGTGTAGGTACACCCATGTGAACCTTCTTCCAGAAGTTTTTTTTTTTCCTTAATTGCAATTATTTCTTTATTTGAGGAATTAGGTCTTCTGCCTCTCTTTAAAATGCTCTTTTAAATGAAAGATTTTCTGATGGTATAGGAATTTGGACTATCGTACTGCCCTGTACTGGGTATGATAAAATACCTTGTCAGGGGCAATGGGATGGCTCAGGGGATTGGTAATGGGATATATAGTGCCTTTCACCCATAGGTCATTGGCTTGAATTTTGTCCAGGTTAGTGGTGACTAAAAGTCATTAACATCTCATGACTGCTTGGTGGCCTATGTGAAATGAGTTTCTTAATTTATTTATTTAAGTCCATATATAGTACCTATGGCTGGGGCATCTATCTGGGCATCTCTCTTGCTTTTATAGAAACACTCCACAAAATCTACACTCATATCAGTTCTCAAGATTAGTGATGAACTGAAGCCCTCCTACACAAAATAAATGGATCCATTTAAAGTTCAAACTAGTAGATGAGTGCCTCCACCTGTTCTCCAGCACAGACCAGAAGGGTGCATGAAAGCTGATTTAAGAGTAAAAGTAGCCATAGGTCGTGGAGACCTAACATCCAGTTCTGTGTCACTTAGTCTTTTGTGGAGCATGTTGTGGCTCTGGTGACATCATGATGGCCAGCCAGAAAAAGCGGGAAAAAGAGCAGTCAAGCACATCATGTATGCTATGCATGGGCTAAATCATGGGGTCATAAGCAGAACATTTTAATAGCCAAGCTAGAAGCTGCAAACCTTTGGAGACCAACATCAAGGTCTATTCCAAAGTGGACCTGGGCAGCCTCCAAGCTAGCCTTAGAAGAGGGGAAATTAGCTGGCATCTCTTAGTGCTCAGAATCTAGAAACAGTGGGAGGGACCTCTGAGAATAGGAATTAGGTGTCTCTGTTCTGCTTTAAGAAAACGAAGTGTACAAAAAATCTGAATTTGTGAAACAGAATCTGTGCATTAGAGAAGCTGGAGGAAGGTAGATTCTGTATTTCTGAGTCTTTCCTCTTATATGGAGTCTTTCCAGAAGGATTTCACTTACGGGGGATGGGGGAGGGAGAGAGGAAGGAATGGAGAGAGGGGATACAGAGAGAGACATAGGAAGAGTGTGAGGAAATTTTCAGAAGCATACCTATTGGGTGCTGTGATCCAGCAGACTCTGAGCCCTTTAAGTCAGATAACTGGAGCATGGTGTCAGTGAAGCCCATAATCAAGCTACTGTTCTAAGTACTTTACTTCATTTAAGATTTATTTATTTTTAGAGAGAGCTCGAGCACATGAGTTGGGGGAGGGGCAGAGGGCAAGGGAGAGAGAGAGACTCTCTAGCCGACTCCATGCTGTGCACAGAGCTGACACGGGTCTCAATCTCATGACCTGGGCTGAAATCAAGAGTCTGATGCTCAACTGACTGAGCCACCCAGGCATCCCTAAGCATTTTAGATGTATAAACTCACAACACCCTTATAAGGTATACTAATTTATTTGAAGTTAAAACCAACAGGTGATTATTCCTACTCCATTATCCAACCTATATTAGAGAGCTAAAATTTTGTTACGGGCAAACTGAGGCATGTATAAGTTAATTCACCTGCTCAAGGTCACATTTCTAGTATGTGACAGAGCCAGGAGTTCAACACATGAACACATGCTGTCTGGTTCCAAGACCCTGTAGTACTTACATATTTGCAACTACTAGAGAAATAGTTTAAGGAGTATGTCCTATAATTGGGGTTAGGACTGTCATCTTCTTATGTTATCAACTCTTAGTTATTAGAGTAACTAGAAAGTTAACAAGACTACAGATTTTTAAAATCCATAATATGAGTAAGATGACTGAATTAAATTGCTACAAATTAGAGAAAACAACCTAGTAACTGATGACCATGCCACACTGTGTCTCCTGTCCCACGGCTCTGACATATGCCCTTGTATCCGCAACCAGTGGTAACTGGTTGGGGTTATCATTCAGGGGGAGGAAAGGCATGTACAGAGCTCTGGGCAGCCCTAATCATACCCTTCCACCATAACCTATCTCGCTATGGTGAGTGGGAAACCAGAGACTTGTGGTTCTCTTGTAAATGAATAGGAGGACACGGTAAAAGAAGGATATGAGACTCTGCAAAATGAAAGCTCAGGGCTGCTCTAAAAACTGTAAAACTTGGAGCCAACAGGTCTTGACTTAAACTATACAGTTGATTATGAACTAGATTGACCTAGGAGTTCACCTTTAGGAAAGCTTGAAGGGCACTCTGAAGACTGATGAGAGATATCTGGGAGAGCTATCAAAGGAACGAGATAACTTGACCTCTGAGCAGAGTGGCTAGACAGTGATCCTGCTTGCATAGGAGTGTCTTGGAAGAAGAGTCAGGTGCGGATGGGAAGGAGTGGCATCCAGTTAGTAGAAACAACACTGTGCTTAATCACGTGTTTCTGGGGTGTCAGAAGATTCTCTCTCTAAAAAAAGGTTTCCCATAGTGAAAAAAATTGGGAAAGGTGAGTTCAACAAAATAGACTTATTGATCACACAAATTTCAAATGTTCATTAGATTAATGCTCATTGTTACTCTCCAATGAGAAGATATACTATGAAGCTTTTCCCTCTGCTCTTTAGGGGACCGTTTCTACAAAGAACCTCTCACAGGGCAGTTACCTAAGGAACACATTTTGGAGATATTGCCTTAGAATGTGTCACCTCTCCATTCTAGAAAGCAGAGGCCAAGAGGCCTGTTACAAATTGATGTATAGATTTATGCCTTGTTTATAAAATGGAGATGTCTATGAACTGTATCTTTCAAAAGAGATCCTTTTGATTCCTCTTCATCAGCTGGCTTATGTGAAATGTAAGTTCTGTGAGAGCAGGGACCTTCTTGGTGACTAGTATATTCCACAAACTGGAACAGAGCTTGACCAATATTCATACAATAAATAATGACTGAATGAGTAAAATAATGAATGAGTGAATGTTTTACAAATCTTAGACTATTGTGCTTACGTTTTTACACTTTTATATCACCTTCATGAAATGGAAAGCATTTCCCTACATATTAGTCAAAATTTTAATTCATTTTAATGTTATCAATTATATCAACTTTTGCCTCATTTTGACTAACAGTAATTTTAGGGGATCAACAGATAATTTTGATTCTCTTCCAACATCAACACTTGCTCCATTTAATAAACAGATGGCTGGACATAGGAAAGCAGGGTTTTAATTCTTTATGATGTCACTAATTTTACCATTGCTCTTTCTGGTATTTTTATGTGGAGGGGAAATCCTGTGACAAATAAGCAGCACTGACCAGTAGACTGATATTTTATCAAAGGCGCATGATATATTTTAATACACCATAAAGAGGAACAGATTTGAACCCTAAGGGAATTTATATCTTAATACTTTATGATCAATAGCATATGTAATTTTGTAATTTTCAAATTTTTCCAGATTTTATTACCAGTTGATAAAAAATAGTGGACAGATGGTATCATCAATCCTAATCACGTGAAAGCTTGAGACTTGCATAATTTCTAGAGTATTAACCATTATTAGCTCCTAGCTAAAGACTGACCACAAGGTACATTTCCACTGTTTTCCATTATCTTTGGTGCAAATCACCATTTCTTCTGTTGCAAGGCCCTTTAATATTTCCTCTCAAGATCTACTCACTGGGATCCCTGGGTGGCGCAGTGGTTTGGCGCCTGCCTTTGGCCCAGGGCATGATCCTGGAGACCCGGGATCGAATCCCACATCGGGCTCCCGGTGCATGGAGCCTGCTTCTCCCTCTGCCTGTGTCTCTGCCTCTCTCTCTCTGTGACTATCATAAATAAATAAATAAAAATTAAAAAAAAAAAAAGATCTACTCACTACTTCTGGATTAAAGAAATGGCCTCTTGAATGGTTTTCTTTGCTTCCAGTCTACTCTATTCAGCAAATCCTACAAATTCTTGACAAAATAATCAGATATCAAGTCCAGTGAGCATAAGCTACCTGCAGACAGGAATCAGCATGATACTGGGAAGACTATTCTAACAGAGCTGCCTGGGAAGAATGGAGAACATAGTCTCAGTTAGATGTCATATAATATGACCTACAAGGGAGGATCCTCCCAAATTCAAACTTGAAAATACAAAAATAAAGTGATCATGTTTTCACTGGGTCACTGCTCTGTTTAATAAGTTATGCCCAGAACTTATCATACCATTCTTAGATGCTTTTCCCTGGCACTCCAGCTCTTCCAGGATCTGGCTCCATCCTAGATGGGGACACACCTTTGCTTCAATGAGGAAGACAGGGCTCCTTCCTGCCTCCCAGATGCACCCCATGGTGCCACGTGGGATGATTCTCCTGGTAGATCATCCCTTACCTCTTTTGCTCTTGGGTCCATTTCATGTAGCACATGTGAATCATCCTTCCCCATCAAAGCCACCTACAGTCATTGAGCCTCTCCCTGACTTCTTACACTACTTGACATTTTTATGCCTCAACTGAAGGTAGCAGCACTATTGTTGTTCTTCTTTCTTTGGTGGTTGTGTGTGAGTCTTGTACTGATGATGATCAGTTTTCTAAGGGCAGGTGTCCTATCTTTTGCCTCTGGTGTTCTCTGCAAGCACCTAGCAAAGTACTCAGAACAAAACACATAGCCTGAGTTCAATTTCTAGGGCCACAGACCACTCTGGTGTGAGGCAAGCCATCTAGTATCTCTGGCTTTGGTTGAGGCTCATTATGAGAAATACATTACTTAGACATGCCTACTCTCATAATTGTAGCATATAGGTAAAACACAGTAAAGGCTACTTATTAATATCATCATAAATGTTCCTAGAGTATTTGCAACAAGTCGCACCTTGAGTAGAAAAAGCTAAAAGAGTCAGTACAAATTTCCAAAGCTAGCATTTCCTGGATTTGTTAATGAAATCAGTGAAAGGAAGATAGGTTGGGAGTACTCCCATTCAGAACACTCCTACAGAGCCCCAAAAGATCACTAGTCAGAGGAACAAATATTCCTCTGAACCTATCATGCTTCAGACGTTTTTTGGTTAATTAAGTAAACAAAACAAAATAAAAAACAACTGGGAAACCCTTGACAGTGTGCCTCAAAGTCCCTGACAGTCATGGTCTCTGTATGTTTGGGCATGTCAAAGCAACTCACTCCCAAAGAAGCAACACTCATGGACTATTAATTTCAGGGTTGACATTTCAAACCTGAGACAGTTCTCTCAGGATTGCCAATAGCAGTGGCTTGTAATACAATGCTACCCTGCCCATACACCACAGTATCCTGATTGTCATCATCATACTCCTGCCTTGTATTAATAATCTGTCCCCCTCACATGATGGTCAGCTTCTGGAAGGCAAGAAGCTTTATTTCCTCTGTGCTTTGTGTAATGTGTGACACATAGCAGACATGCAGTCAATGATTATGGAATGGTCTATATAATCTCTACTGTAAGGTGGGCCTGGATCTTGAATAAGAATTCACTCTAGTTAATAACAACTCCAGAAGAGACACAGTTTCTTCTCTCTCTCAAGCTAGTTTTTTCAACAGAAGATAGGTGATGTTTTCCATGGGTCCCAAGAAATCATGATTGTGTTTCATGAGCAGAGACCTCCAGGAGGCTATGACTGACTCCTGATGGACCCTATTGTTCATCTTGTTCTTTTTCCACATCATGCCTGCCTTGGAAGGCTGGTTTAAAAAGGAAGAGCCTGGAAAGGCTTCCCAGAGCCTGAGGCAGAGCAGAGGTGAAGTGCACAGAGACAATTTTGTTATGCTGTTGGTTGAGGAGGCACATAGGTAATGAGGACCAAGAGACTCAGGGCTGAATTTTGCCTATAATCGATTCAATGCTACTATTCACTGTGGTATGAGGAGTTTCAATGTAGGAATGAAGGGAGGGGAAAGGATTATATGGAGGGTTTTAGTCCTAAGTGAGAGACTATACTTAACAAAAACATGGTTTAGCCAATGAACTCTGTGCATCAGGGGATAGTTACATTTCTCTCTGGATGTCAGAACCCTCTTGGAAAAAATTCCTCTCCAGGGTCTGCTTGGAGGTCTTCTATCAGGGTTTTGTCTCCTTTTTGCATCTAGTTCCTAGGCTTTGTGCCTGTTTCAACCCCAATATTGTATCCTTTACTCTAACCTTGGCTGCTGAAAACCTTGTGTGGTTTGGGGCAAGCCACTTGGATTTTCTATCACTTCCCCTTCCACCCCTGCACACCGCCCCCCCACCCCATCTATAAAATCAGGATAACACACTGACCTGCCTCAGAGGGACAGTGTGTGAATTAACTCCTGTAATTAGTGGTTTCTGTGCTCTGCATACACCAAGCAGGATATGAGTGCCAGCCAGGTCACAGTGGCCTGAGCTCACTTTGCTTCTAAAGCCATACTCGAGAATAACTGCTTGGCGAAGAGCTGACAACTGGAAGTTGCAGACTTTACACAGAAGCAATATTTCCAGTATTTTCCCCAAGCAATCATGAGTAAATTGCTCACTAGGGGTGGAAATGGTTTCCAGCCAGCTCTGCCTCTTCTGATCTGTGCACCCTGCAAAGCTCAGTCAATGCCAGGTAACGGATCCTTCGTAAATCTGCTGTTTAGTGCAGATGAAGAATTCAGAATGGTATAATTTGGACAGGGATGAAATTTCTGTGCTGTGATATGTATTAAAAGCAAATAACTTGTGCTTTGTTCAAGGCAAGAGTTATAGAATCTATAATTTGTAATCATCCAATGACATCCACTTATTTTTGTCAGTGTGTTTTAATGAAGAGGGGCAGTGCATCCATTGACAAGTTGTCTTGGGTTTCATTTTAGAAACTCTGAAAATGTACTCCTTATCACCATAGGTAAAGAAAAGTCAAAATTATGACCTAGAAAGCTATATAAAATAACTTAAAAATAATGGGTTTAAAAGATTGATCTTTTAAACCTTCAATAGAAGGTTTAGGAAAAAAATGCTACATATAAATGGGGTGAAACTATCATGTATTTTGCTGAGTCCTGTGCTTCTATTATTGAACAAAACATATTTTGTTTGTAAATACCATTATATTAATTGATACATAAGCTGCAGTTTTTCTTGAGTTGCAACCACTTGATTTTAACTTTGGGAAGAGAAAGTTTGTTTCAGAACGGCACGCAGAACTCTGGTGAGATCCACCATCTTCTCTGGGAACAAAAGGGAGGCTATTCTTCTATTGTTAAGTGAGTCACCAACTTCGTTTCAGTGGGTCAGGGTGTCAAACCCCAAAGGGATGCAGTATACTACAGCTGTGTGACCTGGGAGCTGGCCTGGAAGGCCAGCATAGCCCAACGGGAAGAAGAGATTTCACCTGACTTTTCTTTAGCTCCCTCAGGCAAGATCCTAGAAGTAAAAGGTCCCTTTGAATTGTCCTCATTGCGCACACCGACCAGCTCCACCAGCTCGCAGAAGTGAGCTCATGCAAAATGAAGGTGATGTGTGCCTAGGCCCTGAATGCCAAGGAGAGCGCTCTCAAAAGTATTTCTTTCCTTCTGTGGCAGTTCAGATGATCTTGCTTAGCATAGCTGGGGATAAAAGTGACATTTAAAAATAGTCTACTTTCTGCATGAGAAAAATAGTACTGCATCAGGGTCATGTTTTCGAGGCCAAAGAAGGACTCTGAGTTTGGCAAGGCAGTCTCTCGAATAGCACTGGCTTGTTTTTAGTATATATGCGTCATCTTCATTCAGGAGTGGCAAAAGATAATTTCTATTTCGTTTCAAAATAACGATGATACAGCTAAGGGAAATAATTTTGCATATGTATTTTTTGGTAGAAAAGCTGAGTTTATGCATAAATGATGATCTCTTTGGGTTATGAAAAGATTAGTTTTTGTCAGGCTGCTTTCCGACTACTAGATTTGACACATACGTGTGCACATAGGTATTAACAGGAGGCAGGACAGTGTTGGGTAATCGTGAACTAGTCTGGATCATTGCTACAGCTACAGTAGGGATGTATTTTATATTCAACCCATCAGAGATAACCATGGTACGTTATCTGGTGGATTTATCTTTGCTTATATTGTATGAATATGGAAAGGAATTAAATGTGTGTTTACAGTTTGATAAACATTCAACATAAATTACACATTTTAATTTCATTTATTAGTTGGGGACCATGGAAAGCAGAAATTTCATTGCATACAAACTGCCATTCAGACGGAAGGATTAGCAGTTTCCTGAAAAGGTACACTAATTCTAAGAACAAAATTCATCTCTTTCTCAAGTGAGTCACTGCATGGTTTGTGCTTACATGGGTTTGTAGTCAGGGTTTTAGAAAGGTAAAAGTAGAGCGGCGCTCACCCTAGTGACTACGTAGTTTGTATTTTATACTTCCAGTGGATCTGACATTGCCATCAAGAGTAAATCTAGTGCTAATAAACATCTTACATTCAACAGCTTGAACTGTTGTAGTTGCCGTGCAAATGATCAAGCTCTGTGGATGTCTAAAAGGACTTGGTCTGATCTTTTAGCATTAGCATGCGGAGCAGTCTCATGATATTATCTTACCATATAACGACTCCAAAAATCTCACAGAGATTAATGGTGATAACATAATTCCAGAAAGTTGCCACTCTATATGTAGAAATATATTGGCAATAAAAACCAGTCACTGTGTGCCTTTCCCCAGTAGGGGACCTCTCACTTTTCTTTGATTTTTAAAGGCTTCAGATCAATAACTGGAGTGACATTATTAACAGCTCCCTCAACACCTTGGCCAGCGCTAATATTAAATCCATTACACCTTCTGTTTGACATTTGCAGTACAGCAGAAAGTGCTGTAGATACAGTCACATTGTCTGGGGACTGAGGTTGGATGTGGGGTTAGTAAGATGGTTTCCCTTGCCTGACTTCTAAATTCAGTTCATTGATAGGAAACTTGAACCAATAAAAAAAAAAAAAATCAAAGAACGTCCCCTACCCTTGCCAACCCTATACTAGATGGTAAATAATTCGCCCTTAAAGGCACAAGTGTATCTCATATCTCAGCAGGTTTTGAAACAAAATAATGATCTGATCCTCAGATAAAATTTTTACATTCTTTATTGTTAGTCCTAAACATTTATTCCACTAATTAAATCACTTATTGTGAAACTGTCTAATGAGTTCAGAGGAACTGCATTCCTGTCGAATCAAGTGTTGATCAAATTTACCACAGCACAGATGCATAAGTAGAAAATGCAGATTATTTCCATCCAGACAAGTGCTCAACAGCTTCAATTCTGCTTGTCTTTAAAATATTGAGGACATAGAGTAGGCATAGTAAATAACATAAAGATAGCATAATAGCATAAAGATCACACTATACAATGTTTATCCTAACCCCCCATAACAGGGTAGGTCTGTCTGAAACTGTAGACAGAGCACAATAACCTCTGTTTTAGACAATCAATGGTTAACCATGCTGCTGTAGTTATTCTTGACCAAAAGTACTGTCTCATACGTTTTGCTAAATTGTCTAAATCCTGGTGCAGTATTGATTTCTCTCTCTATGAGCTCGTACCCATTCAATAAGCTGCAAGAACCTCTTGTCCTGGCTGAATTCCCTCTGAAGCAGGACCCAGGCATGTTACTCCTGCCAGTGGAGTCCTACAGTTGGGACTTGATTGTTAGCTAGTGGGAAACAAACCACTGGAGACAGAAAGGACATTTTATGTTAAAGTGAGGAACATGACAGGGAAAGTTGCCTTAAGGTTAAGTGAAAAAGCAGATTACCAGAAGCCTGTGTGTTATGATCTTATTTGGGACAAATCTTCCACCCACTCCACACTAAATACATGCATATACAGGAACAGAACATCTGGAAGGATAGGCATAGAGTCTATACATACTAACGGTGGTCATTTTGGGGTAGCAGGATGTTTGGTGGTCTTTTTCTTTGTTTTCTGTATTCTCTAAAGTTTTCACAAGGCGAATGAATTAATTTTAAGGAATATAAGGAGATTTTTAAAGTTCCTGCAGGATTTCATGAAAGAACTGCTTTTCTGTTTGTTAAGCATTTAAAGAGGCAGCACTGAAATTTATTTAAAGAGGATAGCATTCATAATCCTGGGATTACAGAATCATTAAGAGTAATGAAGAGCTACATGCAGATCTAGAAAAGGAAAGGAACCATCCAGACACCCTGTTCTAGAGGTTCTATGCCACCCCCCCCCCCCCCTTGCAGGAGCCTGCAGGACAGCACAATCTCTTTCTAAATGTTGAGACCTACATAGGCACTCTAGAACTTTATAACCTACAAAGAGGGCCACCCGGATTTTTCTTCTGCCTGACTTTAAGATTTCTCTAGAAGAAACCTCATATTTACTAAACTACTAATAACTATTCACACATGTAAAAGGTTTATTTGGGTTTCTAACAGTCAAGGGATTTCCCCCACTCCCCTGCCATCATCCTGAGACTTCAAGACAAGACAATCACAAGGCTGGCAGTTCAGAGAAACCGAATTCCTATTATGGCACAGTATCACTGCCTCTTAGGCTGGTTTAGTCACTTACTTCCTTTTATTATAATGCCAAATGATATTTAGATTTCAGTCATTTAGTAATGCTACACTGAACACATCAGGGCTTCTGAAAAAGTCCATACCTTCATTTTCATAATCATCACATACTGATATCCCCTTTCCAACAACATTACACTACCATTTAAAAAAGAATGTTTCGTCAGAGTTTAAAAGATTATGTTGCAGTGAACAAGTCTTCAAAAATGTCCCCTCATATTACCAAGAATTAGGAAATCTTGTTAAAATTCTTTCCGCCTTTAAGAAACATAAGCAGCTTTGGGATGGAATGCCTTGACGTGAACTTCTTAAGTAATTCCCGTGGAGCAGCGATCTGCATTAGTGAAGATATTTAGTGAAAGGTATCACCCTACACTGCTTTTTCGGTATTTAAACAGTCAATCTAATTGCCTTTTAAGCCTAAGATTGAAAATAACCAAGCTACAGAGTTTTAAGGCAAAGTAAGTTTCACATTTTGTAATGGTGGGAGCTATATTCTTCATCAAGGAAGATAAACCCTTCTGATGCCACTGCTGCTAATGAGCCCCAGTGGTTAAGAAACCTAGAAAGCAGAATTTTCAATTTTACTAGTTAGGATGGCTCCAAGAAGGTTGGGAGGGCAGGGAAAGGGACCCAAGTAAATTGTCAGTCATACTTCAATATTGGATGACAGACCAACTTTAGAGGAGATACGTTACTCTCCTAATAGTGTGCCTAGAGTTGTTTTATGGATCCTGGAGCTTCATGGAAGGCATGGGTTTGATCAGAGTTCGTATAATCCATCTTAAACCAGTGTGATTTTGACTCTAGCCTATAGTATCCCAGCAGAACTGGTTTACAAGTTTACTGGATTTTCTTTTTCTCCCAATCAAAGTCTTTTCCAAGTGACAAGTTACCCTTAACATGTGTTTGGGGAGACATCAAGCTCAATATGAATCAACAGTGTGATCTGGCTGCCAAGAGGACCGAATTCAATCTTATGCTGTTTTAACAGAATTACGGTAATCTAAACCGAGAAAGAGGACAGTCCCTCTGCTTTGTACTAGTCAGCTACAACTAGAGGGCTCCACTGGGTTCTTAGAGGGTCACCAACAAACTGAGGCATGGCTAGGGTGGGACACCAGGGTGGTGGGGGTCCCAGGAACATGCTATTGAATAATGTTTGTGGGATTAGGGGCTGTTGGACCTGGAAAAGAGAAGGAAGGGAGGGAGAATTTGGCATATCTGACTTCATGTATCAGAGAGGCTAGGATGGTGAGGAAGTAGTAGATCTGAAATGAGATCCCACAGGACGGACCTGGGATCAGTGAGGAGAAATGGTGGCAAAGTTAGATTTTGGCTCCATCTTCAGAGAACTTTCTCTGGGAGCTGTTCGCCAATGGAGCGGGCAGCCTTGAGCTCAGCCTTTCTGAGCTTCCCATGGGGGCAGTTCCAGCAGAGGCTGGGGGGGTTGCTGTGGGCTTTGACGTAGAGGGATGGCTGTCCTGGTAGAAGGTTGGTGATCATCTAAACTTGAGGGTTTGTGAGTTGGAGAAATGAGGGTTTTACAAACTTTAATTTTTATACATTGAGTGTTGAGGAGTATGAGTAATTGAGGTTCCCTAATCCATCTCCAGAAGGAAAGAGTAAAAAACTATTTTCATGTGCTATTTCTCAAATCTGCCCAGATAGGAATGTTCTAATGACTAAAAAGCAGCTTCACATATCACTCAATGAAGTCTGTGAGTAACAGTAGAAGATATGACTTCCCTGTGAACAAAATTATTTTCATTTTTAAATGGTAAGGAGTAGTCTTAAATACTCTCTCTTCTCATGCCTGGTGCTTCACTGGAGAAAGATGCTCACCAATGCAGCAGAATAATGCCCTAGAAGCTGCAGTTAACTTACACGAGGAAACATGAATTGGTTTTAGATGGAATTACAATATTTCCAAAAAGGCAAATATGTTTTTTTTTCCCCATCTATGTGAGCAAACATACTGTGATTATTTTTAAGCTGGTCAAATTTAAGTATTTTCTTAGAATCATTTTAGTATTAATCTTAAGACCGGTTTTTTCTACTTTTCTTTCTATAAAATGAGTTTGTGTTGCAAATCTGTTTTAAAGCAACACATCAAGTAAAGTACAAGCATCTTTAAAGAGTGCAAAAATAATTTCCCAAGTAAGCAAATAAAACTTTGCACTTCAAATCAGGCCTTGATTCATTAAAAATCTTAAACTTCTCATGAGAAAAATTAACATTTAAACCACTGCTGCTTGGCCAAGCACTCCACCACACAAGAATATGAAATATCTCCTCTAAAAAAGTACAAAAAGGACAAAACCACAAATGTGGAACTTCAATTAATTTAAAGCCCCAATCAGCAAAGAATAAATCCTTCGCAGATCTAATTACCAGCGCTCTCGGAAGACCCAGGCCGACCAGCCAATCTTCCCCGTGTTTGAACAGCTTGATGAACTAGGGGACTGATGGATATCAAGTCATTTTGTTTAATTTATAAATGGATTTTCCCCTAATACTTAAATTATCATCAGTACAACACAATGAAAATGGGAACATTCTGAATGCAAAGTCTATAAGAGTCCTGGAAGGAATCCCAATGAGGAATGTCACCTCTGTTCATTCCTCTATACAATTGATCTAATTAAATACTGAGGGTGGAAAGGCAGTTTAAAATGTAGCCATTTCTGTTTTCTTTTTAGCCTTAATTTATCTGTTCACATCTTTCAAGTACCTTCTGATGCTTACAAAAAAAAAAAAAAAAAAAAAGAAAGAAAGAAAGAAACCAAGATTTCTGCAAGTCCCTAATATTTTTAATTCTCTACAAGCTACGACTCAAGAAGCCTTTATCATAGATTTTGCTGAATAATAAATAAATGCATTACATTTAGCCATGGTAACAATAAAAGGAAGAGGGCTTTCCAAATCTGAACCTTTTCCCTCTAGTAATGTGAAAGACGAACTGAAGGAGCTAGTATACCTTCTCTACGTATTGTTCAACTGAAATTAGATCTCTGGATTATACTTATTAAAATGTCTCCTTATTTTCACATCTCTTCCTTATTTAATTACTGCCTGGGACAGAAAGCTGCATGGAATCGTTAAATACCATTAGACCTATTTATAGTCTCTTCACACTGGCAACTTGAGTGCAATCGCCGGCAGAGGTCCTGCCCACCATCCCACATGTCGGGGTTGCGATTCCCACCTGGCTCGGGGGTCTCCGACTGGGAGGAGGAAGATGCTGAGCTGGCCCCGTCCTCGGCAGCGCCCTGCGAGAGGAGACCCCGCCCGGGCGGGAGCTTCATGCCCAGCTGCTCTGCCATTTCCACGTGGTCCCCCGGGTGGACATAGTCAAAGACGCTGCTGCCTGTCAGCTCCACCTAGAGGGGAAGAGAAAGGGTGGGAAAGAAAGGTGTCACGGCTTTTTCCATTCTCCAGTTCAGCACCGCTGTGGTTCAGAGTCCCAGCAGAAAGGAAATACGTGCAGGCCCCACAAACAATCCTGGTTGGAAGTCCTTCTCCTTAGACGCTGAAGGATTCTAGTCAAAAGAGAAAGATGGTTTTGGGGGGGGGGGTGTATTTAATTAGTGATTGTTTAGCCCAGTTGTTTGCATAAAGCCCAAACACCGTGTGAAACGTGGATGAGCCTGCCTCATGTTCAGCTGTTTTATCCATGCATCATCAAATACTCGCATGTTTGGTGTCAACCGGATGATTGACTGAATTCTATGGTTTTGAGAAGTTTGGGCTTTGTATAGATACAGTCAGAGACAGTGGAGGAGTATTTTCCTTAAAATACACCAAATTCCAAGATGTATATTTATACATATCAGCTTATTTCTATGTGAATTTAGATGGAAGAAGTGTTGCTTACAAATATATGCAAAGGCATAATGTTTTCATTAAATATTACTCATTAGCTCAGTAATCATATGGAGAATTTTCCATGCAAAAGAGGTCAGCTGGGGTCTGAACCAGTCCTTTTTTTTTTTTTTTTTTTTTTCTGCTAGTATCAGCTTGTTTTGCCTTCAATCTAATAAGATACATGGTGCAAATCTCCTTGAGGGCCTTAGGAAAATGTTTTATTTTGTATACTCTTTCTATCAGGCTGATTTGTAAAGGTAAAGAATGAGTACGGAATATCAGAAGAGGGTCAGCCTGCCGTGGAGGCACAGCCCCTATCTAACGGACTGGCCTTATCTCTGCTCTTCTGGTGGTATAACGCTTATATCCTTCCAAGAAGAGCAATAATGCTCCTAAAATAATGCTGGGTTCAAGGTAGAGAGATGTGTCAGCAGCAGAACAAGAAAAAAGCTCTTTCCTGGGTCCCTGATGGGTTTTCCCCGATCCTGGGAGTTTCCTGGTCTCAGGCCAGCTCTAATGCACCCCAGTGCCAGAAATTTAGACTATCGTAAGTTTCTTGCTGGATCTTTACCTAGAACTCCTTCCTACCACCTGTCCCTTCCCTGTGCACTTTGCAGCATCCCTCCAGACGCCACCTGAGAGCCTGCACTCTTTTTCTTCCGAGAAGGGAGGCTGGCAGTGGGCGAACCGTCACAGAGAGTGTAATACCCAGAGCAATTATTATCCCCAGAACTCTGAGTCCCAGTAAAATGATCACATCTACTCCCAGACACCATTTGATTAAAATCGTAACGGGCTACACATCTTCAACATCTATCAATTAACAGAGGGAGAGCCAGAAAAATGGGAGGCTAAATTCAGTTTGGTTAATAGCTATTCCTGAAAAAGGCTCGCATAACTTTTACCGAAAATGAGGTACTTTCTCTTTGCTATTAAATTACACTCTCCTACCGTATTACCCAACTACTGACTCTATCATTTTACAATAACTATTTCCTCCATTTGATATTGTTACAGAGCGTAAATCAGGATTCATAAGTGATCAGTTCCTACCCTCTGGGAGGGAGGGATTACATGGAAATAATCCCTTTAATGTGCGCCTTGCCTCTAAGCATTTCACACAGCAATAAATGGGTAAACTGACTTTGAGCAATTAAGAAATTAAATGAAACTAATAAAATGTGTGTTTTAATATTTCTTGATGGTTATTTTGTTTGGGGATTAGCAAATATGAGGAAGTCACTCGCGTTTTGCATGGAGCCCAATTGCAGCACTTTAAAATTGCTGTCACTTCTCAAACTCCGAGTCTTTCCTTAATACTGCAATGTGCCTTTTGGCACCAACCACAGATTGTGATAAGATGACAACACAGGTGGGAGATTAATAGATTTTTTAGGGGCGTCGGCTATTGAATATTCATGTAAGCCCGTCTTATGGCGAGGAGGAGGAGGCCACTGTCTCCACAGCCTGCTTTGCTTGGTTGTACAGGCATTTCCTTTCCATAGCAGGATGGCCCAAGTATAGCACATCTAGAGCAAGACTGAGTCATGATGTGCCATACCACATTCTTCCTGTGCCCTCAAGAGCTCTTGCGCCAGGATACCCCAGAGTCAACAGTGGATGGAAAGGCTGGCACTGAAAATTTGATTCTCTCATAGTCTTTATGTGTGTGTGATACTAAAGGCCACACAGCGGAGGGGAAACCTCAAACTACTTGGAGTCGTAACTTGACTTAGAGATCAGAATCTTTGCATCCTATGCTGTGTGATCTTGTGCCATTCACTTAACCTCCCTGGGCTTCAGTTCCCTATTTGGACCTTGCACGGGAAATGGCAGTACTGCTACTCCATGGGACTCTGCGGGGGAAGGGGAGCACTACTCACACTGTGTTCTACAGGGAGGGAGGGGGTCCCCTGGAGTGTCCCCCCAATGGCAACAGTGTAAGGTAGTGGCCTGGAGAGTTGAGTTGAAAACAAGACTGTCTCTACCTGCCTCTGAGCCTGATTTTGAAAATCTAGCAAAACTGTGCAGAGGAAATAGCTTTTTTTTTTTTTTTAAGATTTTATTTATTTACTCATGAGAGACAGAGAGAGAGAGAGGCAGAGACACAGGCAGAGGGAGAAGCAGGCTTCATCAGGCTACAGGAGCCTGATGCGGGACTTGATCCTGGGACTCCAGGATTACGCCCAGAGCTGAAGGCAGCACTAAACTGCTGAGCCACCCGGGCTGCCCAGGAAATCACTTTTTATGAAATAAGCAACAAGATGCCTACTGCCTCTGCCAAACAGCGTTTGGTGGATGAGAGTGGATGACACCCAGGCACATATACTCCTATGAAACTCGAGTGAGGAGTTCTTATGGCTTGTGTGGTGTCTGGGAAGTGGCTTTAATCAGAAAGTATGGCCGGAGTGATGTGCACTTTGAGCCCCAACTACAATGATAACACTGGGGGGAGGGGGGAGCTACCGATCACTGTGTACAAGTATTGTCCATACTTTTCTTCGATTGATCCTTGCAACACTCCTTTAAACTCTTCTGATTATTCCTGATTTACAGAAGAACCTGAATACTAGCAAAGCTAATGGTGGCAGAAGAATTTGGTTTGAAGTCTGCTTTGTCACCCTACCACTTCTTGGGCAGTGATTCTGCAGTCAGGGAGGCTGAGCAGGGACCTCTGTGCTCCGCCATCCTTTAGCTTCACTTCCATTAAGGAGAGAACACTGAACATCAGGGTGGGAGGAGGCCAGAGGTGCGCAGCCCGCCCAACGCCAGGCCTGAGGGTGCTTTGCCTTTAGACTCTTAGGCAGAAAAAACGAATGAAAGCAGGTATACTACATGGACAGAGACATGGGGATGGACAAGAGTCTCTGGACCTGGAATCCTCCTTCTCTTCTTCTTCTTGACATCTTATGTTTGTCTAGCACTTTCAACATTCCTCGCACTGCTTTTCACTTCACTCTATTAGATTTTAGAGATGGGAAAGACCTTAAAAACCATCCGTGGATGCCCTCTTATTTAATAGGTAAGAAGTTAAAAATGCTTGTTCAAATTTACCCAGCTGTTTGCTGGTAGAAGTAGGGCTGGCTGCCCAGTTGGCAAACTCTCAGTTAACCACTTGTCTCACCTCTTGTCTGATCTTCTCTCGTAGGAAGGCTGGCTAGAACTCACCTGCCACTAAATTCTACACCTCAAAGTACACTGCAGGAACCAAGACTAGGGATCTTTCTCTTGATGAACAGACATTACTTCATGCTACCTTGAAACAGGAAAAATAAATAGAGTTCCAATCCAATGTCACTATAGTTAATTAGATACCCTCAAATCCTCAGTTACCAAGTCTTCCCAAACTTGGCCCCAGAGAACTAGGACTAGTGTCTCATACACAGGAGATTTATCACAAATGTTTGCCGAATGAATAAAGGACAACTATTTAGGCCTGAAAAAAATTTGCTTTATCTGTGCTTTTTTTTTTTTTTTTAAAGATTTTATTTATTTATTCATAGACACAGAGAGAGAGGCAGAGACACAGGCAGAGGGAGAAGCAGGCTCCATGCAGGGAGCCCGATGTGGGACTCGATCCCGGGTCTCCGGGATCACACCCCAGGCTGCAGAAGGTGCCAAACCGCTGCGCCACCAGGGCTGCCGTATCTGTGCTTGATTTGGACAAGTTTCCATTGGTTCTTTTATATCATTCATGGCATTATTATAACATTATTTGTCCTGTAAAATGAGTTACAATATAGCAACATGATATGTTTATTTCTAATAAGTATTTGTTAAATGTGTGGAGACCTTCTGCCTTCCTTTATAAAAGCCAACATAGTTTAACTGAGGATAGGATTATAAAAATGCTGGGAAAGGACAGGTTTTTAAGGCACTCTTTAATGCAGCCATTTTTTGTAACCCCCTCTCTGTAATCTGTAACCGAATGTGGCTAGTGGGTTATCCACATGCTCGCATAGTTTTGTAAAAATTATTTCTTAACTATCTCTTCAAATTAACAGTACAACTCTGGAAAAATTTCATTTTATATTGACTAGGATCTGCATAATGGAAAGGTAAAGCCTCTCTCCCCTTAATATTGTGTTCTGATTAGTGCGAGTTGCATTGTATGGCAAATATGAGACCCTCTTCATTTTATAATAAATCCAGTTACCTTACGTGGCTAAAGAAAACAAACATGCTATGTTTATTAACTCAAGAAACAGACCCATGAGATTTTGAGCTGTCTTTCTAACCTAAAGAGGAAAAAGCAGTACTGTTTCCGACCTTGCTCACTGGGTCCCCCTTTCCTCTCCCTGAGTGACATGGAAAGAAATTCCTCTCTCCCATTGCTGAGTGTATTGGGAAACTGCTGAGAATGTGTAAGGGGCAGGCGACAGGCAATGAGTCATAAACAGCCTTATCCAGAAATAGGATTTGGTCTAAACTCCTTTCTCCCTGTGCTTTCCCATTCAACCTACCCTAGATTCCTCCAGAACATACTATGGTCACTAGGGCCATCTGCATAGTCAAGCTAAACCATAGCTTTCCTCGAATTTAATTCACATTCTGTTAGCTTGCATGTAATTTGCACACTAGACACAGTTGATTTGGTAACTCTGAAGTTTCCCAGAAAAAAAAAGTAAATATATTATACAGTGGTTTGAGTTGACTTTTCCATGTAGGGTCATTGTATCCTGCTGGTAGATAGGATGGGGCACTAATTTGTCTTTTCATACATCAAGCAAGCATGTCGATAGCCTTTGCTTGGCCCCCTGGGGTGAGCAAATACTTTTTAACTACAGCGATGTACTAACAGTGCAAGTCATTGCATTCAGTGCTCCTTTGATTGAGATGGTTTGGTACAATGAGGAACAGGCAGCAATGTCCTCGCCACACTGCAACAACTTAAGAAAGATATTTTTATAAAGAAAGATCATAAAATCTATTTTTTTCTTCCTTTAAAAATATTTCAGTGTTAGGAATAATACAATGTTCATTTTTATCACGTAAAAAATATTCAAAACCTGCCATTTAAGGTATAATTTCCTAAACCTTTTATATGTGTTTTTGTTTGTTTTGTTTTTTGTTTTTTTTTTTTAGTTTTTGAGGGCATTGGGATTGATGGGAAGATTTGGAGGCACTGTTGGTTCAGCCCTTTTTCCAGAGTCCTTTGCAGCTGGGCCCTACTCCTACAGGGGATGCCAGCAATATTGTGATAGAAGGTCACACCAGCGAGAGGACTATGTTAGTGGCAAGTGGTTTGGGAAACTAACTCCCAGGTTAGGCTTGCAGATCTCCTATAAGACCCTGGTTAGAAAATCCTGACCCAGGATAAGAAGGAAATTCTATTTCAGCATGGCAGGTTAGGATTTGTAGTTTTTTGGGGGTCACGTTTCTATTATTGAGGGATAATAAAGTGATAAAAGAATAAAATATAATAAGATGTGATAGCTTGATTAGCATAGGTTTTCTTTGGATTTACTGGTATCTTAATGCCATCTTCATAACTTCCTACGTACTGCAGAACTCTACTGAATATTTATGAACTGTTTTGACAGAAACTTGATGTTCTTTACTGCTCTGTCTCATTCTATGTATTTGCTGACTTATCTGAAGAAAAAACGCATAAAAGCATTGGGTCTGTTACAGAAATACATGTATAAATTAGTAGAACAAGAAGAAAGAAAGGTTCTATATCAGAACGATGAGGCAGAATGAAAAATCCTTTCAATGTCATCAACTAAGAAAACGAATCCAACTCTCTCCTTACAGATATGTTAACAGAGCCTTCCCTTGGAAGAATTTGAGCTAAAAGATACCACATCTTGTGTTTATTTTATCTTCAGAAATAAACATTTTAACTCCTTTGGGAATCAGTGAGGCCAAGTACTTTTCCACTGTTTTTTCTTTTTTTTGGGGGGTGTACACTTTTCCAGAACCCTTGGAGCACCCGACCTGAGATATCTGCAACCATGATATCCAAAGAGAATACTGCATAACCAGTTCTGAACTTTGATTAAGAAGTGCCAGAAGATAATTCCAGTGGCTTTCCTAGTTCTCAGAGGAGTAAAAGAAAAAAGCTGTTGGAGAAATGGAATACCAGTGAAAATAAAGAACAGATTGCAGATACAGCTTCGAATTTAGGCACAGTTTTAAGGAACAGTATGCTGCTTTTATGACTCTCATTCCTAATAGTTGAATTGATCAAGGACACTGATTGTTAAATATTCAAAAGTGTTAGGTGGTCATTACTCAGTCTACAGTTGAACATATTTGAATGCTTCTAGATATGGTCTCGGTATAAAACAGATACAGACTTTGAAGACTCTCTCATTTTTTTTCTGCTTAAGAAATAAGTTATATACTGTATTTCATTTTTTCTTCTAGTTCTATGGTTCAGGATTTCTCCATCACCCTATATTATGAAGGCAGTGGTTTTAGAATAGTTTTGATATATCAATATCTTTTTCCTTTCATTAAGAGCCACTGGTTAAAAGAAGAACCTAGAGAATGCTGTAATACTGAAGGGACATTACATCATAGGAATGAGCACAGGGATTTGTGAAAGTGACTAAATCAAGAAATTTTAAAACCTTGCTTTACAAGGTTCCCATAGTTTTGAAGTTTTAAAGTGTCTGTAGGGCAGGAAAGGCCAACTTCTTAGTATTTATCACAGTGCTGGGAAGGAAAAAAGGATGCAACTGGAGGTTACATCATAGTAAAAAGTGAAATGATGCCAAGAAAGAAGGATTAACAACCTTAAAAAGAAACTGAAGTCAATCTCCCTTCTCTGAAGATGAAACAAATAGTAAGATGTCACTTTCAAAGCTTCTTCATTACCTTGGTAATAAGGAAACCAATCGACATAAAATAGTTGATATTGGCATAGTTAATCCAACATCCTCAAATTTTACATGGTTCAATATTTGTCATTTAAATCTAGATACACATTGAGATGCATGTTATGCATGGCCATGCTTCAGTATCAATTTTTGTTTAATTGTTTTTATTATTCTTACAGTGAATTTTGCCCTTTTTCTTTTGGTCACATAAATAAGAAAAAGTAGAAAATTCTTATACGTTAAGACTGATATTGAAATTTTTCCCTGATTCTAAACAGCCCTTTTATTTTCAAGAAAGGTAAAATGGATAAGGACAACAGTAGTAATTACAGGGTTGACCTTTCCATTTGTGTTTTGAAAGTTACACAGGATTATTTTATTCTAGTCATAGAAAAACAATATGGCTTATATGATTAAAACTTTGGATATGTTTCATGTGCACAAATAATAGAGTTAATCATACCTGATTGTTTTTAAAGGGGCTACTCAATAATGGAAGCCCTCACCATGAGCTAAGTCACAATGTTTAAGTGATGCTGTTGAGAGAAGAATGACAAAGAAGAACAAAACCAGAAAAGTTTAAGAAAGATAATTTGTCTGTGTACCTCAAGAGATCCTTATGTTTAAGAGAAAGCAAAAAAAAAAAAAAAAAAAAAAAAAAAAGGAGGCACTTCCTCAACTGACATCTTGGTTCCTCTGATTTAGGTCATGCCATAGCTGCTATAAAGAAAACAACTGGCTCTCCTCTTCCATGTCACTGTGAGGGGTCTTGAAAAATCTCATCCAAGAAAATCACAAGGTATACAAGAATATTTTAGCTATTGCAGAAAGTGTCATATTAATCTGGAGCTCATAGCCCAGAGAAGAGAACAAGAAGGAATAAAATCCTCTGTGCTGTGATCAGTTACTGACTCTCCCAGAACATTTCCTGTTGACATGTTTTAGCACATCTTGGGAGCTTCCTGAAAGCTATGTGGGCACACGGGTCTAGCGTATCATTTATTCCTAGTGAATTACCATAAGAAAAAGTCCTGATATACTTCTATTTTATTTTGGCTGTTGTAACTACCAACTGTGGTAGTGTTTGAGGTTATTTTCTATGAAGCGAGTCAATACCCTGAGCAGTCTCTAGGTGCTATTTTAAAGGAATAAGTTAAATTCACAACTGTTTAATAACAGACTGTGAGTTAGTCTTGTTAGAATAGGGAATGTAAATAGAACTGGCAAGTAGAGAAAATGAGTCATTCCACAGGCTAAAAGCAGTGCTGTGTTTCTTAAGATATTTGAGGGTGGGAATTTGATGGTGGTGGGGGAAATAAACCCTTCTGGGAACCTGATAAAGTTTATTCTTCTGTCTCACTAGAAAAATGCTCTGGTATCACACATATGATTTGGCATTTTATTTTAGGGGTTTCATACACCTCTGGAGTTTATCCATGACTAGTCTCAAGAGCTGGGCAGTCCAATATGGTAGCCACATGTGGCCAGTCCGAATTAGAATATGCTATAGGGGAAAAATGACACTAGGTTTCTGACTTCATGTAAAAAAATAAAAGAAGGCAATACAACATATTTTATATTATTATATATTAAAATATTTTAGATATATACAGTTATCATTAAAATTAATCTCACTTGCTTATTTTTACTTTTTAAAATATGGCCACTATAAAATTTAAAGTTACAAATATGATTTGTAGCATATTTCTCCTGGACAGTGTTGCTCTAGAACCACAGAATCCCTGGAGTAGAAACATCAAGTATTAGAACACTATGAGATTGATGTTCAAGGGAAGAGGTGTGAGAGAATAAAAAATATAAATAGAAGAATGTCTTTAGAATAAAAGGACTGAATTTTTGGATTTAATATACAATTTAAAGACTTTAGTCAATCAAGTATTTATTAGTCATTTGCTCTCTGTAAGACACTGAATTTGGCTTATGGGCATAAAAAGGAACACTAAAACTTAGCATCTGCCCCCCCCCCCCCCCCCCCCGGGAGCTTATAATCCACTTTGGAGTGACAGGGCAAACATTTGCAGAGTTAAATGATATGACAAAAATATATGACAGCACAACATAGTATACAAATAAGTTGTAATGAGCATTATTGATTACTCTCTGTTGAATTGGTGAAAATCTTTTTGGAATGTCCTTAAAAATGCAGAGTCATGGGTTCCTACAGATACTGGTTTCATAGATGTGGTGTGGGGCCCCAAATCTTGTATTTTTAAGAAGCTCCTGGGTGATGTGGACCCACACTTTGAGTAGCTCCATGACTCACACTTTGAGTAGCACTGGTGTGGATGAGTCCAGAGGTGAGACTATAAACCAAGTGTCTGGGAGGGCAACTCCTATTCTGGTTCTACACAGAGAAGAAAATTAGAAAGGACAGGTGACTGATGAGCAGATGGGAGAAATCCAAGATACCACAGGGTTCTAACTACACTGGAGCACAGAAGGGCAGGGGGTAGTGTGCTACATAAGCCCAGGACAGTGGGAAGGAAGCATCAGGTAGAGGCTCAATAAACACTAAGATGATTGATCGGGGCCCTAAGGAGATAGATCTATGCTAGTCTTCACTAACCTTTTTATTTTTCCTTTTTAAAATACTGAAAAACAGCTTCAATAAGTCATTTATAGGAAATGTCTTTTTTTTTTCTTCTCAAGTATGTATCTCAAAGGCAATTGACTCCAATAAACCTAAGGCTGAAATCATTGCCATTTTGAACTTCTTGTCCCACATACTAAAGCCCTGAACCTAAGATTTGTATCTCATTTGTTCCTGTACCTAGCATATTGTAATTAATTCAGTTTTTATGATGGAAAGTTTTTATTTCCCATGGGTGAGCACAAAACCTGTGACGCACTGTGCAGTTTTTAATCTAGCTCCTTTCTTCTCCAAAGAGACTTAAATAGGTTTGTTGTCTGTTTACCTGACCATGCATCCAGCAACAGAGGTATTACCCAACTTCTCCTCCTAGGACAGACAGAAAGAGCTCAAGATAAGGAGCAGCTGGTTCATGCTGGGTAACCACAAAACTCAAGGTGTTTGATCTATTATCCCAACACCAGCCACCTTAGCTACCTGCATGTTTCCAGATACGGCTCAATAACTGAAAGACTCTTTCAAAGTGGTGCTCTGGATGTGAATCAACAGTAACTTGTAATGCACATCTGTTTCTATAAGAGAAGAATTGGTATATTGGAAATTAGCCAGACAAATCACCTGTAGTGTGGTCCTTTACTGATTTTAACTAAATTTACCAATTCATTTGACAAGCTTTACATAGATATCAAAACCTTCAAGTTTTACCATATCCCATCAGTTTTGCTTTAAAAACCAATAGCAGAACAAAAAACATATTGGTTGAGAAAGGTTGGGGGTGGGTGGGAAGAGAGGGGTGAAAACTTATCAAAAGTAAAATTGGATTAAGAGTCAATCAAAATCCAACTGTGAATTTATCATTTCAATGAATTTCAATGAATGGTTTAAAATCTGTTTGAAATCTATTTGAAAATGAATATGTAATAATATAGACATATCTCCTTTTCAAAGCCAGTATTGTCAGATGTATTCGGAGCATTATAATTCATGAACAGAGTAGATGACTATTTGAAAAGTATTAAAATGAGCTGACTTTTCAATACAAGTGTCTTCACAATAAGTTTTTCTATTCTGGGCAATTCAGAAATGTAGACAATTGTGCTAGAAAAATAATATGTATTGTAATATTCATTGTACAGTAGTAGTGTAGTAAGTGGCAATTCTGGACATTACAAGAGACACAAGGATTATTTTCTGTGATTGCACAGAGAATACTTGGATTTCTTGTGAAGCTTTTGCATTGGAAATGAGATTCATCAGTCTGAACAGGGCAGGGTTAGAGCCCTTAGCAACATGCTTATTTTGTAGAAGGTCACTCAATAATAACTTCCTCTGCCCTCCAAGCTTATTAAGACTGACTGGCATATATTAATGAAAACACCTGATTCTCCAACCATAAAACCCAGACAAAGACTTTATTTTAATATTAAGGAAGGAACCCTTAATTAGCAGGGTTTCAAAAATGTCAGCTTCTTCTATTAGCTGTTCTGGTCCATCAAAGCCATAATCCCTACTGTCAAATTTCATCACATGATAGACAGTTTGCCGGCTGTCTTTTTTTTTTTTTTTAACTGATCATACTGACTGAAGCTTTTTAAAAATTTTTTATTTTGCCATCACATTTAACAACTCATTGTGCATTTGCCTGTTACACTCTTGATTTTACCACTTCCAAAGAGTCTTAGCACATGTCAGCTCAAAAAGGTGGGGGGAAACACTGCAGAAACACAAGTATTACATGTGAATACATATGCATTCTTAGACATATAATTAAGGATTCTTGGAAGACCTGGGCTTGCTTATATTGATTGCCTTCGCGAGTATGTAAATGTGCTGTCCCGAAAACACAGACAAATAAAACAGTCTCAGAGATGATTTCCCATTTTTGATGTGTCAAGGAGAAGGGGGCAAATTCTAAGGAAGAACCCAGGATTTTTAAGGTAAACATTTATCACTGTTAACCACTAACATACCTATCTGTTGCAGGAAATTCATTGGAGCATCTATGGCTTTGCATTGCCCTTCAGAAGCAAGATAAAATGACTGCACCCAGCAGGACAGAATAAATACATAGCTCTTAAAGTATTTGGGTTTTAATCTGATTCAAAACATTTGCTGTTGATTAAATCCTTTTGCAAATTGAAAATTTCATGCTATCCATACCGAGAGGAATATAAAAACACAAAACCAAATCAAAACAAGGATGACTCAAGGATTTCATGAGCAACTTTTGTGAAGACTCAGCTGCAGCCTTCTTTATCCATGAAAGAACATGAAAGCCTCAAGGGCAATAGTTTCAGTGTTTTGGAATGAATTCTGATGAATAAAATCTCAAGAATGAACTGATGGAGATGGCTGGGACCTGGCAGCCTTAACTGCTAGAGACTGGTAAGCTTGTACCTATTCTCTTTCATGAGGATCTGGGACTCCATCAGAAAACACAGCATGTTTTCTCAGCTCACCCATTTGGCATCACCGAGCCAATGGGCAAACTGCATCCATTTTTCTAGCACCCAGGTATTTGTTTTCCTCATAGGCTCCAGGCTAGAAGGGATATCCCTCTTGTAATCTTGCATATCCTTGACTTATCCATTTCCTCCATCGGGAAAACCCCAGCTCTTCTCTGAGCTTCAGGAGAACCGCCCAGGGAGGAGCTGGGATGATCTCAAACCTCCATGCCAAATCATGTAGAGGTTTTCACATTAGTGAACCTCACTCGGTTTCTTTATACCTGGGAAGAAATCTTTTTGTTTCCATCATTTGATTTTTCTCAGTCTCTGATCTATCGTCCCTTCAGCCTTACGTGTCTAAGGACACAAAACAAAGCCAAATAATCCCAATTTCAAGTCACTAATGAGTCATTATTCCTGTAATGTTACTTTCTTGCTTCTTTAAGATGAAATCGAGATTGTTGAAGGTATGTTTTCTGGTAACCTATTAACTGAATTTAGAGCCAACCCTTTCATACAATCTAATGGCTATAGGTGACTGTCCACAATTACACAGTCTCTTGTTCTAGTTTTAATTGCATCATTTGGAAATAACGTCTAATAGCTGAGACTGATGAGTTCCTGCCTTTTCTGCTGAACATTTAAAGAGGCACCTTCCAGGATAGCCAGACAAGAAGGGCATGTTTCTTAGACTAAAAACATTTGTTTAGGTGTTTGGGACAGCCGGGTACAGTTTAATGAATAATGGTATACACACAGTGGGCTATGTTTTGGAAGGTTTTCTAATATTTACTTTGACATGCTTCTAATGGAGAGTATTTGGTTAGGAATGCAGCCTCTAAAGGCACATGGCCTGGGATCAAAACCATTACTCACCTTGGGCAAGTTACTCTACTGTTTCCTTAACTATAAAATACAGGTAAGTAATGGTTATCTACCTAACAGTTGTCAAAATTAAATAAGATAACACATGCAACGTGCCAAACAAAGCATATGGCATGTACTTAGTGATCAGTGAACGTCACCTTCTGTTAATTAATTGAAGTAAGCTTCCTGAGGGCAGAAGCCATTTCTGTCTAATTCCCTGGCCCAACTCCCCAGTAACACAGTAGGTATGCCCTTTATGTTAAGTGAGTGAATAATTAAATAGCATTGCAATTTTATTGAGAAATGAGTGGATTTCAAGGGTTTGGTAAGTGTCTGAATCCCAGAGTAATATGGTGGCTTACTGATTTTGCTTCTTCATTCATCATATTAATAGAAGCCCATCTTGGGCTATCAAGTCTGATCTGCTAGGACTTTCAATCAATACTGTTTTACAGTTGTTAGGACCTCAACAAAGCCATCTGAGTCTGATTCAGAAGCACATTAATAAAGTGGGAGATGGTAAGTGGGAGATGATCATGAGTTTCAAGCTGAACCGAAAGATAAATACCCTAGGTCTTTCTGGGCTCATGGATCCTTTGAGACTCTGATGAAAAGCATAATCTTTTTCCTCAAATTCTCCTTGGTATGGCAGATAATGAGGGAGCCTACTGATTCTTGGAGCCAAATTAAGGAGCCCCTGAGGTACCTCGGAGGCACTACACTTTCCAACTAGAACAGCTCTATGCTGGTGTGGTTTGTTTTGGGTCTTTCGAAAAGGTCTGGCTTGAAAGAAAAACTGTACTGGGAGGAGTAGTGTGAGAACCATAGTCCTTGACTTGGTGCCATAGTCCAGTATGTCAGGGTATATGGAAGCAGAGTTTTTGAAACAGAAGAAAAGGACATAAATGGAAAGACCACGTTAAGGTGATACTATTAACATATAAAGGCATGACATGAATTACTGACATAAGCATTAGCCTGGGAAGCAAAAGTCTGTTTTTTTTTTTTTTTTTTCCGTCCTCCCTTGTCACTATGGATTCTCGGAATGAGGGTGGACAAGGCACTGTACCTTTTTTGCCTCTCCAGTTTATAACTTGTAATTGTGAGGGATAATCCCTTCTTCCTATGCTGGTGACAGAGAGTTAGCTAGCACCAAAAAAATGTTTGAAGTACCTAAAAAATTCCCCTTGATTTATACAGTGTCTACTTACATAAGAGTGGAAGCCTCAAAGGTGAAAGAAACAGTGACAGGGAGCTCATGCAAGGCTTGCTGCCTTTCCAGGCTGAGAAACAGGAAAGTAGTGCAGTTGACATCCCAGAAAATCAATACCTAAGATTTGTAGGAGCTTTGAGGAGTGTGCACTTCGAATAAGAGGCAATCTTTGGTTGGAAAAGTCAGCATTTCTATCACCTCCTGCAGTCAATTTGACATTCCTCAGCTGGAACAGAATGTTATCTATCCACTGAGATGTGTTCCTTCCCACCCCCCACTGTAAAGGTAACACTATTATCTTTTTACATAATGTGCATAATTAATGTTGTGTATTTGGATGATTTTATGTGCAAAATATATCTGTGGGGACTATTTTTTGCCATTAGCGGCCAGAACAGTGTTGAGTCATCAGGAACTGGTCTGGGGAGGTATTAATGTAGGGATGGATAAAATATGTACTGATTCCCTCATTCTCTCTCTTTCTTAAAATAATTTATTGTGTGCTGTAGGAAAATTTTCTCTAACCAGTGTTCATCTCCAGTCTTAAGAAAGTCATCCTTGTAGAAGAAATAGAAATGACTTGTTCCAGGAACTGAAGGGTTGTAACACTTTTCTCCTGAGCCACTGTCACACTTCTTATTAAACCATTTTCTAGAATGCAGGCTTCTTAAGGTCTGGGATGATATCTTACTTATCTTTATGGTTCCCAAGATACCTAGCACTGTGCTCAATAACCATTTGTTGATTTGATTAGACTGCTGATCTCAAAATGCTTTCTGGTGTGTTGCCTCCCCCCTCCCTGAAACCCTGGGTTGTTATCACTGTAAGTCAGAGCGAAGACCTGAGATCCTGAATTTGAGGGGGTTGCCAGCCCCACATCGGGTGCATGATCAGGGCAGGGAATCACTTCTGCCTCACACTCCATTGCTCTGCTTTGAGACATTGCATTGATTGGACTTGGAAAGGCCAGGGTTTAAAACCTAGCTATGTCAACGTCTGTGTGAGCCTGAAGAGCTTGCTTTAACCTTTCCAAGCCTCCATTTTCTCACCTGTCAAATGGAGATTTTGCTGCTTGGGACTGTTGAGATGAGTAATGTGCTTGGCACACAACAAGCAGTTAAAAAACAGAAGCCATAATAATAATTATGTCTACTCTTTCACATTGAATCAGGATTCATAAGAAAAACCAATACGTGCCACATCATGGGCATAATATTTTGCAAAATACTTAGAAATTTCCCAAACTGTTACAACTCATGTTTTCAATGTATCTCAACCATAATCTCTTCAAGTACATCTGCTTGTGAAAACAGCCTGATTAGACAGTGGGAATTTGATACTATGCTTATTTTTTTGCCTAGTGAGCACAACAGTACGAATAGGGAGCAGCAGGGGAACACCTCAGAGTGCAGTTGGGGGCGGACCCACTAAAGTAAGACGACTGGTGGCCCCAGAGGGTAGACTATATTCTCAGGAACTGTTCTCATGATTTATTCCTCCTCAGAGTGAAAGAAAACAGGGTATGGTATTTATTTTCAAACAGAAATGAAACTAGATGCAAATGGCATGACGTTTACCAACTTTGCAGTTTTCTGAGACCATGGGATGAAATATTGAGACTGGCCACCTTAGACATGAGGATGAAACAGGGACTCCAGAAGCTTTGTGCTCATCAGATAAGGGGGCTATAGGAGAAAGGAAAAGCAAACAGCAATAATAGCAAAAACTAAATGTAAAAGGATTCTTCTGGCTTTGTGAGTCACCTGCATCCTTTTGCAAAGCTGAGTTAATGTCCCTCGTCCTATTGGCATTTGTACAATTTCTTCAATTTCATAGCTCTCTCTCACTCACTGCCTTTAAGTCACATATTTTGGCTTTCATATATTCAGACAAGAATGTTGTAAATATGCGAGTTGTATTGGGAGGAGGGAGCAGATCGCAGAGCCCAGAGCAGAACCACCAGTATTTAAAGAACAAGACCCAGCAGCCACCCCTCTGCCCCGCACCCCCCTCCATGACCTGCCCTCCCCACAAGACTGGCTCTCACTGTCTCAGAGGCATCTGGCAGGGGTGGGAGGTTGGGGGGTGGGTTGGGGAGAGGGGAGACAAGAAGGCCACAGCAGCAATGGTTTTATGGTTCAATGATGTCAGAAACCTCTATGATTCCATCACCAGGAATGACTGAGGGCCATGTATCTATATGGCACACTGCCAAAAGGAACCAGGACCCTAGGAAGTGCCTTCCCAGTATGGGAGAGAGGGAGAAGGGGACAGAGAGAGATGGTGGAGTTGGACATTGAGGAAGGGGGAAGAGTGTGGAGGCAGCAAATGTGACAGGCCCTGGGGCTCTGAGCAAGGCAGTAAACACATGGCAGACCCTAACCATTAAGATGCTCTCCAGTCGCAGGGCTCCTCCTCCCCACAATTCCCAGCAGAATTATTGGCACAGGGAGAGTGGGGAGAGAAGGACAGCTGGTAGAATGCTCTGAGGCTAGGCCACCCCAGGTGGTCCCTACTTCGGGCCTCAGCTCCCACATGGCCCAGGATGCGGAGTGGAGAGGCAGTGACCAATCTTGCAACTGACCCATGCAGGGAGAGCTGCTGGAGGGCCTTCCATCCGGAGTGCAGGGTAGACCAGGGGTCTGTAACTACACTGTGCGACTGGGGGCCTCCTCCCAAAGACCCCCAGGGAGAGGACAGTGGTGAAGAAGAGAAGGAAAGTAAACAAGAGGAGACCCAAGGTCAGCAGCCACCTCAGCTCCAGTATCTGGTATTTTAATGACCCACCCAGACGCCCAGAAAACCCTAAATCACAAGATGGCAAGGACACAAAAGCAGCCAATTCAGCTGAGGATCTGTCCTTTCTGAGGTGGAGCAGGGTGCGGCTGAGTAAATGCTGGCTTACCATCCCTACCGCCATCCGGTTTAGTCATCCAACAAGAAGAAATGAACATGAAATTCCAGCAATAAGATAATGAACAAAAGACTGGAGTTGAGGACCTTAAGTGTTTGCTTTTTGCCCACTGATCAGATAACTAGAACCATCTGCATTATCTGTGTGGTATGGGGTTATTATTTTTAACCTTAAGGGCATCTCTTTTTGGTAATGACAAATGCTTTTTCTTTTCTTTTCTTTTTTTAAAAGCCTGGCTTTTCTCAATATACCTTTAAAGATCTTTAAATTGTTTCCAGTCTGGTTTAGCTGAGAGTTTCAAGAACCTCATTTTTAATTTGTGGTAAAAGTTTACAACTTGATTTAAAAAAAAAAAAATCAAACAGTAGTACTTGTTAATAAAGGTCTTAAAATAATAAAAAGAATATTGTAAATATGCTATTGTTTGTATGAATTTCCTTCTACTAGAAGGGAAGGTATACATCTACCCTATTGTGTAAAACATTTCATAAAGCCACGTGTACAAGCACAAGAATCGAGCTGGCTTGCTCTAAAACAAATAATGCAAAATTTACTAATAAAGTTGTAGGGAAAATGGCTATGCTGTTTTTTACTTAATCCCTTTTCGGGTTGCCTGGGTGGCTCAGTTGGTTAAGCATCTGACTCTTGATTTCAGCTTAGGTCATGATCTCAGGGTGGTTAGATTCAACCCCTCCCTTGGGCTCCCCGCTCAGTGGGAAGTCTGCTTCTTGCCCTCTGCCCCTCCCCTTGTCCTTGCTCCAGTGTGCATATGCACATGTGTACGCATGTGCTCTCTCTCTCTCTCTCGAATAAATAAATTAATCTTAAAAAAAACTTTTTCTAGTTTGAGCTGATCTACAGTGGTCTTTGGGAAAATTTGGACACACCCGAGAGAAGGTGAAGGAGATGTGGATTCCAGCCACATATTTGAGACAAACTCTGTTATTGTGTGTGGGTTATTTATTCTCTTTAGGTTCAGCGTGGTTCTGTGTAAAAGAAAGGACTGACTGAAAAAGATGGTCTATATACTCTACCTCTTTGAACTGGATCTTCCTCAATTTTAAAATGGAATACTTGTATTTATCGTACTAGGTATTTTGCAGGCTAAATAAGGTTATGTGTGTAAATTAGCATGGCAATGTCCAGCAGAACATATGTACTCAAAAAATCCTGGTCTTCCTCTCATCTCTCATTTTAAGTTTCTTTCAGTTTAGAACACTTTGGAATAATCTGGAACATGTGTTGATCTTCATTAGCCATGTTACGGAATGAGGCTATTATTGCAATAGATACACCTGGCATCCATTCCCTGCGAGTGACTTGACACACGATTTTTAGAATCAAGGGTCAAACTGACTCTCATCTTTCCAGTGCTGAAAGAAGCCCTATATAAATCATTCAAAATATAAATATTTATTCATCAACAGTTGGCTAGTCAGCAGCATGGTATGCTCTGTACATATTTTGATAGCAGATGGTTTATATTTTTTAAACTTGAAACTCAACAATAAAGGCAGAGGTAATGTCCAAAAAGTTTAAATGCCTTTTCATTATTGGAATGTGCCTATTTTTAGAGCTACAAAGCCCAAATCTTTGGGAATAAAAAAAAAAAAAAAAAAAAAAAGAAAGAAAGACAAGACCATAACCACCACTTTTTTTTTTTTTTTTTTTTCCCACCATTAGGAAAGGTTATGCCATAAAGGGTGTATCTGGTAGTCTCAGAGAGTGAACTGAAATTTGTCTCAGATGCGAAGGAGACTCTGGTAATACTGGCAAATTCAGGGCCAGTGTAGCAGAATTAATACAATGTCAATTTTTCTTTGTGTCTGTAACAGTTTCCTATTATCCTGATAAGTGGGTAGCCATTTCCCTTCTTTTATTGATATAGCTGTGAAAAAGAATTAGATTTCAACACTTCTGTAATGGAGATTAATTGATTGATTAGATTATTAATTAAATATTCCATTAAATTTTCTTTTGAAAAAAAAATGGCACAGGATTGTGAATTCCCTAAGGTTTTTTTTTTTCCTGACCCATGTTAGAATAAACAAGGAAATGCATAACTAAACATCGTATCTTATCTTGTGAGAGAATTAAGCAAGCAGATACACTGCTATGTAGAAAATTTACTCTCTGCTGGCTGACTGTCTTATAAGACTACTTTATCCATATCCCAGTACAAAGCGAAGAGACTTTTCTCCTTTGTGAAAAACCCACAGAAATCAGTAAGCAGCTAAGAAAATAATTTGGGCCTCGCACAGCTAAGCACATGTATCTATCTCTACACAAAAACAGGCCTGTTTTAGTTGGGAATAAAATGGTTTACCTAAAACTTCCAATCATGCAGTGTTTCAGGGATCTGTGGAAAAATAAAAACAGCAAGTGGCCTTTCAGGTAACCCATAATTAAAAGCAATTTTGAGCTGTCTTTTCAGGGAACCTACCCAGGGGAAGTATTTGCTACCTGTTTGACCTTCACGATTGTGAGTCCTTGGCAGTGTCAACGACCCTCTGAACTGAATTCAAAACTAATCTCTGACAGAAAAAGAGAAACAGAATTCATGCAAATCATATTAATTCCAACATTTCCCCAGTGAGCTGGGTATAAACTACAGCCTAATTAAATATTTTTTAACGATGTGAGTAATTTTTGCCAAGGGGCGGATTCAGGGGAAAATTTAATATGAGATCACAAAAGCTGTTCCCAGCGTTGATTCTGTAAATTAATGACTATCTGCCTTATGATAAAAACATGCTGCCAAGAATGAAAATGAAGTCGGCAAAGCTTGCTCTATTTGTCTAACAACCAAATATACAGAATGCAAAACTTTAAAGGCAATGGGAAATTTCCATTGTGTTTGTGTGATATATTCAGGATAAAGATGCACCATGCTGACAACCCAATAACCAGCTTTAAGGCATTGTCAGCAATATGGGGCCATTTTTAGGTAGTTGCTGTCAAGGTCCAGGGACATATTTTAAAGCAGCCACTTTGTTAAAAAATTTATATACGACTTGTTTCCAAAAGAGAATTAAGGCAGCTCACAATAAGAGACATACGCACAACGTTCAAGCCAAAATGGAAGGTCAGAAATATATCAAGGGCAAGTACTCAATTATTTGGTACAAATGTTGCCAGCATTATAGCTCCATGGATTCCTTCCTCGGACTGACCATTTCCATACCCATCTTGATCCTCAGGGCAGTTCATTCTGGAAACCTGAATTGGATTGCTGTCCAAGGTCATGGGGGTGAAAAATGGTGGGGAATACAGTAAGCAAGGGGATGATGTCAACACAGCCCTGGGCAGCTTACTGCATCTGAATCTATACATGGCAGTAGACAAGAGGGGGCCCCGTAGAGAAGGCTTTTCGTATCTGCTTAGGTCCAATTTGAGAACGGAGCCTCCCCCCTTGTGTTCAGGCGCCTGTTTTTGGAGGCATTTTGACAAAAAAGTGACCTGGCATATGTTACAGGATAGCCAGGCACAGTGCCTGAATCAAAGCCCGGGGAAAAGTCCCTCAGCTCACTTGGCTTCGTGAGGGCAACCTGCTTCTAATGACTCCTGTAGTTAACACCCAGAAGATGCCGGCGGTCCCCTGTGACAGATGACTTGGGCTCTGCTAGCCTGTGGTCATTAGGCCAGCCCATCACAAGGGTTTTAGGAGCTATATTTATTTAAATTTCTGTCGGTGCCCAGCGATGGAGATTGAATTTACAGTCTTTCAATTAGAAGGTCATCTGTGCTAACTACTGCACCACTGCCTCATTATAATCATAAAATTAGTGAGAAAAGACTGGCATGAGTAATATGGCAACACCGGTTTCAGAGGTGAAAAGGTGCTGTTTCCTCGGGTTACAGCAGAAGAGAATGCAACAGCATGCTCTTGATCAGTAAATATTCCTATTTAGAGCAAAGAGAAGTCCTTGAAGCCCATTACAACCAGATAGAAGGATGGTAAGATCATTTTGTACCAAAGACATACAAATACACACCGTGACTGTATTTACCTAAAGAGAGATTTTTCCTATTTACACACAAATTTTCCTTGCAAGTTAAATATGAGTAAAAGTAGCTTAGCTTTTGGTTTTTAACCCTATGTGTCAAAAATCCAAGTTTATCTTTAGTAAGCAATGCAAAATAAAACAAATGCAGCATGGGCAAGGCTGAGGTGGGGAACGTGTTACAGCCGTTTGTACAGGTAGCAGTGCTAAGTCTTATCGTGTTTAAACTTTCACGTAACTGTTGTGAAGTGGATGCTATTAACTGAATCATTGGGTGTTACTTAATTAGTATTTCTGCACACTAGAAATGTTATTTTAAGACCAGAAAAAGGAAATAAGCCACCAAATGCAGCTTAATCCAAAATTAAAAGGGAAAAACATTTGAGTGTTTACATCTATCAGGGGCTTCTCAATGAGTTTTCTCATCTAATCCTCTTGATGACCTTGTGTGAAGGGGCAATATTATCCTTAATGTTACAGGGGAGACAACAGAGATGTAGGGAAAAGGCATACTTCTCAGATCCGCAGCCTGGAAATAAATGATAGGGCTGGGCTAGAGACCCAACTCTGACCCCAAAGGCCACACTTGTTTCTGGACAGAATTTGTATCCTAATTTTGATGTATTAATTGAGATGGTACTTACTCTAAGTACATTTCAATTTCCCTAACCTGGGGAGATGGTCTTGAGGGACACTGTTCATGTGAAGCTTAATAACTTTTGAAGAACTGGTTTCAGGGAGGAAAGAATGATCCTCACTCTGAATTCAACAAATACCCACCGCCCACCTCGGCTGGGGCAGGTGCTCCCCTATGTGCTGCGGGGAACCAGGATGAACGCAGAGGACCTCTGCTCTCTACCTGACAAGCGGTCAGGGAACCAATCAACTGACTCAAGGCAGCAAGCAGGAGCCCTGGGACAGAGGCACTGAGGGGGGCCCTGAATCTGTGCAGAAAGGAGAGAAGAAAACAGGACGGTGTCAACTATAGAAGATATGACACTTTCTGCTCAGGTACAGGCCTGGTAAACCAAGTCAGAAGAGGCAGAGAGATGGTTGCAGGCCTGTCTTAAAAGATGGCCACAGTCTTTGTCTGGCTTCCCTCTGCATTTCTGGTTGTTTTTCCAAGTCTCTCTCGCTCCCTCCCTCCTCTCTTCTCATTCCATGTTGCTGGCATCCTATATGGGCCTATAACAAGCATTGGCGTTGCTTGCAGACTGTTGGCTCCAGCCTGGGCACTGCTCTTGCAGCAACAAGGACCTGAGTCCTCACGAGGGATAGGCCGGCGCTCCTGGCACAGGCATGGGCCTGGCACCAAGCAGCCAGCGCAGAATGAAGGATAGAAAGGAGAAGAGCCTGTCTATCTGAATTCCCCCTGGAAGGGACATGTCATCTAGTAGCGGTGGCAGGAACAGCGTGAGGGGATTTCTTTTATTCTACAGCCTAAGTGCAGGGCCCTTGCAGAGGGCTGTGCTCGGAGGAGGGGAAGATCAGAGGTGAAAGCGATGAATAATGTGCACGTGACCCAGTGACAGATCACTTGTAACAAATGCAGGATGACCCTCTGAAGCTCAGAGTGCACCAGAGCCTCCCTCTAATTAAAGATAATCCAGAATTATCATGTTTAATTATTTTCAGAGGCTTCTTTGAGGTGTTATTTATGTATGTATGTATGTATGTATGTATGTATGTATGTATGTATGTATGTATGTCTCAATTGGGGTGAGAGGTATCTCCAACTGCAAAGGGCAAAGGATGATCTACAACCAGAAAGCAAACTTAAGAAGCTATGCTGGATCTTGCTCCACAGTGCACACCTGCAGCATCTCTCGCTCTGCGGCAATAATTCTAGGTGGGTCTTCCATGCTTCCTGGCCAGGTTCATAGGGCATATTCCTTACCTACAAGCACCTCTGTTCTCTTCTAATAAGTTGGTGCTGTTAAAAGCTGTAAGATTTTCTTTGATTTGTTTTTAGAGTTTTCTCAAAGTGAGGTCTGAAGATCACCTGCATCTGTGTAAAAAATGCAAAATCATCTAGCCTTCTTAAAAACATTTTCCTGTTCCATTGACAGAAGGAAACAGACTGTCTTGGGATGGAGTCAGGAATCTGCATTTTAAACAAGACTCTTAGGGTATCTATCTCCACATTAAAGTCTGAAAGCTGCTTGCTGGATGGCTTGAGCTTTGCTAGAGAATTCACTCTTTAAAATCCCTGGCTCCTCTTGCCTTCTGTACTATAACCAGCCCAACATGAACTTGGTGTCTCTCTCTCTCTGCAGTCATGCACCTTGAATATCTCATCATTTCTATTATTGTTCCTGATGCTCTATTTGTCATTTCCTTTGTTGCTTACAGTCTGTTTCTTCAACTCTTCTGATTCACTTTGTTTTCTTCCAAATTCTGTCCCTCTCTCTACCCTCACCCCTTCTGGCCTTTCTTCTTAGCTTGCAATCACTGACATGAGTATGTTTCCCCCGTCTTTCTTCTTACTGCTTACCACAGATTTATTAAAATTCAGCTTTGTTCTTCTACCTCATGAAGCTTTCCTTACAAAAGGACTAAAACAGTAAGGTTTCAAGCATGTCTTATGTAATAATTAACTTTGAATGGAGTTCATAAAACAATCCTTTGGCCATGATCTATCAGAAAAATCATAGTATCTATAAGTCTATCTTGTTGCCTGAGACAGGAATGGCATCTTTTATACATTTGCTCTAATACCATACTGTTGGGCTTCCCAGACCTATTAAATCAGATTATGAATAGTTTCCAGCCTTATGGAACCCTCTATAGTAAACTATGCTGGCTTTTCAATGTCGTTTTCTCTTGAGCTACTTCTGTTAGCTAGTAGGTTGAAACCATCCTTTTGAGGTGGGAACATCTAGCCAACTGCTCTAAGTATCATGTTTCTGTTAAACAACTATACATGGGTAATTGAGACCGTGGGTTTGCTTTGCACAGGTGTTAATTGTCCACTATACCAGGACAGGAGGTGTGTGGAGAGAGATGTTCCCAGCATTTCTGGGTACTCCCCTGAGATAAGCAAAATGTCTAATGTAGTGGGATTGTCACATCAATGAATATATAACCTATGGACTGCTGCCTGTTGCCCTGGGGAATGGAAACAAGGCAAGGACATCTGTGGTTGGAATGACCTCAAATTTGAGTTACTACTTGTATGAAGTACCTCCCTCCATTCCCCAATTTTAACTTCTTGGGTAACCTGGGTACTTCTCCTGAATGAATTTCTCAACAGAGGGGAGACTGCAAGGCAAGGGCACACACAGTTATCTGCTATTCAGCTAGAATTCTGGTGGTAGTACCAGACCATACCATGCTCCTGTGGTACATAGCAGCACCAGGGCAGTGTTGACAAATTCAAGTACATTCAGAGCAAATAGCCAATCGAGATAGGAGGCAATTGAGATTCTGGAGGGTTTAATTTATGATGATGGACCATGAGGCTAAATGAGGGTGGTTTGGTCAAATGATGCTGAGAAGGAAAGCAGGATAAATGTCTTCCCCCGCCTTCCCACTCAGGGGTGATCTGAGGGCCTCACTTTTCCCAGGAGCACTGGGACATACTCATATCTGTGCCAATCCAGGGGACAGAATCACTCTGTGCTATCTCCATCAGCCAAACTATAGCACTTCATCACCACGCACAAAATACATGCTTTATTCTCACTTGAATTCTATCAGTTGGGTCTTCAAAGATGATTTTTTTTTTTACTTTTTATTGAATTTCCATAAGGCCTTCCTTTCTAGGAATTTAATATTATGAAACATGTTTTCGCTGAAACGCGTTTTAAAACATTAAATAGAGTGTCAAATGATACACGTAGAAGTTATTTTCTAAAAGTCACACAGTTGGAAGGATGTATACTTTTTTATGTGTATGCAGTCCTCTTTGGAACTGAGTTTTCAACGGACCTAAAATTTGGTTGTAATAATTTAGAGGGTTTACATTCACAACATAGAGCTGGTCACACCCAAGAGATCAACATTTCTTCTTGTAGTTGTCAGACAGCCCTCAGATAAATTCATCTCACTAAGCTTGCTCCCTGGTGGGTTTGGCAAAAGGGTCCTTCACCCCCACCCTGCCCTGCAGGCTGCTGGTCTCCTCTGTTCCTTAGCCTTCTCATCTTAGACTCCTAAGCCTTTTTTATAGCCTGGGGGCAAGATAAAAGTGAGAGGTCCAAGAGAGAAAATGGTGGCAGGGGAGGTAAAATAGGTTGTCATCAAGGAAAGGTCTTCAGTGACTGTAAGTTGATGAACCCACCTTGCATCTGTAGCTGGAAAATTACTTTTGCAGATAATTTCAAAAGCAGTTAGCAAAATGTTTATACTTACAGGGAGAGTCATTTAAGTGAACATATATCTATGGGTTTAGACATATTTATTTGGGTGCATGAGTTCTAGAACTTAAAAAAAAAACAAAAGGGTTAATGGAAGGAAGAATCATTGATGGTTGAAATCAACCACATAGTGGAACATGCGAGATGAGATCTGGGATGGAGAGGTGGGGCTCGATGATTCAGGACTCAGCTCACCCCTGAATGCTTCCCAGTCTGGCTACCATTTAAACTACAACTTGGAGGCATCCTTGACATCGTGAAATAATAACATGGCACTGAGTCAGAGGGTGAAATGATCCCTGTAAATCAGAGTGGTTTCATACACTTAAAATTAAGTTGGTCCAAGGGGAAACACTGGGTGTTAATGAGATGGTAATTCAGGAAGGAATAAAGACTTGGTCATTCAGTAGAATGACCAACAACTGGATCTTAACTTTTTGTTTGTTATAGGGAAAATGCGATAAGAAACTGAAGGTAGCCTACTGTTAT